>NC_134538.1:11304166-12608333 GCF_050624435.1 Tenrec ecaudatus
AAACTTCACAAGGATAGAGACCAGTATCTCTCATGAATATAGATGCAAAAATTCTCAACAAAATCTTGATCAATAGAATCTGAGGTAGTTACTTTATTGTGCCAACCTGGCTGATAAACACACGTGAGGTGAATTGAAGGGCAGATGGATAAATGGCTCAGTGAGCCTCGCCTTTCAAGTTCTCAGGTCTCTTGCTTTGTGTTGGTTGGACCAGGGTATCGCTGCCTTAGCCAGTTCCCTGCTTCAGCTGCCAAGGTTCACGTTACATGGACCTACACCGATGCAGCCCTGGGTGCTGGAGCAGCTATGTGGAGACCCCTGCCAGCACTGAGATGCTTGCACATTCATTGACTTAACTTTCCTCCTGCAGTCGGCAGCATTGTGTCTGTTTTGTGAGATGGAGGAGGACTTTGTGGATTGGTGTCAGACATGTGGGCCTAGGCAGCACTGGGTTGGGATATTTTCTTGATGTGCACTTACCTTTTATATAAAACTCTCTCTTATACATATGAGTTTCTGTGGATTTGTTTCTCTAAAGTTCCCAGACTAACACATAATCCAACAACGTATCAAAAAACTAATACATCACAGCCGAGTAGGATGCATATAAATGGATGCAGCGATGGTTCAACATTCAAAAAATCAATTAATTTAATCCACCAAATCAACAAGATAAAGGACAAGAACTATATGATCATGTCAACACCCATTCCTAATAAAGACTCTCAAGATGATAGGAATAATAGGGGAAAACCTCGATACATTAAAATCCATATCCATTAAACCAATAGCTAATATTATACTCAGTGGAGAAAACTGCAAACATTTCCACTGAATGAGGGAACCCAATATGGATGTTCCTCATCCCCACTTCTATCCAACATTGTTCTGGAAGTCTTAGCCAAGGCTATAAGACAATGGGAAGATATCAAGGGTGTACAGTTCAGTAGAGGAGAAGTGAAACTTGCTATTTGCAGATGATATGATTTTATATATTGAGAATCCTAAGGGGATCACAATAGGATTGCTGGAAATAATCGAGAAGTTTAGTAGAGTAGCAGGATACAAGATTAACAAGGAGAAATCAATTGGATTCCTCCATACTAGTGATGGGAATACAGAAAAAGATATCCAGGAATAAGTACTATTTACAAAAGCCATGCAAAGGGTGAACTACCTATGAATAAACCTAACCCAAAACCCAGAAAACCAGGAGGCAGAAAGTTACAGTTTTACAAGAAACCAAAGGGCGCTACTCTTATGAGTCTCAGCCAGACTTACTATTAGGCAGAGACAATTTAATCTTGATTATGTTAAATAGAGCTTGAGCTACATACAGACTAAACCTGAATCTGTTCTGGGTACAAGTGTCTCTTACTTGATCCATGGCAGAAATTGCTTTTTGGATGTTGATGGGTATATTTTCCTTTGTACACATTATTTGTATTTTTGTCTTTATACTTTTATGATTGTATCCTTACCACTTTAATATAATTTGGTTTTTTATCATGTTCTGTTGGGTTTCCCACCTCCGCAGTACAGGAGAAATGGATGCATAATGCTAACAACGGATACAAGGACTTCTTGGGAATTCAGGGGTGGGAAATGTGTGATAGGTAGGCAAAGGGTTTGGGAGTGAACACTGCAGGTGGGATCAGGAGAGCGGACTGTGATTGCAAAACTCATTTTAAAGGTGGTTTAACCATGGGGGTGAGACCAATGCTCTAAAACTGATGTGGTGATGATTGTACAATTCTCCTGGATATCACTGAATGATTGAACTATTGAATTGGGTGACATGTAAATTGATGCTAATAAAACTGTTGAAAAAGGCCACAAAACAAAACAAATGTAATTCTTTGGGTAACAAACAAATAAACAAAGAAACTCCAATTTATTTATAACATCTCATTAACTTATTTAAAAGATATTTACTAAGAACCTGTGAAGTGATAGAACACTGTACTGCTGAGGAGGATTTAATGATGACCGAGATTAAAATCCCATCTCCCTCTGAAATTTACATTCCTGGCATCTGAAATGTCAGACTAAAAGTACACTTTATTTTGTAATAGGTGATAGTTGATGGAAATTCTTTTTTATGGATATCCTCAGCACCAGGGTTATTAAGAATATGAGGATCCTCCCCCCAACTACCATGATCCGAATTCTACCTAGCAGGGCTGGATAGGACAGAGGCTGTACACTGGTACATATGAGGGTTGGAGATACAGGGAATCCAGGGTGGATGATACCTTCAGGACCAAGGGCGTGAGGGACGATGCTGGCAGAGTGGAGGGTGAGTGGGTTGGAAAGGGGGAACTGATTACAAGGAGCCACATGTGACCTCTTCCCTGGGAGAGGGACAGCAGAGAAGGGGGGAAGGGAGACTCCGGATAGGGCAAGATATGACAAAATAACGATGTATACATTACCAAGGGCATATGAGGGAGGGGGGAATGGGGAGGGAGGGGGAAAAAAAAGAGGACCTGATGCAAGGGGCTTAAGTGGAGAGCAAATGCCTTGAGAATGATTGGGGCAGGGAATGTATGGATGTGCTTTATACAATTGATGTATGTATATGTATGAATTGTGGTAAGAGTTGTTTGAGTCCCTAATAAAATGTAAAAGAAGAAAAGAGAAAAAAATGATTAGGGCAAAGACAGTACAGATGTGCTTTATACAATTGATGTATGTATATGTATGAACTGTGAAAAGAATTGTATCAGCCCCAATAAATTGTTTAAAAAAAAAAAAGAATATGAGGATACACCAAAATTTTATTTTGATATTCCAGATCATTTAAAATATATCCTGCAATAGAATAAATAATAAAATATCAAAACAAATTCATTCTGTTTTTACTTACTCTTCTGAATGCATCTGCAAGCAAGTCCCTTCTGAAAGATTGTGTTTTAACTTAATTTCTTACTGCAAATACAGCAGGGCCTTTGAAAACAGAAATGGTGAATTGTTCATTTTTATTAATAAAACGCAGTGTCTGAATTTTCCTTTGTCTTCAGGATCTATTTTCTGTGTCTTATTAAAAAGGCAGAAAAGAATGAAAAAATGAAACAAAGATGGAAAGGACATGTGCTAGTCTGGGCAGACTAGAGAAACAAATCCACAGAAACGCATATATATAAGAGTTTTATATAAAGAGTATGTGTACATTAAGAAAGCATCCCAACCTAGTGCTATCAAGCCCATAAATCCAACATTAATTAGCCCATGTGTCCAACATCGATGTACAAAGTCCTTCTCAGTCTCACACAACACAAACAATGACACCGACTACAGGAGAAAAGCCGAATCAGTGAGCATGTAAGCCTCTCAGCACTGGCAGGGGTCTCAATGTGGCTGCTCCAGCACCCAGGGGTGCATCAGGGTAGGTCCATGTGACTTCTCCTCAGGAATGGCTTGCAGGAAGTGAGCCATTCCAACTGAAGCAGGGAACTGGCTAAGGCAGCTGCATCCTGGCCCAACTATCAGAAAGCAAGAGACTTAAGAATTCGAAAGGAAAGGCGAGGCTCGCTGAGCCATTTATCCCCCAGCCCTTCAATTAACCCCACACTTGTTTATCAACCAGGTTGGCACAATAAACCTTAACTATCTCAGGACTGAAAAAAGACGCTAAAGTTCCCTGAAAACAAATTAAAGTGGTTTGGTCTGTTAGCAGTCAATAATTAGGTAACTTAATTGGTGAAGTAGGGTTTTTTTCTGAAACAAATGACAGTGTGCAAATTCTCATTACTGAGACTGAGTTACGGAGAGAGACAGGGGTCTTAGGGCTTCATGGTTCATATTTACTGTTGAAGGTTGTTATGGAGCCTGCATATGTGATGTTTATTAATCATAATATTCTATTTTGTATCTGAATTTTTATTGGGTTGTAAAATCAAGTGAAACATCATTCAACATGGGATGGTCGCTTGTATTTTGTAGCTGGCTACTTTCAGAAGATCCATTTTCCAGAGCTCGAAGGTTCTGAAACATACTCAGATACTTTTTCATGTTAATAAAAACAAATCAGGGAAGTGTGGGTCAGTAATTTCCCAGCAGCACTGTTCTAGCTCAGAATAAAGAGGAAGAGGTATGTTTTCATCCCTACTGTTCTTCTTCCTGATGCCCCCTTATGTATCAGGATAACTGGAAAATGGAAGCAAAAATCAAACCACTGCTGATGAGATGGATTGATTCCAAGTCATAAGATCTTAAAAGACACAGTAGAACTGTGCCGTGGGGGTTTCCATGACTTTAACTCTTTATAGAAGCAGGCTGCAACTTATTCTCCTGCAAATCAGCTCTAAGCTGACTGTTTAATTAGTAGTCAAATCCCTAACAAATGCCCCACCAGGATCCCTCCACATTATAATACCCAGGTGGATATAGTTTTAGGAGAAGGGATATGGTCTCTGGTGGTTCAGTTCAGCCTGAAAGAAAATCTGACCGGAGGAAAGTGGCCACTGTATTACCAGAGGTGACCCTGTCAGGGTCACTGGTGTGGTAACAGAAGATGCCCCGGGATCATAGTGGTTAAAGCCCTCAGCTGCCAACCAGAAGGTCAGTGGTTTGCATTCCACAGCTAATCCAAAAAAGGAAAATGTTAGTATCTGCTTCTGGGGAAATGTAAATCTTTGGAAGGGGTCAGGTCTGCTCTGCATGGGGATGGACTAGCAAGCAGTGGGTTTAGGTTTTGGTTTTATGATGAGACCCATCATATATGTGTTCTGTGGTCAGGGAAATGATGCATAAAATGTATACAGTCTTGCTGTCCAGTTCTACTAAATATGAGATGATAGAGACAGGAATATTTCATCATTGGTATGATTTTCTTCAATGTAAATTAAGTTGTTTTATAGCCATCCTTTCCTTGTCCTCCAAGTAATAATCCAAACACTATATGAGGGAGTTTCAAAATATTCTTCATTTCGTGGAATTAAAAGATAATGTAATGTCCCATAAATTTCTGAAATATGTGTATATACCACATATATATCCTTATATATCCATATACATATATATATATACACACACAAATATATTTATATCCTAGTATGTTGTGATAGGGGAAAGGCAGGGCTTTCTACTGTTATAAAGAGTTGCAGTCTCAGAAACTCACGGGGTCAGTTCTACCCTGTTCTATAGTGTTGCTATTGAGTCCGTATTGACTCAGTGACAGTGAGTTTAATTTTTTCATTTATGTGTGAGATATCTATATTTTCACATACACATGCGTATATATAATGTTTGAAGAGCAGAAGAGGAACAATTTCAAATAAAATGTTCCTGGGGAGCAAATTGTCATTTTTATACATTTGTGATTAAAATTTCAATTTGGATGCAGGTTTTTAAATACCCAAAGGTGCAGTACCCAAGGACAGTGTATCTCTCATGTACAGGGTAGGAGTGTGGACGAGTGCTCTCAGACACTGACTTGGCTGCATCTATCAGAGAACCTCAATTTTAAAACAACGGAATGCATCTCAATGAGCAAGTCGTTTTCAAATCCCAAAGACTACAGAGTCATGAATGACACCAATAAGTTCCACAGATAGACTTCCATGGATAGATTTGGATAGACTTTGGCTTTCATGGAGTACATTTCCTCCATGCACCCATCATCCCAGAACAGGTTGTGATTAGTCTGAATGTCTGAATAAAACGCTGGAAAAGAACATTTTAAAGAATAAAAAAGAGTCGCAATTCCTGCAGTTTTTCACCAGAATCCTTTTTTTTTTTTTTACCAGAATCTTAATGGTGTATCTGTGAAAAAGTAATGAACGGGCTATAGTCCATTAGGCAAGAACAAATTTCCCCCCATAATTTTATCTTTGTTTAATTGAATATTTAATTGGTATAAATATAAAACTAATTTTTTAATGTGTTCTGTACATTTAGCAGGAAAGGCTAGTCCTAGGCTCTTTCTTGAGAAGCATTTATGTGTACACGGACAGCCACCTGGCCCTGCTTGTCCTGCTCTGTGCGCTGATAGAAGAGAGTGGGTCATTTGGCATTAGCAAAGGGGTAAGTTAGCATTTGCACTGAGCTGGGTCTTGCCAGGCTGTGCATATTGGAACCCGCAGACAGAGGCTCCTTTCACGTTGATGAATGGGTTTTTTCAAGCATTCTGCTCCCCTAGTTATGAGAACGGTGACCCGGTCAGGAGACGACTTTATGAAGCTATAAAAAATGTATGTCACTTCGGACTCTCTAATGTCACAGGGAAAAGAAGAAGAAGGGGGGAAAAAAACGTGCAAAAATGGCAGGGTAATAAGGCAGTTTTCAATGCTTGAAATAGCTTTCTGTCTACAGTCATCTGTAGCCCTGAAACGGGAGCGGCTGAGTTGCCCACAAACCATTGTTGGTGGGAGGATTAGAAAAAAAAAAGGAAGGGGGGCTTTGTTTGGCTTTGCTTGTCTTCAGAGACATGCTTATAGTGATAACAATAAGAAATTTCTGAACTCAGGTCTGGTAACTGTATCAGAACTGGAAAATGTGCCATCTCTTTTCAAAAGCAAATAATCGACTCAAGCTGGTGATGCCTTTTAACTATGTAGAAGAGTCAAGAAGAAGCACATATTTTTAAAGGTGACTTTTCCTCTAATATTTCATAAGGTCTCTTCTCTTCTTACACAGAATTTATTAAAAAAAAAAAAAAGGTTGGGGGCAGCAGTTGCCAAGTTGCCAAGTACACTTGTCCCTTTACCTTTCATTAAATACTCTGGAGGTTACAGAGAGTGGCTTGCAGATATTAACAAAGATATCCCTCGGTAGATGCATAGTTTAGCAGTCTTTGAATCCCTGTAGTTGTCTCATCAATAGGCCTATTCTTGGTATGGGGTGTTTTCATTGTGATATGTCGCACACTTCATACCTCGTGTTTCCTGGAGGCACTGTGCGGGAACTGTGCCCGATCTGACCCCACCACACTGGGGTGAAATGCTAAGGGTGTGCTACAGAGCAGCAAGGGGAGCAGATCAGTGAAATCCTCAGAGAATAACAAAAATAGACTTTGGAGCCAGGGCATGGCATCCCATCAGACTCAATTAGAAAACATTCCTAAAGGTAAAAGAAAATAGACCTAAAACTACTTATGTGCTTATTATTGTCTCTGCATATCTATCGAGATAAGATAGATGGGATAAACAATTCGGAGGAGAAAATAATTGGATCCACGGTTTGGGTGGCGGGGACAGGGGATGGGGAGGTGGAAGTGAGAGGGAAAGACATGGGAGAGAGATGGCAGGGAAAGGAAGTGGGTGTTATCAAACCCAGGGACAAGTGAACAAGTAATCTAAAATAGATGGCAAGGAGGGCGTGGGATGCCCGGTAGGGCTTGATCAAGGGCAATGTAACAGAGAAGAATTACTGAAACCTGAATGAAGGCTGAACATGATAGTGGGACAAGAGAAAAGTAAAAGGAAATAGAGGAAAGAACTAGGAGACAAAAGGCATTTATAGAGGTCTAAATACAGCATGTACATATGTAAATATATTTACATACAAAGATAGTGAAATAGATCTATGTACATATATTTATATGGTAAGCATCAAGGAAGCAGATGGATATTGGGCCTCTACTCAATTACTCCCTCAATGCAAGGCCACTTTATTCTAATAACCTGACATTCCGTGATGCTCAGCTTCCTGACATGATAGCTGAAGAAAAAATGTGTGCATAAGCAAATGTGGTGAAGAAAGCTGATGATGTTTGGCTATCAAAAGATACAGCATCTGGGTCTTAACGGCTTGAAGATAAACAAACAGACATCTAGCTGAGAAGCAACAAAGTCCACATGGATAAAACACACCAGTTGGTATGATCATGAGGTGTGGAAAGGGATCAGGTATCAGGCATCAAAGACCCAGAACTAAAAATCATATCAATGTGAATGAGGGAGAGTATAGAGTGGAGACCCAAAGCCCCTTTGTAGACAATTGGACATATCCTTATAGAACGGCCACAAAGAGACGAGGCAGTCAGAGTGTGGTATAGCACTGATGAAAAAAATGCAACTTTCCTCTAGTTCTTTAATGCTTCCTCCCTCACCCCACCCCCACAATTCTACATTACAAATATGACTGGACCAGAGCATGTACACTGCTACAGATAAGAGCTGGGAATTGAGGACAGATAAACCCATCAGGACCAATAATGAGAGTAGCAATACCAGAATGGTGAGGGGAAGGCGGGGTAGAAAGGGGGAAATGATCACAAGGATCTACATATAACCCCCTCCCTGGGGGATGGACAACAGAAACGTCTGTGAAGGGAGACATCGGTCAGTGTAAGACATGAAAAAAATAATAACAATTTATAAATTATCAAGGGTTCGTGAGGGAGGGAGGGGAAAAATGAGGAGCTGATACCAAGGGCTCAAGTAGAAAGAAAATGTTTTGAAAATGATGATGGCAACAAATGTACAGATGTGCTTGACACAATGGATGGCTGTTTGGATTGTGATAAGAGTTTTATGAACTCCAAAATAATGATTTTTAAAAAAATTAATAGATACCTCGAGTTTAAATGTTAATATACACAAGGTACGAGACTTGTAGGACCAGGGTCAGGGATTCACCCTTTATTAGGACTTCAATAAGTCACAGGTGAACATTGGGATGTCTCAGTTGGATTCAAACACAGGTGAAATTACAAAATAGTCACCCCTTCAAAATCCATATACTTTGTCATTTTTTCTGAGACGTGTAAACCTTCCTCATAAACATATCTGAAATGGAAAACTTGAGATCAAATGGTAGGTCCTAGATAATTCTAAAGAGATGAAGATAATTGGATTTCGCATCCATAAAAAGTGTTTCACGTCTTCTTTTCCTAGTTAAGACGTCTTTACAAATTAAGTTATCACCTAAACTCCATTTTGAGGAAAGTCGGGCATATTTCTTTCCCTTTGTGTTAGTAACCATGCTCCATATCATGTGTTCACTCCATCCTGGTTCCAATCTACCAATATCATAGACCTTAGTCACATATTGACTACATGAGTTAGCCCAAGCATCATGTACTCTTCCAAACAGGGGATGCTTTGTTCTAAAAATGTCCCCAGTGCAAAGACAATTTTGTGGAGTACCTAACCCATTCAACTAATTCTAATCTCTTAAAGGAGTTTGAATATTATGCACTACTGTCAGCCAACAGAAGCAGATAGGAAGAAAAAAAAGGGTGGTGGTGGGGGAAGGAAGATACTGAATCATAAGGAAGGCAGAGACTGCTAGGATGATTCCTATGCACCAGAGAAGCTGTAGCATCAGAGTATGTTTCAGGACTGCCCAAAGACAGGCCTTCCCTAGGAATTAAATATCTCTATTACCAGAAACGAGTTCTGGCTTGTTCTGCTGGTAGCCTGATTGAGCCAACCTAGGCCAAGAGCATCCACTTGTATCTTTAAACGAGGCCTCGTCTTTCCAATTTGTAGGAGCAATCAGTTAATTCTGACTCATGGGTGATCACATGTGTCAGAGTAGAACTACACTCCATCTGGCTTCCAATGCTTGATATTTTAGCAGTAGATTTGAACGACGGCTTCTTGCTAAGTGGCAGAGAGTGTTAGACACTTGCACCACCAAGGGACTATCCTCGTCTTCCTAGAGAGTAATTTTAAGCACTACGTATCTTGGAAGAAACCAAGAACAGAAAGAGAAATAGCAAGTTATTGCCTTTAAATCACTTTAAAAATAAGAATGAAAATATACTCATTACAGGTTTCAGCTATGACAGGTCTCTAAAGAAGGTTGTTTCCATTGTTACCTACAAACCCCAAATAATTCAATTCTTCCTAAGTTTGCTTGCTTTGATTTTCCTCAGTAAAAACAGAATCACTTTTTTCTGTTTGGATGAGTCTCTTTTAGGGTAAACCATGCCAATCAGGCATGTCTAAGGCTCATGGGGTCAAAGGAAAAGGAGACTATTTGTGAAAATTGTATGAACACTGATACTGGGATACAATCAATGAGGCTTCTTGGTTCTGGTCTTACCAGGTCATCATATGGCTGTTTTCTACTGACGTAGTGAGGACAGGTGTGTGGTGAGCCATCTGTAACTTCAGAATGGGCATTGATGTGCTTCACTTTTGAAAGTAATTTTAAAATAATAAAACTGGTGGAAGTGAGTCTGTCCCTCATTGTCCTCCCCATCCCTCCCCAACTCCAGACCCTTGGTAGCCCATTTTCTTGTAAAGAATAGGCATCCTCACAACCCAAACCAAAATGTTCTTGGGTAGAAATTGTAGGCTAATTTCCAGCCTCGAGTGTCCAGGATACTTAACAATGTCATAATAAAAACTGGCTCTGTAAGGAAATCCCAAGATAGCGGTTTGCGCTAAACTTCATTTTTTTTTCCTGAGTATCTATGCTCACCAACTATTTAAGCCCAACAGCATAGAACTGATATTTTTTTCAAGAAAAATTCCACATCGCTTAAGAATTTATTAACAATTTACATAATTGCTGGAGTAATCTGCATAATTGACAGAAAGTTAAATTTGACCCTAGTTCAACTGTAACACTTATGGTTTTAAATTCAAATTGGTGTAATTCATTTATGAGAGTAATTAAGACATGGTGACTAACAAATACAACGTGTGCTGCCTGAGGCCTGCAAGGCCAGAACATGCTATTAGGATATTTTATTTAAATATGTCAGATCTGTTCATCTCCACCGTCATCCATGTTAAACTGGAGCAAATAGCTTATTTGACCTTGCGCACCCTGATTCTGAGAAAAAGAAGCACACAGTGCAGCTATGTTTCTGGAGGAATTCACACTCCTAAAAGGTTTTCATGAAAAGCTACACCATGTCTAAGTTTATTCCAGAAAATAGAACTATCTGATCACAGAATAATCATATTGTTGTTGTGGCTAGGCGCTAACTCATAGCACAAATGTGTATAACACTGTCCGGCACTGCCCTCTCCGCACAGTCATTGCTCTGTGTGATCGATTGTTGCAGCCACTGTGTCAATCTCATTGACAGTCTTCCTCTTTTCTGTGGACAATCTACTTTACCAAGCCTGGTGTCTTTCTCCTGATACAGGTACACTGATCATATGCCCAAACTACTTGAGATGAAGTCTCACTACGCTTCTTCGAAGGAGAATTCTGAATGTACAGATGTGTCTGTTCTTCTGGCTGGCCATGATATAACCCAAAATATGTGACCCAATTCTTTTCATGGAGGTAGCTTAATTGAAATCATGCTTTCTTTCTCCCCCACCTTAGTCCTTGTGAACTTTCTATAACTTGATGGATTTCTCAGAGGCAAATGTGATATTTGCTGAAATAGTCACTAGATAACTTTGAGAATTATCTCACGGAAGCTAATTCTTGCTATCTGGTGGTTAGTCGACTCACGAGAATTCGTGAGTCTGGTCTAAGATATAAAGATACTAATCTGTTTACTGTGGCCATCCTGAAATCTGTATTACTATAAAACAGTTGTATGTGACTCCCTCAAGGTGTGAATTCCAAAGTACAAAGCACATAATATCTTGGTAATCTGATTTCAAATAGGAGGCAAACAAGACAGCCTGTATTCTTGCTGGTCTCCCTGCTGTCCCCTTATTAGAAACATCTCTTTAGGAGTGAGTGAATTGGCTTCATTGCTCCAAGTATGGACCCTTATCAGTGGTAACAATGTTGTGTTTAATATTTTTTGCCAGCACAATAATTCGAAGGCATAGATTCTTCTCTAGTATTCTTTATTTCTTGTTTAAATTTTACATGCCAATAAAGGATAGAAAATACCATGGTATAGGACAGTTGAACCCTAGTCCTTAAAAGAACATCATTCCTCTTTAATATTTTTTAAAGGTTTTTGCAGCACATTTCCCCAATGCCCTACACTGCTTTTTTTATATAGGTTTTATTTATTTTAAAAAAATCATTTTATTAGGGGCTCATACAACTCTTATCACAATCCGTCCATTGTGAAAAGCACATTTGTACATTCATTGCCCTCATCATTCTCAAAACATTTGCTCTCCACTTAAGCCCCTGGCATCAGCTCTTCAGTTTTTCCCCTCCCTCCCTGCTCCCACTTCCTCATGAACCCTTGATAAATTTTTTTTACACTGCTTCTATGAACGTTAAATGGAGATCCAGGTAAAATGAAATTCTTAACAATTTCACTGTTAATTATTTATCATGATGTTGCTTATTGATGTTGTGTGGATTTTAATTTTCTTTATGTTGCACAACTCAATGGCAGTGAGTTTGGAGAGTTATGTTATGTCGAGATGTAATCCACACTGAGTATTTTAATCTATCAGAAAATGCTTCACGTTTTCTTTGCTTCCAATAAGTTTTATTTATATATTACAGGTTGCTTATGAGTCTTCTTCCAATCTTGATGCCACATACTTCTTCAGGTAGTCCAGTTCTTAGGATTATTTACTTAGTTTAGAGACTGAATAAATTTGGGGAAAGGATCTAACCCAGACACATACCTGGCTTGACTTTAACCATAAGGTATGCTTTGTTATGTTTGAATAATTGCTTTATGGTCTATCTATAGGTTCTGCATGAACACAATTAAATGTGCTGAAATTCCCATTCTTTATGATGTTATCAGTGTTATGATACACACAGTTAAATGTCTTGCATACTCAATAAAACACAGATAAACACTGCTATTAGCTAAGCTCCAGCTGGTGTTAGCAAAGACATTTCTTGATCTCTTCTGAATCTGGCTTTGATTTCTGATAGTCAACTATTTCTTCAGCCATTTAAAAATTATCTTTAAATAATCTTCAGCAAATTTTTCTGGCATGTAATATTATTGATATTGTTTCTTAACTTCTTTGTTTTGTTGGATCATTTTTTTCCCTTGAAATTGGCACACATATGAATATGTTTCACTCGTTGGCTCAGGTGGCTCGCTTCTAAATTTCTGGCATAAATGAGCAAGCACCCCTAGAGCTGTATCTGTTTATTTAAACATTTAATTTTGGCAGTATTTTCAGTGTAGCCTGCACCTCTCTCTTTAATACTATCCATTCTTGATTAAATGTTACCTCCTGAAATGATGTATGCCAGCCAATTCTTTTCAGCACCATGTGACCACATATTTCTTCCATCTTCTTTCGATGCTTCCTGCATTGTTCAGTATTTTCCCATGTAATCTTTCAATATGGAAAACTGAAGCTTATACTTTTCCTTCAGGTTTTTTTTTTTTGCTTGGTTAGTTGACCTGGGACAGGCCCAGCATGTTCTTCCTTTGGTTTTATAACTCTAGATCTTTGCAAATTTTATCGCAATCCTTACTTTGTCTTCTAGAGCTGTGTTTTGAAATATTTTGGACTTCATAATTTCTTTGATGCACTTCAGCTTTTCTATATTTAAGAGAAAGTTTCTGAGTCTCTTCTGGCATTCATTTTTGTCTTTTTCTCCCATTTTTAAAATGATTTTTTGCTTTCTTCATATATGATGTCCTGATGTCACCCAACAATTCATCTAACATTCAGTTATTAGCGTTCAATGCATCAAATCTGTTCTTGAAATCATCTCTAAACCCTGGTGGGATCCACTATAGGTTGTTGTTTGGCTCTTGTGGCCTTATTTTATTTCTCTTCAGCTTCAATTAGAACTCGCATATGAACAATTCATCATGTGTCTCTGGTCTTGTTCCAAGTTATGATATTGAGCTTCTCCACTTTCTCTTTCACAGATGTAGCTGATTTGATTCCTGCACATGCCTCTTACTGAGGTCCATCTGTCTAATTGCCAGTGATACTGTTGGGGGAAAAGGGTGTTTGTAATGAATAAGTCGTTGGTTCTGCAAAAGTCCATCACATGATTGTTGGTGTCATTTCTATAATAAACATTTCCCAACTACTTGTTTGTTTACAACTTTACATTCCAATCATCAGAATTGACCAAGTCATCTTAATTACATGTTTGACCCATTTCAGACCATGGACATTGGTGGAAAGCTTCAATTTCTTCAACGTTGACTTTAATGGTCAGTCCATAGATTTAAATAATCATTCTACTAAATGGTGCTCACTGTATGCATAAGGATTTTCCTCTATCATTAACAGAATTCTACTTTAAGATCGATCTTGAAATATTCTTTCTGAGGGCAAATGCAATGTCTTTCCTCTTCAGTTTGTCATTCCTGACATAGTAAACTATAACACTGATACCGATCCATGTCAGCTCACGTTATAGCAATCTACCAGACAATGTTCTGCGATTCAAAAGATTTTCACTAGCCATTTTGTTCTGAAGTAAACTACTACATCCTTCTTCATAGTCTGTCTTAGTCTGGAAGCTCTGCTGAAACTTGCACACCCTGAGTAACCTGGCTATTTTAAATACTGATGGCATACCTTTCAGGAGCACAGCAATGCTCAAGCTGCCACAACAGGAAAAGGTGACAAATACATGGTTAAATTAAAAAAGAAACTTCACTGCATCACATTGATGATACTCTGTACAACAGAGTAGAATTGCCCCTGTGAGTCTTTGAAACTATAACTCTTTACAGGAGTAGAAAGCCAAGTCTGTGTTCCTGAGAGCAGTTGGTGGTTTAGAAGTGCTGGCTGGGCAGTTAGCAATCCAATGCATAATAAAAATAGAACTGAAAACTCCATGATAATGGGTTATTGGGCTATGACAAGATGACTTCTATTGAAGACTAGTCCCCAAAGGGAAGGAAGTAGACAATCTCTCCAACTTCTCTAATATGCATTTTTTGAATTCAAATAGTTAATTCAAGCAATTGAAGGATAATCATTCTAAACAATAAATCACAGTATTGAAAAGCGTTGCTTTATATGAGAAAATGTTCCCAATAATTACCATTCAGGGAAATGCAAATTAAAACAACTATGAGACACCACCTAATACCTTCAAAGATAGCTCAATTCAAACATCATAAAGCAACAAATGTTGGGGGCGTAGTGGTGAGATAGGAACTCTCATCCACTGCTTGTGGTCTTGTAGGTATGTTTGTACAGCCACTGTGGAAAGCATTCTAGTGACACCTAAAGCAAATGCAAATTGAGCTACCTTAGGACCCAGCAATCTCCCTACTGGGCATCTACCCAGAAGAAGTAAGAAATAGACCAGTCATCTGCGCTCCAATGTTTGTCGCAGTGCAATCCACAATCTCAAGGAACTGGAACAACTTAATTTCCATCAACAGACGAACGGATTAAAAGCCTCTGACGTATACACACAACAGAGTATTGTGCCTCCCTAAAGAGCAGTGAGGAACATATGAAGCACATTGCCTCATGGGGCGAGTTGGAGAAAATTATGCTAAGCGAAATTAGCCAAGCACAAAAGGACAAGTACAACGCGAGTCCACAAGTCCAATCAGCACAGTAGGTATAGAGGAAAAGTAATTTAATTCAAAATTTACAGGTTCAGGCCCAGGCACTCCGACAGGGTTCAGACCAAAACCAAGGATGCATTTGACATCCCAGTAAAAAGAAAGAATAAAAATAAACAAGATGCAGATACCATTGGGGCTGAAAGCCATCTCTCCACCTCTCTCATGGCTTTAAGGACCACAGGGCGGGGGGGATGATGATGGCATTTGTGGCAGTTACATAATCTGTCACCTTGTGAAGGGGTGGAGTCTGGCCTGTCAATCAGGTCACAGGTTGATGACCTCATTTGGAGGTACAACAGAGATACAAGTCTCAGTGGAGTCCAGACACACTCTCTCTGATACACATTCCTGTTGATAAGCCACATGGAGCTATGCTGATAGAACCGGAGCCCCGAAGCTGGGGAGCCACATGGAGACCCACACCAGCACTGAGATGCTTACACTGCCACTGGATCCACAGAACTTTCCACCTAGTGGCCTGTGACTTCTCCTGCATTTGGTGTCATTCAATGGGCTACATGAGTCTGAAGAGGACTTTATAGACTGGTATTGGACATGCTAATATTGGACTTATGGACTTGATCTGGACTGGGTTGGGATATTTTCTTAATATACAAGTACTCTTTAGGTAAAGCTCTCTCTTAGACACATGCGTGTTTCTGGATTTGTTTCTCTAGTCTTTCAAGACTAACACAGCATAGGAGGAGCAAGGCACTAATCCACCCACAGGGAGGGTATTGCTTATGACTCCACAGGAAAGGGAGAGAGAAACACACAGAGAGAGAGAGAGAGAGAGAGAGAGAGAGAGAGAGAGAGAGAGAGAGAGAGAGAGAGAGAGAAGACCAGACCTCATTCCAGTGCCCCCAGCCTTGAGGGCAACATGTCTGCAAGGGGCAAGGGGTAGCTCATTCACAGAGAGGACAGTGGTAATGGCCACAATCTAATCCATGCTGACTTAGAAGAGTGGTGTGCCTGCCCTGTCCACCTGGGAAGAAACTCAAAGGGAGAGAGAGATTAGACCTAATCCTGGCACACCAAGCCTTAAGGGCAACCTCCCTGCTAGGAGCAGCTGATGCACCGAGAAGACCATAAGGCCGACCCCAGCTCAAGACATGATGCCCCCTCACTGGATCACAGAGCTACTGAGGACAACGCCAGAGACATAGTGTGGCGAATGAGTCTGGTCTGACCCACCCAGATCAGGGTGAATCAAGAAGGTAGCACAATAGATCAGCAGTGGGAGCAAAGTCCCAAAGTCCCTGAGGATTCCAGAAACTAGACATCTGTTCCAAGAGGCAGTGCTTGGCACCCCACTAGACCTGGTTGTGGGATATTTATAAAGGTCAGTAGATAGAACTGGAACAATGTATAGGTTATTTATTTGTTTTATATTTTTGTTGGTGTTTTTGTTTTGCTATGTCTATCTATATAAGAGAGGCGTGATAAACAATCCTAGGGAGAAAACAACAGGAGCTACAGTTCCAGGAGGGCATGCAGAGTAGGTGGGGGGAAGGGAGCAGGGAGCCAATAATGTCAAGGTCAGGGAAACAACAGGGGGATCTAAAATCAGCAGCAAGGAGGGTATAGAGTTCATAGTGATGTTTGATCAATTGTAACCTAGCCAAGAGGTTAATGAGAGGTGAGCATAATAGTGGAGCAGGAGGAAAATCAAAGGAAATAGAAGAAAGAACTAAGAAGTAAAAACTATACATAGAGGAATAAATATAGACATGTATTTATGTAAATACATAAAGATAGGGGTATTGGCCTAGGTATACATATTTATATGGTATGTGTTAAGACAACAGACAGACTTTGGACCTTAACTTAAGTCTTCCCTCAACACACTTTGTTCTAATAATGTGGCGCTGGGTATTATCCACTTTCCTGACATGATCGCTGGAGACAAAATGTGGTGAAGAAAGTGGATGGTGCCTACCTATTAAAAGACATAGTATCTGGGGGTCTTAAAGGCTTGAAGTCAAACAAGCAGCCATATAGAAGGAGGACAACTAAGCTTAGATGGAAGAAGTACCCCAGCTTGTGTGGTCATCAGGTGTTGATGGGGCCAGGTGCCAGGAATTCAAAAGCCAACAGTCACAGAGTGGAGACCCAAAGCCCATCTGTTAAAAACTGGACATTTCCACACAGAATGGCCACATGGAAGGGACAATGTATCCAGGATACAATACAGCATTGAAGAAACACACAACATTCCTCTAGTTCTTTAATCCTTCCTCCCCCCACTATGATGACCTCCGTTCTACTTCACAAATCCTGCTAAACCAGTGTACGTACATTGGTACAGATAAGAGCTTTCAGTACACGGACTCCAGAATAGAAAACCCCCTTAGAAACAGTAATGGGAGCAACCATTCCATGAGGGTACGGGAAGGGAAGGAGGGAAAGAGCTGGAAGGGGGAACTGACAGCAATGATGGCAGTGTAACCACCTTTGAGGGGAATGAATATCAGAATTGTAGGTTAAGGGACATATCAGAGGGCTAATTTATTAAGGGTTCATGAGATGGTAGGGTAGAGAAGGGAGGGAATAAAGAGGAGCTGATATTAAAGAGCTCAAGAGTTAAGAAAGTGTTTTGAAGTTAATGATGGCAATATCTATACAAATTCACTTGATATAATTGATTGATGGATTATTATAATATATGTAAGAACCCCAATAAAACGATTTATTAATAAAAAATCTCCTTCATATTTATAGTTAGGGAAGAGATTAATTTGACCAAGTAGCATGATCTATCTCTTTATTTGGAAAATACCAGATTGCTTGGTTTTATTTAATCACTATTCCCTGCTGCACCCCTGGATATCGGTAGAGTATATACAAGTGTTAGTTGGTAATGGCATGGTTATGCAACAATCCATTTTTCGGTAACACTCTTATGATATGTATGACTTCATCATGTGTCACACTGGACTCCCATATTTCAGGAATATGGATTCTCAATACATTTGGTTCACTATTAGAAATGCTTTCCTGTTTTCTTTTCTCTTTTATCCATCACTCTCTTGCTCAATTTTCCTATTGCCATACTCTGCTGTGATTTACAGGATTTTCATTGGCTGATTACTGTGAAAGTTTGCCAGACTTTTTTTTTCTTTTCTATCTTGGCATAGAAACTGCACTGGAACCTGTTCAGCATTGTAGCAACCCACAAACCTCTGCTGACGTATTGGAAGTTCTTGAACATGAAATGTATTGCTCAGAAATTAAACCTGATAACCCTGACTGAAAGGTGAGTATTTGACTCACCACTGTCCACCAGCATGTTACTTGAATTATTGCTAAATTTAAAGGACTCACCTTGCTCTTGCAGCTACAATGTTTACTGTATAATTATTCTTAACAAGAACCTCCTAAATTCAATGCCAGGCATTTGGCTTAATTTATCTCATTTAATTGTCATTTTAGTGAGTCCCAAAAGGTATCTTCATTTTGCTTATGAAGAAATGAAAACTTTAGAAGCATTGTATGATATCCTTCACATTTGCAAATATGTGTTACATTAAAATAATCTCTGGGGTCATAACACTGTGTGTCTTTTTACTAATCCATTCATTCATTGGAAGTTTGTAACTGGGCATATTCCAATCGTCACTATTTTCATGCATCTTTTAGAATGAGCTGCTTTCCCTAATTTACTTCTTGGTTAGGCAGGGAAAATATGTGATTCTTCTTTGATTATAAGATTTTGTGATAATGAATATCTTTCTATCATTCTCTATGCAACTTCACGTCCACCTTCCTTGACTAAATCCACGAATTTCATCTCATGAGCATCATGTTCCTGCTATGCTTTCAGTTTCCTATAGTGTGTTCTTTACATGTGGATGCTTGTGCTATAAACTGTGTTTGATACTTAATCTCTTTCATCTTTTTTAATTGCTTTATTAGGGACGCATACAACTCATCACAATCCAGACATCCATCAGTTGTGCCAAGCACATGTGTACATTCATTGCCATCATCATTCTCAAGACATTTACAGTTTGGATACTTCTTTCTAGTAACGTTTAACTCATTGCTTGAATTTTATTCTTGACGCTATTGTTGTTAGGTGCCATCAGATTGGGTCCAACTCACAGCAATGGCGTGCACAATAGACGGGACTACTGCGCCATCCTCAAAATTGTTCTCATGTCTGAAATTATTGTTGCAGATGGTTGCAGACACTGTGTCAGTCCATCAGGTCTAAGGTCTTTCTCTGTTTTGTTGTCCCTCTATTTACTAAGCATGGAGACTTCGATTATTCTCTATTTTGTAACTTCTAAAAATATTTTTAAATACAGAACAAGAAAAGTCTATACAAATAATATTACAAACAGAAGTTTCTCTATTTTTCTTCAAAATCAATCTGCAAGAGTATGTGTTGGAAAATTGCCACCATGTTCTAGGTTCTATGCAGTCCTTTGTATTATTGGAGCTGAAAATGCAAGCACTACGTTTACCAGAATCCCCCAAAACAAGTCTGGCTTAATGTTTGCCAACAATAGCCTTGTGGAAGTTGTAGAAAGAGGAAGTAAAATAGAAACTTATATGAGGGCCTTCCAAAAGTTAATAGGACAATGGAAATAAAATATAATGGATTTATTTTTCATGAATTTTTGAAGATCCCTTCTAGATTTTTCTAGGAGTTGGCAAGTAAATGGCTTTGGTAGTCAGCATATGTTGGATGTTATGGATGTCTTGCAGACTATCCTCAGATCCCTGGTTGCATAGTGGTTACAGATTGGGTTGTTAACCACCAGAGTCAGCAGTTCAAAATCACCAGATGCTCCCTGGGGTTTCTACTCCCATAGATTTACAGTCTCAGAAACTCACCGGGCAGTTATATCCAATCCAATAGGGTAGCTATGAGTCAGCCTGGGCTCAACACCTTTAACACGGCAGGATGCTGAAACTATCGTGGCTATCTCCTAAAATCCTTACCAAGTTCTGAGCCCGAAGATTAGCAGTGCTTTCCCTGAGATTTGCATCCTCATCTGCTTTAATGGTTCCCAAAGTAACTTCTTCCATCAATTTAATCTCTTCCTGCTTACCACACCTTGAGCAATTGCTGTTCCTGATGGAACAATGACTGATGACGGTGCATGCTGTTTTTTGGCTGCGGGTACATTTCGATCAGCATGTCTCTTACACAACAGACTAGTTTCATAAACACTGGAAATCCGTTATGCAAGCATCGATCTCCTTGGGTGAATTCCACAATTGTCATTTTGGAATGCCTTAATAACTAGAGTTTCCTAACGGGAGCCTTAGTAGTCACTTTGACATTTGAAAGTGCTTTGAAAGCCCTTTTTTATAACATTTTTTCTCTTTCTGTTTTTATTATCCCTGATTTATTTATTGTTCCTTATGATCAACTACAAAGATGAATAGTGTCCCAGGTCCTATAGTTTGTTTTGTGTTCTTCAGATTTTTTTCTCGAAATTTTCCAGTTTTAAAATCTGCCCTAGTGGATTTCTGATAAGGGGTGGGTGGGTGAAGGAGTTGTACTTTTTCCTAATCTCCCACGCAATGCAGCCAAAAGCTTTGAACATCGTGTATAAAACAAATATAAGAAGACCTTAAAAGATGGAAAGAGAAATATAGACTTCCTAGAAACTTCAGAATAAATGCAATCTCAAATTACTACGTCCCATAGTTGTTGTTGTTTGCTTCATAATCCTGGTGAAGAATTAGACAAACTGGGAATGAAAACACCTGTGAACCGAAACCATCTCTCAAGAAAAGGCTTATCTCTTGAGTCAAAGTTCCACAAATAAGAGCAACTTAAAAAATACGGAATAATTGTAGCTCCTCATTTTCCCCTCCCTCCCTCACCTTCCCTTCCTCATGAACCCTTAATAATTTATAGATTATTATTATGTTTTCATGTCTTACAATGACAGATGTCTCCCTTTACCCACTTGTCTATTGTCCATCCTCCTGGTAAGAGGCTATAGGTAGATCATTATGATCAGTTGCCCCTTTTTTTCCATTCACCCTCACCTTCTGATATTGCTACTCTCAGGGGTTTATCTGTCCTGGATTCCCTGTGTTTCCAGCTCTTATTTGTACCAGTGTACATGCTCTGGTCTAGCCAGGCTTTCTATCTCTTTACATTTAAAATTTTAATTCTGATTAGTCTTGGCATAGATGTTTTCAACTTTATCTTAATACCTTACCTATAGAAGAAGAGTGTTTTGAATGATAGTAAATTTTTCATCACAAACTGGTGACCCAAAAAAATTAAAAAGAAAGAAATTGTTATTAAAACCAAAACACTATCAAGGGACCAGGAGTGGGATCAGGGAGGGAGGGGGATGGGGGGAAAAAAAGGGAATCCGAGCTGATTCCAGGAACCCAAGTGGAAGGTGAATTATGAGAGTGACGAGTGCAATGAATGTATAAGGGTGCTTTGCTCAATTGATGTATGTACAGATTGTGATAAGAGCCTTATGAGCCCCAATAAAAAGATTTAAAAAAAACCAAAAAACTGTGGAGATCACAAGGAAACAGTACAATAGTTTTTCAAGTCCTAAAAAGAAAAGCAAAGAAAAACCAAGGCCTGTCATTACAGAGCCCCATCACCATCACAAGTAAGACTTAAATAAAGACATTCTCTGATACAGAAAAACAAAGAATTTGTTACTAACAGACACGGTTTAAAAGAATGGCTAAAGAAAGTTTCTAAAAGTAAAGAAAGAATAAAGAATTAACCTTAAAATTACAACATTGAAAAAATTCAAAGTATGCAAAAGCAACAATTTGAATTTTCTTTTGAGTTTTGTAAATTATTTATGACTAACTGATGGTTTTTAAATTTATGTAGAGGATAACTATTAAACAATTATATTATAAGGGGGAGGTGTTAAAAGGACATATGGGTAGGTATGGTTTCTGTATTTCAAATTGTGAAATTGATGATTAGTGGGTTGTGAAAGTTTATGTATATATAATGTAATTAGAACAACTAGTAAATTTTTATAAAGATTTATAAAAGATGCCGTTAAAAATTATAAATAAAAAAATTAAAATCTACATTATTTGCATTTTGCTGTGTATAATATCAATTACAACAAAATTAATGAAATGTTTAAAAATTATAATTCAGACATAAACAGTACCATTAATTATATTAAATGTAAATTATCTAAATTCACCAATTCGAAGACAGAATGAGATAGTGAATTAAACAACATGCCTTGAATGTATACTATCTACATATAATATAACAATAAAAATACTCTTTTTGAATATATTAATAATGAAAATGTCTTTTAAAATCATTTGCTGTTGCCATTATTTGACCTTGAATCACATCCAACTCATGACAACCTGATCTATAACAGAACAAACAATTATCCTGCACTGTCATCAGTTACAGGTATGTTTTATGTTTAAGTCTATTGTTGCAACTATTATGTCACCCATTCTTTTTCACTGTCTCTCTAGCTCTCATGGCTGGTACACACATTCATAAGAAAGAAAAATATTCCTATACAAATTTCATGTTTTATTAGATTTATTTCATTTTCTATCATGAAACACATAGGTATAAATCTAACAAAACAGGTGTAGAACTTTTCTATTGACAACTACCCAAGCTGATTCAAGAAATCAGTAAATATTTCAGATATGTCATGTTCATGGTTTGGAAAACTAAAAGTAGTGAAAATTATAATTCTCTACAAATTTATATACAGGTTTAATACAATTGCTATAAAATTCTAGCAACATGGAAATGAGTTTTGGTGTTATGCACATAGTTCTATCTACAGGTACTTATACATAACCATACATAAAGGTACCCAAAGATATAGCACCCAGATCCATTGCTATCAAGATTTCAACTTGCAGTGACCTTGTAGAACAGAGTATAGAACTTGCTAGGGTTTCCACTCCTATAAATCTATGCAGGAGCAGACATTGTCCTCTTCGTTCTGTGGAACACCTGGCGGTTTCGATTGTTACCTGGGGTAACGGTTAGTCCAATGAGAATCCTTTTATAGATGTTGATGAGATTACTCTAAAATCGATATGAACATTGAGGGAACTAGACTAGCTGAAATAATTTTGAAATAGGAAAATGTGGTGGGGAGAATTAATTTACCCAATTTCAAATAATCTATCAAACAGAAAAATGGTACAGGTCTCAGATATGAACTCAATCAACTAGGTCTAGCAATTGGTGCTGGTATAAATAAAGTGAAAAGTAACAGCAACTTGGCCTAACTCTCCTAACTTATACAAAAATCCATTCGGGGATTAAAGGTGGATATAAAACATAACCCTAGTATGAGGGAAAAACAAGAGAAAATAGAAAATTCCTGGGATTCGGGATGAGACAAAGAGCTTTGTAATCGGTATCAAAAGCAAGATTACAAAAGGAAAACCAATGTCCAAATTTGGCTTTGTGAATCATCAAGTGAATAGGATGGAAAGCAGGTTACAGACTAGGAGAAAATACCTGCAAACTGGCAAATGATTCATATGGAGGATCTGTAAAGTACTTATGCTTAATGAAGATATTGTTTACCTACTTCCTAAAGAGTAATATGTTCTGTCATTAAAAAATAACAATAACTGTGTGGACACATTAATTGAGCCTAACTGGAGGTATTTTAAGATACAGTTTTAGCAGAAGTTCATGACTTAGAGACATAGCTTGTATTGCAAATGCTTCCCTGGCATTTTCAAGTAATTTGTGGTCATAATTAAAATATTTTGCTTCATACACCAGATAAAACTTTCAGACAATCAGTTTAAACATGCTGGCTGTTTGATATATTTTTCAATATTCAAGTACTAAGATTCTTGGCATTTAGGGTTTTCAAAGCTTGAGGGTGCACATTTAGGGTTCAGAAAATGTTCTCATTTCAAGTAGAGGAACAAAAAAGAGAATAAGCTTAAAAACAAGGAGAATAAACTCAAAAGCACCAAGAATAAGGCAATATCTATGAGACCAGAAGAACCTACACTGGTGCCCAACCAAAACTTAGTGATCAGAGTCTAATCAAATAATGCTCAGAGGGAGAAATGTTGAACTAAAAAAGTAATCATAGACATCTTCCTCGGCTTTGAAGCATTTTCTTATTTGGAGACCAAATCCTAACTCCAACAACCTGACCTAAACTGCTAAAGCCTGCCAAAGATTGTTCTTGCAGAGCCATTGATCCAATGCTGACTCACAGTGTGCCTAGAGGACAATATAGAACCTACCCCCTGTGAGTTTCTGAGATGGTGACTCTCTCTGACAATAGAAAGCCCCATCTGCCTCCTGGGGAGTGACAAGTAATTTTGGAAGATTGACCTTATGGTGAGAAACCCAATATGTAACTGCCACACCACCAGGGCTCCTGCTCTACAGCAGTGGGTAAATGCTTCTAGAAAAAGACATTTATCAAAACTCAGGACAGATGACTCCTCCAGGACCAGTGGTGAGAGTGGTGATGCCTAGAGGGTGGGGAGAATGTGGGGTAGAAAGGGTTAACTGGTTACAAGAATCTACTTATAGCCTCCTCCCTGGGGGAGGGACAGCAGAGAAGAGGGCAGGGGGAGACATCAGACAGTGTAACATATGACAAAATAATAATATATGAATGATGAAGCGTTCATGAGCTAGGGGGAGTGGGGAGGGAGGGGGAATGAGCAGCAGATATTAAGGGCTCAAGTAGAAGGCAAATATTTTGAGAATGATGATGGCAACAAATGTACATATGTGCTTGACACAATGGATGTATGTATGGATTGTGATATGAATAGTACAAACCCCCAATAAAATGATTGAAAAAAACACTGCTTCATAATCCTCATTGCAAAAGGCATTGACTATAGACAAGTGGAAGACCAAATTATTATCAGGTGGGAGAGAAGTAAAGGGGCAAAACATAATTTCACCAATCAAAGGTTAGTCTGATGGTTGCTCTTCTGTTCTTTCCCCAGTCTCTCTTTTTTTTTTCTTTTTTTTTTCCTAACCCTAACCCTATCCCCAGTCTCTTATAAGCCTCTTTTACCAACCTTTTTTGGAAACACATGGTTTTACAGGAATCAAAATGGCCTCTCAGTATTTAGTATAGAATAACTGTTCAGAGTAAACTTTGTTCAAAACATACCAACAACTCAGTGGTTAAAAAAAAAAAATAAGGTAATCCAATTAGGAAATGAGTAAAACCATGAGAAGACATGCATATCACCCAGAATGATTTACAGATGCCAAACAAGTAAATGAAAAAATGTGCAACATCATTAGTCTTTAAAAACCGAAGTTAAACTCGCAATTACTGCGTTTGTTACTGGCTCATAGTCACCCTCCAGTACAGAGTGAAATTGTCCTTCTGAATTTCCAAGACTGTAAAACTATGTGAGCAGAGAACCTCCTCTTTCTCCTGTGGAGCAGCTTGTGGCTGGTTGAACTAAAAAAGTAATCTTGTAACTCACGATGCCACCAGGACTCCTCATCTTCAGGGAAGTTCACATTTATATTACAATAAGATTGCACTACATACTGATCTGAAAAGGTCTGGCAGAGAGAGGGGCGTGGGGAACAGCAAGTACTGTTCATGATGCAGAGAAACTAGATTACGCATCCATATCTGCAAAGAATGAAAAATGTTGCAGACATGCTGAAAAGAGTGTGCAAGTTAATTGAAAAACTCAGCAGGTGATTAATATAAAACCCAGAGAAATAAAAGTCAGAGAAATAAAGGTTTATATTCAATAAAAATCATACAGAAATAATTACAGCAGTTAAATTTATAATACACCAAATCTGAAAGCTTTCCAGATATCCTTCAATAGATGAATGATTAAACTGAAGTGCATACAATGGAATACTACTCAGCAATATGAAGGAAGAAATTATTGAGACACTCAGCTACCTGTATGAATCTCCAGAAACTTATGCTGAGTTGAAGTCTAGTCCTCAAATGTCACATCCACTATAATTACATTATGTAGCATTTTTAAAACGACATGATTATAGAAACTGAAAACAGATTCTAGAGGTTTCCAGGATTTAATAAGGGGATAGGGAGAAAGAATTGAATTTAGCTATTGTGTTCGAGCTGAGATTCTGAGCACTTCAGTTTGCAGAAGGCTATGGATAGCTGTCACTGCTGGATGTCAGTTTGTCATAGTGTGGGAGCTTCTATGTTGCCGTGATGCTGGAAGCGATGCCACTGGTATTTCAAATGCCAGCAGGGTCACGTGAAGTGAACAGGTTTCGGCAGAGGTTCCAGACTAAGAACAGACAAGTAAGGACTTGGCTGTCCATTTCACAGGAAGTCACACTGAAAACCTTATGGAAACGTTGTCAAGTACAGAAGGTCCACTGTATGGACCACCACTTGTCTCTCAGTTTGTCAGACCGTGGCAACTTCTGTGTTGCTGCGATGCCGGAAACTATGTCACTGGTATTTCAAATGCCAGGTAGGTCACCCAAAGTGAACACATTTCAGCAAAGTTTCTAGATTAAGAAACAACAACAAAGAAGGTACTGGGCTACTTACATCCCAGGAAGTATCCACTGAAAACCTCACACACTGAAAACCTTGTCAGACGCTGAAGGTTTAATGAAGGGAAGTAGAACATTGTCAGAGATAGTGGCAGAAGATGAACCCTCAGGTCCAAGGAGACTCAAAATGTGATGGAAGAGGAGCTGCTTTCTTGGAGTGGAGTCTGCCATGGTGATATGAATGAATAAATCTTATAGGAGTGGAGACTTTAAAAAAATCCTCATTTGCTGATAGGGCATGACTCAAGGAAATAAATAAAAACTGAAAAATCTGCTAATGATCACAACTTTGAATGTGCCAAGTATGAATCTAGGAAAAATTGGATGTCTTCAAAAATGAAATGGATTGCATAAATATCAGCATCCTAGCTATTAGTTAACTGAAATGGATTGGTATTGATAACTGTTCATCAGAAAATCATATGATTTATGAGGTCAGGAATAACACATCAATACGAATGTCATTGCATTCATTGTCAAAAAGGATATTGCAAAATCAATCTTGAAGTACAATACTATATGTGATAGGATTATATCTATCTGCCTTCAAGGAAATTCATTTAATACAACTATTATTCAAATTTATGCTCAAACCACAAAATCTAGTGAGGAAGAAATTGAAGAATTCAACCAATGACTTCACTGTAAATTTGATCAAACATGCAATAAAGATGCATTGATAAATATTGGCCATTAGAATGCAAAAAAAAATGAAACAAAGAGGAAGGGACATTATTGGAAAATATGAACTTGGTGATAAAAAGAAAGGTGGAAACTGCATGGTACAATTTTTCAAGACCACTGACATACTCATAGAAAATATCTTTTTTAAAATTTCTTTTAATACATGGGAAGTTATTTAGTTGACGTAACCAATGAGGCAGCTTTGTGGTCTCAGGTGAGATATTTTACTTTGAGTTTTAAATCATTTTATTGGGGGCTCTTACAGGTCTTAATCACAATCAAAACATCCATCCATCCATCCATTGTGTTAAGCACATTTGTACATATGTTGTCATCTTCATTTTCAAATCATAGAAAATACCCTTTATCAACAATAAAAATGGTGACCATGCAAATGGACTTCTCTGGATAGAATACCAAAAAAAATCCAAATTGAGTATATCTGTGGGAAAAAGCAACAGAGAAGGCCAACATCAGCAGCTAACCCCAGGCCAGGTGCCGAGTGTGGAACAGACTATCATTTGCTCATATGTAAGTTCAGGCTAAAGTTTAAAAAAATTAAAACAAGTCCATGAAAGACAAAATATAACCCGAAGACTATGCCCCCTGAATTGTAGAACATCTCGAGATCAGATCTGATGCAGTCAACACTGATAGAAGACTTAAAGTCCTGAGGGAGGACATTAAGAATATACTTCATGAAGAAAGCAAAAGGCTAATGAAAAGATAAGAGAAACTATCAATGTGGGTGTCAGAAGAGACTCTGAAACTTGCTACTAATCATACAATAGCTAAGGCAAATGGGAGAAATCATGAAGTCAGAGAATTGAATGGCAAATTTCAAAGGTTAGATGGAAAAGACAAAGTAAAATATTAAAACGAAATGTGGAAAGATCTAGAGTCAGAAACCCAAAAAAGGAAAAACATGCACAGAAAGAATAAACAGAGTCTCTACCAAAAAGAACTAATTGATATGGAACTATCTCAGGAATTAGCATCTGAGGAAGAACCAATGGTACTGAAGGAAGAAGGTCAAGCTGCACTGAAAACATTAGCCAAAATACAAGGTCCAGGAATTGAGCAGATATCAATTGAAAGGTTTCAACAAGCTGATGAAGCACGGGAAGCACTCACTCATCTCCACCCGGAAATTTGGAAGAAAGCTACTTGGCCAACTGAAGGAAAGCTATTCATATTTATTCCAATTCCAAAAAATGGTGGTTCAATAGAATGTTCAAGTTATAGAACAATAACATAGGCAAGTAAAATTTTGCTGAAGATCATCCAACAAGAAAGTTGTAGCAGAACATTGACGGAATTCAGGTGTATTCAGAAGACGGTGAGGAACAAAGGATATCATTTCTAATGTTAGGTGGACCTTGGCTGAAAGCCAAGAATACAAAAAAGATGTTTACTTGTGTTTGATTAACTATGACAAAGCATTTGACTATGTGAATCCTTACAAACTATAGATAGTCTTGGGAAGAATGGGTATCCAGAAAACTTCATTTTGGTTATGTAGAAATTCTACATGATCAAAAGCAATTATAGAAACAGAACCAGTGCATATTTCATGGCTTAAAATCAGGAAAGGTATGCATCAGGATTATATTCTCTTACCATACTTATTATATCTGAAGCAAAAAACAGAGAATTTGGATTATATGAATAAGAATGCAGCATCAAAATTAGAGAAAGCTTTATTAACAACAACCTGTGATCAACCCCGGCTCAAGTAATGTATACACCAGCAGTGTGATAAAGTAGGTTTTAAAGGAACCTCAAACTATAGCGACCCGGTCCATCGGTTGGGTGTCCCACAGGTAGTGTAGCTCACAGGTTAAGGAAGAGAACTGGCTAAGGCAGAAGCGTTCAATCATCAGAGAGCAAGAGATAGAATGGGGAGGCTCGCTGAGACATTTATCTCTCTGCCCTTCAATTAAACTGTGACCTTATTAATCCTACATGTGTTTCTTGGCCAGGTTGGAACAACAAATGTACCTACCACAATCCACCCCTTGCCACTTGGCAATTCTTTAGTCTTATATAATTTTCACACATTAATGAAATCATGTTTATACTTAACATAAAACATCTATCATACACATAGATGAAAACACACTGGATCGAATTATATCTGACACATCAAATATGAACAAAGGAAAGATATTCAATAAGCACATACAAAGAAAATAAACTGACAATCACAAACATCGTTTGACAATTGATCATGTAGTTGTAACTGATAGATAGAAATACCTTCTTCTACTACCCATTTTGTATTACCTTTGCCCTCAGCAAGCATCTCAACTGTCTGTGGTTTTTAGCCTTCATTCCTGAGGGGTCTGGGTCATTAGATGTCCTGTCAAGATAGGCTTGCTGTAATTTACCATTTACCTTTAAACATCAGGCATGGTAGTACTAAGAGATGGCCTATGGAATCTCCTGGATTCCAGACATATTCTTCTTTACCTCTATTATGTAGCACCAGTCCAAGTTCTCCATGGTAACCAGTGTCAATCACACCACTCAGTACAGGAACACCCTTCCTGACCTATTGATCCAAAGGCATGAGAAGCCCAAAGTGGCCAAGGTGCATTCTCAGCTGCCAGTTCAGTGGAATCTGTGCCGTTTTCCAGATTGGGGGGGCGGGGGGGGTTTCTTTCCTTAGGGACCAGGCTGTTCAGGCCTGAAGCACATAGGGTTGCTGGTATAGGGGGAAAAAATGCTGTGAGTGGATCACTAGGAGTAATAGTGAGTGACGCCATACCAGCTTCCACCCCTTGGTTTCTGGACCCATGAATCCTAGCTATTGGAGACACAGCACCATATATTGGCCACTGGTTTAGAGCATATACACAGCATCCTGGAGAACAGTGTCCCAGCCCCGCAAGTGTTGCCACCTGGCTGATACCATAATTGTGTCTTTAGGAGCTCATTCCATTGTTCTATCAAGCCAGTTGCTTAAGGATGATGAGGAACATGATACAACCATTGGTTTCCATGGGCATGGGCCCATTGCCACACTTCATTTACTGTGAAGTGAGTTCCTTGATCTGAAGCAATGCTATGTGGGAGGGCATGAGGCATTCTGTAAGTCCCTGAATGGTAGTTTTGGCAGAAGTATTGCGTGCAGGGAAGGAAAATCCATATCCAGAGTAGGTGTCTATTCCAGTAACAACAAAACACTGCTACCTCCATAATGGAAGTGGTTCTATTTAGTCATCCTGCCACCAAGTTGCCTGTTGATCTCCCCAAGGAATGGTCCCATATCTTGGACTTAGTGTTGGTTACTGCTCCTGGCAGATGGGGCACTCAGCAGTGGCAGTGGCCAAGTCAGCTTTGGTGAGTGGAAGTCCATGTTGCTGCACCTATACATAACCTCCATCCCTGACACCATGTCCACTTTGATCATGTGCATATTGGGTGATGACAGGAGTGTCAGAGGGAAGAGGAGGACCAGTCTCCACAGTGTGTGTCATCTTATCCACTTAATTGTTAAAGTCCTCCTCTTCAGAGGTAACTCTTTGGTGAGAGTTCACATGAGACATGATTATCTTTACTTTCATGGTCCATTCAGAAAGATCCATCCACATACCTCTTCCACACACCTCCTTGTCATGAATTTTCCAATCATGTTCCTTCAATTCCCTGACCATCCAGCCAAGCCATTAGCCACAGCCCATGAATCAGTATACAATCTCACATCTGGCCATTTCTCCTTGCAGCCAAACTGAATGGCCAGGTGCATTGCTCAAACTTCTGCCCATTGAGAGGATTTCCCTTCTCCACTGTCCTTTAGGGAGATCCCAGAAAGGGGCTGTGGTGCTGCTGCTACTGCTGAAGATCAATGATTGAAACTTTCTGTATGGATTACAACTCAGATGTAAAGAAAACCACAATCTTCACAACTGGAGCAAGAGGTACCATCATGATAAAAGGGCTGGGGCAGGGAGGTGGGAATTGAAGTTGTCAAGAATTTCATCTTGCTTGAATCTAGAATCAATGTTCTTGGAAGTAAAAGTCAAGAGATCAAACAACACATTACATTAGGCATATGTGTTACTTTGAAGAGTAAGGTGAGTCTGACTCAAGCCATGGTATTGTCCATTGCCTCATATGCATGTGTGTGAAACTGGACATTGGCTAAGGACTCCAGAAGAAGGATAGGTGCATTTGAACTTGAGTGCTGGTGAATACTGAAAGAAACATGAGCTGCTAAAGGGACAAACGGATATTTCTTGGAAGAAGTAAGGCCAGCATGTGAGATTTTGTCCTATTAATATAGAAATGCTCCTAGTAAAGATCAGTCCCTGGAGACGGACCTCTCATGCTTGGTAAGTTAGTGGGGCAGCAAAGAAAAAAAAAAGGACGGCCTGAGACAAGATGAATTGATACCTTGGCTGCAACAATGAACTCAAACTTAAAATTGTGAAGAAGGCACAAGGCCAGGACAGGGCAATGCTTGGCCGCAGGCATAGTACATTTGGAAAGTAGATTATTTCCACCCCTCTACAGCTGGCCCAGGGAGGGGAAGTCTTTCTTAAGGACTTGCCTGGTGTGTCCTTGATGGAGATCACTATACTGGGCACAGTACAGGGATTTGCATAGTCGTGAGTCATGCCATATCACTATTGCTCAGACTACCTTGGTTGGAAATCCCTTGACTAATATTTTTCTCTTCTTTTTATTAAATCATCGTCATTTAATTTTATTTTTAGCAGATTTATTAGCATTTCATCCACATTTCATACAATTCAATCATATCAAGTAGAGTTGTACAATTACCACCACATTCAATTCTAGACCATTTTCTCCTTCCTTGTACTCATTGTTATTCACAACAAAATATACACAACAAAACAATCTAATTCAGTGCCATTGATTATACTGTTCATGTTTTACAGTCATTATCGATATTCTTTTGAAAATTATTTTTTCCTGCGTGCCTCAGTTTTTCTCATTTTATTATTTTTAATTTAATAAATCATTTTTATTGGGGCTCATACAACTCTTACCACAATCCATCCATACATCAATTGAGTAAAGCAGCCTTATACATTCGTTACCCTCCTCATTCTCAAAATTCGCCTTCCACTTGGGTTCCTGGAATCAGCTAGTTTTCCTTTTTTTCCCTCCCCCTTTCTCCCCCTTCTTCCCCTCCCCCATGAACCCTTAATAGTTTATAAATTATTATTTTATCCTATCCTACACTGCCCGGCGTCTCCCCTCACCCACCTTCCCATTTTCCATCCCCCAGAGACGAACTTACACATAGATCCCCGAGATCAGTTCTCCCTTTCTACACCCCCTTCCCTCCCAGTGTTGCCACTCTCACCACTGGTCCTGAGGGGTTCATCCACCATTAACAGAAACTCAATGTCCCCTAAGCAACAACTCTCTCTCCTTCACCCAGGGTAACCATTTGTCAAGTTTGGTTTATAAGCTCTTTCTCCCGATAGGTGACTGGTCGTTTGAACTGCCTATTTTTCAGTCAGTAGCTGAAAGCATAATCCACAGAGCCACTATGATCCAATATAATAATAGTAGACATTAATATACCACTGTCTATAATGGAGAGAATAGAGAAAAAGAAATTTGTCATAGATATAGAAGAGTTAAACAACACAACCAACCAACTTATTTCAAGACCTAGGAACTAAACTAAACCAAAGAAACAAAACCTGTGTAAAGAAGACAACAGAACATTATGACAAGAAATCAAAAGAGACACATACAATGGAAGAATATTCCATGTTCATGGATAGGGAGGATTAGTATTGTAAAAGTGTTACTAGAGCCCAAAGCATCTACGAATACAACACAAACCCATGTAAATATCAACTTTATTTTTTATAAAAGAATAATCAAGTACTAACTTCTTTTTTTTCCAGTTTGAGTTAGTTTTTTTTATGATTTAAAACCAAGATTCCCAAGCTTTACATTCATCATACTTATCCTACCTAGCCCTAGCTTCCCACAGGTTAGCACAGGGATCCAGATAAGGTCACTAGAGCTGTTAGTGACATGGAAGGCAAAGGTATCAAGCTGGCGGGGTCAGAGGCAGGACGAGGTGACTCAGCAGCTGTACAGAGAATGGGCCAAATGAGAAGCAAGTGCAAAGGGGCTTCTACTAAGCAGGCAGAGTTGACATATGTATGTATACACACTTAAATCCTCTTCCCCTCCTTTCACGTGGGGGGGGGGTTGCTTTGGGGTCCTTCCGGTCATGGGGTAAGGGACTTGGAAGCACATGCCCCTTGAAGCCTTTGCTACCCTGTGTGGCACTCCCTGCCTCTCCCTTTCCCAACGAAAGGGCCTCTTTTTGGCTTCTACTGCCCTTGATGACCCTCACTTTGGGTGTGACAATAATTTTCTCCCCTGCTTCTTTGGCATGTCGAGAACTAGAGCCCCTTACTCCTTTAGGAATAGCACCATCTTCCTGACCCTGGGCAAGCACTGTCCCCCTCTCAGCCTCACCCGTTAGCCCTGTCCCCTTTGACCCTCCCGAGGAGTTGCTTGCCCCTCCAGAGGCCATGTCTCCAGTGGTAACCTCGACCGGGCGGAGTCGGGGGCAGCTGCTGACTTCTCGGGGGTAGAATTCCTTTCCCCACTTCCACCTGATTTTTTCCGAGGACGCCCCCGCCCTCTTTTGGCCTCAGCTCCTGCATCCTCTCCATCCTGCTTCGCTGCTTTTGTTGGCAGGCCCTGCCCCCTGGCCTCACTCACAGGTACTTCAGCGGTCCTCTTGACGCCCTTATCATGGGGTCCCGGGTCGCTTGCTGTGCCTACCTCCCTGTTCTCCATGCTTCGGGGCTGAGCCCCCCAGCGCGTGGAGAACGGAAGAAGAGTGTAGTCGAAAGCCCGGCCCCAGCAGCCAGTGACCCCCAGGTTAAGGCCCTGGTGGCTCGACTCCCTCTGCTCCTCCCCCGGACCTCTTGCTCACATATCCAGCCAATTCGAGTCTCTTCACCTATTCTGGCCCCTAAGCTCTCACAAGGCCCCTTAAAAGTGGCTACATTGCCTTTGCCCAGCAGGGCTGGGGTTCCTCAGGCGGCAGTGCCCATCATTAACATGATCTTACCAGCCGTCCCTCCTTTGCCTGGGACAGGCCGAGCTCCACCTGTGGGTCTCCCTCAGCCCCGAAGCATGGAGAACAGGGAAGTACTAACTTCTTATGGAGAAGGTTGAGAAACAGAATAAGCAAATAAATCCTTAAGAAGAAGAACATGGATTATATACCAACATAATGGTTTATTAAAAAGAGGAAGACAAATAGGAGACTTTGCACAATCTGACTAACCGCAAAACCTATTAGAAGGCACAGTAGTCAAAATACCTTGGTTCTGGTACAATGATAAGTATATAGACCAAAGGGATAGCTAGAAAATCAGGAGGGGGAGGACAAAATGTATACATCTGCAGCCAAATGATCTTTCATAAAGAACAAAAAAATGGAAACAAAACATTAACTGGTGAAATAAGTCTCTTCAATAAATGCTATTGATGAATTTGATCTCCATTTGTAGAAGAATGAAGCAGCTCCTACTTTATCCCAAGTTCAAAATCCAGCGCAACAAAACATACAACAACAAATGCTGAAAAGGGTGAGGAAAGATGAGTACTCATTTTTGTTGATGAGTTTGATAGGTTGGTTTATCCTGCCAACCTGGTTAATGAACACATGTGGCAATAGTTGAAGGGCAGTTTACATGAAGGGCAAAGAGATAAATGGCTCAGTGAGCCTCGCCTTTCTTGTCTCTTGCTCTTTGATGATCGGACCAGTGTGCAGCTGCCTTAGTTGGTTCTCTGCCTCAACTTGTGAGCTACACTACCTGTGAGACATCCAACCCATGGACTGTGTCCCCGTAGTTTGAGGTTCCTTCAAGACCTGCTTCAACACGCTAATGGTGTATGCATCTTTTTGAGCTGGGGATGGTAAGTGTCTGTCATCTCGGTGACTGTTGATGATGTGTCTTAATGTTTGCTGCCTGTGGCCAGGTTGACTGAATTGCTCTACAGAGGACTCAGCTGTCTGCTTCCTTGACTTGCACCCAGAGGCCCTCATGACTTGAAGGACTGCCAGTGTATTAGCTGTCTTATGGAAATGAGTTGCACTGAGCCATGTGTACTGTTCTATAGATTAATTACCTGTTTATTTCTTATGTTGTATCTATCTATCATCTATCTTATCTATCTATCTATCTATCTATCTATCTATCTATCTATCTATCTATCTATCTAAAATCATCAGTCTCCTGGTCTTCTTTTTCTAAAGAACCCTGTCTAACACAATGAGTACTGTTGGGCTTGTAAGGATGTACAAGCATTGTGGAAAGTGATATAGTTTTACCCAAACAACTAAGAATGGAAACCCCAGAAGACTCCATAATACATCTGCTGGTTATATATCCTAAAGCCATATAATGACCATATAAGAACATAATATGAACATGCATGGCCTCTAATATTTGAGCAGCATTGTTCAGAACAGGAAGAAATTTAAGACATCCCCAAATCCTATCAGTAGAAGAATTCATAAAGAAACTTTGGTAGCCACACACCGTAGAATACTATGCAATGCTAAAAATCAAAAACTTTGACGAAACTACTTAGCACCTCGTGCTATGGATGAACCCGAAGAATGTCATGCTGAGTGAAGTTAGGCAACCACAAAAGGACAAATGTTACCTGAGACTGTTAGTATAAGGATGAGCAAGACAAGGGAAAACATCTGTTTCTCAGGTCATGTAATCCTTTAATTCAGTCTCTCATACAATGTGCAGTGTGCTGCATTGCCTCTAAAGTGGACCATGGATAATATATATAATAATAGATTTTGAGTTCATACTTAACCATGAGCCCTACTTTACAAACAATTAGATCTCACAATGTGGCCCAGCTTAATGATTGCCTTTATGAAGAGATCACTGAAGCTATAGGTACTACTGCAAAGTGTGCTTGGATAGCAGAAAGAAAAATACTTAGAATCTTAAACTCTTAAATGGGTTAAAACAAGAAGCACTTAAGTAAGGTATCACTGATGTTCACATGGAAGTCACACGTCAGCCTGTGTGATGCATAGATCATAAATAATAAAATACAAACTCGGAGGAGGGAACTGTATTAGTGCTTAGATTTTGAGCACCGTGTTTGCAGATGGCTATGGATGACATTGAAAGTTCATAACCTATTTTTGAAGTACACATGGGGATTAAACTGCCATTGAACTCCCCAAGACCTTTGACCAGGGATGTGAGTAGTTTTGCCCTCTGATGGAGTGCACAACCTCATTTGCTGAAAGTGAAGATTTGAAGCACTTGCCGATAAAGATTAAGGATTGCAACCATCAATATGGATTATCACTCACTGTAAAGAAAACAAAAATCCTTGCCACCAGGACAATAGCTAGCATGATCATAAACAGAGAACAGATTGAAGTTGTCAAGTATTTCATTTTGCTTGGACCAATGCTCATAGAAGCAGCAGCTAAGGGGTCATGAACACGTTGCACTGAGCATATCTGCTGGACAAGACTTCTTTAAAATGTTGAAAAGCAAGAATGGTACCTTGAGGCCTAAAGTGTACCTGATCCAAGCTATGGTATTTTCAAATGTGACCTATGTATGAAAGTCAGACATTGAATAAGGAAAATTGAAGAAGAATCAATAAAGTTGAACTATGGTGCTGGAGATGAATACTGAAATACATTGAACTGGCAAAAGAACAAATCTGTTTGGGAAGACCAGCCGGAAGTTTCCTTAGAAGCAAAGATGGTGAGATTGCTCTCACGTTCTTTGAACATGTTTTCAGGCGACACCAGCTACTGGAGAAAGGTATCTGGCTTTGTGAAATAGAGGGTCAGCACAGAAGAGGAAGACTTTATGCAAGATGGATTGACACAGTGGCTCCAACAATGGGCTCAAACATAAAAATGATTGTGAGGACACCGAAGGATTAGGTAGTGTTTTGTTCTATTGCACTTAGGGTCAGTATAAACTGGCATTGGCATGATGGTACCTAACAACAACAACAATAACAACAAAGTGTAATGGAATGCAGATTACTAAAGAAGCAGGTTAAAGTTTAACATATTATAAGTTGTTTTACTTTTGACCAATGCTTAATTTATTTATCTTCTGCTCTCTCTTTGATTGAGGTTTTCTCTGTTGTATGTCGTTGCTGTTGTTTTTATGTGTGTGTGATTTTCTTTATATAGGACCCAGGATAGGTAATCCATAGAGGCTATAACTTTATTAATAGTTCCTTAGGTTTGCATCAGGGGAGGTCGAGGGTAATGCGGAGCTTATAATAATGGCTACACGTGGGAAGAAATGTGCTAAAGTTGATTGTGGTGATTGTAATAAACATCAGTGGAGGTGGCTGCATCTGAGCTCCTCTGGCTCTCCTAGTGTCGTGAGGTAGGAATCAGACATGCCTCCACACTCCATCCTTCTTTCCCTATGCTGACACTAACCATTCTTCATATACCATGCTACACCGCTGCTGAGTTCGGCAATTCATTGAAATGGCCACACAGAACTCACAGATGATACCCATTTAAGGGAGATTCTTAGGGAAATTAATAGGTTACCACAAGCAAGATTGGCAAATAGTGAGGATAGAGTCAAGTTCCTCTCCAGTTCTCAGCCTCTCAGCCACATGTTAGCCAAGCCTCTTTCTGGTTATTAGTCTCTCAGCCACACAGTTTCATGTTTGCCTCCATGGGACCAGGATGCCAGTCTGCCTGTCACTCTGTCCTACAGTTTCATAACTTCAGGCCAGATAAGTCTGCTCTCAAGGCCTCTGGCACTTCAGAGAGAGATCTTGAATGTGCTCTGGAACCCAGGTCACCTGGGTTTCTCTCCTTTCTACTGCTGCTTCAAAGATAGCTCATCGGTACAGCCAAAGATAGCTCATCTGTACAGCCAGGGTGGGTGGTAACGTGGCAACAAAAGCTGACTGACCCCTCATTCCAGTACAAATTCCCTGTTGGTACAGTGCCACTCAATCATTTTCTGGGAGTTACCGAGACACGAGTTGAAGAGCCATCTAAACGAAATTTCACTCTTTATGAGCCCCTAATAAAATGTAAAAAAAGAAAAGAAAGAAAATGATTAGGGCAAAGAGTGTACAGATATGCTTTAAACAATTGATGTATATATATATATATATGCATGGATTGTGATAAGAGTTGTATGAGCTGCTAATAAAATGTTTAAAAAAAAAAAGAAATTTCACCACAGTGATGATTGCAGAACATTTTTGAATATATTTAGACCATTGAATTTGATGGTATATTAATTACATGCTAATAAAACTGTTACAAAAAGAAATAAGAAAATAATACTATTTAAAATAGTTATTATTTGCCTAATCTCACCAAAGAGAAAAAAGACTTATACCAAAACCCTGTAATATTTTTTGTTAGGGTTATAGAAAATACTACTACAAGAAACTGAAAGGAATCTCTTAAATAGAACAGTGTACCACGCTCGTAGAGAGGATGAATATTGCAAAACTGTCATGCCAAATCGATTTACATTTATAATGCAATCTCAATCCACATTTCATCATTATTTTTATGGAACTGAAAGAGGAAAGAGATCCTGGGTAAGCAAAGAACTACTTTAAAAAATAGGAGGAGGTTCCACAATTCTTGATCTTAAAATACAGCAATAGTCATCAAAGCATGTTGGTTGGTACAATGACAGACAGACAGATCAGATTAGGAAGACAGAACTAAATCCTCCCATGGAAATTTGATCTTTCAGAAGGGCAGAAAACAGTAAATGTGGGAAGAGATAGTTCCTTTAAGAAAGAATGATGGGCAAACTGGATATCAATTTGCAAACAAATGAAACAGAATCCTCATATACAAAAAGTAACTGAAGATGGATCAAAGACTTAGATATAAAACTATAAGGATCATTAAAGAACAAAACTAGCATTAAATTTAGGGGCTCTAATACAGGGCATGAATATGTAGTCAAACAACTGAAAAGACACGAACAGCAGGAAACAAACCAGATGACTGGTACCTCTTAAAAATTAGATGCTCATGTGTATCACCCAAGACGGGAAAAGATTGCTGGGACACATGGTATTTCCATTCTCTGCTTTTCTGAGTAACCACTGTACAGGTTCCCACATTGGTTCATCATTGGCGTCATACTAGCAATGTGAGCCAGGTATGAGGTTGCCAGGCTCTCTACACCTTTACCTGAACATGTGTTTTTGTTTTGTTTTGAACGTTGCTATTCACATAAGGCATGGGCTAGTATTTCATGGTCGATTTTATTTGCATCTATCTAATGGTTAACGATCATGGGTTCATGTCTGTTGACTTCCTGAATGTATGTACATGGCCTCTGCCCATTTTTTATTGGATTATTTGCCTCTTTGAATGTTTAACACGTTTGGAGATTACATATTTTTCCTGTTATATCACTGATGCCACTTCCCCTCTGTCTGTGGCTTTTTGATTCTTTTGGTGAGGTAATTTAATATATAAATGTCTAATTGTAGGAGGTCCCAGTCATCTAGTTTGTCTGTTACTATTTGTATGTTTTCAGTTATATTTAATAGGACATTTATGCTGTTTTCCCCTACCTTTTAATTGGTGATTTTTATAGTTCTTGCTTTTACATTTATATAGTTTATCTATCTTGAATTTTTTTCTCTATGTGGGATGAGATATGGGTCCGGTTTTATTAATTTTTATGTACAAGTATATTCATGAGTATATTAGAGTATACAGAGGAAAAATTATGAAAACTTCTTAGATACCTCAAAATCTTGAGGAAGTCCCTGGGTTTGGTACTTAGGACTCTAACCTGGAGGACGTCAAGTTTAATTGACATAACGGAGCCCACCAATACAATGTTTTCTCCATCCTGCTTTGGTGAATAGTGCCTGTTGTTGTTAAAGGTACCGTGAAGTCAATTGCTCCATATAGTGACTCTATTACAAAAGAATGAAACACCACCCAGTCCCAAGCCACCCTCACAATTGTTCTTATGTTCCAGTCCATTGTCACAGCCACTGAATCCATTCATTTTGTTCAATGTCAAAAGGACATTCAACAAACATCCTTTTCAAGACAGCGGTCTCTCCTGAAAACCTGACCAAAATATATGAATAATGATGGTCTACATATGTTGATGGCATATATATGTATGTATGTACATATGTGTGTGTCTGTGTATATATATATAATTATTTATATTTTAAATATCTGATTTCCTAGGTGGCACAGATTTTTAAAACTCAACTATTGATTGGAAAGATTTGTCATTATAAACCATCCAGATGTGCTTCAGAAGGAATTCCTAATGTTCTGCTTTTGATAGATCACAGATGTGTATTTCTTTTCTTTTTTTTTTTTCACAAAAGAAAAGCTTGTAGTTCCTTCAAGGATCGTTTGCTGGCCCTTAGGAGCATTTTCCAGTCCAGTCTGTTGGGGCACCATGCCCTGGCCTCAAAGTCCACTTTCAGCATTCCCTGGGGACCTTGCCGCTCTATTCCCTTGCTATTCCGCTGCACTCCCCCAGTGCTTTGCCTCGGTGTGGTGGGATCAGGTCAGGTGCAATTCCCACTCTGTGTCTCTGGTGCTGTCCCCTGTATCGCCCTTAGTCACTGAGGGACATCATTTCTCATAGTGGGGCCAGCCATGTTGTCCTCTCTGTGGACTGGCTGCTCTACTCAGGAACATCATCCTCACGGCCTGGTGGGCCAGGCTGTGTTCCACTGTCTCCTCCTGCCCCTTCATCTGCTCCCGTGTTCTCTGATCAGATATGTCCATCTCCCGGAGCTGCAGAATCAATGCCATCCTTTGAAACAAATTCTTTTTGGGGGAGGGGCAGGACAGATGTGTATTTCTAAGGAGTTCCATAGATGTGTTACATTTGATAATGGCAACTGGTTTGGGATATATGTTGTCTTTATTGTGTGCTGTGAAGTCGGTTCATACTCATACCATAGCTATGTATGAAGGAACCAAACACTATCCAGTCCTGTGTCATCTTCTCATTTGTTTTTATGGTTTGAGCCGATTATTGCAGTCACTGCTCTAATCATTCTCTTAGACAGTCGTCTCTTTTTCACTTACCTTCTACTTTACCAAGTATGATCTTTTCCTGGTCTTCTCATATAATATATCTAAAGTATGTGAAGGTATGCCATTCTTGCTTCTAAGAAAAATTCCAATGCTCTCTGCCAAGACAGATTGGGTTTTCCTTCTGGCAATCTATGGTGCTTTCAATAGTCTTCACTAACAGCATGGTTCAAAAGAAACAATGGCTCTGCTGTCTTCCTTATTCACTATCCAGCCTCACTTGCATGTGAAGTGATTGCAAATTCTACAATGTGCTATACTGTCCTTGATGGCAGTGCTGGTTGCTGGTCGGAATTGGGGATGCAGGCCATTAAGAACTTATCCTGGAGTTACGGCCCAAGTCCTCCACCCATGCTCCATTATGCAATAAGACTTTACCTACAGAGCATAAATTCAAAAGTGGCACGATTAAGAATGCCCAAAGAGAAAACTGCTGTGTCATTCCTCGAATGCCCAATCTCCCTTTCTAACACATCGCCTCGAATCACTGCACTGGTTCCCTGTCTATGAAGCCTCCCGTGGTGGAGGCAGAAAGTAGGGAGTGTGCATGACTGGATCATGTTGGTTCGGTGACGTTCAGGAGATAAGCCACAGGGTTCCTGGTGGTGCACAGGGAATGAAGATGCCATAAATGTTCTTCTAGAAGGAATGGGGGAATCAGGTTCTAGAAGTCTCAGGGAAGTTGAAAATAAAATGCAGTCAGAATATGGTGCATGAAAGAGCTGAGACTGTACGAAAATAAACTGTAAAAGTCAGATTTCGTGGCTTGGCCTTGATGGTGGAAGTGATATATTTTTTTTTAACTTTTAAAAGTGCCATGTTTGTAGAAGGGAAGGGAGTGTGAGGATGGATATTCGATGAGGCGCACACATGGACATTGTCTTTTTTTCTCTTCCTGTGTCTCCTTCAGGCCACTTCCTTCTCTCACAAAGATTGCAGCGGAAAGCCAGGGGGAAAATTTTGTCACAATCTTTTAACTTAACAGCTTTATGATTTCCAGCCATCTCATATGGCTCCCCAATTGTGCATATACAAATCATCAATTTGCATGCATTGAGTACGTGAAAACTTCCTCTGGAACAAAAATATCACAGCACTGATTTATTTTATTCAAAAAAGAAATCACAAATGTAGTATTGGGGAGACATAAAAGCAACAATTTGTTATTTGTGTGACCTTTTTGTTGTATCTCTAAAGGCAAAATGGAAATTTAAATTGTGCGCAGCAAGTGTAGCCTGTCTATATAAGAAAATAGAGAAAATGCTTTAAGATATTTAAATGGTACCACGAAATACCGGACATTTGTTTAATCACCTTTCGTGTGAAAAGGGAGATCAGAGCACATCGCATCACATAATTTGCTCAGATCTCTTAGTTGTTCAGGTTCTTAAGTCACAGTCAATTCCGACTCACAGAAGCGCTCTAGCACAGGGTAGAACTGACCCTTAGGGTTCTCGAGGCTGTAATCTTTTCAAAGCAGATGACCACAGCCCTCTCCAACAGAGCAGGTGATGGATTTGAACAACCAACCTTTGTGTTAGCAGCCACTAGAGTTCTTTAAATGAATGTGAAGCAATTACAATTTTTAAAATGTTTCCTTATCAAAAGGCAATTCATATTGTCATTTTACAGCTTAATTTCACCTGAACATGAACACATTTCCCTTAAGGATATGCTGAAAATTCCACCTGAACTCCAGCTACTTAGAAACTTAATATTGGGAGAGGCCAAAGGTGGTGCAAAGGGATAATGCGTTTGTTTGCTAAGTGAAAGGCTGGAGGTTTGAATCCATCCATATAAACAGCAGAAGAAGTACCTGGAAATCTATTTCTGAACAACCAATCACTGAAACGCCCGTGGAGCACAACTCGGCTCTGACACACGTACGTCACCATGAGTAGCACTAGATGGCAACCCCCCACCCCACCTTTTTGGGGGTCTGTTTGTTGTGTGGGTTCGTTTAAAAGAACATGTTAAAAGAAATTCTAGAATTCTGCTGCAGCCCATTTTTCTATGTGGAATCCGGTAAAAAGTCCCCAGTTTAAATTCCAGTAACCAAGACTTCTCTGTCAGTTTGACACAATGTGGTGGCTAGTGTGTGGTTGCGGTGCAGGAGTCTACGTCACTGGTCGCTCAAATGCCAGCAGTGTCGTGCAAAGTGTACAGGTTTCAGCAGTGCTTGAAGATTAAGGACAGACGGCAAGGAGGGTCTAGACTTCAGAAGAATTAGCTACTGCAAAAGCGATGGATAACAGTAGAACATTTTCAGCTATTGAAAACTCATGAGTAGCAGCAGACCGTGGTCAAAGTGTGCCAGATGATGAGTTCCACGGGTCAGAAAGAACTCAAAACAGGACAGAGGAAAGAGGAGGGTCTATCCTAATGCATGGGCAGAGCCAAGCCTTTGATAGTGAAGCCTTCAGGACCTTCATTTGCTGAGGGGGCACAAATCAAAATAAGAAACAGCTGCAAGCAGGTATTCATAATTGGAACTTGGAATGAACCAAATGTGGATGTAGGAACATTGGAGGGGTCAGAAATGAAATGAACCATAAAGATTAAGGTCCTAGAGTATTAGTGGGGTGAAAGGGACTGATATTGCTCATTTTGAATCAGAAAATCTTATGGTTTACATGCTGGGAATGACAAAGTCAAGATGAATGGCCTCAAAATCTTTTCCCAGAAATTCATTTCAAGCTCTATCTTGAAGTTTAATGCTGTCCGTGATAAGAGAATAGCTATTGTCATACAAGGAAATCCAATCAATAGTTCTATTATTCAAATTTATATAACAACCACTATGGAATTGATAACGATATTGGATAAGTCTGATATGATCAAACATGTAATCAAGATAAACTAATAATTATTGGTGCTTGGAATGTGAAAGTTGGAAATAAAGACAGAATAGTAGTTGAAAAATATGGCTTTGGTGATAGAAACAAATTTGGGGTTCACATGAGAGAATTTTACAAGGCCAATGACTTCTTCCCAAATATCTTTTCCAGCAACACAGAAAGAATCTATACATGTGGATTTCTCCATATGGAATATAGAGAAATCAAATTGACTACATCTTAAGACGAGTTGATGGAAAAGCCCAATAAACAAGGCCACGGCCCAACCATGGAACAGACAATCAATTTTTCATATGCAAGTTCATAGGTTCAAGCTGGATAAAATGGGAACAAGTCTATAAGGGTCAAAATATGACTTTGAGTTTATCCCTGAATTTCAAGGACATCTCAAGAACAGAATTGATGCATTAAAGACCTGATAGAAGACCCGGTGAACTGTGGGGTGACATTAAGAACATCATTCATAAAGAAATCAAAAGGTCATTAAAAAGACAGAGAAGAAAGAAAAGATCAAAGTGATTGTCAGAAGTGCAAAGTATAATGAAATGTGCAAAGACCTAAAGTTAAAAATCCCCAAAATCATAGACATGCCCAGCATATCTTAAACAGAAAGAACTGAAGAAAAATTCAAGCCTTGAGTTTCAGTATTGAAAGGTTCTATGCATAAAATGTTGAATGATGCAGAAGCCACCCAAAGAAGATAGAATGAACTCACCAAAAAGAACCAGTACCAAAAGAAAACTGGTTGACATTCCACCACTTCAAGAGGCGACATAGGAGGAAGAATCATTGATACTAATGAAGATGTCCAAGCTGCACTGAAACCGCTGGCCCCAAACAAGGCTCCAGGTGTTGGAAGACCAATGGAAATGTTTCCACAAGCATAATGAGATATTCTAAAAAGCTCAGGCTTCATTTTGGATCTCTAACAAGGTAGCAGCCATTATTCAGGAGTCTTACACCCTTGTCCTCAATTCTAGTTCGCTCCAAGACAACAGAAACAGACTGTGCCTTCCTGTGCTTCGATAGAAATTGAAGCCAATGGGAAAGCTGGCAGTGTGTATCTGCTCCTGGTAAATGGCCAAAGAGAGTGTAATGGGAGAAATGGAAAAAGACAAAAGATGACTTAGCGGAATGCAAAAATTTATAGAACAATATCATTAATATTACATGCAAGTAAAATTTTGTTGATCATTCAACAACTTTGTAGCAGTGTATTAACAGGGAACTGTGCATGGTCCAGGCTGGCTTCAGAAGAGGATGTAGAGCAAGGGATATCATTGATGATATAAAATGGACCTTGGCTGACAGTAGAGATTACCACAAAGATGTTTACTTGTGTTTTATTGACTATCAAAGGCATTGGACTTTGTGGGTCATAATAAACCATAAATAGAATTAAGAAGAACTTTCTCACTGTGCACATTCTCACCGTACACATTCAATCTGTCTGCTTAGCAAATAATTAGAGAATCTGAATTCTATGAAGAAGGACGCAATATCAGGACTGGAGGAAGGCTTATCAACAACTGTCAATATGCAGATGACACAACCTTGCTTGCTACAAGTGAAGAGGACCTGAAGCACTTACTGATGAAGATAAAAGATTACAGCCTTCAGTATGAAGTCAACTCAAAGTAAAAAAATCAAACCAAAAGCCTCACAACTGGACCCATAGGTAACTCATGGTAAAAAAGAGACAAGTTAAAAGTAATAACTTGTCTATATCTACAGTCAGTGCTCATGGAAGTCTAGAGATCAAAGGATGCATTGTGTGGGGTAACTGCGGTACAAGACCTCTTTAAAAGAGCAACGTGTTACTTTGAAAATCCAGGTGTGCCTGACCCAAGCTATGATATTTTCAATGGCCTCTTATGCATGTGAAAGTTGGGCACAGAATAAGGAAGACTAAAGATGAGTGGACGCATTTGAATTATGATGCTGCTGAGGACGATGGACTATGAAGTACCATGGGCTGCCAACAGAACCACCCAATCTGTCTTGGAAGAAGTATGACCATTTTGGCTCTTGGACCTTGGGCATGTCATCAGGAGCGACCCTTCCTTGGAAAGGGATATCGTGCTGGGTAAAGTAGAGGGAGAGTGGAAAAGAAGCAGATCCTTGACGCGGAGAATTAACACAATGGCGACAACAAGGGTCTCAAGCATTAGAACAGCTGTGGGGATGGTGAGGGGAGTCCAGGCCGTCTTTCTTTCTGCTATACACTGGACTCTACCTCAATATCACCTAAAAACAACAACAAACAGCAACTCATAAGAGGGAGAACCCAGTAAAGCATTCAGAACGAATGAGTGATTATGTCTTTTTTTATCATAAATATATGATTTATACATAGCTTGACTGATATAACTTTGTGAAAATTTATTCCAACGCTACAGTCTGACATACTGAAGAAATAAAGGAGAAAGTGGAGCAGAGGTATGTGTTCCTGAACATTTTAAAAGTCATATGGATCTGGATTATTAAGAATGACTGTGTTGTTGAGCTGGCCTGATGACTCAAGAATTTGAGAGGGACCAGTTAGCAACCCCCACTCTGCCTCTCCTACACTGATAGTCTCACCTAATGCTTTAGCTGTTTTCTAAGTATCAGAGGTCCTTAAATCATGCAAGCAGTTAAAGCAGTCAATTACTAACTGAACATTTGCCAGTTCAAGTTCACCCAAAAGGGCCTCAAAAGAGAAGCCTGGGTTCTACACTTTTTAAAAAGTAGTGACTGGAAACTCCGATGTACACGGAGCCGGCATGCATTGGAATACACTTAGCTCTAGTGCGTCTAGACAAAGTAATAATTTATTCCTTGGATATCAAAACACACATAGTGACAAACAACTCGGAATTTAGGAAATCATTACAATGAAAATTTTCCATGCTAATCACTTGTGTGGTTCCATAGTCTGCTAAATAATTGGCTTCCTATAGGGAAAAGTTAAATCTTCAACCTGATTAAACCAAAGTTCAAGTCATCATATTTGGGTGATGCTTGAATCAGGGTAAATATGCATTAAGATATACTTCAGAATATAAAAAAAAGAAACCTTATTTTAGAAAGAGGTTTAGCGCATATGTGCCCTAAAACCAGTATTTTCTTGAACTAAAGACAAGGTTTGTTTTACTAAGTGTCATTTGAGCTTTAAGCAGAGTGCTTGCTGTTCACCTAAGGGGAGCAGGCAGGATCCATCAAGTCATCGGACATTAGGAGGTTTAAGTGGAAGTGAGTCTCTCTCAGTTCATTCCAGTGGCTCCAGCCAGGCCATGAATCTGCATCTCCGCACCATTAGTTGGCCTCGAATTCTTAATTACCAAACAAATGGAAAGTTGCAGCCCGGTGCTGACAGCTCCTTTGTGTATCATTCTTCGCAGAACATGAATGATTAATGGAATTTTCCCAACACAGTCAAAGTTGTTTACTGAAGGAATTAAAGCTGAACTTGGCAGGGTCATAGCGGGAAGACTTTTGCTACAATGTCACGAACCTGCCTGGCTCTCCAGATGAAAAATAGGAACAATTAATGATGGCTCTGAACAGTTCTGAATAGTCTTAAATTTGGTCCCCAGTGCAAGTCATTTTTACTTGGATGAACATTGCGGGATGATACTGACATCCAGTCGCTCTTGACTGTGGACTGTAAACATCAATGACAGGGCCTGTGCTCTGATGAATGCACTGCGTCCAGGTAAGTAGCACAGCCGCATCATTCCAAAGCATCAGATTCGATCAAGGCCGTGATCGCTTCATGTCAGCTCCATTACTCTAGAAGTCCCTTTGTATTCTTCAGACACTTATGTTGAGATCGGTAGTCAGGCCATCAGGGACAGATCATTTCATGGAAGAGCACAAATGGCGATGCTGAATTTTATGAGAGAAGAGATCAATCCGTGGAGAAGGACAACACACTGGTAGAATTGACGGTGAGCAAAAAAGGAGGAAGGCCCTCCGTGGGAACAATTGACCCAGTATCTTCGACGGTGGGCTCAAACATAACAAAAGTTGTGAAGATAACACAGAACTAGACAATGTTTCCTTCGCTAGTACATAGGGTCACGGTGAGTCGAAGTGACTCAGCAGCCCTGAAAAACAACAATTTTATGAGATAAAACTGGTTGTTACCGTGCTTGGGGATGAACTACTCTCAATGGGAAGAATCTTGAAGATGGTGCAGGGCTGGAAACATTTTTTTTTCCAGTTATACATGATATCTCCATGAGTTAGAGTGAGCCAAAATCAACTATCAACAACAAGATGACGAGAAGTCATTGCTTTGAAAACGGATTTTCTGAATTTTTTTTTTTTAATTAAGGGCTAATTCTAAAAGCATTACCAAACTCTGCGATTCTGGCCTACACAAATCCTGTGGACCATCTGGCCAATCTGCTGCACGGAGTTCCCTTTTGAAGCTTCAGAAGGAGCAGATCTCAGGACATTTTTCCTTGGAGTGCTTCTAGGCACGGGCGAACCCCAAAACTTTACAAGCAGATTACCAGCCACGATTCAGACCTTGGCATGATCAAGGAGAACCCTCCATCTCTTATTAGGGTTCCTTTTGACTCTGCCTCCACTCAGAGTTATAGACTCCTCATCTTGTGCCTAGTAATTTCTGTCCAGAATCCTGCAAAACCAATAACCACTCCAAGCTCAGCTGTGTTATACACCTCAGTAATCTACCTGCCCCCAAACCAGGGCAAACAGCTTTGCAGGTTTTCTTTTACTCTGCTAAAAGCCCCCTGTAAAGAATTTTATTTTTCACTTATTTGCAAAATTGATAGAGACCTCCGTGGCATGGTAGAAAAGAAGGAATGAGTCCAGGGATCTCCTCACTGAGGACATTGGTGCCTGAGTATCGGTGCTGGGTATTTTAGTTAAGCTAACAGGAAGTGGTCTGCGGATTAATCATCATTGTTTCGGTGATATAAACTGATCACACCAAATATACCAACCGAACAAACCCAAACCAAATCCACTACCATCATGTAGCTACCAAGTCCTGTGACCTTGTAAGACCAAGTAGAACTACTCTTCATGGCTTCTGAAACCATATCCAATTTTTTTATGGAAGCAAGCAGCTTCGTCCTTCTCCTGAGGAGTCCATTGCTTAATCCAAAGTACTACCATGGCGCCTTACTGGAAAGTGGCCTGTGAGAGCATGGTTGGCAGTTAGATTTCATGGCAGCTTGAAGATGCATGAAAGTGTAGGAGTGAACTGCAATTTCTTAATTGGGTCACAGCCTGATGATGCCTCCTTTGGGGTGTGACCTTCTTAAAAGACTGCCTCCCTCTCCACTGCTTTGTCTTCCTGCTTGCTGGGGCTCTGCGCTAAGAGTGGCCCCATTTGGGCTGGCAAGTCCTGAAATCTGCCATGTTTCCATCAACCTAGGATCCACGTGATTGCACCCACCAGTCTGTGATCTTCCTGCCTTCCACATCACATTTCTGTATCATCAGCTTACAGTCACAAGTCTAAAGGGGATCCTGGCTTGCACTGGACTTGCGGACTTGAGTTGGATTGGGCTGCGAGACCTTCTTTGGATATAAGATCCCTGGTTGATAAAGCTTTTTCTTGATATGTATGAGTGTCCTTGGATTAGTTTCTCTAGACAACCCGGCCTAAAACAGTATGTCATTGTTTCTATGATGGAAAGCACACCACAATAAATATAAGGGGAGTGGACAATCTTGCACACACTTTAGTGAGTAATCAATGCTGCCATTTTTTTTTTCAATTAAGCCTTGGCACTATGTAGATAAAAGTTGTGGATACTTCTGTTAAGACATTTGGTTGGACATTAGTGTCCTCTGACTTGAAATTTGTGGCTACCCTCAGGCAAATTAGTATGTTGTGTTAGATGTATAATTCACTAATTGATATTGATTTTATATATACTTCTACCCAATTATACTATTTTGAGCTGTAGTTTTTGAAAGTAAGTTTTTTCAGTATTTACTGAGTATATTCTGGCTTATGAATATTACAGATGAGTCATTATGGAAAATGGTGTAGCAGTGTAGGCTCAGACCCGGGTGACATAGTCAACATGCTTGATTTTTCCAAAGAGGAGTTTCTGAGAAAACAATTTTTGCATATAAGTATCTTTACAGGACTTTTACTTACAAGTTAGAACATGCTCACTGGTGAGATAAATGCCACATCATCATCAGTGTATCTGTCATTGTTGAGCCTTAGACAAGGAAGCAAATAAGCTCTCAGAAGATTATTGCTGATTTGTTTGTGATCATGCAAACTCAGTGCCGGGTAAACATACATGCTTGAAAAAAATGTCACTGGTGTTGTTGGTAGTGGGAATAACAGGATATTTATTATCAGGACAGAATTCCATTGATTTCAGTTGCTGGTAAATTCTGCCAAGTATACTGGTTACCATTCTGTGCTGTTTGTGCCTGTTGGCCCTCCGTACAATTAAAAGTAAGTAACATAAAGGGCACTTTTAATCTGTGTAGAGCTTCTCTATTTTCTAGTCTATATTCTGCATTTTCATTCTTCCTGTGTAGATATTTCTATCTCCGAATGAGCTAGGGTATTTTCACAGCTTTACCTATCCTACTGAAAGTGCTGGGGACCCACGCTAGCAGGCAGATGTCAGGGTGATTAGCTAGAGAGCCACATAGATTAACCTCCTCCCTTAGAATCTGGTCCCAGTTTGGAAAGGGATGTGTGAGTTTTCTCAGTATGTTTCCAACACCATTGGAGACATATAATCATCCCCCTGGGAGTGTAGAAAGAACAGCATATCACCAAGTGTCTCTAATCATCAGGGGAGTAATTATTTTATAATAACCACATCCTTCCTTTGTAGTATTTTATGATTGTTTCATAAGCATATGGGACAGGCTAACCAGGGTGTGGAGTAAAAAAAAAGTGTCAGGAAGCATAGATCTTAGATTTTTTTCCCTAGCTCAATAGTTAACTGACTTTAACTATAACCCTTAAATTTTAACTCCTGCCTGGAAAGAAGTGAATATGTCCAATCAATTAAGCACAGAGGAAGGGGGGTAGAACCATGGTACCCCCCACCTTTTTTTTAATTTGTAGATTCTGATTAGTATCATTTAAGAGATGATAGTAAGAGTAAGATAATGTGCTATAAACCAAAACCAAGTGATGGATAATGATTTGGAGAGTGTTATCCATAGGGGTCAGGCTTATGATTCATTTGAGTATGGTACACACAATATCACATTAAGTAACATCCACAAACCACAATAGAGCAAGTAAGAGCTTACAACTCTTCCACATATTACTTATGCTACTTGGGAACGTTACTTCATTCTCTGGGTTTCTATTTCTTCCTTTAGTAAGTGGAATAATCACACCTAATGCATGATTATGGTAGGGATTAAGCAAAGTTATCTAGGCAACCAAGAAATGTATGCATAGTACACAGTCCCTAAGCCCAAAAACTCCAAACTCAATACTACCGATTCGATTCTGTTCAATAAATTGACATAATTTCAATTATCATATATTAGCGATATTATGTCCTGAAACTTCTAACTATAATAGAATTATGGAATACAGAATGGGTTGGGATTTTCATTTGTAGATGTAGCCAAATTGATAATGCTATATTTAAAGTTATTTACATATGTGTATGTGTAGGTCTGAGAGAGAGTATGTATCTGTTTCTCTCTGTGTGGTGGGTATGTGGATGCAGATTTGAGAGTAGAATTGAGAATTTTCTATTGTTTTGTGACTGAGGGAATAGACTAGATGCTTCAATAAATTAATGGGAAAATCTCACAATCTTTTAACTCTACTTTCCATAAATTTTGGGAGCCTACTTGTAGCATTAAGTCCCCCAAAAAGAAAGACAATGTGGTGTGTGTGCTCGGTGATTCCATAAAAACTGCAGCAGAATGAGAGAAGCTGAACCATTATTTGAACTGATTATTCACTGAGATAATTGCCTCCGTGCACCTCAGATTTACTTTCTCCTCCAGCCACAACCAGATGTTCTGAAACCGAGTCTCTTGTTTATAGGCTTGTTTATTATTGAACCAGCAAAACTCACAAGAAATCAGCAATGGGTGCTCTAGACTGAACATTACATGATTGCATTGGGCTGCGATCTACAAGGTCAGCAGTTCAAAACCACCAGCTGCTCCTGGGAAGAATGCCAGACTTCCTACTACTGCGAAGAGGGACAGTCTCCTAAACTGACAGGGGCAGTTCTACCCTGTCCTGAAGGGTCCCTGTGAGTCCGCATTGACTTAATGGCAGTGAATTGTTTTGTTTTCTGTTTCTATAAGAACTGTTGCCTCTTCCTCCGGCCTAAATAAAGGGAGTTGCCAGGAGAAATGCTTTTGATAGGTCAGATTAGTTAAGGAGAATTGGTAAATTTTACATTTTGTCAAATTTTGTCAAAATAAGAATACCAGACCAAACAATTACTTGCTCTGTGATCTTCGGCAGGTTATTTAACATGCTTATGATGAACAGCTATCTGAAATAGGAATGATAATAATACCTAATTTTTGCATTTGTGTAAGCACAAAGTTTATTTTTGTTAAAACACTTAGAATAGTGTCTAACACAAGGAAAAGGCTACACAAGTCTTTGCTATCAAGGAAATGCATGAAGTTGGAGTATAAAGTTGTTTCAAATGTTTTCTTCTTTCAAAATGTGTGTATATATATACCTAAGAATTATATACTGAAGAATAAATATTCTTATTTTTAGTAAGAAATGTAAACCATACTTTAATTCATTTCATTTTTAGCTATTTTTAAACGTTTCATATACTAAATTTTATAAACTTGCCCAAGATTATTATTATAACTTTTGGGATTCTTTATATCCTCTCTGAATTAATTAATATTTATTGAAGCTTTTAAAGTTCAAAGGTCCTATGATGTTGCACTCATTACTGTTATACAAAACGCAATCTTGCTTTATTTTCCAGTATTGTTATTTTCTAAAAGTGATTGGCTATTTATTAAGCAAGTGTGAATTTCATCTCTTATTTGATCCTTAAGCTAGCTTCTTAAGAAACTGGAATTATTGGGTTTCCCTAATATCCAGCGATCTTGGGAATTTTACTTTTCTTCCATATACAGAAACTCATCCACAAAAATAAAAACAACTAATTCATGAATGCGTTCAGGCTAGTCTCAGCCCCTTTCTTTTGACGTCCCTTTGTGGGCCATTTTCACCGTGGGCCTAAAGAACTGCCTTCTCTGACTTACTTGACATAATCCTGTTCTGATCATTGGATCCCAGACTCGCCCTTGTCTGCCTGTACAAGAAGGAACCCACAGGATCCTCGGGGCCCTAATTGGAGCCAATAGCTACTTTTGTCCTACATTGTTGGACACAAGACAGGGTAGAGTTCAAAAGTGAGCTAAAGAAAAAGAGAGGCCAGGCTCACATGCAATATTCCCACATTTGCCATTGATGGCGCTCTAAGAAAATCCTCAGAACAAAGACTTTGTAACAAGCATGGAGTGCTCTCCTAAAAATGTGGTTGGGCTCTTTTAAATTTTCGAAAATGGGTTAACATCTAAAACCCACAGTCATCAACAGATACCACCATAAGTACTACCATGAAATTAACCAACAACACATCAGATGCCCCACTTCCTGTTTTCTAATAAGATGAAAAAAATGAGGGAAAGGGGGATGATTATTTATAGGAATAACAAAAAGCTTAACTAAGACCCAGGCTGTCTACTAGTGAGAAGCCTTCGAAAGGAGCATCGCGTGAGGGATCACTGACACAACCCTGAGGGAAGGCGTGCCTCCCGACCATGCTCGACTGGTATTCCTTTTCAACTTAGCCTGATAAAAATAAAGTACAAAGCTACAGCAGCTGTCACATTCTTGATTCCACTCTGCCAATAACGGCATTGGCCCATTTCTTGAGATGCACGCCACCATATCAGCTGACTCAGACACTTTGCACGGTTGACACTCTACTCTGGGGATTTAGGTGAGTGCGGCTGAATATCCTTTAGGTACTTAGGAGACCCCCTACCAATCCTGTAGGCACAACTCCAAGTACGCAGTTCACAGTAGTGCAGAAACATGTTTCTTTCCAAATCACTGCTGACCAGCGCTTTAGAGCTGTGCTTCAGGGAGATTGCCTTTAACTTGTCTCTGTTTTTAAAAGACAGTTGCTAAGCCTTTGTCCAGGCTTGTGCTGTACTTTCTAATCCATTGAAGATGAAGGTGCTCCTCACTCAAGCCTTAGTATTCCTGTTGGCGCTGTCAGGTAAGCATTGAACTGCTAACCACCTGGTTGGCAGTTCAAATCTGCCAACTGCTTCAAAGGAAAAAAATGAGTCTTTTTCCTACTGTAAAGGGTTACAGTCTAAGAAACCAAAACCTAATTGCTCAGTCTACCCTCTCCTCTATGGTTGCTATGAGTTGGAATTGACTCGATTGCAGTAAGTTTGGGTTGGAGTTTTGTGAAATAATCTTGGCAAAAAGAATGCTTAACGCAAATTTAATCGATACTATAACTAGCATCTAGTTTGTAAGAAATAGAGAAGGTGAAACGATGAAAGAATGCCTTCAGAAAGCAATCAGGCGATCTCAAATGCAATGTAAGCCAAATCAACTGTCTTGTAACTTTCAAAAGTAAATTTTATGAAATAATTTTATAAACCTTATTCTGGTTAAAATATGCTTTGAGGACCTTCACTGGATCCTGGTCCACAAAATTAATTACACGGACATTTTTGGAATCATTTAGGAACCTGTATGTGGAATCTATAAGGCTAGGGTCGTGGTGGCGCTGTCATTAATTAATGTGCCATCATTAATTCGGACTCATGGTCACCAAAATGACAGAATAGAACTATGTCAGGGGCTTTTTTGGATATAATATTCATAGGAGCTGATCATTAGGTCTTTTCTCCTGTGGAGCCACTGATAGATTCCAACCACCACGGTTGAGTAAGCAAATGAGTACTTAACTATTATGCCAACAGGACTCTGGTAACTACATTATATAACATGGATATTAGATGATTTAATGTCATTTTTTAAAATCTTCAATTTCATAAAAGACATTGTGGTTATATGTGGAGAATGTCCAATGTCATTATTAGGAGATGTATACTAAAGTACTTAGTAGTGACGTACCATTCTCTCTGAACCTTACTTTGAAATTATCCAGCATGGTGGATAGTTTTAAACTCTAATGCATGGTGATGCTGTGTGTGTCACAGTGTAACTGAGCTCCTTAGGATATTCAATCGCTGATTTGTTTGGAACTATATCATTAAGCCTTTCTTCCAAGGCACCTCTGGGTATACTTGAACCTCTAACCTGTATTGAGCAGCTGAGTTAATTAACAGTTTGCACTACCTAAGGGAGAGAGAGAGAATGCAAGAAATGAAAGGAAACTTCCAAAAAATATTAATAATTATTTAATCTGAGGAATAATGTACATGTGTTCGTTGTGCTTTTTGGTTGGCATAATGTATTTATGCTTTTGAAAATTAGTATTGAGCAAAAAGTTTTAGTAAAGGATTTAAATAAATGTTTTTAAATTCAGAATTGATCTAAGAATATCAGAAAGGTCTGAAGAACAAAAATATAATTAAACAGTGCTTAGGCTAGATGATAAATTAATGAGATATTCCAAGTACATAAAAACCCCTGAGTCTCAAGAATTGTTAGCTTGTGCCGCCATACCATCCTTGGTTGTCATGTGCTTTGATGGGTCATTGAGAGGCAGCTAAGACACTGATGCAAGTAGTACCTAAGTAATGGAATCAAATGGTAAAGCAAAGCTATTATGCAAGAACATAACAATCAACAAAAGTAAAATATTAATACAAACACAGGAGCAATTAAAAACCAAGGACAACTCAATAAAACACTAATGATGCATTGGTAACAGAGCTCACTTCCTGGAAACTGGGAATTCCAACAATCTGCTTGCTTACCTGTCAGTAGGCGCTTCACAACAGTGCTAAGCTGTTTGTAGCAGCCAGACTTCCTGGCACCATACTGGATTAAGGCGTATAGTAAACTCCCTTAGCATGCTAATTTTAGCTTATCAATACCACTTGTTAGTAACTCTTCATAACTCATTTAATAGCTACCGATATTCAGTGGAATTTCATGACAGTGCACACACAAATAGCACAGAATTTCTTTCTCAATTTTGTGATATACTTTTGGCTTTTCTAGAAATGCTTCCAGATGTCTACCAATGGACCAAAGATTTACCTTTGAGAAATAGGTAATTAGGGCAAAAATCTCTACAAAACATGTATATTACCACTGTAGATCAATTTATCATACTCTTAATGTCAACTTTAAATAGCAAATGATTTGAGCCATGTCAATATGCCTTGTAAGGGATTTTTTTCTCTCTTTTGGGGATGCCTGTTTCAGGACATTATCCCTCCTCACATTTGTGAATTTGTATTCTACTATTTTCTGCAAATTTTAACTTTTAAAACACTGGTCAACATCACTTCAGCATTAATATAAGAGAAATCAAAATTTGGGGATTCGTGGACCTGGAAATCGAGTCCCTCTTCTTGTAAACTTATCTCTGGCAAGAGGCAAAGATGAAACTGGCATTAACTTATTTGACCCATCTTGATAAAAAAGCATTGGGATGGTTTTAATAACCATAATTAAGTCTAGATATGCCTTGCCTCAGTTGACACAGGAACCTCCATGACTAGGAATTCAACCTTAAAGGGAAAAAAAAAGAAAAAAAGTACAACCTCCCACACAACTACCCTCTCCTTTCCATTTTCAAGTGTAGCCAGGCCACACATGAGTGATTATAACAGACTCGACACCTCTGAAAGTAATGGAATTACACTGGCAGCACAGTTCACTGGCTAGCCTCATTTTGGAAAATTCATCTGTCTTAATGTTGTTACAGTAAGGTGAGGCAGACCTAACCTATGAAAAGCAAGCTGTGATGTTGGGCAAAGGAGGGGCCTAGAAAAATCCAGAGGAAAATGCATGAACAAACTTGGTGAAGTAACTGAGTAAAACTGTCTGAAACCTCCCAGTATGGACAAAGGAGTTGCATTTTTCAATATGTGCCATAATCTCATGGTTGCTAAATAAGATGAAAGAAGATGGTAAAATGTAAAAGAGAGAGTTAAAATGTGTTTGCCTTGTGAAATACACGTGAGTTAGTTCGTTTATTGTGTCAACCTGACTGATAAACACATGTGCGGTTAATTGAAGGGCGGAGGGATAAATGGCTCAGTGAGCCTGGCCTTACTAGTTCTCGACTCTTGTTTTGTGATGGTTGGACCAGGGTGCAGCTGCCTTAGTTCCCTGCTTCAGCTTGCAAAGCTGACTTCCTGCAAGACATCCCCAAGGAGAAGCCACATGGACCTACCCGGATACAGCTCTGGGTGCTGGAGTAGGCATGTGGAGACCCCTGCCAGTGCTGAGATGCTTACACATTCACTGACTCAGCTTTTCTCCTGCAGTTGGCATCATTGCGTGTGTTTTGTGAGATGGAGGAGGACTTTGTGGATTGATGTTGGACATATGGGTTAATGGGTAAATATTGGACTTATGGGCTTGGGCAGCACTGGGCTGGGATGTTTTCTTGCTGTGCACTTAACCTTTATATAAAACTCTCTCTTGTGCATGAGTTTCTGTGGATTTGTTTCTCCAAAGTACCCAGACTAAAACAGCATGCTAGGTAGTAATGTGTACTTTCCTATCTCTGGACCCAATAGAGAGGCTAAGGCATTGATTGTTTGACTCGGAACTGCTTAATTTACCAACCCATTGATTTAAAATCTAATATTTAGCAAGTGCCTGTATAATCAGCTGCCAGTAGCAGACTTCTTACCTTTCAAACCAGATATCCAGGTTCAATTCCTAATTAACACACCTCAAGTGCAGTCAATACTCCACTATCACTGAAAAAACTCCCTGCCTGTGTACTGCTGCAACTTTTGCTGAATTATTTTGAGCAAAATTTTACTTGCATATGATATTCATGATATGGTTTGATAGTTCTCACGTTTTGTTAGGTCACCTTGCTTGGTATGGGCACAGATATGGACATCTTCTAGTTGGTTGATGAGATGGTGAGTGCTTCCAGGGCTTCATCAGTTTTCGAAAACATTTCAGTGGGTAATCTGTCAATCCTTGGAATCGTGTTTTTGGAGTTATGCCCTCAGTGAAGATGAAACTTCTTCCTTCAACACTATTGGTTCTTGATCATGTGCTACCTTTTGAAAGTATTGAATGCCCATCATTATGGGGGTGGGGGTGCAACCAGTGCGTATTTCTTCCATTTTCTTTTAATGCTTGTTACATTATTCAATATTTTGGTAATAGAATCTTTCAATATTGTAACTTGAGGGCTATTTTTTTGTCTATAGTGTTATCAGCTGGAGAAATGCCAAGCATACCCTTGCTTTTGTTTTCTCATGCTCGTTCTTTACCAATTTCATTATGATGCTGTACTTTGCTTTCTTTAGTTGTCTTTTAAAGTTTGGAATTCAAAAGAGCATACAAAACCAGGGATGCCATTGCTGGTGTTAGAGAATCTTGACTGAAACAGTGAATGGTAGACAGTTTTTCACTTGCGTTTTACTGACAAGGGTATATTGCATGGTTTAAAGTTAGGAAAGGTTGTGTAGCCACATGCCTATTCAATCTGTAAATTGAACAAATAACGAGATGTTGCACTTTTTAAAAAAGAGCAGGGTGTCAGGAATTAGGGAAGGTGCAGTAATAACCTGTGATATGCAGGTGAGGCAACCTCACTTGTTGAAAGCCAAAAGGAGTTGAAGTTCTTACTGATGAAGATCATAGATTAGGAGATTTGCTTCACGATAGCACGTGAAATGTGGCTGGTGCAACTGAGATTATATTTTTAAAGTTTCATTTAATTTTTATAATATTCCAATTCATTTATAGTTAAATAATCATATGTGGCACATAGATACCGCATCACTCCATGCAGCTCTAGAATATTGTTTTGTTTAATTTTTTAAAAAGTATGATGTAATGATAAGCAACCACAATGATACAAATTATGTAGGGCTCGTGCCATATAAGAACCCCTGTCTCGGTGGTGGTCATGAGGTGGCCTGCGATCCTCATGATTGGCAGCTAGAAAACAGCAGCAGCTTCTTGGAAGAAAGATTAAGCTTTCCACTCTCGTCGACAGTAGAAAGGCGGTCACTGTGAGTCAGCACTGATTCAATGGCAGTGAGTTTGGCTTCATTGTCAGAAATATCCAGTGTGACTTTCGAACTTGTCAGTTCAATTTTTTCTTAGGTACAACACAAGACATGCTTTTTCTGGAATGTGCTTAAATAGATTAAGACATTAAGAATGCATATCAATTAATTATGGTGTTCGTATAAATGGACAATGAAGAGAAAACCCAAAAGTCCTTTAGTATAATTTATTATTTTCATTGAACTATGTTGCTTATGTGATGTGGCAGGATACTATCCAGTGCTTCTCTGTCTTTTGATAACCAGGTTGACTGATGAAAGGAACAAGAATTTAATGAATCCAATGTTAGTGTATGGTGATGGTATCTTTCTTGTGGCAAATAATGCCACCTTGATGCTCAGATTTTATCACTACCCTCAAATTTCCAAATGGGGACGTGGCATCATAATGCTCCATTATTTGATGACTATTGTTTTGGGGCCTAATAGAGAAAGTATCTTTCCAGAGCTTTCTGTTTCTTAATGATACCTTTGAGTAAATCAATAAATAACCACCCTGTCCATCTTATTTTCTAATCTTGTGCCTTTACTTATTTACCTCTTAGTAAATATTTACCTTTAGTAAATGCATTTACCTGTAAATAAGAAAAGAGTTAAATGAATAAAGTAAAAGTCAAAAAATTAAGTAAAAGATTTACCACCATTTTTTTTGTCCGAGTAAATTCCTTTGAAGAGCATGGGATGAGGGGACTGTTCAGAGGAGAAACGGGGAGAAAGGAGCCATGGCTGTTTGAGGAGGAATTTGCTAGAGGTAGTGTCCTAGGACACTCTGTGCTAACTGAGTATCTGTGAAGTCCAGGGCCAGGAAAGTGGAAAATAGGAAGCTCAGAGAAGCTTCATAAGTCATTGGATTTTCTGCTATTTGTTAGGAAAATCCCAGAAATAAATAAGCATCGCATATTTCTACCAAATGCAACACCTGGATATTAAAGCACAAAATATTGAGATGGGTTATAGTTGGAATGGGAAAACCATATAGGACTGTCATCAGGAAAGAAACTAATTTGTGTCAAGAAACCCACTGCCATCGAGTCAGTTCTGACTCATTGTGACTATGTTGTTGTTGTGAGGGACCATCAAGTAGGTTCCACTCCATGGAGACACTGTGAACAAAAGACTGAACATCTGTCTGGTCCTGCTCCATCCTCACACAAGTGTTCCTATGCTTAAGACCATTGTTGCAGCCACTGCGCCAATCCACCTTGTCAAACGCCTTCCTCTTTTTTTGATGCCCCTTTAATGAACCTGTAGGACAGGGAATAACTCATTGTTTCTGTGAGTTTAATACTGTAACTCACTATGGGAGTAGAAAGCCTTTCTACTCCTGAGGAAAGGCTGGTGGGTTCAAACTATTGACTTTCAGTTAACAGTCCAATTGTAACCACTAAACCACTGATTCATGCATTATCGTATAGCTAAACTGTTGCTAGGAAAGTTTGTTGTTGTTATTTTTAAGTAACACAGTTCAACAGAAAACAAATAGTCTTTTAAAGAACCCTTTCTTTTATAAACCTTAAAAAATAAATAAACTCACCCAAATAAGTTTGTTATAATTGAGATTTGCATGACATAATGCACTGCAATATTTGAAATTGCTGATCATTTCCTAAAGCTGTTTTACACACAAAAACAAACTAAAGCTATCTCTTGTACATGTAGCATCAGGACTAGAGGAACCTGCAATAAGCAGATGACACAACTTTGCTTGGTGAAAGTGAGGAGGAGGAGGGCTTGAAACACTTGCCGATAAGGATGAAGGACTGCAGCCTTCCATATGGACTACAATTCACGGTAAAGAGCGCAAAGTGTTCACAACTGGACCAATAGAAATGATCATGATTCACAGAAAAAAGATTCAAGGTGTCGAAGAGTCCATTCTTTTACTTGGATCCACAATCAGTGCTCATCATAGAAGCAGCGGTCGAGATCGGAGAACTCGTTGAGTTAGATAAATTCACTGCACAGTATTGGAAGGCAAGTAGACTTTTACGAGGACTAGGGTGTGCCTGACCCAAATCACGGTATTTTCAGATGCCTCCTATGCATGTGAAAGTTGGACATTGAATAAGGAATTGATCCCATAAAAACATCAATGTATTTGAATTATGGTGTTGGCAAAGATTAATGAAAGACTCCCAAAAGACCAAACATCTGTCTTGGAAGAAGGACAACCAAAATGTTCCTCAGAGACAAAGGCGGTGAATCTGTGCTTTAAACATGTTATCAGGGGAAACCAGTCCCTAAGGCAGGACATCATGCTTGGTAAAGTGGAGGGCAGGGAAAAAGAGGAAGATCCAGAAGAGAGGGGCTAACCCAGAGGCTACAACAGTAGGTTCAAACGTGAGAACAGACATGAGGATGGCACAGGACCCCACGGTGTTGTCCTCTGTTACACATAGGATCTCTGCAATAGGAACCAACTGGATGGCACCACGCAAAAACAAGTATAAGAAATTGCATCAATAGATGAGATGTTGGTGCAGACAGCATTTTTTGTTTTAAGTACTTTCCTTTTTAAAAAATTATTTATTTATTTTTAAAATCATTTTATTGGGGCTCATACAACTCTTATCACAATCTATACATACATCAATTGCGTAAAGCACACATACATTCGTTGCCCTCATCATTCTCAAAGTTCGCTTTCTGCTTGGGTTCCTGGAATCAGCTCCTCATTTTCCTTTTTTCCCTCCCGGTCCTTCCCCGTTACCCCTTCCCTCATGAACCCTTAATAATTTATAAATTATTATTTTATCTTATTTTACACTGCCCAGCATCTCCCTTCACCCACTTTTCTGTTGCCCATTTCCCAGAGAGGGGGTTAAATATAGATCCTTGTGATTGGTTCCCCCTTTCTACCCCACCTTCCCTCCAGGTATCGCCACCCTCCCCGCTGGTGCTGATGGGTTCATCTGTCCTAGATTCGCTGTGTTTCCAGTTCCCATCTGTACTGCTGTGCATCCTCCAGTCTAACCAAGTTTGCAAGGTAGAATTGGGATCATGATAATAGGGGGGAGGAGGCGTTTAAGAACTAGAGGAAGGTTGCGAGTTTCATTGTTGCATGTTCCAGTTCTGTGGGGACACAACCAATACTCTCCCCCTGGGTGGGTTAGTGCCTCTTCCCCACATGCCATCAACTCAGTTTCTCCCAACCCTGCTTCTCCATCCACCTGCCCACCTTCTCCTTCTTTATGTTGGACTTTCACGTACCTCACTACGTGTGACCTGCCCTCCCTCCAACTATCTATGCTTCCACCCGTTTATTGTGAGATAGGTGTTTATTCTTCTATTCCTGGTGTGCTGATTGTACTTACCTCAGGGAACTCATGTTATACCTGTCCTTTTAAGTATGGCTTACCTTGCTTAACATGATTCCTCCCAGCTCTTCCCATGAAATGACGTGTTTCATGTGATCTGTGCTTTTCAGTGCTGCATAGTACTCCCTTGTGTGTATGTGCTAGAGTTTATACTAATCCACTCATCTATCCATGGAAACTTAGGCTGTTTCCAAGTCTTTGTGATTGTGAATTGTGCCACAATAAGCATTGGAGCGCAGATGACTGGTCGTGTTTTATTTGTTGCTTCCACAGTGTGTGTGCCCAGTAGAGGGATGGCTGGGTCATAAGGTAGATCAATTTCCATTTTCTTTAAGTATCGCCAGATTGCTTTCCACAGTGGCTGTACAAATCTGCACGACCACCAGCAGTGGAGGAGGTTTCCTGCTTCACCACAGCCCCTCCAACACTTGTTGCTCTCTGATTTGCTGATTTGGGCTAGCCTCAGGGGTGTTAGGTGGTATCTCGTGGTTGTTTTGATTTGTATTTTTCTTATGGCTAATGACCGGGAACACTTTCTCATATGCTTATTGGCCATATGGGTCTCCTCCCTAGTGAAAGTTCTTTTCGGTTCCTTTAGTTTCCTATAGTAGGGGCTTAGAGTTTTCCTTGTATAGGTCTTTAGTATTTTTTAAATATATATTTTAAAATATATTCCTAGGTATTTCAGTTTGTTCTTAGCTACTGTGAAGGGTACTTCCTTCTTAATCCCCTCTTCCATGGTCCTGTCCGATGTGTATAGAAAATCTACCAACTTCTGTTTTTTGATCTTGTATCCTGCCACTCTTCCATATTTGTCTATCTCTGTGAGGACTCGAGCTGTGGCTTTGGGGGTTTTCAATGTACAGGATCATGTCATCTGGAAATAGCGATAGTTTTTTCACCTCCTCCTCTCCCATTTGGATCCCTTTAATGTTCTTCCACAGTCTAATGTTGTTAGCCATAACCTCCAGAATGATATTGACTAGAAGTGAGGACAGAGGGCATCCTTGCCTTGTATCCATTTTCAGTGGTTTATTTTTTCTTTTCCCCATTGACTATGATGTTTGACACTAGTCTTTCATAGGTAACTTGCATCAGCTTGAGTAGCTTACCTTCCAATCCTCTCTTCATGTGCATCTTGATTAGGAATGGGTGTGGGATGTTGTCAAATGCTTTTTCTGCATCAATGGATATTATCATATGTTTTTTATCCTTTTTCTTCTCGATGTGGTGTATAATATTGATGGATGTTTCCGATGTTAAACCATCCCTGAATCCCTGGGATGAATCCTACCTGACTGTGTTGGAATATATGTTTTATATACTTTTGTATTCTATTGGCCACTACTTTTTAAAGGATTTTTGCATCTATGTTCATTAGAGATATTGGTCTGTAATTCCCTGTACCTGTGGGGTCTTTGCCCTGTTTGGGTATCAACATAAAATGAGTTTGGGAGTTTGGCATCCTCTTTTATGTTATGGAATACTTTGTGGAGGATCAGTGTCAACTCTTCCCTGAATGCTTGGTAGAGTTCTGCGGTGAAGCCAGCTGGCCCTGGGGCTTTTTTGTTGGTAGGTTTTTGATGACCCACTCTATTTCTTCTTTTGCTATGGTTTGTTGAGGTTCTTGATCTCTGTCTGAGATAATCTAGGGAGAGACTCTTTTTCCAAATATTTATCCATGTCTTCCAGGTTTCTGAATTCATTAGAATACAGACCTTCAAAAAATAAAAGAATACAGACCTTCATAGTACTTTGTGATTATCCTTTTACTCTCATTGGGGTCTGTTGCTATTGCCCCTGATTCATCCCTCATCCTGGCTATTGATGTTTTCTCCTTTCTATCCTTGGTAAGCTTTGCCAGAGGATTGTCAATTTTGTTAATTCTTTCGTAGAACCAACTTTTAGCTGCATTTATCTTTTGCATTGTTCTCTTGTCTTCCCACTGGTTTAACTCTGTCCTGATTTTTATTACTTTTCTCTCTCTATTGGAGGGGTTGTTCTGCTGACTCTGTTCTAGTTGTTAGAGGTTTTGTGTTAACGTATCTTCTTTTTTCATATATGCATTTAATGATATCAAGCTGCCTCTGATAACTGCCTTCGCAGTGTCCCATGCGTTTTGATATGTTGTATTCTCATTCTCATTGGTTTCTAGAAACTTCCTAATATCCTCTCTAATCTGGGCCTGGACCCATTCATATCACAGGAGATCATTGTTCATCCTCCAATTGGTTTCCCTTGTTAAGTACTTTTCTAAGGCAGGTCATTAAGAATGCAAATAAATAATAGAAAGTCTGTCCCCCTCCTTCCCACCCCCCTTGCTCCTATGCTCTTTAATTGTAGCTATAGTAAAACCATCTATGTTTGCAAATGCCAGTGTGAGTAGGCTCTGGAGTGGAAGTGGCATCTTTACAGTTTGTTTTTTTAAAGCCTGATTCTGTGGATATGAAGGAAACATAAGTATGAGAATTTCGCATCTGATGTAGTTGTTACTGGAGGGAAACCTTTTTATATGACACCTTAGAGAATGTGTGCATTAAGAATTCACATTCAAGAAATATTGCCATTTGTGTAATGGATCGACTTAGCTCTTGTGTAATGTCTGTTATATTGAAAAAGAAGAGCTCATAAGCTTAAATTTGTGAATGTGCAAAAAATAAAATTATCTTTAAGCAGTCATTGAAACAATGCATCAAAATTGGACTCTCATTTAGCTTGCATGACATCATGGCCCATGCTGGGGAGCTAAAATTAATCAAGGTAATTCTGTTGTATGACCTACTTTGGCATTTTCATCTGATGGAGTCAGGAAATGGGCTGGTTAATAGTCCATTTTGGAGTATTCGAAGATCTTAGTAATTCCATATTTAAGGAGGTTAATAGGATACTAATTGAGGCTCAGGTGAAAAGTTCACAAGACAAATGAACTCACCTGGATATGAGGAGTCTGCATAGTCCCATGCCCTCCCACTTTACAACTGCACTTCCAAATGGCTTCTTGCAAGTCAAAGGAGAAGAAACCTCCAACCTTGGGAGGCTTGCCCAGTCAGCATCTGTCTTCTGGGCCCTGGGTTACAATGGTTGGCCAAAAGCCAGGGTCACAGGCCACTATCAAGATCAGCATTCCGCTCCTTATGAGACAGAAATAAAGGGAAAGTCCCGGGGTTGGGGGTTATATATCTGAAATAAGGCCTATTTTAGAGTTCCTACAGATTTTGAAGAAAACCACATTTTGTTAATATTTTGGAAAAAGCCCGAACAAACCCATTGCCTTCAAGGCAATGCTACTCTTCAAATAAAACTGCATCAGAGTTTCCCATTTATAATGTTTAAGGAAACAGGCGGTAACACCTTTCTCAGGGAACTGCTAATGGGTTCAAATGGATAACATTTGGGGTAGTGGCCTGCCCTTAAGACTTATTACACAGTTAGCTTTGGTCTATACTTATCTTTCTTTTTTTATGCTGAAAAATTAAACTATGCATGATTTTTTAGAAAATAGAAATGTTAATCCTTAGGCTGGGCATTGATTAGCGGAGGACCACGATACCACTATCAGTGGTATTCTTTCTCAATCCTCCTCCCCTGTAACTATGACCGCTTCCCAGGTGACTTGGGGGATTTATTGATGTACATGAGCAATTCTCCGAAATATTTTAGATTCTCCCCTGTGCCTGTGGCCTGATGGCAATGCTCAAATATCCCAGAAAGCTCCCTCCTAATGATGTCTCAGAATTGTCATTTCTGACCTTGTTCTCACCATCCCGTTTCCAGAGATGACACATTCCTTTTTATTCCCCCTAATGCTTCCCTAGACTTAAGAGTTAAGAAAAAAAAAATTTAAACCACAAAGGTTTATGACATGTCTTTCCATCTCACTCTCAATGCGTAATCAATCTCCCAAGTTTCTAGAAGCAGCTGAGATGTTTAAAAACAGCTGTAATCTGCGGGCCTTGATGGTGGAGTAGATTGTTTGCCAAACTATTACCATAACTGTCAACCGAAATCAGAAAAATAATCTCATTGTGCCAGACAGATGCGTTTCCTGCATTATTGATATACTCACTTGAGAGTAATAGAGAAATATAAAGCATTGTTCTATTTACAAAAGGAGATTTGCCAAGTCCTTGAAAGTGAGCATGAGGGACAGGCACTTACAGGAAGTGAGATATAGTCAACTCAGTAAAAGTTATGTGTCAGGGTCACCTGACCTCTAGAGTCAGCAGTAGAATCTCAGGACACCCCCACCTTACTCTGCACTTCCAATGTCAGGTCAATTTGGTAGATTGCTCTCAGTGTAAAATAGTTATCAGAATCACTTGGAAAAACCCTATGGACTTCCTTAAGCATGCGTTATCTTTCTTCCCATCGCTCCCGATTATGCAAACTGCCCTCATGTCGTCACTACACACCTGGGTAGAAAGTGATTTGCTGTAGACCCAGACACTGTAGAATAATTGGACGTGTTCATTTCAAGCAGTTGATTCTCAGCATCTCTCCAGAGCAATGAGTTAAGCATATCTGTGCCAAGTGGTTTTGCAAGGCGGCTCAGTGTTCTTAGAGGCCCTGCGACTGCTTCGCCATCATCTGCACTGTGAATAATGCTAAATGATTCTATTTGTCAAGTTCACACACTGTGAAGTACCAGCCACTTCATGTTGATTATCTCTAATCCACAGAACAAATCATCCAATGTAGGGTGTCTTTGAGAATCTCCATTTCATTGCTTGAGAAATCAATGTTCTAGGAGGCTACATAGGCTGCCCCAGGTCTGACACCTCTCAAGATGCCGGTTTGGAATATGAACCTAGAACTAAGCCCAGAACATTTTTTGGACTGGATTTTCTTCCTCTGCATTGTTTTGAGAGTGAAGTAAAAATAGAATTTTTTGCTTTGTCCAGTGTCCCCCCACCCCCAAGCATTTCAACATGAATAAATCCATTTTCCTTTTGGAAACAAAGGCTAGTGCTATCTATCATCACAGCCCCATGCAATAAGTACAGGCTTAGTGGATGCGAGAAGAAACTTTCCCTAGATTCTTAACTCAGCTCATCATGAGCACCTAGATTCTGGCCTTAGGAAGATGGCACTGATATTCTGAGCAGAAATTTAGAAATTCTTTCAGCACTGGCTTGAGCATAAATCAAGGAGCCAGCACCCCTAAATTCTCTTTTTAAATTTTTTAACAAATCATTTTATTGGGGGATCCTACAGCTTTGATAGTACTCTGTATATCAATTATAAGAAGCACATTTATACATTAATTTCCATCATAATTTCCAAGACATTTCTTTCCACTTGAGCCCTTGGTATCAGCTCCTCTCTTTTTCCCCTCTCTCCCCTACCCTTCCACCCTCATTACCCCTTGATAAATTGTAAATTATTATTATTTTCATATCTTACACCGTCTGCTATCTCCCTTCACCCACATATCTGTTGTTCATCACCCTTGGAAATGCAGGGCTGGAACTGATCATTGTAGTCGGTCCTCCCTTTCTCCCCAATTTCCCTTCTCCCATGGAGCACCCCTAAATTCTTATCAGGGGACTCAAAGCCTCTAGGCTTAGTTTCCTATCTTTGTATACAAATACATGCCTCTCAGGAGCTCATGGTGATTTATTTATTATCAATCCAGAAAGGTTGATAATGAGCAAATGGTCCTATGAAACAGTTGTATATTACTATCAGTGCAAATTTAGATTAGTATTAAAATTAAAGGCCATTTTTCCAATGAAGTCACCCTTGAAGATTGGTTGTTGTGGTTTATTTCTTTCTCAGGAAACCTTCCAGGAAATGGGCCAGCATTTTGAGATTTTGAGAGAAAGGTAAAATGAGTATGGAAGAGGGTTGGGAAGTCTCTGTGACATGCTTGCATGACAGTAGTGTCGCTGGCTTTCTTGGCTCAGGAAGAGGAAGTGGAAATGAAGATATATTTTCATCTTGTTGGAGGAGGGTGGACTGTGGCATAAGAAGAAAGCCTTTTCCACAAAATTCCTTTAAGTTCCTACACTCTCATATCTGCCTGCACCCCTCTTTCCTGCCTCTTTCCTTTCCATCCTCATATAAGAAGCCAGCTCATGTTCTCATCCCTGCAGGCCCAGCAGCCAGAACATGGTCGTGAAGTCAGTACGACTGATTGCTCAATAGGGATCGTCTCATAATCCACAGTGAGAATTTCAGAAAAGCACTCCCCATCATGGATTGTAGCTTCTTACCTGCAAAACAAAGGTGTTAAATTAGTTGAGCTCTGTGTTAGGCCGGTTGACTAGAGAAGCAAGTCCAGAGACACTCATATGCGTAAGAAAGAGCTTTATATCAAGAAGTAATTATATATCAAGAACACATCCCAGTCCAGTTTACCTCGAGTCTATAAATCCAACACTAAGCCACAAATTCTTTTTGCGGTCACAAGCAATGAGGCAGAATGCAGGAATAGCACAGGCCAGTAGGGGGCAAAGTTGTGTGGAGCCAATGGCGGTGGAAGCTTTACGGGGCAGATCTCAGAGTAGCCAGCCAGCAGGAAGGTGAAGGCTGAGCGAGAAGGGAGATAATGCATATATCATATCATTCTTTAGTTCAATCACATCAAGCCGTATTGTACAATTGTGATGACAATCAGTTTCCAAACATTCTCATTCTTCCCGGACTCCTTGACATCGTCTCCCTTTTAGGCACTGCACCCACCTCCAAAACACACACACACATGCACACACACACACACACACACACACGTTCACACACACAACCATACCCATCCCTGAAAGCCTTATTCTACTTGCTGTCCCTACAGGTTCGTCAATGATGGATTTCATGTATCCAAAGAATGACACATAACCAACTTCAAGAGGGTGACCCCCAAGGACATAACATCTCTGAGATAAACCTTAAGATGCACAAACAAAAATACAGAAAATATTGAAAACCAGATCAGGTACATCAAACATCAGAGAGGGAATCAACTGACAATAAAGTTTTAGTTGTTCAAGTCAGGTTTATCCTTGTGATCTTCTATACAAGATCTCCAATGAACGCTGTTTAGTAACCACTTTTCTCCCATTCAGCAGTTATGGGTACAGGAGGATCACCCATCAGAGGCTTATTTCCTATGTACTTCCCCCCAAAATGGTATTTTGGGCTGCCACTGTCATCCATAGCCTTTGGCAACCTGGATTCTCACAATTTAGGCTCTGATACGAATCCCTCATTTGACTTTGGATTATATGATTTACAATCCTTCCCTAATTGATGATGGTGTGTTTCTTCCATGTGGATTTAGTTAACATCCCTCTTAGATCGCTGCTTGTTGGGTTAGACAAGCCTTTAAGATCCCAGACACTATTTTATCTGATTGCGGGCACCATCTAATTTCTTCGCCACATTTTACTATAGCACCCATATCTTCGCTGTTCCCTTCCTGAGGGTGAGGGTTAAGCAAGGTCATGATGTAAGAACTAATTATTCTTAAGTTGGAGATAGGATTTAGTACGAGACCAAAGCCCATTTCTGGATATCTGTTTGTTTTATCTGCTGTTGGCTCCCTTTCAAAACATCCTTGTTAATTTATGGTAGAGAGTCTTATTGATCAACCCCCTGGAGCATAAGGATCTTCCGTTAACATTGTCTTTGATTAGCCCCTGGTACTGACAATTTTTTAAAACATTTTATTAGGGGCTCATACAACTCTTATTATAATCCATACATATACATACATCAATTGTATAAAGCACATCTGTACATTCTTTGCCCTAATTATTTCCAAAGCATTTGCTCTCCACTTAAGCCCTTTGCATCAGGTCCTCTTTTTTTCCCTCCCTCCCCCCTCCCTCATGAGTCCTTGATAATTTTAGGTTATTATTTTGTCATATCTTGCCCTATCCGGCGTCTCCCTTCACCCCCTTTTCTATTGTCGTCCCCCAGGGAAGAGGTCACATGTAGATCCTTGTAATTGGTTCCCCCTTTCCAACCCACTCATGCTCTTCTCTACCAGTATCGCCCCTCACACCCCTGGTCCTGAAGGTATCATCTGCCCTGGATTCCCTGAGCCTCCAGCTCCTATCTGCACCACTGTACAACCTCTGCTGTATCCAGTCTTGCAAGGTAGAATTCGGATCATGGTAGTTGGCGGGGAGGAAGCACCCAGGATCTGGGGGAAAGCTGTATTCTTCATCGGTACTACATCGCACCCTGACTGACTCATCTCATCCCCTAGACCCCTCTGTAAGGGGATCTCCAGTGGCCGACAAATGGGCTTTGGGTCTCCACTCTGCACTTCCCCCTTCATTCACTATGGTATTTTTTTTCTACATTTTTTAAGCCTTGTTGAGAGAGGGATATTGGGCCAATGTAGGCTAACTCCATATCACTGTACCTTTCTTTTGAAGAAAAATGATCATTTAATTTCTATATTTAATTTTATCTATCTTGTCTTTTGCTGCTTTTACGTTTACTATCTTATCTGTGTCTGGCACAAGGCATGAATCCTGATTCATTTTCTCCATGTGGCCACCCAAATTTCCCAGATTCATTTACAAAAGAATCTCTTCCTTTCCCTCGTTTAGTGGGCTTACTACCTTTGTCAAAATTGACCCTTTACTTAGTTGAGTTAATCTGGCATCAATTACACAGCACAAAGCAGACCCTGCATCCATAGTTCCCTCTTACTGATTCCAAATGAGGAGTCTTTGAAATGCTCTAGATGTCCCAATTAATTTTCACCCTCTTATTGCCTAAAATGATTTAGTGTAGCTCAGGAAAAATATTAAATTTCATAGCTCAATATAATTCAGATGCTTTTCAGCGAGGTGTCAGTGGTGATGTGATTTCTTTGACTCATGACAAGGAAGAATGGCTCACTCTAAGGTGGTTACCAGGATCTCTCTTCCAGCCTCAGGAGTTGATACTTTGAGAGTTCTCACATAAATACAATTGCTGAATGACATGAAAACAAATAGACTCATCCACCCATCAAGGATGCTGTACCATAGGTACAGAATCTTATTATTTTGGTGCATTTCGTACATATTAAATAACCTGTGGGCTCACAATGATGCCCGCCTCTGGCAGAATTTGGTTGGCTCTTTTGGAGACCTGCTGCTATGTTTGTCTAACTGGCACCTGGACTTTGGCTACATTCTACTGACTCACCAGACAATTTTGTGACAGTTGAGGACATTAAAATAGCCTTTTTCAAATTTAACCTGAAAATGCATCTTCTTAAAGTTTAGCTAACATAAAACAGATGAAAAAATATCTCCTTAACAGAATTGTGGTAGGCTAGTCTTATTTGTCTATGCACAACTATTACTGAACTATGTGGAGAGAAGTTAGCAATACAATTCAGAATAGATTCAAGTAATCTTTGTATTTTAATTTTGACCAAGTCTTTAAAACACTCTTAAACTCCGAAACACCCCAAGTGTAGAGCGTAGGCGTGTTTGCACATGTGCACCCACACTCACACATTCACACACATACACTCAAACACACAGACTCTTGCATAGATACACCAACTGCAATAGCATTTTTAATTGAAAAGCATAAATTTGGACTGCTAAATCTATTAACGATTTGTTTTAATTAGGAACCCAGCTGTTTCCTGAGCTTTTGCAGGCTGGGTTTCAGAACTTTTGCCATACTGAGAATGAGTCTCAAGTGGGTTGCTTCAGTCTTTCAGATCAGCATTTTTAAAGACTTGTTGGAAGGGGGAATGACAAACATTTGTCTGCTGCAAAATTATCACTGCAGTTGTCCTTGGGTGAGGACAGGACTCCTTTGTTAGTATCGCCAGCACCCTGCCCCTGACCTTTTGCTTGGGCCTGTGAAGTCTAGCAGGCTGCCTGATTTTTGGACACTTCACTTCAGACCTTGCCAAGTTGACTCTTGGAGACACAGCATCATGGTGGAGTGTGAGGTCACTGTTTATCCCACCATCAGTATGGGGCAGGAGCTAGTTCTTAATTAAATTCTAAAATACCATATATCTATCCTTTGTAATACTTGATGAATTGAGATGGTAGTTTTGCGTGGGTCAGTTATTTCAGTAAAGTGTAATCTAAGAGCTGCTTTTTGTTTTTTTGCTATTAAACAAATACCAGCAATAAAATTTGCTATTGGGGCAATTATAAATGGAATATAATACAATCACTTCACCAGTAAACATGGAGACAATTTATTAATTCATGCATTCTCTCACTCCTTTTCTCACTTGTTCATTCAATCTCTTTTGATTATCAATTTTGTTAAATAAATGGTGAAAGGAATATGAAGATCACTTAAACAATGCTTCTGGTCAGTTGTTTATAATTGTTTCTAAGCTACTCGATGAAACACACAGGCAGAAAGTGAGAATTCTAGACTATGATAAATACCAACGCTGTTATTAACTTCCGTGAATCTGCCCCTGACCCCTATTCATGGCCAAGTCCATGCATGAAGAAACAAAGTGCTGCCAATCCTGGACCACTGCTGATTATTTTCAGATTGGATGCTGTTCTTGTGTGATCTATGGCCATTCTATTGGTTGATTTATGGAAGTAGAAAACTAGCCCTTTCTTCTTAGCTTGTCTTAGGCTAGAAATTATATTGAAACCTGTTACACATCATAGCAACATGCAAGCCTCCATCCATGAATGGGTGATGGGTGGTGGCCATATACCTGATTTATTAGTCAGAGCTGAACTCAGGTCTTCCTCATGGAAAGTGAGAATTCTGAATTACCAGTACCTCTCATGACCATTGACAGAGGTATGTAAATATATAGTTGGAACATTTGAAAGAATTCACCTCTTTCGATAGGAGGGAGAGGAGCCAGGAAGCACTTTGGGTCCCTGGTACTAGAAATATACTCCATAACTATTTGTGAATCACAGGTTGATAAATGGATAGATGATTGAAAGGATACAGCGAAAATTATCTGATTCAACATGAAATGGGAAAGAGCAGGAAATCTATCAAAATGGGTGTGTGGATGGGTTAGTAAAAGGATATGACAAAATTGAGAAAGGTGAGAAGTTTAATATGCTTGGAGGAACTGTGGTCAAAGGAAGAAAGTAATGTTGGCAAGGAAAAGAGAAAACTGGTCAACAGAGGTTTCCGCAATGTCTAGAGATTGGACTTGATTCTCAAGGTCTCGCGGGGCAAAGGCAAAGATAAAATCAGGTCTGTGTGATAGGATGGTTATTTTGTCATTCATTTACACAATGTTTAGTAATCTTAGACTAAAGCTAGAACAAAAGAATTATCTTAGAGATAGTTTCAATAGTATAAAGCCTTTTCCAAGAATCTTTGCTAAAAACTTTGAAAAATTGGAAAGATATTTAGAAGACTGATCAGCAGAATTTAATGTTAAGAAAAGGATCATGTATATTTCACTCCTTTGCCCATGCATCTATCTTTGTTTCTACACTCAAAGAACATTTTAAAGCAGAGGTTCTCCACCTTCCTAATCCCTTGACCTTATAATACAATTCCTCATGTTGTGCTGACCCCAACCATAAAATTATTTTCACTGCTACTTCATAACTGTAATTTTCTACTGTTATGAATCGTCATGAAAACATCTGATATGCAGGCTGTATTTTCATTGTAACAAATTGGACATAATTAAAGCATAGTGATTAATCACAAAACCAATATATAATTATACATTGTGAAACATTTATTTCTAATTACAAATAAATGAAATTTTGTCTGGAAGCATGCTACAGCATTGGTAACAGTCTTTACACCGGGTACTCATATGTGGGCATATCTGCATGTGGGCGGACACGCCTGGATACGGATAAAGGAGCAGTGTGTCTGTTTATAAGACCATTGTAAATATGTATTTTCCAATGGTCTTAGCGACCCCTGTGAAAGGGTCTTTCAATACCCCCCCCCAAAGGGGTGGTCACCCACAGTTTGAGAACCGCTTTTTAAAGGATCCTAATTTTAGGCACTTAAAGATATGCAAACTTTCATTTTGACATCATAAACATTGAAGAGCACAGAATTCATCCAGGAAGGGAGATGAAAACTTTACCATTAGAAGTGCATTGTGTTAGTTATATAATTGTCAATTTAAGGATTAAGCATGTAGAGGTGGAGTCTAGCCTGTCAATCAGGTCATAGCCAATGAGGCTTCTGTGTGGGTATGGCTTCTCCTAAGAAATCTGGAAATTCCAGTATTTCCTCCTTGGAGGTGGGAGACTCTCTGCTCACACTTTGGGAGACATAGCAGCTAACAAAACACGTGGACCCACCTTGATGCAGCCCTGAGTGCTGGAGAAACCAAGCAGAGACCCCTGCCAGCGCTGAGATGTTTCCAATGCCACTAGATCCAAAGACTTTCTACCCACTGGTCTGTGATCTTCTACATCCGGCATCATTGCATGCCTTTTGTGAGTCCAAAGAGGACTTTAAAGATTGGTATCGGACATATGGGCTTACATCAAATTTATGGGTCTGGACTGGACTGGATTGAGATGCTTTCTGAATGTTCAATTCCTCTTGTATATAAAACTGTTTCTTAGACAGAAGATGGTGTCTAGTTAGATTCACCTGACTGGATCTCCTGCTACCAGACCAGAAAATTGGGAGTAAGGTCAAAGAAACTGGGAGATGGAGTCCTGAAATTAGAATCAGGGTACTAGGGTCGGTCCTGAACCTTGCTTTAAAAAAAAAAAAATTCCACTCACAAAGCAAACCTAGAACGAACTAAATCGCTCTAGGTTTGGCATGCTGGGTTCGTGGGCTCCAGCTGAGCAGCTACCAGCACCCTAGTTTGGGAGTGAATAGTGATTTTCCCAGGTTGACACCCCAAATGGGACATAATCCTACCTAGAAAGGAGGAGAACCTCTGAAATCTAGTCACAGGACCCCACACAAGAGCTTTCTATGCTGTTAGCTCCAGAGCCCAGAGGCTTTCAACATAACAAAGACCCCCTGGAGCAAGCCTCAGTTTCAGAATAACTTAATTCAACTCCAGCTGGCCAGGGGGGTGGGGGGGTGGGAGACAACAAAAAACTTCTGAGATCTGGGGCATCAACGGTCCTGGGACAAGCTAGGACAACAAGCCCAGTGGGGGGAGCTACTGTCTGCTTTCAGTGATCTTACACACAGCTGGGGAGATCCTGCCTGTCCTGGGGCCCTACATGGCTGAGGGAACACCCTCGCAGCCCTGCTAAAGAGCTGCGTACAGCACAAGGCAGCTGTACCAGGGAACTCCAGCGCTCAACACCACTGTAGGAAACGCTGCCTGGCCTCTGCTGCAATTTTTCCCTTCAAGGGTAATTCTTCCCAGCGTCTGAGGGATCCTATACCAAGCAGACACAGCACCCCGTTACCGTGAAGCAGGGTTGAACTCCTCCAGCCCCACAGTCAGGCAATCAAGCCTCCATTATCTCCTTACTTACTACTCTTTCTCTTCTCTCTCCCTTCCATTTTTCCCACCGCAGTCAGTCTCAACAGAACCAATTTTGTTTTGTTTCTCTTTTTCTTTCTTTTTTCTTCTTTCTCTCTCCTTTTCTCTTCTCTCCCTCTTTTTCCTTTCATGTGCCAATGCTGGCTTCTGGGATACTACCCTCTGCCTAGGGAAACACCACCCAAAGAGCAGGGGGATTCCAGTCTGCCCTCTGTGGGAGGCTGCACACCACACAAGGCTGCTGTGACAGCCCTCTAAAGGGCTCCACGCTGCTGAGGAAACTTCAGTCTGGCCTCTATGGTGATCTTGCCAACTAGGGCAATTCCACCCAGCACTAGTGGGATGCTGCACTAAAAGGGCACACCAACCTGCCACCTTGGGTTTAAACTCCTCCAGCCCCATGTTCAGGTGATCAGGGATCAGCTATCTCTTTACTCTTTTTTTTTTTCTCTTTTTCTTACCACAGGCAATCTCGGTGCCCACAGTTGTGTTTCTCTCTCTCTCTTTTACTCTCTTTCATTTTTTCTATTCTTCTTTCTTTTTTCTATTCTGTTTCTCTCCTCTCCCTCTCTTTATTTCCACATGCTACTGCTGGTTTCCAGCCCCCGACCCTCTGCCTAAGGCAACTTTTGCCACCCAATGGGGAGAATTCCATATTGTCCCATTTTAAAATTATTATTTTAATTTTAAAAATAATTTTATTAGGGGCTTATTCAAACCTCATCACAGTCCATACTTACATCAATCGTGTAAAGCACATGGCAGTGCTATACATGGCATGGCACGGGGATCAGCTATCTCGTTATCTAGTTTTTTCTTTTCTTTTTTTCTTTCTTTTCTTCCTCTTTTGCTTTTTCTTTGCTTCTTTCCTCTTGTTCTATTTCTTCTCTCTTTCCCACCATGGTCTCAGGAGATTCAGTTTTCCTTTTTTGTTGTTATATTTCTTGACATTTTTTACTTTTGTTTTTTGTCTGCATTTTTCACTCTCAGTGTGTTGGGTTTTTTGGTTGGTTTTTTTTTTAGTTATTGTCTTTCTTTTCACCTTTCTCCCTCTTGTCTTCTCTTCTCCCTCAATTTCCTTTCACAAACCACTACCAGCTTCCAGGTCACTCTCCTCAATGTAGGGCAATACTGACAGCCCAGTTGAGGGAGCTCCTGCCTGCACTTATTGGCTTTATACACAGCTCGTGAAATCACATCCATCCTCCACCATACCCCAAGCAGCTGAGTATTTCGCTTTCAAATGGCAGGGGGAACTCTAGCCTACGCCCCAAAGCTTTGTAAGTGACTGGGAGAACTCCTGTCCACCATCTGTGTTGCTCCACATTGCTGCTGGAACATCTGCCCAACCTCTACAGCAATCTTTCCAACTAGGGTAATAATGCCTGTCATCCACGGTGCTCTGCATCCACACATACTCCGTGGCACTCAAGTTGCAGAAGGAAACACCACACACCACACGAGCCACTCCAAAAAACATGAGACACACCACTACAACTTACTGAGAGATCAGCCAATGAAACACCACCCTTGTGGGCCCACAACAACCAGCGTCCCATGAGTGGAATCCAACTCACCTTCCAAATAATGGAATACTATTTGCTAGGGTAAGAGTGAAACCACAGGAAGATATAGTGGTAGCCTGACATCCAAGTACAGCTACCTGCATGTAGCTCATAGAAGCACTCATACATGTTCCCCAAGAAAGAGCCCAGTTTAACTCAGGAAGATGGTGCCAGGCCCCTTTAAAACAACACGCAAACAGCAACCAGCTCCAACAGCCTTAAATAAAAATCAGGAGAAAAACAAACAATGCTGGAAGAAGTCTTGAACATAATGATGTGCATAGAAGAAGTAGACATTTGACTAGCCACATAAATAAATCTTCAGAATGCTGCTCGGAGTCATAAAGGATATGAGGGAAGCAATACAGAAAAAGGATGAAATGATAGAGGAGGTAAAGACAACACACCAAAGGGAGATACAAGATTTAAGAGATGAAATAACAAAATCTAGTAGCAAATTAACAGACTGTGCCAACAAACCTGAGGAGGTAAAGACTCACACCAGTGACCTACAGGCTAAGTAAGCAGACCTCAACAAACGGGAAAAGCAGTCAAAATAAGACAATCAGAGGAGCTGAAGAACACCTAAGAGCCATGTATGATGCTATGAAGAATAACAATATTAGAATAATTGGACTACTGGAACAAGACACAACAAAGAAGTCAACAGCAAAAGTAGTGAGGGGATTCTTGGAGGAAAACTTCCCCAGCTTACTAAATGAAAATCAGGCAAACATTCAGGAGGCTGGAGGAACACCAGCCAGACTGAATCTCAAGAAGAAATCACCAAGACACATAATAGTTAAATTATCCAACTATGAGGAAAAGGAGAAAAGCAGAAAAGCAGCTAGGGAAAAACAAATAATCACTTATAAAGGTACCCATATAAGAATATGTTCAGACCTATCAGCAGACACAATGAAGAAGAGGAGTGCATGGAGTAACATATTTCAGAAATTGAAGGAAAATAACCCAAATCCAAGAATACTATACCCAGTCAAATGACCTATTAAGATAAATGGAGAAGAGTCTTCCTAGACAAGGAAAAACTCAAAGAATACATAAAAAGAAACCCAGCCCTACAAAAGATCTTTGCCGATCCAGTATGGGTTGAAGATCAGCACTACTGAGCTCAAATAAGAGACCATCACATAGAACAATTCACCCATAGGGCAACAAAGAGAAAACAGTCCCCAAGATAGCATGTGCTCAATAATGGAAAGAAGGCAAGAATGAAACACACACACACACACACACACACACCACAAACTTATCTGATAGATTGGTAGGAAAATACCCAGCACAAAAGGTATGATGGCATCACAGAGTCCACAGATGGAAGTAATAACACTGAATATCAATGGGCTGAACTCGGGCATTAAAAGGCTAACACACTGGCTCAGAAAACATAACCCATCGATCTGCTACCTACAGGAGACACATCTCAAGCTTTCAGACAAAAACAGGTTGAAAATTAAAGGCTAGAGAAAAATATACCAAGCAAATAGCAAAGCAGGGCTGGCAATCATAATCTCTGCCAAAATTGATCTCAAGGTACACCCAATTCAGGAGACAAGGAGGGGAATGATATAATGCTCAAGGGAATAGTATACCAAGGACCAATGGGCATAGTAAATATACATGCACCCAAGGAGTCAATTCAAGAACATAGAGATTATGTGGATGTTTCTCTCGGACCACTATGGCATACAGATGGAAATCAACAAAAGGTTGATGAAGAAAACAAGGGAAAACAATTGGAGAACAAATAACTCTCTATTGAAAAAGGAGTGGGTATTTTCCCAGATCAGGGAAGAAATCAGAAAGGTTCTAGAAACCAATGAGAATGAAAACAAGACATACAAAACCTTTGGGATACAGCAAAGGCAGTTATCAGAGGAAGGCTGATAGCAATACATGCACACATGAAAAAGGAAGAGAGTCTTGTGGTTGATATGCTGGCATAAAACTTACACCAATTAGAGCAGAGTCAACTGAACAATCCTACTAATAGCAAAAGGAAAGAAATATAAAATTCAGAGCTGAAATATAGGAAAAGAAAAACAAGAAAACTTTGGAAAAAATTAATGCAGTTTAAGGTTGGTTCTTTGAAAGGATTATCAGAATTGATAGATCACTGCCAAGCCTATCCAAAGAAAGGAAGAAATAAATTTCAATGGCAAGAATGAGGGGTGAAACAGGGGACATTACAACAGATCCTAATGAAATCAAATGGATAATTATACAGTATTATGAAGCCCTGTACGTTAACAAATTCAAAAACATGGAAGACATAGACTAATACTTGGAAAATCAATCCCTCCCTAGACTATCCCAGATGGATGTCAAGAATCTCAACATACCCATAACAATAGAAGAAATAGACAAGGTTATCAAGGGATTACCAACCAAAATATCCCCCAGGCCAGATGGCTTCACAGGAGAATTCTACCATGCATTTAGGGAAGAGCTGCCACCAATCCTACACAAACTCTTCCAGAACATAGAAAAAGATGGAAAACTCCCAAACTCTTTCTATGTAACTAGTATAATTCAGATATGTAAAGTGGGAAAGGCTCCCATAAGAATTGAGAACTACAGCCCAATATCCCTAATCAACATCCGTACAAAAATCCTTAACAAAATACTGGCTAATATAATACAAAAGCATAAAAATACATAATTCGCCATGACCAAGTGGTTGCGTGGATGGTTCAACGTATACAAGACCATCAGTATTATTCACCACGTTGACAGGAAAAATAAAAACCACATGATAATATCGAGAGATGCAGAAAAATAATTTTAATACATCCAACACACATTCTTGTTTAAGAGAGTCAAGAAGATAGGAATAGAAAGAAAATTCCTCAGTTTACCCAAGCTATATATGAAAAACTGATAGCCAATGTGGTAATCAATAGAGAAAAGATGAAAACAATTACACTGGAAAGGGGGTCCAGGCAAAGATGCCCCTTGTCCCCATATCTATTTAACATCGTATTGGAGGTCCTAGCTAACAACATAAGACAAAGAGAAGACATTAAAGGTATTCATCTGGGGAAGCAAGAGTGAAACTATCATTACTTGCAGACAATATGATGTTAGACTTAAAAAATTCCTGAAACTCCACAAGTAGAGTGTTGGAAGTGATAGAGGAATATGGCAGAGTAGCAGGACACAAGATCAACAAGCAAGTCTATTGGACTGCTCTACACAACAGACAAGATCCCAGAAGAGGCAATTATGAATGTAGTACCCTTTACAATAGCCAAGATCATATTGAAATATCTAGGGATATACCTGACTTAAAAAAACAAAAGATTTGTATGAGGACAACTACATAAAACTATTACAAGAAACCACGAGTGACCTCAACAAATGGAAGAATATCCCATGCTCACGGATTGGAAGACTCAATATAGTAAAGATGTCAGTTCTGTCAAAGGCATGATATAAGTTCAATGCTATCTTGATACAAATACCATCAGCCTTCTTCAAAGACTTGGAAAAACTGATTACCAACTTCATATAGAGAGGGAAGAAGCCCAGAATTAGCCAAGAACTCCTCAAGATGAAGGACAAAGTGGGAGGGTTTGCTCTACCTGAGTTTAGCAAGTATTATATGACCATAGTAGTAAAAATAGTTAGGTTCTGTTATAACAACAGATATTCAGAACAATGGAAACAAGCTGAAGCACTAGAATTAGGCAACTGATCTTTGATAAGGACCCAAAAATTATCAAATGTGAAGCAGATGCCCTCTTCAATAAGTGGTGTTGGGGAAAAAAAGGCCACCTATCTGCAGAAAGATGAAGCAAGACCCTTACCTCACTCCATGTACAAGAATAAACTCAAGGTGGATCACAAACCTTGAGATAAAACTCCAAACAATTAGGACCATTAAGAGGGAATTGGGACAAACCTGAAAACCTTGGCATGGGGAATACATAGGCTATCAGAAATAGGGAAGGATACAAATACAGAGCAGTCACAAATAGACAAGTGGGGTATGCTGAAGATAAGACACCAGTGTATATTGAAATAAATCACCAAGAGAGTAATAAGAAAGCCTACCGACTGGGAAAACATCTTTAGCTATGACACATCAGACAAAGGCCTTATTACTAAAATCTACAATACTTTGCAAGCTTACAATAAGAAAAATCTAACTACCCACTAAGGAGGTGGGCAAAGGATCTGAAAAGAAGTTTCACAGGAGCATAAATCCAAATGGTCAATAAACATATGAAAAAATGTTCGTGATCATTAGCCATAAGAGAAATGCAAATTAAAACAACTACATGATACCACCTGACATCCTCAAAGATAGCCCAATTCAAAAAATCAGAAAGTAACAAGTGTTGGGGGTGGTGGGGGGGCTGTGGGAAGATAGTAATGCTCATCCACTGCTGGTGGACCTTTATGTATGGACAGCTATTAGGAAACCGGTTGGGTGATGTCTAAAACAGATAGAGATACCACCCAGCATCCCCTCTACTGGGCATATACCCAGAAGAGGCAAGAAACAACCTACAGCCAGACATCTGTGCTACAGTGTTGATCGAGGCACAGTTCACAATTGCAAGGAGTTGGAACGAACCCAAATTTCCATCAACAGACGAATGGATCAAAAAACTGTGGTTCATCCATACAATGGAGTGCTACATGTCCCTAAAATGCAGTGATGAGCACATGAACCACATGTGACATGGGAAGAACTGGAGGAAATCATGCTAAGTGAAGTAAGTCAAGCAGAAAAGGTCAAGTACAGCATGAGTCCACTGAGATAAGCTTAAAGAAACAAAAACAGGGCATAGGGGAAAAGCTACTAAACACATACATCCCTAGGGTGAGGTCCAGCAACTATGGCAGGGGCCAAACCCAGTCCAGGGATACATATGACAGCCAACTAAATAAGAGGGGGAAAGAAAGAGAGAGAAAAAGAGCCATGGGTAGGTGGGAATCAGGGCACTAATCCACCCAAGGGGAGGGTGTTGTTTTCATCTCCACAGGAGAGGGAGAGTGAGACCAAGCTTCAACCCTATGTGCCAAGACGTGAATACAACATACCAACATGTACCAGGAAACCAATAGAGAGGTCTGCAGGGCCGGCCCTAATCCCAACTATGTGGACACTGCCCCCGGCCCCCTCTCCCCGCCCCCAGAAGAAAACACTGCAAAGGCCAGCACTGGGGCTACAGCTTGGAGAGAGGGGTGCATCAGATTAGAGCACACGTGAGACATGCAAAGGATGGAGAGGGAGGAGAGGACATCCTGACCCTCCAAGCCCCAAAGATGATGTTCCTCCTCATAGCAGACAATGCCTGGGGAGGACCGTAGGGCTGGCCCCACCACAGACATGGAGTCCCTCACTGAACAATGCCACTGCAGGGGACAGTACTGGAGATACAGTGTGGGGTGAGGGCATGGTCTGGCCCCCATCATGTTGGGGAGAGGCACTGAGGGCGTGCAGCAGGGCATCAGGGGCAGCAGACTGATGAAACCCCCTGGGGAATACCAAAATAGACTTGGGAGACAGAGTGTGACACCCCATCAGACTCCCCTGGAAAACACTTGTAAAGACCTAACAAACAGACCTTGAACTATTTATAGGCTTTTCCATTCTTGTCAGTGGCTTTCTTTTTGTTATTGTTATTTTGTGTTTGTTTTTCCTATTGTTATTGTTGGTTTTGATTTCCTTTGTTGCTTTATTTGCCTTTGCCTGGATTTTGCACTTATTAATGTATCTGCATGTCGATCTAGATAAGATAGGCAGGATAAATAATTTGGAGATGAAAAAATGGAACAAGTGGTTTTTTGGGGGATATGGGGGAAGGGGAGCGGGGACCAACCCAGGGACAACAAGTGAACTAAAATCAATGGAAGGAAGGCTGTAGGATGCCCGGTGGGGTTCAATCAAGGACAATGTAGCAGCAAGGAATTACTAAACCAGAATGAAGGCTGAACATGATGGTGGGACAAAAGGGAAGTAAAAAGGACAAAGAGGAAAAAACCAGGAGGCAAAGGACATTAATAGAGGCCTAATACAGTCATGTACATATGTAAATGTATATAAAATGAGAGGGGAATAGAACTATGTACTCAAATCTATATGTTAAGAATTAAGGTTGCAGATAAACATTGGGCCTCAACTCAAGTATTCTCTTAACACAAGAACACTTTGTTCTAGCAATCTGGCATTCTGTGGTGATGCTCACCTTCCCAACACAATCACCGAAGACAAAATGGGTGCATAAGCAAATGTGGTGAAGAAAGCTGATGGTGCCAGGCTGTCAAAAGATATAGTGTCTGGGGTCTTAAAGGCTTGAAGTGAAACAAGTGGCCATCAATGCTCACCTGTAGACAATTGGACATCCCCTCACAAGGAAGATATGAGCCAGCCAGGGTACAGTATAGCACCAATGAAACACACAACTTTCCTCTAATTCTTTGGTGCTTCCTTCTCCCCAATATCATGAACTCAATTCTACCTTGCAAATTAGATTAGACCAGAACATGCACACTGCTACAGCTAATAACCCACAACACAGGGAATCCAGGATAGATAAACCCATCAGGGCCAACAAGGAGGAGAGAGATACTAGGAGGATTAGGGGTGGGTGGGGGGAAAAAGGGGGAATGAATCACAAGTATAAACTAGAACCCCCTCCCAGGGGGAATGAATAATGGAAATGTGGGTGTGGAGTGACAGAGAACAATGTAAGATATGGAAAAAATAAGCTATAACTTATCAAGGGTTCGTGAGGGTAGGTGGTAGGGGAGGGGGAGAGTAGAAATGGGTAACTGATATCAAGGGCTCAAGTGGAAAGATAATACTTTGAAAATGATGATGGCGGTATGTGTGCAAATGTGATTGACACACTGGAGGAATGTATGGATTGTGATAAGAGATGCAAGAGTCCCCAATAAAAGTATTAAAGAAAAAGAAAAGAAAACAAGAAGTATATAGATGTGAATTGAGAATGTGTCAAAAACTGATAAATTAACAATTTGATGTTTTTGTTTCTTTTATTCTGTAACTGTATTTTTGACTTACATGCATAATAGCTATAGACAACTATTTGAAAAAAATCACCTAAATAATTTTAATAAAAATTTACAATAATAATTTAGGATTAAGTTTGGGTTAGCCAAGTCTTCTGCAGGTCTGTCTAAATAAGACAGACTGGATGAACAAAATGGAGGAGAAAACAATGGGAATGACAGTTCTGGGGGGACATGGGAGAGGGGGAGGTTGGGAAAGGAAGTGGTGTTAACAAACTCAGGGACCAGGGAACAACAAGTGATCCAAATTGGTGGTGAGGAGGGTGTAGGAGGCCTGGTAGGGTGTGATCACAGGTAATGTAACCAAGAGGAATTACTGAAACCCAAATGAAAACTGAGCATGATAATGGGACAAGAGAAAAGTCCAAGGAAATAGAGGAAAGAGCTAGGAGGCAAAGGGCATTTATAGAGGTTGAAATAAAGGCATGTGCATATGTAAATATATTTATATATGAGGGTGGGGAAATAAACCAATGTGCATATATCGATAAGTTTAGTATTAAGGTAGCAGAAGGACATTGGGCCTCTACTCAACTACTCCCTCAATGCAAGAATACTTTCTTCTATTAAATTGGTATTCTATGATGCTCACCTTCCCGACCCAATCGATGAGGACAAAGTGGGTGAATAGCAAATGTGGCGAAGAAAGCTGATGGTGCCCGGCTATCAAAATATATAGTGTCTGGGGTCTTAAAGGCTTGAAGGTAAACAAGTGGCTATCTAGCTCAGAAGCAACGAAGACCACATGGCAGAAGCACAGCAGCATACATGGTAATGAGGTGCCGAAGGGATCAGTTATCAGGCATCAAAGTGCAAAAAAATCATATCATTGCGAATGAGGTGGAGAGTACAGAATGGAGACCCAAAGCCCATTTGTAGGCTTTTGAACATCACCTTACAGAAGGGTCTCGGGGAGGAGACGAACTAGTCAGGGTGCGATGTAGCAACAATGAAACATACAACTTTCTTCTAGTGCCTCGATAGCTTTCTCCTCCCCAACTATCATGATCCCAATTCTACCTTGCAAATCTGGCTAGACCAGAGGATGTACACTGGTACAGATAGGAACCTGGAAACACAGGGAATCCAGGGCAGATGATCCCTTCAGGACCAGTGGTGTGGTGACACTGGGAGGGCCGGGGGAAGGGGTAGGTTGGAAAGGGGTAACCAATTACAAGGATCTACATATAACCTCCTCCCTGGGGGACGGACAGCAGAAAAGTGGGTGAAGGGAGATGTCATACAGTGAAAAATATGACAAAAATAATAATTTCTAAATTATCAAAGGTTCATGAGGAAGGGAGGAGCAGCAAGGGAGGGGAGAAGTAAGGAGTTATGTCAGGGGCTTAGGTGGAGAGCACATGTTTTGAGAATGATGAGAGCAATGAATGTACAAATGTGCTTTATACACTTGATGTAGGTGTGGATTGTGATAAGAGTAGCATGAGACCCTAATAAAATGATTAAAATAAATAATAATAATTTAGTACAAAGTTTGGGTTACCAACATCCTAATTTTACATACATTTAATTATGAGTAGAATATTTATTTGGTTTTAAATAGAAATTTATTAATTAGTTGAAATGTAGTAGAATATATCTATACATACGGGCTTGTTAAATGACAGTTTTCATAAATAAATATTAAAAACTCATTTACATTTTATGTCTCATTTTATGCTACTTTAGCAGAGTTGAGTCTTGTGACAGAAACTGCATGACCCACAAAGCCTAAAGCATTTATAATCTGGCATTTCTGAAATAGAACATTTTGTCAATTACTGCAAAATATCAGAAAATTCTTGTTTTTTCAAGAGAGTTCATTCACCCAATTACTCACTGCCATGGAATGGATGCTGACTAATAGCGACCCAGTAGGACAGGGTAGAATTGCCCCCATAAGTTTCTGAAACTATCTCTTCACTGGAGTAGAATGCCCTGTCGTTCTCTTTCTGAGGCTGGTGGTTTCGAATTACTGACCTTGTGGATAGAAGGCCAGGAAAATGGATCATTGATATGGAAAACTGCTTTGGGATTCTTGGGTCAGTGTAGCAGAATAAATATTCTAGAACATTTTTGTAGAACATTTAATCTTTCAGCCCGTTGACTGATGTGAGGTAGATCAGACTAACATGGCCAAGAGTATTACAGGCATGTGGAGATAATCGAGGACAATGATCCCTAGGGGGTCATATGTGTAAACAAAGATGTGGGCACCCTGAAGAGCAGCCACAGGAGGGCAGCAAAGTTATGTGACATTAAAAATATCTCATTGGAACAGCGTGGCCCGCACTGTGTAGATACAAATACCCATTGGGCCTTTTCTGTGATGAAAATCTAGACCAGTGGTATTTTGTCAACATTTGTACAGGTCAAATAGACTTTGGTGGATTCAACCTCTGCAATATTCAGAAATAAAACCTACTATCAGGAGAGGCCATTTATGCAGAAACTATTCATCTTGATTGTCAATACAGGATATTGACAATTTTTACTTCACTGAGCAACATTGACATATGTACTTTTAAATAAGTAGTGTTCATATTTTAACCAATCATAGGAAGGGCAAGATAAATTCACTTCATAATAACCCTGGGAATATATATATATATATATCAATAAATTTTTGTTGTTGGTAGTGGTTTGGTATATAAATATGATCATTGGGAAATAGCTTTGCGTTCTCTTCTCCTGGTTTTATTTTTTTTCTTTCCTTTTTTCTCATTTACCTATTTTTAGTATAAATGTGCTAAATATTGAAGAAGAGAATGAGTAGAGAGCTGAATGCTTAACAGAAAGTGGTAGGATTTTTTGTAATTTTAAAATTTGACCCATATGAAGAATAATAAATATTTCTCTAAACAACCCCCCAAATAGAGAAAAGAAACAAAATAATAAAAAGTTTATTTTCTTTCCATCTCCTTGCCATAATGTTGGCCATATATAATAAGCACTTCTTTATTTTTAAAATGACTTTGTTTGCAGAGACTTTAAAACACTGGTTTGGGGCATAAAGTTCTTAATTTTAATGTGGATACATTCTTCTATTATAGTCTTTTGTTTCCTCCTTTCTGTTATGATTTATCCATCTTGTTTAATAAAATCCAACTTGAATTTCAAATGGAACTTTATTAAATATTTCATTAAATATGTAACTCATCAGAATACTAACATCCATATAACTACTAAGAAGTCATTCTTTTTTCCTTATTTTGGTCAGATACTTGGTCACTGACAAGTTGGCCCCTTCCATAATTGACACCTACTCCTTGTTTGCATATAATGGAAATTTAATACTTATTAATTTCCTCAGAATATGACTCACCTTTAAAGATGTCTTCCTATATAAGAAGCAATGACTAATTCTGACATTTTAAAATGTGTTGTTTTCAAGATTCAGAAACAAAACACACTTCCACTGAGACTATTCTAACTCATAGTGACTCATAGGTTTTCCAAAGCTATAAATCTTTATGGGCGCAGACAGCCTCATCTTTCTCTCACAGAGCAGCTGATGGGTTTGAACTGGGGACCATGAGGTTAGCCGTCTAATGCTTATCTGACATAGTTATTAAAGTCTCAGATTTGGGGGCATGGAATGAACTGTATTTGAAAGAGTTAGCTTGTTAAAAGTCGGTATGTGTGTATGTGTGAGTAACTGTTTTGGGGTTAGTCTTAGAAAGATGTGTGCTTGATACAATGTTGTTAGATGGTAGATAACTCATGGTTATCCTATGTATATCAGTGAAAAACCCCACAGACCAATTCATTCCTTGGCCACCTCACAACGCTTTAAACAATCTCATTGAGGATCTTTTTTTGTGTTGTTGGCCCTCTGTTTTATCAAGCAGGATGTCCTTTCCAGAAATTGGTTCCTCCTAACAGCATGTCTGGAGGAAGGACATGAAACTTAGTCTTCCCATGCTTGCTTCTGAGGGGCATACCGGCTCTATCTGTTCCAAAACAGATCCGTTCCTTTCTTTGGCTGTCTGTGGTACATTCAGCATTCTTTAACAACACAGCAATTCAGAGGTACCAATTCTTCTTGGGTCTTCCTTCTTCATTGTCCAACTTTCCCGTGCATAGGAGGCACTTACAAATATCATGGCTTGGTTCTCCGTGCTCATGGTGGCATCTTTTAAAAAAATAATTTAATAAATATTTTTATTGGGGCTCATACAACTCTTATCACAATCCACACATACATGAATTGAGTAAAGCACCCTTATGCATTCGTTGCCTTCGTCATTCTCAAAAAGTCGCCTTCCACTTGGGTTCCTGGAATCAGCTCATTTCCTTTTTTTCCCTCCCTCTCCCCCCCGCCCCCCTTCCCCCTAAACTCTTAATAGTTTATAAATAATTATTTTATCTTATCTTAAACTGGCCAGCGTCTCCCTTTACCCACCTTCTTTTAACACTTTAAAGAAGCCTTTATGCAGCGGATTTGCTCAATACAATACCTAGTTTGATGGCCCCATCCACCTTTTGAAGGTACACTCTCCACTGAGGAGGCTTATTTAACTCCATTTTATTGGGTGCCTTCCAACCAAAAGGGGCTCATCTTCCACTGTTATTCATCCACCCTATCCACCTGATCTTACCTTTTCAGACTTCTTTATTTCCCATAAATTCAAAGAAAATTGATAATAAGAAGCCTGACTTAAGTGCCCCAAACATGCCCAAACAGCTATTTTGAGTTGGTGTAAATTGAAGAATGCAGAATTGTTCAAGGAAAAGTTAGAGGAAATGCCACAGTCAGAAGTGTATAGATTTAGATGGAGAATATATAAAGAAACATAAACATCACATTTTCATATTTTAGTTTAATAAGGTTTCTATTATTTTGTAGCAATAGTTTTTGGCTTACCTTCATAAACATATTCATCTAAGAAGGCACAGACTCCTCTGTAGGAGCTAACAATAAATCTGATACTACGCTGTCTGCTAAATCATAGCTCTAATTTCAAATATTTCTCTAGTCATGGTCTTTACAACTTTACAAAATGTCACAATAGAAACTTTTTGATTCAATTGTTGCAATATCTAAGCCTATTTAATGTCTGATAATTTCCTTGAATTCAAGAGTCAAATATTTTATTAATTACAGCAGTATACTGACTGTAAAGTATTCGATGGTGAGGCTTGTTCTCATTTAAACGCCAACAATATCCCCATTTGAAACACATAGCAATCACTTAGTCTAATCAGGTTTATTAGTTAATTTCTGTTTTCTGTGATTTGGGGCAGTAGTCTGTAAACACATCAGCTAGCAGTCTGGTAAGCCTGAGTAAGTCCAGCTGAACCTGTATTAAAAAACATCACAGTCCTGTTCATAAGACCAACATAATTCCTATTTTTTGTTAAACTATTTTGGTCAAGCACTTTTAGTAAGTCAGCAAAATAAAAACTGATCAACAGACAACAAAGCTTGATAGTACATGATTAATTTATAATAATAATAGTCCTCTTTAAAATGAAAGACCTTATAGAAATTAAATGGAAAGATAATATGAAGTCAAATGAAGTCCATTAAAAAATAGACAAGAGTCACACCAGCCTGTGTGATCGAGTGGTCCCAAAGGGATCAGTTACCAGGCATCAAAGAACAAAAAAATCATATCATTGACTGCACACCTCCCTGATAGGATCGCTGAAGACAAATGGGTGCATAAGCAAATGTGGTGAAGAAAGCTGATGGTGCCTGGCTATCAAAAGAGATAATGTCTGGGGTCTTAAAGGCTTGAAGGTGAACAAGCGGCCATCTAGCTCAGAAGCAAATAAGCCCACATGGAAGAAGCACACCGGCCAGTGCGATCACGAGGTGCCCAAGGGACCAGGTATAAGGCATCATGCAAAAAAAAGATATAAGTGTGTGTATGTATGTGTATATATGTGTATATGTATATATGTATGTGTATATATGTATATATATATATATATATATATCATATTAAATGAAGGGGGAAGTGCAGAGTGGAGACTCAAGGCCCAAGTGTCGGCCAATGGAGATCCCCTCATAGAGGGGTTTAGGAGAGGAGATGGGTTAATTAGGGTGTGAGGTAGTATTGATGAAGAACACAGCTTTCCCCCGGATCCTGGATGCTTCCTCCCCCCAACTACCATGATCCGAATTCTACCTTGCAGGGCTGGATAGGACAGAGGCTGTACACTGGTACATATGAGGGTTGGAGGTACAGGGAATCCAGGGTGGATGATACCTTCAGGACCAAGGGTGTGAGGGACGATGCTGGGAGAGTGGAGGGTGAGTGGGTTGGAAAGGGGGAACTGATTACAAGGATCCACATGTGACCTCTTCCCTGGGAGAGGGACAGCAGAGAAGGGGGGAAGGGAGACTCTGGATAGGGCAAGATATGACAAAATAACGATGTATAAATTACCAAGGGCATATGAGGGAGGGGGGAATGGGGAGGGAGGGGGAAAAAAAAGAGGACCTGATGCAAGGGGCTTAAGTGGAGAGCAAATGCCTTGAGAAAGATTGGGGCAGGGAATGTATGGATGTGCTTTATACAATTGATGTATGTATATGTATGAATTGTGGTAAGAGTTGTTTGAGTCCATAATAAAATGTAAAAGAAGAAAAGAGAAAAAAATGATTAGGGCAAAGACTGTACAGATGTGCTTTATACAATTGATGTATGTATATGTATGAACTGTGAAAAGAATTGTATCAGCCCCAATAAATTGTTAAAATAAAAAAATTTAAAAATTAAAAAAAAATAGACAAGAGTTTTCTAAATATAATGATTAAACTTTTTTTCTGGGTGTTTACGATGTAGCATACAATCATCTAGAGCAGCGGTTCTCAACCTGTGGGTCGTGACCCCTTTGGAGCACAAACGACCCTTACACAGGGGTCACCCTATTCATAGCAGTAGCAAAATTACAGTTATGAAGTTATGATGGAAATAATTTTATGGTTGGGGGTCACCACAATATGAGGAACTGTAGTAAAGGGCCGTGGCATTAGGGAGGTTGAGAACCACTGATCTAGAGACATAGTGTTATAGAGTCATGATATATTAATATACCATGATTGCTCAGTCCCTACACTTTGGAATATTAATAAAAATTCTCACAAGTATAATGATTTATTAAATATATTGCTAGCATCAAAAAGAGAGTTATGATAAACATAACAATTTTAAGAATTATATAATTATGGTGACCAGTAAATGCTTCTTGTTCATATCATGTGAACCGAAAAAGAAAAAGCAAATCCAGCCCTGTCTCAGCACTTCCCTCCCAAATAAGGCTCTTCTCTTGATTGGCACCATATTTTCTGTCATGCGTAACACATTAAATAAGCTCTTCTTAAAACAGAAACAAACGTGGCTTTCCACAAAATCTCAAAGTCATCACCAAGAAAAATTATTGATGTTATTCTTTAAGTATATGTGGCTTGGTTTTTGTCTCAGGAATTTATTCTAATAGAACATCAAATCCTTGCTTTCAAAACATAGAGCACAAAAAATAAATAACTTTTCAATCCAGTACCTAAAGAAAATTTCATTTTTTTAATCAATGAGAAACTCAATTCTTTTCTCTGCATTGCTATTTGATACTGAGATTTTAAAATCTTTTTAACCCCTCAAACTTTAATCACAACAGATATAAATTTAGAACATATTAAATTTATTCCTTTTTTAAAAAATGTTTTGAGTATCTGTTGCATATCTCATATAATATAACCCTTTAAAGTGACAAAAATGAAGACTCTCATGAACAGACCCAGTGTATTTTATTTATATCTAAATCAATATGTGCTCTTTCTCTAGGGAATAAAAAGCAAAAGCATATAAATTTAAGTATTGATGCAATTAACGTTAGTAAATTACCTATAAACCTTGAAAATTATTTTAAGCCTATTGTTGACAAAATATAATTATGCTGAAATGCAGATTGTTTAATAGGCTGTATTTGTATTTAACCCTTAGCTATGTCATTTTAGGTGGGTCCTATTGTCAAGTCCTATTTTTGTTTCATAGACTGCTGCTACAACAGAAATAACTTATTTAGAGTGTTCTTATAATGTGAATTCTCCCAATTTGTCAATAAAATAATACAAAGTCCTATTTTCTTTTGTCTTCAGCTAGTTAGGAAGAGGCCCTTCAAATTTCCCTCAAACAACATGATCTTAGAAGCTGGGGATCAAACAGGCTGGATCCCATCACGCCCTTCTTATTTTTTGGTTCATAATCAAAGACAAGATTTGGTCATCACAATTAGCTTACACATGTTTAAATTGAACTTGGCATTTGTATAAGTTTTTATTTTGTATTGGGTGCAAGTTTATAGAGCAGAGAGGGTTTACACTCAATAATTTATACATATTTTGTTTGATCTTTTATTGTAATCCCCACAATGTAATATTACTGATCCCACTTCCTCTTTGTGCTTTCTATTTCCTTTTCTCCTCGTTTCCTTACCCTTCAGAACAATGTCCTTGGGTCACTAACACAGTTTTCATCTCAGGTGGTCGATTATTCTAAAATGTGTTTATCCCGCTCGTGTTATGGTTCCACCTTATGGACCTGCCTACTGCTTAGCTGAAACATTGAGTCATGGGAGTACATATACTTCCTGACCTGGAAGAGGGACTAACTACCATCAGTTTGTCTTTTAGCAGTCCATGGTAATTTCAATATTCAGTAACTAAAATAAAAGTAGCAAACTTAAAAAAAAACTAAAACAAATAGAAGGCTGCTTTAATCAGGATATATATACCGGTGTCTCTACATAGCAGGATAAAAAGCTAAAGGGCTTAAAAGGATGATCCTCAGCAGGACAAAAACAAATGGCTCACAAAATAAAACAAAAATTTCACATGATTGTCAGTGTTTTGAAGATATTGCTTATTGGCAATGGATGTATAAGAGAAAAGCAAACACTTTCCCTTTTGTGAAAGTAAACATCGAGGCAACAATTTGACAACTCTTGGTACTTTAACACCAAAATCACAAGTCATATACGCTTTACACAGTAATTCCAACTAACCTAGAGCTAATATAAATGTTAGGTGGTCTGTGAAAATATATATGTGTTTCAGTACATTTTAGAGAATGTAATGAAAGAGTTCACTTTGTACATATTTTGAGAATCAGTTAAATAGATAGATTATTGAAAATTACTTTTTTATTTAAGAATTAAGTAAGCCCGGACATTCAGTGATTTACAATTCTGTCTGTTATTGATTTAGAACTATACAACCTACTTTCTTGACTTACAAAAGTCTTGAAGAAAGGAAGTTGCTAAGTTGTAAATAGAGTATAATTCAGTTTAGTTTTTATATGTACGTGTGCATAGCTGTTGAAGTGAGCTGGCCGGCATGACTGCAATGAGACAGCTCAAGGAAGTTTTCTAGGGATTGGAATTGTTCTGTATCCCAACTATTTTTTATCATGATTTGATGACACAAATCCATGCCCATGTTAAAACTCATAGACATGTATACTAAAAGAGAAAGAAGGAAGCTTTACTGAACATCACTGATAATTTTTCAAAATGTCTATTAAAATGAATGTACACTGGTACAGACAGGAGCTCTGGACACATGGAATCCAGAACTGATAAACCCCTCAGGAACAATAATGGGAGTAGTGTTACCCTGACAATAGGTGGAATGTGGAGGCGTGAAGGGGAAACAGATCACAAAGATCAATGTATAGCTCCCTGCCCCAGGGGGACGAACAACAGAAATGTGGATGAAGGGAGAAAGCAGATAGTGTAATATATGAAAATAATAATAAGTTATAATTTATCAAAGGGTCACAAGGGTAAGAAAGAGGCTTGGCGAGGGAGGGCAAAAAGAGGGACTGATACCAAGGGCTCAAGTAGCAAGGAAATGTTCTGAGAATGATGATGACAACAAATGTACAAATGTGCTTGACACAATGGATGGATGGATGGATTGTGATAAGAATTGTATGAGCTCCCAATAAAATGATTTATTTTTTAAAATAGACTAATAACAATGAATACAAGGAAGAAAATGTTCTGAAGTTGATTGTGATAATGATTTTTGTGATAATGATTTTTACAATGCATCTTGATATAACTGAATTGTATGATATATGGATGAAGTGCCAGTTAAAAGCAAACAAATGCACATGTTTTAGGAAAATACAAAAATAATGAATTTTTTTTATTTATATCTCTGGAGTAGAAAAATGACTGCGGGATTGATTTGGGTACAATTACTGTTCACTATAAATATCATTAATTTGATTTTAAAATGATGAATCTATTTATTTTTGAATTTTAAAAAATGCACATTAAAATATCTTCCCTCTATGTAAAAAGAAAGGCATATTTCTCAGCAATTTTTGTTCTTATTAACATTGGGTCAGAAGACGCAATAATCTCCTTATGAGAGAGTTTGCTTTGCAAATAGTGAAGCACTTGGGAAAAAATATCTATTCCTCTTTAGGTTTAAGAGTAAAAGTAATGCTTGCCTTGATAGATGCATGGGATTAGGCTGTGTTTCGTGTGTGTGCACATACATGCATATTCCTGGGTGCTTACAGGGCAATCCATAGTTGCAAATTGCAATGGAAAACAATTGAAGCACTGAAGGAGGTACATCTACAAATGACCTTGGTGGAGATACTTCAAAGGAGACTGAACATTGATCGTCTGCTTCAGTCCCTTCCACGGGATTAGAATGAGTCTCCAAACAATTTAAACTCTTTTCTAAGGCACAGAGTTCCAACCATAGGCTGTCAATTGGAGGATCCCAGGAAGCCTTACAAGTGCACCTCTCAGATTTGGATGAAAATGTAGGTGAAAGAAAAGTCAGAGATCTTGAGGTGAGGGTGGTGAGCCATGGGTTTTCATGAAAGGTATATGGACAAATACAGATTACATCAGAGTGTCTCTCTAGGACCATCTGTTTCGAGATGAATTTATAGCCAAAGTTGGTCATAGTGTCGTCGTTTAAAATTAGGTTACATTATCTAGATGGGAAACTTTAAAAATTGGCTTTTAGCAACACTGTTTGAATGGATTGGTGATTTTCCTGTACATGGGCAGAGCAGACATTGGCAGCAATCTAAAGGCTCATGGTGGTAAGGAATGTCCGGGCACACATTCTCAGCCCCGGCATTGTTTCGCCAGCTCGGCTACTGAACAGCTGCTCCCTAGGAACCCCATCAAACAAGACAGATTCTTGCTGACTTGTAAGCTGCTAGTACAAAGCTTGGTGCCGTCCTCTTCCCCCTCTGTGGCCACACATGCTCCCTAAAGAGTGGGGCATTCATTCTTCTCTAGGTTTGGACTCCTCCTTTTTCTTTCTATTGGGTCTAACTTTAGCTATAAGGTAGCGTAAAGATTTTTTTAAGTTTTATTCATACCTTATAAATCTTTGTTTTCTAGAATTAAGAGGGAGAACTTGTCACCCTCACTTCGACCTTTGGAACAAGGTCATTAACCTGTCACCTTTGAGTAGTCTCAGACTCCTGGGGACTACCTGAGAAGCAGTGCAAAGTATTAACCAGACTGGAGACATGTTTGAGTCTATTCTTGTAGCTAATATGCATTTTAAGTGTCTTCCAAACTGATCCATAAATTTCCATTGTGTCATTTCTTGGAAGTAGATTTCCAGGCTGTGTTAGGCTGAAGTGACTAGAGAAACAAATTCATTGACACTAAAATATGTGTAAGAAAGACCTTTATATCAAGGAGTAATTGAATCTCAAGAAAATATCCTGGTCCAGTGCAAATCAAGTCCGGTACTGGTCCATAAGTCTGGTACTAGTCCACAAATCCCTCTTCAAACTCTTGCAGCCACAAGCAAGGATGCACAATACAGAATGATCACAGGCTGGTGGGGGCAAAGTCTTTTGGATTCAGTGGTGGTGGGTGCATCTCCAGGGCATCTCAAGTCCCCAGCAGGTCTCCAAGTATATTGCCAGGAGGAAGGTGAAGACAGAGATAGAGAAAGAGGGAGGCTTCCAGGATCCTCCTAATGAGAAAGCCATGGCCACAAGGAGTCACAATCAGGCAATAGCCTGATTGACAGGCTAGATTCCACTCCTACACTTTTATATATCATGTTGACATGAAACTATGTAACTACCACACAGACCATTCTTTCTAGTCTGTTTAAGTCTGGAACTTGTTTACCATGGGTGTACCACCACATATTTGATGTAACAATGGCATCTAGTCCAGCATCATAGAAACATGAAAGCCACCAGATTAAAAAAAACTGACAGATGGGTTGACCTTCAACCAGTAACTCATAGACTAGAAAATGACTCCATAATCACAGTAAGAGAGCATTTTAAGGTTAATATAGCAAAGTTATGAACTGGAGTATGATTTATAATGGACTTATAAAGTTTCTTCTCTTGGTGGTGTTGATACTCTTGTTGTTTTCAAAATGGCCTTCTTTGTGGAAAGCTAACCACTTGACTGTACACATGCTCTTAATCCTAGGAGACACCTGGACAATAATTGAACTTGACTTCTCAAAACACTCTGTGATTACTATAAATGACCATTTTGTTAATTGATGAACATTTATCGTGTAAGTAGGGTTCATTCTGTGGCAGGGCACCGTTGTAAGCATGAGATAAATATTAACTAATATAATACTCAAAACATCAGAAAGCACAACCGAACTCTGAAGTTTCAAGGAATTTGCATCCCAGGACTTTTCACTTTTCCAGGGATATAAAGGACCAGAGGCCAGGAAGAGCCAAGTGACCATTCTTATCTGAAAGTCTGTTACTGTTCTGTGTTTGAGTCGATAGGCTGCTGCTCTGGTGTACTGGCAGCAACACTGCATGACAAAGCAGATCTTCCCCAGAAAGCTTCTTTCATAGGGTGCAATCTTCCTGGGAGCAAACTGCCCGGATTTTTCCGGAAGGGAAAGACTGGTGGGGTGGAACCACACACTTCCTGTTCGCAGCTGAGTAGTGAAGCCTTGCACCGCCAGCAAAAATGGAAAGGTTTTTAACGGAACACAAGTAGATTTGGATCCAGGTGCGTGGTCCCTTCTTTGGAAAATGTCTTCCTGGAAGGACACAGTCCACGGATACAACCAAAAGGAGGAAGGAAGCAAGGAAGAAGTACCACCAGCATTGACCCATCCTGCCCTCTAGGTTTGTGCTTCTGTCTCCATTGGTCAAACCCAATTGGAAGCCAAGAGCTAGAACCCATAGGATCCGGTTATACAACTGGGTAGCGATCTACAGATGGCAGATGGGACGTAACCAGCACATGCCTCAGCTTATTTTGGGAATGAAGCATTGGAGAGCAACTTGATAATAGGAATGATCATTTTTCCTTTTCTGTTTTACTGTTGACTTTGTAAATTGCCAACTACTTCCCTGAGCCTTACGAACAATTGCAGTCATAAACTGCTGACAAATGTCTACCTGCCAGCTGCCAGGACTCAGCAGAGCATCCCACCGTAGGAGAAGTGGGTTTCGGCAGCCAGCTGTTTACACAAAGATTTGCCATTCACCACTCCCTTTCCCCAGATAATTCCAATGCTAATCTATCACCTTCCTTCATAACACTAAGAAACACAGGTCTGTTTAGATTTGGGTGGATAGCTTATATCATCAAGTTGCACATCATTGAGCCCAGAAGTTATTGCTAATTTCTGTCAATATCTATTGAGTGGCAGCTAAAGAGAAATATACTGCTTTAAAAGCCAAAAAAAAAATCAAGCCAAAACCAAAACAAAACAAAAGCTCCTTAGTTCCTGATGTAGATTTTAAATACATAGGGCTCACTTTGGGTTGGCTGCTGTTCATATTTATCTATGAGTAACACACATGGCTGCCTCTTTACTCTCCAGGACTAATAGGAAAAGTAATACTAATTAGAGACCTTGACATTGCCCGAAGGAGGATACTCCAAATGCAGATTGTGAGTTTGTGTACACACAATTTTGTTCACATGCATGCACATACACAGATGCTTCTTGATAATGTTTAATGTTATTCAATAACACATACAAGGATTATTTTCATTGCCGAATGCGTTCTTTTAAAAAGCTCATTTGAAGAAAGGAAAGTGACATTGTATGATCGTGAATGCCTAGCCCTCGCTTTTACTGTGACTCACACCTTTTTCTTTTTCTTTTTTTGCGTCTGTGATCATTTCTAGTTATATCATTTCCAGTTATCTGGTGGGAAGAAAGGAAACCCCTGAGATGGATTTTCATTCATTTGGGGGCCTATTGGATCGTGGGCTGTCATTTGACCCTAAAGGTGAAAAATTAGACCGGCTATAAGAAGTCAATATAAATGCATTAACTTGAACTTATGGCTGCCATTGATGTTCTTAACAAACCTCCCTCTTTATTCTCTCTCACGTTCTCTATAGGGCATTTAAAGAAAAAGATGTCTAAATAAGCATCATTAATTGATTAGGATTCTGCAATAGGTCAGTCCTCAAAGGCAACTTGCTATGACGAAAGCGACATCATTTCCTGCAAAAGGATCGCGTCGACAATTTCTTGAACATTAGTGCCAGAGACAGCATTAACGGCATGTCTCTTCCAATATAAATCAAGTAGGCATTTGCTGTTTAAGAAGAGTCATTTTAGTGTTACTTCATATTATGAGTCTTTATTATGAAAGAATGCAAATAGAGAAGACCAGGTAGGGAGTTGGGTTTGATTACGAAATTGTTTCCCAAAGATAGGTAATTGTATTTAAAGCAAGAAGGGGAGTTGTTAGTACCTGGCAAGTGAAAAGAGGATTTTATAGTTGTTGTTGTTTTTGCTATTTCTAAAACTCAACTATTTCAATTTAGTCAAAACCTTTTCAATCAGGTCATTGCTATTAAACACTTATCTACACCATTCTGAAAGCATTCAGGGCTGAAGTTAAGCAAAAAGAGGGTACCATTAAGCTCTGAGTCAGGTAAAATTTTGTTAGTACTATAAAAAAATGACAATTAGAAAGTAATGTGCACAAAGGACTATTGCAAAAATGAGGAAATAAAATTTCACATGTCAGAAAATTTGTACATGAAAATAAAACAAAAGAAAAACGATGAGAGAGGCGAAACCTGTAAATTTACCCTTTAAACAATATAAGGTCGTTTCAAACAGACAGAAAACAAACCACAAAAAGACGTGTTCACTTCAAGTCAATTCAGACTAATGTTGACTCTGTGTGTTATATTGTCAAATTGATTTTCATAAGGTTTTCTTGCCTATAATTGTTACAGAACCTAATTATCAGGCCTTTGTTTTATATCACTGCTGGTGGGTTTAAACCATCAAACTTCCAGTAGCAACAGACACAGACCATTTGTGCTAGAACCGTAGCACCAATAATAGATTCTAAATCTGCTGCCATTAGTGATTCGGACTCAAATCACCCCACCAGGACCTCATATATGAAAATATCTAGAAGCCCATCTTAAGGCAGAAATTTTATAAGAAAAAAAACAGAAGTATACAGTAGCAAAACAGGAATAGATAAAAAGTTGATAAGGAAAGAAATAAAAAGAAAAAGTATTATTTTCAAATGGGTAACCTTTAGCAAGGTGTCCAAATAAGAACAGACTAAAATGATAGCTTAATAGAAAAAAGAAAGAAAAATAGGGAAATACGCAAGATCCTGAAAATGGAATCATCAGAGAGTAAGTAGAAGAAATGGTGGAGAAACACAAATAAATGCTACTTACTTTATTAGAGTCTCCAGAAAAGAAAACAAAACCATGGAAGAGATTTAATACCTAAGACTCTAATGCAAGGAAGTTTTCCACCTAAAGGCGTACTGGTTATTGGGCATTAAAATAGAAGAGCGATACTTGAAGTCACATACTACCCCTTAATATCTTTATTTTGTGTATTGCTTTAGAAAATTTCTAATATTTTTAATTTATGCATAAGTTATTTGATTTTTTTGCCTGGAAGCACTGAAGATGTCATTTTTGGCTATATAATTCAATAACATTACTAGGGTATCCCTTGGAGTTGATTTTATAAAAAAAATTAGGATTTGAGGAAAGGAGGAATATAAACTAAAATATTATGCTGTTAAATGATGACATGTAAAATATAAGATAAGCATTTTTATAAACATATATGATATAGTTAAAGCAATACTAAGAGAAAATTCATAATACTAAAAATTTTCATCTGTATAATTAAAAGACTAGAAGTTATGGAGTTGAATTTCTAATCCATAGAAACTAGAGCAAAATAAACCACAATTAATAAATAAGAATGGAAATAACATTAAACCAAAATTAATAAGATAAATAAGAGAATACATCAGCTGTTTTTTTAGGGGAAATAAAAACAAACAAACAAAACAACTAGCAAAGTCTATTACCAAAAAAAAAAAAGAAGAAGCAAAAAGGAAATAATGAGGCTAAAAATACCATTGAGGCAGAAAACATTTTTAAAAATAATGATAACCGTGTAGATTTCTATTCAAATGAGTTAGAAAACTTTTTTTAGTTAGAAAACATATAAACAGAATGACGTCCTGTTACTCTAACAACACATATTACTCATATTAGTGTATTATTAATATTACTTTATTAATAGACAACACATATTACTTACATTGGTTTCATTAGAAATAGAACATTTAGAAAGACTAATTCTATTAAAAATGGTAGAACCGACAGAAGGTGCAGTTAAGAAGACATTCTCACAAAGAAACACCAGGATCTGACTACATGGGAAATTGGACCCAACATATTCAGAAAACGGAGAGTAAAAAGGCTCTGACAATTATTTCAGAATATTTAAAAATGAGTAAAGCTTTCTAATTTGATTTTTGAAACCCCATGAGCACTCATAATGACAGTATAAATGAAGGTGAGCAAGACCAATATTTCCCATATATACCAGGGAAAATATACTAAATAAAATGAGCACAGAGAAATCAGGGCCAAATTAAGAAAATCATTTACATAACCAAATGGGATTTATTTTAGGAACTTGGTCCATTTTCCCCAAAGACTCCCTTGACCACCTGTTTCTTTCCTCCTTCCTGACAGATCTCCCAGCATGCCTCACTTCTCACACTTGCTTACTATAATTTTCTTCCGCTCTTTATTCTGGCTGCAAATGTTGACAATAATATGAATTCACTGGACAGCAGAGAAAAAATTGGGATTTCCAAATACACTGGATAACAGCAAGGTTAAACTGAACGGAATTTTTCTTTCACTCACGTAATGAAAACCCAACTTTTGTTTTGTTTTTTAAATCATTTTATTGGGGCTTCATACACCTTTTATAACAATACATACATACATCTGTGGTGTCAAGTGCATTTGTACATTTGTTGCCATCATCATTTTCAAGACATTTTCTTTCTACTTGAGCCCTTGGTATCAGCTCCTCATTTTGTCCCCTCCCTCCCTCCATGAATCCTTGATAATTTATAAATTGTTATTATTTTTTCATGTCTTAAGCAAACTTCCTACAAATGAATCTTTCTGCAAAGCTTTGAAATTGTGAGAGTCCCAGTTGTTTGGATAACATGAAATCTTCCTATTGTCTGTGAACTCTTGAGAATTTGATGTACAGATAAAAAAAGATGGACGTGTTTTAAGAAAAGAATACGTGTGTAATCACAGAACATTGCTCTTCAGGGGTGTCGGGGGTGTCCAGGTGGCATAATGGTCAAGTTCTTGGCTGTTCCCCAGCAGGTTTGCAGCTTTCACCCACCTGTCTCTCCTTGGGAGAAAGATGTGGTGGTGTGTTACCCTAAAATTACAATTTTGGACCCCTTATGGGACAGTTCTACAATGTCCTGCAGGGTAAGTATGAGTTGGAAATGATTCAACAGGAGTGGGTTTGGCTTTTATTTATTTATTTAAATGAAAGAAACAAAAAGGCAAAACATTGCTAAAAGTATGCCACACTTGGACTTGCGTGCATTGCTGGTGGGAGAGACTGTAGCCATCAGGGACTACAGGCGGTGAGTTGCAGGGAACTCTGAGGAGCTGGTATGGCAGTACTCAGTTTAGGGTGATGAGAAACACTTGAAAATGGTTAGTTTGGAAGGCAGCACAACAAAGCAACTGTTACTGAATTGTCACTGAAATGGAGAATGTTTTATTGTACATATTTTGTCAGAATAAATGTCTTTTAAAGTAGCCTGAAGCATTTTATTTTTAAGATTGCCTTCTGGAAAAATTCATAAGTCATTCACCCAACTTTCGTGTTTTTATTTAAATGATTTTCACGATTGTATTCCACACCATGTTTAAATAATTTATTCTGCATCATTTATATGGAAAATGCCTGGTGACTTCTTGTTTTTACGCCAACCCTCACCTGTGCTACAGGCAGGGCTACAAGTTAGCTTCATCATTTTGATCCTGCATTCAATTGTTGCAAAGGCTCTGTTTTCGCCCAGCTGCCTAGTTACCAAAGATGCCTGTGACATAAATGGTTTGCATTTGCTTACTAACATAAAGGGTAGAGACTAGAACCCACGCAGCAAGACCACAGAAGACAGCACAATCTACTTCTGCAAACGCCACAGCCGACAAACCCCTGTGGAATGCATGCTTCTATGAAACGCATGGGAGGTTCAAGGATCAGGATCAGCTCAATGGCAGAGTATGCTTTTTGTTGGTGTTCGTTCTGTTAACTACGTTTTAAATTAGCAATAAATATTATTATTATTTAGGGATGAGGATCTCTACATGTAATGTTCATGATTTTTTTTCCTGGTTTCTTCCTCCACTGAGAGTATGAAATTTGATTATCTCAAAGCTGAGATTTTGGTGAAGGGGTGATTTCCAATTGAGGAGTGAAAATTCTCTTGTTTGTTTATAGCGGATCTCAGGTGAGAAAGTTCTTTGAGAATTTCTTGCAAGGAAAATTATTTCCTGATAGAACCCAGCATGGGTTTTTTTTTGTTGTTTGTTTGTTTCTTCTTTTCTTTGCTTTTTGTTTTTCTTTTAATTCTGGTGATAAAATCTAGGTACATTCCTCTGATAGACACTTTATGGCAAAATTCTTGATAAATAGGATGGGAACACTGCTTTTCTTGTTGCTTTGTTTCTCTTTCGTGTTACTTATACTCACATGGTCATATTGAATATGTCTTCTTTTAATACAAGCTGCTTCATATCAAGTAGAAAGACAGAGTTATGTTCCAGCCCAAAGTTATATTAACACTGTGATCATTAATATTTATATGCCACTTACAATTTGAGAATTTACAATATATACATTTCCTATCATTCTTAGCCATCTACCTACAAGTATCTTATGATCAGCTACCCACTTGTATGCTCCATATTTTAGACGTCCATGCATCTCTTTATATTGCATATAATTCAGAAAAGCCGTATTTTTTTTTTCATTCATGGCTTGGGGGTTGGGTCCCAGAAGAACTGGCATGAAAAGACCCGTTTCCACTTTCTCTTTAGAAACGCCAACAAGGTGTGTGACAATAACAGCTGGAGTAATTCAGAGGGCTTCTTCGTTCTCAAAATCATCCTGCATTGTGGGAATGACCATTTCTCTCTTTGTTGCCTGTTGCTTTGTTCACGGTGTAGAAGGCAATGCAGTGTCACTGCACTGTGGACTGAGGTAGGAAGCAATGCTGATGGCAGTGGCTGCTGTACCATCTAGAGAAAGGAATGTCCATCATTTTAAAGGCTCTCATCAGTGTTGCTGTCTGTGATGGATAGAAAGAGGCAGAGTTGCAACACATATCCGTATTCAAGGAGTTTTAGAGAATGGGGGAGGGTCTTTTACAATAGAATGTCAGAAGCAGCACCTCAAATTTTCTTGGTAACATGTTGTGAATCTGGTATGATACAAATATAATCAGTTCCTCAATTGTATAATTATCAGGGGAAAATATCTGAATGGGTTTTTCTGTTATCACTACTATTATTGTTTCCTTTCTGTCCTATTGAATGGGAAGGTCCAACTAATAAAAAGACACATATGTATATAATTGGTTAATTATCAGGAAATATTTCGGCAAAATGATCAGAAGGCATTATTTCTAAAGATCAATATGTCCTTCAAGAGTAGATCAAAATAGTTTCAATAATAGGTGGCTTCATGTTTATGTATTGAATGGCATCGGTGCTTGTTCTAGATATTGAGGACACACAAATAATAGAGATAGCATTTCATGCTCATGGAAGTTACTGTCACAGGGGAGTAAGCTATTGTATAAAATAATTACATATCTAAAACAAAAATTTAAGGAATAATACCATTTATTTTGAGAGTAAAAATATAAATGAAATTCACTAAAATGACTGTCAAATAGCCATCTTCTTCGGAATAAAATCACTAATGATGGAATTTATTTCACCTGTGACCCTTAGGGTGGTTGTTGTTCATATATCCAATCCACTTAAAAAGAGTTTTACTGAATTTACGTGGCATATCATACACACAATCAAATTTGGGGTATTTTCTCCCTTCTTGTATCTATGGGTGTTGACTCCCATTTCCAATCACTCTCCCCTTCCCTGCCCCCAGGTGTTTATTAATCTAGTTGCAGTCTTCATAGATCCGCCCATATTGGCCTTCCTATCCAGATAAACACACAAAACAAAGACCAACCAAAAAGATACAACAATGACTAGATAAAAAGACAAAGTCTCAGTGTAAAATAAACAGAATATTTAAAAAGTAGAATATATTCCATATATGGGTTGAAAGGGAGATATGCTGAAAGGGAGATGTCTAGGTGTTACTTTCCAGGCTAAGTACAACTGCTACAATCCCCTTTACAATGCTCTGTGTCTCATAGTAGGGCTGTTCACATTCTTTCACTACATTTAATGGGGGATTACCAGGGACTCAATCCATGTGGGGATCTTGCAAAGGGATTTCAAGCTTCCACTGTCATCCATAGTGGTCCACAAAGTAGGTGTTTAGAATTTAGGCTCTGGTACCATTCCCTCCTCCTGGTTTGTATCTATTATTTTAAATCCTTGGATGACACAAAGTGGTGCACTTCTTCAAGTGAATTTACCTGACTCCTCACTTCGATGGCTGCCTATTTAAGACAAGCCTTTAACACCTCAGACACTATTTTTCTTGTTAGCTGAGCATCATATGATTTCTTCACCACACTTTGCTGTAGGGCCCATATCCTCATGAGGGCAGCTACACTCCACTTTCTAGTATTTACACTATAAAATTTTTTTCTGTTCTTTTACTTTAAAAAGGTTTTATTGATTTATAATCCACATACTATACAGCTCAATCATTTGTAAAAGTTGTGCAGCCATCACCACAATCAATTTTAGAACATTTACTTATTTCTTACACACATTATTATTAGCTCCTCAGTTTCTCCCTCTTCCCCTCTCATACCCCTGAAAATTATTCATCTAGTTACTATCTCTATAGATTAATCTATCCTGGATTTCATAGACAGAAAAACATTAAAAAACAAACAAGCCCCAAACAAACAAGCAATCGTAACAAAATGCAACAGAGAAAACTTCAATTGAAAACAGATTAGAAAATATAAAAAAACTAAAGTAAATTTTAAATGGCCCCCCAAAAAGAAAAAATGATAAGGTGTTAAATTTTAATCTAACTTATGCCATATCCCACTTTCCAATATTCTTTATCTGATAGCAAGGCGATTCATATCCCTGGTTAATGATTACAGGGAACTCACTGGAGGCTTAATCCACGTGGGGACACTGCAAATAGATTTTGAGCTTACACTGTCAATTCATAGCCTGGGTGCTAAGAAAACTGGGTGCTCTGGATTTAAACTCAAATAGTTTTCCCTAATCCTTGGATCGTATAGGTTAGTGTACTTCTCCCGTGTGGACTTGAGACCTGACTTAGATGGATGCCTGTTTTAAGACAAGGCTTTAAGACCTCCAATGTTAGTCTTTCTGATAACATCTTATTTCTTCACCACCATTTCCTATAGTACCCATATATTCAGTGTTCTCTTCATGAGGACAAGCATTGAGTACGGCCACATCATCAGCACTAATAGTTCTTAGAACATGACAATAGTTAAATTTGAGCTCAAAGTCCATTCCTATAGCTATAATTTACATGTCTCTGGTTCACTTCAGAGACATTAATCTTTATCGGGGAGCATTATAAATGACCCTGATTTATACATTAAAAAAAACACTTTGTCAGGGAGGCCTTACCTCAGCTGGGGTCAGTTTTTAATATTTCAGAGAAAGGGAGAAGACCAATTCGATCCTGCCATATAACATTTTTCTAGTCATGCCCAATCAACAGACACAGTTAAACTTAGTAGGAATTCAAATATAAAGGTGTGTGTGTGTGTGTGTGTGTGTGTGTGTGTGTGTGTGTGTGTGTGAGAGAGAGAGAGAGAGAGAGAGAGAGAGAGAGAGAGAGAGAGAGAGAGAGAGAGAGAGAGAGAGAGAGAGAGAGAGAGAGGTGGTGGGTGGGTCGTGGTATATATCTGTCTCAGAGAAGATGCTTTCTGTTGATGGAAAAACCAGGTGGGGCAACTTATCATTGAGGGGAAAGACCCAATGCTTAGCAGTACTTAGCATTCTCCACAGGGGAGACTATGCCTAGTATTGTGTTCCTAACTGGACACTTTTGACCTAATCCTGCTCAGCCAGTGATGACCTAGGTCACATGCTAGAGTAACTGGAACTTTAGAGTTTGTTCTTTTGAGGGGCAATTCATAGACCACACCAGATGGATCTGATTTGGAACCCCCAGGAAGCAAACTGGTCTTTACCTGTATCAGATTAAAGGAACTCCAATACTCCCTTTGCTGAAATGCCCTGGTAAGAGAAGCTGTGAATAACTACCTTATCCCAAGGGGATGGGTTGGAAAAATCATCACTTTTCCTTCAAATTTCTGGCTTTGACTGTGTGCAGTAAATGGCAGCTCAAGACTATCATACATTGGTTTGAAAGGGGGAACCGATTACAAGGATTTACATGTGACCTCCTTCCTGGGGGACGGACAACAGAAAAGTGGGTGAAGGGATGCGTCGGGTAGAGCAAGACATGACAAAATAATAATTTATAAATTATGAAGGGTTCATGAGGGAAGGGGAGTGGGGAGGGAGGGGAAAAATGAGGAGCCGATGCCGGGGGTTTAGGTGGAGAGCAAATGTTTTGAGAATGATGAGGGCAATGAATGTACAAATGTGCTTTACACCACTGATGTATGTATGGATTGTGATAAGAGTTGTATGAGCCCCTAATAAAATGATTAAAATAAAATACTAGAAAAAGACTATCATATATTTGCTATAGTCATATACTCTGCTTTTTTATGACATGCCTTAATCCAATTTCATAGTTCTGCCTTTTTGGATGAGTGCTATTGAAAGTTTTACCCTATCTCCAACCCTTATTGCTTGGGAAAATAATGTCCAGTAATTTACATTTATAATCTGTGCAAGTTGATAACCCATATATTTTAGTCTAAAAAGCTATCCTGTACAAGTATGCGTGACTTTTCTCAACAGTGTTTTGAATTTTAGAACAGTGGCTAAATTAATGATATTTTAAGATGCTCTTCAGGAGAAAGATAAGGTTTTCTTTATACTTCCATCAGGAGTTACAGTCTTGGAAATCCCCCGGGACAGTTCTACCTGGTCCTATATGGTTGCTAGGGGTTGGAATAGACTCAGAGGCAATGAGTTTTAGGGTATCAATAATCAGATTACCAGATGCTCCATGGGTATGATTTATCAGTATATCCCTGTGTTGTTTCTGAGACTGATTTGTCAGAAGTAGATCACCAGGTATTTCTTCCGAGGAGCCTCTGGTTGTAATCAATTCTTCAACCTGTGAGTTAGCAACTGGGTATGTTAGCAGTTTTCACTACTCAGATCCAAAGGAAACTCATGTCCGTTTCCAACTCTGAGCAGCACTCCAACGCAGAGTTGAAATGCCCTGTGGGTTCCTAAAGCTGCACATCCTTAAGAGAGAGACCGCTTCCTCTTTCTCCTGTGAAACAGGAACAAAGAATGTTAATGTCATTTGCACATCAGAAATAATGGGGACATTATGTGTTTCCATATTAGCATTCAAAATACAAAGCTTAGTGATGTGTCTGCTGTTGTTGTTGTTAGCTATCATCACGTCTGTCCAAAACTACAGCAACCCTCTGTGCTCCATCCTCACAATTGGTCCTACGACTGACTTCACTGTAGCAGCCATGACGTCAGTCCATCTCATCAAGGGTCTTCTTTATTGCTGTCACTCCATTTCAGCAAAAATGATGTCCTTCTACAGGGACTGGTCTCTCCTGGCAACATGTCCAAAGAATGGAAGACGATATCTTGCCATCCTTGCCTTTCAGAGCTCTCTGGCTGTGCTTTTTCCAGGACACATCGGTTAGTCCTTCTAGCAGTCTATAGTACTTTCAATATTCTTCTAAAGCACCATATTTCTAATGTATTGATTCTTCCCCAGGCTTTCCTTATTCAGTGTCCCACTTTCACGTGCATATGAGGCAATGGAAACTACCATGGCTTGGGTCAGGTGAACCTCTGTCCTTAAAGTAACTTCCCTGTTCTTCAATGCTCTAAAGACTCTCTTGATCCCTCCACAAGCACTGATTGGGGAATTTTGCAATGTCTTCTTTTGACAATGAATGTCAAAAGAGAATGTCATTCTCTTAATTGTGTTATTCCCGGCATTGTAAATCATATGCTTAGTTTTCTGATTCAGAATGGTCAATACCAGTCCATTTCAGTTCACTAATGCCTACCATATAGACCTTTAAGCATTCCATTTCATTTTTAAAAATCATTATATTAGGGTCTCATATACCTCTTATAATCCATACATACATCAATTGTGTAAAACACATCTGTACATTCATTGCCCTCACCATTCTCAAAATATTTGCTTTCTACCTAAGCCCCTGACATCAGCTCCTCATTTTTACCCCTCCATCCCTCTTCCCCGCTTCCTCATGAACCCTTGATAATTTAAAATTATTATTTTGTAATATCTTGCAATGTCCGACGTCCCTTCACCCATTTTTCTTTTGTCTGTCCCCCAGGGAGGAGGTTATACATAGATCCTTGTGATTGGTTCCCTTTTTCCAACTCACCCTCCCTCTCCCTTCCTGGTATCGCCACTCCCATCATTGGTCCTGAAGGGATCATCTGCCCTGGATTCCCTATGTTTCCTGTTCCTATCTGTACCAGTGTATATGCACTGGTCTAGCCAGATTTATAAGGTAGAATTGGGATCATGATATTGGGGAGGGAGGAAGCATTTAGGAACTAGAGGAAACTTGTATTTTCATCGTTTCTACATCACACACTGACTGGTTCCTTTCCTCCCCGAGACCCTTCTGTAAGGGGAGGTTCAATGGCCTACAAATGGGCTTTGGGCCTCCACTCCACACTCCCCTCCCCTTATTCACAATGATATGATTTTTTGTTATTTGATGCCTGATACCTGATCCCGACACATATGCTTACGCACCCATTTGTCTTCAGCAATCTATCAGGGAGGTGAGCACACAATAATATGATTTTTTTTGTTCTTTGATGCCTGATAACTGATCCCTTCAGCACCTTGCCATCACACAGACTGGTGTGCTTCTTCCATGTGGGCTTTGTTGTTTCTGAGCTTGATGGCCGCTTGCTTATTTTCAAGCCTTTAAGACCGCAGATAATATATCTTTCAATAGCCGGGCACCATCAGCTTTCTTCTCTACATTTACTTATTCACCCGCTTTGTCTTCAGCAATTGTGTCAGGAAGGTGAGCATCATAGAATGCCAGTTTAATAGAAGAAAGTATTCTTGCATTGAAGGAGTACTTAAGTGGAGGCCCAAGGTCCATCTGCTACCTTAATATTAAACCAATAGATATATGCACACAGATCTATTTACCCATCCTCATATATAAATATGTTTACATATGCACATGCCTTTATTTTGACCTCTATAAATGCCCTTTGCCTCCTAGCTCTTTCCTCTATTTCCTTTGATTTTCTTCTTGTCCCACTATCATGCTCAGTCTTCATTTGGGTTTCAGTAATTCCTCTTGTTTACATTACCCTTGATCATGCCCTATCAGGCCTCCTACAACCTCCTCACCACCGATTTGGATCACTTGTTGTTCCCTATTCTCTGGGTTTGTTAACACCACTACCTTTCCCCCCACCTTCCCCTCTCCCATGTACCCCCAGAACTGTCGGTCCCATCATTTTCTCCTCCAGATTGTTCGTCCAGTCTATCTTATTTAGAGAGACCTGTGGAGATAATAACATGCACAAAAATAAGACAGAACAAAACCAAGTAACAATATACAACAAAACAACAACAACAATAAACCCATGACAAAAACCAAAATGCAACAAGAAATAAAAACTTGTAGTTAGTTCAAGGACTGTTTGTTGGCCTTTAGGAGTGTTTTCCAGTCCAATCTGTTGGGGCACCAAGCCTTGACCCCAAAGTCCACCTTCGGCATTCCCTAGGGACCTCGCTGTTCTGTTGCACCCCCTATAGTGTTTTGCCTCGGTGTGACAGGATCAGATCGGGTGCAGTTCCCACAGTGTGTCTCCAGTGTTGTCACCTGTAGGACTATGTGTCTGTGAGGGATGCTATGTCTCATAGTGTGGGCAGCCATGTGATCCTCTCTGTGGACTGGCTGCTCTGAGAAGGAACATTGTCCTCAAGGCCTGCTGGGCCAGGGTGTGCTCCACTCTCTCCTCCTTCCCCTTCATTTGCTTTTTGCTCTGATAAGACATGGCCCTCTCCCGGAGATGCAGAGGATGGCACTGAATTTCCATTTCATTTTTGATGACTTCCAATTTTCCCAGATTCATGATTCATGCACTCCAAGTTCTCATCATTAGCAGAATTTTTGCAGCTGGTTATTTTTATATTGAGTCACCTCCCATCAGCAAATGAACATCAGGATGGCTCTATCCCATAGAGTTCTCTCATTCACAGCACCATGGGTTGACTCTACTCAGAGAAATCTGCTCTTCCTCAGTCACAATTTGAGTGCCCTCTTAACTGAGGGGCCCATCCTCTGGCACTATGTCAGACAATGTTCTGCTTCCATTCTTTAGGCCCTCAGTATCAGACAACAGTTCAAAGCTACGCATAAGTTTTTAAGTGGCTCTTTCCTTTATATTAGGGAGCCAAGTTCTTCATTGTCTGTTCTTAATCTGGAAGCTCCATTTAAACCTGTTCACTTTGGGTGACCCTGCTGGCATATGAAATATCAATAACATTGCTTCTAGGATCCTAGCAACACATAAATCACTACAGTATGATAATCTAACATGATGTGGTCAGGTCTCTATGGGACACATATTTTTCTTTTTTGTCTGCTTTATTAGAGTATACTATCTTTGTACATATATCAATTTTACAGACAATATAATAAAGACCAGGAACTGTGAAGCCATCTCTCGACTGGTTCAGAAAATCTAGCTCATTTTCTTTTAAATTTGAGTTTTGTTTTTCATTTTCTCACATCCTAACTAGATGGTCCTATTATATGTGTGGTCATAGCAGTCAATACTGCTAGACAGGTCATCCATTTCTGATCTGGTTTTAGTTCAGGTGAGCAGAGTGCATGGGTCTCAGGGAGTCATTTATTTCTAAAGTCTGGATTCCTTCACTCCACCCTGGAAGAGACCAAATATTGTGTTTTAGATGGGTGCTTACAAACTTTGAAGACCATAAGCACAGTTTATCAAAGTAGGCTATAGAATATTGTCTTAAGGAACAATGTCATGACAATTGACCTGCTGTTCCACAAGAATATGATCCCACGTCTCCAAATCCAGTAACCCAATCCTACAAGGTTCTAGGTCAGTGGTTCTCAACCTTCCTAGTGCTGTATCCTTTTCATACAGTTCCTCATGTTGTGGTGACCCCCAACCACAAAATTATTTAGCTTGATACCTCATAATTGAAATTTTGCTACCATTATGTATCATAATGTAAATATCTGATACTCAGGATGTATTTTCAATGTTACAAATTGAATATAATTAAATCATAGTGATTAATCACGAAACAGTATGTAATTATATATTGTGAAATATTTATTTCTAATTACAAATAAATGAAATTTTGTCTTGAAGCATGGTGTAGCATGGGTAAGGGTCTTAATATAATAAAAGTAAACTACATTGCTACATTTTACCACAGTATGAATAAAAAGCCAATATCAGTGGGAAGGTGGAGATAGCTTCTTTCTCACTATATCAGAAATTCTCAGGCCAGTCTCTGCAAGAGCACAATGAAGATCATTTTCCACAAGTCTACTTCTGTATTTAGACTTGATAGCCAACAAGCTGGAAAACCCTGTTTCACAAAAATATGTAGTTGGAAATGGAAGACGAAGGCACAATACAGTCTCAGACAGAACGGGATTGATTGCGAACACTTGATCCAGAATTTTGTAACTGGCATTGTAGAGAAATCAGTTCTGGCTGCATCGCTGTTAATAAGTTCAATGAAATCCTCTTGTGCTGTCTCAGGAACATCTTTAACTTTTAACTGTGAATGGGCTTCTGGCAAGTGCAAATGGAGTGTCAGGTAGACTTGGAAAGTATGATGAAATTTCCTCTGCAAGCATGTGCCAGTGTTCTTTCACAGAAAGTATCATTTTAATCCTTTTGTCTGGTTCAATGTCATGGTCCTCAAAGAAAGCAAATAAGGTAGGCAACATGTAAATTTTATTTTCATCTTTTTTTTTTTTTGCCAAAGCTGAAGTTTCATTTGGAATGGTCAGATCTTTACAGACAAATCGAGGCATATTGCATTTGGTCCTTACAGTGATAAATTTAAGATGGTGAAGATGTCAACCAAGTAAGCTGGTTTCTGCAGTTCACTTTTAACACTGAAAAGTGCTTCGAGCTGTGGTCTTGCTTTCTGATTAAAAACGTTTTGGGTTCATCACAAAGGTCAAAAAACATGTTTTAAAACATTTCCTCTCGACAACCGTCTCACGTCAGTGTGAAATAGCAGGGCATTTTTTGGCACAAGCAACTTGTTGCACATTGCAAAAGAGTAGACTGTTTAAATTGCTCGCCTTTAAAAAATTGACACAACTTACGATGCTTTTCATTACTTCTGGTAACTCTTGTGGCAGCGTCTTCATTGCTAATATTTGCCGATGAATTATACAGTGAGTTCCGATGACTTTTGGTGACTCATTCAGTACCAAACATTGAATTCCAGATCGACATCTTAGCATAGCTGGAGCCCCATCTGTACAAACACCACAAGCCCTTTCCCAAGAGATCTTATGCTCTTTCAGAAATGAACCAACTGTGTCAAATCTATCACATACAGTAGTTGTCATTTCAAGAGAATTCATAAAAGAAACTCATCTTGAAAGTCGCCATCGTTAATATACCTCACGTAAACCAGTCACTGTGAACAGTTTTCCATGTCTGTAGATTCATCAAGCTGGATGCTAAATGTTGGAAGTGGAGCAGATTTAATTTCCTGGATTACCTGATCAAGAATATCAGCAGACATGTCATGTATTCTTCTGCAGACAGTGTCGTTAGACAAGGAAATTGTACTCAATTTCATAACAAATTTGTCTCTGATCATAACTCGAGCAATGTCTTTGGCCGCTGACAACAGTAAAACCTCAGCCATGGTGTGAGGTGTCATAGCTCAGGTGATTGAGTGCCACCAAAGATGAAGCCTCAACAGCTGCTACGTTTTGTTTGTGGTACTTGCCACCAGTGTCAAGTCTGGCTTTCTTGAGTCCATCAGCTTTGCTTCTAAAATAGTTTGTATCATTGCCGGCAAAACTCGATGCTTGCTATTAAAATGGCGGTTCAGTTTGTTCGGCTTCATAGATTTGGCCGACAGAACTTCACAACAAATAACACATTGTGGTTTCTGAGTTCCTTCTGTAATTATTGAGGTAAAACCATAGTGTAAAAAATCCTCACTATATTTTCTTGTCTTAACATTCTTCTTTACACGATCCATTGTCATGGGATGGTTTGCTAATGAAAATAATATATAACAATGGCTTTAATAATGCAAAAGGTGATACATGGCGTAGTTCAGTCAATACAGTTCATTAGAATTTCCTGCAATTTACCATTCTTCGTGTTGTTGGTTTTTTTTTATATGCCTGTGGCTATCACAATGGGGCAGTACTCACATCAACCATGACTAAATATGAAAAGACCAATCAGCATCCAGATTAAATTCCCATGGTACTGAATTTTTTTCAGTAGTTGATGATTTTACAGTACACGATTTTACATTTACCCAATAATTATAATTCATGAAGTGTCGTTTTACTTCCAATACTGCTGCTTTCAACACAGTAGCTACTTTCTACACAGTAGTTGCTCTCTACCCATGTGTGACTGGTCTGAATAATTACATTATGGCACCAACCCTGTCACATACACCTGTATTTGTACGGGATGTATGTGATGGGGTTGGCGCAATGATGTCATCATGCTGCGTAATATATGTGGGTGTATCTGCATGTGGGCAGACAGCCTGGAGATGGATAGAGGGGCTGTGTCTCAGGTCCTAAGACCATCGGAAATACCGTATATACTTGAGTATAAGCCCACCTGAATATCAGCCTAGGCACCAAATATTACCACAAAAACTACATTAAAAATGTGCAGAAAAAACTCAGCCTGTACATGAGTATATATGGTATGTGTTTTCTGGTGGTCTTAGGCAACCCCTATGAAAGGGTCTTTCCATCCCCAGAGGGGTTGCGACCCACAGGTTGAGAACCGCTGTGCTAGTTTACGTATTGGTAGTATCTATAACTGTTCCTACTTTGAGAATATACATAACATATATTTGCAACACACATTGGCATCTCTATACATATGCTTTCTGATAGATACATATTTGTTACTCACATATGCCTTCCTGTATAGTATGCACCGATATTTACATACTATACACTATACAAATTCAAACACTAGGAAAATATGTATTTATATTCACAGTCACACACAAATTTCATTGGTTGACATTTTTGTTGCAAATTTGTATGTTATAGCATTTAAAAGAATTTCCCCTTATTGTTGAGAAATGCATAGTGTATTTACCTTGGATAAGTTATGCAGACTTCACCCAAAATGGATGATTGACTTTCCCATCACCAAAAATAACAAGTGTGTACTATCTACAAAATCATTCTTCACTGTCACTCTAGTCTCTGGTACTTATTAATGATTGTTGTTTTCCGTGTCTATAGCTAGCCTTTACATTTTATGAAAATGAGACTCTGCTATAGTTGTTTTCTTTTTGTTTTGTTTTGCTGTTTCACTTAGTTTAATGCCCTCTAGATTCCTCCAAGACATAGATGTCACAGATTTCTTGGACTATAAAACTAGTAGTGGAATTTCTGGATCACAAGGAAATTTTATTTCTAGCTTTTTGAGAGAATATTGTATTGTTTCCTCTAGTAGTTGTACAATTTTACATTCCCACTAGTAATGTAATAGAGCTCCACATCCCCTACCAACTCACCAGCATTTACTCGTTTCTGTTTTGCTTTTTGATCGCTGCCATTGTTTACAGATGTGAACGGATAATCATTGTTGTTTTAATTTGATTTCTTCAATGGCCAATGATCATGGGCATCATGCCATGTATTTGTGGGCCATCTAAATGTCTCCTGGGTAAATTATTTGTTAATTTTCTTTGCCCAATTTATCATGGGATTTTTCATTTTATTTTTATATGCTTGATACTCCCTATATATTTTATAGTTTGGAACTTTATCAGTTATGTCTTTGTCAAATATTTTTCCCCAGCCTGTAGGTTCTGTTTTTACTCACTGGATGCTGCCTTTTATAAGTATTTAAGTCTTGATCTTTTAGGATATCTAATTTATCTTCTCTCTATGCATTTTTAGTTTCACTTGATAAGCTATTTCCCAACAACATTTGTTAGAGTTTTTTTTTTCTGTATTCAGTTGCCTTTGACTCTTTATCAAAGATCATCTGCCCATAAATGGATGGTTTTACTTCAGAGTGGCCGACATGGTTTACCAGAACCAGGCTATTTTGATTATCTTTGCATAGTAACTTTGAGATCTGGTAGTGCAACATCTTCCACTGTGTTTTCTTTTCAATGTTGTTTTATCTTTTGGGGACATAATTCCTTTCTCTATAAAATTGGAGATTAGATTTTAATTTCACTAAATAATGCTCTTGGAATTTGCATCCGAGTTGCATTTTATCTATAGATAATTTATTGACATTTTCACCATATTATCTTCCAATTCACAAGCATAAAATGCTATTGCATTTTTGTAGATCTCTTTAATTTATTGTAGAATTTTCTAGTTTTCTTTGTATAAGTCTTTTACGCCTTGAGTTCAGATTATTCCTAAATCTAATAGGAGTTGTTGTATTTATTTCCTTTTCAGAGTTCTGCTTGTTAATATAGAGGAGCCCATCTGATTTCTTACTATTAATATTTTACCTTCTACTCTGTTGAACCCTTCTATTGGTTACAGTAACTTTCTACGATTTTCCGGAATTTGAGATGCATAGGATAATGTCATTGAAAGCAAAGATAGATGTACTTTTCCTCTCCAAACTGATTTTAAAACCCTTTCTTATTTGTTCCTCTAGCTAGTGAAATTTTGAATAGGATAAAGGGCATTTTTGTTCCCATTCTCAGGAGCAAGGTTATCCATCTTTCTCTGTTAGCATAGTTATACTGGAATATTTTATTTCACTCTTATTTTACTGAGTGTTTTTAACAGCAAACGTGCTGAATTTTTTTCAAATCTCTTTTTGCCATTGTTTGAGGTGATTATCTTATTTTTACTTTTGTGTGATCTAGTTGGTGAAATATGTTGATTGATTTTCTAATATTGAACCATCCTTGCATCTCTGATATGAATTCCACTTAATCTTGAGATAGTATTGTTATATTCTGTTGGCTAGAATTTTGTTGACAATTTTTGTGTATATATTCATGAACTATACTTATCATGGATTTTCTCTTTTAGAGACCTGTCTGGCTTTGTTGTCAGGGATCTGCTAGCTTCTTCTCTTTTTTCTTGCTTCCTTTTTCATGCTCTGGACCGGTTTACGTAGAATTTATGTCGACTTTCCACCCCTGAATATTTGGTAGAATTCTCCAGTGAAGCTCTCTGGACCAGAGTTTTTCTTCAGTTGTGAAATTTTTGTTTCTTTGTTTTAAAAAAACAAACAAACATTTTATTGGGGCTCTTAAAACTCTTAACATAATCCATACATACATCCATTGTGTCAAGCACATTTGTACATGTGCTGCCATCATCATTCTCAAAACATTCTCTTTCTATTTGAGCCCCTGGTATCAGCTCCTCGTTTTCCCCCTCCCTCCTATCTCCCCTCCCTCATGAACCCTTGATAATTTATAAATTATTATTATGTTGTCGTATCTTATACTGTCCAATGTCTCCCTTTACCCACTTTTCTGTTGTGCATCCAGGAGCAGGTTACTTGTAGATCCTTGTAATTGATTCCGCTCTCTACCCGACCCTCCCTCCACCATGGTCCTGAAGGGATCATCCATCCTGGATTCCCTGTGTTTCTAGTTCCTAACATGACCAGTGTAAATCCTCTGGTCTAGCCGGATTTGTTAAGTAGACTTGGGATCATAATAGTGGGGAGTAGGAAGCATTTAAGAACTAGAGGGAAGTTGTATGTTTCATGGTTGCTACCCTACACGCTGACTGGGTCATCTCTTCCCTGAGACCCTTTTGTAAAGAGGTGTCCAGTTTCCTAAAGATGGGCTTTGCGTCTCCACTCTGCACTCCCCTTCATTTACAATGCTATGGTTTTTTTGTTCTTTGATGCCTGATTCCTGGTCACTAAAAAGCGGTATTGAACACTTCAAGCATATCATTGCATGGGAACAACTGGAGCAAATTATGCTAAGTGAAGTAAGCCAAGTGCAAAAGGACAAGTACAACATGAGTCTGCTGAGGTAAGTTTATTTAAAAAAAAGAAAGAAAGAAAGAAAAAAAAGAAAGCAAAAGGGGCACAGGGAAAATGCTACTGTATACAAACATTCCAGGGGTGTGGTCCAGATAGTATGGCAGGGGCCAGACCAAATCCAGGGATACATATCTGTATGTATCTAACTAAAAAGAAGGGGCAGGGGAGATGATAGAGGGGAAAAAAGATAGAGATTTGTGGCACGGGAATAGGGCACTTACCCACCCAAGGGGAGGGTATTGTTTGTGTCTCCACAGGGAAAGAGGGACCAGACTTAAATCCAGTGCTCCAGGATGCAAACATACCAGCTACATACCCGCTACATGGACAACTGCCCCTCCCTCCCTGGAGAATTTACTTTAGAGGACAGCACTGAAGCTTCAGCTAGAGGAGAAGGGACATGTCTGATCAGAGCAAATGAAGGAAGAGGAAGAGAGAGTGGAGCACATCCTGGCCCACCAGGCCTGGAGGACCATATCCCTGCTCCGAACAGCCAGTGCACAGAGTGGACCATGTGGCTGATCCCACTATGAGACATGAAGTCCCTCACTGACCCATGGCCTTTTTGGGGACAACACTGGAGACTCAGTGTTGGGATTGGCCCAGACTGACCCCGGAACACCAAGGCAAAACACTAAAGGCTTGCTGCAGAGCAAGGGGGCGGGGGAGGGGGTGGGGGGTGAGGGAGCAGAGAAGTGAGCTCTCCAAGGAAGTACAAAGGATAGACTTAGGGCCAGGGTGTGGCACCCAATCGGGCTTGACTGGAGGACACTCCTAGAGGTCAAAAAACAGACCTTGATCTACTTACAGATTTTATTTAAAAGAAAAAAATTTTTTTCTTGGTCATTGGTTTTCTTTTTTGTTGTCATCGTTGTGTTCTCTTTTGTCACTTTGTCTTGCTGTGCCTTGTTTTTTTTGTGCATGTTATTATCTCTGCAGGTCTATCTAGATAAGATGGGCTGGATGAACAGTCTGGAGGAGAAAACAACTGGACCAATGGTTCCGGGGGGACATGGGAGAAGGGGAAGTGAGGGAAAGGAGGTGGTGTTGACCAACCCAGGCACAAGTGAGCAACAAGTGATCCGAAACAAGTGTTTCTTTTTGTTTTTATCACACCGTTAATTTCCACTTTTGTCTTGGTCTGCTCAGATTTTCTAATGCTATTTGTGTTATGTTAGGTGTATAGTAAGTTTGTAGAGATTTATTCGCATTGGTCAGTGTAAAATTTTTAGTAGTATAACGTGATTCAAGACAAACAAATCATAGGTAGTTCTAGTAGAATGTAACTTCTGATTTAGTTATTTGATTTCTCTTCTTATTTTTTTTCTTTCCCAATTTGTTCAGTGGTCTGACATTTTGGTTTGTTGATTAGTCTATCTTTTTTGTTTGCTTGTTTGTGTTTTCATTTATTTTTAATCTGATTTTTATTCTTTCTTTCTTACCAGTGACTGTGGGCTTCTTTTGTTGCTCCTATTCTAAGGGTTCAAGTCGGATGAGTCAGCTATTGATTTCAGCCCAGGAAGTGTACAGCAAGGGACCGACCTCCTTAACCACCAAAATCAGAAGAAAAATACATTCAGTTAATGGTTATCAAATATACATGAGTTGCTTTATAATACAAAGTAGACACGCTCTCTCCTCCATTGGAAGTTTATTTAAAATGAAGAAATCATATTAAAGGAAAACCTCCAGGCTCCTATTTACCTACCAAGTGTCGTGAGTCACTTTGTTATAAGATAAAAATGAAGTCCACGTCAAACCTTGTGTTAGCCATTGTTGTTAGACTAAGGGTTTGGAGGTGTCAGGGAGCCTCTCCATGTTTTGCCACTTCTGATCATGAATTTACATAGCAATTTTGTGATTACTTCCACTCAGATACTCTGCTTCTGTAATTTTAAATTAAGGTAACTACAGAGAAAGGTCCCACTGGAGGAAACACTTTGTTTCTAAAATCACTGGCTCAAGAGGAAGTTAATCTCCATGATGGACTCATTTTCACAATATGTAATTTTCTACATAGCATGGGGTGGAGTTGGAAGTTTTATTATAGACATTGGATACAACAATGTCTTGAAGACCAAGGAAAATAATTTGGACAGTGTAAGATATGAGGGAGGTAGAAAACTGAGAAGCTGATGCCAGGGGCTTAAGTGGAGAGCAAATGTTTTGAGAATGATGAGGGCAATGAATGTACAAATGTACTTTACACAATTGATGTATGTATGGGTTGTGTAAGTGTTGTATGAGACCCCAAAAATGTTTTTTAAAAAAGAAAACAATTATTTATTTGTTCTGAAAATAATGCTCAGTCTGATATTTGGTGTCTGATTATTCGAATAGAGTGAATTCTCTAAAAAACACTAAACTCAGGTGAGAAGGACCATTGCTTGACTCAAAATGACTTTTAGGTTCAATGTTTCTAAGAGTTAATTTTTGAAAGGATTACCAAGGGCATTGGTCCACGTGGATTACTGCATATTTCCATGAAAGCTATAAATATGGGAAGTGTACAAGGACCTAGAATTAGGCCAACTGTCCTTAATAACTCATTAAACCAGGGCTATAATCTCTTTGTACCAAGAAAAAAGGCCTATGCACCACCACCCCTCCACCCTGCCACTCCCAGGGGGATGAACAACAGAAACATGGTGAAAGGAGAGAGTGGTCAGTGTAAAATGTAAAATAATTATAATTTTTCAAAGGGTCACAAGGGGGTAGGGAAAAAAAGGAGCAAATACCAAAGATACAATAGAAATGAAATGTTTAGAAAATGATGATGACAATGTATGTATGAACATCCTTGATACAATGGATATATGGAGTGTTATAAGAGGTATAAAAGCCACCAATAAAATGATTTCTTTTAAAAAAGACCTGTGATGTGCTTGCTTATCAGTGACTTAGCTTATATTATGCAAAACAGTAGACTGTATATTAACGGAAATATAGCAACAGTTATCTATTAAGAACAAAAACTATATCATTTTATATACATATATAAATCCAAATGATGATTAATCTTATATTTTTAAATCTTCATGTATGACATATAATAATCATACAAAATACCACACACCAACACTCTCTCTCATCTCTAAAATCTGAGTTTAACTTTATAGGTAGTAAAGTAATTTTCTCAGGTAAGTCAATTCCTATAAGCAAAATAAAACAATTGCAAACAAGCTAGCTATCAGAATAACTAAAATTATGATATATCATGTGCTCATTCTATAATAGTAGAGAAAAATATAAGAGCTGCACTAATTTTTTTTAAATATAATATTTTAATTACAAAAAGGAAATCTTTTTTTATCATTCTTTCTTCTTTTTTTTTGCCCTAATCATTTTTTTCTCCTCTTTTCTTTTTTTACATTTTATTAGGGACTCATACAACTCTTATCACAATCCATACATATACATACATCAATTGTATAAAGCACATCCCTACATTCCCTGCCCCACCCAATCATTCTCAAAACATTTGCTCTCCACTTAAGCCCCTTGCATCAGGTCCTCTTTTTTATTTTCTTTTTCCCCCTCCCTCCCCTTTCCCCCCTCCCTCATGTGCCCTTGGTAAATTATACATCGTAATTTTGTCATATCTTGCTCTATCCGGAGTCTCCCTTCCCCCCCCCCCTTCTCTGCTGTCCCTCTCCCAGGGTAGAGGTCACATGTGGATCCTTGTAATCAGTTCCCCCTTTCCAACCCACTCACTCTCCACTCTCCCAGCATCGTCCCTCACACCCTTGGTACTGAAGGTATCATCCACCCTGGATTCCCTGTACCTCCAGCCCTCATATGTACCACTGTACAGCCTCTGTCCTATCCAGCCCTGCAAGATAGAATTCGGATCATGGTAGTTGGGGGGAGGAAGCATGCAGGATCTGGGGGAAAGCTGTGTTCTTCATCGGTACTACCTCACACCCCAATTAACCCATCTCCTCTCCTAAACCCCTCTATGAGGGGATCTCCATTGGCCGACACTTGGGCCTTGGGTCTCCACTCTGCACTTCCCCCTTCATTTAATATGGTATATATATATATATACACACACACACACACACAGAGATATACACATACATACACACACACATATATATCTTTTTCTTTTTTTTTTTGCATAATGCCTTATACCTGGTCCCTTGGCACCTTGTGATCGCACTGGCCGGTGTGCTTCTTCCATGTGGGCTTTTTTGCTTCTGAGCTAGATGGCCGCTTGTTCACCTTCAAGCCTTTAAGACCCCAGACACTATCTCTTTTGATAGCCGGGCACGATCAGCTTTCTTCACCACATTTGCTTATGCACCCATTTGTCTTCAGCGATCCTATCATGGAGGTGTACAGTCAATGATATGATTTTTTGTTCTTTGATGCCTGGTAACTGATCCCTTCGGGACCACTCGATCACACAGGCTGATGTGTTCTTCCATGTGGACTTTGTTGCTTCTGAGCTAGATGGCCGTTTGTAGATCTTCAAGCCTTTAAGACCCCAGTCACTATCTCTTTTGATAGCTGGGCACCATCAGCTTTCTTCACCACATTTACTTGTTCACCCACTTTGGCTCCAGCCGTTGTGTCGGGAGAGTGAGCATCATAGAGTTCCAATTTAATAAAAGATGGTATTCATGCATTGAGGGAGTGTTTGAGTAGAGGCCCAAGGTCCTTCTGCCACCTTAATATTTAACCTATAAATATAGACATATCGATCTATTTCCCCATCCTCCTATATATATTTGCATGTACATGTCTTTGTTTAGACCTCCATAAATGCCCTTTGACTCTTAGCTCTTTCCTCCATCTCCCTTGACTTTCCTCCTGCCCTACTACCATGCTTTGTCGCCACCTGGGCTAGGGTATACCTCTTCTCTAAGCAACCTTACCCTTGATCATTTCCCACCAGACCTGCCACTCCCCCATCTCTACCATTTTGGGTCCCATGTTTTTCCCTTGTCCCTCTGTTTGTTAACACCACTTCCTTACCCACCGTACCCCACCACCCCAAATCCCCCCGGAACTGTCGTCCCATTGTTTTTCCTCCAGATAGTTCATCCAGCCTGTCCTATTCAGACAGACCTGTGGAGACACTAACATGCACGAAAACAAGACAGAGGAAAACAAAGCAACAGTATACAACCAGACAACAAAACAACAAAAACAAACCACTGACAAAGAACAGAACAAAACACTTCACAAGAGAAAAGCTTGTAGTTAGTTCAGGGATCGTTTGCTGGCCCTTAGGAGCGTTTTCCAGTCCAGTCTGTTGGGGCACCACGCCCTGGCCCCAAAGTCCACTTTCAGCATTCCCTGGGGACCTTGCCACTCCATTCCCTTGCTGTTCCGCTGCACTCCCCCAGTGATTTGCCTCGGTGTGGTGGGATCAGGTCAGGTGCAATTCCCACACTGTGTCTCCGGTGCAGTCCCCTGTATCGCCCTTAGTCACTGATTGGCATCATTTCTGATAGTATGGCCAGCCATGTTGTTCTCTCTGTGGACTGGCTGCTCTACTCAGGAACATCATCATCAAGGCCTGGTGGACCTGGCTGTGCTCCACTCTCTCCTCCTGCACCTTCATCTGCTCCCGTGTGCTCTGATCAGATATGTTCATCTCCCGGAGCTGCAGAGTCAATGTCGTCCTTTGGAACAAATTCTTTTCGGGGGAGGGGCAGGAATCCACTTAATTTATGGTGCTGGGGCCAGCCTCCCAGACCTCTCCACTGGTTGGTTCCCTGCACTGTCAGCTCTTATCTGGACCCGTGTACATGCTTTGATCTAGCTGGATTTGTAAGGTAGAACTGGGGTCATGACAATGGAGGGGCGGTGGGAGGAAGCATTAAAGAACTAGAGGGAAATTGTGTATTTCCTCGGTGCCATACTGCACTCTAACTGGCTCGTCTCTTCCTTGTAACCCTTCTGTAAGGGGATGTCCAATTTTCTACAGATGGGCTTTGGGTCTCCACTCCACACTCCCCCTCCTTCATGTCAATATGATTGTTCTGGGTCTTTGATGCCTGATAGCTGATCCCATCGACACCTTGTGATCACACAGACTGATGTGCTTCTTTCATGTGGACTTTGTTGCTTCTCATCTACATGGCTGCTTTCTTCACTTCAAGCCTTTAAGACCTGAGACACTATATCTTTTGATAGCTAAACACCATCAGCTTTTTTCACCACATTTGCTTATGCACCCATTTGTCTTCAGCTATCCAATCTGTATGGTGAGCACCACTGAATGCTGGGTTATTAGAACAAAGTGTTTTTGCATTGAGGGAGTACTTGAATGGAGGTCCAATGTCCATCTGCTGCCTTAATACTTAACAAATAAATACATGTACATAGATCTATTTCCCTATTGCTTTTTATAACTACATTTGCATATGTACATGCCTGAATTTACATCTCTATAAATGTCCTTTGCCTCCTAATTCTTTCCTCTATTTCCTTTTACTTTCCTCTAGTCCCACTATCATGTTCAGCATTTTTTTTTGAGTTTGGGTAATTCCTCTTGGCTACACTGATCAAGCCCTACCGGCATCCTATGCTCTCCTCACCACAGATTTTAGACCACTTGTTCTTTTGTCCTTAGCTTTGCTAGCACCCCCCTTCCTTTTCCCTGCCTCCCCCTCTCCCTGTTGATTGCTCCTCCGGATTGTTATCCTGCAGATCTTATCTAGAAAGACATGCAGAGAGAAGAATTAGCACAAAAACAAGACAAAGCAAAACATAACAACAAGAAACAAAGCAACAATAACACACAAAAAAAACAGCAAAAAATGAAAAGCCTCTATCTAATTCCAGATCTGTTTCTTGACCTTCATGAGAGTTTTCCAGTCTAATCTGAGGGGGGAGGCACACTAATTTTTAACCCCATAAGGAATCAGACATTTTTCTTCATGGGTGTCTATAACCTGTTAAATAACCATTGTCATTTTTAATTTAACATCTAGTTTTATAGTGTTATAATCAGTTACGAAATGCTTTGCATTATTCAAGTTTTTAAAATCTATTGAGGCTTTCGTTGTTGCCTAATGGACAGAATGGCCCATGTCCTTTGGGCAAGATGCAGTTGGGTGGCATATTTTGTATATATGTCTGTGAGGTTGAGTTGGTTGCGTGATACCTATTTTCTGTATCTACCCCTAAGTCAGGGTGGTATGTTAACTTTTCTACTATTATTGTAGAACGATGAATTTCTCTTTTCAATTCTGTTGCTATTGTTTGGTACCCTCAAGTTGGTTATGACTCACAGCAACCATATTTACCCAGAACAGAACACTGCTGGTTCCTGTGCCGTCCTCACAGTTGTTCTCACGTTTGAGCCCATTCTTGAAGCCACTGTGTCAATCCATGTCATCGGGGCCCTCCAATTCTGCTAGAATTTGTTTTATATATTTTTGAGCTTTCTCACTGGATGCTTAAATATGTATTATGGTTACAACATCTTGTTAAGTCATTATACTGTCTTTTTTATCTCAAATAATGAATTTTGACTTAAAGTCTATTTTATCAGATACCATTATTGTTGATCTTTCTCTATTTTGATTATTGTTTTCATGATGCCCTTTGAATTTTCACCTATGTGTGTCTTTGGCATTAACTCCAACCCAGATGTGATATAGCACACATTCTGAGATTATTTAGGCAGCACACAGATTAAATAAGTATGGTGAAATGATACAGACTTGACATACACCTTGCCTGACGTTTAGTCATTCAATATCTTCTAGTTCTGTTTGAATAACTTTCTCTTAGACCCTATATAGTTTCTACATGAGCACATTTAATTTCTAGGATTCTCATTCTTTACATTATCATCTTTTTTTTATGACCCATACAGGCAAATGTCTTTGACTTGTCAATACAGCATGGGTAGATAGACATCGTTCTGGTATTCCCTACTTTAAACCGTGACCCATGTGATATCAGTAATGACTGACTCCCCTTTACACGTTTTTCTGAATTTCTGGCAGTTCCTTTTTGATGTTTTCTGCACCCTTTTGACGTTTATTGTACTGTAGTAGCTTCTCTGTAGCTGTGATGCAGGTCAAGCTTGCGTCCTTTCACCATACTCATCTAATCTGTATGCTGAGCAAATAATCTGAGAAAGTGTAAAGGAGGACATGCCATCTGTATCAGAGTGAGTCCCAAAGACATAAGGAGGTGAAAAATCAAAGGAGAGTTTTAAAAATATCATGTAAACAGAAACAAAAAGATAAAAAAGTGACAATAATAATACATGATAAAATAGACTTTAGATCAAAATCCTTTATTAGATATAAGAAATGGCATTAGTAATAATGGATGGCATTCTACAATGTGATACTAGGAGCTATGTCAATGATATTTCAAACATTAGCAGGGTCACCTAAGGTGAACAGGTTTCGTTGGACATTGCAGTCTAAAAGAAGTGGGCTGTCCACCTCTGGGGGATTCGCCACTGTAATCTTTCTGACTAGCAATGGCGCATGGCCACCAGAGTGATACAAGAGGAGGCTCTGAAATGCGGAAACCCATTAATAACGAGCACAAGGAATGTACCAAATACAAGTCTAGGAAAATCGGAATTGTTCAAAAATGAGATGGAACAGATAAGGATCAGTTTGATAGTCATGAATGAGCTGGAATAGATTGGTATTGGCCACTCCTTACGACTCCAGGAGTGACAAAAATCACCACAAAATCATCGCAAAGAGCATTTCAAGATCTATCGTCAAGTACAATGCTGCCGTAAGATAATATCAATGTGCCTGCAAGGCGGTCCAGTTAATACAGTGTTTTATTCAAATAACTCAGACTGTAGAAGAATTCTATCAGCTGCTTCAGCATGAAATTGATCAAACATGAAATCATGATAGACTGATCATTATCGGTAATTGAAATGCATATGTCTTAAACCAAAAAGACAGAACAAGAGTTGGAAGTTTGGCCTAGATGATAGAAAGGAAGCTGGCGATAGCATGATAGAATTCCGCAAGATCACCGTGTTCTTCGTTGCAAGTACTTTTCCCCCGTCAACCATGTAAATAGCAACTATACATGTGGACCTTTCCAGATAGAATGGCTAAATCCAATCAACTGTATCTGTGGAAAGACAAGATTGAAAAGTTCAATAAAATCATTTCAAAATGAGACCGGGGGGTGAATGTGGAAGAGACCATGAATTGATCATATGTAAATTCAGAGTGAAACAGAAGAAAATTAAAACAAATTCAGGAGAACCAAAATCTTAGAACTTCTTAAGAACAGATTTGATGATGATAGGAGACCTCATGAGCTATGGGATGATGTCAAAATAATATACATAAGAGAGCAAAAGTCTTTTAAAAGACAATAAAGAACAGCTCAAATAGGGTGGCAGAACAGACTGTGTAGTGTGTTCTTGAATGTAGAGTAGATGAAGCAAATAGAGGAAATGATAGAATATAAAAGCTGAACAGAAAAGTTTCAAAGGGCAGCTTGAAAGGATAAAGGAATTGAATGAAATGAGAATTTGATTTGGATTTGATGCTGTTTGGCACCAGGGACAATTTGGCAAGAAGCATCCTAATTCTTATCTGAGAAGAGTACAACAAGGCCAGAGTTAATTACTGGCAAAGAAGCAATCAAGCAAATGCTGTCTGTGATGATTAGGGATTTTTAAATGTTAACATACAATGTAATTGCATCTGTCTCCTTTTGTCTTGGTCAAGTTGTATCTCCATCAAGTTAGTGTTGTTATGTGAGAAGGCTTACATTACAGGACATTGACAATTAGCTGGTGTTTGACAACAGCGAAGTGTCAGAGGGCAAGACACTTGGAAAGAAGACTCGATTTTAAAGACTTGTCGAATTAGGAACACCAAAGTGAATGAGCAACACCACTGTTTGGTGAGCTCATGTTCAAACAGCTCAGGGGAGGAACAATTCCTTTATTATTCTGGTGTACTTACCAGTAATAATGAAATTAGGAATTTGGGGGCAGGGGCATTGGCAGGGCTCGATTTAGGCTCTGAGATATTTATTGGCAACCTTGCAGAGAGGATTTATGATGGAAAATCAAAAAACTTCAGAGGCAATGGTCAAAAAGAGTAGTAGCTGAGGTCATGAAGTGTTTCATGAGAGACAGTGCATAAGAACAGACAGAGAAATAATGATTTATAAATGATCAAGGGTTCACGGGGGAGAGGGGAATGGGGAAGGAAGGGGGAAAATGAGGAACTGATGCCAGGGGCTTAAGTGGAGAGCAAATGTTTTGAGAATGATGAGGGCAATGAATGTACAAATGTGCTTTACACAATTGATTTATGTATGGATTGTGATAACAGTTGTCTGAGCCCCTAATAAAATGATTAAGTAAAAAAAAATAGATGAAAGATAGAAAGGCAAAAAAAAAAAAAAAAAAAAACAGAGAGAATATGCCAGAATCTGCGGCTCACACTACTTGTGACTTACTGCATGGAAATTTGGAAACCAGTCTAGCAGAAAGTTTGGTGGTTCAAACCCACCCAAAAGCACTTCAGAAGACATGTCTAGCAGTCTGCTATAGAAAATGTCTAACCTTGGAAACCCTTTAGAGTTCAATTCTACTCTGCACACAGGAGTGGTTAGAATTGACTTGACACCTAACCACAGCAATAATGATGATCCCATCACTGAAACGGCTACACTCGTTGTTTTCCAAGTTCAAAACAAAACAAACTCACTACCAGTGAGTGGTCTCCACCTCACAGATGGCTGGTAGGAAGAGGCTTGCTCATGAAGTTAAGCTGAGAGTGATTTGGGAAACCAGAAGGAGACAGAGAGGTGAAAAATTCTAAATAACACATATAGCATCGCTTAGCAAACGGGCCCAAAGAAAAAGAGAAGACTTACTGGTGACCAGACTAAAACAAGGCTCTTCTGTGAAGAAGACAGAGACCCTCGCTTTAAGTCTTGACCCATATTTGATTAGTGTGCACAGTCACAAAAAAATGGTAGCTCATTTTAGAATGGTTTAGTTAGAAAAACCCAAAAACCTTTTCATAGGGCCAAAGAATACCCTGTCATTCCTATAGCCCCATTATGATAACATGACAAAATTCATAAAAGACTTAAACTACCTCTTTATAATTTCCTGGCTCAGTGTTTAGAATGTCTATAGAGTGCTCCTTTTTATATAAAAATCTGGATTTATTTGGCAATAAAGATGGAGAACATTTTATGTAAATGAAATGGTCTATCCTTGCATTGAAAGGTAAATCTCCCCTTTCTTTCTTTAAGTATTTAAAGATTTTTTCTTAGTTGTAGCATGAAGGAATATTAAAATTCATCTCACCCAAAGCCCATGGTGGATTCAAAAAAGAACAACCACTAAAGAGAAAGATGTTACATATCTGCAAATGTATCTAATAATCTGCAGTTTGTCTGCTGTCAAAAAAGACTGTGGGACAAAAACACATGTTCTAGTTTTGACATCCTTTGGCATCTTGTAAATAGCCTACACAAATCCACACCGGAAAACTGCCAACACCAGCAAAATTGTGCCCAAGTTTCTCGTAAGTTAGCAAGCAAAGCAATAAGGGGAAATATGGCTAGATTGCATATAAAAAACTGAAGGACCCCAAAGACTGACCTGGACCTCATTTTAGCAAAAGATATCCTTAATACTTTTTCAGAATCATTCGTTGATTTATACATTAAATCAAAAACATTTGGAGAGTATGCAATGGAATGAGTTGTTTTTATATACTATTTTTCACTATGGTCTTATAACTTCCACTTAATGATTGGGTGGGGATATGCAAATAATGCATTTATAGTCCATTATACAGATTAGATAACATGATTATAAGGCAAATGAAGCCTATGGAACAACTTTGTGGTGAGAGAACTAGCAAATAAGGTTTATGGAAAGGGTGGGGTTTGGGAGACAGGATCACCAAGGAGAAGAGATAAGAATGTGGAACACATCTTTTGGCTTGTGATTCTGGCATAGGTAAGAAACTTAAAGTACATCTTGAAAGTACGCATTCCAAGGACAGTTGGACATCTATATGCTTTAAATGCAGCTACAAACCCATGGAAACCCCAGGAGCAGAAACCTCAGGCTGGAGTGTGGCTAGTGATCCTGATCATCTTGGATAAGGGGGTCAGAGAACTCCAGGGAGCACTTCCTTGTTCAGGAGTGCCCCAGTGAACCTCTTCCTTGATACCCCGAAATAAAGGATCTTTTCCAACTCCTTTCTCCCTTTATGGGCCCTAGAACTCTGCTCAGGGCAATTACAGCCTCTTTCATTCTCCCATTTGTTGGGTCTTTGAGATTCATTCATATTTTTACAGCCTAATTCTTAACATCTCCCAATCAGCTTCTTCCCTCCATTCTTAACTTATATCCCAAAGCCTTTCTCTAGGGACCTGGCCATCCTTCTATTTGATTGTGGCAGGAATGTGGCTTCCTCCTCCCTTTCTAGGCACTCTTTGGACTCTTCCTTCCAAGACACAGGCCTGAACCCTTACTATACTCACTAACAGCACCGGAACGTCCACGCAGCTGCAAAGAGGGACTTACTGCCTCTCCTGTGACACCCGTGCTCCAAATACTTCCTGACTCCTTGTTGATTTTATTTAAATATATTTATTATGTGTATCACCTACTCCTCTGTCGGTGGGAGTGTGCGTGTTGCTATGATGCGGTACGAGTTTCAGGGAAGCTTCCAGATTAAGACAGAGCACGAAGAACACCCTGGAATCCACTGCTGGAAACCAGCCAGTGATAAACACATGGATTGCAATGGCCCTTGCTACAACAGATCCTGGGCTTGTCATAAGACTGAGCAGTAGTCTATTTTGTCATTGGGACCAACTTAAAGGTGGCTAACAACTGTCTGATGTAGCTAATCAGCTACTCTGGACAAATAAGATCGTCGGGGCAGTGGCTTTACACTGTCTAGCTTCCCAGGGAATAGTGTTTCAATAGGACTCGTCATCAAAAAAAAAGCCTTAATTCCAAAATATGACTTTAAGGATGAAAGTGGCAACTCCTGCTGCCAGTGGACCTTTCAGGGTTTGATAAATTACACGACACAGGTGGGCCACCGCCCGTGTCCCTGCTGGGTGCAAAGGCTGAACTTAATACCCATGTATGTCAATGACATTTTCCCTCTCTCTTGTCACAGATGAGAATCACCCCTCTTTTCTGAATCCGCCAGAAATAATGTTCATAATTCTCAGTTCTGCCTAGCTTGTTACAAAACTCCTCCACATGAAATTTGATAAGTGAAAATTGGTTCTTTTTATTTTTGTTTTACATTTTTGGCAGGCTTTAGGAAAGGCCTGCTTGTTGGCACCAAAAGTATCCAATCTTGGCGTGAACAGCCCCTGACAATTCCCAGCATATGGTAGGAGAAGACGCTTCTGCCCACCCATCAGGTAAGTGTCATCTTCCTGTGATAGATGTCGTACTTGGAGAGCAGAGACTGCTGGGAAAGGTGCCAAGCAGCCAACTGGCCAATGCTAGCGAACAGGTCAGAATGTGACAGGCCTTTGGGTGAGGTGGACATGTTAGTACCCACCACACTGTGGCCATACTCTGGAAACATGCTTACACAGAATTTGGCTGCAGAGTTGAATCATATTTGCTTTGCTGATGGAGCTGTACAGATGTCAAAGAGAACGGTAGTTTTTCAGGTATCAGAAAGCCTTTAGGCAAGGATCCCCGGCACGAGCCCTGCTGTTTATGTCATGGATTTAGCTGTCTACAAGAGGTGGGATCTAGCCATCAACGTTTATCAAAAGGTTTTACCTTCAGCACTACTCACTGTCAGTGTCAGTCATTGGGTTATTTTGATTCTTTTGGAGACGACTGTTGTTTCTATACTGAGTCAGTCACAAAAGAGTTGGTCAGTGACACAACATACCTGGAATGGGCACGTGTGTATGGTTGATTAGTGGTTATAGGAGTAGGAGGAAAGAATGAGGTTCAATGAAGGAAATGAGGAAAACGAGGATCATCGGAAGGGGACCCTGGGCTTCTACTAGAGGCGATAGACAATATTGGCGGCAGATAATAGTTGTTTGTACAACAGGATGAGCACAATGAATTCCATTTTTTTGGGAAAGGTTATGTTATTATATATATTTACTACACTAAAAAGAAATAATCAAAAGAGTAGGAAGTAGAATGCAAAGCTCTTTTAAATAGCTCTACTTAGAGATTGAAAGGTAACGTTACAGAAATCTGCTTAGTCATGTGAAGAATGTTTTATGCATAATATCTTGCTGTGCATTCTCTTCCATAACCTGCATTTTTCATTTCATAATATAATATGCACACAAATTTTTTAATGCGATTTCAGAGACCATTGCATGTGTATACACATATTTCCTTAACTAGTACCCTAGGGATGGACATTAGGTTGCTTCCAATGTTCTAATATTGCTGCATTGCTGCTGAGAATTTGTTTTCGTAGGTGCAATTATTACTTTAGAAAAAAATTCTTTAAAATGGATCGCTGAGCCAATGGGATGGAAGTTTGTTTCTTTCATACACATGGTTAAAGACTAAAAGAAATGTCATATTAATTTATATATTCAGGAAATATGGAGTTTTAAAAATTTGTATTTGTGAGTCAATGCTTAGTTGCAAGCTAGGCAATGATTGCTGTTGCTTGTTGTGGCTTTCCGGTAACTGCAATAAAAGTGCATTCAAAGATGAATTAGGAGCTCATTTGGGGAATATGAGGGGGAATAATGATAAGAAGCTTTAGGGAATCTCTGCTGAGAACTTTAGAAAGTAAAACTATCGAGGCTTCAGAGAAGGCGAATAAGAATAGGAAAAGATGTTTAACATGAAACATAGCTAAGGAACTCAAATGAAAGTAATGTAATGCCATTACACATCCATTAGAATGGCTAAAATCCAAAGGACAAACAACACCCCTTGTTGATAAGGCTGTGAAGAAACAGGAGCTCTCTTTAATTACTAGTAGGGATGCAAAATGGTAGTTTAGTAGATTTTTGTTTTTAAGTAAGTGAAAGTTAGCAATGATTGAGCAATAGTACTCTTAAGTATTTACCCAAAATAATTCAAAACACAAAAACCGCTACATGAATGTTGATAACAAATTAATTAATAATTACCAATACTTTGGGATCAATCAAAATGTCCTTCAAGATATAAATAGATAAGCAAACATCTACCCCCAAACCCAAAAGCCCAAACCCATTGCATCCAATGGAGTATTGTTCAGGAATATAAAGAAATGACCTGACAAGTGGGACATACTAAAGATAAAACACTGTACATCAAAGGAATTCGCCAAGAGAGTAATAAGAGAGACCACATGATGGGAAAGCATTTTTAGCAAAGACACATCTGTCAAAGGCCTTATTACTAAAATCTACACTACTCTCCTAACTTACAACAAGAAAGAAAAAAGAATTGTCTACTCAGGAGGTGGGTAAAGGACCTGAGCATACGTTTCTCAAAGGCATAAAACCAAATGGCCAGTAAATATATGAGAAAATGTTTCAGATCTCTAGCCATAAGACAAATGAACCCTAATTAAAATGATGAACTTCAGCTAATAATGATACATAGACCTTAGTTCTTGACTTAAACGAATGTATCACACTGATACAAATTGTTGAAAGGATGAGAAAATGTGCAAAAAGGGAGAGGGAATATATGGGAAATTGCAGTGTGTTTTACAAACCCCGAACTGCTTTAAAAAACGAATAGGGAGTACTGAAAGGACAGTCATTGCTTAGGGACATTTAGCTCCCCCATCGATTAGGGTGCTGGGAACAATGTGAAACAGTGATCGAGGTTGCACAAAGTGTCAATGAGTCATACATGGGAAGAATGTAAACATGGAGAGTGTGCTGTCACTTACATACTTACCCACAATTAAAAATGAGAAAATATAAATGAATAAACATGTGGAATAAATTGGGGGGGGACTGGGTATGAAAGTTTTAGAATCAGCAACCTCAACAACAGCTAGCTGCGATCATACATAATTGTGTTGTCTTGGTAGCATGCTATCTTCCTCCTTCCAAGACCCATTTCATACACTTCTTTCGCCTTAGACTTCCATCCTTGCCTTTCCTTCTTCTTTTATTTAGTGGATGACTTTTCTTAGAAGTTAATTTTTTGAAGGTCATTAGAGAATACATTGCTAAATGTACAGAGACAAACCCAGTACTACTGTGAGCATTAATGAAGATCTGAGGTGAGAGAGGACAGAGAAGCAAAGTGGTAGAGGTAGTTTTCCAACAGGGATCCCTGTTTGGATCCCTGGCCAATGGGTCCTCCTTCTCCAGGGGGTGAGCTACCGTGAACACAAAGTGGGCAGGTGGTACACAGAAGATGGGGTGTCCAAGTTGCAAGGAGGTGTTCAGAAAGAGGCCACAAGACTCAGATGTGGGTCTTGAATGTTTTTTCTTCCAAGGTGACTCCTCTGCCACCTCCACAGCAGAAGGGGAAGATAGAATGATGACCCTTGGGGGTGGGGTGGAATCCATGCACAGGTCTGGCATGCAGCCAAGTCATGGTGGACTCCTGCTGCTCTAGAGATAGCTGATGATCACCAGTTGTGGGATTATAAAGAGAGGTCCCCAGCTTTGTCTCCCCCAAAACCATTAGCCTGGTCCCTGTAGGTGGGGTTTACACCCTACTGATAATAGTTTCCATGGAGATCCAGATAACAGGTCAAACCTGTAGGTGACATCCAAAGGGTGAATCTAGGATCCACCCTTCTTGTCACATATATACCTCCAATCCCTCCTCTTCCTAGTCTGTGTATGTCCCTAGATTGGCCCCCTCTCATTGCTGTATAACCTATAGTGCAACCCCTTCCTGTGACATGTGTCTTTACAGTCAAAATGTGTTGTTAATTAGGGTCTGTTCTGCTCAGTTCATGCTTGTACATGTTTCTTCCAAACAAACAATGGGGGCTTACACACATCTCTGTGATTAGTGGAGGGCAGCAGACAGGTCGTCTCAGGAATTCAGTTGACTTAGTTTAGTTTGGGTGGCTTTGAGAAATAAAAAAGGACCAATAAAAAATGTGGCTTCTGAGAGATCAGCTAGACCAGTTAAATGAAGATAGAGAGGTCAGTTCAGAGGCTCGGGCAACAATATGTTGGGACTCCAATGGGAAATCTTGATTTTCCTGAAGAACTTACTATGATCACAGCTTATTAGGAAGAAGTTTTTTTTTTAAACGTTTTATTAGGGGCTCATACAACTCTTATCACAGTTCATACATATACATAGATCAATTGTATAAAGCACATCTGTACATTCTTTGCCCTAATCATTTTCTTTTCTTTCTTTCTTTCTTTTCCCTTTTCTTCTTTTACATTTTATTAGGGACTCATACAACTCTTTTCACAATCCATACATATACATACATCAATTGTATAAAGAAGTTTTTAAAGAAAATTACAAACTGCATTAGTAAGGGAAGGCCAGGGAAGTTATGCAGATTTTTTTTTTTTCTTTTAAAAGAATGCACTTGCTTACCCTTCAAGGTCTGAGGACTGTTCTGTTAGAATTTTAATGGAAAAATCTTACTGCATCCAACCTACAATCCTGATATTGTCCAATTCAGACCTCTTTTTTCCCTTTGCATTCAAAGAACATTTGAGAGAAATACGATTTGAGTGCCTAGATTCAAACGGGGTAAGCATTCTTTTTTTAAGCCAAGAGTCATTTGGACATTTATCACATCATTTTAGGGCCATACTTGTCCAATATGAAATTGACTAATCCCGAATGCAATGATTAGAACAGCTTCTCTCTGGTGAGGTGTAAGATGTTGGCTGCTGTTGATGATTTCGTAGGTCTTATATGACTCACAGCTTGATGTTCCCCACCCCTGCCCTAAAGGATCCCTAAACTGCCAGTGTGATGAGGTATAAATAATAAATAAAAACAGCTCCCTGCAGAATTGTTGGGGGAGGAGTAGAAAGAGGGGATGATTGCCTTCAGAAGTGTGCTCGTCTAGTTGGAGGATAAGTCTAGAAACGAGAGCTTCACATTTTGATATCTGTGTTTAATCAAATTTCTATTATTTTGTAACAATACTTTTTAATACATGTGTGCCTGCATGTGTGCGTGTTTGTGTGTGTGTACACAAACTGTTATCCTCAAGTAGACTTTTGATTCATGGCAATCCTCTGTGTGTCATGGTACAACTATGATGAGGTTTCAATGACTGATAAAAAGATGCATATCGGCACAAATATTTTTAGGCTCTTTTGGTTGGCCTCAAATCATCAACCTTTAGTTTTTAGTCCATTATATAACTCTTTGCACCATTAGTCTGTCTGTCTGTCTCTCTATCTAATTACACTCTCATGTGAACACACATCGCGTGTTGTGAAATTTTTCTGTAGTCTTTTTTCTTGGTTCTTTAAGGAGTTACTTTTGCCCTAAATTTTTAGAGAAACCATTTGGACATGGGGATCCCTGAGTGTCTTCTACCTCAGAGTGCGTGTTACTTTCACTTACAGAATCTTTGAGTTGATTGGCATTTCCTAGGTAAGCTGTAAACAATTGGATTTCTTGGTATAGTTCTCTGGCCCTGGACTGCAGTCTGCCTGTCATTGGTTTAGTGAATGTACCTGGCAGGGATTAGTTGATTTACACAGCTGCAGCAAGGGCCAAGTGTGGGAAACAGACTGGGAAGGGAGTGTAAGCAGGCAACTTCTCAACATTTATATGTTAAGGAGTCAGGGAGGCCAGGGTTTCCATGGAGGGAAACTTCACCTTTATGGGTTGGAGATGTGTCCCGCTCACATTCTCCTAAGTAAAAGTTATTCCCCACAATGCCCCCCAACATAATAATGCTAAATTTAAGGTGCTACTTGCAAGTACATGGCTGATACTACATCTGCATGAAGGTCAACTGCTTGAAGGCAATCTGCCTACAAAAGCAATCAGACCCTATTGTCTGTTCCACTCCCTTCTGATAAGGATAATAGATTGTTCCCCTGGAGAAGAGCCCAAAGATCTCTAAGGTCAAGCCAATTCATGGAAGACCCAGGTTAGGCTGCCACCTTGACGCTAGAACCCACCCATCTTGTTACGTGTGTGCCTTCCTGTTACATGTGTGCCTCCAGTACCATCTTTCCTATTGCATGTATACTCCTCATGTTACATGTATGTTTTTAATACAACACCTTCCTATTAAGTATGTGCTTACTGTGGCCTGCGTGCCCCAGAATATATAATCTCATAACATTGCATTACTCTCGCTCTCCCTGTTGGGATCTGGTTCCTGAAGTTATGACAGCAGAGGTGAGCCCTTGCATGCTTCATCTAGTCTGATGTCTCTTTAATTTACTCCTCAACTACGAAACCACTGCTTGGACTGGTTCTCACATCCAAGAACTGAAATTAATACGCAATTTGTTTATATAAGTAGCCAAAGGCCACTTACGTTTTTAGAGGCCAGAGGAGACAAGAGGCAGAGGAGAAAGTAGACAGTGGGGAAAGGAATCACTTAACAGCGCTCTAATGTGGATTAAGGGCTCTGTCATTGAAGGGGGTAAAACGCTTGGAAGGGGACCAGCAGCAAAGCCACTGGAAATGGATGCGGAAAAGGATCTATGTCAGAAAGTATGGAGTAATGCGAGAAAATTAATGTTTGAAGGGCAGCAACCAAGAAAGATCCTCCACTGGCTGTGAGTTAGGCATTGGAGAGACTGGTGGCAGGAAGATTGAAGGCAGATCTGCGCAGGAAGAGGGTACACTCATAACCGAGTAGAGGCCTGCGTTGCCAAGAGTGAGATAGCATCGTTGAGAGAAGGGTCCACCTGGTTGTGTCGCTAAGAAAAAGACCTGCTTGTTTGAACAGCTAAGAGGAGCCCAGAACTGCCTTCACCTGCATTGGAAGGATGTCTCTTCACTGAAGGGGAACCTCTCAAACTTTGCTTACGTGGTTCCTGATCTCCAGTTGATCCTGGTGCCTCCCAATTGATGCGGTGCCTGACTTCCCCTGTGTTACTTTCTGAATATGCCTCAGTGTTCTGGGGGTGGTTTGTAAGTTCTTGTGGATGTAGCAGCAAATTACAGAATGCAGCAGAGAAGTAGAGAGTGCTGGGGTTCGGGTAGGTCGATTGAAACCAAAGACCTGACTGTGTCCTTATTTCCTCTTCTTAAACATGCATTCCTGATATCTTTCCCGGCTCCAAATTTAGAGTTTTTAAATTGCAAACGTAGCTTAGACTACCAAATTCAACAACATTAACTTGGAAGAATTCACTTTGACTCTGGGCCATCTTTATAGGTATTAAAAAGTGAAAAGGTTGGGGAGTTGAGATATGTCTGACCTCCTAATTCATAGGAACCAGCTTTGTGTTGATACTGATACTCATTCTTCAGTCAGCTAGAGTTCTCATTTTAGATACACACACACACACTCACACACACACACACACTGCTGTTATTGTGAGCATTTGAGGTCATTTCGAGCCTATTCTGACACTTAGAACCCTATAGGACAGAATTTAACTGCTGCATAAGGATTTCCTAGGCTGTAATCTAATCTATGAGTTGACATTAACCCAATGGCTTCCAAGTGTTTTGGAATTTTTGTGGGAGCGGACAATCAGGACTTGTCTCCCATGCAGCAGCTGAGAGGGTCAAACCCCCAGCTATGGGCTTCGTGGCTGAGCACTTGATCACTGTACCACCAGAGTGTTCTCTCTCTCTCTCTGTCCCCACCCCACTGCGTGTGTGTGGCAGGGGGGGAGGGCGGGGGGGGGCGGGGAGGTGTCTCCGTGTCTGTATATATCACATCCTATAATCCTCTCTCTCACCATCACCTTCCTGGATGATTTCAATAACCACTGACTCTAGTCCTGTCGTGGTCCTTAATGTCAACCTACAATTTCCAAAGGGGGTCCAGGCGATTTTAATCATGTTTACAGGATCATGTCACTGATCGGTTTCGAACGTTCCAGTGGGTTCTTCTTGTGCATGAAATGCAACCCTTGCTCGTTACCTAATATAGATCAACAATGCCTCCAACCTCTCACCCCCACTCTTGACTCACCTGTCAAAACAGATTTTCCTCTGATTGTCACATTCACCAAACTCTTAATTCCACCTCATATCCTTTTTGCTTCCTCTCCGCATGCCACAGGTTTCTGGTCACTCCATCTGAGGAAATCTCCTCAAGTGCCCTACCTCATTATCATTTCAATAACATCTTCTGCTCTGGCACACCATATTTCAATAAATATATATATATATATTTGTGTTTATATATGTCTGTATATATTAATATGTACATGCATATAAATACAGAGTCTTCTTTCCTTGCATGTAGCTCTATTAGGACAGGGGTTATGCTTATCCTCAGCACTTAGCTCATACTAGGCAATTCAAAGGTTATGAAGAAATATATAATCAATGAAATATCAGCAATTAGGTCTCTGGAAGGTGCACTTGGTTAATATACTTGGCTGCTAAGCAGAGAGTTAGATTTTCAAACCCACCCAGAGTTGCTTCTGAACCAAGGTGCACTGACCTGCTTTAAAAGCATCAGTTACGGAAAGCCCAGTTATGACATACTGTTATGACCTGCACAGGGTCACTAGAAGTATGAATTGGCTCATGGACAAATTGTTTTGGTTTTTTTGCTGGCAAGAATTAAGAATGGTGCTATTTAATTTTGAAACCAAGGCCTTGACTGTGTACTTATTCAATTTTCTTGGGAATTTATTCCTGATAGTTTTTCCCTCCAGATCTGGAGGAATGGACATTTTTTAAATGGTAAAAAATGTTTGTTTTCATTAGGCTATCAAATTGAACAAAATGAACCAGAAAGTGTGCACTTTTACTCTTTGCCACCTTTCGTCATTTCAGGAAATATCATCATGAAAGCAAGAATCATTGTTGCTTTTTTCATCAGAAGGCAGGATGCATGAGTAACTGAGCAGACTGTCCCTAGGTATCCCCACTAACTGCTGCCTTGGGGTTTGCAGTTAACAAGAAAAAAAAAAAAGCTACTCTTTAAGGCTCCTTCGATGTTTGGCCTTTCTGCAAATTCCATCAGCCAAGGTACCAATTAGTTCTCTTAAGGAAGGTGTTTGGGGTTTTAATTTCTTTAGCTTTCCAAATGTGGATACCAGGTTTGCAAAGAAGACTGAGAAAGGAATGTGTTCCAGGAAAGGACACATGGCTAGGGAGCCAGCTGCTTTGTTGGCTTTGCAGACCAGGGCTACCGTGGAGCCTTAAGGAGGACTGCCTCACCAGACACGCTCCATAAAGGAAGGAGTAGAGAGTGGGTGGGCAGTAAACAGATTTCTGCTAGCTAATCCTGGTCTACTTGGTTCTGTGGTCTATCTGAAAACAAATCGTTGTCTCTTCATTGAGGCTGCAGGCTCAACCTTAGGTTTGGGTAGGAAATAATTGATTGACTATAAAGCTGGGATTGTTACCATATTGCTGGATCACTTAACTCTCAGAGCACCGTAGGGATGGGGGGATCTGAGGAAATTTTCTAAATGCATCCCATCTTTCTTATGGGTCTTGTGGGAAAGTTGGTGAAAGGCATTGTTCTGGAACAATGAGCAGTTGTGCTCTCTTTAATGCATATCTAGTCCACTATTTTTTCCATCTCCAATCTCTTGGGGTGTAAGTCCTACTCTTGTATAATTTCTGTTTTGTCAAAAATTGCACTGTGTATAAGGATTGAAAACCACTGACATAAAAAAAATACAGAGTTTGAATCTAGTCTCAGCTATCCAATTTTTAGCTTAGTGACTGGGTAAGTCATCAGCCAGTGTGACCTTCAGTTTCCTTAAGAGTTGAGAAGAGCTAGTAATATCTGCCCACTGATACTACATAGATATTGTACAGCTATTGTACATTCTAGCAGGATAGTGTATGTAAAAGTTCTCTATAAATCCCAAGAGCTACTTGCATATGAAGTTTGCTAAAAAGATGGTCACTTTGCTACTAAGACTATTTATTAACACACATACAAAAAAAAAAGATCAAGCCAGCATTGCCCTGATTCCCAAACCAAAAGACAGTATAAATGCAAAGTAAAAGAAAACAAAACTATATTCCAATATATAGAGTCCAGATTGCATAATGGGTTATGAGTTAGGCTGCTAACCACAAGATTACCAATTCAAAACCACAACAAAATCATGACTGATGGCAGATCAATTCATCATTGACACAGGTGAAATGGGGTGATTGGATCCATTTACACAATTGCTGATAAACAGGCTTACAGGATTGATTCTGGAACTCAGATCACTTGCCTAGTTGGTGGTCAGGTTATGACTCTTATACAACCCTGTGTTTTAGCTTGACTGGAGTCATATCTGCCAGCATGCCAACCCAGAGATGATATACATCTGGACAACATTAAGGGCACATCCTTGCAAGTTGCCTGAGGACAAGAACGTCCCTCCTTGGGCTGGCCTGAGAGTTGTAATTTAGTTTTAAACACATTGCTGGAGGGCCACCATGTTGGTTAATAGTGAGAACTCAAGAAGTCTGAAATTAAGCCAAGTCTCGAAAAGGAGTTAGGGGCCTCTCTGGGAGCTACAGCTTCCAGAAACCAAGAGCTTTGCATTTTAAGCTCTAATATATTTTCTCTTCTGATCATGGATTTTATTTAAAGTGCTTTTATCACGCAAGTTGGTTTGCTTTCATCTGTATGGACGGACTAATGGCTTCTGTAGATGACTATTTATGTTAGGACACGTCTTTAGGAGCCTTTTGGATGTCTGGGCAGCAACTGAGGGAGACCTCATGAAGTGGCGGGTTACACATTGGGCTGATAACCATGAGGTCAGCAGTTTGAAACCACCAGCCGCTCCACAGGAGAAAGACAAGGTTTTCCAGTAAAGATTTACATTCTAAAAACCCACGGGGGACAGGTCTACGCTATGCTGCAGGGTCACTATGAATCAGAAACTGTTCAATGGCAGTGAAAGAGCACAAACCGAGCCCTTCACTGCCTTTCACCCTAGTACTCATTCTTCAGTGATCCCCTCATGAGGTTAAATGTAGAGCAGGCCCCTTGTATAAAATATCCATCCTTTAGTTAGGTCCTGGAGGTATAGTGGCTATGCATCGGCCTGCCTACTGCCTGGTTGGCAGTCCCAAACTACCAGCAGCTCCACCAGAGAAGCCAGTACTTTCCACTCCCATCAACAGTGACTGTCTCAGAAACCCACGGAGCGTTGCTGTGAGTCAGCATTGACTCAATGGCAGTGAGGTTGGTTGTTTTGGAGTCAGGTCATATGACTAAATGTGGGAACTGATGTTCATGCACAGAAAACAGCTTGCATATGTCTGTGGTTCACTTCATGGACAGCCTATTAGCTTCCCGAAAAATTGTATTAGAAACAACCTTCATGCAACATTTAATAAATATAATAACAATAACAATTAGAATGAGCATCATTAATCTAGCCAATAATACATATTTAAAATAGAAATGGGAAAAATATAATGGAAACTTGCAGTTAAAACACAAGGAAAATTTGATCTAAACAGAGTAGTAAAATATAAAATGTAGAACAAAATTTTTCAAAAACAATAAGAGTTAGGTACAAAGAAAGACTTTCTATAATATTAGATAATAAAGACAAACCTATTGTCTATAGAACTTAAAGACCTGTGAAACAAAAGCAATGAATATAAAAACAGCAGATATACATATAATCTCTATGGAAAATTTTTATTTCAATGTGAGTCAACCTCAATACCAATAAAGATATGAACAAAAATCCAATGATTATGAAGTCTGCAGCCTTATAAAAGTTGCCCTTGCTTCTATCTGTTAAAGATATTCCAATTTTAAGTCTAAATGGGTGTTTCAGTTCCTTTAATCTGTGAACAAATTCCTTAAGGTTTGACACGTTTCAGTTTGGCTGCATACACATTGGCAGGGAGACCAATGTTTGGTCTTTGAACCACTGGGGTTCAAAGAAAACCTTTTATATCATCCAATATATAATGTTTTGGAGTGAAATCAATCAGCACGTCAAGAGATACAAAGCTTCTCTCACCAATGAAAAGGGAGGTGAAATTTTGGTAGCCTAAGGCATGAGACCTCCTGAACCACCAAGGGAAGGTTAAAAAAAAAGGGAAAAATATATAGTCAGAGATACATAAGTAGCAAGAAATTATAGGTAGACCCTTCCTATGAGAGGTCTATTTTAAATATTCTAAGTATTCTTCCCAAGGTAAACTATCCATCTCTTGTTCATCTACTAGAAATGCGAGTCACTTTCTCAGACACAGAAACTAGAGTCTGAGAGAAAACTGAGATGAGCTGTGTGGCAATCATTTCACTTAAGGCTCAATATTCTAGGAGTCTGTGAGAGGCAAGGGTACCTTCACATATTTTCTATACACTGATCATGAATTTTCATAAAGATTCTTTGCTCACTGTTATGATTGTCTTCTTATCTGGATTCTGAGATTTCAAGTGGGTTTAAATGGAAGGCAAAATTATATTGGAGGAATCATTTGTTTTCCCAAAAGACTGAGCCTAATCTCCTTGGAGGGCCTAATTGCAAGACATAATTTTCTACAAAGTAGTGAAGGATGGTAGAGGGGTGGTAGTGGTATGTGTGTGATGATTTTATTATAACCATTAGAAATGAATTTCATAAAGCATTGTCTTGGAGATGGTGATAGTTAGTGTTTTATGTTAACTCAACCGAGTCAGGATTCTCAGAAGTTTGGTAGATAAAATCTAGTAACACCCCAAAGTGAGATCTTGTCTAGTGTGTGGCCTGGTTCCAGAGCAAGTGGGCAGTGTGGAAGAGCTATCTCACTTTTTGCTGGGTCTGGATCCTCTAACTCAATTTCAAGATTTGAATTAGGTTAGAGACCTACAACCCTTGGAATAAAAGGAAGGCTGTGTCTCCTTAAGGAAGGAACTAACTCCTGATGCCAAAATCTTAGTCTGGATATCTACAGGAAGAAAATCCTGAAATGTATATATGATGATAGAGAGATAAATGATAGATAGATAGATAGATAATAGATGATAGATAAATAGGTAAGGTAGATAGATAGATAGATAGATAGATAGATAGATAGATAGATAGATAGGAGAGAAGAGAACAGAAGAGAGAAACTTATAAACTCAAACTCACTGCCATCCAGTTTATACTGATTCATTGTGACAGGACAGGATGAGACTGACCCCGTGAGTCTCTGAGATGGCCACTGTTCACAAAAATTGAAAACCCATCTTTCTCCCCTGGAACGGTTGGTGGTTTCAAATTTTGGACTTTGAGGATCACAAGCCAATGTGCAACCCCTGCATTACCAGGGCTTCCTGGGAAAGCACACACACACACATACAAATATGCATACATACACATAATACTTGTCTTTGTTTTAATGTAAACCTTTCCTATATTTAGAGTTTATGTATGGTGTAAGGATATATACGACATGTCAGGGGCAATGATCTATGTGACTTGCCTCAACTTCTATGAAATCCAGAGATAGAACCAAAATATGAACAATCTTATTACACAAGTTATTTTCAATAGCCCATAAGACCAATAGCCTAAGGCGTTTGTTCCAATGGAGGGAAAAATCCCATGAGGGGATGTAACTGATGTCTCAGTAGCAACTACCATGGTAATTTCTCTTATAAAATGAATACCAGACTAGTCCAAAGGAGTTTGGAAGATCCAGCCTCACACCTAGACAGGTTGTGTAGCTGAAGGGAAGCAATTAAGAGACAGACAAAAGTATTGAGGTGGTCATCTCCTCCAAGGCTTCAGGAACCAGGTCCAAGCAGAGAAAGAGATTGTATTCTCTCATCACCTATATGCTCTTTGAACATGCAAGTCCTCACGCAACCCCTTAATTACAGGTACCCACATACATAACAAAGTGGGTTGTACCCTAACCCTAAAGCTCCCTGGGTTGTTTGAAGGAGAAAACTAACATCAGTGCTGGAGGCAGGTAAGGGAGAGACCCTGGTCCCTGAGCAGGGAGCAATGGCAAAATGGCTGTTCCTCTAGGTAAAGCTGCCACCAGAGAGCATGCGCTTCCAGGAGGTAGCTCTCAGGTAACACTAGTATGGGAATCAGCCATGCGCTTCCAGGAGGTAGCTCTCAGGTACCACTAGTATGGGAATCAGCCATGCGCTTCCAGGAGGTAGCTCTCAGGTACCACTAGTATGGGAATCAGCCATGCGCTTCCAGGAGGTAGCTCTCACGTACCACTAGTATGGGAGGACATTGTGGGGATTATTTTGAACGATGAGAGTGTGATTGGGACTCATCCCTAACTCACAAGTGCAAATGTCTCCCTCCCTCCAGAATCTTAGTTTGCCAGGCTTCTTACAATATGGTAATGAGAATCTGTTCACATACCCTCTTTCCTCGTTCCTCAGTTTCCCACAGGAGTTGGAGATTAAAGATGCCCCAAATGTCCAACACTTCCAAAGTGCTATTCTGCCCCGTTCCCCAACCCCCTTTCCCTTGAGTATATCCCCTCATGTCGCTGGGCTCTTTGATTTGCTGCAAAATCCCATAGGAACTCATGAAACTTTAAGGAAATATCTCACAAGGTTGTGGCGCCGTTCAGTCCCAAATTCGAAGATGAGGCAGAGACAAGCCAAATGCACAGTCCAGAGCTAGAAGCCCAAAGGGTCAAAAGTCAAAACAGATCTTCTTCCAAAGTTATGTTAACAAGTAGAGGTACAGCTTTTCGTCTTTTATCTGACCATACCTTGAAGGAAAGCCAAAAATGGTCTCTCAAGGAACACCTTCTAGTAAAGGATTCTTACAGATCCCCCAAGGAAACAAAGGGTACTATTTGGTCGATACCTTCTAATATGGTCAGGTCTTTTTTTTTTTTAATTCTAGCATTTTTCTTTTTTTTGATGCGTGTTTTGCTCTTTATTTTTAATAAATCTTTTTATTGGGGCTCATATAACTCTTATCACAATCCATATATACATCAATTGAGTAAAGCACCCTTATACATTCGTTGCCCTCGTCATTCTCAAAATGTGCCTTTCACTTGGTTTCCTGGAATCAGCTCGGTTTCCTTTTATTCCCTCCTCCTCCCTCCCCACTCTCCCCTTCCCCCTGAACCCTTAATAGCTTATAAATAATTATTTTATCTCATCTTACACTATCAGACGTCTCCCCTCATCCACCTTCCCATTGCCCATCTCCCAGAGAGGAGGTTACACATAGATCCCCACGATCAGTTCTCCCTTTCTACACCCCCTTCCTTCCCGGTGTCGCCACTCCCACCGCTGGTGTTGAGGGGTTCGTCTGTCCTAGATTCCCTGTGTTTCCAGATCCCTACTGCACCGCTGTATATCCTCTGGTATAACCAGGTCCACAAGGTAGAATTGGGGTCATGATAATTGGGAGGGGAGGAAGCGTTCAAGAACTAGAGGAAGGTTTTGAGTTTCATTGTTGCTACACTGAACCCTGAGTGACTCATCTCCTCCCCACTACCCCTCTGCAAGGGATGTCCAGCTGTCTACAGATGGGCATTGGGTCCCCATCACGCACTCCCTTTCATTCACGGTGATGTGATTTCCACCCCCCCACCCCCCGTCTTTGTTGTTTGAGACCTGGTCTCCTCTGCCCTTCACGATCACACATGTTGGTGTGCTGCTTCCATGTGGGCTTTGTTGCTTCTGGGTTAGATGACCACTTGTTTACTTTCAAGCCTTTAAGTTCCCGGATGCTATATCTCTCAAGAGCTGGGCATCATCAGCCTTCTTCACCACACTTGCTTATGCACACATTCGTCTTCAGTGTTTATGTGAGGAAGGTGATCACACAATGATTGTTTTTGTTCCCTGGTGTCTGCTACCTGGTCCATTCAACACCTTGCATTCGCTTAGGCTGTGTGCTTATTTTCTGTGGGCTTTGTTGCTTCCAAGCTAGATGGCCACTTGTTTGCCTTCAAGCCTTTAAAACCCCAGATGCTATATCTTTTTGATAGCCGGGCACCATCAGCTTTCTTCACCACGTTTGCTTACACACACGTGTCTTCAGTGATCATGTCGGGAAGGTGGGGATCATGGAATACGGTCAGGTCTTATACCACTCTAATCCTGTCCATCAGTAGAGTAGAAAACACCCTCCAAAATGGGAATGCAGCCACAGCCATTGAGTTAGGATTACAATACATCTCATAAGGAATTATGGCTGGAAGGGGCTTGTTAATTGACTATCACTCAACTACCTCAGGATGTACATTAATATTCCAAAATCACAGTTAAACTCAACAAATCCATTAATTAGGCAATTTAGGAAAAAGGGGGGTAAAATCCTCATTTGGGACAAATGTTGAATTTGTCCCAACATTTGATTTATTGCCTTTTTTCATTCATTCACACATCCATTGTCACCTTTTTAAAAATCTACATTGTATTTGAAATATGGTCCTGGGTAGTACCGATGGTTTGTCCTTGACTGCTCACCCCAAGGTTGCCAGTTTGACCCCACCTCGTGGCACTATGGAAAAAGAGGTATGTAATCCTTAAAGATGACAGCCAAATACAATGTATGGTGCTCCTCTCTAACACATGTGGCTGCCAACAGTCAAAATTGAAGGCAAACATTGCTTTGTCCATTACTGTAGGTAGGTGTGGTCTAAGGAGCTGTGATGGAGCTGCTGGGTAAGTATTGGACTGCTGACTGCAAGATTGGTGGTTCAAACCCACCTGCCATTATGAGGGGGAATGGATTCATTCTACTCCATGCTTCATAGTTACTATTAGGAGAAATCAACTGGAAGAAGCAGTGTTTTGGTGGCTAGCCTGACAGGGAGAGCCTTGGTGGTGAGAGTGAGTTGGCATACTAACCACATGGGTGGCAGCTGTAAACCACCAGCAGCTCCTCAGGAGCAAGACTGGGCTTTATTCCCATAAACAGTCCCAGGGACCCACAGGGGGTCTTGGGGGAGTGGGTGTGGACTCACTAGATGACCGGGAGCTTGGTTTGATTGTTTGCATTAGCATAACAGAGAGGCAGTCAATCTCTCACAGTGGATTTTAGAGCAACACTGTTGATGGGGGCTGGGTGTTTTCAGGTGAAGGGCATTTTAGGGAGAGTGCCCAGCATGGGTGGCATGGGTGACCTGGGCCTCAATTTGACATAATAGCTGTATAATTTCTTTGAGAAAGCCCGTCTTTCTGCTCTTTCTGCCTTATCTTTTTCTCCCAAAGAATCCACACGGTTTCCAAAGGGCAGCTTCTTGGTCTGAGCATCGCAGAATGATCTGCCACACTCCTTTGCTCTGTCCACCAGTCAGGGATGTCAGTAAGTCCAGGTGTTTTCATTCAGACCTTCCAATGGCCACAGTACTCTCAGCACTTGGAAGGTGACAAATTTGCTATGTCACAATTGATTATCAACTCTAGTAAAAGAATGTCCAAATCAATTGAGCTTTTGCAAGGGCAAACTGGCTGGACACAGGCAGGCTCCCAGCTCAAGTTGGCTGGGCTTGATAAATTTGCCCTTATTATGGCTATTGATGTTTAAATTTCTTCAGGGATGTTGTTACATGGGTGCCTGGTGGTGACAGAGGTATGGTGACCTCCTTCGATCCTTAATCTACACCTGTTAGTTGGCTCCCTGGTTGCCTCTGAGTATACTCAGGCTTAAAGGTTAACAAAAGAAAAACAGGCCAGGTTTACGCTACGGCAGCAGCAGATCAATGCAAGTAAATAACCTTCTCTGTTTTATTTCCCCAAGCATTATTGATCCATTGCTTTGTTCTTTGTCATGTTTCTGTCTTCTTTTCCCAGGAGAGACACAACACTCAGCTCCTATTGAACATGTTAACTGGCACATTATGACAGCTACCATTTTGTCACTCAACGTGGTGATTCCTTACACACACATGCACACACACATGTGTGCACATGTGCATTTATATAGAGAAAAGTATTGCTACAAACTCATAAAAACCTTTATTAAACAAATATATCAAAATGTGAACCTATTCTTTCATGATACTCCATCTAGGTGTATATAATTCTGAAGACAGTGTTTCCATCCCTGAACATTTTAAAAAAACATTTTATTAGGGGCTCATACAACTCTTATCACAATCCACACATATACATACATCAATTGTATAAAGCACATCCGTACATTCTTTGCCCTAATCACTCTCATAGCATTTGCTCTTCACTTAAGCCCTCTGCATCAGGTCCTCTTTTTTTTCCCCTCCCTCCTCACTCCCCGCTCCCCTGAACATTTTGTGGTCTTCAATTTATGTCAAATCAAAATAGCAATTGGAGCATCCTCAGGGGACTCAGATTGTGTTCCTTTGAAATGTTTTTTGAGTTTGATGAACAAAAAGAATTTGGAAGAAGCCAGACCAGAGCTGCTGGGTAAATAGGGCATGGTTTACCAATATAATTCCTGTAGGGCAGCCCTTGCTGCCTTGAAACAATACGTCAGTGTGTTGTCATGATGTGTGTGTGGGGGGGGGGAGAGGGGGGGTAATTCCATGGTGCAACTTTCCTAGCCTTTTTCTTAAAAATGCGTTTTTCAATTTGCTTAAAAATAGCGTGATAAGAAAAATGAGGAGCTGATATTCAGGGCTCAACTAGAAGGCAAATTGTTTTGAGTTTGGTGATGGCAGCAAATGTGCTTGACACAATGTATGTATGTATGGATGGACTGGGATAAGAATTGTATGAGCCCCCAATAAAATGATTTAGAAAATAGCATGCTAAATAGAGAAAAGACTGAAGTTGTCAAGAATGTCATCTTGCTTAGATTCATAATCAGTGCGGTAATCAAGGAATCAAATAAGATATTGCCTTGGTTAAATATGCTGTACAAATCCTCTTTAAAGAGTGGAAGAACAAAGAATGTCACTCTGCAGACTAAGATGCTCCATGTCGAAACCATGGTGCTTTCAATTACCTCACTTGTATGGGCAAGTTTGACATTTATTAAGGACGACTGAAGGAAAATTGATACATGGTGCTGGTAACAAATATTGAAAAGAACAAACAAATCTCTCTTGGAAGAAGTGCAGCCTTCCTGCTCCTTACAGGGAAGGATGATGGGACGTCTTTTCACATGTTTTGGACACATTGCTGTGCGAGACCAGTCCCTGGGAAGGACATCGTCTTTGGTAAAGTAGAGGGGCTGCAAAAAAGAGATGGGATGGATTGGTAAAATGACTGCAGCAATGGGCTGCAATGGAAGAACAATTGTGAATTTGGGCTGGAGTTTCATTCTGTTGAAGGTAAGGTTGCTATGGGTCAGGACTGACAACTACCAGGAAAAAGCAGGTGCTGGAAAAAGTAAAGTTGAAGGTCAGTGCCAAAGAGGAAGGCCCTCAAAGAGATGGATGGATGCAGTGGCTGCAACCAGGCGCTCAGATACAACAATACTTGTGAGGTTGGAGGATGCTGCAGTGCTTTGTTCTGTTGTCCATAGAGTCCTTGTGAGTTGGACCCCACTCAATGACAATAATGAATAAATAACCCCTATGACTGTCATTCCAGAAAACCAAGAGGATCCCTTTGGAATTTAGAAAAAGTCATCAACACCTTCTGAGCAGGCCTTTTTTCCTGGAATTTAGCTGCTCCATCAGATTCCCTTGAAAGCGATTATTTTTATTGGCCATTTTTTTGAATTCACATTAGCAAGACTAAGGCAAGTGTCTTGCTGAAAACTTGTCTGAGGAGACACGTTGAAACACGTTCTGTTTGGAATCAATCAATGCTTATATGAACTGGCATCCTAGTAGCAAGCTTTTTCTCCCCTACCCTTGTATGTGTGTGTGTGTGTTTGTGTGCGCGCGCGCACATGTGTGTTTACATGAATACTTTCTAAGTTACACACTAGGAGGTGAGTGTCAAATATGAATGTCCTTAACTCTACTTTTGTTTCATATGTTGCAAGCAGATCACTTCTGTGAACCTCTATCACATTAGCAGATTTGATTATTTGTTCTGAGTATCTATCAAAAGGAACAGTGATCTGAGAATATTTCATCATTGATCAGGTGATTTGGGTCTGCTAAAGTCTACTTTAACCCCGGAACTCATTTTCATTGGAATAAATAAGTGCCTCCACTTTCATTTCCCTAGCAGTACTTAAAGCTGATATGCTCTCTCACAGCCCCCAGCTCAATGTCACCTTTGGGCTGCTAAGAGAAGAGGTGTAGGAATGACTTCTTCAGCAAGGATGAACTCCATCTTTTCTGTGGGCAGTTTACATGGATGCCCTAGTTGCTCTGTAACCTTCATATTTGTGCTCAGATGATGTTCATTAATTTCAAGATGTCTGCCATTCTTACAAAACTCAGGAGATGCCTATCAATATGAACAAAACTCATTACAGAATACAATTTTCCATACATTGTGAAAGATATGGCAGAGGCAGTAAAGTTCTTTGAAATTGAAAGTCAGGAACATCAGTTAAAAAAAAACAACTTTCCTTTGCAGGTTATAAAATATGTAAATATTTAAACTATATGACCCAGTTGAAGAGAATCCACAGAGAGGTAAACTTGTTAGCTCATGACAGTAAGTTTTTAACCTTTTTTTTCTGTAGATTCTCTCCAATTAGGTGGTATGGATTAACTCTAAAAGGAGAAATAAAATTCTTGCAGCATTTAAGGATAATGGGAAACATTTTCATGCTTGTCGGAAAGGGAGGCAAGACCACTATTTTTAAGCTATAAACTAACTTGAATGGGAGAGAAATTAGAATTCAGTATACGTAAGTGTTGTCTTTGAACTGAACATTTATTATGCCAAAATAAAGCCAATACTAGTCCTTTGAAAAAGAAAAAGGAGACAATTAACCACTAGAAAGGAGCAATATTTCCTCTGCAGACAACTTAAAAAAAATTAAGCAAATATTGACGGCCCAGCGTAGGGAAAATGGAGTGTGATTATCTGAAGTCTTTTAGGTCAAATGGTATAAAACCTTGTTTTCTAAATTATTTACCCACAGAAACTTCACCCACCCAGAGATGTATGTAAATTATGTGCCTCTCTCTTTCATTCACCATCATTAAATGTCCTATGTATATAATTAATACTATTGTAAACTCCCTTGTCTCTCTGCTCCCACTTTAGCATTCTGTTTAATCCACTACAGAGTCACCTCTTAAGTGATGTGTGGATGTAGTATGAAAGCTTATTTCTGTCATTTCTCTACATGTAGGAATTACTGCAGGCATTCCTGAAGAATGTGACATGGGTCGTCATTAATGTTTAGTGCTTTTCATTTGTAGTGTATTTGCAAACAGTAATTAATGAATCCCCATATGACACCCACACCAAATGAAGTTGTTAACGTTCCATTCCACAGATACAAGTGATTGGCCTTTGGTGACTTACTTAATGGACTTAACTCTTTCAGAAATAGCAGTGCAGCAAAAGTCACACACCTGCATGCTCCTAATTCTATGTGTGATATACGGGGAGGGTCAGTAATATAACAAATATGTTTTATTCTTAGATATTCTTATATCACAGTACCTCCCTTTAGCCTATTTTACTTTAAAATCGAGTTTATCAACTTTTGAAATTAACCATGGGCCCAAAAAGCCATCAAGGAGTTATTGCTTACATATACTACACAATATGATGCAGCATAAACATAATTTTACTATTAGCCTCTATTTTTTTAACAATTTATTGGGGCTCATACAATTCTTATCACAGTTCATACATATACATACATCAATTGTATAAAGCACATCAGTACAGTCTTTGCCCTAATCATTTTTTTCTCCTCTTTTCTTAGCCTCTATTTTCATAATTACATTTCCTTCAAGTCACCAGGGTTAGTTCAATTTTTAGAAAATGTGCTCAAGTTTTTAGCAGGAAACAAAAATGAAGTCAACCAAAAATATTTCAACCTTGGTATTCTGCTCAGGCATTTCTTTTTCCCCCATCCCTCAAGCCATGGTTAAAAGTTAAAGGGAGAATAAAGGGCTATTTTCAGAGCTTTAAATGTACTTGGTGTTACAGGAAGTGTCTGTTTGGGAATTGTTCATTGTTACATGAGCACTTGCCAGTTAAACTCAGACATTTTTGAAAAGCAAGGCTTTTGCAGAAAAGGTGTTCAAAGACGCATGTAGTGTAGAGAACAAAAACACCGTCATTACCATTTTTAAACGGTTACATTGTTCATATTTGTTTGCTTTATCTCTTTTTCAACGTACATCTTTCTGATAAGGGCTTTGAGTGTTTCAAAATAAGCTTTACAAAATTTGAGATGGCTCCAGAGTTAATTCTAGTCATGAAAGGGAGTCAGGAATTTTCTTTGGGAACTATGACCAAGCCAGCAGTCATATAAGCATGCACATTACATTGCCTGTCCATAATAAGTGGGGTAGTTTTAAGCAAAAATTCAAAACTTTCTCAGAACTTTGTTTTCTCATTTATTTACCTATGGTGTTACAAGGTATGTCTTCTAAATATATCTTCCCCCAAAGGGAAGACATCTCTTGCTACCATTTTCCCATGCTTCTGCAGACAAGGAAATCCTACAATGACATGATGTTCAGCTGTTTACAAATAGAAAAAAAAACTAACGTTCTTGTGATGGTTGATTAATAATTGTGCTCAAAATCATCAGTCAAAGCAGTTACCACTGAATCGATTGTAATTCACGCTGACTCCTTATGTGTCAGACTAGCGCTATATTCTGAGGATTTTCAGTGACTGATTATCAGAGTATCATGGTCAGGCCTCTCCTCTGAGTGAACTTGAACCTCCAAACTTTTGGTTAGCAAACAAGCAAAGTAACCATTTGTCACACCCAGGAACAAGTACACGATAATACTGATATTTAATTATCGTACTGATTTATCCACCTGTTGACAATTATTGAAAATAATTTCTGAAATGTTGGGAATATATAAAATCATAAGACTTTCAGACAATCCTATTCTGAAGTAATTACTTTTAAAGACATGAATTAACCATGCTGGATTGAACATGCATAATATTATCGTTAATGTGAAACACTATATAAAATGTTTTTTTCAAATACTATATTTTCCTTCAATAAGTTAAAATACTATTAATCTAAAAAATTGGGAGGATGTCATTTTGTATTAGTGCAGATATAAACTATAAGCGTTAGATTAATGAGACAGAAAGATAGGCATGTAGATAGAGAGATATATGGGTAAATAATGATAAAACTGTAAGAATATTTCATGCAGAATATACTTTGGTGGCAGATATTATATTTTCACTATATTGTCATTATTCCATGTATATGGATAGTTCTGTATTCAAATATATTTTTGTCCTATCCAGTTTTTTACATACTGCATCCCAAAGGTCTTAATAAGATTATTTTTTATTGAGTAATTTTCTTTCTAGATAATAGAGATCAGTACACTTTGTTCAAATTACCACAGAATTTAAGAAAAAAATTCCAAATTAATGAGCTTTTACCATGCTTGAATTTATGTTGAGGACTGATATCAGATCATCTCGGGATTCCAAACCAATAGTAATTATGTTTGTATCTTCAGTTTTGTCAACCTGAATTAAAAACTGGTCAGCTTTATTGAGAATACCCCTAACAGTCTTCTTAATTCATTTGGAGATAGTATCAAATAATGTACTTCACTGTGACTACTTAAATGAGAACATAATAACACCTTTCCCCCCCCTCCTACTGATTTTATTATAAAGTTAAGCTTGCTTGAAGTAGACCACAACAATTGCTCAACATAAGCCAGAGTAAGTGGGGAAAAGCTCATGTTACAGTTTCTTCATTTAAACATACTGTGAAATTCCTTTATCCTATAATAATTGTTTCTTCACTGTTAAATTTAATTACACTAATCAATTGTGTAATCTATGTGCTGTGCCTAGTTTTCTTCACTAGTCAGACTGATGTTATGGTACTTTGTTAAATTGATTCACTTGATTGAGTCATGTTTGTGTTCATATGGTTTACAGGCAAAAATAATTTCATGATTAAATATATATACTATAGAGGTAGATAAAGGCAAAGTGGGATGTCTCAAAAATGATTTCAGAAAGATTAACTAGTGCTTCTCTGAATGATGTTAATCAAGAATATTAATTTTTCTTGATAATTTTCTGTTGTTTGAATTATTTAAAATACTAATCTCTGGTTTTTCAGTAGAAAATGTTGGATTCTTGAAATCTGCTTTATGTTATTTTTACTTTTGACACATTTTGGGGAAATAATATTTCAAAATGTGCTACTAATTGTCAATATGTAATTTCTCAAAATCTCTCCTTAAAAGTGAAATATAGTGGTTTACATTTGAAAACACTGCTTGTGAGTATAAACATAAATTCAATGTATTTATCAAACATCTGTTTATATTTGAAATGCACCTTTTAAATAAAATTTCTAAGACTGAAAAAGGAACAAAAATGTATATTTGGGTTTGTCCTATGTGAGTTGCTTTGTTTATAAAGTTGACATGCTGCTTCTCATGCTTTAAATTCTTCTGGAAATTTATTTTCCTTCACTACCATTAATTTATTACAAAAACCTATACAAAGCTGGTCATATACACAGCCCTGTTTGTGCTAACAATTATTTCAAGGTTAAAAAATATTCCAAGTTGAGGTAGGGGTTAATTGAGGTGGGGTTAATTGAAGGCCAAGGGATAAATAGTTCAGTGAGCCTCACCTTTTGAGTTCTTCGGTCTCTTGCTTTGTGATGGTCAGACCAGGGTGCTGCTGCCAGTTCCCTGCTTCAGCTGGCAAGGCTCACTTCCTGCAAGACATCCCTGAGGAGAAACCATATGGGCCTACCCTGGTGCAGCCCTGGGTGCTGGAGAACAGGTGTGAAGATCCCTGCCGGTGCTGAGATGTTTACACACTCACTGACTCAGCTTTCCTCCTGCAGTCGGCATCATTGCATCTGTTTTGTGAGATGGAGGAGAACTTTGTGGATTGGTGTCAGACATATGGTTAATGTTGGATATGTGGTCTTGGGCAGCATGGGGTTTGGATGTTTCCTTGATGTGCACTTAACCTTTATATAAAACTCTCTCTTACACATGAGCTTCTGTGGATTTGTTTCTCTGAAGTACCCAGACTATCACACAAGTATAAAATATTACGTACTGTAAAATCCTTAACTATAGTAAAGGATCTTTTATACTTGCTTCTTCCCTTCCCTAATAAAAATCTAAAATAGATAATAATTATGACCATAATACAGATGTATACGTGTATTTTGATGCCTGTTTGCCTGCACACAATAATGCCACAGGTGCACCACTGTTGTTATTCAGGAAGCACCAACATTTACCTTCTTATGTGTGATAGAAAAACTGCCAAAGTCATTGTACTATTTTGCTACCCACCAGAGTTCTGGTTACTCTAGAATTTAATCACAGTCAAATTTCTGTAGTAAATTAAAAAATTTATTCATGCAAATAAATAAGTAATCACATTTATTGTAAAATTTCATTTATATTTTGCTCATAATGAAGGTTGAACGTTTATAAATTATTATCCCTTTGTGTATGTTCATTTTTTAAGTATTCATATTATCTGACAATTTTTTGGTTTTAGTCTTTATTTATTTGGTCGTTTTATACCCTCACTTTCAGCAAACAAGTAAGTCAAGTGTGACTTCTGCATGTTGTGCTTTGCTTTTCTCCAATCCTGATGCTGCATTTTTACTCATAAAATCCATCTTCTCTGATTATTTGCTCAGAATACAGATTGAATAAGTATGTGAAAGGGGACGAATCTGTCGCCAGACTTTCCTAATTTTAAGCCATGCAATATTCTCTTGTTCTATGCACAACTGCCTCTTGATCCATGTACAAATTTTACAGGAACTCAGTGAAGTGTTCTGGAATTTCCATTCTTTTCAAAGTTATCCATAGTTTGCTAGGATCTACGTAGTCGAATGCCTTAGGAGGGTCAATAAAACACGAGTAAACATATTTCTTTCAGCCAAGATCCATCTGACATCAGGGATATTATCCCTTATTTCATGCTCTCTTCTGAACCAGCCTGAGCCTCTAGTAAAATGTTGAATAAGAAAGGCCAAAGAGGAATTGATGTATTTGAGTTGTGGGGCTAAAGAAGAATATTGAATAAGAAGAATTTTACATGGCACTAAAAGGAAAAAAAATCTGTCATGGAAGACCTAAGGTCAGAGTGCTCTTTGCAGGTCAGCATGGTGAGAGTTAGTCTTCCTTAGTTTCACCTACTTTGGGCAGGTTGTCAACCGAGACCAGTACCTGGAGATTGTCAACCGAGACCAGTACCTGGAGATGGACATCAGATTGGTAAAGGGGCAGCCAAAAAGAGAATGGCCCTCAAGGAGTTAGACTGGCACCATGGTTACAACTATGAGCTCAAACGTAGGAACAATTGTGAGGATGGCACAGAGCAGGGCAGTGCTTTGTTCTGTTATGTACCCGTGCCAACTCTATAGTAGCTAACAACAAATTATCTTAGATTTAATAAAATATGGAAGGGCTAGATGGCTCAAGAAGGATTGGTCAGCTGGGTTGTTATGCTAAACAGAGATAACCATTCCCTAAAATTCTGAGTTGCATGTGTGAGTTTGGTGTTAATTTTCCCTGTCCATAAAACAAAAGTCAGCAAATTTAGTAACTTAACATCTTTTAATTATCTCTCAGTTGGTGTAGCCCTGATGTCTGGATTTGACTTTGCTGTATTTGATTCTCAAGGTGTCCACCAAAATGGCTATCCAGAGTCATTTCCCAAGCTTGTTATGGTGGTTGACAGATTATTTCCTTGTTTGAAGTTTATGATTTCAAATGTCTCTTGCTGATTGTCAGTCAGGAGACCCTCCAGTGTCATCAATCATGCATCAAATCCTTATTATGGTTTAAGTCTTTAACTTCCTCTTCTACAAACAGCTGGAGAAAAGTGTATGCTTTTAAAGGGCTGATGTCTACCAGAATGACTTACTAATCTTAGTCAACAGACTTGAGACGTTAATTTCATCTTCAAAATCCTGTCACACCTCGATAATGTTTGATTGATGAACTGGGTTAGAAATAAAACAAGAGAACATCCTGGACAAGAGGTGAAGCTCATTTTCCAGTCTTTAGAATGTAATTTTTCAATGTTTTCACATACTACAAAATGTCTACAATAAAGTAATAAGGAAAAACTTGAACTGTAAAAACAAATACAATGACAACAATGATGCTCAGGTTAGTTTTTGTGAAGGTATTTGTCTTCAAATTCAAATGTGCACATATTTCCACCAAACTGCCTCTTATTGATTCAAACAAACACATTCATTAGTATATGCATATTCACATGAGTCTTTTCATTAAAAGGGATAAAGAGATTTTTTCTTTTAAGTCAGTAATTCAACCAAACCATCTTCACTGTCATCAAATGAATTCCCACTCATGTTGACCCAATCAGACAGGGAAGAACTGTCCTTGTGGGTTTCTAAAGCTTAAATATTTGCGGGTGTAGAAAGCCCTGTCTTTCTCCTGAATACTAGTCTACAAGTAAACATCATCATCATAGTAATAATAAAAGCCTTTATCTCACTTTTTATACCAAAGCCCTCTGACTTCCATATGTGTGAAGCGTAAATGTTGCAGACTTACCCCTCACTGCCATCGAGTCCCTTCTGATTCATAGTGACCCTACAGGAGACACTAGGACCGCCCTGAAGGTTTCTGAGACTGCAACTCTCTACAAGAGTAGACTGCCTCATTAAAGATGTGAAATGAGCAGCAAGGGGAGCAGAGCAACCAAGTCCCCAGGCAACACCAACAATAGACTGTGGGGCCAGGGCATGTCACCCCATCAGACTTAAGTGGAAAACACTCAAAAAGGATAACAAATAAACCTTGAATTATTTATTGCCTTTTTGTTGTCGTTGTTGCTATTGGTTTATTTTCTATTGCTGCTTTTTTTGTGCTCAGTCTTGTGTTTGTTCATATTGCTGTCACTGTGTCTATCTGAATGGGATAGGCAGGATAAACAAGCCAGAAAAGTGAACAACAGGACAACAGTTCAAGGGGGACATAGGAGAGGGGGAGCCAGGGGAAAAGAAGTGGGTGTTAACAAACCCAGGGACAAGGGAACATCAAGTGACCGAAAATCGATGGTGAGGAGGGTGTAGGAGGTCTGGTAGGGCTTGGTCAAGGGCAATGTAACCGAGAGGAATTACTGAAACTCAAATGAAGGCTGAACATGATAGTGGGACAAGAGGAAAGTAAAAGGAAATAGAGAAAATAACTAGGAGGCAAAGAACATTTATAGATATCTAGATACAGGTGTGTACCTATGTAAATATATTTATATATGACGATGGAGAAATAGATCTACGTACATATATTTATAGGTTTAGTATTAAGGAAGCAGGTGGACATTGGACCTATATGCAAGTACTCCCTCATTATATCCACACTTTGTTCTAATAATCAGGCACTCTGAGATGCTCACCTTCTTGACATGATCGATGAAGACAAAGAGGATACATAAGCAAATATGGTGAAGAAAGTTTATGGTGCCCAGCTGTCAAAAGATATAGCGCCTGGGATCTTAAAGGCTTGAAGATAAACAAGCAGCCATCTAGCTCAGAAGCAACGAAGCCCACATGAAAAAGCACACCAGCCTGTGTGATCATGGGGTATCGATGGGATTAGGTATCAGGCATCAAAGACCCAATCAAAAAATCATAATGTAAATGAGGAGGGAGTTGCAGAACAGAGACCCAGAGCCAATCTCTAAATACTTGGACATCCCCTTACAGAAGGGTCGTGAGGAGAAGACAGGCCAGTCAGGGTGCAGTGTAGCACTGATGAACATAAAGCTTTCCTCTCGTACTTCAATGCTCCCCTCTCACCCACCCTCACCCCATTATCATGACCCTAATTCTACCTTACAAATCTGGCTAGACCAGAGCATGTACATGGGTAGATGAGAGCTTGAAACACAGGGAATCCAGGACAGATAAACTACTCAGGACCAATATTGAGTATAGCCATACCAGGAGGGTAAGGGGAAGGTGGAGGGAGAAAGGGGACTGATACAGTGACCTATCTATAACCCCCTTCCAGGGATATGAACAATAGACAAAAGGGTAGGGGGAGACATCAGACAGTAGGCATGAAAAATAATAATTTTTAAATTATCAATGAAGAGCTGATACCACAGACTCAAGTAGAAAGAAAATGATTTGAAAACGATGATGGCAACATATGTACAAATGTGCTTGAGACAATGTACATATGTATGGATTGTGATAAGATTGTACAAGCCCCCACTAAAATGATTTATATGAAACGAATGACTGCAAAACCTGTGTTCTGTTGCACATGTGTTACTGACTCCTTGAATCTTTCCCGACATTTCTCTTGAATAACGAAGTTATCTCTTGTGTCATGGTGATCCTGGATGTTGTAGGCTCGACACCCCTTATTGACTATATGCTCTGTTCACTGTATTTATTTCCATCACATAATCTGAATACCAAATTCTTAAAATAACAAAAAGTAACCGCCATCATATGATTCTGGCTAATTGCAGCCTTATTGGACTGACTAGCGCTGTCCCTGTGGGTTTCTGAGACTATTTTCAAGGGTAGCAAGCCTTCATTTTCTCCCGTGGTTCAGCTGCTGATCTTGCGTTTTTCAGAGCACCTCATAACTCACTATGCCTGCGGTTCTCAACCTGTGGGTCGTGACCCCTTTGGGGGATCAAACGACCCTTTCACAGGGGTTACCCAGTTCATAACAGTAGCAAAATGACAGTGATGAAGTAGCAACAGAAATAATTTAATGGTTGGGGACTCACCACAGCATAAGGAACTGTATGAAAGAGTTGTGGCATTAGGAAGGTTGAGAACCACTGCACTACACCATCAGGGCTCCTACATGAAATTCTAAAAGCGATTATTTACTAAGTTTTAAAAACCCACATATTAGAGAAATAGAATATACTCAAAATCTAAAAATTAACACTATATACAGTAAACATGTCCAACACTAGCTCATGTTTTCTTTTACCCAAATTGACTTTCCTCCTGTGTTCTTTCTCTCAGGAAACAGAATCACTGTTGATGTAGCAGCCAAAGGAAAGATTTTCACACCATTCTCCTCTCTCTTTTCAAGTTTCATAAATGGGCAGCCATCGCATCCTGTCAAATATCTACATATAAGTTGTTCTCCCTTCTTGAAGGTCTAGGTCATCTCACTTATGTGGCGCATTTTAATAGCACCCTCGTCTTTCCCCTTGTTTTTATGAATTTCACTGTAATATTCGTTCTAAGTTGTCTTTCACAACATGGAATTGATCACACCTGTGTATGTTGCTTCCCTACTTTCAAGGTTTTTCCCAAGTTTATCTTACCTCGTTCTCAGCAGTATCACTTCTTCATGTATCCTTTTATATTATTTTCCTGGATACTCCCAGTAAATGAAATGCTTTGAGAAACAACTAAAATGACTTTTCTTGATCTCATTTCTTTTCTTCTTTTTCTATGAAGGCCCTCATAAACAACAAAAATGTATTTTCTTTTGAGCTACCACAGCCCTCTGCTTACCTCTCCATAAGTGCCTCATTCATTCTCTAACTCACTCTCATTCTGTGCTTGTTGTGAGCTCTGCTGAGAAATTTCTGAGAATATTTTTTCCTTGAAAATGACATATTCAGAATAAATATTGTAAAATGAGTCAGGGTTTTATTGGGACTCTCTTTTATTCTTTGAGTCTAGGTGTAAACAAAAGAAGATGATTGTGTGTTAACAAATATTCTAAAGTGCCTTATATTGATTTGTTTATTTTCTCCATTTATCTGAGAACTTCAACAGAAGAACCAAGTCTTACTCATTTTTGTATGTGACAATGGTTTATGTGTAGTAAATCCTCAATGCATTCTTCATGTTTTTTTTGGAAAAAAACAGTGATGTGGTCATTTCTTTCTGGAAATTTTACAATTAAATGATCTCCTTTAAACAAATAGAAACTCAGAAGATATAGCATTGAATTCAATCATCATATAAATACATCTAAATATCAAACTAGGTATAAAATCTTTATCCTTCTGATTAACAAAAAATGTGAATCAAAATCAAAATTAAATGCACACAAAATTATAAATCCAATAAAATTCAATTAACACTGTTATTTTTAATATGATGGATGACTTCATTTTCCTAAAAAATGTTGAGCCCCTAGTACCAACTTCAGAAATGGTAGGCCTTGAATTTATTTTTACATCTAAAGTAAAATTTTACTACTATTAATGCAGACTTTGTGTGTTACATATCCATATACATATCAATTAGATATATACTCTGTGCATAATAATTTCTCAAAGGATCTGTTTTCTCTGGGATAACTGAGGCTCCAACTTTACATGAATTTGGAAACAGACAATTTCTCAAAATTAGTTCTAAGGATCATTTCATTGTGTATTATGACTGTCAACATTAAATGAAAATCTTATTTAATTATTATGAAAGGTGGAATAGGAAATTTCTTGACTTTTCAGCACTATTCCTACAACTATTGAACATCACATGTTATTTATTTCACATGAAAATGCATCCCTTTCAGTAGTTCTCCTTCAAAATTCAGTGCACTCTTCATCTTGAAATGTCTATTTAAATAATGAACACTAGAGCACTCCCGTCTTCAGTTTGGTTTAATACAGTCAAAGCCAAAACACATTCAAATTCAGTGCTGAAACCAGGTGGCAGGATTTTGTTTCCAAACAATCCTGAAAATGCTCAGGTTGATATGTTCAGACTTGTTTTTAAAGCAGAAAGTAACTGTACAACATTTGTAGATCCTCCCAAAATGTGACTATAAAATGTGCCTCAGGTTAAAAGTCAAGTGCTAGTATGATGGTAAACATGAGTTTAAAGCAAGCCTTGTTTCTATGCATTTATTTGAAACTTTTATTGGGTGCCTCTTAATACCACATGTTAAGTGCTGTGTGTGACTGAGAATGCCGAAATCTAGGCCCTCCTGAATCTCATTGACTGATGATAAAAAACATCACGATTGGGGAAAAAGTTACTCTATCATTTACCATGTGACCTGGAGCCAGTTATTATTTAAACTCTCTGAGTCTCAATTTGCTCAACTATCATATGAGGGCAACATCTATTCATCATAGAACAGTGTTTTTAAGTATTGGGTGAAAGAAAAAAGTCATGATCAGTCACACTTGGTTCTATCAAACTCACGGTGTACTACTGGTAAAACTATCCCCCAAATAGTTTAACTTCTACCACGGTACGATCATTACAGTGATGAAGATGAATAATTTTCTAGCTATGATTCCCATTGAAACCAGCTTGTTTGGACCCTAAATCCAAAATAATGGTTGCTAGGACATGATGATGCCTGTTAGTGAAATGTCAGCTCTGGAGTGTGACACCACATCTGTTTAGCAGCTGTCTCAGGCAGTCCAGCTCGATGGGGACAGTAACTAAAAGGCCAGTTCTTCCACTGAAATTGCAGGGAACTGGTGAAGAGAGTAGCACCTGGTGTCCTAGCTTGGAAGGTGGCCAGCGTCATTAGAATGAACAACCGTCCTGCACGGGTGGTACATGGGTCCTATAATGATCATCCTGACTTCCCATCTGAAAGACATCACTGTGACAGCTAATGTGTCTGCCAAGTCCAGCCCGACACAAGAGGAATTGGTGGGGCTGTAAGTCATCGCCACGCCTACCAAAGTAGAAGGCTTACCTTTGTCTTTTGGGTGTAGAGAAAGACAGGAGAGTTTGAAATGCTAATCTCCTGAGTTTACTTTTATTTCAAAACCGCCTCCCCCAACATGAGTGGCTATGTGCTTTGGGATTGTTAACTAATTTTAATATTGACTTAAGAGAAGCATAATTAGAAAGGTAAATCTGCTGAGGGCACAGTCAAATTTTAACTTCAGTGTGTGTGTGTGTGTGTGTGTGTGTGTGTGTGTGTGTGTATGTGTGTGTGTGTGTTTTAACCACATATTCTAGATTACATCCATGACTACATTAGAGTCCATGATTAGCACAGAGTTGGTTAATGTATGATGTTTCTCTTCTAATGTTCAAAATGTGCAAGAGAAGAATTTTATTACCACTATTGTCTGAAATAGAATGAAATCGGGTTTTTGATAGGAGCTAATAAAGAAATAATTCCAGAAATATATTTTTAACTTTAATTACATGTATTACTTTTTAACATTAAAATTAAATTCTCAATGTACAAAGTTTTAAATTTTAAGAAATCATACTAATTGGCTCAATACACATCTATAATCTGTTCATCCACTGGTAACATTATAGGATAACATTTTTTAATGTAATTCCTCATTTCCTGTAAATTGTCCTAATTTGTGCATGTATGTGTAAGTGTGTATGACTTCTAACTAATACTAAAATTGATAGTATTCTTGCAGGAATATAGAGGAAATACTCAGCAGAAGAACTCCAGATTTAACATCTGGCAAATACGTAAAATCAAATTAAATGTTTAATATAAACATTTAAATAATTTAAAATATTTAAAATGTTTAGAATATTTAATATTAAATGTTTATAATTTATATTAAATGTTTAATATAAATTAGCATGTGGAGCCTTTAAGAAAAATCTAGTAAACCAATTTCATCTCAGGCCAGCACAATTCATCAAGCAAGGGCAACTAGGACTGAAGAGGCTATAAAATGGTTTCGCTCCCTCCGTTGAAGACACTCTTCATTCATGTCCCTTTTATCCAACATCATTCTTCTTGCTTGGCAGCATAACACAGAGATGGCTGGAAACCTTACTTAAAATTTTGGGAAAGAAGTGAAGAAAAGTTTAATGATATTAATGTGTTTCATTAATTGTAGAGAGTGTAACCTCATTTATTCCAGTGCCCTGGGGAGGCTGCTGCTGCTGTTGCTGCTTCAAATGGAGAGCAACTGGGAAATTGGGAACCAAGAGGCTTAATGCTGAAAACAGCTTGCAGTTCAGAGACAGAAAGGCATGTTCCTAAGAAAGCAAGTTTTCTGTTTTGCCCATTTAAAGCTGAGCAAAATGTAATGTGACTGAAGAACGCAAGGGAACGTGAACCAGCTGTGAAATCCTGGGGGGAAAAAGAAGCTGAGAAAAAGTGGAATTTTCATTAACCACATCAGCATTACCCTTCCCAGGGGGGATTGCCACAAGTGTATTTGTTCCTAGTTACTTGAAGATAAAGAACGAACGGGGCAGAGGGGGAGTACTTTGTTTCCCTGAGAAATAAAGCTTCTGAGATTCTCTTGGAAAGTGGGGAAAGGCATGCAAGGCCAGCCTGCCCGCGGGCTATTTCCTACCCGATTCTGTAGTCCTTGCAGGTCATGACAAACTCCATAAAAAATATCCACCTGAAATAGTGCTAGTCATTTGTGCCATGGTAAGTAGGGGGATGATACACCGAAATCAGCTTGCCTGAGTAAATGTAGGATGTTTTTCTCAGGCTGAGACACTTCCATGCTAGTAGCCCCCTGGTTTGGAAGAAGCATTGATAGCATCTCACTTATGAGCCTGTCATTCATTCTCCTGAAAGCCATTGAGTTTACACCTCTTCCTGCCACATGACGTTTTCGAACTATACCTGATAAAATGTCAAACTCTTTGGTATGGTGTACAAGACATGATTTCTTAATCTACTTTTCTTCTTTTCTTGTTTCTAGTAATCTTTCTCATGAGTCAACCAACCCCGACTCTTGGTGTTTCACTCTGTGCTTTCAATGAACTATGCGCTATATGGAGTGCATTTTGGGTACAGCTTTGTAGCCCTGGTGACTACCTCAGATCTGTGCACTCAGCAAGCAATCACGGCACGTTATTTGCCCACTGAACATCCAGGTTACGAAGGCAGCACTGAAATGCTTGCTGTCAAACACATCAAGAGATTTCAGATATGCAGCCCTGGGGGATACAAGTTGCCTCTTTTTTTTTAACTATTGAAAATGTTTCATAGTACCTGAATTGCTTTCAGTGCACATATGTGTAATAAGAATTTTCTTCTTCTGTGATTTTCTAGTGATATGGAAAAATACCGAGAGTGTGTGATGAAACTTCAAATAAAAGAGATGTGAGCACTTTTAGTGAGCTCCTATTAAAAGACATACACAGTTTGGTGAAAAAACGAATAAGAAATACTCTGTTTCTTTAAAGAATTTATAGTATACTTAATCCTCCCCACCCCGATTTTATTCTATAGTTAAGAACAATAAGGAAAAGAAGTGTTTTAATAGATGGAAAAACCAGACCAAAGAGGAGATAGCGTGGGGAAACCCCTGAGAAATGCCAAGGGTGTTTATAGCTAAATTGCATCAGGAGTTAGTAGGACTGGAAAACTTCAGGAGGATGCGTTGAAGAAGTAAAGGGTGTGGGTTTGAGTACTAAACTACACTACTAACTAGACTGCTAACGTACAGTTTGGACATGGTACAGCAAAGGAACGACCTTGTGAGCGGCTTCTAGGAAGATCACAGCCAAGAGGCCAGACAATCATTGATACACAGCCCTCAGCTGGCCACAAAAGGCGGCCATGACTCAGAGTCAAATCAGAGTTGGTTTGGGCTTGGGATGCTTCCACAAGCAATTTTGGACTATCGCAAGAGTCTGAGAGAACGTGTTGATGCTGAGGAACGACTCTGTCAGACATCAAACTGCTGTGATGTTTCTGTGTGGAGGAGAAGCAGAACTGTTGGCTCCACCCAGCATGGGCCAGAACCTGAGGGCTCTGTGGGGCTGGCTCACAGCTGAGCTGTGCTCATGCCCTCTACCTCACCACAGGTGAGGTTCCTGATAGCAATCTCAATGGACTCAGCGTGCCGGGCTGCTGACCATAAAGAAGATCAACAGTGGAACCCATAGGCTTTTCCAGAGAAAGCTGAGACTCTCCAATCCCATAAAGTCTTACAACCTCAGGACCCCGTAGGGCAACTCTGCTCTGTCCTATCCCATCTCTGTGAGCCGAAATGGACTTAATGGTGGTGAGTTTGCTTTTGGTTTGGAAAGGAGAATTGATTCATACAAAACTCGATTGGACAATAAGAAGATAGCAAAAGCACTCAATGAATATGCATATTAATGAGGTAACATTCTAGATGGACAGGTACAGCATCCAATGTAATAAAAGAGTTATTTTCTGTGTTTTACCAGCAGAGATAGATTGAACTTTGACTTTATATAGTTACCGAGCCAACGCAAAGGTGAATATAGTCGTCATTTTTAAGGATTTCTTACTTTAGTGGCAGAGATGTGTGCATACTTTTAAAAAATTATCAAACAGACACAAAGTGCTTTCAAAACTTGTTTCAGGATCTCATTTTATTCTAAAAAAATTGAGTCTACTGAGAGATATTTTCAATATGTCTTGCGTCTATCACTGTGCTTGCAGTAAACAATATCTTGCTGTCCTTGAGTCAATTCTGCCTCATTGTGACCCTTAAGAAGACAAGGTAGAACTGCCCCTGTGGACTTCCAAGACCGTAACTTCTTATGAGAGTAGAAAGCCTCATCTTTCTCCCATGGAGTGGTTAGGGGTAGGAGTTGAAACAGAGAAAGTGTTTATTTATAAATTTTATTTTAAAATGCCAATTACAAAGCCATTACATGCTAACCCCAGAGTCACACAAGTAGCACAAATCCTTCCGTCTCTGGGAAACTCCAGCATAAACACGAGAAAATGAGTTTAAAATAACACAATCTATTTAATTATTAGTGTGAAAAATAGTTTCACTTGACAAATCCCTCAAAATTAACTGACCTTTGAAAGTACACATTTTCAGAGCCTCTATAACAAGATAAAGCTGTACTAAGGGCATTGGTGAGAAGCACATCCAGGGATTGATGGAATAACAATCGAGATGTTTCAACAAACAGATTCAATCTACTCCCTCATTTATACTAAAACTAATTGCAAGGGGACTCCTTGGCCTATTGACTGGGTAAGAACCACGTGTGTGCCGATACTAAGGAATGGTTCTTCAACAGGATGCAGACATTACTAAACAGTCTATATCATACACAAGTAAAGGGGTACTGAAAACTGTACTAAAGCATATCAATAGGTGACTGCTAGAAATTCAAACTACATTCAGAAGAAGAGATGGAATAAGAGATAGCATTTGCAAGGGCAGTGAATGTTTTTAATGTGGCTCCTCCAGCCAAAGTCTCTAACTCTCACCAAACAACCTTTTCTTGCATGGGTCTGATGGTTGGAGCTCAGAACTTTGACCTTATGTTGGTGGGGGAGGTGTGAGGAAATACTTATAGTATTCACCTGTGAGTCATTGGGGCCCATTTTCCCTGGAATGCCATTCCTCTGTGTATAAAATTGGCCCTCCCAAGAAGCAGGAGAAGGGATTTCATTACCAGCAGGAACCAAGAATGGGTCATGCCCTCTGGACCTGAGAACCCCCAGCAGTAAACCTCCGGGAACTAGAGGACAGCTATCCCACGGAGGACCAGAAGCAGGAGGAGAATCCAAAGCATGAAATTGGCAGACTTCCCAACCCTGGAAGTAAATGCTTTTGTGGAGGAAGCTAGCTTGCGGAGTAGGGTGCCTCTGGGCCCTTACAATTGAGAAAGTTCAGTTTGCTGACACATTAAAGTGGAAGAGAGTGCCTTCTGACTGAGACATGAGAGTGTGTGTGTGGGGGTGCCTCTCGGCACTGTGTTCAGGAAGCTGGTTTGATAACCTAGGGTTTGAGCCAAATGCCTTTGGGTTGAGACTTACAGCAAAGTGGCATGCCCATTTGGGCATTAACAGACCTAAAATAACTTGGTGTCATGTCTTGGGAAACAGCTATCCTGAAGAGTTCTCCCTGGCAATGCAACTACTTAACTTCCCTAATAAACCCTTTACAATCAAAATCCTGAATTTTAAGCTCTATGCAGCCATTGAGATATCTATTAGAACCTAGAAATCAGGTAGAAAATACTAGTGAAAATGACACACCATTTCTCGTGTCAGATGGATCTTGGGTGACAGCGGAGAATATCAGAAAGAGGCTTACCTGTGGTTTATTGCCTGTGAAAGGTACTTGACCGTGTGAATCATTATAAGCTATGTATCACATTGCAAAGAATAGGAATTGAAGAACACTTAGTTTTACTCAAGGAACATGTTGGACTACTCACCATAAAGTCAAAGTTATAAACCCAACCATCTGCTCTATGTTACAGAAAAAGACATTTTCTCCAGCAAGGATTTACAGTCTCAGAAACCAACGAGGGCATAAAACCAAACCAAACTCACTGCCATTGAGTCAATGAGTCAGAATCAACTTAATGGCAATGAGGTTAGTTTGGGTTTGTTATTGTGCTCACGTGTAACTGTTTGGATGGGAATAGGGCGTAAAATCAGGAAAGAAGTGTATCAGGCTATTTCATTCATCTTGCTTACTCAAAATACATGCTGAGCAAATAGTGCAATAACCTGGACTACATGAAGATTAACGCTGACGCAGAAAGATGCATTAACACTCTGTAATATGCAGATGTCATTTTTGATGAAAGCACATCACATTTAAATACCTTATCAATGAACATTAAAGAGTACAACCTTCACTCGGGTTTGCAGTTTAACATCAAGAGAGCAGCCATCCTCACAACTGGACACAAAGTGACATTATAATGGGCAGCAGTTGTGGCATTATCACGACTTCTATTTCAACTGGGGCTACAATCAACCCCTATGAAAGCAGCAATGAAGAAATCAAATGATGTTTTACATTAGGCAAATCTAGTACTTCTTTAAAGTGTGAAAAAGCAGCAAAGCTGTCACCTGGAGGGGTAAAGTACACCTGACCCAATCCATGATATTTCAACTGCCTCTTTATGCATGCAAAAGCTGCACAATAAATAAGGGAAGCAAAAGTAATCAAAGTTTTTAATTGTTTTTTATTTGTGCAAAGCATATTAAATATATTATGGGCTACACAAAGAATCGATAGATGTTTCTTGCAAAAATGCAGCCAGAATGATCCTTAGAAGCCAGAATAGCGAGTCTTCAGCTTAGATATCTTGAATATGTTGTCTGGGAACAGATCAATCCCTAGAGAAGGATATGAGAATTGGTAAAGGGCAAGGCCAGGATCAAAGAGGAAGAAAATCAAGGAGATCGATGGACCTAGTGCTACAAGAATGAACTCCAAGATAGCTATCATTGTGAGGCTGGTGCAGGACTAGGCAGTGTTTTGTTCTATTGTATGTGGGGTGTTCATCAATTGGAATCAACACCACCCACCAAACAAATAGGAAAGGTGATAAGACAATAAATCCCTGGTGTTACAAATAATATGAGTATGCTCATCTGCTATCCAGAGCATGGGCTGTTTGGATATAGGCAGTGACTCAGCACGAGGGAAGACGGGGTGATCTATTTCTGTCAAGATGCAAGCCTATAAAACCCGATGGAAGAGGAGAACTCAGACAATAGACTCTGTGCTGAGGTGCGTAGACCACATCAAAACCTCAGTAAGTGAACTTGAGTTTACCTTATAACAGCACCCCAAATCCCACACCAAAATCGCTGCCATGGAGTTGATGCCAACTCAGTGAACCAAAGAATGGGAACACTCTCTTGAGCTTACACCGAAATGCCCTCGTGGAAGAAGAAGCAGACAATTACTATTTCAAGATTGAGGAATTTGGGGTCATTGATATTTGGGAAGCTTTTTGCCTTGAAGGTGGCCACCAAATGGTGAGGCAGTATTAACATGCATTTGCTGTTGTCATGCTCTGTCTGCCATCATGTGACTTGTTTAGTCACCAAACATGGTTTTACGCTTACAAATGAGTGTTACTGAAAGTATTGCTATCTCTCCAATCCTCACAATGTGTGTAACTAGAGTCCAGGCAGTCACATTTCGAAGCGATTCAAGTTAATCATGCATCGTAGTCTGATAAGAAGTCCTACACATAAATAAATTTTTTGCTCAACAATTAACTAAAATATTGGTACTATCAGCAGAGTGACATTGAGCCTCCTGGGGAAGATTTAGGATGTACTACAATAAAATGACAGTGATATCTCCAAATGGGAACCCAGGGCTTATAGAAACATTAGTTAGCTGAATGGATCTTGAGCTCTCACTTATCATAGCCCTAATATTAGAATTATTAGTTCTAATTACATGGCCCTTCCTGGTACTTGCTCTCATGAAGAGGTCATTGATGTCATGGTTGCCAAGCAAAGTGTGAGGAAATCAGAGGGTGCCCAACTATCATGAAAAAGAGCATCTGGGGTCTTAATAATTTGTATCAAAGCAAGAAACTATCAAACTGAGGAATTAACCAAGTCCACACAGAAGAAGCACACCAGCCTGTTTGATCCGAGGCTTATAAATAATAAGATCCAAACCAGGAGGAGGGAATGGAGCCAGTGGCTAAACTCTACAATACCTAGAGATGATAATGATATTCCAAAGTCTATTTTCAGAGTCCCTATGTGGATTGAATCCTTGATAAATACCCAATGCCCATAGGTTAGGGACATTGTGATAGGCAGGTTTATTGTGCCAACCAGGCCAATGAGCACATGTGGGATTAATAAGGTTGCAGTTTAATTGAAGGGCAAAGAGATAAATGACTCAGCGAGCCTTGCCTTTCTGTCTCTTGCTCTCTGATGATTGTACCAGTGTGAGGCTACCTAAACTAGTTCTCTGACTGTGTCACAATAGTTTGAGGTTCCTTCAAGACCTGCTTTGGCACACTGCTGGTGTATTCATCATTTGAGCTGGAGGCTGTCGGACCCTGTCCTCTGGCTGACTGTGGGTGACCCGCCCTGCTCTTTGCTGCCTGTGGCCAGACTGCCTGTGTTGCTCTACAGAAGACTCAGCTGTCTGCTTCCCTGACTTGCACCCAGCAGCCCTCGTGAGTTGAAGGACTGCCAGTGTGTTAACTTTCTCATGGAAAAAAGGTTGAACTGAGCCCTTTGTCCTGCACTGTGGCTGATTAGCTGTTTATTTCTATCCATATTGTATGGATATGTTGTACATATCTATACATGTTGTATATATCTATCCACGCTTATATAAAACCATAAGTGTTCTGGTTTTGTTTCTCTAGAGAACCCTGTCAAACACAAACATTAACATTAATGTCAGACAAAAAGCACTTTGAAGTGGATTTTAGCAGCTGCCCTTAGGCTGGAATGTAACACTTCGTAATATGACCTCCCTTTGCACTCAATGTGAATTTATTTTAAATCATTAATAGTATCTGCTTTCTCTGAGATTGAGATCTTTACCTGTTTTATATGGTTATTATTTCTGGGTCCTTGTTGGTTGTGTTCCATTGTTTTTTACATTTACCTGTCCAGGGGAATATGGATGGATAGAATTGCTAAAACAACAATAATATCTGGATTAATGAGTGCCTGGAAGCACAGAAAGGGTGGGGAAGAGGAATGAGAGTTCAGTATCATTGAGTACAAAAGGAAGAAAAGATTCAAAGTTAATTGGGGCAATCATTGCATAACTATGATTGAACGACTGAATTGCTTGATATGTTCATTGTAGCTCAGGAAAAACCAGAACAGAACAGAACAGAACAGAACACCTAAGGAGTAGTTCCATTCTTCACATTACATGAGGTTTCTGTGAGTGAAAAAGCAACAAGATAGCCACAAATAATATAATAGAACAAGAACTCTAATGGGTGTGGGGGAAGAAACCGTAGTGGGGGTTTGTATTACTTCATTAGGTTTGCCATAGTAAAATAAGATATAATGACTAAAAATAAGAAATTTATCATTTTAAAATTTGGAAGGCTGGTGTGGTGGTAGTTACATAATCTGGTGTCCATTTGGGACTTGAGAGGATTAAGAGTGAAGGGGTGGGATCTAGTCTGTCAATGGGGTCATAGCCAATGAAGCCTCGGTGTGAGCATGGCCTTCTCCTGAGGATTCTGGAAACTCCTGGATTTCCTCCTTGGAGGCGGGAGACAATTTCTCTCTGTTCACTCCCGGGGAAAGGCTCTGCTCACAAGACACATGGCACTATAGTGATAGACCCCGTGCCCTGGCAGCTGAAAGAACCACGTGGAGACCCCTGCGAGTACTGAGATGCTTGCAATGTCATTGGACCCAAAAGACTTCCCACACAGTGGCCTGTGATCTTCCTGCATTTGGCATCATTGCATGTGTTTCGTGAGTCTGAAGAGGAATTTATAGATTGGTATCAGACATATGGGCTAATATCAGACTTATGAACTTGATCTGGACTGGGCTGTTTTCTCAATATTCAATTGCTCTTGTATATAAAGCTCTTTCTTATACACATAGGCATGTTTATGAATTTGTTTCTCTAGTCAACCCAGACTAACACAGTTGGCTAGCCCAATATGGGCAGAACAAGTCTACATTCCCCCTCAGCTAGACTCTAGGTGAAGACTCCCTTGTTTATTTCCGCCTCTGTTGTGTCTATTGGTCGTCCTACCCTTGCATGATGCTGCTCATTTAAATGACAGTTGCAAAGAAAATCCCAAAGAAAGTCTTGTTCAGATTTACACAGTGTGTACAAAGTCCCGCCAGATGGCAACGTACATTACAACTGGGATAGCTGCTCCCCAAGAAAGTCAGGAAGCTGAAATGCTGGTGGGCAACCTACACATTATGTTCCGTGGGTCACAGAAAGGTTATAAACCACTGTCAGACTTAGCTGAGTGAGTTTCAAATTTTAAGGATGGATGAAAATTGGATATTATTCTCATCTAATTATACAGTGACCTTCGATGATTTCACCCAACAGGATGATGTTCACTTATGAATGGATTAGCATGTCAACATATCTTTAAGGGATGCAATTCAATCCGCAACATGGCTCAAACTATAGAACAGTTAATACTGTCTGCTCAGTGCCCCAATTAGTACATGCCAGTAGGTGATGTCCCCCTAGATTATCTCTTTTAATATTCAAAACAAACATATAAGGCATGACTTAATATCTGTATTATTCAAATGAGAAAAATTAGTTTGTCAGCACTCGTGAATGGCAATAGGAATTAAAATGGGAAAAAGTTTAAAATGTGTATTCATAAATTTTATTTTAAAACAACAGTTATTACATGCTAACATCCCAGTGATAAGGATGCTTCAAGTTCTGCTCCCAGTGGTGCGATGTCACCATGGCCAGCTATTTGAAATGCAAATCACCAGACTTTGGCATCTGAGATTGATGTGCTTGGTATGAATCTACTGCGTTGCTTGGCTGGAGCTGAGTGGAAATGATGAAGTCTTTTCCAGACTTGAGTGGTTGTCAGAAGAAGCACAGCAGGGTTGGGGCGATGAGAGTGTGTATCCTTTTGGAATCATCCATTAATGGCACATATTATTTATGCATCTAAATTTGGCTGGGGCCACCTAGACTGGGCGAAGGGCAGATGACCTACTTAGCTCATGCAGAAGCAAGGACATTTTCAACAAACTATTTGGGGGACAATTAAGAAGATAAATATTCTCATGATGAGAACAATTGCTTAGGTCAGATTCTGTTTGTATCCCCGGCGTTTCTGGGCACCTGAGGCTAGTGTCAGGTGGTGCTGTGGCAAAGAATGGAATTCCTTGGGAAGCCAAGCCATGCTGTTGAAATTGGACTATGTGTTTCAAGGAAGCCAAGTACACAGACACTTAGTCAGGCCCTTTAAGTACAAGACATTTACAAGAAAGGTTGGAAATGCCCTAACAAAAACGCCATGCAAACAAAATCTGAAATGAATGTTTTCCTTTATATAATAGCTGTGGAAATTTGAAAGGAAAATGATTTATTCAAACTTTTGTCATCTGTGAAATGTGTGGTTACTGACAGTGAGATCATCTTGAATTGGCACCTTGAGATCTCAATTATCCAAACATGTGTTACCTAATTCCCTCAGTAAATATTTTCTCAGGCTTAGGTTTCTAAGTATTTCCAAAGAAATAAAACTTACAGCCAATTGGAAATAGAGCATAATTAGATTATTTTATAATAGTAAAATCCCTCAACATCGTGATATGTTGTGTGAAGTATGATGTTATGTGATTTGGAGGTTGTGAACCTGCCTAAATTGGGAGCAATACAAAAAAATATATATATACTATTTAAAATTTTATGCATTAACATTAACATATTATAACGTCTTAGCAGACATATTTTTAAATATATGAATTCTAATCATTGGGTTGATCACTATCCATAATCTGCTTATCCAGGTTAAACTGGTTTTCTATAATTGCATTGTTTCACTTCCAAAATGTTACTCCTTTGTCTCTTGCTGCTGTTATTGCTAACACTAGCTTTACTCAGTTTGTGAAAAAATGATACACTTTACAGTAAGGCTTTTGAAATAAAGTTAAATAGATAAATAGTGCAGCAACCTTCAAGAGAGTCAGGATACATGAGATTGCATGTTGCCATCTCATGACATAGCATACGCAGGGAGAGTTCATATTAAAATCAAAGAGAAGGATACAAGATAGACTGTCCCCTTTCTCTACAACAAAGATTGGAGAGATCAAGTGAAACAAATATAGGTGACGGTCATAGAACGCATAACCTCAAAGGAAAGGATAAAGATCTGGCTCAAACCCAGACGAGACAGTCTAAATGAAACAAACGTGAACAAGGACCAATAAATGATCAACCGGGATCACACGGCCATTTTGAAATATTTCCAGAAGCATTTACAATTGGAGCAGAAAGATGACAATATTCTCTGCCTACCCAGGACTTCTCCATCACCCACATCATCAATAGCGTCATTGGTTGCAGACTAGAGAAGTATAAAATGCTCCCCTTACCTTGAACAATCTCCTCCACCAGCCCCTAAACACCCACCCATTGCCTGTGCTGTCTTTTCATTTATTTGTTTTTTTCTTACATCTCTTTCCACATATCTCTCATCTTCTCCTTTATTTTCTCTTCCCTTGCTTTTTTCCTTTCTTTTGGATCCCACAGAGATGACACCCCTTCACTCCATGGCCCAGGCCCACCCATCCCTGATGGGAGGTGTATGCTACCATAGAAAGAGCATGGTAGCTAGCACTTGAACCAGTACTGTGCTGGGTTTGTTTGTTTGCTTGTTCTTCTTCTTATTAGTTGGTATTTAATACACATATCAGTGCATTCCAAATTTAGATCATACCAAGTAGAATGTGCAATTGCTACAACAATCAGTTTCCTCCAAACATTCTTTTTCTACATGGACTCCTTGACCCCATCACTCTATTAACCCACCTCCACCACTCTCCCCTCTCCCCTGGACCCCTTATTCGACTTGCTGTCCCTCAGGGTTCATCAATCCTAGCTGTAATAGATGGAAAATGGGAAAACATATAGCAGAACTTCAAGTGGGTGACCTCCATTGACATAAGACTTCTGAGATACACTCTACTATGAACAAACACAAAGCGAAGAAAACTATCCAAACCAAAAATCCAGGGAATTTGGAAAACCAGATCAGGTCCAGCTCACATCATAGGGGGGCATCTATTGACAAAGTTTTACCTGTTCGGGTGAGAGATCTTCTATGATACTTCTCTCTCCCAAGTACTTTGTTTAGTGACCACTTTCCTCCCTGCCCTCAATTTTAGGCAGAGGGTGTCCTCTGGAGGCTTATTTCCTAAGATGTTCCACAAAGGGACCTTGAGTTCCCACTGTCATCCTTCACCTTCTGCACACCGGACTCTCGCAATTTAGGCTCAGATACTGATCCCTCCTTTGACTTCAGATTATATGGATTCCAGTCCTTCAACTGATGATGCTGTGCTTCTTCCATGTGGACTTAGTTGACATCTCACTTAAATGGCTGCTTGTTTGGAGACAAGCCTTTAAGACCCCAGATGCTTAAAGGCTTGAAGGTGAACAAGCGGCCATCTAGCTCAGAAGCAATAAAGCCCACATGGAAGAAGCACACCAGCCTGTGCAATCACAAAGTGCCAAAGTGACCAGATATAAGGCATCTTGCATATATATATATATATATATACCATAGTGAATGAAGGGGGAAGTGCAGAGTGGAGACCCAAGGGCCATTTGTCGGCCACTGGAGATCCCCTCATAGAGGGGTTTAGGAGAGGAGATGGGTCAGTCGGAGCGAAGTAGTACCGATGAAGAACACAGTTTTCCCCCGATCCTGGATGCTTCCTCCCCCCAACTACCATGATCCGAATTCTACCTTGCAGGACTGGATAGAGCAGAGGTTGTACACTGGTGCATATGGGAGCTGGAGGCACAGGGAATCCAGGGTGGATGATCCCTTCAGGACCAGGGGTGTGAGGTGCGATCCTGGGAGAGTGGAGGGTGAGTGGGTTGGAAAGGGGGAACTGATTACAAGGATCCACATGTGACCTCCTCCCTGGGAGATGGAGGACAGAGAAGGGGGGAAAGGGTGACTCCAGATAGGGCAAGATATGACAAAATAACAATCTATAAATTATCAAGGGCTCATGAGGGAGGGGGAAGCAGGGAGAGAGGGGGAAAAAAGAGGACCGGATGCAAAGGGTTTAAGTGGAGAGCAAATGCTTTGAAAATGATTAGGGCAAAGAATGTACGGATGTGCTTTATACAATTGATGTATATATATGTATGAATTGTGATAAGAGTTGTATGAGCCCATAATAAAATGTAAAAAAAAAAGAGAATGATTAGGTCAAAGAATGTACAGATGTGCTTTATGCAATTGATGTATGTATATGTATGGATTGTGATAAGAGTTGTATGAGCCCCTAATAAAATGTTTTTTAAAAAAAAGACCCCAGATGCTAATTTATCTAATAGCCAGGCACCATCTTCTGTGTTCCCTCCCTTAGGGCTAGTATCCAGCAGGGCCATGATACAAGGACTAATTGTTCTTAAGTTGGAGCTAGGATTTCATGTGAGCCCAAAACCCATTCTGGGATCTTTGTTCTTTTTGATTTTTGTTTTAATTTGCTGTACCTTGGGAGTTAATACATATGTCAAAACATCCCATTGTTCTACCATGTCAAATAGAATTCTACAATTGCACCCATCATCAGTTTCCAAACATGCTTTTCCTTCCCGGGCTTCTTCACATCATCTCCCTCTTATTGCCCTCCCCTGAAACCCTTGTTATATTTGCTTCTCCTATAGGCTCAATGTCCCCAGCTTTCATTTACTAAAAATAGAGAAACAAATAACACAGCTTCAAGAGGGGAACCCCGGTGGTGATATACCTCTGAGATGCACCCTAAATACAAACAAGGATAAGCAAAATATAGTAGAATGTTCATCACAGGATTGCCTGAATAGTATAGCTCTTAATACAGCATACAAGACATTGATATAGCAAGACCTTATTTATCCGCTAACCATCGATACACCACTCTTGGTATCGCACTATCTTCTGCTTCCTCAGACACCATGTGTTTTCTGGCTAAGACCTTAGGTTACAAGAGAGCCTGAGGTAGAGTCAAGTTCACCCAGTGGAGTTCCTGTATTGGGTCTCAGCAATGCAGCCTCTGGAGCATGCTGTGCCCTCTGTATGTGCCAGCTTTCTACAACCCTGGCCTGGGTTCCTGGGTTACCTCCAGATGCCCTAGGTCAATTCTTCCTACCAACTGCACCCCACTAAAGACCCTCCTTACCAAATGTTTAGCCTATCCTTCCCCCACCTGGAGGACAGCACTCCCTTCTCACCTCAACAGACATGCACCTGTGTTCCCCAAACATGGCCATTCTCTATGCCCTCTCCTGTGCTGCCCCTCCCAACAGTAAACCTCATACCTCTGACAGGGCCACCTTCCTCTCTGGGGGACCTCACTCCAGATCCACATGGCTATCATTCAACAGATGCATACCACCACCTTCCTCATCCGTTCGATCCCAGCTATTGTGAGGTTCCCTCTGGCCAAGTGACCTAAGTATACTTACCTGGAGCAAATGAAGCATGATTCCTTGCCACTAGTCCTCCTCAGCCAGGAGACTGGAAGCCCTGCTAGCTTGTGCCCCAGTCTGCTGCTTGTTCCTACTACAAGGGACTTATACAGTATTTGTCCTTTGTGCTTGACTACCTTCTCTTGGCATAATGTCTTCTAATTCCTCTGTGACTTGAGGTGTTTCCTGGTTTCATCGGTGGTTTTTAGGGATGCGTAGTATTCCATTGTGTGAATGTACCAGAGTTTTTTATCCACTCTTCTATTGATGGGAATTTAGGGTGTTTCCAGCTTCCTGCTATTGTAAACTGTGCTGCGATGAACATCTATTTGTGATCTGTTTCTTATTTATTTTGGGTATATGCCCATTAGTGCTATTGCTGGATTATACAATGGCTCAATAGTATTTACAAGTCCACCAAGTAGTGCATAAGAGTTCCTGTTTCACCACACCCTTTCCAACATTTGTTCTTCCCGGTTGTTTTATGTGTTTTTTTTTTTCAATTCGGCTACAGCTAAGGGCCTTAGGTGGAATCTCGTTGTTTTGACTTGCGATTGCCAGGTGACTAATAATCGGGAGCATTTCCTCATATGTTTATTAGCCATTCGAGTGTCATCCTTTGTGAATCATCTGTTCAGGACTTCTGCCCATCTTCTCAGAGGACTGTTAATATTTTTCTTGTAGGTTTCTAAAATCTGTGGATTTTAGTAATTAGTCCTTTGTTGTTTCATTACTAAATACCTTCTCCCAGTCTGTGGGATCTCTTTTTATTCTTTTAATAAATTCTTTTGATGTACACAAGTGTTTTATTTTTAATAGATCCCATTTATCTTTGTTATCTTCCAAGGAGTGTGTTTCCATTTCTATTTCAGATATCCTGCATATATCCTGAACTGAGACTCCTAGCTTTTTCCCAATTTTCTCATTGATGATCCTGATAGGTTTGCGTTTTAAATTTAGGGTTTTGATCCATCTTAAGTTTGTTTTTGTGCATGGAGCGAGTGGCGGGTCTTGTTTCCTTCTTCTGCGTGTGGATCTCCAGCTTTGTAAACACCATCTATTGAAGAGGAGATTTGCTTCCCATTTAATATTTTGAAAAATAAATTTCTGCATGTGCATGGTTCTATTTTGGGGTTTTCTGTCCAGATCCATTGGTCTACGTATCTATCATTATGGACGTACCAGGCTGTTTTGACGTCAGCTAGTGTAAGACCACTTACCTTGTTCTTTTTCTTGAGGAGTTCTTTGCCTATCTTGGGCATCTTCCCTTTCCATATGAATTTATCAGTTTCGTCATTTCTTTGAAGAATGATGTTAGAAGTTGGATTTGGATGGCACTGAATTTGTAGGCTGCTTGGGGTAGAATTGACATTTTCACAATATTGAGTCTTCTGATCCAGGAACACAGAGCATGCTTCCATTTGTGTAGATCCCTTTTTGTTTCTTCTAGTAATGTTCTGTAGTTTTCTTCATATGGTTTTTTTTTTTGGTTGGGTTTATTCCTAGGTAGTTCAGGCTTTGTGTGACTATTGTGAATGGTATTGTCTTCTTCTTGGGATGCAGCAAAGGCAGTTATGAGAGGTCACTTTGTTGCAATAGATGTGCACATGAAAAAAGAAGACAGAAGTATGCTCAGGACCTTAACTCAGCACCTCCAGCAGCCAGAACAGAGTCAACAGCTTAATCCTTCCAACAGCAAACGAACAGTAATCATAAAAATTAGAGCAGAAATAAATGTACGGGAAAGTAGAAAATGATTGAAAAAAATCAACAATGCAAAAGTTGGTTCTGTGAAAGGATCAACAAAATTGACAAACTGCTATCAAAGTTAAGAAAGGAAAAGAAAAGAATAAGAAAGAAAGAAAGGAAGAAAGAAAGAAAGAAAGAAAAAGACGGAGCAGACATCAAGATCTAGAATTATGGGAGAAACGGGAAGTTACAACAGACTCTAAGGGGTGAGGGGAGGCATGACTTAAGGAAAAAATAGAGAAAAATGAAATAATGCAGAACAATATTGACAGTGAGAAAGTGGGAACAAAACAAAATACGTATGAATTATAAAATGGAAAACAAATTTCCCCTGTATACCTTCCTCTAACTAGCAATTGAAAAAGAAGAACCTACATGTGCACCTACCCTCAAGGAGCCTAGGTGGCTTTGTGTGTTAAACACTGGGCTGTCAACTGCAAGGTGGGCAGTTCAAAGCCATCAGCTGCTCTGTGCATTAAAGATGGGTCTGTCTTCTCCCGTAAAGATTTGCAGTCTTGGAAACCAGAAGGATCAGTGCTACCCACTCAAGGTCACTAGGCTTTGGAAACCACTTAATGGCAGTGGCAGAGGCAAAGAAGCTGTTGACAAAAGAAAAAATATCCAGAATAGTCCATGTAAACTGATGCATAGGTGTTTACTATGACTATTTAGACATATGTATTATATATATTTACGTAATGTATGATTATATGCCTAGCAATGTAATCACTTTTTATACAAGGGACATAAGATATTCCTATGGTATGCAGGAAGCAGTTGGGCTCACTATGTCTTGTTATGCCTACTATATCCCCTTGTCTGATAGCCATGTCTGAACTTTTTCTTACAGGACAAAGGGTGTATAAGTGTTTAGACATTGTCCAAATGGATGTTATGCAACACCTCTGTGTGCTCATAGAGAAAATAGCTATCAGTAAAGATAACTTTTTGGTAGTCAGAGGATATCTACACACTGGGAGATAATGATGGTGAACATGTGCAAGGCTTTCTAAGTACATATGTGGAAACTCTTTTGCTCTTGATTTCTGACAAAGCATAAACGCATGTAATTGCAAGAAGCAGAAAATAATTTTGTCATCTCTTTTTATCAGCTGTGCCCATTGTAATCATGCTGATTGTTAAGTTTAAAGCTGTGCATTTAGATTTGTTTTCCTATTTTAAAAAACCTCATATTGTTTGTTCATTTCTCTAGTTAGAGATTTCTACTTCTAAATATAAAAGCCATCTAATTCTTTATTATTTTCTATTGATCACTATAATTTGCCTCCATACTCTCCAGGCTTGTTTTAAATGAAACAATGTAGAATAAATTTTTCTTTTGGTCAACTTAAGCTTAGCAACATTTATACCATTTTTAAATTTTAACCACTTTGTGAATAGATAAAATCAAAATTTTTATCAGTAATAAGATTGTGGCATTGCTTGTTTTTCTACACTTTTCAAATCAAGCACATGTATATATATTTTTTCTATTAGTGTGGATCATGTTCAATGTCTACGTGTAGCCTCCCAGAAACTCATTTACAAATTAGACTGTTGGAACTGGCAAAAGATTTCTCAATATAAACAATACAGAAAATACCCAATTCTCTCAAGAGAGTGTAAAGAGCTTACAGCACCATTACGATGCTGATATTGAAAATCTTTTGTATGCCAGACAATTCATATGCTTCAGTTTCAATCTATAATGATTAAAAATAAATTATACTTGTAATTTTCTATATTAGGCAGTAAGATTGGCTAATGTTTCTTTTGTCAATTTCATTATAAAGACCATAAAAAGGCTTCAAAATTTGTTATATCATCCTGCTCAGTTTTATCATACAAATGCAGTACTAAAACTAAAAATCAATAACATCGCATAGAAAATGGCATTTATTTGGCTTAAAATTTGGTGTTTAAAGGCAGGTAGTGATCTTGTCAAGATTATGAAGCAGACCTAAACTATTTTCAAAGGCTTTTCTGAAAACAAAAGATGATCGGGACTGTGTTAGGCTGAGTTTTCTAAAGAAATAAAACCAGGTGTACTCACAAATATATAAGAAATAATTTTGTATCAAGAAAGACACTTATTACAAGGAAGTGGCCCAGTCCAGTCCAATTCAAGACTGTGAGTCAGATGCTAGCTGGAGGCCTGCTAGACTCAGGCAGCTGTCAGCTGATGAAGCTGGAAGACAAAATGAAAACTGGGAAGTCAGAGATTGGTAGGAGCAGAGTTTCATGGATCCAAGATCAATGATCCAGGCAGCATGGGAGGGTACTAACAACTTCCAGGGTGAGTTGGTCATATGAGTCACTGGACTCAGGCATGATACATGGGACCCAGTCAAACAGGAAGGACAGGGGCAAGAACGCAAACAGTTCCCCACAACATCTCTTATACAAAGGTCACCCTCACAAGGAAAAGGTGCCACTAGGCTGAAACTTGATTTGATATGTTGGGCTCCATTCTTACCTCCACACAAGTACAATCTAATCATCACAATGACCCCTCACTATATTTATTTATTATATAACTTATGAAATTCATTAGCATAATTGACACATGTCTCCTACTCTTTGCTTGAGATATGGGCTTTCAAGGATTCACAGATTGAAAACAGACCCCCTCTTTTTCAATTATTTAAAATATATCATAAAATAAGACTGTGCATGGGAACTTGGCATATAGTAAACTCCCACTATAGATTAGCATTATAATGATATATTTGCAAGACTAGCAATCGATATACTATTGATTGAAATCTACTGATTCAAATCTATGGTTCAAATCACAGAAACTTCCATATTTGTTCTTTTGAATTCTATTACTGCTTTCACCCTTGAATCCTGTTTTGCATCAGTTGTTTCCGGGGGGGTTTAATTTTTACACCGTGGCTTGGCACCATAGCTCATGGCTTGGATGCCACCTTGTGATTCAGAAGAGAGAAATCAGGAGCATATATCTGGATGGGAGCCCAAGACCATGCTCTAAAATGTCCCCTTCATCTTCTAAATGGCAACAGAAACTACTTTTCTGACTTTCGTGGATTGGTCAATTTAGTGAGCTTCAATGTTGCTGTTAAATGCTCTCGAGTCAATTTAGAAGAAGAGCTTTGCCCACACCGGCTTTCCTAGCCTGTGATGTTTGCGACAGCAAACTATTCAATCTTCTTTTCTTGAGGAGGCGCTGATTGCTTCGAACCACAAATTTTTCATGGAGCACATCATTTTCAGAGTTTTCAGTGAGCACTTTAACCACTGTGCTACGGGGCTACTTAACCCATTTCGATGGCCTCCATCAACAAGTTTGACCAAGATCTCTAACCACAGTGCCCTTGCTAGGAACCATGGCTAGATTTAACACTACCTGTCTCAAATTGCACCTTGAGTATTCCGGCTTCTGTTCTTAATCATTATGTTAGATGGTGGTGGGAAAGAGGGCTGTGGACCCAGAAAAAAAAGTCTTAGTGCCCCTTAGTATATAGCCCAAACCATTCTACTTCTACCTAGCAGAAAGAATGGATACTAAATTCTCTTCCATCCTCTCTGTGGTCTCCATTAGAGACTCGGGCGATTGTTAGATAGAGTTAAAGACTCTTGTAGTGATCTTCACACTAATTGGACTGTAATGTATACCCTTGGTCAAACACCTTTCCCAGCACTCCTCTCCGCAGATGGCAATCAAGCCATTTACAGAAGATGCATTGGCTGCTGGGACCCTTGTGTCACCTTAAGCTGCACTGGCCTTTTAGTGGAAAACACAATTAATTTTGACACTGAAGGGCAATTAAGACGGGGCTAAAATAAAATTCTAAGCAACACTGAATGTCAAATATTGAGTAGGAATGTTTTTCCCCTCATATATTTCAGAGGCCCATGTGCATGCCACCCACTTGCCATTTCAAGTCTGGTTGCCAAATTTCAATTTCATTTCTGTAAATAAAAAGTGAAATGAATGACTGTGTTAGCCAGCTATTCTCTGAAAGGAGATCGCGTACATCAACTCTTTAACTGGCAATAGCTCTGAAAAGCACATGTGCGACTTTACACATGCTATATCCATACATTTGTAGAAACACTACAGAGGTTTTTAAACACACACAAAAAATCATGGAAAATATAACGTGTATAACTAGCTACTTTCAGGGTCATAGAAAATCTTCTTAGACAAAGTTTCTAGATTAAATAAAAGAATATTCAAAAATCAGGAGGCAGATAATTGCTTCTGTATATTTCTCACTTAAGGGGAGATCCAGTAACAAGATAATTCATTTACAGAAGTAAATCTGATGCAAGTATGAGTTGGAATTAACTGAATGTCAACTTGTTTTTATTGCATTTTTGTAATAAATATTTCATATATACTTAGGATTAATACATGCCAATTTCATGGAAATGAGATTTAAAGGGAGAATAAAATAAGATTATGAAGTAAAGATAACATGATATTAACATCTATTAAATAGGGTCATGTGTACAAGAGTATTTGATACATTGTTTTCTCTTCAATTAGGTTTGAGCGATTTCAAAAATCAAGATTTTATAATAAGCTCAAAGTTATTTTGCAAATGTCCTCTGTAAACTCTTCAAATTTGATTGAAAGTAGTAATGTGCACATCTGAGAAAATTAATAATCTTCATATAAAATAAACTTAAAGAGATATCCCCCCACCCCATATACACATCACAATCTTCTGAAAGACAGAAAATTTTAAGAACAGACCAGAGGAACTTAGCTCTAATCCAGTGGTCCTCAAGCTGTGGATCGCAACCCCTTTGGGGGTCAAACAACCCTTTCACAGGGATCGCCCAATTCATAACAATAGCAAAATTACAGTTATGAAGTAGCAACAAAGATAATTTTATGGTTGCGGGGGTGGGGGCGAGGGTTGGTCACCCCAGCATGAAGAACTGTATTAAAGGGCTGCGGCATGAGGAAGGTTGAGAACCACTGCATCAATCTTTAAAAAAAAAAAATTAGCATTTGGTTTAAAATACTAGAGGAAGTATAACATGTTCAAAAAACAGAAACATTGTAGTTAGGTGCCAGTGAATCTGTTTTGGCTCACAATCACACTACCTATAACACAAAGAAATGCCACCCAGTCCTGTGGCATCCTCACGATCGCTGCTTTATTTGAGCCTATTGTTGCAGCCACGGTATCAATCCATCACTTCAGAGTATTTCTCTTTTTTCCTGACCCTGTAAAGTATTTTCTGGGCACTTGTCTCTCCTGATAATAGATCCAGAGTATATGAGAGCAAGTCTCAAAAGCCTCCCTTCTAAGGATCATTCTGCTGTACTCTTTCCCAGACTGATGTCTTTGTTTCTTTTTCTGGAAGGCCATCCATTCGATATTCTTCTCCAGCACCATAATTCAAGTGCATCAATCACTTCTCATTTTTTTTATATTAAATGTTCTCATGTATATAAGGTGAATGGAAAATACCATGGCTTGGGTAGGGTTCACCTTGTTCCTCAAAATATAATTCTTGCTCTTCAGCACTTTAAAGAGATCTTGTATGCCAGATTTGTCCAATGCAATATGTCCTTTGAGTTCTTGACTATTGCTTCCAGGTGCACTAATTGCAGATCTAATAATAACTTCAATAATTTCTGTGGTTATCATGATGTGACTTATCATGCCCGTTGTTTTCATGATGCTGAGATGTAATCTGTACTGACGGCTGTAGTCTTTGATCTTTATCTGTAAGTCCTTCCAGTACTTTTCTCTGTCAGCAAGCAAGAACATGTTATCTGCATAATGCCAAATGGAGCTTTCCTCAAATCCTGGTGCCGCATTCTTCAGTTAGCCCAGCTTCTCAGGTTAGTTGGCATAATCAAGAAGCGAGTGCTTCCAGTGTTAACATTGATTAGTGGAAGCATACCGGTTGGGATACTGTCAATTCATAGATAATTGTTTTTTTGCTAATGCCTTCATTGCAACTTGAAAATACCATAGGTTCCATTGTTTTCTCCTCAGAATTATTTATCCTGCCCGTCTTATCTAGATAGACACGCAAAGACAATAATTGCAAAAGCAAGGCAAACCCAAACAAAACAACAAAGATAAACAAAACAAACAAAATAGCAACAAAAAGAAAGCCAATGACAAACAAGGAAAAGTCTATAAATAGTTCCAGGTCTATTTTTTTGCCATTAGGAGTGCTTTCCAGTCTAGTCTGATGGGGGTGCCACACGCTGTCCCCAGTCTAATTTTGGTATTCCCAGGGGCTTCATTGCTTAGCTTCCCTTACTGCTCTGTTGTATGTCCTTAGTGTTTCACCCCTGTGTGATGGGGTCAGATTGGGCACAATTCCCACACTGTTTTCCTGGTGTTGTCCCCCATAGTGCCATAATTCAATGAGGGATGTTGTGTCTCATGGTGGGTATGGTCCTCTCTGTGCATTGACTGCTCTGAGCAGGAATATCATCCCCGGGGCTTGGTGGGCCAGGATGTGTTCCACTCACTCTCCTTTCCTCTTCGTTTGCTCCTGTGTGCTCTGATCAGACATGGCCCCCTCCCCAAGCTGTAGCTTCATTTCTGTCCTCTGAAATACATTCTCCTAGAGGGGGCATTCTTCTGGGGTACACATGGATGGAATTGGGTCCAGCCTCCCAGACCTTTCTAATTTCCCCCTGCTACGTGCTGGTGCCAATGGTTCCAGGGGGGACAAGGGAGAGGGGGAGGTGGGAGAAAGGAAGAGGGGTGTCAAATCAACCCACGGACAAGGGAACAACAAGTGAACTAAAACTGGCATAGGATGCCTAGTGGGGCTTAGTTGAGCGCAATGTAACTGAGAGGAATTCCTAAAACCCGAAGGAAAAAAAAGGCAGAACATGATATCGGGATAAGAGGAAAGTAAAAGGTATTAGAGGAATGAATTAGGAGGAAAAGGACATTTATAGAGATCTAAATACAAGCTTGTACACATGTAAATATATTTATATATTCCAATAGGGAAATAGATCTATGTACCTATTTTTATATGTTAAGTAATAAGGTAGCAGATGAGAATTGGGTGTCTACTCCCTCAATGCAAAGAAACTTTGTTCGAATAATCTGGCATTCTGTCATGCTCACCTCCACAACGTGATCGCTGAAGACAAAATGGGATTAAAAGCAAATATGGTGAAGAAAGCTGATGGTGCCTGGCTATCAAAAGATATAGTGTCTGGGGCCATAAAGGTTTGAAGATGAGCAAGCGACCATCTAGCTGAGAAGCAACAAAGACCACAGGGAAGAAGCACACAAGCCTCTGTGATTACAAGGTGGCGATGGGATCAGGTATCAGGCTTCAAAGACCCAGAACAAAAATTCATACCAATGTAAATGGGTGGGTGGGGGCCGTGCAGTGGAGACCCAAACCCATTTGTAGGCAATTGGAAAGAAGGGTCACAAGGAAGGGACGAGCCATTTAGTGTGCAGAATAGCACCAATGAAACATTCAACTTTCCTCTAGTTTTTTAATGCTTCCTCCCCACCACTGTCATGACCTTAATACTATCTTACAAACCTGACTAGACCAGAACATGTACACTGCTACAGAAAAGAGCCCGCAACACAGGGAATCCAGGACAGATCAATCCCTCAGGATCAATAATGAGAATAGAGATACCAGGAGGGTAAGGGTAAGGTGGGGGAGAATGAGGGAATCTATCACAATGATCAATATATACCAGCCACCCACAGGGACAAACAACAGAATAGTGGATGAAGGAAGACAGCAGACAATGCTAGATACGAAAGTAATAATAATTTATAATTTATCATGGGTTCATGAGGGAGGGAGGGAAGAGGGAAAATGAGCTGATATCATGGGCTCAAGTAAAAAGAAAATGCTTTGAAAATGATGATGGCAACATATATACAAATGTGCTCGACACAATGGATGGATGTATGTGTTATGATAAGAGCTGTAAAAGCCCCCAATAAAGATGAATTAAGAGAAAGAAAATACCATAAGTCTTTTAAATGACCTTGTGATTTCTTCAAGTATGATATATCAGATGTCATCCCACAGCTTGTCTGGTCACTAGCCCTTCATGCTCAATGTGTCAAATTTATTTCTGATGGTCCCTAAAGTCAGTGTGTGTGTGTGTGTGTGTGTGTGTATGTGTACACACACACACACACACACACTCAAAGTTGTACTTTGGTTTGTAGACTTTGTTGCTGTAGACTTGTTTTAATTTCCTTCATCTTGAACTTTCATATGATGAACTGATAGGGTTTTATTTTAGCAGTCTTGACATGCCTTGTTCTGAAAGAAGATATTGAGATTCCCGTGGTTTCTGCTTATTCCATCCATTAAAGTACACTTTATAGTTGCTGTTTATGCTTTTAAAAAGAGTTTATAATGATGGAGTCATGGTAAGCAAGCACCGGGATATCTTTAGTTCCAGCCTCTCGGCAGGAGAAAGAGGAAACTGCCTATGTTTTCCAAGATTTGCAGTCCTGGGGCCTTGGAAACCCTACGCAGCATTTCTGCCCTGTCCTATAGCAATGCTGTGACCCAGAACCAACTCAATGACAGTGCGTTTGGTTTTCTTGCTGTTTGTTTTCCCCAACGAATACATTGGACTTGAAAAATTCTATAATGTGATGTCCAATGATGTTTCTCTCGCCAAAGTCAGATTTACCAGTTTCTGACACTTCTTTGTTTCCAACTTTTGCATTCCAGTTACAGGTAATTATCAAGGCTTCTTGATTGCATGCTTGAACTATTTCAGGTTGCAGCAGTTGGAAAGAACTTCAACTTCCTTATTTCTTGCATTAATATTCAGTGCATTAATTTGAATAATTATATTAGTTAATCAGTCTTCCTAGATGGTCTATAGATAATTTCCTATGACTGACAGTTGTGTACTTAAGGATAAAGCTTGGAGTGCTCCTTTTTCTAAGGAATGCAATGTCATTTCTCTTCAACTTGCTATTCCCAGAATTGTTGAATTTGAAATGGCCAGTATCAGTTCATATCAGGTCACAAGGGCCTAGGATGTTGATGTTAATATCTTAATGGATCTCTGTATCTTCTCATGTTAAGTCATGAAACCTCATGAAGGTCTGGGAATCTTTATCCATCTTATTCAGGTAGACGCTACTTTAAGGAGGCACGCGTTCCCCAGTGGTATTGTGAATGCTTTCCAACCTGGGAGACTCAACTTCCAGCACTCTACCCACTGCCATTCTAAAAGATTTCAATTCTAGTCTTTTGGGTTTTTTTTTTTTTTTAGGAATATATTGCAAGGTTCTTTTTCACAGTCTTTCTTAGCCTAGAGCCTCCACAGAACCCTTCCCACCATGGATCACTGTGCTGGTATTTGCATTCCTTGTGATAATTACTTTCAACCTCTTAACAACATGCACAAGAACAGAATTTCTTCACAGTAAAAAATATATATAAAATTTTATAATTTGTAATAATGTGCTGGAAAGTGCTGAAATAGAGAATCATTAAAAATAATTATTATCTAGCCAATTATACCTGGAAAATGAAGGAAAATATATGTCTTTTCCACGTAAACCAAAACTGAAAGAGTTCCTGACTACCAGAGTATGCTGTAAGAAATGCCAAAGAGGTGAAAGCCCAAGTCCATTGGGTCTACAGGCTGAAATGGAAGGACATTATTTTATAACTTGAGTCCACATGTTGAAATAAAGAGCACTGGCAAGACTAAACACAAATAAAAGTTAAAAACCATATAACTGTATTTTCACTTTAACATATTTCCTTTTAAAAACAGTTTTATTGGGGGCTCATACAACTGTTATAATAATCCATACATACATACATTGTGTTAGCACATTTGGTACATTTGTTGCCATCATCATTCTCAAAACATTTACTTTCAACTTGAGCCCTTAATATCAGCTCCTCATTTTCCCCCTCCCTCCCAGTTCCCCCCTCTTTCATGAACCCTTGATAATTTATAAATTATTATTTTTTCATGTCTTACACTGTCCAATGTCTCCTTTCACCTACTTTTTTATTGTCCATCCCCCAGGAAGGGGGTTATATGTAGATCCCTGTAATCTGTTCCCCATTTCTACCCCACCTTCTTTCCACCCTCCTGGAATCACCAGTCTCACTACTGATCCTGAGGGGATCATCTGTCCTGGGTTAATAAATAAAAGCATAAGGTAATTATACAACTGTGATAATTCTAAAAATATATAATATGAAAAGATTTAATTTGCATGACAAAAATTCCTGAGAGGAAAAAAAGAAATTGTAGAAAGCTTGGGGGAGGTAACTGAACTACACGAAAACAAATGTTTTGTATACTGTTGAAATTAAGATGTCATTATTTATAACTAATTGTTAAACAATTTTGAAGAAGAAACTGAAATTTCAACATATATTTAAAGTAACCAAAAAGAAAGAGAGTTTCATTGGCATGGCAAAAATAGCTTCTCATTACTGTAAAGAAAGTAATGTGGAACTAAAATAGAGGAAAATGTACACACACCCAAATGGCAAAATGGAAAGTACAAACTGCACTTTATCAGCAGTAATATTAAGTGTAAATATATTAAATGTACCCCCCCCGAAAAAAAAGAACAAGGTTGACCCAATGAAGAAATAAATATGATTTTATTATATGCTGCCCACAAGAAGTCAGGTCAGATTCCAAGATAGAAAAAACATTGAAAGTAAAAGGGTTAAACTAATATCACACAAATTGGACTTTAAGGGAAAAAACCTCAATTATTATGGAAGAAAGAACAGATTTTGGTGAAGCGCTACCCTCAGTTTACACTCTCAACCAGTCAATATCTGTACAACATCCCTTAATCATTTACTTATTTTTTTGCTGCTATGCGTTTGCCCTTTGACACTCATTTCTGGGCTTATGAATTTTAAATGGAAGCGCATGTAAGGTTTCCTGGACCTCACCTCAGATGGGTAACCCTGGTCTCTAGAAAACATAACATTGTCAGACACCTTGCTCTGCACACTGCCACCCTCCTCAGTATTCATTGACCTTTTAGGATCTATTTCTGCTCTCTGTGCTTCCCAAGTAGGCTGATATCATGCAACTATACAACAAACGACCAGTTGTAAAGGCTCTTGGCCAAGTTATATAATAGTTGAGCTGAATTTTCTGCATCTGAAAAGTTGAACTAATAAGGCATACTTTTTGTGTGTGTGTGCATGAATCTCGTATACAGAAAAACTGAGAAAATGAGAAAACGTGCGACTTATAGCACACAACACCTTTTTACAATGTTTGTTGAAATGATTATAATGTATGAGAGAGCATAATATGTTCTCTTGTTGGGCATTAGGCTGACTATTTTTTAATTTAAATGTTCTACACAAATAATAATAATAGATTGTAAATTAATGTTATAAAGAATCTCTGTGTTTAGCTTATTCATTAGTGAGGATCTAGATATAGTAGTATATTTTTAGAGAAAATTATATGAATTGAATATTTTTAATTTTTCCCAATGTCTTGATAGCCTGATTTTAAAAATAATGATATAAGTTTATGCAAATTTAAACAAATTAAACTGGGATCTTGCTTGAATCAAAGTAATCACTAATTTAGACTGCATTTCTTTTTATTTAATATGTTGACACTGCTCCAATATTATTACATTACTTTGACTGCACTCGAGGATATTTTAGTGCTTTTATTGTTTGTTTTTCCTAGTCTTTGAATATTTGCATGGTGTTTAACTCTTGCAAAATATGATTCTTGTCATTTCCTGAAAGAAACTAAGAATCTCCTCATGCGGTCTAACTTTTTCCTCCTAGAAGAAGGCAAAGACTAAGGAAGTATCAGTACTCCAGCATTCTGTTGTCTAATGGACTCTTTTTGTCCATACTGTTCCGAGCACCGTTTCCCTCAGCAGGTCTCTTTGCTTGTTTGTCACTTCCTCTTCAGAAAATTGTGCAAAGCTCCTACAAGTTGTATGAGAAGCCACTAACTGATGTTAGATTTTCACAGTGGGTAGTTTTTGTAAAGGTTTCTTATAAAAGGCAGCATCCTGAGGATATCCCTAGGAGGTATGTACAACACAAGGCTCACTGGTGGCTGCCAGAATGTACTCTACGTTCCCAGGGTTGAATCTATTGCTCCCATGGATTGATTCAATTTCTATTTTGTCAGCCAGCTGAACTGCAGGCTACCATGTGCACAAGAACTGCATATACAGAAGAGATATAACAAGGGTAGAGGACAGGATTTCAGAGAAATGACATGTGAATGCAGCACATTATTATGTCTTAAAGTCTCATATGAACGCTTTACACTTACTAAATAAAGCAAGGAACTAATTACTAATAGTAATAAAGTAGAATTTTTAATAAAGTGAAAACTAATATTTGTCACAAACACCCAGATTGGAAGGAGGAAGAAGACAAAAATGGTGGATTAAGCAGATAGACTGTCCAGCCCCAATCTAACAAGACTGGAGAAACCAAGAAAAACAGATAACAATAGCAGTCTTGGAATGCAGGGCTTCAAAGAAGAGGATAAACAAACCAAATATGGATGAAAGGAAGAGGGTTAAAAACAACAACAGAACAGAGCAAGGCCTATGGAGCACTCAACTGCAAACCAGAACCCTGTGATAATTTTCATTATTGTAGGCAGAATTCTAATCAGAGTAGGAACCAGATAAACAATGATCATGACCAAAAAGGTATGATCTGCACCGAATCTTGCATAACCTCCTGGTGGCCAAAGGTGCAGTCCCCTCACCATTGCTATCCACCCAGTGGTTTGTCACCCCCTTCCCCACCCCATCCTCAATCAGTGCTGGGCTGCCCCTTTTATGTCAGCACACCATTAACTTTACTGCCTCTCTAAACAGTGCCTCCTTTATGTTCACTGGCATCTACCCCTGCCCCCTGCATGTGTCAGTGGGTGGCCTATGAAGTGAAGACCACAGTCCCAATATAGTCATTCTTGGTGATTAGCCCTTGCATCAATGCTGTTTGCTTATTTTTGCTGACAGTGTGTTTTGCTTTATTCTCCTCTCTTTGTTCTTTCTTCTTAGATCTTTTTTCTTGCACCTTCTTTGTCTTTTTAATGATTTCCTCTTCTTCTTTATCTTCTGTTTTTTCCTCACTCTTTGTTTTCACAGCATCCAGGAGTCAATGACCTTACCTAGTCATACCAACACTGGGAAAGTATTGTCACCTCTTCTAGCACCACTGGGTTGTTGACAGATAGCAGAAAACCCCTGCCTGACCTACCTTCCACTGCTATACATGACCAAAGTACAGAAAGTCGTACTCACACTCCAATTACCACTAAATCCACCTAGAAACAGCTGATGAGTAGTCCCCCAGTGCTACCAAATTAGTAACCCAAACTGCACACCGGTCACAATGCCTATTACTGATGAAAACAGAATATGTTATCAGTATGAGAAAACAAACAATGGACAAATTAATTTTAAAAATCACATTGTGTCACAGACAACAGATAACTACAAATCACACACACACACACACACACACACACATGATGACTCAAATAAAATACCAAAGTACAGAAACAAAACATTTTCTACCAGTAGAAGTGCTGTTAGAAGGGCCTAGAATGAAATGTAAAGGATTTACATTTAGGATTCTTCAACAGTTTGAGCAAAAAAATTTTTTATTTTTTATTTTTAAAAGAGGCAAAAATCAAGGGATTAAAAACAGATAAAGCTTTAAAAGATACAAACAATACAAAAACAAAAGGCAAAATAAATTAAAATTTAAAAATCAAACAAAACCAAGGAGAAATCCAGAAAAGTAAGTCTAAACGTACAGAAGTCACTAATTTTTGCAAGAGCAAAGGAGTACAAGTAATTCAATAGAAGACAGAGTTAGAGAAACTGAAGACGTCTCCTAATTATCTGTTAAAGGGAAAAAGAAAAACAATAGAGACCACCACAAATTAATCTACATATAATCAGAATTCTAGAACAGGAAGAGAATAAAATAACAAAAATAAGCTAGAAAATTACCAAAGATTTGTTAGAAAAAAATCTTTCCTGATACCATGATGGCAAAGAAGATAATTATTAAAGTAGCTCAACAAACACTAAAAAGAATAAACCCCAAAATTCAATCACCAAATTAAACGTTCCCAAATCAAAGCTAAAAGGTCCCCAAATCAAAGGATCGTAAAAAAAGGAACCTGGGACAAACAAAGTCACCTATACAGGAGAACCAATTAGATTAAGCTCTGATTTCTTCTCAGAAACCAGGCAGGCATGATCATGTATGTAAATTGTGGGTTGGAAGGAGAAGAAGCTAACCAAGAAAAAGATATACAACTAAATTGTCACACAAAGACAATACCAACATTTAGACATTTCCAGATAAATTTAATTTAAGAAAATTTGAAAATCTGACCAACCTTACAATCTTTGATAAAGAACCGATAACAGTAGACAACTACTGCAGATTAAGATCCCCAATTGCTCCCCCCACACACACACACATACACCCCAATCAGCCCAAATATGGGTAATCAAATTCCAAACTCACAGCCATTGGTCAATGCCAACTCAAAGCAACATTATAGGACAGGGTAGAGGACTACTCCTATGAGTTTCAAAGGCTGTAACTTTTTACAGGAATAGCAAAGGAAAAAATTTTTAAATCCCACAAGAAAACTGGGAACCAGAGCCATTGGTTTGTACGGCATGCCAGTAACAAAGCAAAAACAGAATAAATTATGCTGCTACAGAATTTCCAAATGGGGAAGAAGCCCAGCAGATATTGAGAGAACACATCATTTCAAACTTGGAATGATAATAATAAGTTACTGGGCAACTTCAAAGAATATTAATAAACCTTCTCACCAAAATAGAAAGTAGGAACTCAGTGTCTCAGCAAAAGGTAAAATAGCATAAAGAAATCCAGTGATAAAATTCATTTTAAAAAATGAACTCAGTACAGGAAAATGTACAGAATAAGGAAAACATGAGCAACACACACACAATCACAACAAAATGATAGTAAATTTATATCTATTGAATGTAACTGGATTAAATATATGAGCCAAGAGAGAAAATAGCTAAATAAAAAGTATAACATGAGACATAAATGATACTATCTACAAGAGAAATACCTTAGATACAAAGAGAAAACATACTAAAAAACAGAGGATGGAAGAAACATCAAGCAAATGGCAACCAACAAAAATAATCAAAAAGAACTGGAGTAGCAATATTAGTATCTGATAAGAAACACTTTCTGGCAAGAAAACTGGCCAAAGAGACATGAAGGGACATTTTATAATGATTAAATCTCTACTCTAACAGAGGATAATCTTAATGAATATTTTCATATCCAATGGAAGAGTCCCAAGCACATCAATCAAACTCTAATAGACTTGAGAAGGGAAATAGACAAGTGTACAATAATAGTAGGCTACTTAAACTCCACTTTTGATAAAGGAAAGAATAGCTAGCAACTCAAAAAAGACACAGAAGAATAAAGCAATAAATAAACTCCAGAAAATCTTTTTAGCTTTTCACAAAACATTTTACCTCCCAAACAGCAACAACATATATTTTTTTCAGCATGGAAAAAAAGACTAAATCTTTCAGAAGATTAATGAAGTTGACAAACCATTGGTAAACTTAGCAGAGGAAAATAAGAAGATAAAAACAACAGGAATAAGAAATGAAATGGACAAAATCACAATAGGACCAAGTAAAATAAAAATAATAACAGAATACTGTAACGAACTATGTACCCCAGTAAATTTGAAAACATAAGGGTGTGGGAAATGGAAGAGCTAACACAATCTAACGTAGGAAGCATGAACAGACTTATGAGAAAATGATACAAAGAAATTCAACAAATCAATAAATTAAAAAAAAATCCCAACAAAGAAACTTTGTGGGTAAGACAGCTTCATCTGTAAATTCCACCAATTATTCACAGAAGAGCTGACATTAATTCTACTAAAACGATTTCAGATCAGAAAAAAAGAACTCCCTATATTTAACAAACTTAATCTTGATAACAAAATGAAAGAAACCACTAAAACAGAAAACAGTAGGTACAAATACTTCAAATGTACATAAACACAATTTTTTTTCATAAGCACAAAATTATCAACAAAATCATAACCAATAAAATCAAATACATTTATGCATCAGGGCTAGGTAAGATTCATACCAAGTATACAATGATCAGTCAAGATGATAAAAAACAACATTAAACACCGCAAAAAATAAAGGAAAAGAATAAAGATGATATAAATCACTGCAGAAAAGGTATCTGGAATAATCCACCGCATTAAAAAAAATAAAAATACTGAGCAAAATAGAAAGAGAAGGAAAATATTTCAACATAATTTTTAAAATATGCACTAGACTCCTGGGCAACATGATTTTTAATTAAGAGAGACTGAACACATCCCCTTGCAATGGGAGCAAAACAAGGAGACCGTGGATCATTCACTCCTTTGCGATGTTGCACTGTGGTGGTGGTGGTTGGGTGGTCTTGTTAGGAGCCGTCAAGCTGGTCCTGAATCACAGAGACTGTGTACAGCACAAGCAAACCCTGCCTGTTCCTGGGCTGTCTTCACAGGTGTTCCTTTGTTTCCGTCCACAGGAATAGCCACCTTGACACACTGTCCCCGCGCGGGCTTTCCTCTTTGTGTTGCCCCTCTGGGTTATCAGGCCAGCTCATAACCCACCCCACCACTGGCTCCTTTGGAAGTCCCAGTCAAAGACATCCAGCAAGGAAGGACAACAAAAGGTGTCCAATTCTGCAACAACAAAAGAAGTAAAACTATCTTATTTACATATGAGAAAAGCCTATATATAGAAAACATTAGACTCCACACAAAAAAAACACTGTAAAAAATGCAAAGTGGCAGAGTACAAGATCAGCATACAAAGTTCAGTCACATTCCTCTACAGAAACAACAAAAATTATAATGAAAAGTAAATAAAGGATATGAAAACAAACCTATTTAAAATAACCACATTAAGCACACCAGCTTGTATGATCATGAGGTGTTGAAGGAATCAGGTATCAGGCATCATCAGAACAAAAAATCATATCATTGTGAATGGGGGGTGGGGGGTGGAGTGGAGACCCAAAGCCCAGCTGTAGGCCACTGGACAGACATCCCCTTACAGAAGGGTATAGGGGAGGAGATGAGCCAGTCCAGGTACAGTGAAGTAACGAGTAAATATACAACTCTTTTTTTAAAAACATTTTATTAGGGGCTCATACAACTCTTATCACAATCCATACATCTACATACACCAATTTTATAAAGCACATCTCTCCATTCTTTGCCCTAAACATTTTCAAAGCATTTGCTCTCCCCTTAAGCCCTTTGCATCAAGTCCTCTCTTTTCCCCTCCCTCCCCGCTGCCCCCTCCCTCATGAGCGCTTGATAATTTTTAAATTATTATTTTGTCATATCTTTCACTATCCGGCGTCTCCCTTCACCCCCTTTTCTGTTGTCCATCCCCCAGGGAGGAGGTCACATGTAGATCCTTGTAATCGGCTCCCCCCTTTCCAACGCACTCACCCTCTACCCTCCCAGTATCGCCCCTCACATCCCTGGTCCTGAAGGGATCATCCGCTCTGGATTCCCTGTGCCTCCAGCTCCTATCTGCACCAGTGTACAACCTCTGCTCTATCCAGGCTTGCAAGGTAGAATTCAGATCATGGTAGTTGGGGGGGGGGGGGGGGGAGGAAGCATTTAGGAACTGGAGGAAAGCTGTATTCTTCATCGGTGCTAAGTCGCACCCTGACAGACTCATCTCCTCCTCTAGATCCCTCTGTGAGGTGATCTCCAGTGGCCGACAAATGGGTTTTGGGTCTCCACTCTGCACTTCCCCCTTCATTCACTATGGTAAGATATTTTTTTCTGATGATGCCTTATACCTGATCCCTTTGACACCTCGTGATCGCACAGGCTGGTGTGCTTCTTCCATGTGGGTTTCGTTGCTTCTGAGCTAGATGGCCGCTTGTTCACCTTCAAGCCTTTAAGACCCCAGACGCTATCTCTTTTGATAGTCAGGCACCATCAGCTTTCTTCACCATATTTGCTTTTTCACCTGCTTTGGCTTCAGCAGTGTGTCTGGAAGGTGAGCATCATAGAATGCCAATTTAATAGAAGAAAGTATTCATGCACTGAGGGAGTGCTTGAGTAGAGGCCCAAGGTCCCTCCGCCACCTTAATACTAAACTTATAAATATAGACGCATAGATTTATTTCCCCATCCTCATATATATATTTGCATATGTACATTTCTTTGTCTAGACCTCTATAAATGCCCTTTGCCTCCTAGCTCTTTCCCTTGACTTTCCTCCTGCCCCACTGTCATGCTCCATCCACACCTGGGTTACAGCTATACCTCTTCTTTACTTTACCTTACCCTTGAGCATTCTCTACCAAGCCTGCCACTACCCCCTCACCACCAATTTGGATCCCATGTTGTTCCCTTGTCCATGGGTTAGTTAACACAACTTCGTTACCACCCACCTCCCCCTTTCCCAAGTCCCCCCGGAACTGTCGGTCCCATTGTTTTTCCTCCAGATAGTTCATCGAGCCTCTCTTATTTAGATAGACCTGTGGAGATAATAGCATGCACAAAAGCAAGACAGAGGGAAATAAAACAACAGTATACAATAAGACAACAACCAACCACTGAGAAAGAACAAAACAAAAAACATCAAGAAAGAAAAGCTTGTAGTTAGTTCAAGGATCGTTTGTTGGCCTTTAGGAGTGTTTTCCACTACAGTCTGTTGGGTCACCCCGCCCTGGCCCCGAAGTCCACTTTCAGCATTCCCTGGGGACCTTTCCACTCCATTCCCTTGCTGTTCCACTGCACTCCTCCAGTGCTTTGCCTCGGTGTGGTGGGATCAGGTCAGGTGCAATTCCCACACCTAGTCTCCGGTGCTGTCCCCTGTATCGCCATTGGTCACTGAGGGGCATCATGTCTCATGGTGGGGCCAGCCATGTTGTCCTCTCTGTGGACAGGCTGCTGTAATCAGGAACATCATCCTCACGGCCTGGTGGGCCAGGCTGTGCTCCACTCTCTCCTCTTCCCCTTTCATCTGCACCCATGTGCTCTGATCAGATATGTCCCTCTCCTGGAGCTGCAGAATCAATGTCGTCCTTTGAAACAAATTCTACTGGGGGGGAGGGGCAGGAATCCACTTAATTTTTGGTACTGGGGCCAGCCTCCCAGACCTCTCCACTGGTTCCCAACTCCACGCCAGAATGTTGCATTCACACCTGGGGCACTGGGTTGAAGTCGGGTCCCACTTTCCCTGTGGAGATATAAACAATACCCTCCCCTTGGGTGGATTAGTGCCCCATGACCCCACTTCCCTTTTCTTCCTTATATTCATCCTTTTATTTTTCTTTCCCCACCTTCTCCCCAGTTGTCTACCATGTACATCCCTGGATTTGATCTGGTCTCTACCATACTACATAATCCTCACCCCAAAAATGTTTGTATACAGTAGCTTTTTACCTATGCCCCTTTTGCTTTTTTTTTTTTTAATACTTACCTCAGCGGGCTCTTGTTTTACTTGTCCTTTTGTACCTGACTAACTTCGCTAAGCATGATTTAATCCAGTTCTTCACATGCCGCTATGTGCTTCATACGTTCATCACTGCTTTTTAGTGATGCGTAGTACTCCTTTGTATGTATATACCACAATTTTTTAATCCAATCGTCAGTTGATGGAAATTTGGGTTTATTTCAGCTCCTTGCAATTGTGAACTGTGCCGCAATGAACATTGGAGCACAGATGTCTGGCCTTGGTTTGTTTCTTGCCTCTTCTGGCTATAGGCCCAGTAGGGGGGTTGCTGAGTCATATGGTAACTCGATTTCCATCTGTTTTAGATATCGCCAGATTTATTTCCATAGTGGCTGTACATACTTACAAGCCCACCAGCAGTGGATGAGAGTTCCTGTCTCCCCACAGCCCCTCCAACACTTGTTGCTCTCTTATTTTTTGAATTGGGCTACCTTTGAGGGTATCAGGTAGTACCTCATTGTTGTTTTGATTTGCATTTCTCTTATGGCTAAAGATCGGGAACGTTTTCTCATATGTTTGATGGCCTCGTAGATTTCTGCTCCTGTGAAACTTCTGTTCAAATCCTTTGCCCACATCTCAAATGGGCTATTAGTTTATTTATTTTTGGAAGCTAGCAGATTATTGTAGATTTTAGTAATAAGGCCTTTGTTTGATGTGTCATTGCTAAAGATGTGTTCCCAATATGTGGACTCTCTTATTACTCTCTTGGTGAATTCTTTTGATGTACACAAGTGTTTTATCATCAGTATATTCCATTTGTCAATATGTACCTCCTCTGTGTGTGTGTCCTTCCCTATTTCTGATTGTCTGTGTAGTCCTTGTGCCAAATTTCTCAAGTTGGTCCCAATTCCCTCATTGATGGCCCTAATAATTTGGGGTTTAACTTCAAGGTCTGTGATCCACCTTGAGTTTATTCTTGTGCTTAGAGTGAGATAAGGGTCTTGCTTCATTTTTCTGTAGGTAAATATCCATTTTTTCCAGCACCACTTGTTAAAGAGGGCATCTGCTTCCCATTGGATATTTTGGGGATCCTTATCAAAGATCAGCTGTGTGTATGCTGATGAATTTATTTCTGGGTTTTCATTTCTTTTCCATTTGTCTGAGTATCTGTCATTGTACCAATCCCATGCAGTTTTGAGAACTGTGGCTGTATAGTATGTGCCAAAGTGAGGTAAAGCAAGCCCTCCCATGGTGTCCTTCTTCTTGAGGAGTTCTCTGCTAAATCTGGGCTTCTTCCCTCTCCATATGAAGTTGGTAATCAGTTTTTCCATTTCTTTGAAGAAAGATGAGGGTAATTGTATCGGGATGGCATTAAAATATCGTGCCTTTGGCAGAACTGATATCTTAACTATATTGACTCTTCCAATATTCTTCCATTTGTTGAGGTCGCTCTTGGTTTCTTGTAATAGTATTCTATAGTTTTCCATGTATAGATCTTTTGTTTTTGCAGTCAGGTATATCCCTAGATATTTCAATTTGTATTTGGCTATTGTGAAGTGTACCAACTTTTTGATCTCTTCTTCTGTGGTCTTATCCGATGTGTATAACAGTCCAATGGACTTCTGTTTGTTGATCTTCTATCCTGCCACTCTGCCAAACTCCTCTATTGCTTCCAGTACTCCCCTTGTGGAACTTTTGGGATTTTCCATATATAAAATCATATCATCTGCAAATAACGATAGTTTCACCTCTTCCTTCCCCAGACGAATACCTTTGATGTCTCTTCTTTGCCTTATGCTGTTAGCTAAAACCTCAAGCACGATATTAAATAGGAGTGGGGACAAGGGGCATCCTAGTCTGGTCCCCTTTTCCAGTGGGATTGTGGTAGTCTCTTTTCCATTGACTACCATGTTGGCTGTTGGTTTTTCATATATAGCTTGTATTGTCTTTAGAAACTTTCCTTCTATTCCTATCTTCTTAAGTGTCTTAAACAGTTATTGCTGTTGGATGTTGTCGAATGCTTTTTCTGCATCTATTGATATTATCATGTGGTTCTTATAGTTTTTCATGGCAATGTGGCGAAGAATGCTAATGGTCTTTCGTATGTTGAACCATCCCTGCATCCCTGGTATGAATCCCACTTGGTCATGGTGAATTATCACTGGCAAACCTAACCAAGGAATGGAGGGAACAAATCTCAATAGCAAGAATAAGAGATGAAAGAGGGGTCATTACAACAGACCCTAATGAAATCAAAAGGATAGTTACACAGTACTATAAAGGATTGTACTCCAATGAATTCAACAATTTGGAAGACATGGACACATTCCTGAAAAAACAATCCCTCCCTAGACTATCCTCGGTGGACATCAAGAATCTCAACAGACCCATAGCAATAGAAGACATTGAAAAGGTTATCAAGGGATTACCAACAAAAAAATCCCCTGGACCAGATGGCTACACTGGAGAATTCTACCAAGCGTTTAGGGAAGAACTAACACCAATCCTACACAAATTTTCCAGAACATAGAAAAAGATGGCAAACTACCCAACTCCTTCTATGAAGCTCGTATAACTCTGATACACAAACCAGGCAAGGATCCCACAAGAATTGAGAACTACAGACCAATATCCCTAATGAACATTGATGCAAAAAATCCTTAACAAAATACTAGCCAACAGAATAAACATACAACATTCCTCTAGTTCCTAAATGCTTCCTCCTCTCCACTATCATGATCCCAATTCTACCTTACAAATCTGGCTAGACCAGAGGATGTACACTGGTACAGATAGGAAATGGAAACACAGGGAATCCAGGGCAGATGATCCCTTCAGAACTAGTGGTGTGAGTGGCGATACTGGGAGGGTAGAGGGAGGGGGGCGTTGGAAAAGAGGACCCGATTACAAGGATCTACATATAACCTCCTCCCTGAGGGATGGACAACAGAAAAGTGGGTGAAGGTAGATGTAGGATAGTGCAAGATATGACAAAATTATAATTTATAAATTATCAAGGGTTAATGAGGGAAGGGAGAAGGAGGGGAAAAATGAGCTGATGCGAAGGGCTTAGATGGAGAGCAAATATTTTTAGAATGATGAGGGCAATGACTGCGCAAATGTGCTTTACACAATTGATGTACATATGGATTGTGCTGAGAGTTGTATGAGCCCTAATAAAATTATTTTAAAAATAAAATAAAATAACCACATTTTAAAAATGGATACATTCAGGAATAAATCTAACCAGAGACATAAATGCCATTTGCCATAAAAACTGCAAAATACTACTGTAAGAACCAAAAAAAGGCAAAATTGGCACAATATAATATACACTTGGATAGGAAAAGTTAACATTGTGAAAATACCAGTACTACTCAAAACAATATACAGCTATACTACAATCACTTTCTGGATTCCAACACCGTTCTTTAAAAAAGATGAAAAAAACTAGTCACCAACTAAAGGTGGAAAGAAAATTTCTCACAAGTAAACAGTGCACTGCTATAAAAGATAACACGAAGAGACTTCATCCTCCTTGATCTCAAAAATTGCCAGACAGCCATAATAGTGAAATCAGCCTCCTGCAAGGACAATTGCACCAATGGAACTGAACTGGGAACGTAGAAGTAAATCCATTTACATATTGATAACTGATCTTTGACAAAAGTCTGAAATTCATTATATGGGAACAGAGTCTCTTTAACAGATTGTGCTGGCAACAAGGGATATTCATTTGCAGAAACATGTAACAGGATGCATATCTATCCCATATTCAAAAGCACATTGAAGACTTAAATGTAAACCCTAAAATGTATAGTTCATCAAAGAATAACAAAGGTCATAAAAAGAAAATAAGAGCAAACTTAGAGGTCCTACTACATGGCATAATACATACTCAAACATTATGAATGCATAAACAACAGAAGAAAACTAGATTATTAAGCCCTCTAAATTTAAGTTTTTTTATTAAACAGGTAAACATTAAGCATCAAAAGACCCTACCTATGTATAAAAATGTTTTCAACCTGGGAAAATACATTTGGGTATGAGATATTAGATAAGGAATTAATGTAAAATTTATAGAGAATTTGAAGAAAGGCATGAATAAATATTCCAATTTAAAAATGGACAAAAGATTTGAATAGATACTGTATCAGAGATAGCATTCAAGCAGCAAACCAATATAAGAGAAATCCATGCAATCATTCATTAAAAAAACAACAATAGGTAGTAGCAAATTTTTAAAATATTAGTTACAAAATTTTAAAAGTAAGAAAGAACAAATGCTGGCAAAGATGCAGAGAGTGGAACCTCGATGCTTTACTGATGGGACTGAAAAGCACTGTAGGTAAATGTTGCAAGCACTGTGGGAAATGGTATGATGTTTCCTTTGAAAAATTGCAAGGAAAAGATAATGTCATTCAGGAATCCTAGTACTAAAAATATCCTACTCAAACTCATCGCCATTCAGTCCATTCTAACTCAGTGAATTGAGTCCATTCTAACTCTGTTCTTGTTGTTAGTTGCCATCTAGTCAATTCCATCCCACAACGACCCTATGCCCAACAGAATGAAACACTGCATGGTCCTGTACATCAACTGTGTTTCTATGCCTGAGCCCATTGAGGCAGCCACTGCGTCAATCCTTCTTGACAAAGGCCTTCCTCTTTTTCATTGACCCTCCACTTTACCAAACATGATGTCCTTCTCCAGGGACTGGTCTCTCCTGAATATGCATATAAAGTATGTAAGACAAAATCTTGCCGTCCTTGCCGCTAAAGAGCATGATGACCTTACTTTTTCCAATACACATCAGTTTGTATTTTTAGTCTTTCGTTAAGTAAAAAGGTAAACGATAAATTCAGATATCTATGCAAAATGATACAAATAATAAGGCAGTTTGGTTCAGTGCATTTTATCAAGAGAAGTACCAAGAATACCTACAAAAGGTGATTTCAATAGAGTATGTTCTATGCTTTTTATTTGTAACTGTTCTTCATGGGGGGAGGGTGGTGCCGTGGTGGAAAGTGCTCCTGGCTGGTTTTATGCTTTCAGGGAACCATACAAGATAACGGAAGAGCTAATCTTTGAAGAAGGCGATGGAAAAATTTCCGGGAATTTACCAGTAGCGCTCTCTGTACGAGGAAAAGGAGATAAAGAGCATGAGTTATTTGAAGAGTTTCGCACGTAAAGTTAAAAGAAGAGACAAAAAGAGACAAAGGGACAGTAAAGGACTTAATGTGCTCCCTAGAAGATTAAGGCAGTGAGCATTTATAGAATTGTGATTAAAATGTATTTCTGTACTTCATAGTAATCCACTTCATGGTACTTTGTTATGCCAGCCCTAGGCAATTACAACAACATTTTATTTAGAAAATGGAATTCTATAGAGCAATTTTATGGGAAAGTGTGTTCAAGCTAGCTTTTTACGGTGTCTATGTATGAGAAGAATAAGGTATACTTGAGGGCGGATACGTTTGGAAGAATGGCCCCAAGTATTTAGGTCAGCTATTTCTTTCCAAGCATAGGCTCTTCCATTCTATTTCAGTTTCTATATATCTTCTGCCAGGTACAGGGTCAATTAGTCTCAGTATCTTTACCCATACATCACTATCCCACTGTACAAAAAAAAAAATTCACCCCTCCTCCACCAGTTATCCCTGGTTATTCTAGACACCAGAGGTTTATTATTTCTAATATGATAGTTGCACTAGTTAGCTATTGCCTAAAATTTAACAACATAAAACAAAAAAATATATATATCACTTAGTTAGTTTATTGTGCCAACCTGGCGGATAAACACATGTGGGATTAATTGAAGGGCGGAGGGATAAGTGGCTTGGTGAGCCTTGCCTTTCAAATTCTTGTTTTCTGATGGTCTGATCAGGGTGCAGCTGCCTTAGCAGTTCCCTGCTTCAGCTGGCAAGGCTGGCTTCCTGCAAGACATCCCCCAGGAGAAGCCACATGGACCTACCCCAATGCTACCCTGGGTTCTGGAGCACCTGTGTGGAGACCCCTGCGGTGCTGAGATATTTACACATTCACTGACTCAGCTTTCCTCCTGCAGTCGGCATCATTGTGTCTGTTTTGTGAGACTGAGGAGGACTTTGTGGATTGGTGTTGGACATATGGTTTAATGGGTTAATGTTAGACTTGTGGTCTTGGGCAGCACGGGGTTGGGATGTTTTCTGGATGCACACTTAACCTTTATATAAAACTCTCTCTTATGCATGAGTTTCTGTGGATTTGTATCTCTAAAGTACCCAGACTAACACAATCACTTTATAGTTTATATGGGTCAGTAATTCAAAAGTGGTTTAGCTAGATTCTCTTATTCATAGAAGATGATTTGGGGCTATGGTCATATTAGCACTCAACCTGATTCTAGAAACCACTATAAGAATGCAGCTACATTAGATTTCTGGGCTGTTTTATATGTCCTTGGTGTTACCTAGCATCTTTGGGAATGCAAAATGCACTGAAAGTACTCATTTTTCCATGTATTTTGAGAACTTAGAGTTGAAATTGAACTTGAAGGATATCTAATATATTTCCACACATTTGTAAGGATCTTAACACATTCACGAAGAAGCACAGAGCAAGTTAACCTCTCTTTAAATTGGTCCACCCTTGAAGGCTCTGCACCAGTACTCGCATGGGTGTGGGGAGTTCTTGACTGGTGGTCTTTGGATACATTGTGCTGAAATTGGCTGTCATATTTACCGAGACAGGAAGTTATCACAGAAGGAGCACCGTTCAAACCTTCTTTTAAATGGCACGGCAGACTTCCACATCGTTTCTGTTGCAGTTCTCTAGCGAAGCAAAAACGGATAAATTGTATACCCAGCCATTGGCTCCCATAGCTGTAAAAGTAGGCCAGTCCTGTTTGGTCCAAGTCTGTGGGTCAGATGTTGAATGGGCAGCTTTTCCTGACGTGAGTGGCTGGATGCCAGGGCTGATGAGCTAGGAGGCAGTAGTAAGATATAGTAGTAAGGCTATCACTCACGGATTCAGAGTAGTTGAATTTGAGTTTCACATGTCAGAAGGCAGGCTCTGATGGCTCCCTGGGTTTGCAGACAACATGGCAGACTGTTTATTCAAGGACAAAGAACCAGAGGTTGATGAACCACATGAAGGATACAGACCAGCAAGAATCTAGATACTAGCTTCCCCACAGCCTCAACCTTTATATCAAGTAGGCCACACCTCCAGAAAACATTATCAGTTCCCTGAGTAAGGGATTGTGCTTCATCCTAATCTTCACCCAACTGCTTGGCTACTCACAGCGGATCCCATCATGGAGTTGATTGTTTCATGTTAGGTTACATCGTGGGGAGGCCTGAACTACCTAATGACTAAGAATTCTGATCCAGCCAAGATGAGCCAAAACATAAATATCCCAATGATATTTAGCCCTTTTTGTCTCTTCCCCGATTAAATATTCCCAATTCCTTATATACTGATTAATGGATTTGCTTAAATAGCTTTCAAAGGAAATCTAAGAAAATAATTTGGGATTTACGTCTTTTCTAATACTAGCTAAGGAAACACCTCAGTCCATGTTATTCCACACTGGATATATTAGTTTAGCTGTCAGAAGCACAGAAATCCTAGCAAAAGGAACTTAACAAAATAATTAGACAAGTCACCAGTACTTGCCTGCACCAGGCTTGTCATCCACCACTTGTATATTAGTTTGTTGTACTGCAGTGGTTTGAGTGTTGCTGTGAAGTTAGAAGTGATGTCACTGGTATTTAAAACAATTGCATGATCTAAGTGAATATCAGAGGAAACTCTCGATCTTTGAGTAGTTAAGGTAAATGGAAGAAATGAAATAAAAGAGCTCAACAGAAAACTTCAAAGGGCAGCTTGTGAAGACAAAGTCATTTATTATGATGAAATGTGAAAAGACTTAGAAAACCAAGAAGGAAGAACATACCCAGTATAACTTCAACTGTTAGAACTCAAGAAAAAAGTCTAGCCTCAAGATTCAATATTGAAAGATACTATATGAAAAATATTGAATGATACAGGAAAAATCAAAAGAAGATGGAAATACTACACCGAGTTGCCCCAAATAACTAGTCAACCTTTATACCATTTCAAGAGGTAACATATGAGCAAGAACCAATGTTACTGAAGGAAGAAGTCCAAGTTTAACTGGAAACTTTAGCCAAAAATAAGGCTCAAGAAATTGATGGGATAACTATCGAAATGCTTCAACAATCCAATGAAACACTGGAAGCACTTACTCGTCAGTGCCAGGAAATTTGAAACACGGCTAGTTGGCCAACTGAATGGAAGAGTTCCATATTTGTACCCATTCCAAACAAAGGTGACCCAATAGAATGCTCAAATTATAGAACAACATCCTTAATATCACATGCAAGTAAAATTCTGCTGAGGATCATCCAACAATGGTTGCACATTACATTTACAGGGAGCTGCCAGATATTCAGGTCAGATTTGGGAGAGGATGTAGAACAGAGATAGCATTGCTGATGTTAAATAAACGTTAACTGAAAGAAAAGATTGCAGATGGCTTCTCTTGTTTTATTGACTATGTAAAGGCATTTGACTGTGTGGACCATAGCAAACTTGATAGCTTGGAGAAGAAGAATAATTCCAGAACACTTCCTTTTAACCTTTGAAACATCTACATGGATCAAGAGGCAGTTGAACAAGAAAATACCACACAGTATTTACATTCAAGTAAGGTATGTTTCAGAGTTGTATCCTCTTATCAAAATTATTCAATTTGAATGCAGAGCAAATAATGAACCAAGTTATAATATAAGAAGAAAAAAATATGGCATCAGGATTGGAGGACAGTTTATTAACAACCTGCAATATGCAGATGACACACTTTGCTTGCTGAAAGTGAGCAAGACTTGAAGCACTTGCTGATGAAGTTCAAGGATGGCAAATTTCAGTATGTATTTCAATTCATTGTAAAGAAGACCAAAATGCTCACAACCAATTCAATAGGTAACACCATGATAAATGGTGAAAAGATGGACGTTGTTTAAGATTACATCTTGCTTGGATCTACCACAAGTGCTCAGATTTGAATTCTGTAAATCTGCCACACAAGCTCTCTTTAAAGTGTTGAAAAGCAAGAATGTTACTTTGAGGATTAAGGTACACCAGATATTTTCAATGGCCTCACATGCAATTGCACACTGAATAAGGAAGGCAGAAGAAGAATCAATAAATTTGAACTATGGTATTGATGACAAATATTGAAAGTATCATTAACTGTCAAAAGACCAAATAAATCTGTCTTGGAAGAAGTACAGCAAGAATACGCCTTGGAAGCAAAGGCGGTGACACTTTCTCTCATGTTCTTTGGGCATGTTGTAAGGAGAGGCCAGTCCCCAAAAAAGGACATAATTCTTGATAACGTATCGGGGCAGAAAAGAAGCAGATAACCCTCCATAAAAATAGGGATACAGTATTTGCATCGATGAAGTCAAATATAAGAACAATTCTGGAGATGGCACAGGACCAGGCAGTGTTTTGCTCTTTTTACAGAGGGTCACTATGGGTTAGAACAGATTCGATGGCACCTAACAACAAACAACACGTTTTTAGTTGTATTAAACTAAACTATAAATGCATTTAATAGTTAAAGAATAGCTAAAAATATTTTAATGACTTATAAACGCTTTATGGGTGTGTTAGACAGGGTTCTCAAAAGAAACAAAACCAGAATATTTATGATTTTATAGATAGATGAAAGATGGATAGTGTGTTAGTCTGGGTACTTCAGAGAAACAAATTCACAGAAACTCATGTATAAGAGAGAGTTTTATATAAAGGTTAAGTGCACATCAGGAAAACATCCCAACCCAGTGTTGCCCAAGCTCACAAGTCCAACATTAACCCATATGTCCGACACCAATCCACAAAGTCCTCCTCCATCTCACAAAACATAGGCAATGATGCCAACTAGAGGAGGAAAGCTGAGTTAATGAACATGTAAGCATCTCAGCGCTGGCAGGGGTCTCCACGCGGCTGCTCCAGCACCCAGGGCTGCATTGTGGTAGGTCTATGTGGCTTCTCCTCAGGGATGTCTTAAAGGAAGTGAGCCTTGCCAGCTAAAGCAGGGGCCTGACTACGGCAGCTTTACCATGGTCCAATCATCAGAAAGCAAGAGACCCTAGTACTACAAAGGCGGCAAGGTTCGCTGAGCCATTTATCTCTCCACCCTTCAATTAACCCCACCTGTGTTTATTGGCCAAGTTGGCACAATAAACTACCTCAGATAGATAGAGATACAACATGAAGAAAAAAAACAGCTAATTAGTCCACAGAGCAGTACAGAGGACTCAATTCAACTCGCTTCTGTGAGACAGTTAATATACTAGCAGTCCTTCAACCATAAAATTATTTTCATGGCTACTTCATAACTATAATTTTACTGCTGTTATGAATCATAATATAAATATCTAATATGCAGGATGTATTTTCACTGTTACAAATTGAACATCATTAAACATAAAGCTTAGTGATTAATCACAAAACAATATGTAATTATATATTATGAGAGATATATGTTTTCTGATGGTCTTAGGCAACCCTGTGAAAGGGTCATTTGACCTCCAAAGGGGTCGCGACCCACAACTTGAGAACCACTGTTCTAGAACCACTTCTGGTATCAATTGTGTTAGAGAATGTTCTCTAGAGAAACTAAACCATGACACTTGTGATTCTATTTGGCATAGATAGATAGATACAATACAAAGAAATAAATAGCTAATTAGTCCACAGAGCAGTACAGAGGGCTCAATTCAGCTTATTTCTATGAGACAGCTAATATAATGGCAGTCCTTTAACTCACAAGGGCTGCTGGGTGCAAGTCAAGGAAGCAGACAGCTGAGTCTTCTGTAGAGCAACACAGTCAGTCCGGCCACAGGCAGCAAACAGCAGGGTGGGTCACCCACAGTCAGCCAGATGACAGGGTCCGACAGTCCCCAGCTCAAACGATGCATACACCAGCAGTGTGCTAAAGCAGGTCTTGAAGGAGTCTCAAACTATTGTAACACTGTCTATGCTTTGGTGTCCCACAGGCAGTGTAGCTCGAAAGTTAAGGCAGAGGACTAGCTAAGGTAGCCCCACACAGGTCCTATCATCAGAGAGCAACAGACAGAAAGGCAAGGCTCACTGAGCCATTTATCTCTTTGGCCTTCAATTAAACTGCGACCTTATTAATTCCACATATATTCATTGGCCAGGTTGGCACAATAAACTTACCTATCACAATGGGGCTTTCATTTAGAGCAGTGGCTCTCAACCTGTGGGTTGCGACATCTTAGGGGTCCAGCAACCCTTTCGCAGGGGTTGCCCAATTTATAACAGTAGCAAAATTACACGTATGAAGTAGCAATGAAATAATTTTATGATTGGGCATCTCCACAACACGAGGAACTTTATTTAAGGGTCGCAGCATTAGGAAGGTTGAGAACCACTGATTTAGCACATGTATAATTTGCCTTCATGTTAATCATCTTTATTTTAAAATATACACCCAAATATAATGTAGCAGACATTATTGGTTTACTGTATATATATTGATTGTCTATATTTGACACCTATTGATTCATGTATTCGGGACATAATTGGGAATGAAACAAATGTAAACAATTGTTTTTTATGGAAGTTAAACTAGAGGAGGAGGTACCGATATAGATGAACCAAGTGGTAATAAAAGCCCTGGAGAGGGTGTGCTTCTTTTCCAATTATTTGCAGGCAATAGATAATTTCTGATAAGGAGTGAGGGAGAGATTTGGATTCAGTCATACCCTTAACAAGTAAGCTTTGGAAGGCTGTAAGTAGGTTAGGGATAAAACCTCTAACTCATTTGTGGTTACCTGGGCACTTGAGATAAATGTCACCATTCCTGCTGACTTGGAAGAATATAAAATTCAGTTACCCAAAGGTCCCAAACCAAACAGAAGAGGGGGGGGGAATCATGTTGAAAATTAAAGTATGTCTTTGAATAAATCATAAGATGCGATAAAATAGTTGATACCCATGAGAACTTTACATTTGCTCTGAGTATCACGCCAGCTAGAGCAGGGAGTCTTTGGGCTGAATGAAAAGAGATTGCAAGCAGCCTACATTTTGACAAGTCAATAATAGGCAGTCTTTCCCCCAAATGTCTCTTTACAAGAATTGCACCCATATTAACCCTTTTCATGTATTCTTACCAACACGTCTCTCTTTTCCAGAATGTCTTTGGGCTTTATTTATTTCTGTAAAATGAATATGGTATAAATGTTTTCCCCAGCAAGAAATGGAACTTATACATATGTGTATATATATATATATATATATATCCATACATAGATATAGATATGTACACACACACATACATATATACACACATATACACTTACATATATAATGTAAACTATATTTATATATTTCAACCTCAGATTCTTTTACATCATTTGCTAACATGTTTTAATCCCTTTGATTCATAAGCAAAGGAACAATACATAGTATGGAAGCATATACATAAACACATTAAATAATATCATCAAGAACACCATCCAAAACAATCTCTCTCTATAAAACGAATCTAAATATTTAAAGGCTGTTGAATGATCTGTTCCATGGATTTAGTGGCATTTTTCCCCTTAGCAGTGTCCAATATTGCCCCAGTTAAGCATATTTAAGTTTCACATGCACCATACATATTTCTGATTTGAAGCATAAACCTGCTTATGACTTCTGAGCATAGTTACCTAAGTGTGTCAGGCTTGACCTAATTATGGGAGTGATGGGGGTTAAAAAATTGTTTTAAAATCTTAAGGAGTCAGTAAAAGAGGATTTCTCTGTGTCCACTGATTCTCTGGATAATTCAAAATGTTTTAAGAAGCTTTCATTGCATTTATGGTTTCATTCTGGGATGAGGGAAAGGAAAGCTGGGCCTGTGGATAGAGATAACTTGTCAAGGACAAAGAAAGCAATCAACCAAAGTATGGTAAAGTCGTAATATAAACCCTTCTCCATAATTCCAGGTCCTGAGTCCCTTATTCTGGGGTTTACATTCCCATGTGTAAGAGGTAAAGACATTTTAAAATTGGTAAAATTAAAAGCACAGGCCAATATGTCTTATGTTTACAGTTAAATCCTATAAGCATCTCCCTCTACCTATAAGCATCTCTTCCTACATTTAGTCAAGATGGAAAGTTAGACCACAGAGAAACTAAACTGGTTGTAGCATCAGTTCAAGTAAAGGTACAAGTTCTGTGGGTGGGATTGTGAAGAGAATGTTCACTTTCAGGCTGGGTGTTTACCCTTGTGAGTAGAGTAAGCCATACCTGAGCTGTGAAGAAAACAGCCAAGGTGAATTGATGAAGTATTTGTTCAACATGAAGGGGTAAAATGAAGATAAGTAAAGCACAGACAGGTTCCAGTGAATCAAGAATAAAAATGATCAGCAGAATCTAAGAAAAGAAAGGAGAAAGCATAAATAAAGGAATTAGAAGAACAATAAAAATGGATTTTTCTGGATGGCAGTGAATTTTTGAGTTTGATATGAGAACAATATAGAAAACCTTACATGGATGATGAAGTGACAAACCCTACTATCAATCCCCTGTGTATCCATGGAAAATCAACTTTCTATGATTGCTGTTATTATATGCAGCTAAGGACATTTAAGATGAATGGTGAACTCTTGGGACAGAGTAGAACTGCTGCCTTGGGCTTCCTAGACAGGGAGCTTTATGGGAGCATTGTCAGGTCTTTCCTCCTGCAGAGCTGCTGGGTGAATTGGAACTGCCAACGCTGTCATGTAATTGTTTAAACATTGTAGCAGTAGGGCTCCTCTTTGTATAATTAAAGCATGCAAATAAGATTTATTCACACAATGAAAGAATGATTCAATATGAGAAAATCAATTAATATTCAATATCTTCAACACATCAAAGAAGAACTACGCTCTAGGTAACTCAAACCTACCCAAAGATATTTCATTGAGCTTAACATACATCTTGGATATATATATATATATCTCCTTTTATTGGGGCTCATACAACTCATCACAATCAATACATACATTCATTGTGTCAAGCACATTTGTACATTTGTTGCCATCATTTTAAAACATTCTCTTTCTACTTGACCCCTTGGTATCAGCTCCTCTTTTTTCCCCTCGTTCCCTCACCCTCCCTCCTTCATGTCCCCGTAATAATTTATAAATTATTTTTTTTTCATGTCTTACACTAATCGATGTCTCCCTTCACCCACTTTTCTGTTGTCTGTCCCCCTGAGAGGGGATTATATGTAGATCATTTTTTATCATTTTCCTCCTCTCTCCTCACACCTTCCCCTGCCCTTCCTGGTATCGATACTCTCATTTGCATTTTTATGCTTACCTTAGGGGATACCTGTTGTACTTGTCCTTTTGTGTTTGGCTTACTTTGTTAAGCATAATTTCCTCCAGTTCTTTCCATGTGGTCATGTGCTTCAGGCATTCATCACTGCTTTTTAGGGGTGCGTAGTCCTCCATTGTATATATGTACCACGGTTTTTTTAATCCAATGGTCTGTTGATGGAAATTTGGGTTGTTTCCCACTCCTTGCAATTGTGAACTGTGCCGCAATGAACATTGGAGCACAGATATCTGGCTGTGCTTTGTTTCTTGCCTCCTCAGGGTACATGCCCAGTAGGGGGATTCCTGGATGCTATGGTAGATCAATTTCCATCTGTTTCAGATATCGCCAGATCTATTTCCATAATGGCTGTACATACCTACAGGCCCACCAGCAGTGGATGAGAGTTCCTATCTCATAACAGCACTTCCAACACTTGTTGCTTTCTGATTTTATGAATTGGGGTACCTTTGAGGGTGTTGGGTGGTGTCTCATAGTTGTTTTAATTTGTATTTTTCCAATGGCTAATGATCAGGAACATTTTCTCATATGTTTATTAGCCCTTTGGATTTCTCTTCTGTTCGGATCCTTTGCCCACCTTCAAAATGGGCAATTAATTTTTTTTTTATTTTTGGAAGCTAGCAGAGTATTGTAGATTTTAGTAATAAGGCCTTTGCCTGTTATGTCATTGCTAAAGATGTTTTCCCAGTCTGTGGTCTCTCTTATGGCTCTCTTGCTGAATTATTTCAATGTACACAGGTAATTTATCTTCAGTACATCCCAGTTGTCAATTTGTGCCTCATCTATATTTGTGTTCTTCCCTATTTCCGATAGCCTATGTATTCCCTGAGCCAAGGTTCTCAGGTGTGTCCCAATTCCCTTGTTGGTGGCCCTAATAGTTTGGTATTTTTACCTCAAGGTCTGTGATCCACCTTGAGTTTATTCTTGTGCATGAAGTAAGGTAAGGGTCTTGCTTCATTTTTCTGCAGATAGATATCCTTATTTCAAGCACCACTTGTTGAAAAGGGCTTCCGCTTCCCATTTGATATTTTATGGGCCCTTATCAAAGTTCAGTTGTCTGTATGCTGATGATTTTACTTCTGGTTTTCAGTTTGTTTCCCTTGGTCTGTGTGTCTTTCATTACACCAGTACCATGTGGTTTTGACCACTGCGGCCGTGTAATATAGATTAAAGTCAGATAAAACTAGCCTTCCTACTCTGTCCTGGAGAAGTTCTCTGTTAATTGTGGGCTTCTTCCCGCTCCATATGAAGTTGGCAATCAGTTTTTCCAAATTGTATTGGGATAGCATTAAACTTATATCGTGCCTTGGGCAGAACTGACATCGCTACTAATCTGAGTCTTCTGATCCATGAGGCTGTGATATTCTCCCATTTGTTGAGGTCACTCTTGGTTTCTTGTAATAGTACTTTGGAATTTTCCTCGTACAAATCTTTTGTTCTTTTTAAAATAAGGTACATCCCTAGATATTTCAATTTGTGCGTGACTGTTGTAAAGGGTACTACCTTTTCCACCTCCTCTTATGTGGTCTTCTGCAATGTGAATGGTAATCCGATAGACTTATGTTTGTTGTACTTGTATCCTGCCATGCTGCCATATTCCTCTATTGTTTCCATTATTCCCTTTGTGGAGCTTTGGGGATTTTCCATATATGGAATCTTATAATTTGCGAATAATGATAGTTTTATCTCTTCCTTCCCCAGGTGAATACCGCTGATGTCTTTTTTTTTTTTTTTTTTTTGCCCTATGCTGTTAGCTAGGACCTTCAGTACAATGTTAAATAAGAGTGGGGGAAAGGGTCAGCCTTCTCTGGTCCCCTGTTTCAGTGAGATTGTTTTCATCTTTTCTCCATTGACTACCATGCTGGCTGCTGGTTTTCATCTATAGCTTGTATTATGTTGAGGAATTTTTCTTCCATTCCTATCTCTTATTCTCTTATGTCTTAAACAGTAGTTGGTATTGGATGTCGAATGCTTTTTCTGCATCTATTGATATTATCATGGGGTTCTTCTAATTTTCAAGTCAATGTGGCGAATAATACTAATAGTCTTTCATATATTGAATCATCCCTGCATCGCTGGTATGAATCCCACTTGGTCATGGTGAATGATTTGTTTTACATTTGTATTCTATTGGCCAGCATTTTGTTAAGGATTTTTGAATCGATGTCTAGTGGTCTGTAGTTCTTGATTCTTGTGGCATCCTTGCCCACTTTGGGTATCAGAGTTATACTAGCTTCAAAGAAGGGCTTGGGAGTCATCTTTTTCTGTGTTCTGGAAGAGTTCTTGTAGGATTGGTGTCTGTTCTTCCCTAGATCTGTTCTTCCCTAAATGCTTTGTACAATTCTCCTGTGAAGTCCTCTGGTCCAGGAGGTTTGGGTTTTTTTGGTAATCCCTTGATTATCTTGTCTATGTCTTCTATTTTTATGGGTCTGATGAGATTCTTGATGTCCTTCTGGGATAGTCTAGGGATGGGTTGTTTTTCCAAGTATTTGTCCATGTCTTCCAAGTTGTTGAATTCATTGAAGTATAGGCCTTTGTAGTACTGTGTAATTATCCTTTTGATTTCATTAGGGTCTGTTGTAATGTCCGCTGTTTCATCCCTCATCCTTGCTATTGAAATTTGTTCCTACCTTTCTTTGGTCAGGTTAGCCAGTGGTCTGTTAATTTTGTTAATATTTTCAAAGAACCAACTTGTAGCTACATTAATTTTCCACAGTTTTCTTGTTTTCCCTCTCATGGATCTCAGCCCTGACTTTTATCATTTCTTTCTTTCTTTTTTTTTTTTGCTGTTAGTAGGATTGTCCTGTTGACTTTGCCCTAATTGCTATAAGTTTTGTGTCAGAATTTCAATAAAAGTCTCTCTTCCTTTTCATTGTGTTCATGCATTGCTATCAAACTTCCTCTGATAACTGCTTTTGCTGTGTCCCAAAGGTTTATTATATCATATTTTCCTTCTCATTGGTTGCTAGACACTTCCTAATTTCATTTCCAATCTGGCTAATACCCACTCTTTTTTTTTCAATAGAGAGTTGTTCATTCTCCAATTGTTTTCCCTAGTTTTCTTCATTGTATTTTTGTTGATTTTCAGCCTTATGGCATAGTGATCAGAGAAAGATCTGTATGATCTCTATGTGCTTGAATATGCACATATTCTACTTGTGCCCTAGCATGTTGTCTATCTCAAGTGTGTGCCACGCAGACTTGAAAACATGTGAATTTTCTGCTTTTGCATGGAGCGCTCTGAAAATATCAGGTCAAGTTGTCTAATCCTGATGTTTAGATATGTAGACTCTTGTTAAGGTTCTTTCCCTGTGATCTATCTTTCTCGGGGAGTGGTGTTTTAAAGTCACCTACTATAATTGTTGAGCCTGAAATTTCTTTTTCCATTGGCTGGTCTCTCGTGGGTGCATCTATATTTATTATGCTCACAGGCTCTTGGTTCCCTGGAGCATTATATAGTGCCCCCCCCCTTACCTTTTGTTATGGCTTAGACCTGGAGATCTTTGTTCCCCTGAAATTAGCATGGCAGCCCCTGATTTTTATTAATTACCATTTTCTTGGTATATTTTTCTCCAGTCTTTGATTCTCAGACTATTTTTGTCTTTAATCTTGAAATGTGTCTCCTGTAGGCAGCAGATTAACAGGTTGTGTTTTCTAAGTCAGTCTTTTAGCCTCTCCCTTTTAATGTCTGACTTCAGATCTTTAGTATTCAGGGTTAAGATATCCATCTGTAGGCTTTTTGATGTCATCTTATACCTTCTGTGTCCGTTGTTTTCCTACTTCCCTTTATTATCAGTGTGTTCTGCATGTGTGTGTTTCATTCTTGACATCTTTCCACCCTTAAGCCAATGCTATCTTGGGGGTTGTTTTCCCTTTGTTTTGATCTTGGTAGGGTTGTTCTATGTGGCGGTCTTGTATTTGTCTTCGGTGAGTGCTGGTCTTTTGTCCATACTGGGTCAGCAAGGATCTTTTGTGGGGCTGGGTTTCTTTTAGCATATTCTTTGAGTTTTTCCTTGTCTTGGAAGAATCTTATTTCTCCATCTATCTTGATAGATCATTTGGCTGGATAGAGTACTCTTGGGCTTGCGTTGTTTTCCTTCAATTTTTGGAATATGTTCCTCCACTCTCTCCTCTTCTTCATAGTGTCCGCTGACAGGTATAAGCATATTCTTATTTGGGAACCATTATATGTGATTGCTTGTTTTTCCCTTGGTGACTTCTTAGGATACAGTCTAGCTGGTGTTCTTTCAGCCTCCTGAATGGTTGCCTCCTTTTCATTCATTAACCTAGGGAAGTTTTCTTGCAGGAATTCCTTCACTATTTTTGCTGTTAACTTCTTTGTTGTGTCTTCCACAAGTCATCCAATTATTCTGATGTCCTTCCTATTCATAGCATCAGATATAGCTCTCAGGTTTTCTTCAGTTTCTCTGATGATCTTATTTGATGTTTTTCACATTTGTCAACGTCTGCTTGGCAGTCATCTAGGTCACTGGTGCGCTTCTCTGCCTCCTTCATTCAGCTGGCAAAGTCCTACAGTTTGCTGCTGGTTTTTGTTAGCTCATCCCTTAGATCTTGTATTTCCATTTGGTGGATGGTCCTTATCTCCTCTATCATTTCATCCTTTTTCCTGGAGTGCTTCCTTTATATCCTGTATGCCTCCAAGCAGCATTCTGAATATTTCTTTGTGTGGCAGATAAATGTATGCTTCTTCAATGCACATATTTAGGTTCAGGACTTTTTCTGACGTTGTTTTTTGTTTCTTCTGTTTTTTGTTGACGTCGTTGGGGCTAATTGCCATTTGCGTTGTGTTGTTTGAGAGGAGCCCAGCGCCATTTTCTAGGTAGTCAAAGAGCACTGGGCACTCTGGGAGACTCTTGGGAATGCTTCCTCAAACTGCCTGCAGCTAATTGCACTATGGGGTGGGACTACCTCTTTATCCTCCTATGGCTTCTCTCCTTCCCTGGATAACCAGTATTATGCTATTTGAGGGAAAGTTGGATGGTCCTTGCAGGGGATGCTGGTTGGGTGGTTGTAGACCCACAAGGATCGTGTTTCAATGGATGATCTCACTGGAAGTCATGGTGGTTTGGCCCATGGCAGCTTGCAGCGCCGTAGAGGGCATGCAGGGCCAGCTGCTGCAAGGGAGTGCTGAAGAAGACACGTGGGTGTTCCCACTTTGGTGTAGAGCAGCGCAGATGGTAGATTTAATTGTCCTAGTCACCTAGGTCACCGTGTAGGTCATGCAGAAGTTTCTGCAGGAGTGTGGGATGATGGCAAGTGTTTGTGGAGCTGCCTTGGGGCATATGAGGCACTATGACAGGCTGGAGGAAGTTCCTTCCGCCATATGGGACCATGGAGGAGAGGCAGGGGCTCCCAACCATGTGGAGCACTGTGAAATTTGGGCAGTTTCCCCCAGACAAGTGAAGCACCCCAAAGGGTGTGTAGGTATTCCCCTGTGACTTTGGAAGGTAGGCATGAGTTTCCCTGTAGTAGTAGGTGGACAGGATTTCCCCAGATGCGTGTTACACTGAAGAGGGTTGAGCTCCCCAGGTGGGTGAATGGAGGGTGTAATTGCCCTCAGTTAAGGGGAGTGGCCTGAAGGTCAGCAGTGGAGTGTGAGAGGAAAGAGAGGATAAAATAACAACAACCATAACAACAAAAAACTGAGCCCAATGAGACTGTGTGGGTAGAGGGGGGCGAGTGAGAGAAACAAAAGTAAATAGATTGCTGAGCCCTGATTGCCTGATCATGGGGATGGAGGGGTTAAAACCCGGTCCAGATGTGGCTGCAAGCTGTGGCTGGGTTGAAGTAAAGGCCTTGGGCCAGCCAAAGAAGCCTGGGTCTGCTGAGACTGTGGTGAGGCTAAGGTTAAACCTTAGCTGGCTTCCACAGTGTTAAGCCAGAAGCCCATAGCTCCTCAAACCCTAGTGGATCTTTGCTACTTATCTTTATGATGATCCTCCTGTGACCTGGCAACATGGAATTTTCCTCTCAGTTGGTCTCCTGGGCTGATTTCTGCAGAGCCCCTCTCATATGTGTTAATCAGTCACCATCTTGTCGGAAGTCGGAATAATATTTTTAAACCGATGTCATTTTGGATGAATTTTTTCTCATGATATGTATGATTTGATAAAATAAAAAATCTAGTGATTTGTCTACCTCTAAAGCAGAAGAGTAGGCCTGGTTGCACAGTGGTTAAAGCTCTCAGTGGTGAACCGAAGAGCTAGTGTTATAAAAACACTAGACATTCTGTAGGAGAAAGCACTGGCAGAAAGATCCATCCGCAAAAATTTACAAACTTGAAAACCCTGTGGGAAATTCTACTCTCTCCTATTGGGTTGCTAGGAGTTGGAATCTACTGGACTGCAGTGTTCTTTCTTTGTGTTTTTATTGAAGCAGAAGAGGCATTCCTATTAAATTCCAGAAGAGGAATGAAATCACATCTTTATGTGAAACGATCATGTTTGTGTGAGATTGTTCTTAAATTGCTAATGAATGGAACCAGAATTCAACCATATTGCCACTGATTTGATCACAACTCAGAGGGGCCTGTAGTGAAGAACAGCACTGTCCATGTATGTTTCTGTGACTACATGTTTATGCAAGCAGAAAGCCTCATGTTTTTCCTAAACACATACGCTATGTAAATAAAATTATATAAATCGATCAATATTCATATGCATAATAAAAATATACAATTTTATTTTTTGCACATATCATAAATGTCTAGCTGAGAAATCTAAGATATTTAATTGAAAAATAATTGAAATCTGTAGAAAAATCTGCAAAATTGCCAACTAAAACTCTATATTATGATAGTAATACCTTTTCCCACAATTCCTCAGTATCTGGTAGACTGTAGTTTTAAAAACTACCACTTACAATAAAATCAAAATGCTAATTCATCTAGGAATACTTTTGCCCAGAAATCCTTTTAGGATTCATATAAACATACTATTTTTCTCTAATGGATACTTTAAAGTTTTTTTAATAAGTTATAAAACTTGGCATATTCAGAATCAGAGACAAAATGTTTGTGAGTGTCACTATGCCCAAATAATTTAATAAATATAAACTCAAATTAAAACACTAAAATTATTATTTAGAAATTGAGGATTTGACAAAATATTTAAAAACTCACATGGAATGATGAGTAAGTTAAAATTGACAGATTTATTTTATTTTATTTTATCTACTAAAAAGATTCAGAAGTAACAATACCAAATCCTGTAATTCTAAAATAAATATGTAAGTATGTATAGATGTTTACATGTGAGCCTGTATATGCTGTTTGTTTGCTTATATGTTGATGTGTGTGTATATAATAAGGGGTTTGGGCTATTCATTGGTAGGAGAGTATCTTTTTATGATTTTTCTAAAAGGCCTCTGTGCACCCACTAACTTAGCATTTTTCTCTCCAGGAATTTGTCCTAAGGAAATCATCATAAGCAGTTTGAATATTATAGTAGAAATATGTCCATTCCAATATTATTCATAACAGGTCAAAAATAGAACTATCAAGCTTAAAATGTGGGACATTTAACGATCAATTGTGATGCACCCAGAATAGAATATTATGCAGGCATAAAATTAAAAGGTAAGAATGAAAAATTGATCACGAAGACATATTTTTCATAAAAAGAATAGTAAAAAATCAAGGGTGGTTAAAAGGCTAACAGAAGTCAACTTTTAGTACTGGCCCTATGACATTGGCTTACAAGCAATCTAATCTGATAAAAACCACATGGCTCTAAGGAAAACACTATTGTGTTTAGCAAGAAGAGTATCTATTTTAGTTTCCTTCCTGGTTATCCTCTCTCAGGTAAGTCCTGCAGCTCACTGTTGCTTTGATGTCATTAGCTGTGGTTGGCTGCCTTCTAAATATGAACATAAAAATCGTGTGCCTTAAGAAGTAACATTAATTTGACATATAAAGCATAAAAACTAAAAAATAAATTGATTTTTTTTAATTTGGCAAAAGTATATAAAGAACATTAATCCTTTCAGTTGTCTTACAAGCCTTTACTTAAAGACCATTGAGTTAATTCTGACTCTGGTGGCCCTATAAGACAGAGTAGCACTGCCCCTATGGGTTTCTGAGACTGGGAATTTTTACTCGAAGTGGAAAACTTCATCTTCCTCCCATACAGTGAATGATAGTTTCAAACCGCTGACCTTGCAGTTAGCAGTTCAGCACATTCTCAGCTACTCCACCTGAGTTTCTTGGCAGAAGTGATCCACAGGGCATGCCCTCATTGGAAACTGTGTATCGCATCCTGAGTGCCACGAGAGGGAAAGGCCAAATCAGAACCAATGACCTCAATGTTTGTAACCTCATGTGTCCATCTCCACCTCATTCTGCATCAAGCACACCTCTCTCCTCCCCACTCCCCGCCCACCACAACCAGATTGTGCTTCTCTTTCTTCCTCATTCTGAAACTTTCTTTGCTTTAGCTCTGACCTGGAACCCAATCGGACACTTTTGAGTCAAGTTTCTTAATTCCCCTGTGTGTGCGTACGTTTATTGATTTTGTTCTTCTATTGTCATTGGTGGTTCAGTGATGTAAAAAAATTAACAGCAACAACACTCACTGCCCTCAGGTAAATGCTGATTTATATCAACCTGTTAGGACTTTAGAATTTCCCTCTGTGAGTTTCTAAGACAGTAACTCTTTATGGGAGTGGAATGACCCAACTTGTAGATCCACACTTCTGGATTTGCAGTTGGCAACACAGTGTGTAACTATTGACACCAGTGCTCCTGGCTCAGTGGTAGAATTCTCCAATCCAATGAAGATAATTCAGGTCCAATATACCTCATACACAACAACCATGTGTGTGTCAGTGGATACTTGTGGGTTTCTGTCCACTTGTGTGTCAGTGGATACTTGTGAGTTTCTGTGAAGATAAACAGGTTTCAGCAGAAGTTCTAGTCAAAGACAGATCAGGAAGGAAGGCCTGGTGATCTTCTTCCCCAAGTCAACAACAATAACCCTCCGAATCCAAAAGATCTGATCTGAAGTCAATATGAGGATGGGGCAAGTCCAGGAAGTATTTCATTATCATGAGGTCACTGTGAATCCAAGTTGACTCAGTGGTAGTTAACAACAATGCTCACACAACAACCATAAATTTATCTTTCCACCCTTTTATTGCTCATGGATTATATTTTAAAGCACTTCAGTAGAAAAAAAATCTATGAGAAGCAAGAGAAACAGCTGAACTTGACTCATTGCTATTGAGTCAATTCCAACTTGGTGATCATATAGAGTAGTGAGATAGAGTTAATTAATGTAGCCCTTCTAGCCATAATCCCTTATGTTATGTATTATGAATTCTGGCATCTTTGCCTGTGGCTATTATCATTTTGAGGGAGGATGTTCTCTGCTATGTTAATGGATAGGATTAGGGTGGGATTAATGTTCCACCATACTAGAGTGTGTAACCAACCTAGTTGCATTGTGAAAGTGCTCTGTGGCAGAAAAAAATGAGGCAACAAGTGATTATGTAGGTGGGCTGGGAGACGTGTCCAGCGATTCTAACTTCTGATCTAGGCTAACAGTTTCCTTTGGGGGATGGCCTGCTGAAAGACAAAAGTCACACCTCAGAACCATTCCTCTGCATATTAGAGTCATTTCAGAATCAGGAACAGGGTGAAATACCAGGACTATCAGAAGAAATCCATCCAAGATCCCTGGCTAAAGTGACAGAAGCCAAGAAGATGCAGCAGAGAGACCATGGGACAGAGCAAAAGAGCCAGACCAACCAACACCAGAGATCAAATCAAGGCAACTTTGAGACAGAGCAGAGAACAGTGCCCAGACAAGGAGACTAGTGAGGCAGAACACTGGGCTGGCTTTCTGGCCTCTGGAGGCAAAGACCAAAGGACCATGTAAGACTGCAAATCTTTCTGGAGCAGAAAGCCTCATCTTTCTCCCTTTAAATTACTATGCATATGCCAATCTCAAAGGGAGAACACATTCTGAGTTCTAATTATTCAAAACAAAACCAATCCAATGCCATTGAATTGATTCTGATTCATAGCAACCCCAATGGACAGAGTAAAACTACTTGTTGGAGTTTTCTAGATGGCAGGTCTATATGGGAGCAGATAGCTTCTTGTTTCTCCCTTAGATCTGTTGGTGGATTTGAACCTTGGATCTTCTGGTTAGCAGTCAAACTCCTAAACCATGGTCACCAGGGATCCTTAACAATATAAGCCCATCACTAACACCAGCAACAATAGCACACACCCCCAAAAAACAAAGCTGAAAAGCGATGCTGTTATAAGTTAAATTACGTCCACAAAAATAAATCCTTTGCGGAGTGGACGCAATCCCATTTTAGAATAAGGTTTTCTTTGTTATGTTAATGAGGCCATCAGTGTGGCATGTTTTAACTAAATCTATCTGGAGATATAAAAAGAGCAGATTTGGTAGAGAAGCCAGCAAGCACAAATGGAGAAAGATTGTTACAGACTGTACATCACCAAGGAAGTGAGGAGGAGAAACGGAAAGAGGCAGTAATTTTTCCCTCAGTGGAGAGAGAGAGCGGACTCCCTCAGGGCAGGATCCCTGAATTCAGACCTCTGGCCTCCCAAACTGAGAAAAATAAACTTCTGTTTGTTCACGTCACCCACTTGTGGAATTTATGTTCTAAGTGCTTTAAGAAACTAAGACAAATGGTAAAACTGATCTGTTATGCCAAGAGAGCAAAATGTTCAGCTCCTCAATGCAGAGAGTAATTCACTTGGCTATCATATAGAACCCCAAACATGCACACATGACTTGATGCGCCATTTTATTCAAAGTAAGGAAAAACCTAATGTATCTTAAAAAGGTTGATAAATCATTTTCTTCAGCATAACAATAACAAAAATAAAAATCCAAAAACCAGTTATTAATAAGATCTGCAATATTCCATTTGAGTGTACTATATACACATTCCAAACGATTGTGTGTTTATACTATGGGGGGAGGTTATGCTACAATACGAAGTTAAAATATACACAATAATACACTCATGGTTATCAGTTTTTAAAAATATCCTTTGAAAATATTGACAATTATAGAAAATAGTGATTTTCTTTATGTTCCGAGATGGAGATATCAAAGCCTAGCTCCCCAGGGATAACTTGAAAACCTAGGTATAATGCTGAACCCACCATCTGACAAAGGGTGACCGTTGAATAACATCTGCCCAATCTGCTCCCAGGTCAGCCACTTGACTTTGACATTTTGACTCGCCCAGGAGGGTGATAGGTACCTGGGGGTGGATGGTGTCATAGATTGCATATGAACACTTGGAGACCTTCATTTGTGATGGGGGCAGTGATGTCCAAATAGGTGAAGTCATTTACGTGGAGATCACCTGGACATTGAGGGACAAAGCTGGGTTTCATCTGAATCTGTCCAAATCCCATCACCACCACCTAACTCACCAATCCCGAATCAAAAATTAAAAGCAAACTAGCAGTTGCCACGAGTCGACCCTTGACCCATTGCAACCCACAGGTGTCCGGGTAGGATTGTGCTCCAGAGGAGGAGTGGGGAGCTACAATGGCTGAATTTTCCTCCAAGATATCTCTGGGCGGTCTCGAGCCACCAGTTAGTTGTAATCTTGCAGACTAACCAGTTGTACCATCCATGGCCTCCCTGAGAATGCAGATTTGGACATACATGCATTATCAATCACTTCTACTTTTATTATTAACACATTTGTGTACTAGGGGACTTCAAAAAATTTCTAAAAATGGAGTTAAAAGTATCATGATATTTTTTTCAACAATTTTTGAAGCACCATCATACTTCCAAAAGCAAGTCTATATATTGGTATATGTAAAAACATGGTGATTTTGCTAGCTGTTCACCCAGACTTTATGGGCCAGGGTAGAATGACCCATGGCGTGTTCTCAGCTATAATCCTAATGGGAACAGACCCCAGGGCGCTCCTGTCAGAAGTGCATCCATTCAAAATATTTTATTGATACACTTCCCATACAATCCTCTAATGGGAAAATGTGTAATATGATTATCTTTGGCCACTGGGCAATGATCTCTTTAATATCTCTGAAACACCCCCCTCTAGCTGCTTTGATTAAAGCAAGAGAAGGTTTATGGGGTGTTGTTTTTTTATGTCTTCTTCTGATAGTTTGTGTGTCTTCTGTGGCGTTGGGTGTGGCTCTGGCTGAGGAGGAAAAACAGTTAAACTGGATCAGAAGTCCCATCCCAGGATGCTCCTCCCAGTCCCCGTACCTAACCACTCTCTGGACACAGCACGTTCACTACGTGCCCCGGGACTGGGCCAAGATGAAACGACTTTATGCTTTTCGGTAAATATAAAATATGGCTTTTTAGTTGATTCTGTCATAGTCCATTTCTTTTTCTTTCCTTCTGGTCTGACTTGACCGCAGAGACGGTGACAGATTGCGTCCCCTGACCTGCAGCAGCGGATGTGATCCCCTGAATAGTGTGATGACGTTATGATACCTCTTACAGAGCCACATTTCTCTCTCCTCTCTTACCGAAACCTCCCTTCACTGATGAAAGTGTCATCGTCTTTATGTTATTACATGAGTCCTGAGATCTAAGGAATGATAGTAATAAATCCAATCATGGGTGTATTCCTTCATCTATTCTGCCACCTTCCAAAAATATCCTCTCAATTGTTTGGGGCAAATGCAAGCTCGCTGGTTCGGCCAAGTGCGGGACCGGCCTGGGCAGCAGCAGCCTCGGCATTGCCCTGCGGAGCCTGAGCCCGGTTCAGAGCAGTGGTCCTGTCTGCCGTGAGGCTCTGGGGCCCCATTGGTAATCACCATAAACTGGAAGGAAGAGCCACCGGGCTACCATCTGCCTCGCTGAGATGGTGAAGCAGAGGAGTCTAATTACAGAAATTAGAGGTCTGGAAGCGACACGGCCTGTGAGCAAAAAGATCTGCAGGCACCTTGAGAGCCATCGTCCAAGCAGCTCCGGATTGGAAGAACAGAAACACGCGGATGTTGTGGCACCAGAAGAGAATAATTTAAATGCTAAAGATAATCTCACCGCCCTTTGGGTGGGAAAAGTTGTCCTGGACTAGCTGGCAGAGCAGGGTGGGTGCATGTGTTGCTTTGCTGTGAGACCGGGGCTCTGATAGCTCTCCTCGAAGGTTCTCTTTTACGTGTTCTCCCTTGTAAAGCAGTGAAAATAATATTCATTAAAGGACACAAGACAGGGATTAAATATAATAGAAGCGATACTGCCCATGACATGAGAGAAAGTCGCTGCCACCTTCCATCGTGCAGAAATTGTCAATATCAACTGTTACGTATATAGCTGCTCAGGCATATATGGGCATACCATTTAAAACATTATTTTAATCATTTTATTAGGGGCTCATACAACTCTTATCACAATCCATACATACAGCATATGTATAAAGCACATTTGTACATTCACTGCCCTCATCATTCTCAACATATTGGCTCTCCACCTAAGGCCCTGGCATCAGCTCCTCATTTTTCCCCTCCCTCCCTACTCCCCCCTCCCTCATAAACCCTTGATAGTTTACAACACAATAGCAAGGCGCCCGTGCGCAAAGAAAAGCACACACAACAGCACACGCTGTTGAGAAATAGACATCCTCCCTCCCTTTACCCTTGACCACTAAAGTCAAATCAGTCATTTCTCTCCTCTTCATTTCCCCTTCCTGTATTCACAGTGAAGGGAAGTCAGCTGCAACCTTGAGCAGATCTTGTGACCCAGGGCACACAGGAGCGGAAAGGAGAAAGGCCTTTTAACAAAAGCCTGGCACTTCAGTTTAGGTAAATTCCGGAAGGAGAGAGATAGGAAATGGTAGCAGCATGGCCAGGAACTAAAGGAAAAGGAGTCTGGTGCGAGCTCTGGAGCCAAATATTAGGTCATCTAGAATAAGGGTTGGGTGAAAAGGCTTCACCTCCGCATGCATGATACAACGCCACAAAGAAACTCACGGAGGCAACCTTTACAAGCAGTTAAAGAAACCCATTCTTTAAAAAAAAAATCATTTTATTAGGGGTTCATACAACTCTTATCACAATCCATCCATACATCCATTGTGTAAAGCACATCTGTACATTCATTGCCTTCATCGTTCTCTAAACATTTGCTCTCCACCTAAGCCCTGGAATCGGCTCCTCATCTTTACCCCTCCCTCCCTGCTCCCCCCTCCCTCATGTACCCTTAATAATTTCTAAGTTCCCTGATTGCTGTATGTTGAGCTTCAGGTAGGTTAAACTCTCTCCACCACCTCTTGAGCCAAGTTTCTGAGTCAAATGATTCTGCAGTATGATGAAGAGGGAAGGAAGCAGAGACGTGAAAGTGAAACGGAATGGGCTAGATTGAATTCACCTTGTTTCAGCAGAATCGTTTTAATGTGCACTTTCTTTACCTTTTTTTCTCTTCTTTATAACATTTCTTGTCATGTGTTAGCAGCCGTTGTTAGAAGTGACCGTGACTGGACAGTGGTAGTGCCAGTTGAGCCAGTTCACACAGGAAAGCCCCCGAAGCATGTCTTAAAGGGAAAGACAGTCCAGGGAGTTCCGGAGAGGCCAACAGAGTTTTCTAGGAGGAAACATTTGAGTTCTGCTGAACCTCTGATGACAATGACAAATCTGAGCTCCGTGATGTATCCAGGGCGGATTCACGTTAGACGGGATGTCCTGGCTTTGAAAAGATTGTCCCACCCAGCTTCTAAAGTTTGATTTCAATGCAAATATGAATTCGACTGTGATTTTATATTTAGTGTTGAGTAGCCGACCAATGATTTCCAAATGGCCACTCACATTCCACGAATGTTATCCAGGCCTAACTGCCTTCCGTCGATGGGACCCCTTCTTGGAATTGTTAACGGCTAGCTCTCACTGGCAGGATGTCAGGAACTCACATTCTTTTTGTCAAGAGGTTAGAAAGTGAGATGTCCAAATCTCATAGTGGGAATATTCTAGGCTTAACATATTCGAGGGAGGAAAAGGAGGTAAAAATCCCTCTTAAGAACCTTCCCAGTTTTATAATAAAATAAATGGAAAAGTTCTGTAGTCGGCTGCAATAAATAACTACCCAACTTCCCCTGGGGTTGATAAGGAGAATCATTAATGGTCCCTAAGTAACTCCATCTCTGTCATTGTTAATTGCCCTGGATCGCAGTAGTTGTCGGGTAGAAAACCTAATGTCGGAACCTTCACATTGGCCTGCAGCCATTCGTCCTTGTCTTTGGAAGCCTAAATCGGAAACCATGTCTTGTCCGGGTCTTTGTTTTTCTGGGACTCATTTCATACCTTCCACTGTGAATTGTGAACATGCCACATTTCAGCCGTGGTGGTGCCTGGGAATAAGCGGCAGCCTGCTAATCTCAAAGTCAACAGTTCAAACCCACCAGCCAGTCCCTGGGAGAAAGAAGAGGCTGTTTGCCCCCACAAAGATTTGCAGACTGTGTTGGAACTGACTCAAGGGATATGAGTATGGGCCATATAACTTTATTTTAATATGTTGTTATTGCGAGTGCCATTTAGTCAATTGCAACTAACAGCACCTCATAGGATAGAGGAGAAAAGGATTTCTTTCTAGAAATCTTTACGTAAGTAGATCACTAAGTCTTTTCTTCAGCAGAGATGCTGGTGGGTTCCTGCCATCGGCCTTTGGGTTGCTAGTCAGGTGCTTAATCAATGCACTGGCATGGCACATTACATTTTAATGTAGACCCTTCCAGCTTTTTCTGTTTGCTGTCAGTCCTTCCTGCAGTTAAAGAAACATTTTAATGTTCTACTCAATTTGACAGTGAAGTGGCCTAAAAAATACAAAACAATGGCCTATGTTACTTTTCATTTAGGCTCCATGTTAAAACTTCCTGGGAGCTAATGTTATCTTCACTTGATGGATGACAAAATTTTTATTCAGAAACTTTAAGTCGTTTGTCCAACTTCATTCCAAGTTGAAACAGGTTTTCCTGTCTCCCTAGTCTATGCTCTTCCTTTATTTTACACTTGTGCTTTATTTTTATTATTTTTTTTCTAGGAATATTTTATTTTATTTATTTTATTTTTATTTTTTTTATTTTAACAATTTATTGGGGCTGATACAATTCTTTTCACAGTTCATACATATACATACATCAATTGTATAAAGCACATCTGTACAGTCTTTGCCCTAATCATTTTTTTCTCTTTTCTTCTTTTACATTTTATTAGGGACTCAAACAACTCTTACCACAATCCATACATATACATACATCAATTGTATAAAGCACATCCATACATTCCCTGCCCCAATCATTCTCAAGGCATTTGCTCTCCACTTAAGCCCCTTGCATCAGGTCCTCTTTTTTTTCTCCCCTCCCTCCCCATTCCCCCCTCCCTCATATGCCCTTGGTAATTTATACATCGTTATTTTGTCATATCTTGCCCTATCCGGAGTCTCCTTTCCCCTCTTCTCTGCTGTCCCTCTCCCAGGGAAGAGGTCACATGTGGATCCTTGTAATCAGTTCCCCCTTTCCAACCCACTCACCCTCCACTCTCGCAGCATCGTCCCTCACACCCTTGGTCCTGAAGGTATCATCCACCCTGGATTCCCTGTGCTTTATAAACGTCCCCTCCATCAAAAAAGTGCTTTTCCTTATAAAAAGAGAGCCCTTAAAATCATGGTGGTGGCGGAGGTGGTGATCTCAATAATCAAAGAGAGGTTCTTACACATTTGTTTCCAACTTGATTCAAATGGCAATGTCCAAAAATATCGATGGTGCTTTGTTCTCCTCTGGTCTATGGACAGCAGCAGGACTACTTTCCTGTTCCCATCCATCCACATCTCAGTATCCACCTAAGGCCCATCTTTCCCTGTTTGAGCCAACTGATTAATGTTTATTATTCTACTAACAGTTAATGCAATTGATAATGTTAAAATGTCTTTCTCAATGTTAAAAATCTGGAACTTAAAAAGAAAACTATAAACAGTGTCAGAAGAAAAATTAAAAGAAAAAGAAAATTCCTACCTATTTGAGACCTAAGTAACTTGATTAAAATTAATTTCAATTAGAGGTTTGCTCTTATTAAATGAAAGCTGATATCTTTATGTGAACTTGTGTTCAACCTTATCTATAGTTATACAGATTTTTAAGTCCATTTAACCACATATTTGAATTTCATCTCTGTGTTCTGAACTTACAAAGTTTGAATACAGATTTTCCATTTCTTCTCACTCTCTGACTTCCCTCTGAACCCTTTTCAGCTGATGTAGTTTCAGGCTGTGAATGTTTTCTTTCTCTCATAGCTCCGTTGTACAAAAGAATGTCTCCTGTTCTTCCAAGCTCATACCACACATGGCATTCCGTCCCCATCGAAGATCAGATGATTTCTCTCCAAGAGAATTGGCATCAAGGCAAAACCTGGAGATGAAAGGAAGAGTTCAGTTTACTTCCAATAGTAGAGAATGATTCGGAAATAAATGTTGAGGTTAAAAAGGCCAGATGGTAATTCAACTGTATCCTTGCTATAAACATGGCTTGATTTATGGGAAGTACAAATGGTATCTTAGTTTAGATCTGGATGGCTTTGCTTTCTCTTTCTGAGTTTTAAATTCATCAGATTCTTTTACTCCCACTATCAATCTTTCACTACAAAGAGACACCCTTAATCAAGAATTTGGGAGTTTTAAAAAAAATACAGAAATTGATAAATGTTAACAACTCTAATCCATGCAAATTACTGTCCCTTGTCATGATTTATGACCTGACTGATGTGCTTGTACAAAAGATCCTCAAAGGGCTCTGACAACCCAAGCTTCCAGTTGTGAATCATCTTTCCCCCTTTTCATAGGGATCATGCTGAATTAGTTTTCACTTATTGTCTTTGCTTGGCATTGTGGTGATTAGCTTGCTTGACTTTGTCAGAAAAATCCATCGGAAATGTTTATTTCCTGGAGCAAATCTCAGGGAAACAGTGTGTTTATCACTTCAAGGGTCTGGACTCAAAAGGCAACTCGGGGCCCACCAGTATTACAGTGCAAGAACTGGAGGGAACAATGCCATGTGATTGAGTAGCAGTGGTGCAATCGTCCCCTGTCATAGACCCCGCGGATTCCTCAACCTGTTTTTGTTCTCTGATCTCTGCTAATTAAATATGGAAACTGAAATAATACTAATTCGATTCCGTGTTTCCATCTTGCCTTGTCAAATCACAGACGATTATTCAGGAGACGAGGCTTCCTATCTGAAGAAGTTTCGTGGGCTGTCCGCCGCTGCCTGGAAGTCAATGCATTAGCATTCCCGCAAAGAGATTCATTTGGGTCAACGTGACGGCTGGAAGGATCACAACAGCTGCGTTTTGCCTTCTTACATAGCAACAGGAAACATAACCTGTTTTTAGACAGACACCTACTTGTGTCTCATTCTTTACATTCTTTCGAGACTCAAGTCAAATGCCATTTCCATTACGAAATCTCTAGTCATCCTCAAAGTGAAATAACACTTTCCATCCACTGCACTCCCAGTCATGGCTTGGGCACACTTGGGTTCATTTAGTTGAGTGTGTGGCTGAGTGTGAGAGCTCATCGGGACCAAGAAGCTTGCATGTGTCATCTGTGGACTCAAGGAAGCAAAGGAAAGGACGGTTGCACTGAGCTGTAAGAGGTCAGCGCAAGATGCCAGAGGGACACGTACGACCATTTTCTGGGTTAGACTATGGACATAATCTTCCAAAGACTCACATAACACCATCCAGTGAGTGGGAATGGAGTGGAGGTTTTAAAAAAAAGTATTTTTAGCTATCATAAGAAGAGAGACAAACAAGGCTTTCACTTTGCAAAATGAAAGAACATATTTGGATAGAAGAGCCAAACTCCGAAAGACTCAGATCAATGACTGGTAATCGATTCTGACTCATAGTGATCCTGTGGGGGCAGAGTAGGACTGTTCTATAAGGTTTCTAGACTGTAAATCTTTATTGAAGGTGGCCATTACGCTACTCTATCGAGAACTGAACCATCAACTGAACCATCAACCATTTCAGTTAGCAACTCGGCTTAACCACTGCATGACTGGTCTCTCTTGAGAGAAGAACAAGTAGAATCAATTGGTTGAAGCAAAGAGTACAATGGTAAGAACTGATAAAAATGACACTGGACAGTTAGAGAGGTCCTAACGTATGTTCTCATATCTTTCTCAAAATTGTAATATTCCATGACTTATCTATGGCATGTTATAAAAGGAATCAGGACATATATCCCTATCTCTTTTCCCAAATGTCTCTGTTGCTTATTCAGAGTCTGCCATAACCATTGGCCAAAGGTATGATTCTAGGCAATTATCCTCTAAACTCAGCTTTCTCCAGAGAGTGTTTAGAACTGCATGCAAAAAATGTGCCTATTAAAATAGACTATATGTGAGGGTTATGTACTGAGCTGCTAACAGCAAGGTCAGTATTTCCAGTCCACCAGCCAGCTGCTCCATGGGAGAGAACACTGAGACTACGTCCTCCCATAAAGGCTTACATCCTCAGGAACCGTACCGGGCACTGCTGCTCTGTCCAATAGAGTCACTGTCAGAATGGACTCAATGGCTCCTCATTTGGTTTTGGTTTTAATGCCATACACTAGTACAAAGAATCATCGAATGTGATCTAGGAGGGGAAAGAACAAACAGATTGCAGAGTTTGGGAAATTGTGTTGGACAACTTTGTGTCCTAATGGCATCGTTCCAAAAGTGTTTGCTCCTTTTCAGTCCATAGGAGTGGGCCCAGTCACAGTACAGAAGAGGCACAAGCTGTTTCACAATGTTCAGAACACTCATCCTCCTACTTCTACATCTACTACAAGAATGGCCTTTTTAAAGTCACACCCGATTTACAAACTGTTGGCTAATGGAGTCGGATGTTCAGGAACAGACAGGGAGTAACTGCTTGCTATCCAGTTTCTATGCAATCAAGGAAGGACAGCCCTCTTTCCCCGCAAACCCCCCCCCCCAGAAAAGTGTGGGTGGAAGAGAGAACTGTAAGGACCTGCTCTGTAATCTGCTAGCAACTTGTATGTCTTAAAAGTTTCAAATGGCTTGACAGACTCAGTGAGTTCCCCTTATTTTACAGTTTTCTTATTATGGATATAAAACACACATCCGAAAAAGAGTACAGCTCATTGAGTTCTTATAAACACACACAAGTGCAATTAATACACTCTTCCTGTAGTCCCTTCACCAAGTCCCTTCCCAAAGAACCCGCCCTTCCCTCAAAGACCAGAGCTCCTCTGACTTTTAACTTACTTTTTTGCTTCCCTTCCCTTTTTTAATTGTTTTATTAGGGACTCATACAACTCTTATCACAATCCATACATGCGTCAACTATGTAAAGCACATCTGTACATTCATTGCCCTCATCATTCTCAAAACATTTGCTCTCCACCTAAGCCCCTGGCATCAGGTCCTCATTTTTTCCCTCCCTCCCTGCTCCCCCCTCCCTCATGAACCCTTGATAATTTATAAATTATTATTTTGTCATATCTTGCCCTATCCGGCGTCTCCCTTCACCCCCTTTTCTGTTGTCCACCCCCCAGGGAGGAGGTCACATGTAGATCCTTGTAAGCGGTTCCCTGTTTTCAACCCACTCTCCCTCTACCCTCCCAGTATCGCCCCTCACACCACTGGTCCTGAAGGGATCATCCGCCCTGGATTCCTTGTGTTTCCAGTTCCTATCTGTACCAGTGAACATCGTCTGGTCTAGCCAGACTTGCAAGGTAGAATTCAAATCATGATCAGAGGGGCGGGGAGGGGATTAGTAACTAGAGGAAAATTGTATTTTTCATTGTTGCTACATCGCACCTTGACTGGCTCGTCTCCTTCCCTAGACCTCTCTGCCAGGGGATCTCCTGTGGCCGACAAATTGGCTTTGGGTCTCCACTCTTCACTCCCCACCTCATTCACTACGGTAAGATTTTTTTTTCTGATGATGCCTGATACCTGATGCCTTGGACACCTCGTGATTGCACAGGCTGGTGTGCTTCTTCCATGTGGGCTTTGTTGCTTCTGATCTAGAATGGCTCTTTGTTTACCTTCAAGCCTTTAAGACCCCAGATGCTATATCTTTTGATAGCCGGGCACCATCAGCTTTCCTCGCCATATTTGCTTATTCACCCGCTTTGTCTTCAGTTTCCCTTTTTTATATTAACCACCTACAAGCACATTTCTAAATATGAAAGTTGACTTATGTTTGATTGTTACATGAGATATAATGTCTATCTCTTCCTTTATACTTATCATCCTAGTGAGGTTCATCAAGATTTTGTGAGTGGATGTGGTTCATTTGTTTCCAAGTCCCTTCGCCCCTTGCATGATCATGCAGTATTTCCTTACTCTCTTATTGATAGATATGTGGGGTCTTTTTTTGGGGGGGGGTCTATTAAAATGCTGTGCCAATGAAATTTTCTGTGTATGTCTCTTGGTATGTATATGGATATATTTCTATTAGGACATATATGAAAAATAGCTTCACCTTCAACATTAGCTTTGAAAAAATACTAAGCAGTTTTCTAAAGTACCCACAGTCAATTCAGACTTCGAGTATCAGTGTAGGTGTATTTATGTGGTTCCACGTATGTGAATGGTTTTGTTTTAATTTTAGACAGTATTGTGGATAGCGAGTGTTAGCATCATGTGACTCTAATCTAATTTCTGTTGTAAGTGATGATAGTAAGCATCCTTTTGTATATTTAGTGACCATTTAATGAGATCTGTTCAGAAGTATTATCATCTAACTCTTATCCATTTGTCTGTTTGATTGTCTTTTTCTTCATCTTAGTATGTGTAAATTATTTATGCTATACATATAAGTAATTAGATAATTTCACATTTTAATTCGTATATAGCTATGAAATTAAATGTATTGGATTGCAATGGAAAACCTTACTAAATTCATGTATTTATTCTAAATATGCATTTGTTTATTCTTCTGAACATTATTTATAGTAATCATGTCACCTATAAAAATGACAACTTTATTTACTTTTACCAATCATTAGGCCTCTGATTTAATTTTTTTCATGCATGCTATTGACTTGGAGTTGTAACATATGACTTTTTCATTTTTATTTCAATCTCCGAAGAAAACATGGGCCATTTTATCAACTTAATATAATGTTTAATTTAAATTGGTGTGTTAGTCTGGGTAGACTAGATAAACAAATCTAGAGCGACTCATATATGTATAAGAAAGAGGTTTATATAAAAGAGCAATTGAATCTTAAGAAAACATTCTAGCCCAGTCCAGATCGAGTCCATAAATCCGATATTAGCCCATATGTCCGATATCAATCTGTAAAGTTCTCTTCAGACTCATGAAACACATGCAATGACACCGAATGCAGGATGATCACAGGTCAGTGGGTGCAAAGTCTTTTGGATCCAGTGGAGATAGAAGCATGTCAGCCTGGCAGGGGTCTCCACATGTCTCCTCCAGTTCCAAGGACACAGGGGCTATTGGCCCAGCGACATCTGTCTTGTCAGTAGAGTGTCTCTCAGGGATTGAGCAGAGAGAGAGAGAGAGGTGTCTCCAGTCTCCAAGGAGGAATACAGGAGTTCCCAGAATTCTCAGGAGAAGGCCTTGCCCACACAGAGGTTTCATTTGCTGTGATCTGATTAACAGACTAGACTCCACCCCTTCATGCTTAAATCCTCTCAAGTCTCAAATTGACACCAGATTATGTAACTACCACAATTGGGTAGATAACTTGTATTATATTGAAAATAAGCTTTCTATATCATTCACGCTGAAAATATAAAAAATATTATGAAAAAATTATCAGTATCTGGTTCATTTTTTGCTCACTTGAGTTTTGCTTTAGTCTGATAATTTGGTGAGTAATCAATATTTTCAAATTTAAATACCAAAGTAATATTCATGTCGTAACCCCAGATTGGTTATATATATGCTGGATGAGCTAATTTCCATTTATATTATAAATATATATTTTTATATTTGACTACAATATTTAACATCTTCTCAAAATTTGGTATCAAAACTATACTGGACTTATAAAACAAAATTATGATTATTCCTTTATAGTTATTCTCTCAGATGTTTTGTGTAATATTTCTAATTTATTTTAATACATTGTAGAATTTAAAATGCTTTATGAAATTTCTCAATAAGTAGCCATTATCCAGTTTGTATTAATTAGTCTGGCCAAAATATATGCTTAAGAATGTGGCCAGTTCTTATATTTTTTTCAGTTTTATTAGCATAAACTTTCTCAATATCCAGGATTATGTTTCTTTCTTCTGGATATTAAGGTGTTGGAGTGATACGTCTAGTATAGTACAAATTACTTATGTTTTCTCATTTTTTTCTTGGTCAAATGTACTATTACTACACCAAAAAATAAATAGAGGCATACTCACTGCCATTCCGTCAATGCCTACTCATGGTGACCCGATTTAAAATCTTTTCTGAACAGATAATCTCATCTTTCCAGTACAGTTCCCTGGAAATCTCTTAAGATCGCTTACTGATTGAAATTATTCAAGGTCACTTGTTCTCTCTTTGAAGTTCTGGCTACTACTAGCTCACTTTTTAAAATAAAATGCATCTAGTTTGTGGCTCATCTCAAAAGAGGTATGTTCATCTTGTCTGCAGTGGCTAGTTTCATACTCCTAATCCCCCGAGCTCTGGCTTCCTATGACTCTCAGAGTTCCGACTTACTCGCTCAGCTGCCCGTTGCTGGTAGAAGGCATTGAGTCGCTTCTGACTCACTGTTACTCCATGCACAGCAGAATGTGACATCCTCAAAATCGTTCCTAAGTTTGAGCCCATTGTTGAAGGCACTGCATCATTTTTCTTCAGGGTCTGCCTCTTTTAGGCTGCCCTTCGACTTTACCAAGCATAATGCCCCCTTTGTAGGTAATGTTCCCCCCTGATAGCATGTCCAAAGAACGTGAGATGAAGTCTCACTGTCCTTGCCTCGAAGGCTATATAGCCTTTGATCATCATCAGAGTGTGCCCAAGTTTCCTGGCTTCCAGTTAGGAAATATGAATAATCTGCATCCTGTAGGTTGTTAATTAACTTCACTCCAATCCCAATGCTATGCAATATTTTTATACAGTCCAGATTCTTGGATGATTTGCTCAACAGACAGAATGTGTAAGTATTGTGAAAGGATGCAACTCTGACACACACACATTTTCTGATTTAAAAACCACAGAGTAGTCCCTTGTTTTGTTTGAAAGTTCATTTTCTTATCTATGTACAGATTCTGCATGTTCATAATGAACTGTTTTGGATTTTCCATTCTTCACAATGTTATTCATAGTTTGTTATGGACCACGTAGTTGGATGAGTTTGCATAGTCAATAAAATAAGTATGTTTCTTATATTTTCCATAACCATCCATCTGAAATCAGCAATGATATTTCTTCTACGACATCAGCTTCAGAATTTAGCTTGAATTTTCATAGATCTGTTGATGTACTGCAGCAACCAGTTTTGAACTATCTTCGGTAAAATGGTACTTGCAAGTGTAATTAATTCTATTGGTTGATAATTTTCACCTTCTATTTGGTCACTTTTTTGTTTTTGGAATGGACACAAATGTGGGTCCCTTTCAGTGGCTTGGCCAGGTAGCTATTTTCTGGATTATTTGACATAGACAATTGGGGGTTCCTGCACTGTATCTGTTTATTGAGACATTGCCCTTGATGTTCAGTTGGTTCCTGATGCCTTGTTTTCCAGTAGCGCCTGCAGTGCCATTTCAACTTCTTCCTTCGGCACCATCAGTTCATCGTCATATGATACCTTTTGAAATATTTGAATGTCGAACAATTCTTTCTTACACAGTGATTATTTGTTGTGTTTCCATCTTCTTTTTATTCTTCCTGTACCGGTCAATATTTTGCTCATAGTATCCATCAAGGTTGCAACTGAAGTTTTGACATTTGTCGTTAGTTTTTCAGCTTGAGAAATGCTGAATGTATTCTTTCTTTTTGGCTTTCTAACTGCAGACCTTTGCATGTTTCATTACAATCCTTTGCTGTGTTTTCCTGACCTGCCCTTTGAAATATTCTATTTAACTCTTAGTTAATCATTTCTTCCATTAGCTAGCACTACTCTAAGTCCAAGAGCCCATTTTAAAGTCTCTTCTGACAAAGAGATCACATCCATGGTAGATTTTAAATCTAGAAAATAGTGTGGCTACATTGAACTACTTAGATGCCTGGCAGAATTATACAGCAGTAAATAGGGAAGAAATATGTATTTAGTATGTATTAAATGTTGGAAAACTAATGTGTCAAATGGAGGGTACTCATGAAGCTTGCTCAGACATCTATGAAGTCAGAGGAGATTTGCAAAACTGTTTTTATATGTATAATGTGTGGTCACCAGAGTTGGGACAAAGGCACCAGATAAGCTGTGACAAGAGAGCAGTTTTGAAATCACCTGGATATAAATTGGAAGGCGATTCACAATGAAGAAGACTGAAGGCACAGGTTTGAGGGCCAAGGACAAATTAGAAATTAACCAGAAGTTATAGACCACAAGTTATGGAAAGGATTTCAAATAGTTGAAACTGTAATTGAACCAATGGTTTTCAGTCCTTTGAACAAAGAAATATTTTATGGTTTGACTTATGTTTTGTTATTGGTGGAGGGGTCAATGCTGGGTTAAAAAACAAAACAAAACAATGGAAGCCAAACCCAGAGCCAACAGTCAAAAATCCTTTTGGTGATCAAACCCATGTATGAATACACTCTGTCTCCCCCAAGGTCTGTCTGGGCAGTGCACATGTCAGCTCTTCTCCAGGGCTTGATGGAACCACACAGTTCCTATTAGTTTATAATTCAAAAGGATTTTCTAATTGTTTTGATCTGATTATGCTCCTGGTAAAAATGTGTTTGTCAGCGCTGCTACAAACAAAGCGTCAAGGTCACTGAGGAGGTTTTGGCTTTGCCGGGATTCCCCCCTCACTAAACTCCCAATCATTGTGTATGGGAGCAGGTCACTGTTACGGTTTGTCAGCTAAGCTCCGTGGCGGAAGCTCGCACACCATCTGTTCTCAGATGCCTAGTGTTGCCCACAGCAATTTGTGCCTCCTCTGTTCGCACTCCTCACTTTCAATTTCCACAAATACCAAAAATGAAAATCTTAGAAAATTGTGAATTAAACTTGGGAATAATCCCGAGCAAATTTGTACCCGAGGATAGCAACTACCTTAGGAGTCCGTGAGCCTTTGTTTTGGTCAGTGGACACGATAACAGGTTATAAGAGGTATGGTCAGATTATTATTTTCTCTTTCCAGTGTAGCTCTTCTTACCCATCACTAAAACTGAGGAAGTTGGGTGGGGGAGGGGGAAGGGCAGAGATGAATTAACACATATCGAGAATTATAATTACCTACCACTACTGGGAGAAATATATGTTGTGCCAGACCATAGGGTCCTTATGAATTGCAATGAACTAGATAGCAGTGGGTTTGGTTTGGGGACACAATGTCAGCATTTCATACATAACATCATGCTTGAGAAGGTATTCAGTGTAACCATTCTTTTTAAGATAGAAGGCATCTTTGAAAATTAGTGAAAATAATTGCCTTTCATCCTGTTCTGATGAGTTCTAGAGGTTAAACCCAAGAGTCTACATTTAACCAAGCATTCTAGATGATTCTTAGGGTCAAGCAGATGCAGGGATGACTGAAGAAGGAGGAGAACAAATTGGGAAATCAGAGAAACTTATGTGAGGATCAGTTCAAAAGTGGCTAGCAAAAGCCATGCTATTCCAAGAAAACTTCATAAATTTGTGTACCTCAATTTTAAAACAAAAGGAATTGTTGTTTCCTTTTAAGGAAAAGAAAATCTCAACTGCACAAATAAATGACCAGGTACCTGATAAATAGGAACGCTGCTAGTGTACCGCAAGCCAACATTTGGCAGTTAACTGGAAGGCTGTACGTTCCAACCTGGCTTCAGGTCCTCAGGGGAAAGGTCTGGAAATCTGCCTGCACAAAGATGATGCCCTAGGAAAGCCAGGCAGGCACTTCCACTCTGCTACCTGGGATCTCTATGAGTCGATGTGTCCAACTGACTCACTAGAACCTAGTAACAAAGAGGACTATAAATATGAAATCAACTAACACTTTTATGAATGTCACAATTAGAAAAAAATAATTTGATATAGCTGAGCTCCATCCCAAACTAAACCAAGTTCACTGCTCTGGAGTTGATGCTAACTCATAATGACCCCTATAGGATAACAGCCAAATGTATGACCATTGTGGACAAATGTGTGGGATACAGAAGGATTTCTCCCAAGCCGTCTCCCCAAAATATATGCCAAACAGCTGCTTTCGAAAGACCATACACTTGGAGGTCATCAGAAGTAGGTCAGGGGTTATTCTCCCTGAGAGCTATCAGCCCTCTAGAGCAAGCAGCCACCACTGTTTATCCCACAACAAATAGGGCCCACTTCCTTCTGATAAGGATAGTAGTTGTCTGTTTCCTTGTAGGAGACCCCAGAGAGGTCAAACCCGCCCAAGGATAACTAAGGCTAGGCTGCCATCTTGAATCTAGGGTCCACCCATCTTGTCACATGTCTACCACCAATCCCTCCCCTTCCTATTGCGTGTATGTGCCTAGACCACCCCTTCTGATTACTGTATTACCTATAGGACAGCCCCTTCCTGTGACGTATGTCCTCACCTGTAATTGGGGGGCTTGCATGTCCCTAGAAAATATAAAAAGCCTGGGCTAGCATTAAAGATCTCTCTCTTCTCTCCCTCCACGTGGACCATCGAGTGGGGCTGAGGTGAGCATGCTACCATGAATCGCATCTGACTCCATTTATTTCAATACTTCACTTCTATCGCTCATGCTCTCTATAACTTTGCTATGATCTTTACTTATTATCGCTGTACAATTGCGCCTACCGGACCCGTAATGATGTGTTAGGGGCTGGCTTCCCCTGACACAAATGAATCTATTCTTCCTTAAATTTAGTAACAAACTAAGAAATAAAAATGGGTTGCCATTTAAAACCATGTAGACCTTTCTTTTGTGAACCTTCAGTCACCGAGAAAGTCCACGAATATAGAACATCCAAAATAGTAGATAAGCCATCATCCATTGGACTGGGAGTTGGGGGCGTATCATTAGAATTTCATGATGTTTTTACCTGCTTGATGTGCTTATCTCAGTAAGCTCTTTTGAGTATTATATACACTATTCAAGGCAGCTTTGAATAATATTTTAGATAAATGTTAAGTATGGGATAATCGCTAGAAGTTGATCCTTGTTATATCTAAATGTGACTTTTCTTTTATTCCTTCATTTAGCAAATCTTTGTCTCCCACACATAAATGCAGTGTTAGGCCCTGGGGGTGGGAGAAAAGACCACTAAAATTTCTACTGTCTTTAAGGAGCTTATATTTTAATGGTAACAAGGAGGGGAAAAGGGGAAAGAACTCAATAAAAAGTTAGAGAAGTCCAGAAGAATTGAAAAACCTAAAAATTCTTCTGGAGGACACACGAAGCTCTGCTCCCCTGTATTATAATTATAAGTAGATCACACAAATAAGTGCATATTCTTATACTTCTCAATGTTCTATTTTTGCAGACAGCTCAATATTTAAACTGTGATCTTTATGTTGTCCTTGTCTAAGCTAACCTTGGCTGTTTCTCTTAGACCAAAACTGCATCCAGAGCCTGGAGTGAGGCAAAGCAATTACCAATACGGAGCAGAGTAGCAAATTTGGGATTAAGTGTCCTTCTATGCCTTGCTTGCCATGCAACCTTGAGCAAAATGTTAATGTTTTCTGTGTCTCAGTTACTCGTCTTTATAAAAACAGACTATCAATCAACCAAAGACATCTTTGAGTAGCTGGAAAGTCCTTAATGTGTAGGTCAATAGGATGTCCCTATTGTTCTGTAAACTGACTGGGCAGGTAAAGATAACAAAAAGGACTGATGTAAATATTTCCAAGTGGTCATTGTTTTAACTTTTTTTTAAGTGACCTCATATTTTGAAGACTTAGACTGACACACATGAGAGTTCATGGTGTAGTTCATTATAGTTCTACTTTTTTGTATGTTTGCTATGTGCCATATGAAAGAGTTAAGGAATGGGAGGAAAAAAAGAGTCAGCTACTTAGACAATGGCAAAACAGGAATGTCTTTTATCCAAATGCAAACATTTCCCCCTATGTTTGTCATGGGCTTTTGCCATTTATTTCACGGTGCATTTGAGGTACATAGGCAACAAAGAGAAGAACTGTGGAAATAATCCCCCAGTCTTTGTAAATTAAAAAGGGAAAACATTACAAGCTGCCCAAACTGAGAAGGCCTCTAGCTTCCCTACCCTGGGTTTCTTTTAGCGTGCCTGCTACGACATGGGTTTATGTTCACTAGGATATCACCTACTGTATAACAAGTAAGGTATAACGTGCCATATTGGACTACCATATGGCTAGCAACCTCAGGTTGATAGGAACTATCAATGGAGAAATCTGAGAGCAGAATGAGCCTCGGGATAGAACCAGTTATCACTCAAGCATGCTATATAATTGGCTGTAGTGAGAAACTAAAAAATGTCTTAGAAACCAGATGGATTTGAAATGTTCCATTATTCATAAACACTTTTTTTTTCACCCCCGGCTGTACTTGTTTCCATTCCCAAATATTCTACCGTCGAAATTTGATGAAGAAGGTGTGAAAAGGGACACAGCTCTTTGTTTTTTCTGAGCAGTGTTCCCGTAGCCAGGGCACCCAAGAAGCTAGAAAAACATGTCGGTGACAATTTGCTTAGGGACTCCTTATAGCCTATTTGTGTTATAAGTGAACATGTGTGTGGAAGAGTCTATAAGGGGTGGGGGGGTGTCTTGTGTGCAGAGCTGAGCTGTGGAAACCCATCCTCTAGGTCCAAACTGCCATTTCCCATTTTTTAAACATAAATTAAATGAGCCATGGATGTCATGTTGATAGGAAGTGGCTCCCTAAGGAAGGAAATCACTTACTCTCCTTCTTACAGTCTATCTTCTACCCCTACTTCCTTTTCCTCCAGATGAGAGGGCAGGAGAAGGCAGGGCATTTTGATTTGGATTTAAAAAAATAAATATATACCTAGTCAGAGTCACAAAGAGCATCTCAGGGACATGTATAAACAACGAATGGTTAGAAGACTCCGTCATGCAACCATTTCTGCAGTTTGGTTATTTATATACCAGATGAAATGTAAGGAGGAGAGCATGTTTCCAGGGGTATTTGTATATCACAAAATGACCTGAGAGAAGAAAACTCAGGCCCTCGCCTCTGTAACTGATGATGGAAAATCCAAAATCTCCCACAACTCAGAAACACCAAGCGCTATCATCTCAGTAGACATTTTATTATCCTTAGGAATAAGACAGCTGCCCTATGGATGTGGAGAAAATGTCTCTTTCAGGAATTCGTATAATTATTGTTTAAGGGGGAGTTTGTTTTGAGTAATTTAAATTCAGAATTAAAGATCTGATGCATTTGAGGTAGGTAATATACAATTAGTGTGAAAGATGAATCCTTCCCATGCTCGCTTACTTGAATCTCACTGATCACCACTTCAGCTAGTTCAATCAGACTAGTTAGAGGGTGGGACTGGGGAAAATCTACCATGGGGCATTTGAACGTAAATGCTGGGAAATTTGATAAAACATAATGTGTGTTTTGTTGTCTCACTATTGACTTTGCCATCTCTCATTCACTGCCAGCGGGTCAATTCTGCCTCATAATGACCCTATAAAAACTATACTCCCTATCATTCCTGAACATATTCAGTGTAATCTACCATGAGCATGGTAGGACTACCCAGATTGGCACGGTTCACCGGACTTGAAAGCCACACCGGTCCTCTGCCAAGCTGTTGGTGGATTTCCACTACTGATCTTGGGGTGAGAAGCCCACAGTGCAAGCCCCTTCACCACCAGGATCTCTGTGGTGGAGAAGGAAGCTCCTGTAGCTGACTCAGAGAGCACATATTCTGTGAGTAACGTAGGTATACTTTAAGATGATAATTTTAAAGCAAAATTACTTTCTTAGTACTATATTCATTAAACACTACGGAAACTTTTTCGTTTTCTAGGCAAATATCACTTGACAATAGTGATCCCTTCAGAATCCAACCAGGCTTTCAAACTCAGGAAAATTCTCCAATCCCAAATCCTTCTTGAAGACTTTCTCATGATCTATCAACATAGCTGTATTCTCCAGTAATTTGCCTCTAAAAGCCCGTGTTACCTCTTTCAGACAGCATTATCTTTAAAATATTCTAATGTTTTTTGGCTGGGAGAAATCTTAGAGATTTCACATTAAATCTTCCCTCTATAAATTAAGGGGTATCAAGTGACTTGCCCAGGGTCAAAAACTATCTACAATTCCAAAGGTTGCATACTCTCCTCAGATAATAGTGGTACTGTCTTCAATGCAAATTAAGCATCTATGGCCTACAGAGAGAAGATTGACCATTTGCTGTGTCCCATTATTCAATTGCCTTTGAATAGAATTTACTTCCCAAATGGCTTATAAAATCTTTAATGGCATGGATACTGTTTCATATATCTCCTCTTTCTCATACAGTCTGCTGCTGAAAGCACACTAGAAAACCAATGATTATAATGAATGTGTTAGATCGTCATAAAGAATAGAATTTTTTAACCTGAAAGGCACATAAAATTGGTTACTTCAAAGTAAATAATCTGTGGGCCTTAGTATAGTCACTATACCGTGCAATCACTACCTCTAATTCCAAAAGATTCTCATCACCCCAAGACTAAATTTGGTATTTATGAATTATATTCCTTTGCCCCCTCCACTAGCCCCTGGCAGCCATCAGCGTGTTTTCTGCCTCTTTGTCTTTACTTATTCTGCATATTTTAAATCAATATGTGACCATATTATAAGTTCATTCACATTGAAGTTATATCAGTTCTTTGTTGTCTTTTTATGACTGAAGAATATTTCATTGTGTATATATACAAACACACACATATAATGTGTTTATTCATGAATTTATTGATGGACATTTGGGCTGGGGTCACCTTTTGGCTGTGATGAATATGTCTTTGATGCCTTTGTTTGGTTCTCTGTTTTTAATTCCTTTGGCATACACTGACGAGTGGAATTGCTGGACCATTGCTTTCCTATTTAACTGGTTTCATAATGGTAAACATGAATGTAAGAACATAGCTGACATTTCAGCAAACTTCACAGGGATATCAATTATGTTATCATGTTGTTCACACATCATCCTTATTCATTCTCAAAGTATACCTCCGCCTAAATTGTGAACTGATAGACGATTTTCCATAGTAGGTGAAATATTTGACATAAGGAATAAGATTTTAAGGATAAAAATGATGGAATAAAGTATTATTTTATTTACAATAACTATTCGTTAGGCTTTTGGTAAGATTTGCTGTACAAATTTTACCATCCACGTATATAATCTCTACCTATAGGTGGCAATTATGACACCTTGAATTTTAAAATCAAATACCATGTAGTGTCCCAGGATCGGCTCCCTTGGTAACCCTTACAAATCCATGGCAGTGCTTTCAGCTCCATGACAGAGATGACTCAGAGGTAATGCCCACAGCTATTCAGGGTCTTCAAGATTTCTACTGCTCTATACAGTAATGTTGACTAAGGACTATTCACTCCTCTCACTGCCATTCTTGTCCCATTTTGATATGAGAAGTTACCAATCTCCTCTCCTATTTCGATCAATCCTTTGGAGTCTAAAATCCTATTTTATGGCCATCTGCCATTGATAGTAAAATGGGACTGATGTCCATAAGTCAATCTCTATTGAGTAGTGAGTAAATGACAAACAATACAATTAAAGGAATAAATGGAAAAATTAAAACAATGGGATGAGAATTCTAGTTAATATTATTAGGGAAGATTTACATTGTTATATGTGCTATCTCTGTCATACATGGTAGTGAAATATGCATTAGACCCTATCTAAGCTCACAAAGGGATAATGACCAGAATAATCACAAAGTTGATTCCCTGGAAGTGGAAATTAGTCTGGGCTTAGGAGAAAAATATCAAGCCCCCCCCCCCTTAAGAACCAAGGCAAAAGGCCACATAAAGAAACTCATTTCACTATGCTAATTGTTCTCCAGACATAAACAATAAAGTTTCAGAATGAGGTTAAAGAGCAGACACTGAAATTACAGGACAAACTCCCTACAAGCAAGAGCCCTCAGATCATCTTCACTGAAATTTACCCGCATCCTGCAAAATTGTGTCCCTTCTTCAAAGCAGTTCCGCTCTCTCAGCTCTTCTCAGTCTTGCAGGTTTTCTTGCTGGCAAGAAAGGAGAGACTTCTGTCTGCCCCTGTAAGCAAGTCCCTCTCACAGCCCTCTGAACAGAATCTTCTTAAGATGCCACCTGTTAACCCTGACTCTGCCTTTGGTCCCTAGACCTGTCATCACCTTAAGTATGTTAACCCTTGACTCAAACAGTAGTCCTTTTACAAAATCCCTTGTCTTTCTACTTTTCCTCTCTTGCCTTTCCCCCTTTCTGTGGGTGGGCTGCTTATAGTTACAACTCCTTGTCAATTTCAAAACAAGGACCTCCCATCAGGCCACAAAGTGATCAGCCCCTTCTCAGGCACCACAGTTACTTCATTTGCATACTAGACTACAGAAACTTAATTAGCATTGTCCAGAGTCACTAAGTTTGCATCATCTTTTGACCAGTCCTTGAAAGCTGCATACCAATTTTAGGATCACACAAAAAGTCTCAAATCAAGTTGTTTACAATTTACCCAGGAAATGTCAATCAAATCATCCTGGACAAAAAGGACAAAGCTTCAGAGGTTGCAAACTAAGGCAAAAGTCTCAGTCGGGGCTTAGGAGAAAAATATCAAGAATTTTCGCCCCTAAGAACCAAGGCAAAAGGCCACATAAAGAAAATCGTTTCACTATATTGATTGTTCTACAGACATAAATAAGAAGGTTTCAGAATGAAATTAAAGACCAGACACAAGTTATATGAGAGAAACTCGTTGATACAAAGATCATTTAGATTTAGAAAAATGAAAAGGAGGAATTTGGTACCAGGATGGGGGAAAGACTTATTGACAAGCTAAGGTATGTAGCTGACACAATCTTGATTTCTAAAAGCAAGGATGACTTGAACCACGTGTTGGTAATGATCAAGGATTGCAATCCTTGGGGTGGGTTACAGTTGAATGTGAAGAAAACCCAAATCCTCACAATTAAACCAATAGGTTACATCATGACAAATGGAAAAAATATTGAAGTGCCAAGGATTTTGTCTTGATTGGTTCACAATCAATGTTCAAGGAAGCAGCAGTCAAGAGATCAAGTGCCATATTTGCATTGGTTAAATCTGCTGCGCAAGATCTTAAATTGAAAAACAGTGAGGTTACCTTGAACTTTAAAGCCTATGGCATTTCCTACCCAAGTCATGGTATTTTCAGTCACTTCACATGCATGTGAAAGTTGGATATTCGATAAGGAAGACCAAAGAATAATTGATATCTTTCTTTACATTATGATGCTGAAGGAATATGGTAAGTGTCGGGGAGTAGTTAAGAACAAACTAACCTGTGTCAGAGTACAGCCAGAAGGCTGTACTTTGGTTATGTCTATGTACTTTGGTTATGTGGTCAGGTGAGAGCAGTACCTAGAGAAGGACATGAGGCTTGGTAAAATAGGGGCAGTAAAGAAGAGAAAGGCTCTCAAGTAGATGAATTGACACAGTGGGCTCAACCATAGAAACAATTTTGAAGAAGATGCAGGACGGGACAATGTTTCTGTTGTGCATAGGGTCCCTATGAGGCAGAACTGACTCAATTGTCCCTAACAACAACAAAAACAACAACAGTTGATATGTCAAGACTGGACGTCTGGGTAACTAGGGACAACCTGTACAGACGTGATTCATTTGGAACCAAATTGGGTTAGTTAAGACAGCAAAACGTTCAAGGAGATGCATGTGCATCTCCTTATAGAATAAACCTCTAACCTTGTGGATTTTTTTGGGCGGTCCATCGGGAAGGAAATGAGACTTTGAAGATGTGTATTTACATCTACCTACTTGTAAACATCCTTCATATCTCGCTCACATAATGTTTGGGCATCTTTATTTGACTGAGATGAATACCTCAGAGGCCCAAACCTTGAAATGCAGTTTTATACGACTTTTCCTTATCAAAAGCAATCATCAACAAAATCTACATATTCACACTGCCTTGAGAACTCAACTCAACTTGAGCCTATAAATCTTTCATCTTCTTAATGATTTTATAATCTAGAATTCATGCTGCTCATTTGATTGAGAGGCCCCGAAGGAGATATCTTGACTATGGCGAAGGGTGTAGCTGCTCTGGAAGCTGTCGAGTACCAATTGCAACATGGATAAGGGCTTATATGATGCTTTTATTACCTTCCCCAAGGCCTAAATTAAAGTTTCTTAAGAAAAATATCAATGAACACATGACTTTGCTTTTGTGTGTGTGTATGTGTGTGTGTGTGTGTGTGTGTGTGTGTTTGGTATAAAGAGGGACAAGTTTTATTGAAACCTGTCCAAGGGAATGCTTGAAAAAATGAAATGAGTGATCATTATTTCTTAGCCTAGGAGACTTCATCAGAAATTCTTTTAAAATTAGTCACTTTGCCATCCTTTTGCCAGGCAGCATTGCAAATACTACCTAAGAAAAATGATCAGAACCTATTGATAAGTTACCATTGTTCATGTTAGCAGATAAAATCATTACACAGTATTGCAATATATTCCCAACTGAACCAGGGTGTTCTAAAGAACTTCTTATAATATGATAAAGGAGAAAGACTGGAATGACAAAACAAATATTTCCCTTTTGAGTCAGTGACTCAGTGGAAAGCCTGTACTCAATATCATCACATTTAATCTTCACAGCAGATTGTCATGATCATTACCCTCATGTTAGAGTCGAGGAAAGTCTAGTTTAGGTAAGCATAGGTTCTAAGGTCAAATAAAATGCAAATAGAACGTCTGAACTGTATCCTCTGCTCTTCACTACGTAGTTGTGTAAGAAAGTCAAACTGTGGGACAAAGAGAATAGAGCAAAAAATATTGAAGGTTTTAGAGTTGACTCTGAGGAGAAAGATTTAAGGAGAAGGCGGTATTAAAACGTGTTCCAGACAAAACAACAATGTGTTCCACTTCAATGAGATACAGATTATCTATATTATTATCTGTATTATTTTGAAGGATACAGATTAAAAAAGAGTATGAATCTGGAGAAAATGAAGCCATATGGGGTTTTAACACACTTGTTTAGATTCTTCCTAATCGAAATAAAGTGCAGGAGTTAAAGTGTGATTGGGCCATGAAAATGTAGTACAACTTTTGCGGAAAATCATCCCAGCTGCATTTTTGTGTGGATGAGATCAGGCAGAAGGTCACCAGCCCAGAGCGAGATAATAAAGATGGCGGAAAGAGCTAAAGAACACGAATGAACGGTGTGAGTCCTCCTTGCTTCCAAGAGAAGTAGACAGATAAGTAGCTGCTATTGAGTTGGCTCCAACACCCGGCAAGCTTACAACAAGGGAAAGGTTGCCTTGTCCTTCATCATTCTCATCATCCACATGTTTGAGTGCATCATAGATGTTATTGCGCTAATCTTCTTTACACCCACTTGCCTGCTACCTCACCAAATATGATGTCTTACTCCAGGATCTGAGTCTTCTTGAAGGCCTATCCAAAGCAAGTGAGTCAAACAAGGTTCTGCTGCCATTTATGAAGTTTTCATTGGCTAACTTTCATATATCGACCACCAGGAATTTCTTCCTGGTCTGGTTTAGTGTGGAAGCTCTGCCGAAACCTGTCTACCCAGGTTAACTTTGAAATACTTTAGCAATAGCATAACATGCAAGCGACCACAGTCGGATACACTGGCAGATGGATGGTGGTCTAAGAAAAGAGGAGCCTGAAAATTGAAATGACAGTTTAAAAATTGAAAATATAATACTGTCCCATTACAAACCCATTTTCTCCCTCATATGTTTCATTATTTACTTGTTTGTTTAGAAAGACACAATTTTGTTAATGTTAAGGCTCAAAAAGTTTGACTCACATTAGCCCCTCCACTGTTTTTCCTTTCCATTTACTCAGCTCCTGGATGTCAATGCTTACTTTTTCATCTGATACCTCCTTTCCATCTCAATTACATTTGCAGTACCACCACTACCTTATCACGCCTTGGGAATAATGCTCTTTACTGAGCTTTTCCTTTGCGCTAGGTCCATTTCCAAGCTCCACAGTAGAGCTTCAGAAGAGAGTATCATTAGACCATTTCATGGAAGGACAAGGAGGCTTCCAGAAGGGAGGTAATTTGCTGAGGTTCACCTTGTTAGCTAGACAGAACCCAGCAAAGGCAGAGAAGTGGCTGACAATGACAAGAATCCTCACACAAAAGGGATGTGAATGCACGTGTCATCCATAACTCCAGCAAAAAGGACGATGAAGGGCAGATGAGCCACACATTCTTATCAACAAGAGAGGACAGAGATAGTGACAAAGTGTTTGGAAGGGAAAGGCAGAATATTCACTTTACCTCCACAATGGCTGGCCATGAATCCACATACCTGCAAAGGAGAGGTAGGGAATAGAAATCTAGCCAAGAGCAGAAGACCTGGAAAATTACCCAGTGGTGGAAGTCCACCAGGAGAAGAATAAAAGAGTCTAATTCTATATTCTACTATGTCCTTTGATTACCTAATGACTCTGTGGATTTCTATACTAAAGTTCTATCCTTCAATAAACTCACTCTTTCCATTGAATTCTTTTCTCTGACTCTTGTTGGAATGTTGTCCCATGCCTAAGTTTTTTCATGGGAGCCAAACAATACCTAAGAGTAGACAGGTTTGAAACTTTGAGTCTTCTCCCAGTAATAGTATGAGTATAGGTGAAGAACCATAAGACAAAACATTCTCCTTCCATCACATCACATTCTCAAAGGCATATATTTGCCTGTTATTTTTATGGAGCAAATAAAATATCCAGACTCATTATGATGGGAACGGACTACAGAAGCAAGGCGTCCTAAAGAGTCCTTGAGTTAAGGTGACATGAATTTATAGTGGACCCCTCCACTCAATTCAGTGACTTCTTTGGGCTGGGTGCTATCGTGTGTGGGTAGGAACAGAGAAGACAGATTGGGAATCACCACTTGTGACAATTCTCATAGCCAAGAGGACAAGAAATCTTGATGCAAAGAGCTAAACCTTAGATTTTGGTACTCCATAAAAGAGATTAAACGCAGGGTTAAATAGAGGTATCATTTCTGGACTCATCTCTCTGCCTCACCCACTTGGAATGCAGACTTTTCTTCAACTCCAGTATTGAATGTGAGTTAAATCTCTTGGCTTTTTTCAGTGCTGGATCCCTGAACTTAGTCAATTAATGAACCTCACTCCCATCTATTTTTAATTTTTCTCTTTTATATTATTAGTTCCTATGCTAAGTTAACAAGAAAGTCAATAAAAACAAACAGAAACCTTTAACACACATAACTGTAGCAAATTTACATTTTTCATATTTCCTCTTTTTCTCTAAGTACTTTTACAAAATCATATATGAATTTTGTAAAGCTCCAATGAGGAAAGACATGCCACATTTTACTGTTCATATTTCACTAACCTTTAACTTTCCTAAATTTCCATTTCAATGGCTCATAAATCTCCATGAGGTTGCCCCCATTTTCACTTAATCGATTCCCTCTGTTGAACTTACAGATTATTATTAAAGTTCAGCTATTAAAAACAATGAGGAAAATGTGTATGAAGAAAGAAGCTTATTTTGTTCCTTTACTTGAAGCTTTTAGAAGTGGATTTCTGGGTCTAGAATTACTCTTTAAAAAAATCATTTTATTGGGGGCTCACAATCCATACACACATCCACTGTGCCGAGCACATCTGCACATCCACTGCCATCATCATTCTCAAAACATCTGCCTCCCACTTGAATCCTTAATATTGGCTCCTCATTTTTCCCCTCTTGCCCCATTCTCCCCTCCCCTATGCACCCCCCATAATTCACAAATTATCATTATTTTTTCATATGTTACACTGTCCGACGTCTCCCCCTGCCCACTTCTCTGTTGTCCATCCCCCAGGGAGGAGGTTATATGTAGATTCTTGTAATTGGTTCCCCCTTTCCAACCCCACATTCCCTCCACCCTCCAGGCATCGCCATTCTCACCACTGGTCCTGAAGGGGTCATCTGTCCTGGATTCCCTGTGTTGCCAGTTGCTTTCTGTACCAATGTGCACCCTCTGATCTAGCCAGATTTGTAAGGTAGAATTGGGATCATGATAATATGTGGAAGGAAGCATTTAAGAACTAAAGGAAAATATTATGTTTCATCATTGCTACCCTGCACCCTGACTGGCTCATCTCCTTCCCACAACCTTTCATTAAGGGGGTGTTCAGTTGCCTACCAATGGGCTTTGGGTCTCCAACCTGCATTCACCCTCGTTTACAATGAGATGATTTTTTGTTCTTTGATTCTTGATACCTGATCCCTTTGACACCTCGTGTTCACACAGGCTGGTGTGCTTCTTCCATGTGGGCTTTTTTGCTTTGAGCTAGATGGCCACTTGCTTATCTTTAAGCCTTTAAGACCCCAGATGCTCTATATTTTGATAGCCGGGTACCATCAGCTTTCTTCACCTCATTTGCTTATGCACACGTTTGTCTTCAGTGGTCATATAATGACTCTTATATAAGTCTTTCATATCCTCTTGAGATGGCCGCTCATTTTTGCCCCCTCCCATGTCTAAGTTGATTCTTGCCCCAAATGTGGATTTTCAAAGCAATACATTAGCCTTGACCTTGCCATCACTCCTATCCTTGTTCAATAGTAATTTATTTAACATGTGCATCACTGCAGGAAACATGGCATTATAGTGTACCACTTGTACTTAGGTCAAAATCTTCCATGCTTTTCTCAACAAGCAGTACATTTTGCTTACTTTAAAAGCCACAGTTTAGAGAGTCTGGGGAAGATGGCCGACAGGGACACCGGCATACTCTGAGAGCTCCTCCAAACAAAGCGGGATCGGCGACCAGGTAGCTGAATAGTAAGAGTCTGGTGAGTGAAATATCCCCCTGGGACAGCACCCCAGTCCTACCCCACGTATTTGTCCTGAGCAGGGGTCTAGGTGAAAGAGGATCGGACTAGTGGGACATCTCTGGCCACTAAGCTGCCGTGAGCTCACTGGCGACCGGCCTAGGCTCCATCCCCAAACCGGACGCCAGCCCAGAGCCGCTTGCCTGCCCTGCCTAGACAGGCGCAGCAGGTCACGCTCCCCTACTCCAGCGGCCCACTCCCCACTGGTGGATCCCCACTAGGAGAGAAGCTTTCCTCTCCCGCAGTTCCCCTCTCCCCGCAGGGCAGCGATCTGCCCTCGGGCCCACGCCACCCCCCTCCATTCATCCAAGCTCAGGGGAGCGGACCCGCGGGTTGTCTGGCGACCCCCACGGGGGACCATCCACCCGCACCGCTGCCGCGGACCTCTCCACCTGCCCTCCGTGCGCCGGCCTCCCACCCCCACCCGCCCCCACCAGCCCCTGGCAGCCTAGCGCCAGCTCCACTCCTGGCGGGGACCCTGCGCTGAGCACTTCCCGCCAACAGGAGCCATAGCCTAACCCGTGCCTGTCCCGGACCCTGAGCTTCCCCACCAAGGGCCCCTCCCTGCGCAAGGCACAAGAGTAGGTGCCCTCCCCAGGGTGCTGCGGGGACCCCGGCGGCGGCGACTCTGAGCCTGAGCGGAGGAAGGGCGCCATTGCCCCCTGCGGTTTCGCGCCAAGCCTCCTTTGCCGCCGCCATTACCCCCTGTGGTTTCGTGCCAAAAGGGCGGAGAGCGAACACCATTGTTCCCTGCAGTGTCGCGCAGCTGCTTGCGCAGCTATCCGAGGGGCCTCCCCACGCCCGCTCACAGCCCGGGCAGATCAAACATTCCACCTGCAGTGGAGCCTGGGTCTCGGCTTTGCAGTCCCTGAGGAGCCGTCAGTGAGCTCCAGCCAGCTCTCACCACCTGGGGCCCTGTTGGGTCCCCAGTGCCAGCCCTAAGCCTGCCGCAGCCCGCCCCAGCCACCCCAGGAGACGGCACAGTGGCCTGAGCCTCCACACAATAAGGTTACTCCTGTCTCCCAGAAGCATGGGGCCTATTAAAGGATCAAGGAAAAATCAACAGACCACATCACTCCCAACAAAAAAATCAGAGAAACGAGGCACTTTAACAGACCTAACGTCACTCATAGAAGAAACAGATATAGATCAGCCACAAAAGGAAATCTTCAGAACTCTGCTTGCAGTAATACAGGAGCTAAGAGAAGCAAACCAAAATAAGGATGCAACGATAGAAGGGATGAAATCCACAATAGAGGGGATGAAGTCCACAATAGAGGTGATGAATACTATCCACCAAAAGGAACTGCAGAAACTAACAGAGGAGGTAGCAGAGGCCACACAAAAGGTCACAGAAGCTATATCTAGGCTTGAGGAGGCTGAGAACCGTATCAGTGAACTCGAGGACACTCAAACCAAACGAAGCAAGCAAGAAAAACAATCAGATAGGAAAATTAAAGAAACAGAAGACAGCCTGAGATCAATGACAGATGCTATGAAGAGGAATAATATTCGAATAATCGGTCTACCGGAACACAACATAATACACAAATCGACCGCCAAGATAGCAAAGGAATTCCTGGAAGAAAATTTCCCCAACCTAACAAAGGAGAATCCGACTCTCATACAGGAAGCAGAGAGGACGCCGGCTAAGCTAAACACCAAGAAGAACACGCCAAGACATATAATTGTAAAATTATCCAACTTAGAGGAAAAAGAGAAAATTCTACGAGCATCAAGAGAAAGGAAGACAGTCACATACAAAGGAGCGCAGGTAAGGGTATGCTCAGACTTATCAGCTGAAACCATGAAGAGGAGGAGAGAATGGAGCAACATCTTCCAAAAACTGAAAGATAAAAATGCCTCCCCCAGAATATCCTATACCCTGCCAAGTTATCCATTAAGATAGAGGGTAAGATAAGGGTCTTCCAGGACAAGGAAGAACTCAAAAAATATACTGCAAGTCACCCGACCCTGCAGAACATACTGGCTGACTCACTATGGCCAGAAGATCAAGCTCCAACTAGAACCACCAGGAGACCACCATATAGCCCATCTCCATCTAGAAGCCAACATGCCAGCAACACGTACCAGGACAACACGGTCTCAGATGGAAAAGAGGACAGGATAGAAACCCTCCACTCAAACGCAGTACACTGATATGAAGGAAGATAGGCAAAGACCCAAAACACAAAACAGAATATGGCAACCATGAAGCCAGAGATTGTAATAATCACTCTGAATACAAATGGGCTCAATTCATATGTTAAAAGAAAGAGGCTGGAGGATTGGATTAGAAAACATAACCCATCAATCTGCTGCCTGCAAGAGACACACCTTAAGCAAGCAGACAAGCATATGCTGAGAATAAAGGGCTGGCAGAAAGTTTACCAAGCAAATGGTAACTCCAAGAAGGCAGGAGTGGCTATCTTAATCTCCGACAAAATGGATCTCAAGATCCAAAACATAAAAAGAGACACAGAGGGACATTACATAATGCTCAAAGGCTCAGTAAACCAGGAAGCAATAAGCATACTGAATATTTACGCACCTAATAATGGTGCGGCAAATTTCGTCAAACAAACTATTAAAAAAATGACAGAAGAAATCACGGAAACAACAATAATAGTGGGGGATTTCAACACTCCACTATCAGAGAAAGACAGGTCACAGGGAAAGAAGCTCAGCAAAGAGGCCAGAGAGCTAAACAATGTAATTAGGCAACAGGGCCTGATAGACATCTATAGAGCCTTTCATCCAAAAGCAAAAGGTTTCACATTCTTCTCCAATCCACACGGATCTTTCTCAAGAATAGATCACATGCTGGGGCACAAGGCCAGCCTGAGTAAATTCAAACACATAGATATTATCCAGACGTCTTTCTCAGACCACCATGCCATAAAGCTGGAGATTAATAGGAGGGCACCCAGAAAAGCAAGGGCCACCAATTGGAGAATAAACAACGATCTCCTGCGACATGAATGGGTTAAGGTCCAGATCAGAGAGGATATCAGGAAATTTCTAGAAACTAATGAGAACGAGCATACAACATATCAAAACTTATGGGACACTGCAAAGGCAGTTATCAGAGGTAGCTTGATATCACTGAATGCATTCATGAAAAAAGAAGAAAGGCGTATGACAGATATGTTAACACAAAACCTCCAACAACTAGAACAGAGTCAACAGAACTACCCCTCCAATAGCAAGAGAAAAGAAATAATAAAAATCAGGGCGGAGTTAAACCAGTGGGAAGACAAAAGAACAATGCAAAGGATTAACGCAACTAGAAGCTGGTTTTATGAACGAATTAATAAAATTGACACTCCCCTGGCAAAGCTTACCAAAGATAGAAAGGAACAATCATCAATAGCCAGGATGAGGGATGAATTGGGGGCAATAACAACAGACCCCAATGAGATAAAAAGGATAATCACAAAGTACTATGAAGGTTTGTATTCTAATGAATTCAGAAACCTGGAAGACATGGATAAATATTTAGAAAAACAATCTATCCCTAGATTATCTGAGACAGAGATCAAGAACCTCAACAAACCCATAGCGAAGGAAGAAATAGAGAGTGTCATCAAAAACCTACCAAGGAAAAAGGCCCCAGGGCCAGATGGCTACACAGCAGAATTTTACCAAACATTCAGGGAAGAGCTGACACCGATCCTCCACAAAGTATTCCAGAACATAGAAAAGAACGGCAAGCTCCCAAACTCATTTTACGAAGCCAGCATTACTTTGATACCCAAACAGGGAAAAGACCCCACAGGTGTAGAGAATTATAGACCAATATCTCTAATGAACATAGATGCAAAAATCCTTAACAAAATATTGGCCAATAGAATACAAAGGAACATCAAACATATCATTCACCACGACCAAGTAGGATTCATCCCAGCGATGCAGGGATGGTTTAACATCCGAAAATCCATCAATATCATACACCACATCGAGAAGAAAAAGGATAAAAACCATATGATAATATCCATAGATGCAGAAAAAGCATTTGACAACATCCAGCATCCATTCCTAATCAAAACACTCTTGAAGATAGGATTGGAAGGTAAGTTCCTCAAGCTCATACAAGCTATCTATGAAAGACCAACAGCCAACATCATAGTCAATGGAGAAAAGACAAGAACAATACCACTGAAAAAGGGTACAAGACAAGGATGCCCCCTGTCCCCTCTTGTATTCAATATCATTTTGGAGGTTCTGGCTAACAACATAAGACAGCGGAAGGACATCAAAGGGATCCAGTTGGGAGAGGAGGAGGTGAAACTATCGTTATTTGCAGATGACATGATCCTATACATTGAAGACCCCCAAAACTCCACAGTTGGAATACTTACAGCAATAGAGGAATACGAAAGAGTAGCAGGATACAAGATCAATAAACAGAAGTCGGTAGGGTTTCTATACACATCGGACAGGGCCATGGAAGAGGCGATTAAGAGGGAAGTACCCTTCACAGTAGCCAAGAACAAACTGAAATACCTAGGAATATACTTAACAAAAAATACTAAAGACCTTTATAAGCATAATTATAAAACCCTATTACAGGAAACCAAAAGTGACCTTCACAAATGGATGAAGCTCCCCTGCTCATGGTTAGGTAGGCTGAACATAGTAAAGATGACAGTTCTTCCTAAAGCACTCTACAAGTTCAATGCTATACCAATCCAATTACCATCAACCTTCTTCAAAGAATTGGAAAAACTGACCACCAACTTCATATGGAGAGGGAAGAAACCCAGAATTAGCAGAGAACTCCTCAAGAAGAAGGACACAATTGGAGGACTCGCCCTACCTGATTTTAATGCCTACTACACAGCTATAGTGGTCAAAACAGCATGGTACTGGCACAATGATAGACACTCAGACCAGTGGAAAAGAATAGAAAGCCCAGGAGTAAAATCATCAGCATATAGACAACTGATCTTTGACAAGGGTCCCAAAAACGTCAAGTGGGAAGCAGATGCCCTCTTTAATAAGTGGTGCTGGAAACAATGTATATCCACATGTAGAAAGTTGAAACAAGACGTCTACCTCACCCCATGCACAAGAATACACTCAAGGTGGATCACAGATCTAGAAGTCAAACCCCAAACCATCAGGACCATTAAGGAGGGAATCGGGACTAATCTCAGAGCACTGGCCCAGGGAGCACATAGGCTCACTGCAACAGGGAAGGGGACACACACAGGTGATCTGGAAATCGACAAATGGGATCTAATAAGAATAAAACACCTGTGCACCTCGAAAGATTTTGCCAAGAGGGCGACAAGGCAACCCACAGACTGGGAGAAGATTTTTAGTAATGACACGTCAGACAAAGGGCTCATTACTAAAATCTACAACACCATCATGACCTGCAAAAAGAGGAAAACACTTAACCCCCTAAGGAAGTGGGCAAAAGAAATGAGAAGAACTTTCACTAGAGAGGAGATCAATATGGCCAATAAATATATGAGAAAGTGCTCGAAGTCCCTTGCCATAAGAGAAATGCAAATCAAAACAACCATGAGATACCACCTAACACCCCTCAGGCTAGCCCAGATCAGTAAATCAGAGAGCAACAAGTGTTGGAGGGGCTGTGGTGAAGTAGGAACCCTCCTCCACTGCTGGTGGTCATGCAGATTTGTACAGACACTGTGGAAAGCAATCTGGCGATACCTAAAGAAAATGGAAATTGATCTACCTTACGACCCAGCCATCCCTCTACTGGGCATATACCCAGTTGAAGCAGCAAATAAAACACGACCAGTCATATGCGCTCCAATGTTTATTGCGGCACAATTCACAATAGCAAAGACTTGGAAACAGCCTAAGTTTCCATCGATAGGCGAGTGGATTAGCAAACTTTGGCACATACACACAATGGAGTATTATGCAGCACTGAAAAGCACCGATGAGCACATGAAACATGTTATTTCATGGGAAGAGCTGGAAGGAATTATGTTAAGCGAGGTAAGCCAGACCCAAAGGGACAGGTACAACATGAATCCCCTGAGGTAAGTACAATCAGCATGACAGAAATGGGGCATTAATCCACCCAAGGGGAGGGTATGGTTTATATCTCCACAGGGAAAGTGGGACCAGACTTCAACCCAGTGTCGCAAGGTGTGAATGCAATATCCCGGCGTGGAGGAGGGAACCGGTGGAGAGGTCTGGGAGGCTGGCCCCAGCACCATAAATTAAGTGGATTCCTGCCCCTCCCCCGAAAAGAATTTGTTCCAAAGGACGACATTGACTCTGCAGCTATGGGAGATGGACATATTTGATCAGAACACACGGGAGCAGATGAAGGGGCAGGAGGAGAGAGTGGAGCACAGCCTGGCCCACCAGGCCGTGATGATGATGTTCCTGAGTAGAGCAGCCAGTCCACAGAGAGAACAACATGGCTGGCCCTACTATGAGACATGATGCCAATCAGTGACTAAGGGCGATACAGGGGACAGCACCGGAGACACAGTGTGGGAATTGCACCTGACCTGATCCCACCACACCGAGGCAAATCACTGGGGGAGTGCAGCGGAACAGCAAGGGAATGGAGTGGCAAGGTCCCCAGGGAATGCTGAAAGTGGACTTTGGGGCCAGGGCGTGGTGCCCCAACAGACTGGACTGGAAAACGCTCCTAAGGGCCAGCAAACGATCCCTGAACTAACTACAAGCTTTTCTCTTGTGAACAGTTTTGTTCTGTTCTTTTTCAGTGGTTTGTTTTGGTTGTTTTGTTGTCTGGTTGTATACTGTTGCTTTGTGTTCCTCTGTCTAGTTTTCGTGCATGTTAGTGACTCCACAGGTCTGTCTGAATAGGACAGGCTGGATGAAGTATCTGGAGGAAAAACAACGGGACCGACAGTTCCGGGGGGACTTGGGGTGGGTTGGTAGGGGGTGGGTAAGGAAGTGGTGTTAACAAACCCAGGGACAAGGGAAAAACATGGGACCCCAAATGGTAGAGAAGGGGCAGTGGCAGGCCTGGTGGGAAATGATCAAGGGTAAGGTTGCTTAGAGAAGAGGTATACTCTAGCCCAGGTGGCGATGAAGCATGGTAGTAGGGCAGCAAGGAAGGTAAAGGGAGATGGAGGAAAGAGCTAGTAGTCAAAGGGCATTCATGGAGGTCTAGACAAAGACATGTACATGCAAATATATATAGGAGGATGGGGAAATAGATCTATGTGTCTATATTTATAGGTCATGTATTAAGGTGGCGGAAGGACCTTGGGCCTCAACTCAAACACTCCCTCAATACATGAATACCTTCTTTTATTAAATTGGAACTCTATGATGCTCACTCTCCCGACACAACGGCTGGAGCCAAAGTGGGTGAACAAGTAAATGTGGTGAAGAAAGCTGATGGTGCCCGGCTATCAAAAGAGATAGTGACTGAGGTCTTAAAGGCTTGAAGATAAACAAGCGGCCATCTAGCTCAGAAGCAACAAAGCCCACATGGAAGAACACACCAGCCTGTGTGATCGAGTGGTCCCAAAGGGATCAGTTACCAGGCATCAAAGAACAAACAATCATATCATTGACTGCACACCTCCATGATAGGATCGCTGAAGACAAATGGGTGCATAAGCAAATGTGGTGAAGAAAGCTGATGGTGCCCGGCTATCAAAAGAGATAGTGTCTGGGGTCTTAAAGGCTTGAAGGTGAACAAGCGGCCATCTAGCTCAGAAGCAAATAAGCCCACATGGAAGAAGCACACCGGCCAGTGCGATCACGAGGTGCCCAAGGGACCAGATATAAGGCATCATGCAAAAAAAAAAAAGATATAAGTGTGTGTATGTATGTGTATATATGTGTATATGTATATATGTATGTGTGTATATATATTATATTAAATGAAGGGGGAAGTGCAGAGTGGAGACCCAAGGCCCAAGTGTCGGGCAATGGAGATCCCCTCATAGAGGGGTTTAGGAGAGGAGATAGGTTAATTAGGGTGTGAGGTAGTATCGATGAAGAACACAGCTTTCCCCCAGATCCTGGATGCTTCCTCCCCCCAACTACCATGATCCGAACTCTACCTTGCAGGGCTGGATAGGACAGAGGCTGTACACTGGTACATATGAGGGTTGGAGGTACAGGGAATCCAGGGTGGATGATACCTTCAGGACCAAGGGTGTGAGGGACGATGCTGGGAGAGTGGAGGGTGAGTGGGTTGGAAAGGGGGAACTGATTACAAGGATCCACATGTGACCTCTTCCCTGGGAGAGGGACAGCAGAGAAGTGGGGAAGGGAGACTCCGGATAGGGCAAGATATGACAAAATAACGATGTATAAATTACCAAGGGCATATGAGGGAGGGGGGAAAGGGGAGGGAGGGGGGGGGAAAAAGAGGACCTGATTCAAGGGGCTTAAGTGGAGAGCAAATGCCTTGAGAATGATTGGGGCAGGGAATGTATGGATGTGCTTTATACAATTGATGTATGTAAATGTATGGATTGTGGTAAGAGTTGTTTGAGTCCCTAATAAAATGTAAAAGAAGAAAAGAGAAAAAAATGATTAGGGCAAAGACTGTACAGATGTGCTTTATACAATTGATGTATGTATATGTATGAACTGTGAAAAGAATTGTATCAGCCCCAATAAATTGTTAAAATAAAAAAAAAGCCACAGTTTATTCATTCAGAAAATATTTCTTAGATTTTTTTTTGTCTTTAGTTTACTAGGAGAGCTATGAGTGGTATGACCTATGCTGAGTGAAACCCCAGGAGCTTCCAGGAAAGTCATTCTATTCAGAGAGTCATAGAGATAACGACTTTTCTTTTTAAAATATTCATCACAATGATATGTACATACCCGGAGAGCCTATTTCAGGGCTTCAGCATTTGCTCTGTATGTTGTTCTATGAAGCACCTTTATCACCTCAAGTAGGACAGTATGAAGCATCTTGATCCTGATGCTTTTGAATCCCTTGCAGTAAAAAAAATTAATATTGGAAAGAAGATGTCTTCCCATCATGGAATGGTGACAAATGCTCTTTAAGCATTCCTGAAGACATTGAAAGCTGAAAAACATCACACAACAGTTTGTCCTCGGTAGTGAAGTCCTTTATTATAAGCACAGTTATCACTGACGTTTAGGGATAGTTTTCCTGTAACTGTCCCTTAGAATTCTTCTCAAAAATAGCAATAACATGTAAAACATCCTTCCTTTTGGAAAACATATCATACATATTTATTGTACTTTTCCTGCTTGTTGCTTGCTTTGGTAGACATAAAACTGTGAGGACAAGATCTATTTATTTTCATATGATGGGTATTTAGGCAAATTCTGTACTTATTATATAGGGAAGCGTAGCACTGATAAAATATTAAGGAAAATTTGCAACCAAAATACTACTTTCAAGCTTATTCTCTCCTAAATCTCTGTATATAAGTGGAGATTTTTCTGAGTTTCCTTCTGTGATGAAAATTTTTCCTTTATTTCCTTATAACCCTCCATTGGTTCACAGAAGATTGTTTTGTCCCTTCTATTACTTGACATGATTCCCGCCATTTGCATCCTTGGGCAATCCTAAGCAACCTGATCATTTTTAATATTCTGAATTGTTTTGAGGCCCCACTGAACACTGCCATCAAGGAGTGGACACACATCCTGTAAGAATAGGCTTCCCTTTTGATTATTTAACAAAACCTCCCCAGAGCTATTGGTTAGCAAATGGGCATCAACTGAAGAATGACAGCTAATTCCTCAGTGAAACAGGAAAATCACACTTCCCAAGTCAGGAAAAGCAAGGCAGGCTGTGGGTGACTCAGACAAAGGTGCTGCATTGCCAGACAGACGGGAAGCACTGACATATGTCGATAAGCTCAAAGTACCCATCAGACACCTGAGAAAGTGGTTTTTGAGTCAAAAATCTATAATCCTTAAATAATATGGTGTTTTGAGCATAACTTACGTGAAACCAAAGGCAAATGAAAGAATGTTACATGATGGACAAGAATTCATGGCAGCAAGGATATGAATAAAAATTTTGATTTTAAGTTAGAATATAATTGAGAGAGCTTACAAAGATATGGTGCCCAAGTCTTGTGACTTTGTATCTGAGATATATAGTTTCACCGTGGTTTTGAATCCACCGAAAGTGTATGTTAACTTAGAAGAGAAGAGATATTGATCAGAATGAAGACATAGAGATTTCATACTTGAGGAAATGAGGACCATGGATCTAACCCATTTCACGATACCGTCCATAATAATTATTGTCTTACTGATGAAAGCTACTGAATGGTGGAAATGGTTTACATCTAACTACTAACCTGAAAGTTGGCACTTTGAATGTACCCAGAGTGGAAACACAGACATGGCCCACAGATCAGAGGGTGAGCCTGGTAAAAAGGATTTCAGCAACTGCACTCAGGCCAGAATGCAACATTTTGTAATTTGAGCTCCCTATGGACCGGTGGGAATTTATTCCACACTGTTAAAGTTCGCTGCTTTCTATTAGATTGAGATTGCTACTGGTTTGTATGGCAATCTTGCTTGGTCTATACCCTAGTCTTCTCTAGTTATCTGTTTAGGGAAACCGGGATGGAAAAAAATATGAAAATAATCAAGGGATGGATGATTACCTGGCACATGGAGGGAGCAGGAGGGAGACATGGGGAATTGACAAGAAACTTATAAAGAAGAGGTGGGGTTGGTTTTGAAAGTTGATTGTGACAATGAATGCATGGTATTTCTAAACATGATTGAACCATGAATTATATGTGATATGTTCACTAGAAGGCAATAAACATTCTTGAAATGATTACAGGAGAAAAAATATCCCTATAGAGAAATTGCACTCTGTAACATATGGTCTTGCCATAAATTAACATCAACTTGATGACAATTGAGGTGGCTTATCGTGCCAACCTGGCCAATAAACACATGTGGGGTTAACTGAAGGGTGGAGGGATAAATGGCTCGGTGAGCCTCGCCTTTCTAGTTCTCGGGTCTCTTGCTTTGTGATGGTCGGACCAGCATGCAGCTGCCTTAGTCAGTTTCCTGCTTTAGCTGGCAAGGCTCACTTCCTGCAGGACATCCCCGGGGAGAAGCTGCATGGACCTACCCTGATGCAGTCCTGGGTGCTGGAGCAGCTGCGTGGAGACCCCTGCCAGCGCTGATATGCTTACACATTCACTGATTCGGCTTTCCCCCTGCAGTTGGCATCACTGCATGTGTTCTGTGAGATGGAGGAGGACTTTGTGGATTGGTGTTGGACATATAGGCTAATGTTGGACTTATGGACTTGGGCCACACTGGATTGGGATGTTTTCTTGATACGCACTTAACCTTTATTTAAAACTCTCGTTTATTCATGTATTTCTGTGGATTTGTTTCTTTAAAATACCTAGACTAACACTACAATTTCCTGGTTTGGGGTAGATTTTGTGGTCTGGGGATCCTACTCAATAGGTTGTGAGTCAGGATCACAAAGTACTGACTGTAATATTTCTTTAAAAATTTGAATAAGGAATCATTTTTTAGAAAAAGTTAGGAGATAATTCGGTCGCAAAAGTACATGAAAGTCTTTAAGTGAAGTGATACTGAGAAGAGGGGAGGGGGATGCCCAGGACACCTAATAGCTAGAGATGTTTCAGTTCCAGCCAGCAACCTTGACCACCAAGCAGAATTCACACTTCTCATCCCCTGTTTCCTAACGTCACTATGTAATCTGTACTTTGGAACCAAAAGAACTCTTACCCATCCCTGCTCTAGTTCCATCACACAGTCCAGTATAACAGATACCATTTGCCATATGTCCTTTGTAGCACAGATACCTATGTCAAAGAGATTTGAGCACTTGGAGAGTCAATATAAATATGCCACAATCCTGAAAGGAGACAAGAAGTGGCTAAAACAAAGGCAAAATGGGATGTGTGATAAAATGTGTAAGAATATGAGGCTATCAGGAAATGGAAAATACAGCTGCTTCTCCACATACTTTTTAAAAAGTAACAAAAACAATAACAATTAAACGCTAAAACAATTACTGGAAATTCCAAGCGCTGCCGCAATGAGAGATACCCTTCACCTGACATTTTCAAAAATTCCCTTTCAGATTCCGTTTCACTGCCTGCGATTTCTTGGGTGAGTAAAATACTTCACTCAAGAGTTAACAGGGGTCAGTTTGGGTCCAACCAGGGATGCTTGAGATCTTTCTGACTGACCTGGAAATGTGTCTGCATGGGAGCGCTACTCCAGCACACCGTAAAACGAGCTTTCCACTACGCTGGTGTTGCTGGCAGTGCATAAAGAAAATGAAATGGGTCAGAAATAACCTGCCTCCTTTCTTAAGTGGATTCGTTTTGATGTATGTTCTTTTAGAGAACAATTCTGATACTCTTATTAAGAGTCTATTGCAATATTAACTTTGGTCTACAAAAGCTACCAATTAACTCAATTTATCCCCATAACAACCACAGATGTGAAATTCTCGATTGTAAACCCCAAACCATAGATGAGGAAAATGAGGTTAGAAGCTTTCCTATCTTGCTAGAGAGGCTCACCCGGAATGCGAACGGAGTGCCTAGACCATGGAGTCTGATTTTTCCACTCTCCTGCCTTGTTTCATCTTCTTTAAAAGTGCATCAATTAGTGGTTGGATTCAGCTCCATGCAAGAGAAAATCCACAAAGCCGTAGCTTAAACAAGATAGAGATTTAGTTTTCTCCCATATAGTCAAGAGCTTGTGGAAAGGAGTGCTTTCAGTTTCCCTCTGTGTCCAGGCACAGGAAGGCAACTGTGAATCCAGCCCCAATGGCTATCATCATGGCTACAGGATAGAAGTAGATACTAGGAAAAGATGCTGTGTCTGTATCAGGAAAGCAAATTTTCTCACACATACCAAGTTGTTAACCATGTATATCACACTGAGTAGTCAAGTGTGTTATGAGATTAGCCATATTGACCTGACCTCTTTAGCAATATAATATTTATCTGGGCCCAATGCTGCTTCCAGTAACAAAAATTCTATCGGTATAAAAGAAAGGGACATAGCATTTTCCCCAAGCAAACAGAACTATCTCTCCCAAAGATATTAATATTTCTACCTCATAGATAATAAAATGCTGTCTTCAGGACATTTTGGTTCCAGTAGAAATTCTTTATTTCTCTGCAGGAGACCTTTGTTCAATTCTTGAGCCTGGCTCCTCGTGTACGAGCCAGGCACCTCGTGCACTCATCTGGGACTCATCTATGAGTGGAGATTTGTTTGATGCTATGATACTGAATAAGCTTCAGCAGGGCTTCCAAAGATGGGCTAGAAAACATGGCTCAGTGATCTATGTCGAGAAATCAGTCAAGGAAAACCCTGTAGATCAAAATGGTCCAATATAAACCCAGTTTTGAGAATGGTGTAGGATCATGCAGTGCTTGGTTCGAGTGTGCATGGAGTCTGAATTTATGAGTCAAAACCCCACAGAATAGCTGCTAAAAACAACAGCATAGACTTGCTTTCCAAGAGCCACTTTGACTACCCCTTCTCCATTTGGCAGTCCAGATGAGGACCACACTGGTGAGAGGTGAAAGGCAATGTTTTAGCAGTTCTCAAACTTGCCATGTTCCCCTGTTGTTGGTAGGTGCCATCAAGTCCGTTCTGACCCAGAGCGACCTTATATATACGATAGAAGAAAACACTGCCTGGATCTTTACCAGCATGACGCCCTTCCCCAGGGACTCTCATGATAGTTTGTCTAAAGTTCCTTAAAAAAAAAAAAGCCTCACCACCCATGTCTCTAAAGAGCATTCTGGCTGTACTTCTTCCAAGACCGGCTTGTTTGTTCTTTTGGCAGTCCGTAGTACTTGCAATATGCTTTACTGGCACAATACTTCAAATGTAGCCATTCTGTTTTTGGTGTTCTTTATTCAATGTCCACATTTCCCATACATATGAGGCCATTGGAAAATACTTTGAAATTACAAGATGGCTTGAGTCAGGCACACCTTAACCTTCAAAGTAATATCCTTGCTTTTCAGAACTGTTAAGTTGGTCTTGTGAAACAAGTTCAACCAACATTTTACTGGGTAAACTTATTAAAAGATTTTCTAGAGGAATGAGAAAGGAAAGGGTGATGAAAGAATACCAATAAAAAGGGCAAAATTGTAGATCATCCAATACTTCTAAAACAACGTCTTATGGTTGGAAGTATAATTCTTGGGTACTTTTTCCATATGGGTTACTCATCTTTCTGGTGGATTCACTCTCTTTATTCGGGTTGTGGTACTCCTTTTAAGCATGGAGAAGTATTTCATAATGAAAGAGGTTTATGTGGTGGCTTTAGTTTCTCTTTGCTTCTTTTTGCTCACTAAGTTCTTTCTGAACTGTGGAATTGTATGTAGTCAGTAAGAGTTATTCTCGGGATTTGGAATGAAACATCCATTTGTCAAATTAGCAATTTAGAAACTATCTCGAAAATGCATTTGCCACAGTGACCAAAGACCAGCTAAGTTGAGGATGACATCCAGGCCAGGACATCGTGTATGAAGAAACCAAAAGGGGACTTAAAAGACAGAAAAAGTGACCAGAACAATGTCAGAGGAGACTCTCACATGTGCATTTGAACCTAGAACAGCCAGAAGGGATGGGAGAATGATGAAGTAAAAGAGACAGAAGATTTCAAAAGATTACATGAAACAAACCAACAAAAAGTCATTGTACTAAAGTGTGCAAAGAACCTTATCTCAAAAACCAAAAGGAAAGTTCACATGTTCTAGTTTTTCCAGCTGAAAAGACAGAATAAGAATAATAAATGACTCTCAATTTGCAATATTGAATGATTTTATGTATGAGGGCCATGAGCTTGGGGGGGGGAGAACTCAAGAGCAGTGTGTGACCATGGACAAAATATTGTGCAGAAAAGAAAATGGCAAAGAAGATAAAGGGACGTGAGGCATCTTCAGAAATTATGGAAAATGGAATTTAAAGATAATGGCATTTTCCCACAAGCTTTTTGAAGCCCCCTTTTATTTCGTCCCTGTAACATATGATCAAGACTTGATATAAGTGGAGGGGAAAACTCAAGCTGACTTATGGAATGGAAAAAAAAACACAAGAATAAATGTAAGACCAATTGAAATGTTTTAATAAATGGATGAAACTTTGGAAGTGCTCACCCACCTAAACCAGGAAATTCAGAAGATAGCTCCATGGCCAGCTGACTTAAAGAGACTCATGTTTGTGCCATTTCAAAAGAAAGGTACTGAGATTAAATGTAGAAATGATCAAACAATGACATTTCCAGGTAAAATTTACCTAAAGATCATTTAACTATGGTGAATTGATAGAAAACTGAAAGAAACTCAAGCCAGATTCAGAAAAAGATGTGAAAAGGGATATCATTGCTGATGTCAGATAGATCTTGGCTGAAAGTAAAGAATTCCAGAAATATGCTTACTTGCATTGTGCTGTCTATGAAATGACATTCAATCAAATGGATCAAAGTGAATCATAAATAATATTGCCAAGAACACTCTCTTGTGCAAAGAACACCTTCCTTACTTTTGTAAAATTGATGGCTTGCTCTGTAATCCTTCAACTAATTCACAACTAATTTTGTACAGGTGGGAGCTGTACTTAAGATATTGGAAAACATCAAGGGGATACTGAATCATTTAAAATCAGGAAGGATGTCTTCAAGGTTGTATCCTGTCACTATACTTATTCAATTTGTATGCTGCGCAAATAATATGAGAGACAGAACTATATGAAGAAAAATTGTAATAGGGATTGGAAGAAATTTCATTGGCAACTTGACATATACAGATGCTTGCTGAAAATGAAGAGGATGAAGCACTACTCTCAAAGATCAAAAACGAGATTTTTCAGAATGGATTACACTCCAATATAGAGAAAACAAAACAGGACCAATAAACATCCAAATAAAGGAGAAAGGATAGAAATTGATAAGTATTTCATTTTACTTGTATCCACAATCCACCCATGGAAGCTCCAGGCAGGGAATCAAATTGCATATTACACTAAACAAATATGCTATAAAAGATCTCCTTAAAGATCACATTAGAAGGTTCTGGATACAGTGGGAGAAAAATGTGGAACAAAATTAAAAATCCTAAAAAAATCCAGAACCCCCAAGACGGTTGTCAAGCTTAGATATGAACATGAACTCACCTTGTTAACACAACAAACCACTTAAGGTCAATATTTTACAGTAAAAAAGAGAGTATTTACCAAAGGACTAAATTCAGAGGGCTAGAAAGAAGTCATGGAAACAGGTAACAAAAGAAATGGAATAATGATGGTATATTGAGGGGATTGAGTAGATGAGTTGAAACAAAAGGAACTATTGACTGTAATACTGATGATCTGCTCAGTAAACCTTCAACTAATCCATAATGGAGAGGTTTTTTTTAGGCAAAGGTATTATTTTGAAGACAAAGGTGTATGTGACCCATGTGTTTTCAATGACCTCATATACCTGTGGTAGCTAAGAATGCATACAGAAGGTGGAAGAATTGATGCCTTTCAATTATACTGTTGTTGAAGAATATTGTTATACATGGACTTCCAGAAAACATTCTGTACTAAATCATAACATAGATAATTTTAAAGGAGACTCTGTAGAGGCAGTTAATATGATAATTAATATGTAGAGATATAGTATATTTTGGCATTCCTTTAAATGTTGACTTAGCCCTGCACTCAAATAAAATGTCTTGCAAATTTTATAATTTTATTCTTTATTACTTTTAAGTTATGCATATCAGAAGTGATATAATTTCTATAGCTATTTCAATTTAGAAAAATATAAAGATACATATGCATTAAATGGGGGATTAAAAAAATTGGCGGAAAGATTCCATTACCATTTAGTTTAATGTTTTTCAAAAACTCTTTGAAGTCTCCTTACATTTAATTTTGTTTCCATGTGGCACAATAAAATAAGGAGAGAAGATAATTATACTACCATTATCAATATCTTTATATTACCAACACAGGGTAGAGTTCCAAGTTGTGTTTATACTCTCCACTTCCTACCCCATAAAAAGTCATATTTATGATGGTCACTTTGGGTGTTAGGGTTCTCGTTTTCTGTAAGTAGAAAATGCTACAACCTCAAATAAAATGCATTTCTTGTGTTTGCCTCCTGGAATGATAATTTGCCTGGAAATAGAATTTGAGGTTGCTTATTTGTTTCCACTCATACTTTGAAATAATAATTTCTTTCTTTTCTGACATCTTGAGAGAAGTTTAGGGTTGATTTAATGCGTGACGACTCATTTGCAGGTAATATGCCAATTTCTAAAGGTTCTCTTAATTTGTTTTCTCTTGTCATTAGAGCCCTGACGTGTTACTTCATGTCCATCTCGTCTGGAATTGTTTCTAATTGTTAAAATACATACCACTTTGAATGTGAGGAACTAGTTATTTCCTTCTTTCTCTGTTTTGGATCTCCTATTACTTTATTCATACCACCTTATCCCAACTTTATATTTTCTATGTCTTTTAAATTTGTGCCTTATCTTGACAAGGATTTTCTAGTAAAATCATTCTGTCTTCCAGCAAAATAACACTATCTATCTATCTATCTATGGAAAAATTCAAAGAATACATTGGAAGAAACCCAGCCCTATAAAAGATACTTGCCAACCCAGTATGGGCAGAAGAACAACACTCACCAAGCATAAATAAGAGACGGCTACAAAGAACAACCTCACCCAGAGGGCAACAAAGAGAAAACAGACCCCAAGATAGCATTGGCTTATGGATGTAAAGAAGTCAAGAATGATACACATACACGTACAACACACTAATGAGAAAGGAAAGTAGGAAAACACACAACACAAAAGGTATAAGATGGCATCACACAATCCACAGATGGAGATCATAACCCTGAATATCAGTGGTCTGAACTCAGGCATTAAAAGACTGAGACTAGCAGACTGGCTTAGAAAACAACCCATCAATCTGCTGCCTACAGGAGACACATCTCAAGGCTACAGAGAAAAAGTGGCTGAGAATCAAAGGCTGGAGAAAGGCATACCAAGCAAGCAGCAAATAAGAAAAAAGCAGGGGTTGCAATCCTAATCTCGGATAAAATTGACCTCAAAGTGCAAACCATGAGAAGAGATAAGAGGGGTATTGCATAATTGTCAAGAGAATCGTAGACAAAGAACCCCTCAGCACTGTAAACATATATTCCCTGAATGAGAGACCCTCTGAATACATCAACCAAATGCTCCAAAAGATGAAAAAATAAATTATAGCCTCAACAATTATATTGGGTGACTTCAATACACCGCTCTCAGAGAAAGATGGATCACAGGAAAAGAAACTCAACAAAGAGGGTAGAGATCTAAACACTACAATTAGCAATTTGCCCTGATAGATATTTACAGAGCTTTTCATCCAAATACAAAAAGAAATTCACATTCTTCTCAAGCCCACATGGCCCATACTCAAAGATAGACCACATGTTGGGGCGTAAGGTGAATCTACATAAATGTAAGCACATTGATATCATACAGACCTCTCTCTATGATCACTGTGCCATAAGGCTAGAAATCAGCAAAGGGAAGATGAGTGGTCCCGAAGGGATCAGTTATCAGGCATCAAAGAACAAAAAATCATATCATTGGCTGCACATCTCCATGATAGGATCGCTGAAGACAAATGGGTGCATAAGCAAATGTGGCGAAGAAAGCTGATGGTGCCCGGCTATCAAAAGAGATAGTGTCTGGGGTCTAAAAGGCTTGAAGGTGAACAAGCGGCCATCTAGCTCAGAAGCAAAAAAGCCCACATGGAAGAAGCACACCAGCCAGTGCGATCACGAGGTGCCAAAGGGACCAGGTATAAGGCATCATGCAAAAAAAAAAAATAGGTGTATATATATGTGTGTATGTATATATGTGTATATATATACCATATTGAATGAAGGGGGAAGTGCAGAGTGGAGACCCAAGGCCCAAGTGTCGGCCACTGGAGATCCCCTCATAGAGGGGTTTAGGAGAGGAGATGTCAGGGTGCGAGGTAGTACCGATGAAGAACACAGCTTTCCCCCAGATCCTGGATGCTTCCTCCCCCCAACTACCATGATCCGAATTCTACCTTGCAGGACTGGATAGGGCAGAGGTTGTACACTGGTGCATATGGGGGCTGGAGGCACAGGGAATCCAGGGTGGAGGATATCTTCAGGACCAAGCGTGTGAGGGGCGATGCTGGGAGAGTGGAGGGCTAGTGGGTTGGAAATGGGGAACTGATTACAAGGATCCACATGTGACCTCCTCCCTGGGAGATGGACGGCAGAGAAGGGGGAGAAGGTAGACTCCGGATAGGGCAAGATATGGCAAAATAACGATGTATAAATTACCAAGGGCACATGAGGGAGGAGGGAGTGGGGAGAGAGGGGGGAAAAAAAAGAGGACCTGATGCAAAGGGCTTAAGTGGAGAGAAATGCTATGAGAATGATTGGGGGCAGGGAATGTGCAGATGTGCTTTATACAATTGATGTATGTATAGGTATGGATTGTGGTAAGAGTTGTATGAGCCCCTAATAAAATGTAAAAAAAGAAAAGAGAAAGAAAAAAAAAGAAAATGATTAGGGCAAAGAATGTACAGATGTGCTTTATACAATTGATGTATGTATATGTATGGATTGTGATAAGAGTTGTATGAGCCCCTAATAAAATGTTTTTTTAAAAAAAGAAAACAAGAGCAAACAATTGGAGCATGATTAACTCTCTACTGCAAAAGAAGTGCGTACTGGCACAGATCAGAGATGAAATTAGGAAATTTCTAGAAACGAACGAGAATGAGCACACGGTGTACTAAAAGTTATGGGACACAGCAAAGGCAGTTATCAGAGGACGTTTCATAGTAATACATGCACACCTGCGAAAGGAATAGAGACTCATGATTGATATGCTGGCACAAAATTTACAACAACTAGAGCAGAGTCAACAGGACAATCCTACTAATAGCAAAAGAAAATATAAAAATCAGGGCTGAGATTCAGGAGGGACAAAAAGAAAACTAGGGAAAAATTAATGTTGTTAAAAGTTGGTTCTATGAAAGGATAAACAGAATCGTCAGACCGCTGGCAAACCTAACCAAAGAGAGGGAACACATTTTAATAGTAAGAATAAGGGGTGAATGAGGGGACATTACAACAGACCCTAATGAAATCAAAAGGATAGTTATGCAGTAGGATGAAGGATTGTACTCCAATGAATTCAACAATTTGGAAGACATGGACCAATTCTTGGAAAAACAATCCCTCCCTGGACCACCCTCAACAGATGTCAAGAATCTCAACAGATCCATAGCAATTGAAGAAACAGACAAGGCTATCAAGGGAATTACCAACAAAAAAAAATCCCCTGGACCAGATGGCTTCATGGGAAAATTCTACCAAGCATTTAGGGAAAAACTGACACCAATCCTACACAAACTCTTCTACAACATAGAAAAAGATAGCAAACTCCCGAACTCATTCTATGAAGGTAGTATAATTCTGATACAAAAACCGGGCAAGAACCCCATAAATATAGAGAACAACAGACCAGTATCCCTAATGAACACCAATGCAAAAATCCTTAACAAAATATTAGCCAACAGAATAAAAAGTATATAAAACAAATAAGTCACCATGACCAAGTGGGATTCATACCAGGAATGCAGGGATGGTTCAACATATGAAAGCCCATGAGTATTATTCATCACATTGACATGAAAATTATAAGAACTACATGATAATATCGATAGATGCAGAAAAAGCATTTGACAACATCCAACACCAATTCCTGTTTAAGACACTTGAGAAGATAGGAATGAAAGGAAAATTCCTCAAGACAATACAGGCTATATATGAAAAACCAACAGCCAACATGGTAGTCAATGGAGAAAAGACTAAGACAATCTCACTGAAAAAGGGGACCAGTCAAGGATGCCCCTTGTCCCTACTCTTATTTAATATCATGCTGGAGGTTTTGGCTAGCAGCATAAGGTAAAGAAAAGACATCAAAGGTATGCATTTGGGAAAAGAAGAGGTGAAACTATCGTTATTTGCAGAGGATATGATTTTATGTAAGGAAAATCCCAAAAATTCCACAAGGGGAATACTGGAAGCAATACAGGAGTTTGGCAGAGTGGCAGGATACAAGATCAACAAACAGATGTCCATCGGACTGTTATACACATCAGATAAGATCACAGAAAAGGATTAAACACGATTAAAAGAAACCAAGACGGACCTCAACAAATGGAAGAATATCCCATGCTCATAGATTGGAAGACTCAATATAGTTGAGATGTCAGTTCTGCCAAATGCACTATATATATTTAATGCAATCCTGATACAATTACCCTCAACTTTCTTCAAAGAAATGGAAAACTGATTACCACCTTCACATGGAGCGGAATTAGCAGAGAACTCCTCAAGAAGAAGGACGCAGTATGAGGGCTTGCATTACCTGAATTTACAACATACTATACAGCCACAGTTGTCAAAACCACATGGTATTGGTACAATGACAGATACTCAGATCAATGGAAAAGACTTGAAAACCCATAAATAAAATCATCAGCATACAGACAACTGATCTTTGATAAATATCCAGTGGGAAGCAGATGCCCTCTTTAATAAGTGATGCTGGGAAAAAATGAATATTTACCTGCAGAAAAATGAAGCAAGACCCTTAACTCACTCCAGGCACAAGAATAAACTCAAGGTAGATCACAGACCTTGAAGTTAAACCACAAACTATGAGAGGCATCATTGAGGGAATTGGAACCAACTTGAGAACTTTGGCACAGGGAATACATAGGTTATCAGAAATAGGGAAGGACACAAACAGAGAGGAGGCACAAATTGACAAATGGGATATACTGAAGAGAAAACACCTGTGTACATCAAAAGAATTCACCAAGTGAGTAATAAGAGAGTCCACGGACTGGGAAAACATCTTTAGGAATGGCACATCAGACAAAGGCCTTATTACTAACATTTTAATACTTTGCTAGCTTCCAATACCAAAAAAAAAAAAAAAAAAACACAAAAAAACTATTTGCCCACTGAGGACATGGGCAAAAGACCTGAACAGAATTTTCACAGGGGCAGAAATCCAAATGGCCAAGAAACATGTGAGAAAATGTCCCCAATCTTTAGCCATAAGGGAAATGCAAATTATAGTCACAATGATGAGGTACCACCTAATACCCTCAAAGGTAGCCCAATTCAGAAAATCAGAGAGCAACAGTGTTGGAGGGGCTGTGGGGAGACAGGAACTCTCATCCACTGCTGGTGGACCTGTAAGTACGTACAGCCACTATGGAAATCGATCTGGCGATACCTAAAACAGATGGAAATCGAGTTACCATATGACTCAGCAACCCCCCTACTGGGCATATAGCCAGAAGAGGCAAGAAACAAGCCAAGGCCAGACATCCGTGCTCCAATGTTTATTGTAGCACAGTTCACAATTGCAAGGAACTGGAAACAACCCAAGTTTCCATCAACTGACGAGAGGATTAAAAAGCTGTGTTATATATGTACAATGGAGTACTACACATCGCTAAAAAGCAGTGATGAACGTATGAAGCACATCGCTGCATGGGAAGAACTGGAGGAAATCTTGCTAAGTGAAGTAAGTCAAGCACAAAAATACAAGTACAACATGAGTTGCTGAGGTAAGCTTTAAAAAAATGCAAAAGGGGCCTAGGGAAAAAGCTACTGTGTACAACATTCCTGGGGTAAAGACCAGGTAATATGACAGGGACCAGACCAAATACAGGGATACACATGGTAGACAACTAAAAAGGAGATGGGCAAGGGAAAATAATAATAATAAAAAGAAATGGGTATCGGGGGCACAGGGCACTAATCCTCAAAGGGGAGGGTATTGTTTATATCTTCACAGGAAAAGAGGTAACAGTGCTCCAAGTGTGAATGCAACATGCAGGCTTTGAGTAGGGAACCAGTGGAGAGTTCTGGGTGCCAGTACCAATCCCAAGTACTATGTTAACACCTGGCCCTCCCCCCAGAAGAATTTATTTTAAAGGATAGCATTGAATCTGCAGCTCCGGGAGAGGGACATATCTGATCAGAGCACACGTGAGCAGATGAAGGGGGAGGAGGAGAGAGTAGAGCACATCCTGGCCCATGAGGACCACTTGGCTGGCCCCACTATGAAACATGATGCCCTTCAATGACCCAAAGCCCTACAGGGGACAAGCCAGAAACACAGTGTGGGAATTACACCCGATGTGATCCTGCCACTCCTAGGCAAAACACTAAGGGGTGCAACAGAACAGCAAGGGAACAGAGTGGTGGGGTCCCCAGGGAATGTTGAAGGTGGACTTCAGGTGCAGGCCATGGTGCCTCAACAGACTGGACTGGAAAACACTCCTAAAGGCCAACAAACAATTCTTGAACTAACTACAATCTTTTCTTTCTTGTTGTGTTTTGCTTTTTGTCATTGGTTTGTTGTTGTTTTGTTATATATTGTTCCTTGGTTTTGCTCTGTCTTGTTTTTGTGCATGTTATTATCTCCGCAGGACTGTCTAAATAAGATAGACTGGATGAACAATCTGGAGGAAAAAACAACGGGATTGACAGTTCTGGGGGGACATGGAAGAAGGGGAGCTGGGGGAAATGTAGTACTGATAACAAATCCAGGGAAAAGGGAACAATAAGTGATCCAAATCGGTGGTGAGGAGGGTGTGGGAGGCCTGGTTGGGCATAATCAAGGGTAGTGTAACCAAAAGGAATTGCTGAAACCCAGGTGGGGACTGAGCATGATAGTGGGCCAGGAGGAACGTCAAAGGAAATAATAGAGGAAAGAGCTGCGAGGCAAAGGACATTTATCAAGGTCTAGATAAAGGCATGTACATATGCAAATATATTTATATATGAGGATGGGGAAATAGATTTATGTGCATATATTTATAGGTTTAGTATTAAGGTAGCAGAAGGATATTGGGTCTCCACTCAAGTATTCGCTCAATGCAAGAATATTTTCTTCAGTTAAATTGGCATTCTATGATGCTCACCTTCCAGACACAATCGATGAGGACAAAGTGGGTGAATAAGCAAATGTGGTGAAGAAAGCTGATGGTGCCCAGCTATCAAAAGATATAGTGTCTGGGGACTTAAAGACTTGAAGGTAAACAATCAGCCATCTAACTCAGAAGCAACGAAGCCCACATGGAAGAAGCATACCAGCCTGCGTGATCACGAGGAACTGAAGGGATCAGTTATCAGGCATCAAAGAACAAAAAAATCGTATCATTGTGTGCTCACCTCCATGATACGATAACTGAAGACAAATGGGTGCATAAGCAAAAGTGGCAAAGAAAGCTGATGGCCCTGGCTATCAAAAGATATAGCATCTGTGGTCTTAAAAGCTTGAAGGTAAACAAGCAGCCATTTAGCTCAGAAGCAACAAAGCCCACATTGAGGAAGCACACCAGCCTGTGCGATCACGAAGTGTCGAAGGGATCAGATATCAGGCACCATCAGAACAAAAAATATCATACTGAATGAGTGGGGAGTGCATGGTGGAGACCCAAAACCTATTTGTTGGCCACTGGATAGCCCCTTACAGAAGGATATAGGGGAGCCAACGAGCCAGTCAGGGTGTGATGTAGCAACAATGAAAAATACAACTGTCCTCTAGTTCCTAAATGCTTCCTCTCCCTGCATCCCCCAAACTATCATAATCCCAATTCTATCTTGTAAGTCTGGCTAGACAAGAGGGTGTTCACTGGTACATATAGGAACCTGAAACACAGGGAAACCAGGGCAGATGATCCCTTCAAGACCAGTGGTGTGAGTGGCTATACCGGAAACATAGAGGGAGGGTGGGTTAGAAATGGGGAACCAATTACAATGATCTACATGTGACCTCCTCCCTGGGGTACAGACAGCAGAAAAGTGGGTGAACAGAGACATCGGACAAGGCAAGATATGACAAAATTATAATTTATAAATTATTAAGGGTACATTAAGGAGGGGGAGTGGGGAGGGGAGGGAGGGGGGAAAATGAGGAGCTGAAGCCAGGGGCTTAAGTGGAGAGCAAATGTTTTGAGAATGATGAGGGCAATGAATGTTCAAACATGCTTTACATAGATAATTGATGTATCTATGGATTGTGATAGGAGTTGTATGAGCCCCTAATAAAATGATTTTTAAAAAAGGAAAAAAAGATATGACAAAATAATAAAAAGATAAAAAAGAAAGACAGAGACCAAATCCAGGCTCACCAAATCCATTTATTTGTACTGGGCATGGTTTGAATTTTGATGGAATTGTGTGAAGCAGTTGACATCCATGGAATTAAATTTAGTGAAAAATGTTTCTTGGAGACCAGAGAGTTGAAAGTTTGATTACCTTCTCCATGTCATGCCCTTATCTACCCCAGTACTTTGGGAGGACTTTCACAGGCATCCAAGAACAGAAAGAATTTGGTTTTTGAATGGCCATGCGGAAGAGAAGTTCCCCTTACCTTGATCCACCAACAACATATCAGACTGTGAGATGTGAAAATTCAAGTGATCTTTTGGTATTTTTTTATGTCACTAAGATTTGAAGGTATTTTTGTTTCTGCAGCACAGGTTAACCAACTCTGGTGAGTACAGTTGGATCTTTCCTTCCTGATATTTTTATTACTTACCACTTCAGGCTCTTATGTAATCTTTTCCTTTGGTGATCACGTTCAGGCACCTGGGATTCGTTTAGTTCTTTAAACGGCTATATTTTTTGACGGGAGGAATTGTGTGCAGGATGTTCCTCTGTCAGGCGCTCTCTTTCTTTCACTCTTTGCCCACTTTAATCTTCAATTCTCAGATGACCCTTTGGGGAATCATTTCTCATGGGGAATCATTTCTCCCTTATAAAACACATGCTTCCATTTGTTTTCTACCCATAGCGCCCTATGCTTTTCCTTAATAGCCCCCATTTTTAATAATTTTGTTTATTTGTACAAAGTTTCTGTCTATCAGCTTGTAAGCTGCATAAGCATGAGAAACAGTACCATTGTCCTCAGTACTAGTTAAGTGATGCAAGATAGGGGTTCAGTATTTATAGTTACATTGATATTAATTTTTGTTGAATAAATTAATTGCTCCCTTGCTTTTGCTAAGCTTTGAGATGGATTGCTCTTATGCCCTATTTTGTTAAATATGAATTAAAAATTTTTATGACTACATAATGTGGCTAAGACTGTTTATACACAAATCTCCAGATCTCTTCTTGTTATATGCAAATCGTCTGTTACCTATTACAGCGCACAGAACTGCAGTTCTTGAAGACATACCTAATAGCATGTTTGAGGTTCTTTCAATTGATAAGTGGATAATATGCATAAGATAGTTCCACATCCTCAACTGATTAATAATTGAGCTTTCATAGATGATGATATCTATAGAAAGCAGAGATATGTACAGCTACAAGAATGTAATGCTAGAACCTCATTTTATTTCAGAAAAGGCTCAGTCACCAACTATTGACAAGATGATTTAATGGTTAAAACTATCTTGAAAGTAAAAGCTCCCCAAGAATCTGAATCAAGTATAGGCAAATGGAAATAATAATGAAATGATACCACTTGGTATGACTCACTTGATATTCTTATGACTGCTCTGAATTGGCACAATAGTCTATGAATAGGTTTATACTGTGGCAATCCAAAGACAAACATGCACATCTTGACAATTGTTTGGGGTTTAAATGTAATTCTATCATTCATTTAAGCATTTAATGGTGTTTAATCAGAAAACCATTGAATGTTCAATATGTATATAATAATTATCTGTCCAATGTCAGGGCAGTTGCTTATGATAAAATGGGGGAGAGGAGACACTCAATGAGTTGATTCTCATGTGAAAATGAAGGAGACCTACTCTGGTTTTCAGTCTCTGAAAAAATTGAAAAAGTGCCACATTCGGAGCAAAATTCAAAGGGGCAATTGAAAAGGTATCAAAAAGAGAGTAGAGTCCGACTTTTCAAATAAAAGTGCAATCAGCCCATGTCAAATGAGGAAGGAAAACCTAATGTCCCGAATCCTTCAGTTGGCTTCGGTTGGGTGTAGATGCATGTGTATATGCGTTTCTGAGTGAATATGTCTGCGTGGCGAGTGGATGCGTGTGCATAGATTTGTGTGGATGTGGCTGGTATGTGTGTATTTGTGCTTAATGATGACAACCTAAGTTAATCAGAGAACTGCCTCTCTCACTGAGAAATCGAAACCTCGCACCAGGTTCACGTCCGGGGACTGAACTTGAGCATATGTCACAGTACTTCGCTCTCATTGCTGGCTTTGCTCTTGCCAGATTTGCAATCGCATGGAAGGTTCAGCGTTAAGAGGGCAGGAAAACACAGGCCCCGGCAGCTTGGAATAAATCACATATACTGAGCAGAGAGAAAAGCTGGGTATTTGACTGTCAGGCTGATTAGTTGGTTGTTAACAAACCAGCTTTAAACTCTTGCTTCACCTGGATGCTCATCTAGTTCAGGACCTTGTTACCCTTTTGGTGGGACAAGGTTTCAACCAGAGGCAATCCGGCCGGTAGTCACAGCAGGCTGTTGGGTTTTCTACGGACCCCTCTTTCTTTGGGGTGGTTCCTTTCTTGTGCCTCTATCTCCTGACCCATGCCAATTTTAAATTCATCATTCATCAATTTTCTTAGACCAGTAAAAGGGGTGGGGGAAACCCCACAGAAAACGGTAGTATTGCTGCTCACATATGAGTTTCAGGGGGAATGGCATTCTGGGTTGGGGGATGGGGTGGAGGGGGAGGCAAACCCTGTCAAAACATGACAACTGATCCAATGCCTGTTTTACACTATTCATAGAAAATGCCAAATTCTGCAAATAGTAAGCACATGCACATTGGCTGCACAGACTCAGTGTTCTGCTGGAAAATAAGACGTTCTTTCTTTTCAGGTGCCATCAAAGGCAGTGACAATATCAGGCTAGCCTTCTAGGCTTAACCCTCTGCGCTCTCTGGATTGCAGGGAGTTTAATTTGAGCAGCACATTCAGATGCCCGGGCCACATGAACAAGCCTGGTTCCTGCGGGGCCCCCCACGCGGAGAGGCAATCCGATTCACAAATCTGTCCCTGGGCCATTTTTATTCACAGCCATGTTGAGCCCATTCCATCGACAAGCACGCATCTGACGTTTATGGGATTGCTTGCTTTGCCAATGGGGAGGAGGGGCTCGGAGTGGGAGGTAGGGGGTGGGGGTAGCAGGTGTGGAAAAAAACAAACAAACGCGTGGGAGTTGTGTTGAGAGAGAAATGGCCCAGCTCTGTGCTTGCAAGCTGGCCAGCCAAAGCGGTGACTCGGAAGACCTGGCTTTCTCCAGGCCCCTCTGGCTGGTGCCTCCCAGGTTGTGTTTCGATGCATGCGGGCTTTGTTCATTCGCATATCTGGTGCAATTGCACTGTGTGTGTGTGTGTGTGTGTGTGTGTGTGTGTGTGTGAGAGAGAGAGAGAGAGAGAGAGAGACATAGAGAGAGACAGAGAGACAGAGAGACCATTAAGCCCTTGTACCCCATTGTAGAATGAGCGCGATGCATAACTTATAAGAGATGAGCCTTCTATAGGGGGTGGACCCGGCTCTTCGCAACCAGCCCTACCCTTGCTGGGAATGCTTCTAGCATCTTCCACCTGACCACTGGCTCTAAAGGGACCTCTTGTTTATCTTCTCCTCCTTGACATACAGTCTCTGTAGCTGCTGCAGTAAATCTCCTTCAGTCTGGAAACCTCCACCCTGGGGAATTTGTCCTCCCTCCTCCCAGCGCTGGCCTGGTGCCTCCCCCTGCCCTGCATGAGCCCTACCTTCAACAATCATTTCAAAATGTCTGTATTTGGTCTCTTGATGAAAAGCAAAAGAGCCCCGGACGTGCAAGAAGACTTCTATGTCCCTTCGGAATGTCCCTTCAGCAGGCCCTTCGGAAGACTGCCTGCTCAGCTTCCCAACTGCCGCCGAGATAATAAACGGCAGGGCCGGCTGCCTACAGCCTTCCTGCTACAGGGCCCACTTATCCCTTCTAATGGCAATAAATAAATGACGGAAGTTTTAGGTACCGGACTAGTGAATTGGTGGTTAAGCCTGAGGCTTTTATCTCCCTGACCTTTGTTTGAACTCAACCTTGGTTCCTAAGTGCAAGGCAGGAGGTGGGGGTGAGGGGGGAAGCTTTCCTATCAACACGGAACACCCCTTCCAGCTCCACATTAAGAAATGGGATGCCACGTGTGTGCCCGCGTCTCGAGGGCTTGGGGGTGGGGAGGGACTTGAGGGAACAAAATGAGAAGGAAGTTAAATATCAGCTATTATTTTTCAAAAGGTACAGCATGGTTTGAGAGTTTAATAGAGCAAATATTCTTGAACTCTGCTAGCATTCATGGGAGGGGGGTCTGGTTTCATGCAAAGCATGGGCACGCTGCTTGGGAGATGAGTTAAAACAGGCAAACTGCTTCAGGAACTTGGCAGTGGAGAAGCCTACGACACTCTATATGCATTATTTCATTCCCTCCCCAGAACAATGTCATGAAAGAGGTACTGTGATTATTTTTTCTTATTTTACAGATGAGGAAACTGAGATTTAAAGGGATCAAAGGGTTTACCCAAAGGTCAGAAGCCTGGGAAATGGTGATAGTAGAACCGGACTAGAAATCCTGATCTCTAGAACTCGGTGTTAAATCTCTTCCTGGAAAGATAGCTTAATTCGCAAAGGTCACCTGTTTGATAGATGATGACATATTACTCCCTCAAAATGCCATGTGCGTGTTCTGGCAATCCTGATTTTGTCTCTGAGGATTTTGGTCCAGTTTATTTGAGATTGGGATTATTTTAGGTCCGTTCAGTCTATAGCCTCATATGAAAAATCATGATGACAATAGTATTGTACTTTTGGTTTTCAAAATGGATTCAAGAATGAATGACTGTTAGGAAGATACCCTTTGAAATCTGACCCTCACAGGCTCACTAGCAAGAATGCCAAACGCATTGTCAAATCAGACCTTTCAATACTATTTGTTGCATTCTAATTTTACATTCTAACTTGAAAGGCACAAATGATCAAGTCCTTGACTACTAGCCCAAATATGGTGCTGGAAACCAGCCAAGAGATGCCTTGGAAGAAAGGCCTGCCTATTTTTATTCAGAAAATTATAGCCTTAAAAACCCTAGGCAGTAGTTCTGCTCTGCACAAATGGGGTTGCCATAAATCAGAATTGACAATACCACCGCCAACAACAAAAAAGACCTATATTGTTGTTAAATGATAAACATGCAGTTAAATGATAAATAGGGTCAGAGACACATGCACAGTTTTAGATGATGTACCTTCTGGGGAAATTGGAGCGTAGATAAACATTTCCTTTCATTTGGGGCACGTTCTTTCATAATTCTTTTTCTTACTGTGAGGACACTATGATCAAGTTGTTGCAAGAAACAGCATGGAGGCCACATCTCACCCTTCAGGCTCCGAAGGATGACACCTCTCCATTCCAAGACACTCTCGCTTCTTACCTGGTTTCTTTAATTCATCACAAAGGCTACTCAGAACTCAGAAACAATACTTGTGATATTAGGTGAGAGATGTTCAGGATACAGTTGTTCAGACAGGACAATCTCTTCTCTGCTATGCCCACAAGCAAGCAGTTCTCTATAACCCCACTGAATACTGCGGTATACTCCAACCCTCAGCCTCTTTGGCCTAGCCTCTGCCCTTCCTTAGCAATGTACAAAACTTTTAGAGGCTACCACTAAATTCCCCAAAGGCTGGCTACTCCGATATCAACCACAACCCAAAGGCACCCAGTTCTTCCACTTAAGTGCCCCAAAGCGCCCTATTCCACTAGTCAACCTCCTGCTCCAAAGCTCTTACTTCTCTGGTTGGATGGGTTTTTACGCAGCTTCTGTTACCTCTGTGCGTCGGGAAGTCAACAGCTCAGTCCTACGCTCTGACTTCTGATCTTGATGCTACCCTCTTTGGCATTTTTCTGGTGTCAAAGCTTTTCTTGGATCACAGAGGTTCAGTGTGTGGGAATCTCAAGGTCCAAAAGACATGTTCCACACCTAACAATTCTCTTGCTGATAGTAAAATTCCCCACTCCTGCTTCACAGATGACTGCTTTTATACCCAGCAGATGGCAATCACAATTAACCTTATGACCAACCACTCACAGCTGAATCATATCACCCAATCAACATCTCCCCAAATCTTACCCAGACCCATAAGAGTAAAGGTGGTTTGGTGGAAGTAATAAATGCTATAGATAAAAGAATGATATACATAATTCACTATGCTGAAAATTGTATGTCATTTTTTCCTCAAAAAAGCCATGATGCATAATTATAGGTGGCATAAGTTTACAGAGAATTAAGCTACGTCCAGAAGTGTGAAAGCACTGACTTTGAGTGGTTATAACCAAAGCTCTACACAATGCCGCGGCCCTTTCATCCAGTTCCTCACATTGTGGTGACCACAACCATAATATTATTTTGGTGCTAATTCATAACTGTCATTTTGCTACTGTTATGAATGGTCATGTAAATATCTGATCTGCAGGATGTATTTTCATTGTCCCAAATTGAACATCATTAAAGCATAGTGATTAATCACAAGAACAATATGCAATTATATATTGTGAAATATTTATTTCTAATGACAAATCAATGAAACTTTGTCTTGAAGCATGGTGTAGCATGGGTAACATCTTCACGCCAGTACTCGTATGTGGGCGTATCTGCATGTGGGCAGACCCGCCTGGAGATGGAGAGAGGAGCGGTGTCTCAGTTCCTAAGACCCTCAGAAATTTGTTTTCCAATGACCTTAGGTGATCCCTGTGAAAGGGTCATTCAACCCCTAAAGGGGTCACAGCCAACAGGTTGAGAACCGCTGCTCTAGCATTACAATTGGTACATAGGAGTGGTCTTGGTAAGTCCACAAGGATTTAAAAAACAACAACCAAAACAAAACTCACTGCCAGGGAGTTGATGCTGACAACATAACCTGGGAGTTTCTGAGATTAACCATTGTGGGGAATAAAAAGCCCAGCCTTTCCAGAGGAGGACCTGCTGGTGGTTTTGAACTGCCCACCATGTGGATCACAGCCCAGCACTTAGCTGCTGCACCACCAAGGCTACACTGAAGGGGTAAAAGTGAGAGCAGAGAACTGAGGCCAGTTGAAAACCTAAATCTAAGCTATGAACACAAAGGACATAAATTCTGCTTCTTTGTCTAGAATCTAGGAGGAAGGTCATTGTCATTGTCATTTATTACTGGCAAAACTATAAATGTTTAATAAAAACAACTTGATTTCAAAAAGTTAAAACAACCTTTGGATTTCCAGTTTTAAACAAATTTCTAAATAGAGACTTTTAGATTCTTTACTTTGAAAATACTCCCCCATTTTCCTGGCAATATATTTCCATGTTCCTTGAAAAGCCATTCAGAAGTATTTTAAGGAACATTTTAAATCCTCCTCCTCTGATTTTTGAAAGGACAGAAGAAGAAAAAAAAAGCCACAAACCCCTAAAGTAACTGAAGAGAAATCGGTTTTTCTTTCGGGAGGTCTTATGAAAAATAGGAATGATGTTTAACAACAGAGAGCAAATGCGAGTGCTAGGTCTTACTTCTGTCCAATACTGTCTTTTGCCAAATTCTCCTCTACACTCACAAGACAGCACAAGGTCAAGCTCCTGGACTGGTTTTCTAGAACCGTATGGCCAATCGCAGCGAGTGAAAACAGATAGAGGGTGAGGCAGCTGTGTCCCTTCACATCAGTGCTGCTGCAAAGCCTGGAGCATCATCCCAGCCTGCACTGGCCTCCGCTAAGGGAGTAGGAGTTGGGTACAGAGCAGGCAAGAGCTTCAGACCCTTCACCCCTACGTCGCATTCTCAACTTCTGTTTTTGCCAAAGTCTTTCCCAGAATATCTGTGAGAGCAAAGTAAAATTTATCCCCCAGTGGCCTTAAAATGCTGACATTCCATGCTTACAGGGATTGTTTACACAGAAAATTAATCAGTTACGGTTTTTAATTTTAATTAAAGAATGTTTTCCGGTGTTATTGCAAAACAGACAAAAGCCCATAAAATGTATATTTGACTGCTGTTGGGTGTTGTCTTTGGATCGAGGAACAGTCATGAGATCAATCATGCATGATACTTCTGCAAACTTTTCTTCTAATAGAACAACCTTCACATAAATTAGGTTCATTAAAAAATATTCATCAAATAGACATCTTTCTGAGAAACTGCTGAATGGAATTTCCCTTTTCCTTTTTAATCAGCAACAAGCTACTTTGTACTTGTTCTGTAAATAATAGGAAGGGAGGGAAGTAAGCAGACACTCTGTTGTGGAATAGGTTGCTATTTGCCAGTGAACCAGAAGCAAATTCATAGGAAGCTACACATTTTGTTCACATTTTGGCCAAGGGAGAATTATTGCTTCAGTGAACATCAGTGAAAATATTTTGCTTCCAGATGGTGTTGAATGCTAGGATTAATCTAAAGATTAGTCTCTTAATGTTCTGTTCTACTTCTTATTGGATTTCATGTGTTAATTTCTCCCACTGATTATAAAAGAAATAAGGGAAATAACTTGCATCAAATAAAAAGTAAGAATTATTTGTAATCTCTTAATAAATCACCAGTGTTAATAAATGCTCTAATTTTTCCCTGCTATACTAAAATATTTTATATATTTTATCGGTCAAAACTTTGTCAAATTCCAAAGAGGACATTTAATGAGCATAATCCCAGCTAACTTGTATGTCAAACTCTTGTAGGAATACCACTGATAAGAACAATTACTAGAACAATGCCTCAAACGAAAGAATATCTATCAGTAAATGAATTGTGCCAGACCTTGAAAGTAAATAGAATTGTGGCAGACCATTGACAACTAGAAACATTTGCAGTGGGGTATTGTTTTTTGTGTTACTATATATTATATTTTATTAGTTTATTTGTTTCATTTGGCAGGGCTACTGGGTCTCCTTCTAAGCTAATGCATACTCACAATATAAGTGATGTTAATGATTAAAGGCTCAGCTACTAACCAAAATGTTCATTTTCGGTTCCATCCCTAGATACCTCTTCTGATAGATCAACCATGGAAAACCCTCTGGATAGAAGTTCTACTCAGACACAATGGCATCATCACGGGGAAATTTTGCCATGATTTGGGATCAACTGAAAGGTTTCATTCTCTGTAGCCACAACAAAGATAACTATAGGATGAACCTCTGTTTTGTTTTGTTTTTTGTATTGTGTTGTATTGGCCATCGGTTTCTTTTTCAATTATTTATTCCTTCAATAACATACTTGTGGCATACTCTGGGCATTTTATAAGTTTATCATATTAATATGAGGGTTCCTATAGGGAAAATTGTTTTAATTGGTGGGCCAGTGAATTTAAAGATTACATTTTTATGATTTTTATTTCTATCTTGACAAAGAAAAATAGGCACATACTTTTCTAAATAAAAAAATACTGACCTTATAACAGTGTTGACTTCTTTAACTCACTGTTTCTCATTACCCAACTTTCTTTTCCGGGATTTAGTATCTCCTCCCATATGTTGTCGTTCTGTCCATTGGTTTTTATGTCCACATGTATACGTTGTATATAGAGAGACAGATAGATGAATAGTGAAGTAACTTATATCATAAAACGTGTATATTCCTCATTCAATCTTACGTGTCACTTAGCCATGACCTAACCTAATCCATCATTTTGTAGTTTCCAGCTGCCATGGAGTCTGATCCAGCTCATGAAGATCTTGTGCAGAACTGCAGGAAACACTTCCTGGTCCTGTGTCACACTCAGTGTTCCATTTGAGCCCATTGCAGCCACTGGCGAGCTCCGTCTAATTGAGAGTCTTCCTCTCTTTCAGTGGTCTTCTACTTTACCAAATATGGTTCCCTTTTTAAGTGGCCGTCCTTGATAATATGTCCTTCTTGTTCCTATTCAATTTACCCTTCCCATGTTGTTATGAAGCAAATCCCAGACAATTTATTATCTAAAAGTTTCACTATGTATTTTTTGGAGAGAAGAATGTTTAAATGTAACCACAATATAATTATCATACCTAAACCATATTTTAAAATAATAGCTTAAGAGCCTCAAATATTACAGCAGTCTTCAAATTTTTAACTATTTCATAAACGTTGCAATGCCAATGTTTTTAGCCATTAAAAAATGTCAGGGTAAAAATAAGATCAATTCATTCCTAATAGTTGATGTTCACTAACCGTATATCTCCCTCATTTACTCCTGAAATTTATTTGAGGAAGGAACCAATCCTATAATTCTACAATTCTGTATTTTTTTTATTGTAGAATGTGATTTAGTATGTTCTTGATATTTCCTGTAAATTGGTGGTTAGATCTGGAATATTTCACAGATTCACTCCCCCCTCAACACAATTTAGCAAGAGATTTTATGTTCTTCCAGGAGAAGTGATCTACTGTCTGATCATTTTTCTAAAGTCTTCTCTCTCTCACTGCCATCTAAGACTGTACCTATTCACAGGAGCAGAAATCCCAGTCTTTCTTCCGAGGAGCTGATGCTGGTTTTGAACTGCTGACATGCAGATCACAGCCCAATGCCCAACCACTATCCCACCAGGGTTCTGCTTTCAAGCGTTCACAGTCAGTAAGCTATACTGTTTACACATTGTGAGTTAGAAAATGTTTCTTTTCTGATCTTCCCTTATCATTTCTTAGCTTTGGTAGTTCTATCAAGAATTGTTTCTTGGGTTATGTTGGTGGCTTGATTCAGTTTTGATATAATTTAGTTGTTTCTCTGCAGTGATCACTTTGTTTAGTATCATTATGAACATATATATCCAGACACTTTTGATGTAGAAGGAGGCAACATAAATTAATGCTAGTGGAGTTTCAGAACACACACACACACACATACACACATGTTTATTCCAAACAAAATATAACTGTAGATAAGTTATCTCAGTAATACATCTGTCTCAGTTTCTTACACACACACACACACACACACACACACACACACACACACGCCCCATCTAAACTGGTATGTGAAGGAGGCAGATAGGTCAGTTTGGAAGGCTATGGCAAATGTCTTTTGAGACTACAAAGGGGACATTTTTATTATATTTTCTCAAAGGACACAGGATGATCATGGCTTTTGACTAAGAAGAAGTTTTAAGAAAATTGAAAAACTGCACGGGTGAGGAAAAAACAAAACAAAACAGGCAAGTTACACCAAAGAACTGTTTGTTCTATTGCAACGATAGTAAGGGTTGTCTTACAAAACTTTCATTGGGAGGATCCACATGTGACCTCCTCCCTGGGGGACGGACAACAGAAAAGGGGGTGAAGGGAGACGTCGGACAAGGCAAGATATGACAAAATAATAATTTATAAATTATCAAGGGCTCATGAGGGAGGGGGAAGCATGGAGGGAAGGGAAAAAAAGAGGACCTGATGCAAAGGGCTTAAGTGGAGAGCAAATGCTTTGAAAATGATGGGGGCAATAAATGTACAGATGTGCTTTACACAATTGAAAAAAAAATTAATTGGGAAACATTCATTCATCCATGTGAAAACCATGAACTTGCCCATTTAAATTTCTTGTTTTGCCACTAAGCCCAGAGGAATAGGAAAGGAACATGAGCTGAGTCCCGGAGGATGTCCAAGTTAGAGAAGGACATGGTGTTTGTCAACACACCGGGTCAGTGAAAACGAGGGAGCCCCAGAATGATATGAATGGACACAGTAGCTGCAACAATGGGCTGAAATATAATAATGTTGAGGCTGGAGCAAGGCCAGTGTTTCATTCTGTTGGACATGAGGTTGCTGTGGGTCAGGACCTACTCTTGGGCACCTAACAACCACAACGAACAGATCCAAGAGAAAGACGAGGTTGTTGGCTTCTGCCAAGGGTTCTAGTTTCAGAAAACCTAAGTAGTGCCGTCTGTCTTATAGGACGCCTATGAGCCAGAATCAAATGGACGACAGTGTGTTGATCTGTTTGGTTTGGCTTTGACACAGCCACAATAATTAAAATAGTCTGGCATTAGTATAACAATAGACTAATGGAATCGAATTGAGAGTTTAGGAGGAAAACCCCAAAATATACAGTCAACTGATTTTTCATGGGTTTCTAAGTTTATTAGATGGGGAAAGAAGAATCTCCTGGGATAAATAGTGCTGGGAAAATTAGATTTCTATACACAATTGATGTATGTATGGGTTGTGATAAGAGTTGTATGGTTCCCTAATAAAAAAAGAAATTTAGATTTCTAAGTGTAGAAAAGTGAAACGCCAAATACAAAAACTAATTCCAAATGGTTTGTGGGCCTAAATTTGCAAGTGGAAACCATAAAACTCCTAGAACAAAAGGCAGAAGCAGCCATGGTCAGTCTAAGATTATCTAACATCTAATGTAATACAAAAGCAAAATAGCAGAAGACAAAATAAATTAACAGGGCCTCATAAAAATGTGAACCACTTATCCGTCAAAAGAGTTTACCAAAAGAGTGGAAAGAAGAATTGCCAACTGGGGATTGTACCTTCAGAAACTCTATCTTTGGCATAATCAAAATGTGTATGAAACTTCAAACACTCACCAAAAGAAAAGACAAATAACCCAATCATAAAATGGGCAAAGGGCATGTGTAGACATTTCACCGGAAAGAACATAGAAGCAACCTCCAAACAGATGAGAAGATGCTCGGTTCAATGATATACTATCCGCTTCTTTGTTCTGGAGATGTAGCTCAAGTTGTTAGCTACCATCAAGTGGATTCCAACCCACAGCAACCCATTACAAAATGAAATACTGCGTTTGCCTTGTGCCATCCTTAACAATCACCCCTCTGCTTGAGCCCCTAGTTGTAGCCTCTGTGCCAATCCATCTCATGAGGACCTTCCTCTCTTTCACCAAGTATGATGCCCTTCTCCAGGGACTGGTCTCTCCTGACAACATAGCCAAAGTGTGTGAGATGAACGCTCATCATCTTTGCCTCTGAGGAGCATTGTGACTGTAACCGATTTTCGTTTCTCAATAAGTCTTTATTTGGGGGCCTAGTAAAATATTCTAGGCTGATCTTATACCTAAGAGAAAGATGTCAGGCACACCTTTAGATGTAAAAGAAGCCATTTTAAAAATAAGAATTTGTTCCATTTAGCTTGACCTTAGAGACCAGTATCCAAGTGTTAGATATGCTTATTGTAACTTAGATGTATTTCACGCTTGCACTAATATCTCTTAAAACTAACAGATTAATCCTTCACTACAAAGCAACACTCTAAATGGGATATTATTGTAATGTAAAAAGAATGATATATTGATATATAGTAGCACCTAGTACAATTCTGAAAACATAGTTGTTTCGGGTACCCTGTAGCAATGTCATGGCCAGTCAAAGGAAGCCTGTCCTGGCCTAGACCATCCTCACCATTATTTTAGCAAGTAAATTTGTATTTGTATATCACAGGAGATCCATGAATCTTCCATTGTGTTGGTGAATTCTTCTTCATATGGTCCAATTTCTCAGATTATTTGCTCAGAACACAGATGGAATATGTTTCGGGAAAAGATAGGACCAGGAGACACAGCTTGCCTGATTTTTAAAACATGCAGTGTCCCTCTGATCTGTTTAAGAGACTGCTTCTTTGTTCTGCCAGGTGAAGCTCTGACAGCCAACATCCATTTGATCTCAAAAGTGGTATTTCTTCTTACACATTCTCTTTTGGATCCAGCTTCAATTTCTGGAAGTGGTCTGTAGATGTACTGCTGCAATCTTTTTTTTTCAATTATCTACATCAAAGTTTACTTGTGCGTGGTATTTAATACCATTGATGAAGAATGTCTGTACTCTGTGCACCTTTCTTGGGAATGTGCACTTACCTGAATCTCTTTCAGTTAGTTAGCCAGGTAACTGAGGTAACGTCTTCCAAATGTCTTGGCTAGATGAGTAAGTGCTCTCCAGTGTTGTTGTACAGGAATTTTAGAAGATTCCTCACAATGCAACTTCATAGGAAGGGCAGATTAAATGTGTCCCACATATCCAGAGTTTCCAAATTGCTGTACCATTGCATCACGTGTATCACCAGCTCCTCCTCCTCCACACAGTGCTTGCCTTTCTGTCTTTGTATTCGGGTCCCCTAACTCGGCATGCCTTACACAACACATGGTTGGGAAATCTGGAAAACTTGAAAGTCGTAGGTTGGAGACCTCCTTCATCTACTTGGCTGCAGGAGATGTCTCAAATTAGTAAATCCAACGACAGACAATGGTGCAAATTCCAAGAACCATGTTGGATTGCTAACCACAGTTTCAGCAGCTCACAACCACTAGCCATTCTGCTCCAGAGAGATGAGGAGGGAAGGGAGTGTAAAAAGGGGGAACGGACCTCCTGGATCTACATGTAACCTCCTCTCTGGGGGAGGGCAACAGGAAAGTGGGTGAGGGGAGACGCCGGGCAGTGTAAGATAGGATAGAGTAATAATTTATAAGTTATTAAGGGCTCGTGAGGGAAGGGGGAGCGGGGAGGGAGGAGGAGGGAAAAAAGGAAAATGAGCTGATTGCATGAACCCAAGTGGAAGGTGAATTTTGAGAATGATGAGGGCAACGGATATATAAGGGTACTTTACTCAATTGATGTATGTATGGATTGTGATAAGAGTTGTATGAGTCCCAATAAAATGATTTATTAAATTTTTAAAAAGATTTATTAATGCCCCCCCCAAAAAAAATCCAGAAAACAACAACAACAACTCACTACCATCAAATACAGTCTGTGCTGGCTCTCTCTCCCAGCAGCTGGTGGCTTCAAGCTGTTGACCCTGTGTTTAGCAACCCAAGGTAGAACCACCAGGCTACCAAGGTCTCAGCAAACCACAATGGCTGTTCTATTCTTCTGCCCCAATGACAGTGAGTTGAGGGAGAGCAGATAATCATAAGTTAGATACAGGATCCCAAACAAGAGGGAACGTTGCCAGATCGTTCTGATATATTGGCTGCAGACCACACCCTCAGAGAAAGAGAATAACTCAACATTCATCCTACTCTAAACCTACCTCATTAACATAGGAGCCATTCACTCCCAAATGGGACCACAATCACAGGCGCAAAGGCTAGGATTTATAATACGTGCAGTACAAAATAGAAGACTATTGCTGGCAGGGCTCTATCAAGTGCTTTACTGCACTGCACATACGCAAGGCACTGCCATGCATCGCTATTGGTTTTCTATCAATTCCTGAAGCCTTGCTTTGCACCAACACCTAAGCTACAGCTGGAATTTCTTCCTTCAATATCCTTGGTTCTCTATAGTATGCTACTTCCTGATATGAAATAAAAATGACCACTTATTTTTGATACACTGACTTTGTGTGTTTTGTCCATATTTCTTTGATACTTTCTGTATTGTTCAGTCTTTTGACCATTCAATGTTCAATATTACAATTGGAGACTTGGAACTTTCTTTTCCTTCATTCTGTTCAGTTTGAGATAGGCTGAATATGTTCTTCTTCTTTTTCTAAAATCACTTTATTCGGAGCTGATGCAGATACATCATCCCATGGTCCAATCACATCAAGCAGTATTGAGCAAGTGCTGCCACGCTCAGGTTCAGATCAATCGATTCCTTCTAGAATGCCTTGACAACAGCTCCCCTTTACGGCCCCGCCCTGCCCCTGCCCCACTGTATTCCCCAGGCCCCTGTTCGACTTGTCATCTCTATAGGTTCATTAATCCTGGGTTTCCTAACAGCCACAGAAGCCCACAGACGCAGTTCTACTCATTCCTGTGGGGTCCCTGTGAGTCTTCATCAATTCAATGATAGTGAGTTCTTGTCTTTTGGTTTGTTTGTTTGTTTTGGTGGTGGGGAGAAGTTTGATCCTGTATGTCTCTGGTATTTACATGTAAACAACTAGGGTGAGTTAGTCATTCAAATTATTTTTACGTCTTGACTTCCGTTTGACTCTTCAACTACTCCCAGCTTTCTTGATCCTCATTCCTTACACATAAAATGCTGTGACCCAAGTTAAGAGATAGTTTTCTTCCTCCTTGCATTTTCCCCTTGGTAATATTAATTTTGTTTGTCCTACCTCTGCCATCATTCTTGCTTAAACGTCTAGTTTATAGGCTTATTTCTTCTACTCCAGTAATGGGACATTGATCAGGTTCAGTTCTAGCGTTTGTATTTTTCATCACTTTCTCTATTCAGTGTTTATTTTTCATCACTTTCTCTATTCAGTTTCTCTATTCAGTGTTTACTTTCTCTATTCAGTGTTTCTCTATTCAGTGTTTACTCTATTCAGTGTTTACTATATTCTATATAGTGTATTCTATCCTCCTAGTTTTAAAGATGATCTATATTCCAACAAATAGAAAGACAATATGCTCGTTTTATCTTTAGTCCTATACACTTGAAAATCTTCTTGACATTCACAATGGGTCACACATTCCCCACAAACTAAATAGTAAAAAAGGTCAAGAAAGAGGCTTCCTCCCTTCAATGTCCCTACCTCTCCAAAAGTACCCTCGATCTCCCTCCATGCATTATCAGTTCTCAATTACTATCAGTTCTCAGTTATTATCAATTCTCAATTTTGGCCATTTATCTCTAACACTCCTTCTGTCTTGAGTCCAAGATATTAGTATTTCATTCTTAGGTGGCTGCAATCGCCTTCCGCATCTCCCCCGCCAATTCTTTGTCCCTTGAAATCTCTTCTTCACATGGAAACCCAAGTCATTGTTTAAGAGCCTCATGTTGTATTTGGGATAAAAGAGAAGCTTCTTACTTACACTGATCTATAAAATTTTTAGGAACCTGACAGGTTTAATACCTATCATACCTGTATAATACCTTATCTCTGGGCATTCTCCCATTTACCCATCATACTCACAGTTTTAAATTTTCAAATTTGTTAGGGAACCAAGATCTTTCATCTTCCAAGAGCTTTGTATAAACTATCCTGTATGTTTGAAGCACTCTTCCCTATCACATTTTCAGGATTGAATGTTTATTTTCATTGTATCTCTACTTAAATATTTTTACCAATACACGCAAGGCTATACCTCTGTATTTTCTCTTGTACAACCACTCATCAAAACTCATAACTATGTATTTATTTATGTATTCGAAATGCCTCATTTTAAGTTTACTCCAAGCAAAAGGAAGTCATGTTTTATGTTTATTTTAATATCCAGTGTATAGCGAAGACACATTATAATCTCCAGAACACATCAGTCACTTACCATTATTTGTTGAACAAATGATTCTTTATAATGCTCAACTTCTAAGGCCAATTTTTTCTTAGCATATCATTCTAGATATGCCAAAAGTTGTTAGAAGTTCTACGTTTCAGCAATTTCAACTACATTCAGTTAGGATTTCTATTGATAATAAGACTGATCAACTACATAAACATATTTAATTTTCTGCATAGAGAGCACACTTAAGCACATTAAAAAACTCATCCTATAGAGTAGATTATTCATGCCTTAGGTCATATAAAGGAGCTGGAGTGGGATCTTTGAAGGAAATGAATATCCTCATGTGACCAGATTCTTAATACCATCCTCCAACAGAACTGTCCATGTCAAAAATTTGAAATGTGAGCAATCTTTGGAAGGTCTTTAATCTTTTTTAGTTTGCTCCCTAATTTGTCATTTCTAGAATGAATGTCCTAACTCTACTGATGAAAGAGAAAAGTAAAGTCAATGAGCCATTAAATAGGTGACAATAATCTTGATAGAAGTTTGGAATATTTAATTAGCACAAAAAATACTCTCAACCAGTGTGCTCAATTACTTTCATGGATACTCCTCAAAATATCAACCAACTATTTTGCATGACCATGAAATGCTTTGGAAGACATTTAAGACGGAAAAAGGAGATAATATTTCATCTATTAATTGAGCATTTGACATGCTTGTGCGTGTCCAGTAATAAAGTTTCAAAGTGAATTAAGTTTAGATCCTTGAGATATTTTTAAAGGTGACATTTCTCCCCTTAAGGTTAATACTACATGAAAGTAAATGAGAAGATTCAAAATGTCGGGGCTAAAAAAGGGAAGTATACAGTGTAATGTACTGAAAGCTAACATTATTACATCTCTGCTTATTATCCACAAAGACCAAAGACCAATGAGACATAGAAAAGGGAAATAAGAAGAAAAATTATGAAGTCATTTTCTTGATGGAAAATCAATTCCTGTGAGTTGTTCTATTAGTATAACAACCAAGTGTCTACGAGATGATAATAAGACAGAAGAAAGGTAATATGAAAACTGTAGAGAAGAATTAAAAAATGGCTGGAAAGTTTAACTCACTTTAGTTTGAAGAGGCAGAATATTAAATTTAATTAGTGACAACAATCTGATTTTCGTGTCAAGGAAGTTTTCACCCATACAAAGCAATAGCCAAACATTTTGCTTAAGAACCAGCCTGCATGCTTTGGAGAAAGTGAAATCTTGGGCTAGAGGTTTTTAGAAAATTCCGTCACTCCTATTTATTTATCTCAGCAGTTCTGATCTCACAGTCCTGGCCTACATGATCATTGCCGTTGTTGTGGTTAGGTGACCTAGAGGCAGTTATGACCCACAGTGATCTTCTTCACAACAAAACAAAAACCTGCCTAGTCCTGCACCATCGTTACAATTGTTCTTATGCCTCAGTCCATTGTTACAGCCACAGAGTCAATCCATCTTGTTGAGCATTCTGTTAGGCCTTAAGCTTGAGAAGTAGACTAGAGGTTTATTTTCTGGGTTCTGCAACCTGAAAACCAAACTTCTATATATTCTTACTGTTCCATTAATGCCTGTCTTAAGTGATTATGCCTCTTTCTGGGAAAATAATCTTAGATAAAAACTAGTGTGTAGGGTATTATAAATTGCATTCTTTCACCAAAAATATATGATAACTTGACTGGGATGTGATTCTCAACATGGTGTAATAACCCTCCATTTTATAATCTGATGTATTGCCAATCCTCAAATCTAGAATGAAATAAGATTAGAGGCAGTTATGTTAATGAGACTGCCACTTGTCTGTCACTTTGTTGTTCTCTGGTGGCTTGTGTGTTGCTGTGATGCTATGTCACTAGTATTTAAAATGCCAGCAGGGTCTCCTGAAATGAACAGGTCAAGGGGAGATTTCAGACTCAGAGCAGATTGTGAAGAAGGAATCAGCTTCCTGTGGGAATGGAACCTTTGGGAATTTTCATTTGCTGATGTGACATGACTCCATGTAAAAACAAACAGCTACAAAAATCTAAACATCAGAACTTGGAAGGTACAAAATGTGAATTGCAAGCTGTCAACAAGGAAATGGAACATATCAAGGGATTGATATTCTAGGCATTAGTGAGATGAAATGGACTAGCATTGGCCATTTTGAATCAGAAAATCATATGATTTTCTATGTTGGGAATAACACAATTGAGGAATGTCTTTGTATTCATTGTCAAACAGGACATTGTAAAATCAATCTTGGAGTGTAATGCTGTGAGAGGATTATGTCTATCTGCCTTCAGGAAACCCAATCAATGCAAGTATTATTCAAATTTATAACCAACCACAATAGCTAGTGAGGTCACTAGTGAAGCAATTGAAGAATTTTACCAATGACTTCAGTCAGAAATCGATCACACATACAATCAAGGTGCATTGATAATTGTTGGGGATTGGAATGCAAAAAATGGAAACTGAGGAAGGACAAATAGCTGGGAAATATGGCTTGATGTTGGAAAGGAAGCTGAAAACCACATGACACAATTTTGCAAGGCCATCAATATGTTCATAGCAAATATCTGTTTTCAACAACAGAAAAAGTGACTATACACATCTCCAGATGAAATACAAAGAAATCTAATTGACTACATCTGTGGGGAGAGACAATGCAGAAGCTCAGCCACAGCACCTAAAGCAGGCCAGTGTGCACCTGTGGAGCAGACCATCAATTGCTCGTACGTAAGTTCAAGTTGAAGCGGAAGAAAATGAAAACAATTGCACTAGACCAAATGTATGACCTGAGTCTATCGCCCCTGGATTTCAGAAACATCACAAGAACAGATTTGCTGCGATGAACACTAATGACAGAACAACTCATGAGTTATTGGAGGACATCAAGAGCATAATTCATGAAGAAAGCATTAAAGTCATTAAAAGACAGGAAAGAGAGGCACAAAACGAATGTTGGAAGGGACTCTGAAGCTTGTATTTCTGAAACTGAAAGAACTAAACAATACGCAAGACTTGAGTTGCAATACTGAAACGTTTTGTAGGCACAACATTGAGTGATGCAGGAAGCATCGGCACAAAGAGGAAAGAATACACAGAGTCACTTTACCAAAAAGAATAGTTGATAATAACTGGACAGGGACTGATAGGGGACTCAGGGATGGGGAGTGGGTGATAGGGAGGGCAGTGGGGATTTCAGGAATAGGAAATGAAGACAGGAGGGGAGAGAGAGCATTAGAACTGACTGCACAACTCATTTTAAAGGTGATGTAACCATGGGGGGAATGTGTTCTGAAATTGAGATGGCAATGACTGCACAATTCTCCTTGGTATGATTGAATTATTGAACTATTGAAGTGTATGCTATGCAAGTTATGTACCAATTAAACCATTTTTTAAAAGAATAACTAGTCAACACTCCACCATTTCAAGAGACAGCATATGAGCAAGAACTGATAATCCTGTAGGAAGAAGTTCAAGCTGCACTGAAAGAATTAGTCTAAAACAAGGCTCAGGGAACTGATGGAATAACTAAAATGTTTCAATAAGCTGATGGGGAGCACTCATTCATCTTTGCCAGGAAATTTGGAGAACAACTAGCTGGACAACTGACTGGAGGAGATGATCCATATTTTTACCAATGGTAATGGAAGGTGACCCAAGAGAAGGCTCAAATGATAGAACAATATCATTGATATCACATACTTTTGACTGTAGCAGTACACTAACAGGGAGCTGCTAGAGATTCCGGTAAGATTCGGAAGAGGATGTAGAACAAGGGATATCACTGCTGATGCCAGACAGATCGTGGCTCATAGTTCATAATGCCAGAAAGATAGTTATCTGTGTTTTATTAACTATGTCAAATAATTTGATTATGTGGGTCATAACAAACTATGGACAACCTTGAGAAGAATGAGAATTTCTGAGCATTTCATGGTGCTCCTGCATAACTTGTATATGAATCAAAAGGCAGTTGTGCCAACAGGACAAGGGAATAGTCCATGATTTAAAATCAGGAAAGGAATGTGATATGGTTGTATCATCTCACCATACTTATTCAATATGTACGCTGAGAAAATCATCAGAGAAACTGGCTTATAAGAAGAAGAATGTGGGGCAGGGAATGTGCAGATGTGCTCTATACAATTGATGTATGTATAGGTATGGATTGTGGTAAGAGTTGTATGAGCCCCTAATAAAATGTAAAAAAAATTTAAAAATTAAAAAAAAGAGTTGTATGAGCCCCCAATAAAAATGATTTTTTAAAAAAGAAGAAGAATGCAGCATCAGCATTGGAGGAATTCTTATTAACAACCTTTGATATGTAGATGGCACAACCTTGCATGCTGAAAGTGAAGACTTGAAGCACTTTCTGATGAAGATCAAAGATGGCAGACTTCAATAGAGATTACAGCTCAATGTCAAGAACACCAAGATTCTCACAGTTGAACCAATAGATAGCATGATAAATGGGAAAAAGGTCAACCTTGTCAAAGATTTTATCTTGCTTGTATCCCAAATCAATTCTCATTGAATCAGAAGTCTGGAGGTCAAAAGATGTGTTGCATTGGGGAGATCTATTTACAAGACCTCTTTAGAGCATTGAAAAATCACAGATGTTACTTTGAGGATTAATGTGCTCTCGACCTAGGCCATACTATTTAAAATTACCTCATAAGCATGTTGAAGTTGGACCTTGAATAAGGAAGAATGAAGAAGAATCGGTGCATTTGAATTGTGGTGCTGGAGAGGTATATTGAAAATACCATGGATTTCGTGCTAAAAGGGCAATTTGATCTGTCTTGAAAGAAGTATGACTAGAACGTTCCATAGAGGCAAGGATGGCAAACGTGGACATAGTGTAAGGAGAGACTAGTCCCCGGAGAAAGACATCATGCTTGGTAAACTTCAGGGGCAGCAGGAGGGCAGCCCTCAATGAGATGAGTTAGCACAATGGCTTCAACAATAGGTTCAGGCATATTCGAATGTGATGATGGCTTAAGACCAGGCAGTGTTTTCATACATTCTTTGTGTATAGAGTTGCTCCGGTTTGGAACGGACTCAACAGCACCTAACAACAACATGCTAATGAGAAGAATGCAATCTACAAGATTGAGTTAGTTTATTGTGCCAACCTGGCCGATAAACACATGTGGGGTTAATTGAAGGGTCGAGGGATAAATGGCTTAGTGAGCCTCGACTTTCTAGTTCTCAGGTTTCTTCCTTTATGATGGTCGGACCAGGGTGCAGTTGCCTTAGCAGTTCCCTGCTTCAGCTGGCAAGGCTAACTTCCTGCAAGACATCCCTCAGGAGAAACCACATGGACCTAACCTGATGCAGCCCTGAGTACTGGAGCAGCTATGTGGAGACCCCTGCCAGTGCTGAGATGCTTACACGTTCACTGACTCGGCTTTCCTCCTGCAGTCGGCATCACTGTGTCTGTTTTGTGAGATGGAGGAGGGCTTTGTGGATTGGTGTTGGACATACGGGTTAATGGGTTAATGTTGGACTTGCGGGCGTGGGCAGCACTGGGTTGAGATGTTTTCTTGATGCTCACTTAACCTTTACATAAAACTCTCTCATATATGAGTTTCTGTGGATTTGCTTCTCTAAAATACCCAGGCTAACACAAAGATTAAATTTTATTTTGAGTCAATCTCAAAATACAGAGAGAGATAGAAAGAAGTTTAAACAGGCCAGCTAAAAGGAGAGGGTCCTCCTTCCACCAGCAAAGAAGAGCCAGGAATTTAGTGTATTCTTTGGACTTTGAATTTATAAAAAGCCTTTGTTTGGACTTCTAAACTTCTGTACTTGGAGTGAACAAATTTGTTTGCTAATGCCTCCACCTTGGGCATATCTGTTGTAGCAGAACTAAAGAACTAAGACAGAGGGTAAAAATGCATGCTAAAATTTCCTCTCAGTAGGAAACCAGTAACAAAAGAGAGAAGATATTTGTCATATTTTAGGAGGATTTTTCCAATTATTTGAGTAATTGCCATCACAAAATATGCACGCATATTTAGATTCTAGAGACTATCTACCTACTTCTACCTCTATCTCTTTCTTCATCATCTATCTATCTATCTATCTATCTATCAAATCTATCTAGCATCATGTTGCACTTTGATATGAACTAAGTCCTCTGCTTAACTCATGAGTTAAAAGGATAAATTAGGACATCCAATATCTAGTCTTAAAAATACTTATGAACAACATTGTAACTAATCTTCCTTTTGTTTGGGGGAAGCTGCTTGCTTAATGTGTTTATAGCAAGAAAAGCTAGAAGCCCTGATGTTGAATCCGTGCATTTGAATGTAAAGTTTTAAAGATACATATAATAAAAGAATATAAATTAAAAAGGTAAAAAGTAGGGACAGATAGAGATTCAAAGTAAGTCAGAACTGACTTATTGGAATGATGAGGATATAACCAAATTGTAAATTGGGGACTACCTGTACAACAAATGTACTTGGCTCTTGCCCATGTTCCAAACTTCTACAACATCAGAGTTGCCTGACTTGAACAATACTACAAGTCCTTCAGGGGCCAACATTGGGCCTCACTGTGATACTTCTCTGTGGTCGTATAGTGGGTACTGAGTTGATTTTCTAAAATGTTTCTGATCCCCTCATTCTGGACTTAGATCCATAAAATTAATCATAATATTTTCAATCATGAAACATTTGTATCATGGATCAAATGAATAGCCTACCTTTAGTTATTTTTAATAATATACAACATATTAATGCATCCACCATTTAAAAGACAAAAAAGCTAAGATCTTTTACATCATCATTATATCAAGTATTCTGTTTTTAGAATATTTTGTCTTTTGTATATAAATTAGTACATTATCTGCATGAATAGCCACAATTTCCTCTCAATAATTTCAACAATCATATCGTTTTCATGTCTAATTTCACTGGCTATAATCCCCAGTAATGTTCTCTAGCAGAACTAGAGAACAGTCTTGTTTTATTTCCAATTTTTAAAAATTGAATCTAGAGTATCACTATTTTGAAACATTCAATGTTTAAAGTTTTTAATATCTACTCAATCAATCAAAATTTATTCTTCTATAATTAATTGACTGTACATCATTGATAAGAATTTGTTAAAATTTATCAATCTTAAAATTTTATTTTGCTAAATATATTTAAAAATCTGCAATATACAGATTACACAAACGTTCTTGCTGAAAGCTAAGATTGGAAGCACTTAATGATAAAGACCAGAGATTGTTGTTTTCAGTATAAATTGCACCTCAAAAGAAACGAGAAACACAATGAACAACTTGACTATTCAACAACATAGTCATAAACTAGGTAAAGTTTGAAATGTTCAAGGATTTCATTTTACTTGGCTCCACAATCAATATTCATGGATGCTGTCATCTAGCTATCAAAGGACATGCTGAACTAGGCAAATGTGCTGTAAAAGATCTTTTTAAAATGTTAAACATCAAAAATGTCATTTGGAGGACTTAGATGTATTTGCAATTATCCCATATGTTGGTGAAAGGTGGAAACTGGAAAACCCTTGGCGTATGAGTTGGCAAAGAATATTGAAAATACTATGGACAGGAGAAGAACAAAGGACTCTCTCCAGGATGAGAAGCAGGTTAGGGGGAAATGAGGAGCTACTAACAATGAGTATGAGAATAGGGAGGTGCTCTCAAACAGATTGCGGTGATGGCTGTACGACTCTTCTTGATGTGATTGGGCTGTTCAGTTCTGTATGCAAACATTATGCCAATAAACTGTTTTTAACACTTATATTTTTAATAAGAATTGCCAGTAAACTGCTTAACAAATAAAAACAAAAGACAAAAAGAAAAATGGATGTTTCTGATGAGCGCTACTGGCAAGAGCTCTTCCCACTTCATTGGGAAGTGTTATAAGGACCAATGCTGGAGAAGAACATCATGCTCGGTGGGGTACAGCGTCCGCCAAAAACGAAGCCTTTTTTTTCCTCTGAGAGAGATGGATACAATAACTGCAACAAATTGTGCAAACATCGACATAATATTGAGACTGGTGCCGAGCATCGCAGTGTCTCCGTATGTACTACATGGGGTGACTGGGAGTTGGATAAGGGTTTGACAGCTTTTAACTACAAGAACAACAAATTAGCTTTAAAGGAAAATCAGAAAAGAATTAAAAGAAAAGTTCGTATTAGGAGGTATATTAGATTTGAACTGAAGATGACACAAAGGCGATGTAGTGACTACTAATACTGTTACCTCATAGATTTCTGAGACCAGGAGAGGCCAGTGTAGTTTATGAGGTTTTTTTTTTAGAGTACCTGATCCTTTTCATGTTTCTCTCTCCCTCTGTGTGTGTGCATGTAGATATGGCATTACAGCTATAATTACTACTAAATAAATAAATAAAAATCACTGCCATTAAGTCCATTCTGACTCACAGAAACGCTGTACAGGGCTTCTGAGGCGACGGATGTTTGTGGAAGCAGATAGCTCCATTTTTCTTCCACAGAGAAGGTGGTGGTTTTGAAACCAAAGCTCCATGGTTAATAAGCAAGTGCTTAACTGACAGTACCACCAGGGTTACTAATACAGATAATAACATAATGATTATATGGTACATTTCTTAGACTCATTATCTTGGGAATCAATAGCAGTGAAGCTTTTATATGTGTGTGTACAAATGCCCTTCCCCACTCGGTTTTACACACACACATACACAGAATATTTACCTTAAGGAAATAGTTCGCGCAGATGTACCAGCTTGAAGTGCCAAGTCCATGAGGAAAATTTCAGGATTGAGGTTTCTCATGACTCCTCTAGTTGAAGGGACTTTTGAAATCAAGATAGTCAGGTGTCAGGTTGCTGGTTGTAGAAGCAAATGAATCCAAGGATGGCAGGTAAGTGGGTAAGTAAGATGGCAGATGATGATGATCCGGATGCAGGATCCAGACTCATCACCAGGCAAAAGAGCTTTCCCAGAACATTTATATGTCATGGAAGCAGACAACATCCCCAAAGAAACGTCCTTTCACCTGATTGGCTGCCCATAACAGAGCTCATCATCCAAGGGATTGCAATGCATCAAATCTCATCAGGAGGGGTGACTACATCATAACTGCCAAACTACTGCAGATTATGGTCCAGGCAGGTTAATATACAACCTTGACCTGCACAGTAAAGGTATATAATACATAATGAGATTTTACTTTATGATAATAATATTTTGCTACACTATAGTAAGCTTTGAATTTCTACTCCTATAAGTAGTTACCATCTTAGAAAACCACAGGTAGTTACTATGAGTCTGCATTGAGTCAATGGCAGTGAGCTTAATTTTGATTTCTATAGTAGACATTGGAATCTTGATAACTTGGTGAGGTCAAAACAAACAGAATTCCTACGAGTCTAAAAGACTGAATAAGTAAGGTGGGAATGCACCCATTGGGGCTGCTAACCGCTGGTCTGCTAACCACCGTTCAAAATCAATGGCCACTCCACAGGAGGAAAAATGAGGCTTTATGTTTGTTCCAAGAATGATTCAAAGCCTCAGGAATTCAAAGGGGGCAGTTCAAGTGTGCCCTATAGGGTCACGCTGAGTCAGAATGGAGTCAGTGGCAATGAGTTTTTGTTTTTTTCTAATAATAGTACTTGTAGCCTGCAATAATGGGCTTAAACCTAACAACACTGAGGAGAATAGAGCAGGACTAGGTTATGTTTCCTTCTGTTTTACGTAGTCAGGACTGGCTGAAAACCAGCACTGAACAACAGAGTACCAGTATGATTGTCACCCCTATGAGCTAGTCCCATTTATAGTTTCATGTCTTGGAAGTGAAAGCCACAGCTTAGAATGACTGAACGACTTTGCACAACATCACAGGGCTAACTTGTGGCAGAACCAGAAACTATCTTTATAGAAAGTCTAAGCATGTGTTTATAATTTCTACTGTAACTAGTCTACCAAGTGAACTAGTTTGTTAATGCTGGTTAAGAAAACATAATCAATGGAAAAACTGAATTTTCTTTTTCATTTTAAAATTTCACTAATTGTGTGCACTGTCTAGTGAACTTCCAAGCTGTTGCACCACATCAATGAAGAACACCTTGCCCTTTTTATTAAGTTGGTGCTGTAATTTAGCTGAGGATTCTTCTCTGTTTGAAGAGTTCTGATGCTGTCAGGAAATTTAGCATGTTATATAAATAATTCATTATCCAGTTGCACAGTGCTGATCTACTTTTCTTTAGTGCATCAAGTAAGATTCTGTGTAATCCAGTAGATTACATCATTTATTGTGCCTGACAATGGTAAAGAGTTATCTGACCTAGCATGTATGAAATTTTTACATAATAATCTTGTACCTTTTGAGGGGAAGATTTTATAATCACGTAATACTTGAGAAATAGTGTATGCCTTGCAGTTTTTCTCTGTCTTATTCTATAAGTGATCATCTTAGCTCAGTAATTTTACTTTGAACAAATTCTGCCAGTCAATATATGCTTGCAGAAGCTGAAGAGAACCTCTGACAAGACCTAGCTTTCCTGTGATACCTTCCAAGGCAGGGACAGCAACCATGCTTTTTTTAAAAAAAATTATATTACTGGGGGCTCAATCCACTCCTATCACAATCCATACTTACATCCATTGTATCAAGCACATTTGTATATTTGTTACCATCATCATTATCAAAACATTTTCTTTCTACTTGAGCCCTTGGGATCAGCTCCTCATTTTTCCCGTCCCTCTCTCACCCTCCCTCCTTCATGAAACCTTGATAATTTGTAAATTATTATTTTTTTTCATGTCTTATACTGACTGATATCTCCCTTCACCCATTTTTCTCTTGTCCATCCCCCAGGGAGGGGATTATAGGTAGATCGTTGTGATCGGTTCTCCCTTTCCCCCTCCATCTTTTCCTTACCCTCCTGGTATCGATACTCTGATTCTTGGTTTTGAGGGGCTTATCTGTCCTGGATTCCCTGTGTTTCCAGTTCCTATCTGTACCAGTGTACATCCTCTGGTCTAGCCAGATTTGTAAGGTAAAATTGGGATCATGATAGTAGGGGGGAGGAAGCATTAAAGAACTAGAAGCAGCGGTTCTCAATCTGTGGGTTGCGACCCCTTTGGGGGTTGAGGGACCTTTACACAGGAGTTGTCTGATTCAGAACAGTAGCAAAATTAGAGTTATGAAGTAGCAACAGAAATAATTTTATGGTTGGGGGGTAACCACAACATGAGGAAATGTATTAAAGGGTCATGGCATTAGGAAGGTTGAGAACCACTGAACTAGAGGAAAGTTGTATGTTTCATCAGTGCTATACTGCACCCTGACTGGCTCAGCTTTTAATGATGAGATCTTTGATGGTCCTGTACCTTTTAGCGGCACAAGGTAATGGATGGACTATTTGGAAACAAGAAGATTGTCTTGGGAGACTTGCTCTTACTTTATCTTCTTTAACGGCTCCTAGGCTCACCTCCTCCTAAATGATCTAGGGAAAATTACAGAACACTGAAGAGAATTGAGAGAGAGTCTGTTTCAGATTAAGGCATTGCTGTGGAAGTAGAACAGGCAAGAGAACTCTTGAGTCTCTGAGACAAAAGCAAAGATATTCATGTCAAACCTCCGATAGTGATACTGGGTTACAATAGAGCTTACCCGACTGAAGATGGTTTCTTGGTTGTTAAGGTTATATTACAGTCGTCATTCACAACAGTCTTCCACTGGGGGAAGAGTGGCTGGATGATGGTGGCTCTTGCCTAATAGTTGTCTATGACCAGCTTGGTAGTGGAGCCAGTCTTGTTTAGGACTCTCAGTTCCTTGTACATTGTTTGCTGGAGCTATCTCATAAGGAGCCTTAAAAGGTTGTCAGTTAAATTACCTAATTCTGCAAGATCAAGCAAGTAAACCTGCCTTCACTGAAACCATTAGAAAAAGAGATTTTCAACATTAGTATTTATTCAAAAAGGAAGAACACGCTCAGCATATCTTAGAAAGAACTCAGAAAAAATCCAAGCCTCAAGTTGCATTGTTGAATGATTCTATGATCAAAATATTGAATAACGAAAGAAGCATCAATAGAAAATGGAATGAATAAATACACAGTCACTGTACCAAATAGAACTAGCTGACAATCCACCATTTCAAGAGGTAGCATAAGAGCAAGAACCAATGGTGCTAAAAGAACAAAGTTCAAGCTTCACTGAAAGCATCAGCCCAACACAAGTTTCCAAAAATTGATGGAATGTCAATTTGAATATTTCAACCATCTGGTGAAGCACTGGAAGTTCTTACCTTTCTTTGTCAGAAAATTTGGAAGGCAGATCCACATTTCTATCCATTAAAGAAAGAAGTGGCCCAATAGAAGTCTCAAAAGATAGAACAGTATCATTGCTATCACATGCTATTTTGCTGAAGACCATACAAGAATGGTTGCAGCAGTACCCTGACAGGGAGCTGCTAGAAGTTCAGGCCAGCTTTAGAAGTGGACGTGGAACAAGGGTTATCATTGCTGATGTCAGTTCTATATTGACTTAACAAAGAGAGGATCAGAATCATATTTCCTTGTGTTTTATTGACTATGCCAAGGCATTTAAATATGCAGATCATAACAGTCTATGGATAAACTTGTGAAGAATGAAAATTTCAGAACACTTCATTGTGTTTCTGTGGAAATTGTATGTGGATCTAGAGACAGTTGGGCAAACAAAACAAGGAAATACTGACTGGTATAAAATAAGGAAAGGTGTGTGAGAGCATTGTATCCTCTCACCATATTTATTCAAACTATATGCTGAGCAAATCATCAGTGAAGCTGGATTATATGAAGAGGAATGTGGCATCAAGATTGTGGAGGCAGGCTTATTAACAACCTGTAATAAGCCAGTGGTAGACACAACCTTCCTTGCTGAAAGTGAGGAAGACTTGAAGTGCTTGCTGGTGAAGACCTTGAATTACAGCCTTCAGTATGGGTTACAATTCAATGTAAAGATCAAAGTCCCACACGGCAACAGTGTTGAAGTTGTCAAGGATTTCATCTTTCTTCCATCTACAATCAATACTCATGGAAACAGCAGTCAAGAGATGAAAAGACACATTGCATTGGGTAGATCTGCTCTAAAAGACCTCTTTAGAGTACTGACAAACAAGGATATTACTTTTAGGACTGAGGTACACCTGATTCAAGCCATAGTATTTTCAGTTGCCTCATATGCATTGAAAGTTGAACATTGAATAAGGAAGGTGGGAGGAGAATTGATGCATTTGAATTTTGGTGCTGGTGGAGACAATTGAAAGTGCCATGAACTGCCAAGAGGACAAAAGCCTGTCTTGGAAGAGGTATATCCAAGAGTACTCCTTGGAGGCAAGGAAATAATACTTCATCTCACATACTTTGGACATATTTTAAGGAGAGAGCAGGCCCTGGAGAAAGACGTCATGTTTAGCAAAGTAGAAAAGCAAGGGGAAAGAGGAAGGCTCTCAAGGACATGGAGTGACTCGTGACTGCCAAAACAAAAAGGGCCTAAGCATAGGAACCATTGTGAAGGTGTTACAGGACCGGGCGGTGTTTCACTCTGTTGTGCACAAGGTCACAATGGGTTGAAACCAGCTCCAGGACACTTAACACCATTGATTAGCATATCACCACTGTTGTATTAGTGATTCACTGTCATTCTGAATTCACCCCTCTCATTTTTGAGAGCATTTATTTGATTTCCATACATGACCTCATTTTTTTATTCTCATGTCTCACTCCGCGATCATTCAACTGTTGTGTCAGTCTTTGAGACAGATCACTGAAGGTAGGCTGACAACATTTGTCTCCCATTCAGAGTGTCTAAATTGAAAGCTAGGCTAGTTCGGTGGTTGTAGATCTTGATGTTCATAAACCTAACCTGGGTACATAGCTCATCTGTGGCTCAGAAACGGTGCTAGACAAGGACTGTTAGGATGAACTACCATGGGTATAATCTCCAGGTGACCTTGAAACATCATCTTGAGTGAAGATAAATAGAACTGATATGATAGGCATTTTACAGAGGTTTTTGTTTTGAGGAAACCTTTTCTGAAATGCACTCTCAAGCCATTTGTTGCCTTTTATCAATCCCACTGTCAAACAACTGACTGCTGTCAATGTTTCTATTTTCAGTGCTCATAGTTTATAACTTCCAGGAAACTGTGATGTGGTGAGATTTACACACGTGGCATTACAAGCCACTAGATTTGTCACACAAATCAATCAAGCCATCAATGAATCAATCAAAAAGATGATCATCTATCTAAGAGAGGTGCTGTATAGAGATTTCACTGTTTTAATAAATTAAAATTAAATTAAATTTATTAGTTTTACTTGTCTACTAATTCTTCCACAGGTTTGGAAGAATACATGGATATGACTTCCAAAATCCAACACATATAGTTTTCCATTTCTTTTAAACACATGCTACCAGAGACAATGTGGAATGTGCTAGAAGAGAAAAGAGCAAAAGTTTTCTACAGTGTTATTTCAAAGGGTTATGGAAATGAACTAAGGGTATAAAATACACTAGTTATATGTTGAAAGATTTATATTTCGAAAGAAACTGAATACTACTCATGCTGCATGAAAATTATAAATATACTTTTTTTCCCCAGAAAGATGTCAAACCCAACATCAGCACTTGAAATGGAACACCGAATCCATGCTGATTATGGATCATGGGAAGGAAAATAGTGGCATATGGTATTAAAAGTGGCAAAGTTAACATAAGACTCACGGTCAAATTCACGTATCAAGGATTTGGGTCATAAGAATACGGAGATTGCAGAAGGTGCAGGAAGCTCTTGTAAGCATGCTGTTCTTCGCTGTACTAGTTGTAAATCAGTCTTTGGCTCTGTATTTCTAGCTTCTTGTTGACAGAACAAGAAAGCTTTTACTCTATAAATTAATCTTCTCCTTTAGAATATGTTTAATATAAATATATAGGTTTCCTATGAAGTGAAACATATAAGGTATATAAATCAATAACTAGGTACTGTGGAGTCAAGTCAGACCCGTGGTGAGCTCATATACAACAGAACAAAATGCTGCCTGGCCTGCAGCAGCATCCTGGTCACTGCATGTCTGATCCCATCTGGGGGCTTTCAGGGCGTGCATCTCACTGACAGTCTTCTTGCTCCTGCTGGCTCTCTACTTCACCAAATATCATGTCCTCCTCTTGTAAGTGAGCCCTCCTGATCCACATCAGTGACCCAATTAGACCATATTATGCTCTAATTCATATGGTTTTCTTGGGTTATTTTTTTTGGAAATAGACAACCAGGTCTTTCTAATCCACCTTAGACTAGAAGTTCCCCAGAAGTGTGCTCACCTTTGGTGACCATGTTGATATGCGAGTTGCCTAGTTTCATGGCCACACACATTACCACAAAACTACTATTGGACATATGAGTGGTGAAATAACACATGCAAATATGTTCTAATAGTTTTTCATTGAATAATAAATATAAGAGGTAGGATAATATATGCTATTACTTTGATTATTGCTGAGGGAAAACTTTGCTTCCATTTCGTCCTCCCCTAGGGACCAAAATTAACAAGGAAGACATTTCATTCCAAAATAAAAGCTATTTATATCTACAGGTCTTGCTGCAAAAAACATGATTGCCTTCTATTTGTACCAATAGATCATGATTGATGGAGAAAGAGAGAAATTGTCAAGGATTTCACCTCTCTTGGATCCACAATCAATGCTCATGGAAGCAGCAGCCAAGAGATCAGAAGACGCATCGCATGGGGTAGGCCTGTTGCACAAGACCTCTTTAGTGTACTGACAAGCAAGGATGTGTCTTGTAAAGTATGCCTCACCCAAGTCATGGTATTTTTCCATTGCTTCATATGCATGTGAAAATTGGACATTGAATGAGGAAGATTGAAAAAGAATCAATGCATCTGAACTATGGTTCTGGAGAATAGTGGAAGAGACAGGGATTACCAAAAAGACCAAGTCTGTCTTGGAAGAAGACTTCGATGGTTCTCCTTAGAAGCGCGGATGGCGAGGTTTCATCTTACCTAGTTTAGATATTTTATCAGGAGAGACCAGTGCCTGGAGAAGGATATCGTGCTTGATGAAGTACGGGATCAGTGAACAAAAGGAAGGTCTGAATAATGGGCTCAAGCTTTGGAACAATTGTGAGGCCGGTGCAGGGCTGGAAGGTGGGTCATTCTGCTGTCCATGGGCCACTATGGGCTGAAACCAATCGGATGGCATCTCCAAACAGCAGCTACATTCAGTATAAAATGAAATACTTTAAGGAAAGAAGTAAAACTATGGAAAATAACATTTTAAAAATTTTTCAGGGAAATGGTCACAGTCTCCTTAGGATGCTTTGAACCAGCGCTAAAATAAATGAGTGCGTTGTAACCTCACACAAACACTCCTAATCAGGCCTTCTTTGTTCTGCAGTTCGTATTTTAACTAGACGTTCGTTTCCAATACCTGAACGTAGTCTTCTATTCATATGTAAATTTCCATTAAAGCTGTTATTCTTTTGTACAATCTGCTTTTAAGGTAATAATATCATTTATGAAGAATTGTTGAGAAAAGTGGGGCTGTGGACACCGGGGCAGTGTGGCATTGCACCAAGCCCATGGTGACCATCTTAAAGGAAAAACGTGTGCGTTCCTTCCCTCGGGGAACTATTTTAACATAAGGGGTTATCACTGGAGCTATTATGGGCTTTGGGCATTTTCTCTGATATGACATTTGGATTTCAATGGCAGTTTTATTGCTCATTTTATAGCTATTATCACAGTGGAGGTGGGCAGAAGGCCCCACTGACTATTAAAAGACGAAAGGTTGTCTGTTGGTCAGAGAGGACAAAGGAGCGCAAACCCTGAGTTTACTCGTCGCTTTACCTGTGTAGATAGCAAGGCCTATGGTTCGACTCCGCACCTGCCGGATGCAGATGAAGAAGTCACGCAGGATCGTAAGGGCCTCCCTTTGCGCTCTCTGCAGATTAATTGCCTGTGGCAAATGTGTGCAAATTTCACGGGCAATTGAGTCACGTGTGCTTCTCCATTTGCTCCAGGATTTCTGGACATTTTTCCCCCCGTTTCTGCTTCCTCTTCTTTTTTTGTTTTTAAAGGACACATGTAGCCAGGTTTATATACAATTGAGCTGTGCATAACCTAAGCTAAACAGGGCCTCCCGATTGTACTTTAAAACCATTAATTATAAACAGATTAGTGATGTTTGATATCTCAAAGGAGCAACTCAATTCTGTTCTGATTCATTTTATATGGATAAATCCTTCTATTTCATACCAGGGTACTCTGACTATTAATTTAATCAAAACAAAGCATTCCGTTCTATGCGCATTAATGTCTCAACCTTCTTCGAGGTACAGAATTACAGGTCATTTATGGGGTGTCTCAATGTGCTATAAACAAGGGGGAGGGCTAAACTCCAGTTTTAAATTTGTAAATTCAGAATATCAACAGTCCTTGCTTTAAGGTAACCCAAGTTGTACTATCTTTTGGATGGCAAGCTATTTGTAGATTCATTTAAGAATTAAATAAATTATTTCCTCTCGGGGAAGAAGTTTAGCGTCTATCGGGCGCCATGAAATCAGATCGTTGTGGGTTCAAATTCAAGCCTTGTCAACGAACCCCCTTCCCCAATTGGAGGGGAAAAACAACTTCTTTGCTATCTTATGGTTCAGATATCAATTAGATGACGTATGAAACCTCCAGTCTCCAGTAGGTGTTCCGAAAGAAGCTAAAGTTATTACTCACAACTTCTTAACAGTTCTTGTTTCATTTCCAGAGGACAAGGATGTTCAGAGTCCTCCTTGGATGCGCTTGACAGCTAATCAAAAAGTCCTCCAGCGACGCCTTGGAGGAAAAGCATACCATCTACTTCTGGAGAATCAGCTCTCGTTCAAGTCCTAATCACACACAGAGGAACGCCACGAGTCGAGACTCAGGACAGCCAGTTGGTACGGACCTTTGAATGGGTGCAAACCATGGTGAAGCCCGAGACATTACAAGCAATTACTTAGATGTTTCACACCTAAAAGCAACTTTCCAACGGCATGACTGGATTTGTGTTGGCAGTGCTGGCCACAGCACGAGCGCTGACTCTGCTTTCCTCCTCTTGACCCATTCAAAGCCCCCAGAAGATCCCCCCACGGCTAACACCTCGTGGAGTCAATCTGTCCATGTCCTGCTCTGTCTCGCCTCTCCCTGTCTCCAGCAGTTTCCTCGTTGGTATTCGTGATATCATTCGCTTAGTGTACACTTTAACATATGATGGTAGAGATAATAAATCCCACAACTGCCTTTTCTGTTTGAAAACCATGACACAGGGTGGTGAAAGCGCCAAACAGTCTGGGGTTGGTTCGTGTTGGCAGAGTTTATTCTTCGCATATTTTACTGTCAGTTTCTTGACACTTTTGTCAGGTTACAACTGGAGGGTATCGGTGCAGGCGGCAGGTCGTAGCGCATTTTTATTCTCCATTGCATTTTCAGAGACGATGAAAAAATAAAATCCAACTGGGCGGTGCAGGGGGGCACGGAGTAAGAGAGGGAGCGTGTCCAAGGCACAGCAGACTCAGTGGTGAGGTTGTGAAAGGCGGAATATGCAGCGTTTGCACGCAGAGGCCACTGTGGAACGTCTTCTTATTCACACAACCCCCCCACTCCCCACCACTTACAAAAATAAAATCCTGAGACAGCATGCAAGGAGATTAGCTGAGAAACACATGCCGCTTCCTATTTCCTCATTACGCAAGGAAGATAGAAGGCAAATATTTGAATGTGTTTGTAGAAGAAATCTCCCCACCCGTCCATCCGCATTTTGGGGTGTGTGTGGTGTGTGGTGTGTGTGTGTGTGTGTGTGTGTGTGTGTGTGTGTGTGTGTGCGCACGCGCGTGCGCGCGCGCGCTTGCGTTTCCGGGCTGTGGAGAAGGTGTCTGCACAAAATAGCTTTTGTTTTCTCTCAAATGTCACCTTTGACTCTAATCAACGGTTGCGGGTTTTCTGCCCTTTAGAATGAGAAGCTTTTCTTTTTATTTTTTTTAATCTGTAGAAAACTATATACAGAGAGGTACGCATTATAGGACATTCAATACGTCTTAGTGTCCAAAGTGTTTTTTTTCCCCTCACAGATGTCCAGTTTTGCAAACAAAGGGATAGGACATTAACCAAGGGACGTGGGTCTCTGTCTAGTTTTGACTCCCAACAAAACTTTAATTACACTCATATTCATATGTTTCAGAACCATCTTCCTAAAGATTCCTCCTACAACTAATGTTTGAAATTTTGTAAGCTTATTGTGTTAGTCTGGGTACTTCAGAGAAACAAATCCACAGAAGCTCATGTATAAGAGAGAATTTTACATAAAGGTTAAGTGCACATCAAGAAAACTTCCCGATCCAGTGCTGTCCAAGCCCACAAGTCCATTAACCCTTAAATCCATTAATCCACAAAGTCCTCCTCCATCTCACAAAATGCACACAATGATGCCGACTGCAGGAGGAAAGCCCAATCAGTGAGCGTGTAAGGCAAGCATCTCAGCACTGGCAGGGGTCTCCACACGGCTGCTCCAGTACCCAGGGCTGCATCGGGGTAGGTCAATATGACTTCTCCTCAGGAATGTCTTCTTGCAGGGAGTAAGCCTTGCCAGCTAAAGCAGGAACTGGATAAGGCAGCTGCACCCTGGTCCAACCATCAGAAAGCCAGAGACTGGAGAACTAGAAAGTCGAGGCTCACTAAGCCATTTGTCTCTCTGCCCTTCAATTAACCCCACATGGGTTTATCAGCCAGTTTAGCACAATAAACTAAGTACCTCACCTATATTCCCAAACTGTTCATGAAGGAAAAAAGTAAAACAAGCCTTTACTTTATGAAGTCCATTTGGACCACACCCATTCCCAAAGTTAAGCTAGAATGGGGCTCAAATTTTCATCAGAGGCTGTAAATAGTTGGGGTTAGGTTGTGCCCCCATGGTGTCAATAGTACCCTGAATCCATTCTTCCTCAGAGAGAGACAAAGGGCCAAAGAGTTGGTTCTTGGGCTTTCTGGGCTGTCATCTTTATGGAAGGACTCTGACTGCAACAGAGTTAAACTCAGCTGTTCATTGAAAGGTCAAACCCACCAGCCAACCTTCATTGCAGTCTGTCTGCTTCTGTAAAAATTACAGTTTTGGACACTGTTTGCTCCACCCTTTGCCATCATCATAAGCTGGAAGGGACCCCAAGGCAAAGAATTCCTTTTCATTTTGGTCTTTGTCTTTTGCTTTAATCTTTACTGGACCAATTTCCAGAGCTTTTTGTAGATCCCATTTAGTGCATCTTGTACTTGATTTCATTGCCAATAAAGTTTAAGTAGTTGACAATTTCAAGGAAGGCCACAAATTATATTTTGAACCATTCCCAGGGTTTGCAGCTGTGCTCTTAGATTTTAAAGCAAACACTTATTATGGTTTTTTTAAATATAGAGACAAATAAAAAATAAAATGACTTTTAAGAGCCTGCATAGGTAACCCTAGTGGTATCAGGAATGTAAACAACGTAAGATCTAAATCTGGCTTGAAAAGTCAAACCAAACAATTATTTTGGTGAGCATATGCTCTTGTGTCCGAGAGGTGAATTCACATCATCAGACTGACTGAGGCAAAAAGCTCATGCTCCTGTAATGCTCACAGATGTTGCCAGAGTGCCACTTCTAGATGGGGCATTAGTTTATCCTTCAAGATAGATCATTTTATTCTTTATGCCGTTATTCTGGTAATCTGCCCATTCTTCTCCTTTCCTCAGTTCTTTATCGACTTCTAGAAGAACTGGAATGAATAATTTAAAATAATTGTATCAAAATTATACACTGATTTAGGAACATAGATATTACTATGGAGACTTCAAAACTATTATGGAAAATTGTGTTAGTCTGGGTACATTAGAGAAACAAATCCACAGAAACTCATGTATAAGAGAGAGTTTTATATAAAGGGTAAGTGCACATGGGGCACTAAACCAAGGGGAGGGTATTGCTTATATCTCCACAGGGAAAGAGGGACCAGACTTCAACCCAATGCCGCAAGGTGTGAATGCAATATCCCGGCGTGGAGTAGGGAGCCAGTGGAGAGGTCTGGGAGGCTGGCCCCAGCACCATAAATGAAGTGGATTCCTGCCCCTCCCCCGAAAAGAATTTGTTCCAAAGGACGACATTGACTCTGCAGCTCCGGGAGATGGACATATCTGATCAGAGCACATGGGAGCAGATGAAGGGGCAGGAGGAGAGAGTGGAACACAGCCTGACCCACCAGGCCTTGAGGAGGATGTTCCTGAGTAGAGCAGCCAGTCCACAGAGAGAACAACATGGCTGGCCCCACTATGAGACATGATGCCAATCAGTGACTAAGGGCAATACAGGGGACAGCACCGGAGACAGAGTGTGGGAATTGCACCTGACCTGATCCCACCACACCGAGGCAAAGCACTGGGCGAGTGTAGAGGAACAGCAAGGGAATGGAGTGGCAAGGTCCCCAGGGAATGCTGAAAGTGGACTTTGGGGCCAGGGCGTGGTTCCCCAATAGACTGGACTGGAAAATACTCCTAAAGGCCAACAAATGATCCTTGAGCTAACTACAAGTTTTTCTTTTGTTAAGTGTTTTGTTTTGTTCTTTATCAGTGATTTATTTTTGTTGCTTTGTTGTCTGGTTGTATACTGTTGTTTGGTTTTCGTCTGTCCTACTTTCATGCATGTTAGTGTCTCCACAGGTCTGTCTGAATAGGACAGGCTGGATGAACTATCTGGAGGAAAAACAATGGGACCGACAATTCCCGGGGGATTTGGGATGGAGGGGTTAGGGGGTTAAGGAAGTGGTGTTAACAAACACAGGGACAAGGGAACAACATGGGACCCAAAATGGTAGAGAGGGGGGAGTGGCAGGCCTGGTGGGGAATGATCAAGGGTAAGGTTGCGTGGGGAAGAAGTATAGCTGTAGCCCAGGTGTTGAGGGAGCATGGTAGTAGGGCAGGAGAAAAGTCAAGGGAGATGGAGGAAAGAGCTAGGAGTCAAAGGGCATTTATGGAGGTCTGGACAAAGACATGTACGTGCAAATATATATATGAAGATGGGGAAATAGATCTATGTGTCTATATTTATAGGTTAAGTATTAAGGGGGCAGAAGGACCTTGGGCCTCTACTCAAGCACTCCCTCAATGCATGAATACTTTCGTTTATTAAATTGTAACTGTATGATGCTCACTCTCCCGACACAACTGCTGAAGCCAAAGTGGGTGAACAAGTAAATGTGGTGAAGAAAGCTGATGGTGCCCGGCTACAAAAGAGATAGTGTCTGGGGTCTTAAAGGCTTGAAGATAAACAAGCGGCCATCTAGCTCAGAAGCAACAAAGCCCACATGGAAGAACACACCAGCCTGTGTGATCGAGTGGTCCCGAAGGGATCAGTTATCAGGCATCAAAGAACAAAAAATCATATCACTGGCTGCACACCTCCATGATAGGATCGCTGAAGACAAATGGGTGCATAAGCAAATGTGGCGAAGAAAGCTGATGGTGCCCGGCTACAAAAGAGATAGTGTCTGGGGTCTAAAAGGCTTGAAGGTGAACAAGCAGCCATCTAGCTCAGAAGCAAAAAAGCCCACATGGAAGAAGCACACCAGCCAGTGCGATCACGAGGTGCCAAAGGGACCAGGTATAAGGCATCATGCAAAAAAAAAAGATATATATGTATATATGTGTGTGTATGTATATGTGTGTGTGTATATATATATATATTTATATATTGAATGAAGGGGGAAGTGCAGAGTGGAGACCCGAGGCCCAAGTGTCAGCCACTGGAGATCCCCTCACAGAGGGGTTTAGGAGAGGAGATGGGTCAGTCAGGGTACGAGGTAGTACCGATGAAGAACACAGCTTTCCCCCAGATCTTGGATACTTCCTCCCCCAACTACCATGATCCAAATTCTACGTTGCAGGACTGGATAGGGCAGAGGTTGTACACTGGTGCATATGGGGGCTGGAGGCACAGGGAATCCAGGGTGGATGATACCTTCAGGACCAAGAGTGTGAGGGGTGATGCTGGGAGAGTGGAGGGTGAGTGGGTTTGAAAGGGGGAACTGATTACAAGGATCCACATGTGACCTACTGCCTGGGAGATGGATGGCAGAGAAAGGGCGGGGGGGGGGGGAGGGAGACTCCGGATAGGGCAAGATATGACAAAATAACAATGAATAAATTACAAAGGGCACATGAGGGAGGGGGGAGCGGGGAGGGAGGGGGAAAAAAGAGGACCTGATGCAAAGGGCTTAAGTGGAGAGCAAATGCTTTGAGAATGATTGGGGCAGGGAATGTGCGGATGTTCTTTATACAATTGATGTATGTATATGTATGAATTGTGGTAAGAGTTGTATGCGCCCCTAATAAAATGTAAAAAAAAAAGAAAAGAAGAGAAAAAAAAAGAAAATGATTAGGGCAAAGAATGTACAGATGTGCTTTATACAATTGATGTATGTATATGTATGAATTGTGATAAGAGTTGTATGAGCCCCTAATAAAATGTTTAAAAAAAGAAAAGAAAAGAAAATATCCCAACCCAGTGCTGCCACAGCCCACCAGCCCAACATTAACCCATATGTCAGACACCAGTCCACACAGTCCTCCTCCATCTCAGAAAACAGATGCAATGGTGCTGACTGCAGGAGGAAAGCAGAGTCACTGAATGTGTAAACATCTCAATGCTGGCAGGGGTCTCCACACAGCTGATCTAGCACAAAGGTCTGCATTGGTCCATGCCGCTTCTCCTTTGGGATGTCTTGCAGGAAGTGAGCCTTGACAGCTGAAGCAAGGAACTGGCTAAGGCAGCTGCACCCTGGTCTGACCATCACAGAGCAAGAGACTCGAGAACTCTAGAGGTGAAGTTCACTGAGCCATTTATCTCTCCATCCTTCAATTAACCCCACATGTGTTTATTGGCCAGGTTGGCACAATAAACTAACTACTTCAAACATGTAATTCAAAAGTAAAAAAATTAAATACAAACTTTATTTCTTGATATAAACTCCATCAAGTTCAAGATACTTTTGTAAGCAGTAATGCCAGCCATTTAGTCTGTCGCTAAAAAACTGAGGGTTCTGTAAACTTACCGTGTCCACGCAGTTTTTCGTTTTCTTTTCCTTTTTTTACATTATTAAATAAAGAAAAATGGATACCCTTTACAATGTCTTTTTAAGATTAGGAAACAAAAAAAATTTCCAATGGAGACAAGGAGGAGACCTAATGATTTCACACTGAAGCATTTCCAAGCTTGTCCTTATTTAAGGAGAGGGATGAATGAGCAGGGGCATTGTCATGGTGAAATCGGATGCTCTGGGGAAGTTTTCTGCTGTGCTCTTCTGTTAAATTTTTGGCCAGGGTTTTCAAAACTCATAAACAGGTATTATCATTATTTGCTCTTCCAGAAAGTCAACAAGCAAACTGCCTTGAATATCCCCCCCAAAAAAAAACTATTGTTACAGCCTCTGATTTTGACATTATTGCTTTATCTTGACCACTTCTACCGCTAGTTCCACCATTGCGTTGACTATGCTGTGTCTGGAGGATCGCCGTGGTAAAGATATGTTTCATCTTCTGTTAAAATTATTCCAAGGAACACTTCAGGATTTTTATTCCGCTTGTTTAAATTTCTTAACAATTTTTTCCTCATTTTATCTGTAGCTGATCTGTGTGCATCAGTTTGGGTACCCATGGAGCAGACAGTTTTCCCAACTTGAATAGTTATGTCAAAATTGTGTGAGTTGAACTAGTTGAGATTGCCTATGGTTTTGACTATTATTTCTATTAATTGTGGGCCCTCTTTAATTAGGGAAAGGACAAGATTGTTTCTTAACTAGTTGATGTGGGTAGTCTGCCACTGCAGGTTTCTTTTCAATTCATTTTATCTATCTCTCTATCATCTATCTATCTATCTATCTATCTATCTATCTATCTATCATCTATCATTTACGGTTTCTTCTTCAATATTGTCTTGTCCCTTCTTAAAACAAGCTGTCAATTTGTAAATTTCTGGTTTCTCTGGAGAATAGTCCTCACAATTTTTTTTTGGTAAGGCAACAAAGATTTCACCATTTTCCACCAAGCTTCATTAGAAATTTGATGTTTATTCATGTTTCAATTTTAGCAGACATTCTGTTTCTTGAGTAGGAGGGACTCAGCAGATTGATGTTCTAACATTTTTGGTGTTTCAAATTAGATCATTTTAAAACACATTATCACAAGTCAGTACAAGCTTATATTGGTGCCCCCCAAAATTACATCTATGCATAATTTTTAAGTTATCACAATCATTTTCCTGGAGTGTTTCGAAGATCGCTAGTAGTATTGAATCATTCTCTAAAGCAAACAATGACCTCAGTAAAACATTCTAGGATAATGATCAAAAGAAAGATTGGATACTCTCGTCTGCATGGAAGTACCTTGGTAGAAAAGCCTGGCAATCTACTTGCTACACATCAGCCAGTGGAACCTACAGGACAGTTCTAAGCTGCCATACCTAGGATCGCCTTCAGGTGGAGTTGGTTGAAGGCAACTCATTACAAAAGAGAGCAAGTTGTTTTTGTTTATCATCCCTGGCCCCACCCTTTAGTTGAATCTTGGTTTTCTTGTTTAGGTCCTTGGGAATTTTTATCCTGTGTTGTTAGTTTAGATCGAGTCAGCAAAACAAATGAAGTAGTTCATTGTGCCAACCTGGCTGATTAAACACATATGGGGTTAACTGAAGGGCAGAGGGATAAATGGCTCACTGACCTCGCCTTTTGGGTTCTCGGGTCTCGTGCTTTCTGATGGTCGGACCAGGGTGCAGCTGCCTTAGCCAGTTCCCTGCTTTAGCTGGCAAGGCACACTTCCTGCAAGATATCCCTGAGGAGAAGCCAGATGGACCTACCCTGATGCAGCCCTGGGTGCTGAAACGCCCATATGGAGACCTCTGCCAGAGATGAAATGTTTACACATTCAGTGACTTGGCTTTCCTCCTGCAGTCAGCATCATTGCATCTGTTTTGTGAGATGGAAGAGGACTTTGTGGATTGGTATTGGATGCATGGGTTACTGGGCTAATATTGGACTTATGGGCTTGGGCAGCACTAGGTTGGGATGTTTTCTTGATATGCCCTTAACCTTTATATAAAACTCTCTTTTACACATGAGTTTCTGTAGATTTGTTTCTCTAATATACCCAGACTAACACAACATGATTGACAAATTTTAAAAATAAAGCTTTATTGTAACACTCTCAGTCACATCATTTAGTTGTGGCTATTTATTGTAAATAGTTCCAACACAGACCATATGGCCCACAACTCCTAAAATATGACTCTTGCTTTAATTGTTTTCTTCAATGATAAATTTCTATGTAGTAATATATAATATCACTATGTACTATTATGATATACTATTACTAGTATATATTACTAATATATTCTACATAGCAAAATTATTTTGTTAATTTGTCATTGACTACCTTACTACATTATTTGGTATAAGATAGTTTCTGATTCTAAAAAAATGTAGGATTTATATATATCTAATGTATCATTTGAAAATAATTATAACTTTATATTACATGTCCATTTTTAATCTTTTTTTTCATTTGACTAATCATATTGATGTGTATATGTACATGTTTTTATGTGTTTCATTTAAGGATATAGTTTTATATGTGTGTAAATATACATATATCTCTATATATGAATATGTGTGTGTATTAGATACACACACACATCTATATATATTGCTTTGTAATTCTCAATGATTAAGTGTTGAACACTGAAGTGTTGTTTAAGTTCCTAGCTGAAAAGTTCGTCATCCCAGGAGAACGAATCGCGATATGCCTCTGAAAGGTCATAGTCTTAAAATGAAGTTCTATTCTGCTCACTGGAGGGCACCGTGAGTTGGAATCAAGTAGCGGATGAATATCACCACTGCCAATATGTCAGCATATGCTTGTATATTTTATTATTTTATATCACAAATTTAAATCCACAATAATAGTGAAATGAGGGCAATTTTTTCTTACATTCATTATAATTATATTACATTCATTATATTTCATTTTCTTTCTTACTGCCTTTTTTAATGCCCATTTGAATTTTTTAAATTAATATTTTGCTAAAATTTTGCATTTCAAGTGAAGTAGTGTATATTTTAACAAATTTTTAATGTAGAAGAGAGGAGAACCTGTGAGCATCCCATTGAGGCAGTGGTGGAATTCAGTCATTTAGCACCAATTGGGCAAAATTGATACCTGATTTTTTGTTGAGTTTAGTTAACCATTTTTAGAATGACATTTGTACTCTGGTTCTCTCTAAGGTGGGTGGCTGGCAGTGGAAATCACAAATTTACATTTCTTACTTTTTTTAATGTTCATTGTACAACAGCATGTTCTAAGCATCCATAGTAATGTCCATTCCCCATAGGTATAAAAAAATCAGACAAAACTATGCTTGTAATATTCATGTGTTCATTGCATAAAACTCCTTATACTTTTATTGAAATACATTTTTCTTTCCTTATGTTTGTTACTTCAGTAAACAATTATAGAAGGTAAAGAGGAAAAGAGCCAAACAACCAGGGGTACCATGCTGTCACTCGTGTCAGCTTTGTGCTATGCCCCAAACGCCCACAAGATATTATGAGTGTGCTATGCAACTCCTGAACGTGTTCAAAGAGCTAAAAATATTGTCAGGACAACTGCTGAAATTTCAGCAAAAGCAGAAAAGGTTATTTCAAAGATAAATATAGTATGTTATAGAAAAAAATGCCATCGGTTTTTAATATATCAAATACAGTGACTATTGTCTAATTGACTTTCCTCTAACGGAATGGGATTACTCTCCCTCAGTGAAAAGATAGTTAAGGATAAATCACACAGCCAATGATGCTCAAATAAAAGCAAAGAATATTGTAAGTGAGGCTGCCAATGAAGAGAAATATGGAAATATCTTAAGTAGCAGTCTTATTTATTGTCAGATGTTATTTAATATTTTTAAATTATTTCTTAAAAATTATTTCTTATGACATTATCAGCTTGGTGTACCTTTTTTTGTTCTCAGTTAAGAGTCAACTGTATTTTCCAGTAAAGTCTGATGGGGTGCCACACCCTGGCCCCAAAGTCTGTTTTTGGTATTCCCTGGGGACTTCGTTGCTCTGCTCCCATTGTTGTTCTGTTGCACACCCTTAGTGTATTACGTCAGTTTTGTGGGGTCAGATCGGGCTCAATTCCTGCACTGTGTATCCAGTGTTGTCCTCTGTAGCGCTATGGGTCATTGAGGGACATCGAGTCTCATAGTGGGGCTAGCCCTCTATGTGCTTTTGCTGCTCTGAGCAAGAATATCATCCTCAGGTTTTGGTGAGCCAGGATGTGTTCCATTCTCTCTTCCTCTTCCTTCATTTGCTCCTGTGCTCTGATCAGACATGTCCTTCTCCCTGAGCTGTAGCATCAGTGCTGTCCTCTGAAGTGAATTCTTCTGCGGGGAGGGAGGGGGGCTGTCCATGTAGTTGGGATTGGTGCTGGCCCATCAGATCTCTCTATTGATTCCTCTCAACTGGAAAATACTCCTAAATGACAATAAACAAACCTTGAACTATGTACAGGATTTTCTTTTGGGTTTTTTTTGGCTGTTGTTTTGTTTCCTTTTGTTGTTTTATTTTGCTCAGCCTTGCTTTTTTTGTGTGTATATCATTATTTCTGCACTTCTATCTAGATAAGATAGGTGGGATAAACAATCTGGAGGATAAAATAATGGGGCGGTCAGCTCTAGGGGGACATGGGTGAGAAGGAGGCGGGGGGGGGGAGGAAGAAGTGGGTGTTAATAACCCCAGGGACAAGAGAACAGCAAGTGATTTAAAATCTATGACAAGTGGGTGTAGGAAGCCTGGTAGGGCTTGATCAAGGGCAATGTAACTGAAAGTAATTGCTGAAACCCAAATAAAGGCTAAACATGATAGTAGGACAAGAGGAACGTAAAAGGAAAATGAGGAAGGAACTAGGAGGCAAAGGACATTTAAAGAGATCTAAATACAGGTGTGTACATATGTAAATATATTTATATATGATGATGGGTAAATAGATCTTTGTGCATATATTTATAGGTTTAGTATTAAGGTTACAGATGGACATTGGACCTCCACTCAAGTTCTCCCTCAATGCAAGAACACTTTGTTGTACTAACCTGGCATTCCATGATGCTCACCTTCCCAACACAATCGCTGAAGATAAATTGGGTGAGTAAGCAAATGTGGTGAAGAAAGATGATGGTGTCGGCTATCACAAGATATAATGTCTGGGGTCTTAAAGACTTGCAATTAAACAAGTGACCATATAGCCGAGAAGCAACAAAGACCACAGGGAAGAAGCACACCAGCGTGTGTAATCACAAGGTGTTGATAGGATTAGGTATCAGGCATCAATGAACAAAAAATCATATCATTGTGAATGAGGGAGAGTGCCGATTGGGAACCCAAAGCCCATTCGTAGGCAACTGGACATCCCCTTATGGAAGGGTCCCGGGGAGGAGACGAGCTAGTCAGGGTGCAGAGTAACAATGATGAAACATACAACTTTCCTCTAGTTCTTAAATGCTTCCTCCCCTCCCCACTATCATGATCCCAATTCTACCTTACCAATCTGGCTAGACCAGAGGCTGCACCCTGGTACATATCAGAGCTGCAAACACAGGGAATCCAGAACAGATTAGAGATACCAGGAGGGGAAGAGGAAGGTGGGGTAGTAAGGGGGGGGCCTATCGCAATCATCTACATATAACACCCTCCATGGGGGACGAACAAAAGGAAAATGGGTGAAGGGAGACATTAGACAGTGTAAGACATGGAAAAATAATCATAATTTATAAATTATCAAGGGTTTGTGAAGAAAGGTGGGTGGGTGAGGAAAGGGGAAAATGAGGAGCTGATACCAAGGGTTCAAGTAGAAAGGAAATGTTTTGAGAATGATGATGGCAACAAATGTACAAATGTGCTTGACACAATGGATGTATGTATGGATTGTGATAAGTTCTTTGAGCCCCCCAAAAATGATTGCTTTTCAAAAAAGAATCAACTATATGAAATAATAAATTACCATTTGGTCTACCATTTTTAATGCTTAAAACTGTCCTTAGGGCCACCAACCACTTGTTAAGTTATTTGATTACCAGCACTGCATGGATGGTAATGGAGAGGGAAACCTTGGTGTGCGGTGTGTAAGCTGCTAAAATATTCGGTGTTCAAGGACAGGTCAGGGCCTCTTCTGCTCTTCTGTGCGAGAGCTAGCTCTTTGTGACGTCTTGCTTTCTTTATAACGACAGTTTTAACATGTCAATGTTGATAGGGCACATGTTCTGAGACTATTGCCTTCAGAGATCCTGCGAAGTGAGTGAGCAAATACTCAGACAGTATATGTAAGCCATGATGCAAAGGTCAGCCCCGGCTTCAGACCTCTTTCTCCCTTGATCTTCAAATCATGCGCCCTTAAAGTAGCATGTCTGGATGGCAAATCACGGAACAGTGCCGCATATCGAGAATGCACCTTGTTGTAAGGTTTTGAAACCCACAAGGGTCCTGTATCTTTCCAACTTAAAAAGGCTTGGGGTGGGGAGGAGTCTGGGGGTGGTGGGAAAGCTCTAAAGTCCTCAAAGAAGCGGATAAGCTGACGCAGACAATATGGACCATTCTGGAAATATTGGTCTATGTCTGAACATCAAATGAGAGACCCTAAGTTGGAATGATGACCTGAACTTTCAGTAGCCCATTAACCAGAAGGCCCCCAGGCAGGTGTCTTCAGAAGTATGAAGGGAAAATGAAACATGAAAAGTTTGTTCTAAGTCTTGTTTGTGTTCTGGCTCTGCTGAGACAAAGTGAGTTTTGTGATGTCCTAGCCTCTGTCCCCTTGTGAGCTTGGAATTGGATATTAAAGGAGAAAAACAAAGAGATATTTGTCCTACAGCTTAGAGCAATGAATAACAGAGCGTGAAAGTTCGATTAACCCTTCTCATGGGCTTCAAATGAGCTGTTGTGGGGTTTTTCTATGTAATATACATGCCCACATACTAACGCTCTAGAAGACACATCATATTCATGGTCACTTGCCCAAGTGCGTATGTCATATACTATAGTAAATTCCAAACAAGGAAGAAAGGGAAGTTCATGTTTGGGCCACTTCAATAAAAAAGGCTTTCTTTCTGGGTAGATCAAGGTAATAAGATCCAGATGAGAACAAATGTGGCATCACTTAGGGAAAAACAGTACGTAGTAGTCAATGTCTCTGGTGTATAAGTGGGAGAGGGCAGGTGTTCCTCTTTCGACTTTGTTAGGTGATTATTAAAAGCACTACTGGGGAGAAAATTCCGGACAAGTTTATGAATTTGAGAATATATTTTTCAAATTGTGAACATTATAATAAATATAAATAGAAAACACAAACTCTGAATTCACCAAAACCTCCCTTCACCCATTTTCTTTCAATACACGTGCCAACGGAAAAATTGAAGCCATGAGTTTCCTAATATTTGGGATCCTAGAATTTAAGAAATTTTAAAAGAATTTATTTAGATTGCTCTGTTTCTATCAACTCCAAGAATCATGGATTTAATAAACATAATATAAACTTTAGATGGAAAAGACATCACCACCTCCTCCTCATTCCAGTTCAGTTTTGGGAACTAGCATTTGCCAAAACCAATAATCCTTGAAAAAGAATATGGTGGGATATGGGGACGGGGGTGGGACATATTAATTTTTTCACATCTGTGGGAAAAAATAGCTTTACACACTTGAAAACAATGTAATCCTGTTGCCTTGCATTCACTGAAGGGGAAGTTATCTCTATGCTCACCTATCCTCATTTACTCCTAAGGAAGAATATTTAGCCACAGCAATACATGACAGTTTTTCTGTCACTGTATTGATTTTCCACTCATTTGAAAAACCCCAAAGCTTGAACTTTACTAAGAATGCTTTTTGCTTTATTTTAAGGTTATCTGTCCCTCACCCCGCTTGGTCATGGGAAGATTACCAGAAGTAGATGCAGTTTATGTGTGGTGGGAAGATGCTACATCCTTTTTCCTTTGTCCAGAGCAGTCTTTGATCCCTTCTACTGCACCCCAGGCCATCTACTGATAACCAAACAGGGTCACTCTGGGCAGCAATAACTCGGACCCATCTTTCTTTTTGTTCCGCCACTTTCTCAGTGAGAAGATTTGCTTTACGGCATGGTATCGGTTTTTATCAGTGAAGAAACGTTTTTGTTTTGTTTTTTGGTTTTTTGAATGTAGATGATGAGATGGAGAATGCCATCAGGTTGTCACTTTCTGGGTCCTCAGGATCGAGCAAGAAACAACCCAGGAAGTACTTGGCAACATTTCCGCCACAGCAGGTTAGGAGCAGGCCTCAGGAGTTACTGCCAAGGTAGGTTACTTGGTCCACATCAGGCCTTTGACATATGAGAGTTCATTCATATGATTTCAGTGTATGAGCGTTATGTGTCACTGCCATTAATGTGTCTTTGGCTGAAGAGTCCTAGCTACCACGTGGACAGTCCTCATGGCTCACATACAGTTCCCAAGTCACCTTTCTAACCATCTGCAAAGTAGGATAGGCATCTACCTTTTATAGGCAAAAGACTACACATACTCATAGTTGGGGATACACCGTTCTCGGCAGAGTATGCATGAGGAGTCTGTTAGTTCTTTGCTGTTCCAAACGTCATGGCTTGAAACAACAGCCACTTCATGTCGCACAGCTCTGTAGAAAGAACTGTTGGCTAGGCTCCACTGGTCCTCTGTGAAGGGTCTCTCAGTCCTAATAAGGAGGTGTTGGCCAGGCTGACTTTGGCCTGAAGTTGAGGGTACGCTCCAAAGTTATTCAGGTTGCTGGCATAAGTCAGTTCTTTATGGATGTAGGACTCGGTGGAACTTGTTTCTTTAAGATCAGCTGCCGATCTGTCTCTCTTTCAGTGCCATCTGATTAATTAGATCAGTCCCACTCAGGATAGCCTTCTCTTGACTTAATTCCAAGTCAAGTGATAGTTGTTAAGTTTCATCAAGTCACTACCGACTGACAGTAACCCTATACACCCCGGAATGAAAAACTGCCCAATCCTGTGCAGCCCCTGTGTCAATCCATCTTGTTACGGGTCTTCTTTTTGGTAACTCCCCCTCTACTCTCACAAACACAATATTGTTTTCCAGGGACTGGTCTCTCCTCATAACAGGTCCAAAGTATCATGAGAAAAAGCCACACCGTCCTTGATTCTAAGAAACATTCTGGCTATACTTTTTCCAAGACAGATTCATATGTTCTTTTGGCCCTCCGTGATACGTTCAAGATATTCGTGGCCAGCACCATAATTCAAGTGCACCGATTCTTCTTCAGTCTTCCTTTTTTTTAACAATTTATTGGGGCTCATACAATTCTTATCACAGTTCATACATATACATACATCAATTGTATAAAGCACATCTGTACAGTCTTTGCCCTAATCATTTTTTTCTCCTCTTTTCTTTTTTTACATTTTATTAGGGACTCATACAACTCTTATCACCATCCATACATATACATACATCAATTGTATAAAGCACATCCATACATTCCCTGCCCCAATCATTCTCAAGGCATTTGCTCTCCACTTAAGCCCCTTGCATCAGGTTCTCTTTTTTTTTCCCCTCCCTCCCCTTTCCCCCCTCCCTCATGTGCCCTTGGTAATTTATACATCGTTATTTTGCCATATCTTGCCCTATCCGGAGTCTCCCTTCCCCCCTTCTCTGCTGTCCCTCTCCCAGGGTAGAGGTCACATGTGGATCCTTGTAATCAGTTCCCCCTTTCCAACCCACTCACCCTCCACTCTCCCAGCATCGTCCCTCACACCCTTGGTCCTGAAGGTATCATCCACCCTGGATTCCCTGTACCTCCAGCCCTCATATGTACCAGTGTACAGCCTCTGTCCTATCCAGCCCTGCAAGGTAGAATTCGGATCATGGTAGTTGGGGGTAGGAAGCATCCAGGATCTGGGGGAAAGCTGTGTTCTTCATCGGTACTACCTCACACCCTAATTAACCCATCTCCTCTCCTAAACCCCTCTATGAGGGGATGTCCATTGGCCGACACTTGGGCCTTGGGTCTCCACTCTGCACTTCCCCCTTCATTTAATATGGTATATATATACATATATACACATACATATATACATATACACATATATACACACACTTACATCTTTTTTTTTTTTGCATGATGCCTTATACCTGCTCCCTTGGCACCTCGTGATCGCACTAGCCGGTGTGCTTGTTCCATGTGGGCTTTTTTGCTTCTGAGCTAGATGGCCGCTTGTTCACCTTCAAGCCTTTAAGACCCCAGACACTATCTCTTTTGATAGCCGGGCACCATCAGCTTTCTTCACCACATTTGCTTATGCACCCATTTGTCTTCAGCGATCCTATCAGGGAGGTGTGCAGTCAATTATATGATTTTTTGTTCTTTGATGCCTGGTAACTGATCCCTTTGGGAACCACTCGATCACACAGGCTGGTGTGTTCTTCCATGTGGACTTTGTTGCTTCTGAGCTAGATGGCCGCTTGTTTATCTTCAAGCCTTTAAGACCCCAGTCACTATCTCTTTTGATAGCTGGGCACCATCAGCTTTCTTCACCACATTTACTTGTTCACCCACTTTGGCTCTAGCCGTTGTGTCAGGAGAGTGAGCATCATAGAGTTCCAATTTAATAAAAGAAGGTATTCATGCATTGAGGGAGTGTTTGAGTAGAGGCCCAAGGTCCTTCCGCCACCTTAATACTTGACCTATAAATATAGACACATAGATCTATTTCCCCATCCTCCTATATATATTTGCATGTACATGGCTTTGTCTAGACCTCCATGAATGTCCTTTGACTCCTAGCTCTTTCGTCCATCTCCCTTGACTTTCCTCCTGCCCTACTACCATGCTTCGTCGCCACCTGGGCTAGAGTATACCTCTTCTCTAAGCAACCTTACCCTTGATCATTTCCCACCAGGCCTGCCTCTCCCCCTTCTCTACCATTTGGGGTCCCATGTTTTTCCCTTGTCCCTGGGTTTGTTAACACCACTTCCTTACCTTCCTAACCCCCCACCCCAAGTCCCCCCGGAACTGTTGGTCCCGTTGTTTTTCCTTCAGATAGTTCATCCAGCCTGTCCTATTCAGACAGACCTGTGGAGACACTAACATGCACGAAAACAAGACAGAGGAAAACAAAGCAACAGTATACAACCAGGCAACAAAACAACAAAAACAAACCACTGACAAAGAACAGAACAAAACAGTTAACAAGAGAAAAGCTTGTAGTTAGTTCAGGGATAGTTTGCTGGCCCTTAGGAGTGTTTTTCAGTCCAGTCTGTTGGGGCACCACGCCCTGGCCCCAAAGTCCACTTTCAGCATTCCCTAGGGACCTTGCCACTCCATTCCCTTGCTGTTCCGCTGCACTCCCCCAGTGATTTGCCTCGGTGTGGTGGGATCAGGTCAGGTGCAATTCCCACACTGTGTCTCCGGTGCTGTCCCCTGTATCGCCCTTAGTCACTGAGGGGCATCATAGTGGGGCCAGCCATGTTGTTCTCTCTGTGGACTGGCTGCTCTATGCAGGAACATCATCACGGCCTGGTGGGCCAGGCTGTGCTCCACTCTCTCCTCCTGTCCCTTCATCTGCTCCTGTGTGCTCTGATCAGATATGTTCATCTCCCGGGGCTGCAGAGTCAATGTCGTCCTTTGGAACAAATTCTTTTCGGGGGAGGGGCAGGAATCCACTTCATTTATGGTTCTGGGGCCAGCCTCCCAGAGCTCTCCACTGGTTCCCTACTCCACGCCGGGATATTGCATTCACACCTTGCGACACTGGGTTGAAGTCTGGTCCCACTTTCCCTGTCTTCAGTCTTCCTTATTCAATGTGCAACTTTCGCATGCACATGAGGTGATGAAAATAACCTGGTGTGGGTCAAACACACTTTGGTTCTTAGCAAGTAAAATCCTCGCTTTTCAATACTCTCAAGATATTTGTGCAACAGATTTACCCATCGAAATGCCTTGTTTGATCCTCTTGACTGCGGCTTTTATGAGCATTGATTGTGGAGCCAAGCGAGAAGAAATTCTTTATATCTTCAATCTTTACTTGATTTATCATGATGTTACCTACTGGTCCAGTTGTTAGGATTTGGATTTTGTTTACATTGACTTGTGATCCTTACTGAATATTGATCTTCATCAGCAAATGCTTCAAGCCCTCCTCAGTGTATCTTGAAGTGGGGTTGTATCATATGCATATTGAAGGTTGTTAAGAAGCTTTCCTACCATCCTGCTATTGAATTCTTCTTCATATGATACATTTTCTCTGATGATTTGCTCAGCATACATATATAATAAATATGGTGATAGAACACAATGACACACACACCTTTCATGATTTTAAATCATGTAGTATTCCATATTTCTATTCGCATGACTGCATCTTGATTAGGGAAATTAATTGCTAAAAAGTTCCTTGTAACATACTGTAACATAATCATGAGAGAGATTTGTCATAGTATTTACTGGTCCTGTCCCCTTGAGGAAAAAGAGCATATGAGAATTCTGCCATGTAGCAGAAGAATATGCATTTAATAGCTGAATTGAAAACCGTTTTCTTTTAATAATGTTTAATGAAATATAATTAAAAATGAAAATGCACCTTTATTAGAAATGGCCTTGAAATTCAATTTTTGGTTTCTTAATTTTTAATTTTATAAGTATATTAAGTTTCTTAGAACTATTTTTTAAAAGTATGAATGTGTGTGGTTGTGCTAATTGTTTGAAGATTTTGCATTTTCTTGATTGACATTTGTTGGGAGAGAACTTTTGCCATGGTTCTCAAATGTCCCTGTACTCATTTCTAAATATGCCAAGCCACGTCTTAACTATTGACCTGGAATCAGTCTGAACCTGATCCCATAACTAAGTCACTCATGGTTTCCACAGACTTACCTGAATCTGCTTACTCCCCAATTTTATTAATTAAGCCTGTTGAGAAAGCATTTCTCTCATATGCATTGTCACAGAGATACCCTCCACATCAATAAGGAAGGACTCAATTTAGTAAATGGACAAAAACTACAGTCACATCTCAAATTGCAAATTGTCAATACATTTGACTGCCAACCAAAATCTGAAGGTTCAAGGCTACCTAGAGTCACTTTGGAAGAGAGGCCTGGCAATCTATATAACAAAAAGGCTGGGCATGATAGTGGGCCAAGAGGAAAGTAAAAGCAAGTAGAGGAAAGAACTAGGAGGCAAAGGGCATTTATAGAGGTCTAAATACAGGCATGTACATATGTAAATATATTTATATACATATGGACACGTACATATGTAAATATATTTACATATGATGATGGGGAAATAGATCTAGGTGCATATAGTCATAGGTTTAGTATTAAGGTAGCAGATGGACATTGGGCCTCCACTCAAGTACTCCCACAATGCAAGAGCACTTTGTTTTATTAAACTGGCATTCCATGATGATGCTCGCCATCCTGGCACGATTGCTGAAGACAAATGGGTGCATAAACAAATCTAGTGAAAGAGATAAACATCTTGGATCTTAAAGGCTTGAAGGTAAACAAGGAGCCATCTAGCTGAGGAGCAACAAAACCCACATGGAAGAAGCACACCAGCCTGTGTGATCATGAGGTGTCAATGGGATCGGGTATCAGGCATCAAAGAACAAAACATCATATTATGAATGAGGGGGAGTGTGGAGTGGAGACCCAAAGCCCATCTGTAGGCAACTGGACATCCCCTTACAGAAGGGTTGTGGGGAGGAGATGAGCCAGTCAGGGTGTGATGTAGCAACGATGAAACAGAACTTTCCTTTAGTTCATAAATTTTTCCTCCCCCTCCCCCCCACAATCATGATTCCAATTCTACCTTACAAATATGGCTAGATCAGATCATGTACACTGGTACAGATAGGAACTGGAAACACAGGGAATCCAGGACAGATGACCCCTTCAGGACCAGTGGTGAGAGTGGCAATACCGGGAGGGTGGAGGGAAGGTGGGGTAGAAAGGGGGAACCGATTACAGGGAACTACAGTAGTATAAGCCCCAACCTGGGGGATGGACAACAGAAAAGTGCGTAAAAGGAGACGTCAGACAGTGTAAGACATGACAAAATAATAAAAATTCATTAATTTTCAAGGGTTCATGAGGGAGGGGGAGGAGGGAAGGGGAAAAATGAGGAGCTGCTACCAAGGGCTCAAGTACAAAGCAAAGATTTTGAGAGTAATGATGGCAATAAATGTACAAAGGTGCTTGACACATGGATTGATGAATGGATGGATTGTGATAAGAGTTGTATGAGCCCCCAATACAATAAGTTTTAAAAAAATTCAATGAAAAATTCTAAAGCAGACTTCTGTGGGGGAAATGCCAGACCCCCACAACTAATCACGGGTTTGATAGGTGTAATTATATGGTTGAAATATACATATATACACATATTCATGTAGATACATATATGTATATATATATTTTAATAAACCTATGGAGAGCATGAGATGTAGAAATAATGGAGCCAGACACATGGTAGCATGCTCTCCTCAGACCTGCTTGGTGGTCCATGTGGAGATGGGAGACTAGAGGGCAGGAGAATGGGGAGAGGAAGGAGGACAAGGGGAAAGGGAACAGGGGAGCAAAGGTGGGGGGAGAGAGGAAGCAATGAGCAGAAGTGAGAGCTCCTTATTACTAACCAAGGCTTATATATCTTTGGGGGGGGGGGCGTGCAAGCCCACTAACTACAGGTAAAGACATACGTCACAGGAAGGGGTTGCTCTATAGATTATACAGCAACGAGAGGGGGACAATCTAGGGATATACAAGCAATTGGAAGGGGAGGGATTGGGGACACACATGTGACAAGAAGGGCGGCTCCTAGATTCAGGATGGCAGCCTGACTTTGGATGTCACTGAGCCCCTTTGACCTGTTCTCTGGTTCACTATAGAAACCATTATCAGTAGGTGTAAACCCCATCTACAGGGACTAAACCATGACCTCCAACCTTTAGGGAGAAGTAGCCCATTGTCCTTAACAGCAGGGAGCGGGCTCTACCTGTGGTGGGCCCAGACAGTAGTCTGGCAACTGACTGCCTTCAGAGAGAATGTCTCTAAGCAGCTGACCTCCCACCATATGCTGGAAAGTAGCCTCTAATATTTGCCATGTCTTTATGGGAGACAAAGCTGGAGAAAAGCCTCTTTATAATCCCATAGACCTCTACTCTGATGCACATGGTGCTGCTATGAGTCAGAGTCATGAGATGACAACTGGATGTATTAGAGTTACTTAATAAAATGAATTTCACAATATCCAATATAGACTGGGAATTCCATTGTGTCAATGGAGACAAACAGTGAACTTTCACTCACCTGAGGAGGGGGTATTCATGAGTACAAACAATAAAACACAACTTGCAAAATGGTGGTTATCTTGAAGATATGTCTTCCCTTCTAAACAATAGTTACCTTGAAAAAAATTGTGGCATTGGCTATCAGAAAATGCGGGTTAATTTAAAGAAAAACATTTTATAATATAATTATGGCAGATTCTATCAATTTGATGAGTAACTTGTTCCATTTTAGATTACTTATACTTGTAAATTTAATGCCAAAGCAAAGGATAAAATAAGCTAAATAGCAGATTCCTCATGTCTCAAACCAAGCAATAATAAATTGACAACCAAACCAAGCAAACAAGGAAACATCTCAAGCTTGCAATTCTCATCGATATTTCACACATTTTCCCCTTCTACCACCTCAATGGTTTTGCTCTCATGGTAGCTCCTTATTTTGATTAATAAAGTGTAGCCCCACCCATGGCTGGCAGTGGCCCAGAAGGCTGCCACAGAGACACTGTAACTCATGGGCTCTGTTCCTCTGCTGAGGCTCAGGGATAAATGTTGTTACAGACATTGAAAATAAAATAAAGTGTGTTTTTCCTGATGCTTGTTCCATCACAGTGGCAAATAGGTTGGAGACAATTTTCAGAGACCATAATTTGAGGGGCACAATGCCAACTGCAAATCAAAATCGCATGCCTGAAACCCCTGCCCCAAACATGGGGTTGAACAAATTCTCTCCTTTCCCAGAATGACAGACATCCTCACTCTGTCCCTTTCCCAATCCAGTTAAGACACAGTACCCTCTTGGGTACATTTCATTGCTAATGAAATCCAGACAGACAACTTGAAACTCATAACAAATATATGTACCCAATGGAAATAATTCATTAGCAATCTCTGGTTCATTGAAACTAACAAAATGTGGAAGAAACATGACTTGAATGTACCACAGAATGTAATACTCTTATGCCTGGACTTGCTCTCTGTGCAGATGGGCCTGGTCATTTTCCTGAATTTTATAACAAGGGAGAAATATGCAGTTGACCATTACTACAAATTAATGACTTATGCAATAACTGATATTATACATTAGCAACTATATATTACTGCTCACAGTTTTAAAAACTTAATAGGATTCTAACCCATGTTAGAATCTTCTATGTCAACCATTAAAAGAATTGAATAAAGAATATAGCCTACTAGCCAACCATATTCATTCAAGGCCTAAAATTTTCCTTTATAACCCATTATGGAAATAATTAAGAATTCCTATTACAATGCTTACTTCCTTCTAGTTTTGGTCTTAATGCTTTAAACTCTTTTCATAATTGAACTCTCAATTATTAAACTGTCCCTTATCATACATTTTACTCTTCTACACAAATGTTAACCTAGGATATTACTACCGGCCCAACACACACACATACAGAGAAAGAAAGAAAGAGAAAATGGAAGTGGGAGAAGAGAGAAAGCAGGGGAAAATGATGGCAACAATGAGAGCTAGGGAAATGAAGAATTGGCTGCCAGGTTAGATAGCCATCTCAGTGGGGCCTCTCTGTTGTGGCATTAAATATTGGTTGGCATTGCCTGCTGATGATCTGTGGCAACTTCTTTTGACAATTTATACCAGTTACCTTCCAGAAAACATTTCACCCACTTCAGACAAAAGTCGATGGGCTGTGTTCTTTGGGTGATGCCCCTCCTTTACCTAATGTCAGGTGCCTCTCTTGCTGCTGCTGCTGCTGCTGGTGGTGCCACCAAGTCAGGTTCAACTCACTGTGCTGCCAGGGACAGCCGAAGGAAACCCTGCTGGGTCTTGTGCCATCGCGCAGTCATTGCCATGTTTGACACTGCCATTTGCCTCACTTCATCACAAAAGAGGGTCTTTATCTTTTCTCTGACCTTCTACTTTCCCAAGCACAGCATCCTTCTCCTGATAGCATGTCTGTAGGACATGAGACGAATTCTCACCAAACCCACGTCGAAGGAGCGTACTGTTTTCAAAGAATTTGTTGAGTCTTCTGGCAGTACATGGTATATTCAATATTCTTCAACATCATAATTCAAATGCATCCATTTTTCTCTGAATGTTCTTATTCATTGTCCAGTTTTTGCATACATATGAAGTGAGTCAATTCCATGTCCTCAGTAAGAGAACTTCGGCTGTCTCTCATAGAAACTTGTATTATGAATCGAGAAGCAAACAATGAGCAGTATTTGAGGTCATTTATTCAAAAGCTGTGCAGGGACAAAGCTTCGTTTCTTTTTTAAGCTCTTTTGTAAGCTCAGTCCATAACTTTTTCCTCCTTTTCTGTAGATTCCCATATCGTTTCAACAAATGTGCTGTGGACTTAAGGTTGTTCAGAGTTAGTTTCTGTAGCTTATAATGAAGTAATTCTAATTAATACAGTTTCTAATTATATCACTATCACAAAAAGACATGTGACTTTTTTCACTTCCATTCCAAGAGTCATTTGTTTTAAGTAGACTTTCAATTGGAATATAATATATTCACTGAAATTGGTTGCTTCTGACTCATAGCAGCCTTATATGATAGGGTATAACTACCTCTGTGGGTTTCCAAAATTGTAAAATCTTTACAGGAATAGAAAGCCTCTCTCTCAAGAAGCAACTTGCGAATTTGAACTACTGACCTTGTGGAATAGTGAGTTATGTGTTGGGCTGCTACCCTGCAATCAAATGCTTAAAACTTCTAGCCCATCTTTCGGGGTAGGGGTAGTGGGCAGTGAGGAGGAGACAAGCCTTTCTAATCCCGTAAATCTTTACAATTTTGGAAACATGTAGGACAGTTCCACCCTGTCTTATCGGGTTGCTTTGAGTCAGAATTAACTTGACAATATTGACAGCTATTTACAGACATATGTACAGAAAGTACAGAAATGATAAGCCTATCACTTGAAGTAATTTTATAAGTAACCCTGCAGAGCTTAGTTTATCTAATTTAATTCACTAGTTTGCGTTTACCAAGAGGCACCTCCAAGAATGAACCATTAAACACCCCATGGAGCACAGGTCTGTTCCGTCATAAGTAATGTCAAATCTGATGTCAGATTTGACTCCGAGACAAGTAGTGGCATGCGCCACTTAGAGAAAGAATTGGAGCATTGCTACATGATGTGTGATCTACTCACCAGAAACACTGGCATCACATTCAAGATTGTTGGAAATGCATTATATCAGTTCCTACCAAGGAGTTTTGAAATAAAGTCTCTATCTCATCAGCATTGCCAACGATATCCACATATACACACAGGGTTTTGAAAAGTGAGACTCATTTGTCCAGCACTCAACAAATTTCCCTCATTAATATACTAATCTACTGATCTTTAACCACTGTTTTCTAATTAATCATGGTTTTCTTTTTGTCTATTCTTGGACCTTTTGTTTATATAATTTCCCCTTTAATTAATTTTTTTGCATGTGTGCTTTAGGTTAATGTTACAGAGCAATCTTTTTTTTAAGTTTTAACAGTTTCACATAACATACAATTAAATGGTTTAAACTTCTTTCAAAGATTTGTACAATGATCAACACAACTGATTTTAGAACATTTTCTTCATTCTTGTATTATTATCTCCCTGCACCCTAACCTCCCCTGTCATAATCCTAAGAAACTATTACTCTGATTATCATTCCTGTAGATTTACCTAATGGAATTTCATATAAAGAAAAACAGAAACCCTGCAGCAACAACAAAATAAAACAAAGGGAAACCTGAATTGAAAGGAAAACAAAAAAAATAAAAATCAGAACACATTTAAAGCAGGTTAATAAGAGCTGGTTAAAATTGTTACATTTTGACCTAACAATTTCTGCATTAGTCTATTTTCCACACCACTCTGTCTGATACCAAGGCTGTGCACATCCATGGTCAATGGTCAGAGGGCACTCACTAGAAGCCAAGTGAGGTCCTGCAAATGGATCTTGGGTTTTCACTCTCAACCACAGCTTTCTGCAAATTGGATGCTCAGAATTTTGACTCAAATACAGATAACTCCTCTCTTTTTAAATTTTATTATTTACAATCCTTGGACCTCACAGGCTAGTATGCTTCTTCCCTGTGTACTTAGTCGATACCTCAGTTAGATCACTATTTGTTTTAGGGTAAGCCTTTCAGACCCCAGATGCTATTCTTTCTGATAGCCAGGCACCATCTAATTTCTTTAAGACACTTTGTTATAACACCCATATCGTCAGTGATCTATTTATTCATGAGGACAAGTATAAAGCGGGGCTACATCATTAGGAAGAGTTGTCCTTAGATTAAGGCTACAATTAAGTGTGGTCTCAGGATACACTTATACGTCTATGTTCATATATGCCCCTGGTCCACTTTGAAGGTGTATCACTATCGTTTTATTGGAGAACATTGCAAAGCATTCCCATGGGGCATATTATAATTCTCTTGATCATATCATTAAGTTAGTGGTTGGTACTACTGAGGAAAGGAAAGTACACTCTTACAGGACAGCTTTATAGACTAAACTATGTGGGTTATGGACTTCTACTGGTTAAAAATACTATTTATGCTTACAATGAGGTGTGGATATGGGGAAAACTTTCTATCACATTCTTTTACTAAGGTAGAACTATGCCTGCTGGACCAAGACATGGCATAAGAACACAATGAGTATTAAAAGAGCAAATGTACGGTTGTCTTAAGTTGCTACTTCCTGGGAAACTTAAACCAAAGTCCATTGACTTCTAAATCCATAATCTTGGCAGAGTAGTCATCTGCTTCTTCTCACACTAGAGAATTTCAGTCTTAAATCTAAAGGAGTATCTCATGTCCTTTAATCTGCTACAAGTGTGTTTAAAGTAAAGTCCAGTTTGGCTAGTGGGGTTCCCACCTTGGATCCTTGAGGGGCTGTTTATGAAGGATGGGATGCATCTTAAAAAGACAGAATTTAAATTCCTATTGTCTTTACCCTGGTTCACCAAGTGTTCGCTAGGACAAAAGTGCCAAATTAGAACCATAATACAGGCATGTTTTCCCCTGAGAATCTACAAAAGCAACATTCAGCATTTTTACCAATGGCAGATTGCACCTCCTGGATTACTCACCAATGGAAGTGAAATCACCTTCTCCAGGACAGCCCTGCCCACCTCAGTAAGGTTCACTGAGTGCCTTTTTAGGAGTGTTTGCTGATTCAGGATGACTATGGAGCAATGTTCTTTGATAGCAACGTTAGAAAATGACCCCAGCTGAGGTGAGGCTTCCTCTGATGATGTGGTTTTTAAGAGGTACAAATAAGACAGTGCTTTATGGACCATGAGCCTTAGGAAGGGACATCACCTTATTACTTGGGAGAGCAACTTAGAAGATTAAATGATCTGAGAACAGAGGCCTGCTTTTGTCTGTAGTAGTAGCCTCATACATATTTCTCCTTTTGTGACTTAATAACTTTATTTAGCATCATGATGTCCAGCTCCATCCACACTAGGGGGTGTTTCATTACGCATTTTAGGTGTGTATCTGCATGTGTGTATGTACCAGTGTTTCTTTACTCATTCTTCTACTCATGAGCTTTTGGATGGTTTCTACCTTTTTGCTATTGTGAACTCTGCTGTGGGGAACACAAGAGAGCATATGTCTGCTTATGTTAAATATCTTATTTCTTGGGGTTTAGTTCCCAGCAGAGATACTGCTCAGTCATATGGCATTTCCATTTTCAATTGTTTTAGGTAGTGACATATCCTTTTCCATATGGTTGTACATGTTTTCAAGACCACAGGCAGAGTGAAAGTATTCTACCTACTATCGCTACCTCACCTCCAGCCTTTGCTGTTTCCTGGTATTTGTTTTTGGTTTTTATTTTAATAAGTCTATCACTATGGGTATAAGGTGATATCTCACCATTGTGATTTGAATTTCCTGGATGTCTAGTGATTTTGAGCAGTTTTTCCATGTGTTTCATGTTTTTGAAAGTTATATCTGGTGAAGTATTCATGTATTTTGCCCATTTAAACTGAATTATGTGTGTTTTTCTTATTGAGGTGTTGAAGAATTCTATAGAGTTTAGTAATGAGTCTCTTGCACATTAAATTATTGCTAATGATTTTATTCCAATCTTTGGACTCTATTTGTACACTTTTGATGAAGTCATTTGATGTGCAGGACATCATATTTTAGTAGATCCATTTATCTATTTTGTGTGGTTCCTTTATTATATTTGATAGGATACACCTGCCCCCGCCACTTGTATGTTAGCTTGGCATACAGTGGTGGCATGTATGTTGCTGTGGAGCAAATGGAAGAAATTATGAAGTCAAAGAGCTGAACAGAAAATTTCAAAGTGCAGTTAAAGAAGAGAAATGAAAATATTATACTTAAATCTTCAGAGGGACAGATTTAGAAAACCAAAAGAGAAGAACACATTCACTAGATCTTAGACTGATAGAAATAAAGAAAAATTCCAAGCTTCAAGTTGCAACATTGAGAGATTCTCTGGGAAAATCATTGAATGAGGCAGGAAAGATCAAATGAAGGAAGACATTCAAGCTACACTGAAATAATTGACAAAAAATAAGGCTCCAGGAATTGATGTAATACGTATGGAAATGTTTTAACAAGTTGAAAGACTGAAAGCACTATTAATGTGTCTCATAATTCAGTCTATACCAATAACTTTGAAAGACAGCTAGTGTCCAGGTAGACAGGAAGGCATCCACAGTCGTACACTTTCCAAAAGCAAGTTACCTAAAAGAATGCACAAATTACAGAACAATATCACTTATATCACATGCAAGTAAAATATTACTGAAGATCATTCAACAATCATTTCAGCAGTACACTGACAGGGATTTAGGCTGGATTCACAAGCAGATGCTGAACAAGGCAGACATTGCAGAGGTCAGATGGATCTTGACTTATTCTAGGGTGATTACCCATCCTGTTGAAAGTGATAATTAGTTTTTCCACATCTTTAAAGGATAGAGTTGGGATTTGGATTGGCAATGCATTGTATTTATAAATTGTTTTGGGATGTTGTTGTTAGGTGCCATCTAGTCATTTCCGACCCATAATTACCTTATGCAGAACAGACAGAAAGACTGACTGGTCCTATACCTTCCTTATCATTGTTCCTATACCTGAACACATGGACGTTCACCTCATTGAGGGATATCCTCTTTTGTGCTGTCTCTCCTCTTTACCAAACACGATTTCCTTCTCTAGGAACTAATCTCTCCCGACAATACATCCGAGTTACGTAAAATGAAATCTTGCCGTCCTGACCTCTAAGAAGCACTCGGACCATCCTTTTCTCCAGTCTTCCTTATTGCGTTGGGTAGTGATGACAATTTCACAATATTAAGTGTTTCTATCCAAAAAGAATGCTACTCGGCATCCGTGTAGTTCTATTGGTTTATAGAATCCTGATAGGTAGTTTTCTTTGTCCGGGTCTTTTGTTTTTTGGTTAAATCCCCCTCCACCCCCATTTTGCATGGATTTTGTGAATGTATTGTTTTCTTCATGCCTCATCACTGGTATGCAGAATGCAGTTGATTTTTATTGTTAACCTTCTCTTTGTGATGTCTTTGCCCTTTTCTATATATAATATCAAGCAAATGATGAGAGCTTCACCTCTTCTTTGCCCCATTCAATTCCCTTGGTTTCTTTTCATTCTCTAAAGGTTCTATTTAAGACTTCCAGTAGGATGTTGACCAAGAATAATGGCAGGCAACTTCCTTTCTGGTTCTCATTCTCAAGGGAAGTTTTTAAAGTTTTACCCTATTGATTGTGATATTGGCTATAGGTTTTTCTTTTAATCATTTTATTAGGGGTTCAAACAACTTTTGTCACAATCAATATATACATCAATGGCGTAAAGCACATCTGCACATTTATTGGCCTCATCATTCTCAAAACATTTGCTCTCTACTTAAGCCCTTAGCATCAGGTCTTCATTTTCCCTCTCCCTCCCCGCTACCCCTTTTCTCATGAGCCCTTGATAATTTATAAATTATTATTTTGTCATATCTTGCCCTGTTCGACGTCTCCCTTCACCCACTTTTCTGTTGTCTGTCCCCCAGGGTGGAAGTCACATGCAGATCCTTGTAATCAGCTCCCTCTTTCCAACTCACTCTCCCTCTACCCTCCCAGTATTGCCACTCACACTGATGGTCCTGAAGGTATCATCCACCCTGGATTCCCTGTGTTTCCAGTTCCTATCTGTACCAGGGTATATCCTCTGGTCTAGCCAGACTTGAAAGGTAGAATTTTGATAATGATAGTGTGTGTGTAGGGGGCATGGGGGGGGGGGGGAGAAAGCATTTAAGAACTAGAGGAAAGTTGGTGGTTGTATTTTTCATAGGTGCTACATCGCACCTTGACTAGCACTTCTCCTCCCCGAGATTCCTCTGCAAGGGGATGTCCAGTGGCCGACAAATGGACTTTGGGTCTCCACTCTGCACTCCCTGCTTATTCACTATGGTACGATTTTTTTGTTCTGATGATGCCTAATACCCGATCCCTTTGACATCTCGTGATCGCACAGGCTGGTGTGCTTTTTCCATGGGGGCTGTGTTGCTTCTAAACTAGATGGCCACTTGTTTACCTTCAAGCCTTTAAGACCCCAGCTGCTATACCTTTTGATTGCCGGGCACCATCAGCTTTCTTTGCCACATTTGCTTATGCACCCATTTGTCCTCAACGATTGTATCATAAAGGTGTGCACTCAATGATATTATTTTTGTTCTTTGATGCCTGATAACTGATCCCTTCAGCACCCTGTGATCACACAGGCTGGTGTGTGTTCTTCCATGTGGGCTTTGTTGCTTCTGAGCTAGATGGCCCCTTGTTTATCCTCAAGCTTTTAAGATCCCAGATGCTATATCTTTTGATAGCCCGGCACCATCAGCTTTCTTCACCACATTTGCTTATTCACACACTTTTTCTTCAGTGGTTGTGTTGAGAAGGTGAGCATCATAGAATGCCAATTTAATAGAAGAACGTATTCTTGCATTGAGGGAGTGCTTGAGTGGAGACCCAATGTCCTTCTGCTACCTTAATACTAAACCTATAAATATAGGCAGAGAGATCTATTTCCTCCTCCCCATATATAAATATATTTGCATATGCAGATGTCTTTATCTAGACCTCTATAAATGCCCTTTGCCTCCCAGCTCTTTCCTCTATTTCCCTTGACTTTTCTCCTGTCCCATTATCATGCTCAGTCCCCACCTGGGTTTCAGCAATACCTCTTCATTACATTACCCTTGATCATGCACTACCAGGCTTCCCACACCCACCTCACCACCAATTTGGAGGCTATTGGTTTTTCATATGTGACCTTTACTGTGTCAAGGAACTTCCCTTTCCAATTTAATGCTTTTATCAGAAACAGATGTTGGATATTGTCAGATGCCTTTTTTTTTTTGCATCTCTTGATATGATCATGTAGTTCTTATTCTTTGTCTTTTAACGTGGTGCGTTGTGTGGATTATGTTTATTTTTATTTTTTACAAGCTATTTTATTAGGAGCTAATCCAGACATTATACCATTCCATGGTTCAATCACCCCAAACAATGTTGCATAATTGTTACCAAAATCACTTTTGAAACATGTTCGTTCTTCTTGAAGTTCTTAAGGTAAGCTTCCTTTTATCCCTTCTACCCTTCTCCCATAATACCCCCCAAGAACTCTCATTCTAGTTGTTGTTATTATGGATAACAAATATGAACTCTGATATATAAAAAAACCCAAACACACAAAGTATTAAAAACCAAATCAAACCAAGCGAGTATCAGAGGGGAGATCATATGACAAGGTTTTAACCATTGAAGTCCGATTTAGCATTTTAATCTGTTATCATCCTCTCTGCAATACTCTCTGCCTGACTCAATTTATCCCCCTCCCTCAATTATGGGTAGGCGGAAATTAAAGGCGGCTTATTCCCTGAATAAGAACCTGCACATGTCTTTTGGTCTTCCACTGCCATCCATAATCTTTTGCAAACCAGAGTCTCACAATTGGAGCGCTGATACTATTTCCTTCTTTGAATTTGGATTATATAATTTACACTCCTTGGGTCAGAGATGTTGGCATGCTTCTTCTATGTGGACTTAGTTGACATCTCACTTAGATGGCTGCTTGTTTATAAACAAGTCATTAAGATCCCAGGTGATATTCCTTCTGATAGCTGGGTACCATCTAATTTTCTCAGACTTTTCTCTCACACCCACATCTTTCGTGTTTCCTTCATGAGGGTGAGTCTTCAGCAGGACCATGTCTTAATGACTAATTGTTCTTTGATTGTAGCTAGGATTAAATTTGAATCCATCTTAGATTCCTGAATCTATGGGGTTTTTAGTTGATGTTTGCCTCTGGTTCACTTTAGAGACATCCCTGTTAATTTACAGTGGAATCTTATTGATCATCTCTCTGGACCTTTCAGGGCCTTATTGATCATCACATAGGGCCTTTCTGTTAGTACTGTCACTGAAAAGCCCATGGCACTAAGTTTTAAACAATAATAATGAGAGATTAGAATCCTGGATCCTCAAGGTGTACAACAATCTCCAAAGGCTATACATTGACATTATTTAAAGGTCTTTTCTGGTGCGTTTATATGGTTACTATGCTTCTTCTAGTTATATTATTGCTTTAATAATTACGTATTGTTCATTCTTATTTCCCATTATGTGATTTCCTTGAAATGTACTTTTAAGAGGTTAATATTGCCACTCCTATTTTTTTAAGCTCACCATTGACTTGGTAAATTTTTCTCTGTCCTTTGATTTTTTTTAGATTATTTTTGTGTCTGAGTTTAAGCTTTCTCTTTGAATAACATATAGATGAGAGTCTGTCCTCTGAAATCCAGGCTGATACTCTGATCTCTTGATTGGTGCATTAAATCCACTTAAATTCGGTGTCATTGATAATATACGCATGATTATTGCTCTCATTTTGCCGTGTATGTTTGTTTTATTTTTGTGTGAGGGGTTTTATTAGTGTGTTTGTTCCTTCTCTTGTTATGTGCTGTTTTGAGTTCTGTTTTAATTTTATTGGTTTCAGTTCCAGGCTTGAGGTAGATAAGGGCCACAGTCCTCTGAGTTTTACAAGTATCTCTCAGACCAGTAAGGCTGGTCTGGTTAAATGAATTTTACATTATTCTAGACTCCCCCCTACTCTTTCTAGGGCCTTTGATCGCAACTTAGAATGGTAGCATTGATAGACATAGCTGGGCCCTGTAAAGTTCTGTTCTGCGGACAGTGGCGGCTGAGACTCATGTGGTCCCTTAGTCGATCTGATCCATTGTTTTCTTGAATCTTTGGTTTTCTTTTCTGTCCTGTGATCTCAACGGGGAAAGAGCAATCGATAGTTGCATCATGGATGGTGACTTGCAAGCTTTGAAGACATTAGTCACCACTCTTAATAGTAAGACATCGAATATAGTCTTTGTGGAATAACTTAGTGTATGTGCTCTTCAGGGTCTGGCCTCTTTTCTTCAACATTATAATTGGACCTTCTTCTGGGGTGCTGCATACATAGTTAAGTGTTTGGGGTTTGTTAACTACTTTTTAACTCCCTCTATTTCCCTTCACCCGTTCTTCCTTCAACTCTCCTTCCTTCTTATACTCCTTCTTTACTGCTTAATAAACATACCAATTTCATCTAGTCCACTGTCGATAGACCTTTAGGTCATTTCCATTTGTGTACTACCATGAATAATACCACTATGATCTTGACTTTTTGAGAACATATCTATGTATCTCTTTTGGGTGTGTTTCTGGGATTTGAATCATTTAGTAACAAAGACTCCCTAGAGTCAACCTTCGTAAATACTACTAAAGAATTTCTGTATGTGGTGGGACCAATTTATACTCTCACAATCAGAGTCTGAGAATTCTAGTTGCTCAATGTTTTCATAATTAACAAATATTATCAGGTATTTGTTGGTTGCATGAGTGGTTGGATGATTTTGAATTTTTTATGGTTGTTTCTTGTGGCATCACATGGGGTTTTAATTTATGTTTTGCTATTGAATGAATCTATGGAACTTAATTTTATTGGCTATTACGGTGTACTTTTTAATGAAATCACTCATAGTTTTTAGTCCATAGGTTAGTCCACTTTTTTTGGTTCTTGTTTTTTTTTTAAATTTTTAATGTAATCTTTAAATAAATTATTTGTCAAAAAGGTGCTTTTCTATTTTTTCTTATTATCCCTTGACTTTATAAGCCATTCTTTTGAATTTTTATAACAACTATCTAGTGTTTTATATTATGTTTACCAAATAACGACCAATCCAGCTCTAATCTAATTCATTTGCATCATAGCACAGGATAGATAGTGTCTACTAGAAAACAGTAACTTTTCAATTTGGAGGAAAATGACATTGTTAGCTCAAAAGTATGCTTTTGATTATAATAATATTATTTGTAGGTAGAATATTGACCTGTGAGGATAGAAAGGCAAGGTTTATGGATTTGTGGTGAGAAATTATATCCACTCACATTATACTTTTAAAATAATACCGAGCAATGGTGAAAAGAAAAGATCTACTAGCCAGCTCTCCCGGTCAAGTGCGCTGATAGTTTTTAGGGGTCACCCATCAGTTCCGACTCAGAGCGACCCCAACGTGACCCAATCTGGCACCAGCTTCATAACTACTTTTATGTTTAAGTATTCAGCAATTGTGCTCACCACTGAGTCAATCTCTCTTGTTGAGGGTTTTCTTCTTTTTCACTCATGTTATACATTACCAAGCATAATGTCCCTTTTTGGAGTCTGATCTCTCCAGCTAACATGCCCAACACATTCCTCCCTGGAGAATTCTGGCTATAGCTCCTCAGAAGCAGGTTTGCCTTTTGGCAGTCCACTGTGTTTTCAATATGCTTCTCCAACATCATCATTCACATGCACACATCTTTTGTGCTCTCTCTTCCTTATTCCCTGGCAAGTTTATACTTGCGAAATTACCTGAATGATCTAAGCAAACACGTGATTTTGCTGGGTTGATGGATAATAATTCTGTTATGGCTTGTTACCCTCAAAACTATGTCAGGAACCAACATCTGGTAACCAGCCATGAATTTATTTGGAAATAGAATCTTCACATGTGCAATTCGTTAACATGAAGTCATACTGGAATGGAGTGGACTTAGTACAGTATGACTGGTGTTCTGAGAGAGGAAGAGAGAGAGAAAGAGAGAGAGAGAGAGAGAGAGAGAGAGAGAGAGAGAGAGAGAGAGAGAGAGAGAGAGAAGAGACATAGAGGCATACCAATAGAGAGAGAAGAAAGCCAGGTGTTACAGAGGCAGAGATGGAGTTATGTTGCTATAGCCAAAGAAGGCCAGTAAATTGAAGAAACAAGCAAAGACACTCCGCTAAAACCTTTAGGAGAATTTGACCTCACTGACATTGGATTTTAGACTTTTGACCCCTCTAACTGTAAAAAAAGTAAAATACATGTTACCCAAAGCCACCCAGTTTGTGGTTTTTTTTATATAGCAGCCCTAGAAAACAAATAAACAGTCTTTTGTAAGTGTTTATTATGCAGCTACAGTATATTGGGTATGAAAAAAGTCACTAAAATGCCCGTTAGATTACATACCTTTAGGAAGGACAGCTGTGACAAGGAAGGAAAGAAGGAAAATTATATCTCCAAATAGATATTTTTAAAGATCCCTCTAAAAAATGTATAATACACACATCAGAACCTTGCATGCGCTACATAAAAACTTAAATAACATGGCATCTTTTCTCCTGCACATTAATTTTAAAAATATTTTATTTTGGCCAGCAGAGTGGAAGACGGGCAACAACATGTATTAAATGCTTCGCCCTGTGAGAGAATTGACATATTCTCTACCTAATTTTCTCCTAAAACCAATGTGACGAATGGCATTAACTGCATGTTGCCGATGACAGCATTGGAAAGACAGAAAATGTTAGACAGGATGGCCCAAACCAACTAACTAGTCAGATTTTTGCCTGACTTAGAGAGCATGGTCGTCCTTGATCTACAGTGTTGAACATCCATCCCCACGGTGGTCCGCTCTTCAAGCAGAACATTCACTTCCATCCACTGACCACAGGTTCTGCAGAACTTTGAGAGGATTCTTATGAGTCAGTAGAGCATAAAGCTGGGTCTGGTGTGAATAAGGAGCTTCCTAGAAAGCTGTTTTGCAGTATTTCAATTCCTTATGCTAATTGTTGTATTTCTGGGGTGGGGGGGGAATAAAGCTATTTTTTCCTGTTCTGCCTTCAGGACCACAGTCTTATTTCTAGGCTTCATGATTAGATTAGCTTATGAAAAAATCCATTTTATCACATTGATTCAACTAGAAATTGCAGCATAAAACATCCTTTGTTTAATAAGGAATTCTGGCTTTAAACATTAAAAGGTCCTGGAAAATTCACTTTACTAATTATGTCCCATGTGAGCAAAGAACACACCTGGACCCTACCCGACAGGATTTCATAAAGAGTCCTACTGTGGTTCTCACTATCTTTGTATGAAAGAAATAGTAATGTGAAGGGTGAAATAGTGAGAAAAGATAATCACAACGGAAATAACATGAATGCTGTCATTGGATTAAGAGATTAAGACCTGTACTCAAAGTTGGACTTCTTTTGCTGTGTGATCTTAGGCAAGCCACCAAGGCTTGTGGATCTGTGTCAGCATGTCTGGTCATGTCATGCTACCAGAAAGAGTTTTGAGCAATAAAGCAAAGGCTTGACCTTGCTCCAGATGGGGACAGGGTAACTCTTTGGGGCCAGAAGAGAGCAGTCCTTGGAAAAAGTCATAATGCTTGTTAAAGTCGAGGGGCAGTGACCAGGAGGAAGGCTTTCATGATGTGACTGGGCACAATGATGCCAATGATGGACTCAAGCACAGGACCAATTGTGAGACTGACCCAGTGCCGGGCAGTGTTTCTTTATACTGTGCATTGGATCTTTCTGGGTTGGAACTGACTTGCAGGCATTGAACAACAACAAAAACGATTCTTGGACATTTCAGTCTTCAATAATAGAATCCACGACAGGTTGCTGTCAAGTTGATGCTGACTTATGGAAGCCACACGTGTATCAGTCTACAACCATAGGCTCTTTCAGTGTGTGATTTTAGAGAACTATATACCAGCCCTTTCTCCCAAGGCATCACTGCCTGTACGACAACTGCCCATGTTCATTAGCACTATTTGCATCACATCCAGACTCCACTAAGAGCATAAGAACCCAAGTCCCCACACCTCAAGTTCATTTGGACTCACAGTGATCCTCACACGCTTCTTCCAGCTGTAAATCTCCACAGGAGCAGACAGTCTCATGTTTTCCCCCTCAGTGGAGCTGGTGGGCTTGAATTGCTGATCTTTTGGTTAGCAGCCCAACATCTCATCCACAGCACCACGGTGGCTCTGCCCATAAGAGGTTAAGATGGAGGGGAAAAATATGGTTGTGGTATGTATCCAGTGTTTTTTCAAATTAAAGTTGTTTTCAATGAATACCGATCGTCTATCAATGGCTTCAAAGCTTTTCCAGGAAGTCCACCCATCTCCACGTATGGATCAAGCAAAACAAAATGAAACAAAAGAATGAAGTAAACCGAACAATAATGTATTTAGAATACCAGGTAGTTAGGTTAGAACAGGGCAGGAAAGCAAGTTAGAAATAGTTTCTCTGAGAGGATCAGGAGACCAAGAAAACCATCAAACCCCAGATTACATTAGATACTGAACCTGATGTACAAAAGCCTGATTTATGAACAGGGTTCAACAGGAATGTGGGGAGCACCATAAGTAATGAGTGGCAGCCTCTTTGTTTAGACTGACTTTAGAAAGGCTAGTGGGAGACCCAGGGTCACACTTGGGGCAATGTCCCTGAAGCAAAGCAATTTAGTGAAAGATTTATTATGGGATTTAATACTATGCCACTATTACGCTTATCATCATTCCTAGTTAGGTCATCCAGACAACTTCAGGGTTAGTATAGATCTCTCCTCTTTGAATACATTTAAAAATATTTCTCTAGATGGTGAAGTGGGTTAGGTGCCAGACTGCTCACCAGTAGGCTGGCTGTTCAAACCTAGCAGACACTCCACAGGAGAAAGATACAGTCACTCCCATAAATATTTCTAGTCTCAGAACCCTCAGAACAGTTCTATTCCATTCTACAGCATCCCTGTAAGTCAGAACCAATGTGATGGTTTGGTTTGGGGCAATATGTACAACATAAATTACAGTAATCTTTTCCATGTCAACATTTCTAGCTTCTTTAACTTAGTCTCATCTATAACTCATGAATAACTTTCACCAGTTTGGTCATTTTCTTCTGAACATCTTATCCATCTTGCCATAATATATTATGCTAAATGAGGAGAAATCAGCACAAAATGGTACACTGTAAATGCAGCATTATTCCTCTGAATTCCTTGAAGCTGTATATTAAAAATGAAACAAACAAAAGATAGAAGAACAGTTGATGCATTTGAAATGAGTGGTATTGGCAAAGGAGATGAAGTATACTGTGGACCACCAGAAGAATAAGCAAATATAATGAAATACAAGCACCAAGTTCCTCTGAATCAATGATAGTACCATTTTAACTCACATACTTTGGACACATTATTAGGAAAATCCTTACTAGAAAATCACATGACTGATAAGGTAGGGAAATCAAAAATTAAAAAAACTCCAAATTCACTACCATAGAGTCCATTCCATTTCGTGGAGCAGAGTGAAACTGCTTCTGTGGATGGTGGAGGCTATCAACATTTATTGGAGCAGACAACCTCCTTGTTCTCCCATGGTGTGACTGATGGGTTTGAACTGGTAGCTGTGGTTAGCAATCTAATTCATAACTCATGACACTACCAGGGCTCCTTGGTAAACTAAAATGTCAGAGAAAAAAATTAAGAAAACTTGAGATGAGATAAGACTGATACAATAAACACCACTTTGGACTTGTCAGGAGGAACCTCTTCCTGGAGGACATGGTGCTTGGTAAAGGAGAGGGTCAGGGAAAAGAGGGAGGGTTGGCACAGTAGCTGCAACAATGGGCTCCAACATGAGCATGGTTGGGAACACATCACAGGATGAGGCAGTGCTTTGTGCCATTATGCATCAGGTAGCTTTGAGTCCGGAATGACCGAAGGGCACCTAGCAGAACAAGGACAGCTCTCCCACCTGCCGGTAAGCTGCATCTCTAACCCCGATTATGCATTTGCTGGTAGGTAGACCCATTGTCAGAGTTTGCATTTACATTGATTAAGCACACTTTGAAAGATTTTAAAATACCTTTCCTGTAGGAGGGGGGAAAATGTCCTCCTATTAATATTTGTCATGTCTAATCCTTGTAGTCAGGTTGCCAGATTTCTGACTAGGCTCATTAATTTACTTAATTATTAAATTTTAGAAATAATTGAACCCACGATTTAAAAAGCCTCAGGGCATAGCTCAATAAAAACTGGCATTAAATTATCAATGAGCAGCTGCAATAATAACAAAAATAAAATTTATCTGCATAAAACTGCATACTTTGCCCACTCCTTCATCTGGACAGACCAATTTATAGAGTCAAGTTCAACCTCCTGCCATAAAATGTGTCAGAGCTGCCTTAGGCCTGGCACGCAGAGGTTCAGTGTGCATATTTTCCGTTGACATGTGTTGCTTCTACTACTTACAGAAGAAATTGAGAAAGTTATGGACTTGCTGTGGAGGGGAACTGGCTATGAATGGTCCAACTTGGGGACTGACCTTGGCTGCATCCCCAATAGTCACATATTTGGGCTAGTCTGTAATTTATCCTGATCCCAGTTTTCAAACGTTTAAATGAACATATGAGTCGATGACTTCCGTGTTTCTCTCCAGCATAAACAAAAGGTCTAGGAATCTATGAGCCAAAGAATCCCATGTAAATAGCTATGGAAACTGCATGGATTACTTCGGATATTTTATATCCTGGGTCCTGTTTACTGCAGTCACCGACTCAGGATACTTTCTAAACTTGAGAATCGCATCACCAGCACAAGTTAATATTCATTTAGAATCCATAGGCACAACGTGATTTATGGAAGTTTAGAGAACATAGATAAAGCATGATCCCTGCCCTTGATGTACTTACAGCAGAACTTTTGTTTTGCAGTGCGTTCAATTATAATAACAGACTCCTTTTCCATATGCAGAAATATCTCCCAGAAATAATTAGCTGCAGACACAAAACAATTAGGTGGTTGCAACCTCATAAAATGTGGTTGTTGGTTAATTGGCTCATATTCACATCGTGATATTTGCATCTACCACCTTACCACCTGCAAAATTTTAGCTCACAAAAATAGAAGCTGGGTTTTAAAAATATGGCCTAGCAAGCATAGTCTAAATAGTCAGTATGACCCGTGTTTTCTATGGGCATCTTTAATAGCATGCAGAAATGCTCGAGCATATGAAACTCTAAGATGCTAATCTCTGGGCGGCGTGCTCTGTGTGAGGAGAATAATGACGAGCAGTGATGGGCGCAGCATGAGGCACACCACAGTTTCCTGTGCAAACCCCCTATCCCTGCAGCCCTCTTACACCTGGAGTCATCAGGTTGTGGGTGCTTTTTGAGTTTTACACAAGCGGAGATTCTTTTCTACAGTAGGGTTTACACACCATGTACAGACTCTGTATCAGTTGGCCTTCGTTTGGTATTTTGACTGATTAGGTTGGAACTGAATTTTTCACCTACTCTCCAAATCTCATCTGTGGACCGATTATGTACTAGCTGCATCTACTCTGAGTTCCTCAAACAATTTTTTGTTTTTAAAATCATTTTATTGGTGGCTCATACAACTCTTATTTTTAACCAAGCTACAGTTTGGAGCCCCAATCCTGCCACTTACCTCCAGTTAATGAAATTCACCAGAATGCATTCTTTAAGTACTTACTGCAATGCCCAAGGGCACAGGATGCCAGAGGCTGAACTTCCAAAAGGGAGTCAAGGCCAGTATTAGAAATTGGCGTCTATTTTAACCAAACCCTGTCTTTCCAGGCATCCACCACACCTCTGGATTTCAAAATGACTTGGACAAAAGTACCTGCAATGGAAGGCAAGGGAAACAAACAAACCCACAAGCCCTAACCATTTCCAGAAATCATGAAAATGGAAATGGGTGACTTTTCCATTCTAAGAAGCATTGGGATTTCTTGGTCCTTGCCCCTGTCTTGTCCCTCTTGGATCGCTGCCTCATCTTGCCTCCAGCATACACTGACTTGCTTCACAAGCCGAGGTGGATGATTTCAACACCTATTCTTGTAGCAAATCCCGGCTGCAAACACTACAGGCCCTAATAGCCTCCGCATACTGCTCGGCTGAGCTGAGAATTGAAGTTGCTCATCAGAAAGCCTGGCCGTGTTGGGGAGGCCCTGACCCTGACCCTTGAAGAAGTCAGTTGCTAAGAAGGAGTCAAGGAAGGCAGGATGAGGTGAATGAAACAGAGAAGGAACAAGTGGGGCGGGAGTGAGGAGGAGAGAGAGGTGAGAAGAAGGATGTCAAAAGGCAGGAGAAGAGGAGACAAAACCAAAGGGAAAGATCTAAGTGTGATTTTCGTGATGGGGCAGGCTATCTGAAAGAAGTCTGGCCTATTTCTTTTTAATGTGTATATTTCTTTTTAATGTGTACATCTCTTTTTGGAAAGTTCAAAAATGCCTATGGTTTCTCAATCGAAAACCCATTCCACTCCACCCCCCATTTGGAGAGAGTCCCAAAGCATTGTGCTGGGGAGGGCAGGGGAGCAAGGGAAAAGAAAGGCCCTTGATGTTAATATCGGCTGAGCCAGATGCACAAGGAACACGTGAAAGCTCAGCTCGCCGCCATCTGGCACAGCTGGTGCGAAAATCTACCTCAGAGGAAGTAACCTGGGCAGCTGCCTGTAGCTCCAGCACCAAGTTCTTTCCCCCATTACTCGCCAGATGATGGTCTGCGTTGACAGATTCAACCTATTGTGAGAAATCATTAGCAGTCATCTAATCTTTTCTAAATGGCAAGCTCAGGATATTTTAAAAGTATTAGGAGCTAGATAAAATTAGACAGACTTGCAGAGAGTACAATTAAAAAGTGGATCCGAGGGAAAGGGACAGAGGGCTACGGGCTATGTGTGTGCAGAGGTTCAGATTCATTTCTCAAAAGGGTTCATTATTTTTAGAAGAGGTGGTAGCAGGAAAACCTTTGTCAAAGGTAGAGGTGGATGCTTTGTGGCTGCTGGCACTCACATCGCTAAACTTGTACATGGGGTGAAAGGTGATATCTTCCTCAATAACTGAGTAACACCGAGCAGAAAGATGGTGACATGGAAATAATAAGGTTTACTTGATGAAAATTGAATTGGATTCCAGCTCAGAATGGATTACTGACCATATGCATTTACCATATTCAAATTCCCAATAAATGGTAGCAATGCATAGTAAGGAGGAAAGTAAATAAACAGATCGAAATCTCCACAATCCTAGGCTAAGAGAGAGTCTGAGACTTTGGTACATTTTGGAAAGCCGAAAGTGTTGCCTATGAAACAGTCCAAAATGGGCAAAGAGGGATTAATGCCGAGGGAAGGGGCTCTGGTCCTGCAGCGCCAATCAAAAGGTTAGAGATTCAAGTCCACGAGACACTCAGTGGGATGTATCAGTCTGCTTCAGCAAGGAGCCTCTCAATTTCACGGTCATGAAGGCAATTCTGACTGACCCTGACCTTGAGGAGAGCTGCCCTTCTTGGAGTCCAAGGCTGTCAATCTGCACAGGAGTAAAAAGCTTCCCTGGAAACCTGATGAGGCAGTTATCCTCTGAAATCCAGCTTTGTATCAGCGATGGGATCATGGGATGCTGGGAGAGTTGCTGGTCTGACTGGTAATCCTAGAGATTCTGGCCTCAATCGTAAGGAAGACAACAGCCTGAAAGCGGTCAGCATCTCCCTTCTCTTCAGCAGGCACAGCTAGTGGCAATCAGATGGTTACTCTACACTAAAAAGATGAATTCTGTCATTCTGTCCAGATATTGATGTAGGGAGAGTTTGACCACTGGTTAAGGACTAGAAAGGAAAATGCTCCTGTCATAGCCTTTAGGAGCCTTTGACCATGACCCCCAATCAAAGTCTGTTAGTCAGCAAGCCTTCTCTGTGGTTTCAGAGCTGTACGTCAAACGTATTTCTTTCTCATTCTTGAGTATCTCCTACAAGCTGAGGGAATTTTCAGCGTGAAGGGGAAAATGCCAAAAAGAAGGGAGTATGAAGCAGTTAAAAAAAAAAAAACAACAACCCAGAATCAACAACTGACCTCAGTGGGAGCTAAGGACGGAGAGGCAAATAAACAAGAAAATGTCTCATCATTTTCTGTAGAGACTGTGATAAAAGATGGCATTCATCAAGAAAGAGCAGACTGCTTTGAGTGGTGAATTACCCAGGAGCAGGAAGAGCTCCTAGAAATTTAAGATATGGTTTAGAAAAAGTACATTTTTAACGAGATAATAAAGATAACAAACGAGGGAACGTCTCATAATGTAGAGAATTAAGGAAAAAAGACAGGCATGTGAGATAAAATATAAGAAATGGGAGGGGAAAGTCAAAAAGTTAAAGTTCCCCCTCTAATTCACGGTATCAGAAAGAAAGTAAATGCACTAGGAGCAATCATTAACTCAAGTAGTTATGAATGCTTGTTTGGGGGAAGAAGGAGCTGGGATGTCACTGCTTCTGGCTCTTCGTTAAATTCTAACAGTTTCAACCTCATAATGTATACCTCCATATCTTGTGACATGAAACCCTTACTAAAACCCTGAGGATTAGTTAATATTAGTGTGAATCTTGGGAACAATTAACTTTTACATCATGTGAAAAGAGAACTAAATATTACCCTCGAGTGAAGAAAGTAAACACCTCATTCAACTGGAACCCAATCGAAGTGTTTCGATCTGCTTCTTATAATATGTTTCTCTAAATGTTTTATATTTTAATTTACTCTAGTACAATGCTTGTGTTCCATATGAATATCACATGTCCAACATTTACAAATACATTTGCATTTCCAGTGTCTGTTCAAGTGTTCTCCTTAGAGCGAGAGCCCCGTGAATTATTTCACCCAAAGGAGTTCTGTGGAAAGGTACTTAAATAAAATGCACTTCCTAGACACTGTAGAGACTGAATCTAACTTTCTTTAACCCATCACTGTGACACACAGTGTATGTTATACCATTCTACATGTAACTCTTATTAACACATATGATGGACTAATGATTTCAGAAGCCAAGGATTTCCACACCAAAAAAACACATATTTCTTTAGCAGAAGAGAAATGAGTGGTACCCACAATTGATCTAATTTTTAGGAGGGGGGATTCCCTTTTTTTAATTGAAACTCTTATGTCTATAAGTAGTCGCAATAATTGACTTCAACATACTAGTGATCATGGAGATGGCACAGGACCCAACAACATTTTACACCTTCTGTTACACATTCATAAGGTCACCACACGGAACACCAAATGCATGGCCACGGACAGCAACCAAGCCATGAAACCAAGCCATTTCCATCGACTCAATTCTGACTCCATGTCATCGTGGCTCATGTTGCAGAATCGAATAGCGCCATAGGACTTTTGTGACTGTAATCTTTATGTCAGCAGTCTCTCAGCCTTTTCTTCTGTGGAGCTATTGGGTGGGTAGAAATGACCAGCTTTTTTGTTAGCAGCCAATCCCAAATCACTGTGCCACCCAGACTTCTGACCAACAATAACATAAATAAAATCTTATCTGCTTTGTCTATAAAGCAAAAGAAAATGGGCGGAAAGGTGAAGGAGAGAAATGGTTTTGTAGTTAGGTATCTTCTAACTTGAAAGGACAAATATAGTGATAATGAAAATGTTATCCAAATGTGCATATAAAAATATCCAATATACCTAGTTTGGAGAATCTAGAATTTCTTGAGTTCTAATTCTGGCATTACTGTTTGATTTTGAATGTCAGTAGAAAAGAAAGAAGGAAAGAAAAATGTAGGGAAGAAGATAATAGGACTGTTTTTCATGGATAGAAAGATAGATAGACAGCAGATAGATAGATAGATGAAAGTTTGATATGCTCAAAAAATGAATTATAGGTCTAAAGTCAGGAAAAACTAAATGCCTGGTATCCACAAGTATCTGGACATCTTCCATGTCTCAAAGTACCCGATGCTATACTTGTTTGGGGCAGTGTTTGGGGTTTTGAGTGGAGATACCATAACTCCGGTGGCCCAAGTAGATGCTTTGAGAATTCAGTGGGGGATGAAACATAAAATGAACCAATGACAATCAGACACCGATAAATCTTGCTGATTAGAAGTAGTAGAGCATTCTAATTGGCTACTATTTTCTGTGGGAATTATTTCTTTAGGTACAAAGGGAACCACAAATTAATAGGCCAAGGAGACTGGATAAAAACCAAACACCTGGTAGGAAGGAGGATGCAATCGAGGAGACTGGTCGGCTGCTGAAAGGAAACAGCAGCTATCTTACGTCAGAGCAGAGGACGGCAAGACGGGGAGAGCGCGTTTGTATTCTTGTTTCATGTATGGGTTGAGCTCTTACAAGTTTATTAGCTTTCCTAAATTTCACATCAATAGTAAATTATTTTTTCATCCAGGACTGTTGACGTAAATACCCATGTTCTCTGTACTACACATCCTAATAAAAAGGATCTGCACATCTCGTGACAGCATAAATCTGCTCTGTTTAATGTAGGTGGAAGCAGTCCATGGGAGGTTAAGTGACTCTTTTTTCAACAGTGGCTCCAGGGACATTCATGGGGAATTTGAACAGATGCCAGGCAGCGTTGTTCATGGGCTGGGGAGCCGATCGAGAAGAATTACGCTATTCATACTCACAATGAAGACAGAGTTTGCCCCATAAAGTCACTTGGCTCTTTTAAAGCTAGGAGAAATTATAAAATGTAAAAGGTCAGGATGCAAATCATTAGAATAATCAGAATCAAACATAATCTTATATTTAAAATGGACCCAATAAATTTCCAGTAACAGAGTTCATCTCACTTTCTTTTTTTTTTGGGGGGGGGGCTGCTAAAAGTACTATATATTGTTGTTCATAGATAATATATAATGCAATTTCCCATAGAGAATAAATATTAATTTATTTCCTTCCAACTAATATTGTGTGTGTACAGAGTTGGGAAGCTCTCTGCTTGAACCATAGACTTTATGTCAATACGTCCCATGGAGATGATAGGAAAATCAACAAAAAAAACCCTCATTTTTCCATCTGTTCCTTTTTCTTTTTCTTAAAAACTTTGTTAGACACATGAAGATCAGATTTTCCGTAACCTGATGAAAAACTACTTTACCTGTGAGACAAAGGAAAGGGAGAGAAGGAGGGAGAAATAAGGAACAACTACTCTCTAGAAGCAGGGAACATTTATTTTAAGAAGCCAATGTTTACAGATGAGTGAAAGGATGTATGATCAAGGACAGTGTGTTTGGTGAACAGAACAGTGACTTTAAGCCCAAAGAGATTGATTCTATTTTTTGTCATGGATGTCATGGCCTTAAGCGAGTCTCCTAATCCTGTGCATTATTTTTACTTTTCAACTTGAAACTCTTATTATAGTGTAAGGCATGTTGCTATCATCTAATTATAAGGTAATGCTGGCATTTGAGAAAGACCTGAAATAGTTAAAGGCAGAATCAGCCTTGGGAAAAGCTTGCTAGGCCACATGTTTTTCCAGTGTGTGACCTGCAGGCACACACCTGGGCTTGGTCAGGTTACAACCCAGCTCCCTCCCACCCCCAGGTCAGGCCCTGGTCAATGATAGATCCTGGACCCTCCTTAATTAAGCATACCAATCACCTAAAGCAACAAGAGGGTATTAGAGGATATTGAATGTCACTCAGTCTCTTTTTTTACTTCCTCCCTTTTTAATTATTTGAAAAGAAAAACATTAACTCTGAAAAAAGCAAAGGACTCAAAATTGCACAAACAAAGCCTCTTAAAGGAATGGATATCTGTAAAGATTAATGACTACCTGCCTTTTAATGGCCCTGTGTTGGCTACTAAATTAGACACCAGGTTGAGTGTAGGCTGCACTAGATTATCTATTCCTTCTCTTGCCCCATACTAGTGCCTCATTTGGAAAATGTCAATGATCAGCCACCATCTGGTTTCCTAAAGAAAATGTTTGGTAATTCTTATTCAATTATTTTTTGCTTAGAACTGTTTTGTTGATAGTGGTGTTGTTGCTCCTTATATTCAATGTAAAGACTGCATGGACTGCTAGAAGAGCCAACTCTGTCTTGGAAGAAACACAGCCCAGAGCTTCTTAGAAGGGAAAATGGTGAGACTTTGTCTCTTGGACTTGGGACATGTTGCCAGGAGGGACTGGTCCCTGGAGAAGGGCATCATGGAAAGTGGTGAGTCAGCAAAAATAAGGAAGCGCCTCAATGAGATGGATTGACATAGTGGCTGTACCCATGAACTAACACCTAGCAACAACTGTGAGGAGCGTGCCAGACTGGCATTTGAACTGCGGTTGCTGTGAGTCTAAATCAATTGGGGGACACCTAAAAATACCAGCAATAGTGTCTGTTTAAAATATTCCAGGTGGGAAAGTAATAGTTTCCTCTCTAGGAGCACTTTTCTTCATAGAAGAATAGCTTTTGGAAAGACACCACATCAAAGAGAAGTAAGGAATGTTTTCAGTGATCCAATGGGAATTGCACGTGTGTGCTAGCTAAAATATTGATGAGCCAATTACAAGCTTATAATCTACCTGATGCAAAATATGTCATGAGGATTTAAATGATATCAGACACTTTGCTTTCCTACATCAGAAAATAAAATGCATATGACAAATGAAAGGGATTTGGATATTTCACTGTCCCCTATTTCACTTCATAGATGGGGATTCCCCCAAAATATTACTGAATGTTATTTACATCATCAAATTCAGAATGCTAATTTATACCTAGCATCACCCTAATTTCCAAGCAATCTCTGAATATCTGTGTTATTATTTGATTTCTCATTGAGAACAAAATTTTAAAATAAGTTATGGCATGTTTAACATTACACAGTTAAAACCAAATCCATCTTCAAAGAGTCCACCATCTTGGTAGCACAGGATCCACAAAAGTAAAGTCCAAAGTGCAAATCTTTTTAGCAGTTTGTCCTTTCCAATTGTCTTCTGCCAGCCATCTAGTGACCTGTTTTTCCAGCTCAGACCTGTTTGACAGTATCCCAAAAGCTGGCCTTATATACCACCCCATTATTATATTTTTAAAATGTTCCTCATTCTCTCTCTTCCTCTGCATTGCAAGGTGACAATCATCTCATCTAAAATGTTAAACTTTACACATATTATTATGTGGCCACAGCATCATTAATGAAGTCATGCTTCATACATTTGCAGATCAGCAGAATTCTCCCAAATAAAAATCTTATTAAATGGATTAGTAATTGCAGGGACAGTGAATGATTTAACAGAGCTAGAGCTAGAGTTGTACTAGGTCTACCTAGTCTCTAACTCCAACCAACTGCATTTTCCTGCATAGATCTCATGAGAAAGCCTGGGAGGCACCGAGATACTTACAGGATTTACCTGTGTGTTAGTCTGGGTACTTTAGAGAAACAAATCCACAGAAACTCATGCATAAGAGAGAGTTTTATATAAAGGTTAAGTGTGTATCAAGAAAACATCCCAACCCAGTGCTGCCCAAACCCACAAGTCCAACATTAAGCCATTTGTCCGCCACCAATCCACAAAGTCCTCCCCCCATATCACCAAACACACACTATGATGCTGAATGCAGGCGAAAAGCCGAGTCAGTGAACGTGTAATCATCTCACCACTAGCAGGTGTCTCTATGCAGCTGCTCCAGCACCCAGAGCTGCATCAGGGTAGATTCATGTGGCTGCTCCACAGGCATGTCTTGCAGCAAGTGAGCCTTGCAAGCTGGAGCAGGGAACTGGCTAAGGCAGCTGCACCCTGATCCGACCATCAGAAAGCAAGAGAACTGAAAACGAGAAAGGCGAGATTCACTGAGCCATTTATCTCTCCGCCCTTCAATTAACCCCACATGTGTTTATCGGCCAGGTTGGCACAATCAACTAACTACCTCCACCTGTAGTTCCTCGAGGTGCTGTCCTGCTGTGTGTAAAATGAGCCCTCTGTGAAGCAAGGAGAAAACATCTCATTACCAGCAAGAGCCGGGAGTGGAGCATACTCTCTGCACCCAAGATCTCTGCCAAGGCAATGTCCCAGACTCAGAAGACAGCTGGGACATCAGAAGAGCAGCAGCAGAACCAGCATCCAGAGCAAGGAAGGGAATCATGGACTTTCCCTGCCCGTGTAGCAAGTCAGGCTGAGAAACTTTTGCGCAGGAAGGTGCATTGTTGAGTAGGGTGCCTCCGGGCACTTGATTGACAGCTGGTTTGCTGACTCATGGAGCTCGAGCTAAATGCCTTTGGGTTGAGGCTTACCGCGAAGTTGTATGCGCTTTTGAACATTGATTAGCATATTCAAAAGAACTTTGTAACATGGCCTGATAAACCACTACCCAGAGAATTTCTTACTGGCGTTATAACTTAACTTCTTTAATGACCCCTTTAATCATGAATGTCGTCTGTGAGTTCTGTGTGGGTACTGCAGTGGATATTAGAATCTCAAGAAGTAAAACAGAGAACATTATTTAGGACAACACGGTAATTTGGATGAGAATTAAGAACACAGTGGTGGAGTAACAGAAAAATGCTCCTAGTTGGTAATGCACAACAGAGAATGTTCAACCAGACTTTCTGGACACATACAACAGATTCAAATATGAATCCCATAATCTAGATCAAACTTGCCAATTATCATCACCATCAAAGGTATCTTAATTAAAAGTACAACCCTACAGGTAATGAAGACAATAAAATCAATCATATCTTAGTTTACCTTGTAGGAGCTGGTGCAGTATGTGGAAGAAACTTTGAGGCTAATGTCAGAAAGTCCTGAGATTCGGTTCAGTAATTTGTGATTTTACTTTGGGCACATTGGTGGAATCATTTAAATAATTTGTTAGTGATTTTACGATGAGCATATTGGTGACTATTCTTTATCTCAGCTTCACCACATGTATATATAAATGAAATAATCATTCAGTGTTATTATAAATATTAGAATAATATCTATAAAGTCCTTACATAGTGCCTCATACACAAAAGCATTCGATAAATGGTGGTTTCTTGCCATAGAAAATTAGCTTTATATATAGCTACTTGGTTTTATATCATCAACAAGAAGAAGGCATTCAAATTAAATTTGAAGCTAAGATGACAGCAAGTTCAGAAACTCAAAGGCAAAATACTTTCTCAGGCGTGTGTTTCTAGGGTGAATTATTTCATAGACAGGGGAAAAACAGTAGTTCAACCAGTCTGTAAGAGAGGCATAGGTTTGTTTCCTCAGCAATTAATATTGTAGCTTCAAGTTAAGCTCACCACATTCAAAGTGAACTTGACTTTAAATCTGTCTTGGGTTTTACAATAAAAGCTAGGATTTCAATGAAGAGATTCTCTCCCTTAAACCCGTAAACTTCGCTGGAAGAATGAAGACTCGTTTAAAGTAGAAATAACTTTGACTGGCAGCAGGAGAGACTGGAGTTAAATTCTCTTTCTTGTTGTGCGATACCTTGAGTGTGTTGAGCTGTGTACCAGTCATGATGCAAGGGGAACAGGTGATCTTCACACAACTTTGGAAACATGTCTTTTCTTGGACTCGCTTTCAAGTCTGAAGCCACTGAGTTGCTTGCCTCTCTCATGCCTTGTGTTGACAATTCACAGAGTTATCCACCTATAATGTTAGAAAAGTCTTGGGAATCCTAGGAGACCATCCTCCCAACCAATAAGAAGTTCTCTCTGAACGATGCTTTCAAGAAAATGTTTCTATGGCAACTAAGAACACTGACAACTTTTCTGCTACTCCAAAAGTCCCCAAACTTACATAGTCTCCTACACCCTTTTCAGGAAAAAAAATTACTCAGTGCCCCTTGGCAAATAGAACTGTTTGTACCATGACTTATAATCCAGGATAAGTGTAGGTCTCTGCTTTTGCAGTGTCCTCGGGTCGTTTCAGAGGCCCCGGGGGCTGTATCTTCCTCTTCAGGAAGTATCCTCCTGCACAATGTTTGAATACACCTCTACACAATATTCTGATCATAAGAACTAAGCCAAATTAAAAGCAAACACTGCCATTGAGACGATTACAACTCACATGGACTGTGTTATTAAAACACAAAGTTCCCTTCGGGACCACTCGATCACAGGCTGGTGTGTTCTTCCATGTGGGCTTTGTTGCTTCTGAGCTAGATGGCCGCTTGTTTATCTTCAAGCCTTTAAGACCCCAGTCACTATCTCTTTTGATAGCCGGGCACCATCAGTAATCAGGCATCAAAGAACAAAAAATCATATCATTGGCTGCACACCTCCATGATAGGATCGCTGAAGACAAATGGGTGCATAAGCAAATGTGGCGAAGAAAGCTGATGGTGCCCGGCTATCAAAAGAGATAGTGTCTGGGGTCTTAAAGGCTTGAAGGTGAACAAGCGGCCATCTAGCTCAGAAGCAAAAAAGCCCACATGGAAGAAGCACACCAGCCAGTGCGATCACGAGGTGCCAAAGGGGCCAGGTATAAGGCATCATGCAAAAAAAAAATATATATATATATATATATGTGTGTGTGTGTGTATATATGTGTGTGTGTGTGTGTGTGTGTGTGTGTATATATATATATATATATATATATATATATATATATATATATATATATATATATATATACCATATTGAATGAAGGGGGAAGAGCAGAGGGGAGAACCAAGGCTCAAGTGTCAGCCACTGGAGATCCCCTCATAGAGGGGTTTAGGAGAGGAGATGGGTCAGTCAGGGTGCGAGGTAGTACCGATGAAGAATACAGCTTTCCCCCAGATCCTGGATGCTTCCTCCCCCCAACTACCATGATCCGAATTCTACGTTGCAGGACTGGATAGGGCAGAGGTTGTACACTGGTGCATATGGGGGCTGGAGGCACAGGGAATCCAGGGTGGATGATACCTTCAGGACCAAGGGTGTGAGGGGCGATGCTGGGAGAGTTGAGGGTGAGTGGGTTGGAAATGGGGAACTGATTACAAGGATCCTCATGTGACCTCCTCCCTGGGAGATGGATGGCAGAGAAGGGGGGGAAGGGAGACTCCGGATAGGGCAAGATATGACAAAATAACAATGTATAAATTACCAAGGGCACATGAGGGAGGGGGGAGCGGGGAGGGGCGGGGGAAAGAGGACCTGATGCAAAGGTCTTAAGTGGAGAGCAAATGCTATGAGAATGATTGGGGCAGGGGATGTGCGGATGTGCTTTATACAATTGATGTATGTATATGTATGGATTGTGATAAGAGTTGTATGAGCCCCTAATAAAATATTTTTAACAGATCATTTTCACAAATATTTCTATATGGGAAATTTTGAGTAATATGATCGAATGATTTTTGCACATCATTCTAATTAAGTTCTTGTTTTAATGTAACCCAATAAAAATGTTCAATATCAACAAAAAAACCCACAAAGTTCATTGCCATGCAGGCAGTCCGGACTCATGATCCCCCTGTGCACCACAGAGCAGGGAGCTCAGTCCCACCCATTCTCCTCGCTGTGGCTATGTTTCAACTCGTTGTTGTAATCACTGTGTCAACCCACCTTCTAGAAGGTCTTCCTCTTTCTCTTCTGCCTTTCTACTTTGCCCGGCAGGATGTCCCTTTCCAGGGACTGGTAGCCACAGTATGTGAAATAAAGTCACATAATTCAAATGAAAATTAATAATCCACAGTGGCCCCTCTGAGCATTCCAGTATCTCTAGCGTCCATATGGCTTGACATTCATGTCTCTCTCTCACTTCTGGGAGAGATCTCACTTTCTGGATCCAAAGTCTCTCATAAAAATGGGAGGTTGACTTTGTGAAATAACACTGAAAGGGGACAGGGACAGATAAAAAACAACCTGACAGGCTGTGGAAGCTTATTTGGCTTTTGGTTCTAAATCCAAGTTTTAATTTGTACTTTACAGATCCAAATAAAATGAAATATCCCAGGTAGTGGAGTAGAATTCACTCTTAGTATTGGTTGAAAGGAAGCCAATTGTGCCTTAATAGTCTAACATTACTTTATAACTCATAAAACTTAAGCTCACTGAAAATTCTAGGTTTCAAAGAGTCCCCCGTTTCCTCCCTGGTAGAAAACATAGGCGGTACTTGTGAAGGCCCTGGGAAACCCATTGCTTTTATCTCATGCTTTCTTTCATTCTAAAGGTTTTTTTTAAATGTTTTTAAAATATTGCTTCACTAATATATAGAAGGTTAATCTTTATTACAAATGATTCAATTGACAGCAATAAAAAAACTCTGAGGAGGGTGATAAGGCATCTTCAAATTAAAACATACCAATGCCCTTGAAGAATTGGCTAGAAGCCCCACATCTAAGAAATTGATGTCCACCCTTCCATTTCCACCACTCAGCATTCAAGAGACCGGGACATTACTTGGGCACTTTCTTTCCACCCAACATATATAAACAAGTGGAGGTTCACTTCACCTAAGAAACTCACCATCTCTTCTGATTTGTTTAAAACAAAGGTAGTCTTTAATTTGGGGGCTGGGACCCCTGATTTAAGCATCCTCAGCAAAAAGGAGCATGCCTCTATCTGAAATTAACCACACATTCAATTAGAATTGAATGGCAAAGATTTTACACGAAAGAAAACAGATGTTTTAGCAACATTGAAAGCATTTTGCCTAGCAATCTCTGGAATTTTCCATTTTGTAAGCCCAATCACTGGTAAATGATACACTGATAGAACATCCCTAACTCACAAAACAGCTTACATTACCCATTCTACTTTAATTAGATTTACTTCTTTAATGAAAGTAATATACGGTAGAAAGAATTGGGGACAGAACTATCCTTAGTACCAATGTAGCAAGTTTAGAAAAAGTTGATGGGTGAGAGTTTGAGATGTATTTGGGGATCTTTCATGGATAACTTTTTTATTTACTGTGAATATGCTCAATTAAGAAATAATAACAATAACAACAATAAAATAAATGGATAGAGTTGTGTTCAGATCCTACCACAGTTCTATTTTCCCCTTTAACTAGAGTACAGGACAATGGAAATTAGAAGAGATTTGGCCATTCCATAGCACGTTTTCCCATGGGTAAGGATAAATGGGTGGAATGGTCTTTCAGGATAGATAATCAAGAGGGGATACTTGGAAAGAGGCCAAGAAACAAGGGGTATGGATGGGCTGATGGTGACTTAGTCTAATCTCTATAAAAGTCTTAAATTTGGAGTTTTGTTTTGTTTGGCCCAACCCAACTTAGTTTATATTTAGTTAACTAGCAGAGAATGAACCAAAAGTCAAAGGTGTGACTTTTCATGAAGGAAGTAAATTTAAAAAAAATCACAAGTTACAAAATATAAATCCAGAGGTGGTAATTTTCTGTCAAAAATTGACAAGGTCTTCTATATTTTTAAGAAACACAAAAAGGGGGCCTAATTAATCTTTTCTCAAATATCTTTTCATTTTCTTCCTGATAACTTCTTATTGGTTTTTCCATCCCTTATTCTGCTTTCTTTGAATATATAATTCTTACTCAATTCACTCAATAAGTTATTTATTTAATGTTTCCTATATACCAGGCATTTTTATAGCTACTGAAGATTCTACAAAAAGAAAAAAGATAAACTCCATGCAGCAGAGCAAGAAGAGTGATCTGAAGAAGAGAAACACAGTAGAAGGTGACAGAGGGATGTTCAGGTAGGATGGCACTAATAGCTAGTAATAGTACTAGCTTAGTAATAGTAATAACTTTTGATGAATTGACTAAAATAACTGAAGGATTAAGTCACTGGAAGAGCTGAAACCCACCTTAGATCACTGATTTTTTTTTAAGCTCTGTAGATAATTCTGTAAATAATCACTCTTGGAAACCCACAGGGTGTGGGTTATTATGTCAGCGCTGACGGAATGGTAGCAAGTTTGATGTTGTTTTGAGATCATTCTACTGTTCAGCTGGGAAAAGTGAGTCTCACCATGAAGTGGGGCCACTAGGAGCCATTGAAGAAGAAGGAGCATCAGTTTAACCAGATCATTTTAGCGTGGAACCATACTCAACAGAACTCTCCATTCCTGATTTTTAGTAACTGCCTGGCCTTTCTTTCAAGGCACTTCTAGGTGGACTCAAACCTGCAACCTTTTAGTTAGGAGGGATCTTTGTGTCAAATTGTTAAGGCTTTCTCAAGCTGTTTTCTAGAGTAGTTATAAAATTTTAAGTTCCCACAAGCTGTGTGTGAATAATCCTGTTTGTCTCAATTCTCGCCAACATTTGGTGGTGTCACATTTTCATTTTTCTTTTTTTTAGCTATCATGGTGTATCTAGTGAAGTAATATTTAAACTGCGGTTTTAATTTGTATGTCCCCAATAGCTAATGATGTTAAAGATAGTATTTTCCATTTATATATTATCTTTGGAAAAATCACTCCTATCATTTGCTGACTTTTAAATTGGATTTCCTGTGTTCTTTGTGGTCACACTTGACAGTTCTTCACATATTCCAAGTAGTAGTCATTGGTTGAATATGTGCTTTTAAAATGTTTTGACCCAGTTTCTAGCTTCTCTTTTCATGCTCAGAGCAAGCTTATTGCAGAACTTGTAAAAAAAAAAAAAAGGTTACTATCTGATGTAGCAAATTTCTCTTTTCTGAATCATGTTTTTGTTATCAAGTATAAGAAATATTTTCCTGTACCTCAACTATTTCCTCATTGCTTTTCCAAGCAGTGTTATAGCTTTAGATTTTCTGTTTTGTTCCATTGATCTCTGGTCTACATCTATGAAAATACCATATAATCTGGATTACTTTAGAATAAATTGTAAAGTAGACCTGTTTCTCTCACTTTACTCTTCTTTATCAAATTTACTCTAGCTGTTCCACTCCTTTACTTTTCTGAAAATCTTGTTGAAATATTCATATGAATGTTGTTAAACTTGAAAATCCATGGGAGCCATGTGTCTGCCCATTTCTTTAAATATCGTAGTATTTTTTGTTCATCAGCATATTGTATGCCTCAGTATACAAATCATGTATGTACTTTGATGTATGTGTAAGTATTATTTTTCTTTGTATGCATAATTATAATTGATATTCTATTTTTAATTTGGTGCCTATGAACTCATTACTATAGTGTCAATTTTTACATTTTAATTTTTAAGCTTACCTTGTCTCCTGCAAGCTCCCTAAACTCTTTATTAATTTTTAATCAAAGTTTTAATATTGCTTAGAATTGCCTATAAACTAAAAATGCAGTTTTTATTCCTCCTTCTTTCTCTTTCCTTCCTTCTACCCTTCCTGCATTTCTACACTCCTTCCTTCATGGATTTATTTTTCCCCTTTCTCTCTAGTCTCTATGCCTTTATTTTACTTTCTTGTCGTATTACATGACCTATAAATTTCACTACTATGTGGCTTTATTCATTATCCAAGGAGAGAAGCATTCAATCTCTCACCATTTAGCATACTACTAGTCAGATATTTTGTACACATGCTCTTTAGCAAATTAAGAAAGTCCTTTATTCCTGTTTTCAGAGTTATTTTTTAAAATTTCTAATTAGGAATTGGTGTTGAGTCTTGCCAAATTCTTTTTATACAGTAGCTGATATAAGCTACTGACTAAGAATTCGCTAATATGATGGATTGCTGATAGACAAGCCAAAGAAGACACAGAATCACTGTACCAAAAATAATTTGTTGATGTTCAACTATTTTAAGAGGTGGCATGTGATCAAAACCCAATGATAGTGAAGGAAGAAATTGAAGCTGCACTGATAACATTAGCCAAAATCAAGGATCCAGGAATTGAGAATACCAACTGAAATGTTTCAACAAGCTGATGAAGCCCAGGAAGTACTCACTGGTTTATGCCAAGAAATTTAGAAGACAGCGACTTGGCTTACTGGCTGGAAGAGAGCCGTATCTGTACTCATTCCAAAGAAAAGGGACTAATGGAATGCACAAATTATAGTACAATTATCATTAATATCCTATGCAAGTACATCTTTCCTGAAGATCATCCAACAAAGGTTGTAGCAGTATCTTGACGGGGAGCTGCCAGAAGTTCAGACCAGATGCAGAGGAGGACACGGAACAAGGGTTCGTGTTGCTGATGTCAGATGAATCTTGGCTGAAAGAATAGGAAACCAGAAAGATTTAATTGTAAGTTTTGTTGGCTACGCAAAGGCATCCTACTGTGTAGGATATAACCAGATCGGAGTTCCAGAATAGGGGTTCCAGAACATTGCACTGAGTTCATGTGCCACCTGTACGTGGATCTAGAGTGAGTGATACAAACAAAACAATGACTATTGCCTGGTTCCGAATCAGGGTTATAGCCTCTCAACATGCGTATTCAACTCTATGATGAACAAATCATCAGGGACCCTGGATTTTGTGAATTCAAATGCAGCATTGGGATGGGAAGAAGGCTTGTTAGCAACCTGCACAATGAAAATGATACCACCTTGCTTGCTGACAGTGAGGAAGACTTGGAGCACTTGCTGAATGATTACCCCCCTGAGTATGGATTACAACTCAAAGGAAAGCAAACCCAAATGTTCACACCTGGACCGATGGGTAGCATCATGATAAATGGAGAAAAGGTTGAAGTTGTCAAGGGTTTTATTTTGCATTTTTCCCCAGTGACCATGGAAGCAGCAATCAAGAGATCAAATGATGCAATCATTCTATTGGGTAAATATTCCGGACAAGACCTCTTTAGAGTGTTCAAGAGCACAGTTTCTACTTTGAGGAAGAAGGTGCCACGTTATGTAGACCCAGGATGTCACTGAGAAAACATTGAGAGGTCTTGATTGCGGAAGTGGTGTCAACGTAACCGATGGACATGACCCAGAAGAGGCTGGCCAGAGTGCAGAAGACAGGATCAGACAGGCTGTGGGTGGTCATAGAGGAGGGTGACAGAAAGAGCTTTCACTCTCATTTCTTGGAGCTTCTGGGAGTGACAAGGTGCAGGAAATAAGCCCAAGAAATCATGCCACAGTCCTGTGCGCTCTCCCTTATTTCGCTGGAACTTGAGCCCTCTGGGTGAATTCACTTCCAGTCTGGCAAAGCGATTTAGGAGTTTAATTTTGGGGTTCTCTACCAACCACTCTCAGATCAATAAGCCTGGGTTCTTGTTGTCATTGGTTTTCATTTTAATGATTTTCAGCTTTGTTTCATATTTTTCTTACCCTTTTGGATGGTCAGTATTGATAGTTGGTCCAGTTTTTCACGTTCCCAGGTTGTGGAGACAGGTTCACTTGGTATATTTTTCCATTGGGGTAATTATTTCCATAGTGTAATTTTTCTTCATTCTTCGTTACAAATCAGAAGAGGCCAGTAGTAGTACCTATGATGACTGCTCACAAACTTTTAAGGCACGACATACTGCTCCAAGTGTATGATGATGAACACATGCCAATTGGCTTTCACATCCCCCTCCACTATGGTCCCAAGACTCCAGGCCTACAGACTCTCCTTCTTGGAGATTGATGATGACTCACAAGTATACAGACTTTCCCCCCTGCTTCCTCTGTTATAAATATGGGTATGTTTGTAGCACATATATATAGTCATAGAAATATCATCTGCTAAATCTCTATATAGAGCCATTTTTCTACTCACACCTATTGATCTTCCCTATCTACCTATGTTTCCACTTGTGGATTATTGTTTCCTACTTTTGTTATTGGAGGCTTGTGCCTGTGATGATCTTTATCTCTGTTGTCTGTAATTATTGTGCGTCTCTTTGAGTCATTTTCTTTAGTACCATTGTGTTGACCATCCCTCATTGTAGGTTTCTTTCCTTTCGCTTAAGTTAATACACATCTATTACATAGCGAGTGATTTACCTGCCCCTCCCATTCCATCCCTAGTAAGCAGCAAAGAAATGTTATTGTGGTTTTCTGTAGCGGACGCTTTCATATGTAGTGAACTCTTTTGTGATTGCCTCGTGTCAGTCGGCATAATATCATCCAGGTTCATTATATGAAGAGGTGATTTCATGGGTTCTTCATTAGTCCTTATCCCTGTGCACTTTTCCATTGTGTATAAGTGCCAAAGTTTGTTTATCCATTTATTCAAGGATGGTACATAGGTGGTTTCCATCTCTTGAGTCCTATGAATATTGCTGCGATGAACAGATGTGTGAATACACTTTATTCACAGAGTAACTCTTATTTCTCTACTAAGTGCAGAGACTAGGTCATTTGACATTTCCAACTTTTTAAGGAAGTAACATTTCATTTTCCATAGTGACTGCATCATAGTACCACCAGGAGTGTGTAAGGTTATCATCTCTCTTCTTCCTTTGTTCTTTTCTATTTTATTGAACATGACTACTATAGCTGGGGGTGGGGGGATAATATCTCCATGGCTAATGAGCCCAAGCAGTCCTTCATGTATTTGTTGCCTGCCTGAATGTCTTTGGTGAAATATTTGTTTATGTCCTCTGCAATTTTCTTAACTGGATTATTTCTAACGGTTGTTTAAGAAGTGAAGTTTACTGTAAATTTTAGTGGTCAGTTTCCTATCAAATATGTTGTTGCCAAATATATTCCCCTATCTATAATTCTTTCTTTTGGATGGATCTATTGATGCATGTAAGTATTGACCTTTTAAAACATTCTTATTATCTAGTTTATCTTCTACTGTTTATGAATTTTTTGGTTATGTTTGATCATCTGTTTATGCCACAACAATGGCCTCTAAGTTTGCCTCTATTTTCTCATTGATGATCATTATAGTTTTAGGTTTTACATATACATCTCTGGTGCATCTTAAGTTAGCTTTGTATGTGATGTAAGATATGACTCTTGTTTCATTTTCTGCATATAGATATCTGGTTTTTCAGCCATTTTTTAAGAGACTCATAGTCTACTTGAGTTGACATGAGCACAGAAACGGAGAAGGATCACCTCTCTCTACACCTCTTCCCAACTCTTCTTTCAAATATATTTGTCCTCAATATTTGTATAAATGCATTTAGAATTACATCCAAAAGAGTTAAAATTTTGCTTCCATTACGGAACAGGAAAAGGAAATCCTATTATACTTACCTATAACTGTTATTATCATGGCTTGTTTTTTCTTCCCAATGAGCCACCCTTCCTGTTTGCAGATGGTCTGTAGCAATTTTTTTCAAGGTTAGGCTGTTGATAACAAATTGTCTTTGTTTTCTTTCAGCTGGTAGTACTTTGGTTCCTCTTACATCCTTTAAGGCTATTTTATTGGCTACAGAAATCTGAGTTGACAGTTTGTTTCACTTAGTCTTTGAAAAATGTTGTGCCATTTCATCATGGTCTCTGTGATTTCTGTGCTGAAATTCACAATAATTGTAGTGTTGTGTTTGTTTTTCTATAAGGAAGATGATATTCTTTTCTGACTGATTTTGAGATTTTTCCCTTTTTTGGAATCATAGAATTTGCTGTGGTTTCCATGGGTCATTTTGTTTGAAATTCACTATGTGTTTTGTTTGTTTAGTTTGTAGATTTTGTGAATTGTCTGTCTCTTATAAAACTTGGGAAACTTCTGCCATTATTAGTGTGATAGGTAGGTCAATCAGCCAATGAACACATGTGGGATTAGTTGAAGGGCAGAGAGATAAATGATTCCATGAGCCTCATCTCTCTCTCTCTCTCTCTCTCTCTCTCTCTCTCTCTCTCTCTCTCTCTCTCTCTCTCTCTCTCTCCCTCCCTCCCTCCCTCCCTCCCTCCCTCCCCCTCCCTCCCTCCCTCCCTCTCCCTCTCCCTCTCCCTCTCCCTCTCCCTCACCCTCACCCTCACCCTCACCCTCACCCTCACCCTCACCCTCACCCTCACCCTCACCCTCACCCTCTCTCTCTCTCACTCTGTCACTCTCTCACTCTCTCACTCTCTCTCTCTCTCTCTCTCTCTCACTCTCTCACTCTCTCACTCTCTCACTCTCTCACTCACTCACTCACTCACTCACTCACTCACTCACTCTCTCTCTCACTCTCTCACTCTCTCACTCTCTCACTCTCTCACTCTCTCACTCTCTCACTCTCTCACTCACTCTCACTCACTCTCACTCACTCTCACTCACTCTCACTCACTCTCACTCACTCTCACTCACTCTCACTCACTCTCACTCACTCTCACTCACTCTCACTCACTCTCACTCACTCTCACTCACTCACTCTCACTCACTCTCACTCACTCTCACTCACTCTCACTCACTCTCACTCACTCTCACTCACTCTCACTCACTCACTCTCACTCACTCTCACTCACTCTCACTCACTCTCACTCACTCTCTCTCTCACATTCCTTGATCATCAGACCAAGGAACACCTCCATTTTCAAGCTATATTACCTGTGGGACACCTAACCTGTGGACTGTGTAACTGTAACTTGAGGTTTCTTCAAGTCTTGCTTCATCACACTACTGGAAGGTACGTCTCTTGAGCTAGGGACTGTTGGACCCTAACAGCACCCTGTTGGTGACCTGCTCGCAGTTTGCTACCTGTTGCCAGGTAGTCTGAATTGCTCCATGAAGGACTGACTACCCAGCAGCCCTCAAGACTTGAAGGACTGCCCGTGTCTAGCTATCTCATGAAAGTGAGTTGCACTGAGCCATTCATACCACTTTATAGATTAATTAACTTTATTTCTTATGTTATATATCTTTATGCATATATATATGCAATTATATATATATATATATATATAATTATTAGTGTCCTGGTTTTGTTTCTCTAGAGAACCCTGCCTAACACATTTGGTACACGAGTGCTTCCAGAGAAATAAAATCATAATTATGGGCTTCTTAAATTGGTTCTACAGCCTGAATAGTTGACAGCACCAATAATACTATTTCTATACCTAAAGGAGTGGATAAGTGTGCCACTCATACTAATCCATGGTGTGAAATAGCAAAGTTAATATCTACAGTAGCACCACTGATAGATGAGGTCCCGGTAAAAGGAGAGGCTCTGGGTGATCATTTCTTTGATATTTTCCAGCAGTTTTGACAGAATGACAAGTATAGGGAAGCTGGTTGGCTGGTCCTTCTTACAATGGAAGGTGTGGTTAAGGAAAAGGATGGTCTCAGGGTCTCAGAAGCACGCCTCAGGTGCCAATTTATAGACTTGAAAGCTTCCACCTGTGCTACAAAGGAGAGCCTTCTCTCCTCTAGTAATAGAGATGACATTGCTGAGAACCAGGTCCAGAGTCTCATTATGCGAGTGGCTGAATTACAATGTCAGCTGAATTGCAGATCTAGAGCAGTGTCTGCTACCAAAGTGAGGGCATTGTTAGGAAAAAGTTGGAACCTTGAAAAATGGGATGGGAACATATGGGCTGATGATCCAGAAGAGGAGGATATTGAGCCCCTAGAAACAACTGAGAAACCCCAGTCAATAGACCCACCACTCCCAGCTGCAGGTATTAATCCACTGTCAATAAAACAGTCCACACCTGAGCATATTAACCAAACTGCTCAAACTGAAATGTCAGGTGGGGCTGCATCGATAACATTGCCTGAGGGAGATGCCTTACAAGATATTGTTGAGAGCACAAAGGAAACACCCTCACCACCCATTATTTCTAGACCTTTAAATAAAATGAAGGCTCAGAAAGCTCCTAAAGGTGAGCTTGAAAATGATTACCCAAGAAGCATGCTATACTCACGAAGATGTGCTCAAGCTTTCGAGTATGTACAATCAGAAGCCTGGGGAATATCCCTGGGAATGATTACTAAGGGTATGGGATACTGGTGCAAGAAATGTAATATTAGACCAGTCTGAATTTCTGAATATGGGACACTTAAGCACAGATTCTTCTTTCAATGCTTCAGGGAGAGAGGCTAAGAGAGGATCTAATCCCTTATTTGGTTGGTTCGATAAAGCATGAACTGCCATATGGCCTCGATTAGACCAACTTGAGGTGTCTGACCTACTTTGGCACACTATAGAAGAGGTATCCAAAAGCTTAGAGAAATTGGTATGTTGGAATGGATCTATCAGGAAAGTCCCATAGACACAAAAATGGGGTGTCCTGAGGATATAACCTTCACCACAAGCATAAGGAACAAGTTTGTGAAGTGGGCCCCAGCATCTCTGAAGACTCCTGTAATTGCTACTTTATGTGCACCAGGATTAACAGTGGGAAATGCCTTAAGCGAACTCTGACATTTACCCACAATGGTGCTGATTGGGCCCATGGATGGGAGAGGGCAGGTGTCAGCACTGAATCAACAGAGACAGCTTCGAAGTGGTTATAATAGATAGAACATTTTCCATAGTAATCAAAGCAAGCTGTCTCATGTGGAATTATGGCATTGGATACTTAGCCACGGTGTCCCTAGGAGTGAAATACATGGGAAACTTACTAAATATTCATGTGATCTACACAGGCAGAAGAATACTAGATTGGGAGAACAACAGAAGAGATAGACATGATTACAAGAAATTTCCAAACCTGCATTACTTACCTGGCAGGGGAGATAACATGATCATGAAGGTGGTTTTCCCAGGGCGAGGTTTATCTATTTCACTCCGGGTGTGCTGACCCCTTTGATTTCCCCAAATATGGGAAACTCGGCTGCCTAATTTGTAGTAGTAGGAGACTGTGTTCGTGTTATTCCCTGTTTTAAAAAAATAAAATTCCCAGACCTGAGCCAGTTTACAGACCCACAACAATTTGAATGAGGGGGAGGCTGTGTCCCTTTGAAGGAGGACCCTGTTACATCACCGAAGGTTTATACAGTTAGTCTTTCTTCTAGCCTTCCCCAAAGGGACCTGCGATCTTTCACAAGAGTGACTGTTCACTGGGGGAAAGGAAATAATCAAACTTTTCAGGTATTACTGAACACTGGCTTGGGAACTGACACTAATTCCAGGAGACCCAAAGTGTTTTGAAGGCCCACCAGTCAGAGTGGGGGCTTATGGAGGTCAAGTTATCAATTGAGTTTTAGCTTAGTTATGCCTCACTGTGGGTGCAGTGGGCCCCCAGACCCATCATGTGGTTATTTCCCCAGTTCCAGAATGCATCATTGGAATAGACATACTTAGTAACTGGCAAAACCCCCATATTGGATCCCTGAAATGTGGAATAAGGGCTATCATGGTAGGAAAGGCCAAGTGGACATTAGAACAGCCATTGACTATGCATTCCTGGAGGGATTGTAGAGATCAGTGCTACCATGAAAGACTTGAAAGATGCAGGAGTGGTAATTCCTATCACATCCCCAATGTGATTTCATTGCTTGAGCAAATTAATACTTCTCCTAGTACTTGGTATGTAGCTACTGATCTGGCAAATTCCTTCTTCTCAATACCAGTTTCAAAGGACCACTAGAAGAAATTTGCCTTCAGCTGGCAGGGGCAACAATGCACGTTCACACTCCATCCTCCTCAGGCGTACATCCACTCTTCTGCCCTGTGCCATAATTTAGCCCGAAGGGACCTTGATCACCTGTCTATTCCACCAAATGTCACACTGGTCCACTCTATTGATGACATTATGCTGATTGGCCCAACTAAGGAGGATGTATCAGATACTCTATATTCATAGGTACAACATCTGTATACAAAAGGTTAGGAAATTAACCCAACAAAGATTCAAGCACCTTCCACCTCAGTAAAATTCCTAGGGGTCCAGTGGTGTGAGGCATGTTGAGATATTCCTACTAAACTGAAGATAAGCTATGGCATCTAGCCTCCCCACCCATCCCCCCAAACAACTAAACAGGAGGCACAATGCCTAGTCGGCCCCTTCAGATTTTGGAGGCAACATTTCCTTCACTTGGGTGTTCTCCTTCGACCTATTTATCATGTGGCATGAAAGACTTCCAATTTTGAGTGTGGCCCAGAACAAGAAAAGGTTCTTCAACAGCTTCAGGCTGCCGTGCAAGCTGCTTTGCCACTGGGACCATATGATCCAGCTGACCCAATGGTGCTAGAGGTGTCAGTTATAGATAAAGATGCAGGGTGGAGTCTTTGGCAGACCCCTATTGGTGAATCACAGCTTAGACCATTGGGAATTTGGAGTAAAGTCCTTCCATTCTCTGCAGACAACTACTCCCCCTTTAAAAAACAGCTGTTGGCCTGTTACTGGGCATTGGTGCCCCTTTAAAAAACAGCTGTTGGCCCGTTACTGGGCCTTGGTGGAGACTGAACTCCTCACCATGGGCCACCAAGTCACCATGAGGCCTAAATTAACCATCATGACCTGGGTATTGTCTGACCCACGTAATCATAAAGTTGGACGTGCGCAGCAACAATCCATTATTAAATGGAAGTGGAATATACAAGATCGGGCCTATGCAGGACCTGAAAGGACAAGTAAGCTACATGAAGAAGTTGCCCAAATGCCCACAATCTCCACTCCTGTCACATTACCTTCTTTTCCCAATCTGTACCGATAGCCTCCTGGGGAGTTCCTTACCATACTTTAATGGAAGAACAGAAAAGTCATGCTTGGTTTACTGATGGCTCTGCATGATATGCAGGCACCACTTGTAATTGGACAGCAGCAGCACTACAGCCCCTTTCTGGGATCTCCCTAAAGGACAGTGGTGAAGGGAAATCCTTCCAATGGGAAGAACTTTGAGCAGTGCACCTGGCCATTCAGTTTGTCTGCAAGGAAAAATGGCCAGGTGTGAGACTGTATACTGACTCATGGGCTGTGGCTAATGGCTTGGCTGGATGGTCAGGGAACTGGAAGGAACATGCTTGGAATATTGGTGACAAGGAGGTGTGGGGAAGAGGTATGTGGATGGACCTCTATGAATGGGCCAAGAAAGTAAAGTTAATCATGTCTCATGTGAACACTCACCAAAGGATTACCTCTCAGGAGGTGGATTTTAACAATGAAGTGGAAAAGATGACACGTACTGTAGAGACTGGTCCTCATCTTTCCTCTGCCACTCCTGTTATTGCCTGACGGGCACATGAACAAAGTGAACATGGTGGCAGGGATGGAGGTTGTGCTTGGGCACAGCAATATGGACTTCCACTCACCAAGGCTGACTTGGTCACTGCCACTGCTGAGTGTCCCATTTTCCAGCTGCAGAAGCCAACATCAAGTCCAAGATATGGGACCATTCCTTGGGGAGATCAACCAGCAACTTGGTGGCAGGTTGATTACATAGGATCTCTTCCATCATGAAGGGGACAGCATTTTGTTCTTACTGGAATAGACACCTACTCTGGATATGGATTTGCCTTCTCTGCATGCAATGCTTTTGCCAAAACTACCGTATGGGGACTTACAGAATGCCTCATCCACCGGCATGGCATCCCACATAGCACTGCTTCAAATCAAGGAACTCACTTCATAGTAAAGGTCTGGGTCACCCCACCAGGCCAAAAACACAGCCAGCTGAGGTGTTTGCTGAGGGCAAAGGTAATACAGAATGGGTAGTAGAGGAAGAAAGTTCTTCCTATCAGTTAGGACCATATGATCAATTGCAAAAGCGAGACTTGTGTATTTTCTTTATATGTACTTATTGAATATCTTTATTTTGTTGATGTATGATATATCAGATTTAATTGGACTCAGTGTGTTCTCATTTATATGTATAATAAGATGTTTTATGTTAAGTATTAGTGAGATTTCATTAATGTCTGGAAATAATATGTGGCTAAAGAATTGTGTAGAGGTGCCAAGTTGGCAAGGGGTGGATTGTGAAAGGTAGGATTGCTGTGCCAACATGACCATTGAACACATGTGGAATTAGGGGAAGATCAGTGTGTGGCTGCCTTCCTTGTTCCGTGCCTCCATTTGCGAGCTACACTACCTGTGGGACACCTAACCCATGGACTTTGTCGCTGTAACTTGAGGTTCCTTCATGTCTTGCTTCGCCATACCATTGGAATTTTCATCTCTTGAGCTGGGGACCATCGTACCCTGTCATCTGGCTGACTGTTGGTGATCTGCTTGATGTTTGCTGCCTGTGGCCGGATAGCCTGAATTGTTCCACGGAGGACTACCTTGTGGCCACTAAGACTTGAAGGACTGCCAGTGTACTAGCTGTCTCACTGGAGTGAGTTGCACTGAGCCATTTGTACTGCTTTCTAGGTTAATTAATTGTTTATTTCTTATGTTATCTACCTATCTGTATATATATACATATATATAATATATGTATTATATATTATATAATATATATAATATTATATATTATATAATATATATATATATACACACATATATAATATATATAATATATATATAATTATATATATAATATATATATAATTATTAGTATGCTGGTTTTGTTTCTCTAGAGAACCCTGTCTAACACAATTATGTGGGATAATTTTTCAACCTTGTCTTCTTTCCCCCTAGTTCTTCAATCACACAAATGTTAGCTCTTTATATTCTTGTCCCACAGCTCTTGGAAAGAATTCTTCCCTTTGCCCCTTCCCAGCATAGTCTCTCTTTTGTTAAGATCTTACAATTCATATTGCTTTATCTTCCAACTTGCTAGTTTTTTTTTCTCCTTGTCTCCCCCATTCTGATAAGTCCATGCATTATTTTTGTTTGGTTTTTATTTTGGTGGAGCGCTTTTTTTTTTGGCTGTGTTTTTGTTCATTTATTTGTTTTTCTACAGTGATTGTATTGTCCAGTTCTAAAATCCTGTTTTGTTTTCCCTGGTATCTCTCTCTCTCTCTCTTTTTTTTTTTTGCTGTGAAATTCTTTTCCCCATTAGTTTCAAAATATTCATAATTGCTCATAGCTCATTAAAGCTATTTTATGGTGCATATTTTAATTTGCTGGCCAATTCTGACATCTCTGCTATGTTGCTAATCTTGCTAGGTAGCCATGTAGTCATAGTGACTCTACAAACATCACCCAGTCTGGACCAACTTTACAATTGTCGCTCTGCTTGAGTCAGTTGTTGCAGCCACGTCATTCAATTTTACCAAGAGTTTTCTTCTCTTTTGCTTAACTATTTACTTTACCAAGCATGATATGTTCTTCTACAGGAAATGGAACTTCCTGATAACATTTCCAAAGTATGTAAAATGAAGTCTTTTAATCTTTGTATCTAAGGAGCATTATTGCTAAAGTTCTTCTTATAAATTTTTGCTTATTCTTCTAGAAGTCTATATATGTTTAATATTATTCACCAAAATCTTATTCAAGCTCATTAGTTTTTCTTTAGTTTTCTTTACTCATCGTCTAGCTTTCAAATACATATGAGGCAATTGAAACTAGCATGGCTCAAAAGCAAACAGATTATGAATAATAAAAAACACTACTAAAGAAGAAGTCAATAGAAGGTCTCACGCTTCCTGAACTCAAGAGCTCCTCGCAGCAATAGTAACCACAACATCCTGGTACACGTACAAGGATAGACACATTGGCCATGGAAATTTAATTTATAACCCAGAAATCAATCCATCCATCTATGAATAATTGATTTTTTTACAGCAAGTCAAAATGCATTCAGTGATGAAGAGATAGTCTGTTTAACAAATAGTGCTGGCGAAATTGGCTATCTACTTGGAGAAAGATGAAGTAAAACACACATGTCACACATTCACACACAACTCAAGTGAGGACAAATATCTAACTTTAAAATCTAATACATTAAAGATCATTAATGAAAATAGAGGGATAAATGTAGGAGCCCCGGCTACATGGCGAAAATACACCATCAAACATAAGTGAAAATACACAGACATCAGAAGACAAGCTAGGTTACTGGGATCTCCTAAAAACTAGACACATGTACATAAAAATAGTTCACCAAAAGAATGGAAGAGAACCCACCAACTGAGGAGAAAAACTGAGCAGTGGCATCTAACACAAATGACTAACCTTTAAAAATTACAGATTGCTTCAACAACCTCAACAAGACAGACAGGACACTTAATCAACGAGCAGAGGCTATGCGCAGACTTTTCCTCCAAGAAGACATTCAGGCAGCCAACGAACATATGGGTGATTAGTTATCAGAGAGATGCAAATCAAAATAACAGTGAAATTTCATCTCAACACAGCTTAAAAACAGAGTTCAGAGAAACAGAAAACAACAAATGCCCATGAGAATATGGAGTTCGGAAGCTTCCTACACACTTCTGGGACCATAAAATGGTGTAACCACTAAAGAATCTGATGCGACATTTCCTCAAAAAATTAGGTCTAGTAAAACAGTGATTCTATAATTCCCTATTTAGTATATAACCTACACAAATAAAAATCATGACACAAATAGATATATGCATATCCATGTTCATCATACCACTATTCCCAATAGCAAAAAGATGAAAACCTATGTGCTAATCCATTGAAGAATGGATAAGCAAACTATGGTGTATGCACAGAGTGGAACATCAGGCAAATTTAAAGAATCCTGATAAGTCTTCCAAATGCATCTGAACGTGTGAATCTGTAGGGCATTGTTTTGAGGGATATTAATCAACCACAAAAGGAAAATATTGTAAGTATGAGACTGCAATTATAAAAAAAAATCGAGGAAGCTTTGCAAATTAAAAGAAATCGTCTTTGATCGTTACCAGGAGTGAGCGGGGAGATTACAGACTAAAGGGAGACATGTGGTAGGGAGTAAAGGGAAGATAATCCACAACCAAAGGAGGTTTTCTTCTACCCCCCACCCCCCAAAAAATAGTTGGAGACAGGGAGGATAAAGGAACAAAAAAATGTTAAAGGCAACAGAGATAATGTTATATACAAAATTTTGCAAGCATGGTGATTTACCAATGGATGCATGGATAGAACTTCAGGCTAAATGAGTGTGTAAGTATAATTACATAGATGTAAGTGTTTAAAAGAGGACATTTGTACATATGTTTACCTTTGTTGCCCCTATATTTATGAATATGGAGGTAAGGTTATGAAAACCCGCTAAACATAACCAACACCGTGAAGTAATGAGTTACTGAGCCTAGGGGCCAGGAACTTGTTTTAAGGGGCACCAACGCATGACAGAGTCCCACATTCGATTTTGGTGAGCGGCGACTGGTACCTTAAAAGTTTGTGCATTGCCATTTGACATATAACTATTGGTCTCTCTCCATGCAGATTTCATGTCCACTTGAATGTGTATGCTTGTCTGCCTTCTTGTTTGCTGGAAATCTTGCTTGCCTCCAGGTTGGCTGCTTTGCCCTGAGAGCTGTAGGCACCCTGCTGTGCTTCCACTAGCTTTGGATCCATGAGTCTCTGCCCCCACTGGTCCCTGATCTGCACCATCTAAGGTCATTGGCCTGCAACATTATGAGTTTGAAGAGGTCTCCAAGAAGCAACAGACCCATGAACTTCAGTTGTTCTGGGTTATGATGTATTCTCGATAGAGGATTGTTTCTTATTCTTGTACGTATCTGAGTGTCACTGGTTTTGCTTCTCACTAATCACCCATATGTTCGTTGGCTGCCTGAATGTCTTCTTGGAGGAAGAGTCTGTGCATGGCCTCTGCTCATTGTTTAAATGTCTTGTCTGTCTTGTTCAGCGTAACTAAAGGCATTCCTCTCTTGTGCTGCCCTTCTGCTTTACCAAGTCCTTTTCCAGGGATGGATCTTTCCTGGTAAAATGCCCACAGCCTAAGAGATGAGTCTAGTCACCCTTGCCTTCAAGGAGTATTCTGACTGTATTTCATCAAGACACATTTGCTTATTGTTCTGTTTTTTCCATATTCTTTGTCAGTACCACAATTCAAATGCATCCATTCTCCTGCGGTCTTCTTTATTCATTTTTCAACTTCCACATACATATGAGGTGATTGAAATTACCGCAGGTTGAGTCAGGCCCACTTTAGCCCTCAAAGTGACAGCCTTCTTCCTCAATCCTGCCAGTCTTCTTTGCTTTCATCTAAGATTCATCTGCTGTCAGCAGTGATATCCCTCATGCATATCCTCTTCTCTATCCAGCTTGACTCCTGACAAGTCTAAGTTGATGTATTGCTGCCACCATTATTGCATGATTTACAGCAAAATTTTACTTGCCTGTGATATTAATGGTATGCAATAACTTCTGCATTCTATCGGATCGCCTTTCTTAGAATAGGTGTACATGTGAATCTCTTTCAATTAGCTAGCCAGGTAGCTTGGGATATGCTGATCAAGTTCTTTCTTTCTGGCTTGATAGATCCCCTGAGCTTCCCTGTGAAATTTTCTGTTCGGTTGTTTGACGTCATCACTCCATCCATTTGTTTCAGCTGCTCTGTGTTCTAGAGCAAATCTCAACATCTCTTCCAACATCCACTTTACCTCCTTTCTTCATGTATGAGGTTCCTGATTCCATCTCATAGTTTGTCAATTCACTAGTATTCAGTGTGTCAGCTGTGTTTGTGAGATGTTCTCAAACTTCACGTGACATATACTCAAAGTTAGATTTTGGCTTGACTGGACTTGTTTTAATTTTCTTCAACTCCAACCTGAGCTTCCATATGAGCAGTTAATGGCATGCTTTACAGTTGGCTCCTGACCTTGACTTGACTGATGATATTGAACTTCTCATTCTCTCTTGTGACAGACGAAGTCAATTTGATTATTGTTCATTACATCTGGAGATGTCTGCATGTACTGTTGAGATGTATGTTGTTGGGGGGAAGGTACTTGGAATGAAAATATCCTTGGTCTTGCAAATTTTTATCATGTGATCTCTAGAGTCATTTCTCTCACCCGGGTTATATTTTCCACTACTGTTCCTATCCCTTTGCTTCCAGCTTTTGCAATCGAATTGCTAATAATAATCAACAGAACCTGATCACATATTTGACCATTTCAGACTAGATAACTTGGTAAAATATTTAAATATCATCATTAGCTCTAGAAGTTGGTGCACAAATTTGAATAATAGCTTCGTTAAATTGATTTACTTGTATTCAAAGAACTATTATCCTGTCACAGACAGTGTTGTACATCAAGATTGATCTTGATATGTCTTAGACCGGATTTTCTAAGGAGACAAAAGCAGATTGCTAATAATTTTATATATATACAGATATATGTATATATATAAACATAAGAAATAAACAGTTAATTAAATTATAAAGCAGTACAAATGGCTACGTGCAACTCACTCCTGTGAGACAGTTGTGAGACACTGGCAGTGCTTCAAGTCTTGAGGGTTGCTGGGTAGTCCTCTGTAGAGCAATTCAGGCTATCCAGACACAGGCAGCAAACAGCAAGGCAAGTCACCAACAGTCAGCCAGATGACAGGGTCTGACAGTCCCCAGCTCAAGAGATGTAAATTCCAATGGTGTGGCGAAGCAGCTCTTGAAGGAGCCTCAAATTACAGTGACACAGTCCACAGGTTAGGTGTCCCACAGGTAGTGTAGCTTGGAAATGGAGGCACAGAACAAGTAAGGCTGCCACACACTGGTCCGAGAAAATCTAGGCTTGCTGAGCCATTTATCTCTCTACCCTTCAATTAATCCAACATGCGTTTATCGGCCAGGCTGGCACAATAAACTAACTACATCAAGATGTTATTTTGAAAATAGTTTCATATCATGCAATCATGTTAAAAGGAGTTATGCCATAACCACCACAATCATTTTGAGACTGTGTTCTTCTAGTATTAATTATCAACTGCTCATTTTCCCCACTCCTCCCCTGCCATGCCTCTAAGTAATTATTAGTCCACTAACTGTGTCTAGATTTCATTTTCCTGGATTTCATATACAGAAAATCACACAAAACCCAAACAGGCCAAACAAATGAAAACAATGACTAAACAACAGGAATAAAGCAAGCGGAAAGAAAACAAAATATTAAAAATGGAAAAAACTTTAAAACGCGTCAAAAGGGAGATCAATTGATAAAGTATTACGTTTTACCTTAACTACATCTACCATAATTGACTTTACAGTGCCCTGGGTCTGCCAGTAAGGCTATTGACACTTCTTGACCATGGTCAGACAGGTTCCACTGAAGGCTTACTCCACGCAGGGACCCGGAAAATGGATTTGGGACTTCCATGTTCATCCATAAACTGCTACAAATTTGATGTTCACAATTTGAGCCCTGATACCATGCCTTCCTTCAGATTTGCATTTTATTATTTATAATCCTTGGCTCCATGATGTGCTTCTACCATGTGAACTTAGCTGATGCCTCACTTAGATGGCTTCTTATTTGATGAAATGCTTTCAAGACCTCAGATATTGCTCTTTCACAAAGCCAGGCACTATTGGGTTTCTTCACCACACTTTTCTTTGGCACCAATATTGTGTTAGTCTGGGTACTTTAGAGAAACAAATTCACAGAAAAAAGAGAGAGTTTTATATAAAGGTTAAGTTCATACCAAGAAAACATCTCAACCCAGTGAGACCCACACCCATAAGTCCAACATTAACCCATTAACCTATATGTCTAACACCAATCCACAAAGTCCTCCTCCATCTTCAAAACAGACACAATGATGTCAACTGCAGGAAGAAAGCCGAGTCAGTGAATGTATGAGCATCTCAGTGCTGGCAGGGGTCTCCACTCATCTGCTCCAGCACCCAGGGCTGCATTGTGGTAGGTCCATGCAGCTTCTCCTCGGGGATGTCTTGTAGGAAATGAGCCTTGCCAGCTAAAGCAGGGAACTGGCTAAGGCAGCTGCACCCTGGTCTGACCATCAAAAAGCAAGAGACCCAAGAACTAGAAAGGCGAGTCTCATGGAGCCCTTTATCCCTCCACCCTTCAATTAACCCCACATATGTTTATCAGCCAGGTTGGCACAATAATCTTACTACCTCACATATCTTCAGTGATCTCTTCATAAAGGCATGAAAAGTAGAGTCATGTCATAAGAAGTGACTTTTCTTAGGTTGGGGTTAAAATTAGCCGTGAGTCCCAAATCCGTTCACATATCTGTGATTTAAAGATATCTCTGATTCCCCTTAGAGACATCATTATCATGTTACATTAGAGAACATTAGAAATCATCCCCCTGAGGTATAAGTTAATTCTATTGATATTGTCATTAATTTAGCCAATGGTATAGAATTTAAAATACTGTTGAGAAAAGGAAATATTATAAATTACTGGACACTGTTTACAAAAAAAATGAGTGTTTATGCTAGGGAACAACTCTCAATAACACACATTCACAAAAGCAGAACTGCCAACGAGACTATCACAAGAAACAAGGAAGGTATCAAAATAGTAAATGCATAGTAGTTCTGGGAAATCATTCATTGGGTACCTTCAAAGCAAGAGATCCAACCAAAATCCCATGACCATCAATTCCATAACCTTTTGCAAGCGATCATCTGCTTCTTGTAATTCTAGGGTATTTAGCATGAAGTCCAAGGGAGTATGTAAGTTCTTTAAATGTGCTACCAGTGAGTAATAGGTAAGGCCCACTTCACCTAGTGGAGTTTCAGCATCAATCCCTTCTGGTGTGGCCTTGAAAGAACAGCGTCTGTAGTTCAAGTAATCTATAGTCCACAGCCTGGGTCACCGCTATTTTCTCTGTAGCTATTTTGCACCATGAGTTGTATTGGCATATAATTCACATGTTAAATCATATCTAGAAGAGTTGTACAATAAGTACTACATTCTGTTTTATTTTATTTTAATTAAAAGATCACTTTATTGGGGACTCATAGCAATTAGAACAATCCATACATCAATTGTATCAAGCATATTTGTACATAGGTTGCCATCATTATTTTCTAAACATGTACTTTCTATTGAGCTCTTGGTATCAGTTCCTCTCTCACCCACCCTTGTGACTCCTTGGTAAATTATAAATTTATAATTATATAAGTTATTATTATCTTACACTGACCACTACCTCCCTTCCCCCATGCTTTTGGGGGCCATGTGTGCCAATCAATCCCCCCTTCCTCCCCGCCTTTCCTCATCTTCCCCCAACTCTCCTGGTATCTCTACTCCCATTCCTGTTCCTGTGTCATGTGTCATGAGCTCTTATCTCTTATCTGTATCTATGCACATGCTCCTGTCTAGTCTGGTTCGCAGTGAAAGAGAGGACTGGGGTCATGATAGTAGGGGATGAGGAAGCCCTCAGAAAAGTAGAGAAATATTTTGCATTTCATCGGTCCTATACTGCGCCCTGGTTGACTCATCCCTTCCTTGTGACCCTTCTATGAGGGGATGTCCCATTGTCTACAGATGGATCTCTGCTCTGACCCCCTTTGTTCTCAACAATATAGTTTTGTTTCTTTGTTTGTTGTCTTCTGATGCCTGTTACCCAATCACACAGGCTGGTGTGCTTCTGCCTGTGGCCTTGTTGCTTCTCTGCTAGATGGCAGCTTGTTTAACTTCAAACCTTTAAGACCCCAGATTCTAAATCCTTTGATAGCCAGGCACCATCCATTTTCTTCACCAAATCACAATCTGTTGTAGAACATTTATCTTTCATTCTTGTACTCATCATTATTGACTCCCTATTTCCCCCGACTACCCCTGCCATACCTACAAAGAACTATGAATCCAGTTATAGTCACTGTAGATTTACCCATCATTTATTTCACATACAGAAAAGCTTTAAGAAACAAACAAGCAACAACAATAACGCGATAAAGCTTATAAAATCCCCAACTGAAAAGCAGAACATATTAAAAATGATAACACATTTAAATGAATCATAAGGGAGATCAAATGACAGGGTGGTAAATGTTAACCTAGTACATGTGCAACATCCAGTAGCCACTGCTTTCTGCAGGAGGGCAAGGCCAGTCATGTCCCTGGTCCATGGTCAGAGGCTTCTTCCATGTGGCTTTCCTCTTCACTTTCAGAACAAATGAAACAGCATTGAAATAGGTCAAAGGTGAGATCAAATGATAAAATATTACTTCTTGACCTAATGATGCCGGCCGTCATGGACTCCGGAGTCAGCTTGTGCCGCTGGTCAATAGTAAAGGGGAGCCTCTTGGGCTGCCTTGCTACTCTCTCGTTTGAAGGAACATGGGTCTGCTTTGCTGGCCTGTGGATTTTCTCACTGCCAGGAAGTGCAGGACACCCTCCTCGTGGACTTTCTCTGGTGGCTGCTGAGATCGTCTAGGGCTTGGTATCTGGGAGCCATCTTCCCCTGTCTCCTTGACAGGTGCATGTTGACAAGGAACGCAGTGCAGTTCCTCTTTCATTTGTCATTCCTGACACAAGACAGCAAATGGTGGTCTGATTCAGAAGTGACCAGAACCAGTCCATGTCAGCTCATTAATGTCTGAGACTAATTAATGCTTTTGTGCATTACATTTTATTTTTGATGCCCCTCCGATTTCCCAGATGCATACTTGGTGTATTTCGTGTTCTGAGGGTGAATGTTTTAAAGCTGTTTTTCGTTTGTTTGCCGCTCCTCATTGTGAGTTGTTCCAAGCGAAGGTCTGGAAGGCTTTACACACCCATGTCAACAGGACGAACTGTGCTTTGGGAATACCGCTCTTCCCTAGTCATTTATCCAGAGCCTTCCAACCTGAGATGCTCAGCTTCCAGCAGTACGTCTGACAATTTTCGAGTTATTCATAAGGGTTTTCGATGGCAAATCCCTCAGCCACGGGCAGCCTTTGCATTGTATCTGACAGCGTTCGACTGCTCTTCAGAAGGTTTTCAGTCGCTTGTTGCTCAGAAGGGGACCGCCTCTGCCTCCTGTGTATTCTGTTCTGAGTGGAAACTCAGTTGGGACTCGTTCACTTTGGATGCCCTTGTTGGTAGTTGAAGCGTCAGTGACACAGCTCCCAGCACCACCGCAACACACAAGCCAAAGCAGTACCACACACTGGCACACAAGTACTAGATTCCACATCTCAGCTTCCGTGACACCACGCAGCACTTTTCTTGTTGTTTTCACAGGGTAGGTGTTCTTTCTAAATGTTTTCTGTCTTGCTAAATTGGCCCTCTTCTGGTCCTTTGCCTATAAAAAAAAATGAGTTTTCTTTTCTTTTGTGAGGAGAGGAGGCATGGGACTTTTGTCTGTACCCATTGTTTCTGAAGTGTCGGGTTCTTCAACTCCACGTCTATAATTTATCATCATGCCGTCTCTTGGACTCTAAGGTCCCAAGGTGATCTGTGCTGTCCTTTTCACCTTTCACTGAGTTCTTCTCTTCGACATTGGATACGTCCTATGTTTTGTGGATGGTACTGGTAGTGGTACCTAACAGCAAGAATAAGAAAAAGGATATTTACTCAATGTTTTCAGTCCTTTCAGGACTTAAAAAAATATTTTTGACTGCCAGGAAGAAAAACAAAGTTATCAACCATAATGGTATTCGATGAGATCACAATCTTAGAATGTTATAGTCACCATTTACCTGTTATCTTTAGGAGGGAACTTATTTCCTGTACTAATGTAGAGGTTTAAACATAATCATATTCATTTCAAAAGTTACTATATTCATTATGATAAATATACTAATTTATCTCAAATATATTTAATGCAGTTTCTCAAAATCTTCTGCATGTGTATTGAAGTCATGTTAACAAATGATACCACGTGAAAGTACAATGTAGAGGGGACCTGGGATTGGGGGAATACACAATTTTAACCTTCAATATTTCTCTTCATATGATTGCATAAAAAAGGGCTTGTTCAGAAGCAACAAAGATCTAATTTGCCCTTTCACTGAGCTTGTTCTGTAACTTAAGGGAAGCATATCTGTTTTAAGCACCAGGATATTACTTCAATAAAGGGAACAAGTACATAGACCCCACGTCCAAGCATACACATAATACCCACTAAAACCAACTGTTATTAATTACTCTAACGCTTTATTGCTTCTTTCCAATGAAGAATAGCAAGAGTGATCAATACAAATTTAATACCGAAGTCTTAAAAGTGTAACAAAACAACTGGGTGATAATGCAAAGGCCAGGTAGCCAATGGTTTGTCGTGATGCCATGAATAAATTATTTTAAATGGTTTTCCAGGGGAAATTTTTGAGATGTTTGGTGATAAGCCACGATAAGTACCATTGCTGTGCACTGGCTAAAATTTGTCTTGAGCTAAATGAGAGTTGGAAATCAGAACCTTGAGTTTAATAATCCACTGGTGCGGTGCTTAACTAAAACCTGATTTTCTCACTGTGTACCTAGATCCATAATATATTGAGGTTCCTTGGTATGCACATTCATCGTATATCATCGCACCTTAATCTAAGAAGAAAAGATGTGATATTTTCTATTTAGCTCTCTTTTCCCTTAGAGACCTTTACTCATGACAAATTTAGAATCCGGCACTTTTGCCCTTTAAAATTTTTCAGTAGAAAAAGTTCAAATGGAGATACTCTTCTTAAATAGAACAGAGCATCTGTATATACATATTTTCCTGTCATTAAATTAAAGATGGATACATACATTTTTCCTCTACACTAAAAATTCATATTTCAACCTCTAAAAAATAGGACAATGTTGTTATTGCTGTTTGTAAATCTACTGGTCACTTCTGAAATGTTCAAGACCTGTTAGGTGGCTCTACTTTATAAAATGGGTAGATCACACTGCACATGCTTTATGAATTTACTTGACATTGAATATGCTCAATTGAAAAGGTGACACATCTGGAGAAGGCTGGAGACAAGTGGGATACAAACGTACCTCCTTAACGCAGTGTGGCACACCACCACCATCACCAACAACAACTATACTCAGGCTCCATCTCCCTTCCCCAGATTCCACTTACCAAAGGATATTGGAATTTTGCTGACACCAGTAACCCGCCATTACTGATTTATTCCCTGCTTTGGTTTACAGGGGAGTAAACTGGTAATTAATTATATATCCAAACATGAGAATCGACCTGGCAATAATGTACAGGCTAAGAATGCTCTATTTACATATGTGCGTTATTTAAAATATGTCTGGTTAAATAAATATTTAAAAGACCTTATTTTGCTAATAAGCTGTTTGGAGTAAGACTGCCGCATGACTCGTTGCCGAATGTCGGACAGAGTTGCCTGACCTGCAGTGTCTCGCTCCTGCAAAGAGGAACAGGGAGGAAGTTTCTTTAAGCAAAACAAGAGCATAAAATAATTTGGCACTGACATATATAATGATGCTGAAAAATAATCCTCGGGAAATCATGAAAAGTTACCTTTCCTGTGAAAGCAGGCAAGAACAAAGGTCCTCCATGGAAACCATCGAGTGACCTTGTGGGAGAGAAAAGAGTTAATAGGAGAGAGGAAGTAGGGAAATTGAAATGATTTTACAGCATCCTGCTCTCTCTGCTGTGGGCCGTGTTCCCTTATAAATGGCCAGAATTATTTTAAAAAGGGAATAAAACGAAATGCTGAATGTAAGAGTTGCCCAAAACTTATGGGCTTGGCTACAGTTGAAAAATAGAGAGGAAAATGAGATCACACACACGGGAACCGGCTGACAGGGTGGCAAGGACCGGGTCTTTGCATTTTTTTCAGTACAGCCACACTCACATCACATCACATACTTACAGTGAAAAAGGAACCAGGAGCTGACTTGGTTAGCCTTCCAAATTCTGGGCCCGGCTGTGCTTCTGGGAGCACGGCTCGCAGACAGGTGAGCTCGCGTGCCGCCAGGGGGAGCAGCTCACCAGCACAAAGCGGGCCGACCGCCTGGAAGCAGCCGCTCAAGGCTCACCCTCTGCACTCACAAGGACCCTGACGTGTGACACTCATGTACCTAACGCTGATTCATATACCCAAACTCAGGCTGGCTGAGTATGTCTTCTTCAATGACAGACACAAGCCATCTTCTCCGCAGAACTTGAAAATTAGTCATTTTCATAGACAGGAAAGAAGCCTTAGCCACGCAGGCACTGGGTGGGATCCACAGGCAGCTAGCTGCGGCAGGAAATATGTATGACCTTGGGAAACCCTGTCCTATAGGGTCGCTGTGAGTCACAACTGACTGAAGGCATTCGGTGGTTAATCTACAAGAGTCCTATATATATATATATATATATTTGCAATATAGAAAACCATTTGGTCTCTTTTTCTATACCACCTTTTTGGAAATCAAACTACTTAGTCAACACTGTACTGTGGGGATTGAATTGAGGAGATTGTTATTTCAGCTGGTGTGTGTGTGTGTGTGTGTGTGTGTGTGTGTGTGTGTGTGTGTGTGAGAGAGAGAAACAGAGAGAGACACCTCCCCATGCCCAGGACTTGAAGCAGCATGCTTACCTCTCCCTGCCCCTGCCTCCATCTTCAGTACTCCTTTTCTCTTTCCACAAGAATCCTAGTGCTGGGAAGCCAAAGGGCATTCAAAGAAAGGTCAATATTGGTGATGAACGCTTCATGTGCAAACTCAGACGTCACCACTAGCCTGTCCTAAGAAATCAGCGGTGGTCGTGGGTCGACCTGTGTGTGAGCAGGGGTCCCCAGCAAGCTTGCTGGTCATATAAGGCAAACAGGAAAAAAAAAAAAAACACATGTCCCTGTAGCCTTTTGCAAAGGGCTCTATGAGCCGCCCAAAGAAACTCCCCTAAGGGAGCCACATTTTACTTTTTATAAACATTGTTCCCTCTGGCCCTTTCTTCTAAACGTCTTTTCCAAATACTTCCCCAACTTCTCTTAGCAGTTGCCCCCCTGGCCCAGCTGCTTCAGCATCACTTGGAAGCTTGTAAGAAACGAAGCATCTCAGGCCCTGCTCCGGACTTTATGAGGCAGAATCTGCTTTTGCACAAAAATCTAGGTGATTCTAGTGTATGGTGGAAGTCGAAACTCGGCTCACAGGGGCTCTCTTCTCTGGATTTTCTGATTCTGTTAGGATCCCACCAGGATGCATGAAGGAGAGGATTATTACATGGTCTTTGGATGCCTGAAATCAACTCTGGAAGCAGTAGCATGGAATAATAGACTGCCAGCTTTCAAATCCAGGAAGACTTTAGCTTAAACTCTCAACTGGGGCTCTTCTGAGTGGTTACTTCATTTGTACTTCACTCTGCAGACTAAGCTAACGCCTGACACTAAGAAGATACCTTTGATTGTTCATTCCCTGAAAACTTCACTTTCCAATCTAAGGATAATACTATGTCATTTAATTATGAACTCTTCTTCCTTCTGCATTACTATGATTGATTTTGTTTCCAGTATTTTTTTTCAACTATGAGTAAGGAATATAGAAAGAGATAGCAAATCCAAATCATCTTATGTGCTTATTTCAAAGTATTTGCTGTGGTTCTTGTTTTTGTTTGTTCATTTGTTTACTTGAAGAAGAGGAAGTTGGATGAGCTAAAGTCATCATTTAGAATTTTAGGTGAAATTTAAAAACCTATCCGGAGCTCTGTTTGTTTTATCCAAGATATTGGAGTCGTGTGGGAAGGACATTTTGGAGAAGGAATTAGACATTTATCCCATTAAAAAGTGTCTAGAAAAAATTCTAAAAATAAAGAAGAAAACTAAATTCCAATAAGCATGTCTGTGAATACTATTATCTAAGCACTGCCCAGCTGGGTGGAGTTAGTGACAGATACAGGTATTAGAGTATTATGGCTTGCTGTCTGCATTTCTTTGAAGAACTGATAATAACTCACTCATTTTGTTAATGATAATAACTGTATCACTCATTTTGTTTTTTGGATTTATATTATGCTTTTGTGATTGCTAATATGAGATTCTAGCTATTTGACTGAGTTTATTAGAAGGTGATGTTGATGTGAATATCAGCTGTTGGGTCACCAAATTGGATTTAAGACATTTTGAGGTGGGGGAAAAAAAAGTTACAGGTGTATTTGAAGCTATGAGAGAGTTCTCGTCTGGCAGACTGCTGGGAAGGCTGGTCTCAACTGTGACATCCCAGTGTTGTCCAGGCCTGGCCAAGGCATTCAGATCTTTCTCGCGTGGGAAGAGTCCTCAGGGTTCTTGGCTTCCTTAGGAAGGGTGTGTGTGTGCGTGTGTGCGTGCAAACGTATTGTTGATCATGACCCGATCGGGAAGGGAGCGTGACGTGCAATGAGGAAGTCAACGTGCACACTGTTGTTGACAGCCTGTCCCAAGATCCTCTTCCTGGCCCTTCCAGATGGCCTTTCTCATACTGCTTTCCTCGCTCGGGGCTCCCATTCATTGTCCAAAGGAAATAGCTACCATTCCAGGGAATGCTCAAAAGAGATGTTTTACTTGTTACCCAAGACCCACTTCAAAGGGGGCCAAACACTTTAAGAAAACATAAGCAATCTAGTGATTTACTCCGCAACCTTTAATTAACCAAGTGGCTTCATTCTGTCATTCAGGTAATTTTATCAACATTCCAGTTATATTCCAGGGCCATCGTATTTCATCTGTTCTAATATCAAAATATTCACTGGATGTTTAAGCAGAAAAGTTGTGCTGCTTCCCTGTCCCCCCGTGTATCTTAGAAGCTTCTGTTGAAACCTAGAAATGGGACAAGTGAGTTATCCTAGGACTATCTAGAGTAACACTGAAGGAAATAAGTCCAAAGAGGGAGATGGGCCTCTTCCTAATTGAAACTCAATGGCTGCACCGAAAGGGTGAAACTGTTCCCCGCCAGGAGAATGGTTGATACCAGTCCTAGTAGGAGCTGGCTCAGCAGAACGTAGAAGTCAGAGCGGGTTAGCACCTCATCTGCAGTGTGCTCTTGATGCTTTGGATGAAGAAATTTCATGGAATGGCAGCCTTTTGCCCTCAGAAAACACAAATCTCCCAGTTCCTCCCAGTTGCTTGGTTTTTACAACTATCATAAAGGAAAAAATGTTCTTTCCCTTCTTGTCAAGCCCTGATATACAAACTGAATAATTAGTTTGAGTTATCGCTGCTCTTGTTTCAAGTCATGTAGCCACATTCGCAAATATCAAAGTGCTTTGCAAGATGAAAACAACCCTAGACATGTAGGAGTGAAGTACTGCCAGCATCTAGGAGAGAAAATAAAATGTCTTTCATTCCATCTCTAGACCAGATTTCTCTGAGAGGCGCTTTGGCTGGAATGAACCAACAAATACAGAAAGTTTGAATACAGCAACCATTGTCGTTGACCGGTATCCTTCTTAGTCTTCATAAAGAAATAGATGGAACCACTGAGGGTGCCAGGGGACAGAGTTTTTCTTTTATTCCCTGAAAGCATTCCCAATTTGGAAAAGAAGGAACTGGATTGGAGCAAAGAAGGCACCACACTAACAACCTCAAGGTGAAGAAGTGGCATCTTTGACCCAATTCTGTTGTATCTCATCCCATCCCAGATGTAGAAATAGCTGCAACAAAAAGGGTTTAGAGAGAAGCGAAGGATCACTGAGAAGAAATAAAACTTGATCATTCCGAAGTTTCTCATCAGGGCTGGACTTTCTGATACAGGGTACATTGTTTCCTATCCTTGAATTTTCACTTAGTAATAGACACAGAGGAAGTATCCTTGTAGAACTATTGTCATGAGTTCATTGTTCCTCAAACAATCTTAAAACACGGTATCTTGGACTCCAGACAGATAACTGTCAAATGTTTAATAAATATGTCGAAGAAGCAATGTCCTTAGTGTTCGAAATACCCCACTTTTTAGTTTCTGTGCAATTGTCCCCCTGGAATGTGTCACCTCAGGGTTGTCAACCTCAATACAAAGGGCATTTGGGACAGGATAATTTTTTTGTCATTGGGGCTGTCTTGTGAACTACTTCATAACCTCTATGGATTGTACCCCTTAGACACCAGAAGCCTCTTTGGCTTCTACCCACTGGATCTCCGATGTGTAGCCTCTCTGACCTCTACTGACTAGATACCAGGGGCACCTCTATCCCCAGTTGTGACAACTGAAAATACTTCCAGACACTTCTAGACGTCCTTAGGGGGAAATCACCCTATGGTAGCTTGACATCCCATGTGAAATTATTCTTTCTTTAAGTATTTAAATGCTGTCATTGTTCAGACACAGTAAAAAGAAAGCATTTTCTGTTTACCTGGGTCCAATCAGTTCCTTAAAATCATACCCCAACTGGTTCTGATAAAATTTGCTGCAGGATTTGGGGTGAGTTTGGGCTCTGTATCCCTGAGTTTTCTCACTTGTAAAACAATTACATTCCTCGCTTTCCTTACAATAGCAAAATGATTCATCAATATAATAGGCGAAATGCTCTATGTGAAGAGGCTGCAGGATGAAAAATCATACAAAATGTCAATCATCTGAGCGGGTACATCAATGATAATCATTACTGTCATGACATTTTCTCCTGATAGGGCTAGTTCCTACCAAAAAGGAACTTGGAAGCTAGGAGCATAACTGGATAAAACCTATCTCAAGACATAACTCTTGTCTTGGTACTGCTAGGGCCAAGCAGTTGGCTACAAACCAGCACAGGCTGATGGTTCAAGCCCCATCAGAGACTCCATGGAAGAAAATATGAGTAGACATGCTTTTGTAAAGATTACAGCCCAAGAAACCCCATGGGAAGGTCCCTGTCCTGTATAGCCACTAAGAATCAGAAACAACTCCATACTGTACAGCAAAACAGTATACAACTATAGTTTTGAAAAAGAAAATTAGACTGTATGTTAAATAAATCATTGGCAAATAGGCTTCTTTACAGTCTAATTTGATCAATGTTTTGAGAAAATGAATTTTCACCAAAGACAAAACACAGAATTCAATGCACATAAGCGGATCCATTTTCCTGGGCTCAGATGTCTTCTGAGAAACAGTGAAATCAGCTAACAAAAGTGAAGTTGAGGTAACACAAAAGTTGACATAACAGAAGTAGCAGAAGGCAATTTGTGGCTGGCCCTAAGTGCCGTGCCCAATTCATCCACCTGTGCCTTGGCATTCGCAGAGCCCCGAACAGTGTCCCTGTGATGTTCAATGTGTGATCAAGCAAGTAGGACAGGAGTTGGGAACAGAACAAACCCCCTGCCCCCGCCATCTTTGTGCTTATTAGGCTGTATCGCATGACATTCACCTACCTAAACGGTGAGCTTGGCATGTCACGGGATACTGTGATGTGTAAAAGAAGGCAATAGAGGCAGATTTAATCAGTCACATTAACAAAGACTTCTTTCTTAAGCACTGTGAAAGGATCTTTGGGCACAGTTTTCTTCTGTAACAGTGTCACTAAATCCTATTCTCTTGGAATGGAGAGGTGTCCTTACTCCAGCTCCCCTTTGAGTACCTTCTCAACTTTCATTTCAGGTAAGCGACCTATTTTACAAGACTTTCACCAACTGTTGCCCCGGAAGCTTTCCAAATTAATTCTATCAGGAGCACAATCAATTTTTCAAGAGTCAAAACACTTAGAATAGACACACCAGGAAAAAAGGTTCATTTATTAGGGATGGTGGGAATGTCTTTACCTAGATTAAACATGAGTTTAAAGAAAACCTTTGATTTTTTTTTAAGTGAAAATAAAATCATCTGAAACTGCAAGTTGTGAGTTCAGGATTAAGTGAGACAATTGGCGACCTCTACAAAATAAAACCACTAGCCCCTGAATTGAGGAAGACATAAAGCTCTTGAAGTTTATTCCGACCTCTGTCATTAGAGCCAGAATGCATATAGGGACTATACATGCTGTTTCCCTGAAACAGTGTCTGCCCTAAACCAAAGTCAAATGACTCCAGTGACACCAAGGGTGGGGGGGGGGGGTGCTTGGTAGTCAAAGCAATATATGTTTTATGGGTCAGTGTTGGAGTGGCGGGGCGTTCAAGTCAAAGATGAAAAATGGGCACCAACTCATCTGCAGTTGCCTGGAAACAAGCTGCAATTGTCAAGAAGACATCTGGTTTTGGTAAAGACATCATAATGCCAATGATACAAAACATGTCTATCAAAATTATTTTATGGGTAACATGGGTAGAACTAGTTTGAAAACCAACAAGAACCCAATTGTATCCTTGTTGAAGCTTGAAAATAATTCAGGTATTGTGATATGCAGTTAACCTCTTTTAGCAATGTTTTCAAAATTACTACCATGAGTTAATCAATGACACTATTAACCAAGATCCTTATGCTGCGGAGTTGATCGAGAAAATTCTCTACCATAGATTAACAAGGATGGCTCCATGGGGACTCAGAAGCAGGTAGAAAACACAGATCCAAGAGTGGATTTGCTGTTCAAACTTAGTTATTACTCAAATCTAAGAACAATTAGTGCTTATATCATGACCATGCTTGATACTCACCCTCATGATGGAAACGCAGAAAATATGAGTGTAATCGTGTGGTAAAGAAATTAGAAGGTACCTCGCTATCAGATAAAGCAGCATCTGGGGTCTTAAAGGTTTGTCTCCAAACAAGCACCCATTTAAGAGAGATGTCAACTAAGTCCACATGAGAGAAGCACACCATCATCATGACCCAAGGAGACTAAGTTATACAACACAGACCCAAAGGAGGGGAATAGCAGCAGAGCTTTAATTGTAAGAGTCTGGTTTGCAGATGGCTATGGATGACAGTGGACGCCAAAAATACATTTCTGAAGTCTACCCAGGAAATGAGCTTCCACTGATTTCCCTCTATCCACAATTGAGGAATGGGAATAAAGCAGCTACCAAACAGAGACTACTGGAGAGTTTAAATTCAAATGATAACCCTGACTTAGCAGTTAACACTCTTGTCACTTGATCTCCCCTCTGACACACTGTAGACTCAATCGGGTTTTCTATGTTTTCTGTGTGTGTGTGTGTGTGTGTGTGTGTTTTCACATTGAGGTTGTCTTCAGTGCAGTTTGTCAGTGTGGGTAGCCTTCTGGAGTCTTTGTTATGCGCTTTCCTGTTTTCTGATCTATAAAACCCAGGGTTGATGAACCTATAGAGGCAGCATTGAGAATGAGGGTTCTGGGAGGTGGGGGGAGCAGGCTGGGGTACAGGGGCGCTGATATCAAAGTGTTCAGAAATGATGAAAGTGTTTCGAATCTGATTTCAGTAGCAATTGTACAATACTCCTTGATGTGATTGAGCTATGGAATGGTATGATGTCTGGTTTAGCTCCTAATAAAATGGTTTGGGTAAAAAAAAAAAAAGTGAAGTAAGCCAAGTGTGAGAATGAGCTGTAAGAGGAATCTGTCATGTCTCTTGGATAAAACAACCCAAGTGTCACATCTGAGACACCCATAAGATTCATGCTCCCTCCAAATATCATGTTAAAAAGGGAAATTGTTGTTGATATGCCAATGAACTTTATTCTCATTCCCACTGAATCTGTCACCCCGGGTGTATTGATTTCAGTTGCCTTGCCTCCACGTGGTTCTTTCATTCTTTTTGAAGAAACCCCCCTTGAAGTTTGTAGTAAAAAATGGAATTCATCTTGTTCTCCCTTGGAACGGCTGGTGCCGGAACTGAACTCTGCTTGAAGACAGATGGCCCAGGGAGCCCGAATTTTCACTTCTGTTTGGGGGGCTCGAAAATGTTATCAGTCATACCCTAGGCTAATAAATGATTTACAGTTTGAGGAATCAAAACCCTCCCCCTCCCCACCTCCTCCTCCAAACTAATCTCAGAACAATACTCAGCCGTGCAGTCATTGTCAACAGCTTCTCAATGTGTCCCTTTAGAGAACCATTCGTTCCCTGCTTGGCCAGCACAGCCTCCTGCCTTTATTGAGCTGCCATGTAAAGAGGCTTGGAATGCGGTCTGGCCTAACACTGGAGAGCTGGCTTTATAACTCACATGTAATTGCCGATGCACTTTCCAAAGAAACTTCAGGAAACTGGAAATGCTTATTTTAGTTTGTAACAGTGGCTGTATTTTATATGGGAAGAATGCTCTCATGACGACGAGGAAAAATGCACATTCATCATCCCCTATTATCTCGGACTCTGTTCGCAGGTTTAGTCTGGAGATAAAGGTTCATAGAGTGTTTTGTCTATTTATTTTGGAAAGCCTGAAGCGCCAAAAGGAGGTTTATGATATAATAGGTGAAAATGGGAGCCAGAGCCTGTCTTCTAATCCTAAATTGGCTCTGGGATCCAGGAAGGCCACTCTGGCTCATTTCTCACATTTGCCTCGATCATAAGACTGTACGCAAGCCCACTATTCCCCCAGCATCCTTGACCTCTAGTAGGAAGGGGTTCTTATGTAGCCCACAGCGACCCAAGGGAGTTCACAGTCATGACTTCCGGACTCTTTCTCATGTTGCAAGGACTGCACTGGAATGGAAATTGTTCACGGAAGTTGCCTTCTATCTCACTCTCATCTACCTTCCTCCTGAACGGAAGGTTAAAGACAGCCTTAGGAGCATGGTACTCTCATGCTCCTCACAAAGTTCTGAACCCAAAGCCTTCAGAACTATTTAATGTTCCCTTGTTCTGTTCTCTTCTCCCACACCTTCATTCAAGTTCCTTCAGGCATACTTCCAACTGCTTTAAAATTTCTCCTCTTGTTCTCGAGTTGACACTGGGATCCTTATCATGCAACAACCCTACATTTATGCGTTTCGGGAAGGCCTGACTGGCGCAAGTGGTTACAGTCTCAGCTGAAAGAGGTGACTCAGAAGAAAGGCCTGGGGACCTACTGCTGTAATCCCTATGGGTCTGTTGGGGCACACATGGACTCGCCATGAGTCAATGTCAACTGGATGGCATTGGGTTTTTTTTTCTTCCCTTTGTTTGGTGGTTTGTTTTTAAATGTTGCCTGACTTCAGGGAAATTTTTCTACCCATGGGGCCACGAAAGTGGCTGTCCCCACAATATACACAGAGACTATGTACACGTAATTTTCACTACCATGTAGATATTAGTTATTAAATATTAGCTATTAGGGGGTGAATCTGTGTTCCACCCCCATTGAATCCTAATAGTTCATATCGCCTATTTACTACAGATCAGTACATACAGGGCAGAGGGAATGAAGTAGCACCTCCATACCTCATATACCTTTCAAACTTAGCCTGTCCAAACTGGGAATCCTGGCTCCTCCCAGTCCTGCATGTCACATGCCTACTTCTCCAACTTCTCCAATGCCCTGGGTATCACGGCACTCATCCATTTTCAAGAAGAATTGGATTGCCCATTACGTAAGATAATAAGATAGTCACAGGCTTACTTGTGCTTACTTACCAATCTTTTGGGAACAATTTCCCATTTATTCACCACATCAAGGATCCTTTCAGAAGGTGCTGTGGGGCTGGGAAAGAGGCTGGTACCTGTTTCTCTCTCAACCCCGCAGCATCTTCCTACAGAAGCAAAGCCTCTTTTCAAATTCACTGTTACTGACAGGTATGTAGTAGCCCATAGGCAAAACACATGAAACTGTTTGCTACAGATTAGTAAGCAAGCACAAGTTAGCATATGTTTACCTTGTTTATTGGGCAGCCTGACCCTGTGGGCATGTAACCCTTGGGTCCTCCTTTTACTCTACAGGCTATCTAATCTATCCACATGCCCTACACCCTGGGCGTCACTCCTTCATTTAACAGCCTCACATCCTTGCTGCTTCCTGCACTTCACTGGCACAGCCACAAGAACATCAATGGAATATGGATGCTAGTTACATCACTTCATGTCAACTTGAATATTTTATATATATATATATATATGGAAAATATTTAATCTGTCAATCAGTTTACACTGAGAGTGCCTCTTAGTGGGCATGGTCTTTTCATAAGGTGGGCCCTGGGCATCTCCCTCTGCTCTCTCTGCCTTCACCTTCCTGATGGCTGACTCTGGTTGTATCCAGGGCCCTGGAGATGAGTCCACCACCATTGGATCCACAAGACTTTGTACCCACCAGCCAGTGATTTTCCTGCATTCTGCATCACTGCAGAGTTCTTTGTCAGTCTGAAGAGGGATTTATGGACTAATATCAGACTTACGGACTTCAGCTAAACTGGGCTGGGATGTTTATGATTCTTCTTGAGATAAAGCTCTTTCTTATACATTCAGGAGTATCTCTGGATTTGTTTCTCTTGTCAACTTGGCATAACATAAAATTCTCTTGCCAATGTATGCTTTTTGTTTGTTTGTTTTCTTTTTATCTATTTATTTATTTATTTAAGAAGGGAGGGGTGGCTGCACGGCCGATTCCCCGGGACCTCCGCCGCGCGTGCCTATGTATGCTTTTGTCAACTTGCAATGACTACAATGTTCTTCCTCCTTTCTCCTCTTGGAAAATCCATTCTCATTCTTTGAACCCTGCCTTTAAGTGTTACTTATTACTCTTTTCTCACCTCCCTATTTAAACCTTCATCTCTGGGCCTCTTTTTTGTGAATTTTTCAAGACGGCTCTTTCATCATTTTCTTGAATATCACAATTCGCATTCTTTTATGGATCTTTACACTTACACATTATCTGTCTCTCAGAAGGTACCTCACATGGCACAAAGCCTTGAGAGCTCACTCTTTACTAAATCTTCAGCACTTGCTTTTATCAAGTTAGTGTTTTCTGCTTTCTGCCACATAAACCATTAGCAACTCAGTCCAAAAAAATGCTCAGATGACAAAGTATTAATGTCTCTTTCCCTGTGAATAGCAGCACCCGGAGACATACTCCCTTCTGAGGTGTGCTGGCCTTTGGAAGGTAGAGGACAAATGCTAAGTACAGCTGGCACCAACGTACCCACTGAAACTTTCTCACGTGGCTTCATCTTTCATTCTTCTTTGTGAAGAAATATTTTGATGGTAATTATCAAAATTTAGTAAAATTGTCATAAAATTCTATCAGGGAGCAAGTCCAGTCTGAAACCCCCCGCAGCAGGGCAAACCGAGAAGGGGACATAACAGAACAGCCATGGGAGAAAAGCAAAGACACAGAGCCCCGAAGTGTCCCCCAAATCGACATCAGACTAGGAGGGACAGCTCCTAGGATTCCCAGGACCAGTGGGGTGACAGTCATAAAGGTCAGCAAACAGACCTGGATTTATGCATGTTTTCATTTTTCAAACTTTTGGTTTTTTTCTGCTTAGCCTCTGTTAATACTAGGTTGCCTACTTATATAAGATAGGCATGAGAAACACGTTCAAAGAGAAAGTTACAGGACCATGGGTCCCAGAGGAACTGGAGGAAGAAGGAGGTGGGGGAGGGAGCAGTGACCAAACAATGCCATAGAGAGGGAACAACTAGGAAATTAAAATCAACAACAATAAGGACATAGTTATTCTGGGGGTTTTGGAGCAACAGCCATCTGCGAGAAAAATTACTAAGAGGTGGAAGTGGGACAAACATGATGCTGGCAGAGGAGGAAGGTAAAAGGAAACAGAGGGATGATCTAGGGATGATCAAAGATACAGGCAGAGGTATAAGCATAGCTATGTACATATATTAATACATTAATTCATCACTAGACGTATTGGCCCATGTACATATATTTGTATGGCAATCCCTCAATGCAAGAACACTTTGTTCTAACAACCTGGCATTCTATGACGCACACCCTCCCAGCACAAACACTGAAGACAAAATGGAGGCATAAGCAAATGTGGTGAAGAAAGCTGATGGTGACAGGTTATCAAAAGATAAAGTGTCTTAGGTCTTAAAGGCTTGAAGATAAACAAATGACCATCTATTAGAGAAGGAACAAGCCCACACGGAAGAAGTACACCAGCCTGTGTGATCATGAGGTGTCACCAGAACTGGGTAACAGGCATCAGAAGACCCAAAACAAACAAACAAGCAAACAACATATTGTTGTGGATGAGGGGGCTTGGAGAAAAGACCCAAAGCCCATCTGTAGACAATAGGTCATCCCCTCGCACAGGGGTCACAGGGAAGAGATGAGTCCATCAGGGTGCAGTAAAGCTCTGATGAAACATACAGTATTCCTCTGGTTTCTTGAGGCTTCCTCACCCCCCACTACCATGACCCCAGCACTGCTTTTCACTGCGGGCTAGACTGAAGCATATACACAGGTACAGATAAGACATAAGAGCTCACTACACATGGGATCCAGGAACAGGAATGAGTGTAGTGATACCAGGAAGGCAGGGGAAGGTGGGGAGAGAAGGGGAGGAAAGGGAAATATCGTGATGATTGACACATAACCACACACCTGCCGGGGAACAAAGAACAAAGTTATCAAGGGGCCACGATGGTAGTGGGGAAAGGGGGAGCTGACACCAAGAGCTCAATAGAAAATAAATGTCTAGAAAATAATGATGGCAGCATATGTACAAATGAGCTTGATGCAATTGATGTATGGAGCTGTAAAAGCCCTCAATAAAACGTTTAAAAAACAAACAAACAAACAAACAAAATACAGTCTCAGAACCTCACAAGGCTAGTCTACCCTTTCCTACAGAGTCACTGTGCATTGTCATGGATTCAATGGCAGTGAGTATGTTATATGGAGTGGTAAGGAGGGGACAAAGGGCCTGGTAGGGCTTGATCGAGGGCAATGCAACCGAGAGAAATTACTGAAACCCAAATGAAGGCTGAGCATGATAGTGGGACAAAAGGAAATTAAAAGGAACTAGAGGAAAGAACTAGGAGGCAAAGGACATTTATAGAAGTCTAAATATAGGCATGTATGTATGTAAATATATTTATATATGATGATGGGCAAAAATATCTATCTGCACATATTTTATAGTTTTAATATTAAGGTAGTAGATGGAGATTGGACCTCCATTCAAGTACTCCCTCAAGGAAAGAACACTTTGTTGTATTGATCTGGCATTCTATGATGCTCACCTTCCTGACACAATTGCTGAAGACAAAATGGGTGCATAAACAAATGTTGAGAAGAAAGCTGATGGTGCTCAGTTATCAAAAGATGAAACATCTGGGGTTTTAAAGGCTTGAAGATAAACAAAGCCCATCTCTAGGCAACTGGACATCCCTATACAAACAGGTCACAGGGAGGAGATGAGTCAGTCAGGGTGCAGTGTAGCAATGATAAAACTTACAACTTTCCTCTAGTTCTTTAATGCTTCTTCATCCCCCCCCCCCAATATCATGATCCCAATTCTACCTTAAAAATCCAGCTAGATCAGAGTATGTGCACTGGTACATATGGGAATTGGAAACACAGGGAATTCAGGACAGTTGGACCAGTAATAAGAGTGGCAATACCAGGAGGGTGGAGGGAAGTTAGGGTAGAAAGGGGGAACCAATTACAAGGATCTACATATAACCCACTCCCTGGAGAACAGACAACATAAAAGTAGTTGAAGGGAGACATCAGACAGTGTAATACATGACAAAATAATAATGCTTTATAATTTACCAAGGGTTCATAGGTGGGGGGTGGCAATGAGGAGCTGATACCAAGGGCTCAAGTAAAAGCAAATGTTTTGCGAATGATGAAGGCAACACATGTACTAATATGACACAATGGATGAATGTAAGAATTGTGATAAGAGCTATACGAGCCCTCACGGAAATGATTTTTTAAAAGAAAAACAGAATTAGAGAAGCACCATTTTTCAAACCCTAATAAAAATCTTGATCCAGAAAAAAAAAAAAAAGATCTTGGCTTTTGACAGTCTTTGGATATTTTTAAATGGATGCTATTTAAAGGAATTTTAGATCTCATGAAATTATGATGAATTCATAAGGCAACAATTCAGATTGAATACTTGAAAAAATATTCCTGCTGGGAAATGGCACCTCCAGGGAAGAGGGAGAAGTCCCACTGCTGAGTCTGCCGGATTTGGATCGCACTTGAAGAGATGGAGCTGGGAGTGGAAGCCAAAGGGAAATGGCTCAACAGAACCTAACATGGTTTTCCCATCTCTAAGTTCGGGGTTTGTGACCCAGCTGGGAATTTTTAAAGCCATTAAAATGCCCCTTTTTGTCCCTGGTAATAGCCTAATGAAGTAAGCACTCATAAATATCTCCAGTTCCCAGAGATGAGATCTGAACATCACCCCGCTTTTACCTTCAGTGGTTTCTTTGAAGTGTTTTCCAATCACACTGAAGGGTGGAACTTTTATCACTTGATTCTTTTTAATGTCCCAATGCCTAAGTGTCCCATGATTAAATAAATTCTAATTTTAATACTTTCTCACACTGACAAAGGGATAATTGATCTTTATTAGCTACTTGCCATTTTGAGTGGGATCTTGGCCCTGGAACAGAAATAGAGTTACTTTGGTTGTCGATTTTGAATTAAAATACATACATAGACACACACAGAGGGGCTTCACAAAGTTTGTGGAAATTTTCCATGATGTTTTCCTTCTATTTTTCAGGAACTTTTTGAAGTTCACACTGAGTGTGTGTGCGTGTGCGTGTGCGTGTGCGCACGCAAGTCCTGGAGGACAGTCCTTACAATGCACCGATACTACCAAACGTTGGCATTTGGAACGGACCAGCTCTCGGTGGGAGAAAGGTGCAGTAGTCTGCTCCTGTGAAGACGTACAGCCCGGGAAACCCTGCGGGAAGTTCAGTCTGAAACTGGGATGCAGAGAGTTTCTATGAGTTCAAGTATCAACTCAATGGCAGTGGGATATCCCCCTGCCTTGGAGGAGATTGCACTGACAGGATTTCGGAAATGCTAAATCTTTACAAGCGTCAACAGCCTCGTGTGTCTCCTATGGAGCTGCTAGTCGGTTTGAAGTGCTCACCTTGTGGTTAGCAGCCCAACACTAGTCTGGCAGTGCCACCACGTATCCTTAGAAATATATCCATATTCATACCCATAAAACGCAATATGTACCTGGCCTCCATTTTTATCTCAGCGCTCACCTTTTTCCCCTAAGTTGTAGTTATGTATTTTTGACTGTGCATATGATACCATCACCAGCTATCCTCGAGTAGTGTCAATATAAATCTATTAATTACCAGAATCTTTCACAAAACACCTATTTGCCAATATGTCCCCTCCCAGGCAGTTTTGTAAAAGTACCAGGATATTTTAAAATAGTAACACGTAACTCCTTATTACTGACAATTCCCACCTTAAATGGACTCTTATTGGATGGTACACAATCATCTTAATCATTCCAGTTGATTATGGAGAGGGGAGATGGGCAGTTTCTTTTTTTTCTTTATCTTTTGCTATATAGATTCCAGTTCTATTTCAGAAACATTTTCTTGTATTTGTTTTGTTCCATCTTACGATTTATTTTTGACATTACAAACTCATTCATATTTGGATTATTTTTGCTTGTCTTTTGTTCTTTAACATGACATATACTTATGGTTTATTTCTAGCTCGATGATTTAAGTCCCAGTATCCTCATCAATGGCAAGAAATGTCATTAAGTTGAATTCCATTCTTTTTGACCCTGCAGACAGAGTAAAAGCGTTTCCTAGGGCACCACTGACTATAAATCCTAATGGAAGCAGACCTTTGGGCAGGCATTGATGGGCTGAAACACAGAACGTTGCTATTAGCCTGGTGCTCAACCAACTACAGCACCAGGGCTCCCTGATAGCTTCATGAGAACTTGCTGGGTACCATGTACTTTCTTTCTTGGTCTCTTTCCTTTGACATTTGTTCTTTCTATGTCTCTTCTATGCCTATCCCTTACAGTTTAGATGTTGATAACTTAATAGATCCATATTTGTTTTTATGACTTTAATAACATCCCCTTCAGAAGGGCTATGCCCAATGATTTCAAACACACACTGAGAGAGAGGGAGGGAGTGTGTGTGTGTGTGTGTGAATGTGTGCGTGTGTGAGAGAGAGAGAGAGACTTAAAGGCTTCCAAACATTTATGGAAAATGAAATGCAAAGATGGGGTTTTTCATGAACTTTTAAATACATACATTAAATCACACACACATGGGTGCACACGCACACACATAGTTCCCCTAGAGTTGAGTCCATCTGACTCTGGGTGATCCCATGTATGGCAGGATATACCATATTCAATTGGGTTTTCAATAATGGGCTTTTAGAAGTAGATCACCAGGATTTTTTTTTTGAGCCATGGCTGCATAGACGCAAGCACTAATCTTCCAATTAGCTGCCGAGTGTGTGCTTCCCATGTGCACCCACAGGGACTCCTATATAGAGCGCAGATGCATTGTTGTACCATAACAATAAAATTCTGAGACAAAGAGACATGGTCTGTGATAATCATCTTTCCATTACACAGTGAGAAACTGAAGCTCCATGTTACTGACATGTAGAGTGATGATTTAGCACACATACGACAGAATATTTGGAATATCATGGAATTTAGAATGGAAGCTGGTTAAGTACATTTCCCATAGTCATCTGAAATCAGAAACAACTGAGAAATGTGTTTCCAGAGAAGGACACATTATCCTGCCAATACCACTGATTATCTCATCAACTCAACTCTTAGAAAAACGGCCAAGACCAAAAGGAGGAGAGAAGTAAATGGTGGCAGTGGTTGAGTGATATGAAATGTCCACTTAAGGCTTCCTAATTTGAGATATTTTTATTAATAATTTACAGGAATAAACAACGAGAGAGTGGTCCATAGGGTTGTCTGTGGTGAACTTGGATTTAATACAGTGAAATGTCACTCTCAAATATCTAAAGTTCAAATTCTGTTTGGGTCAAGACCAAGGCATTCAAATAGTTAGGTGGAGTTTGCAAAGCTCTTGAGTGGGAAATATGAGCTGGCAATATCATGTCCCTTCACGGAATTTTTTATTCTTGTGGTTTGAGTAGGGATGAGAAATGGATGAAGTTTAAGATAAGTGATTAGATGACTAAAATAAATCAGTGTTTTGATGTCTGAGTATGAAATTCATGGCACAGATTCTCATGAAGTGTGCTCTTTTCCTCAGTTGAGAACAATTTTATAAAATAATCCTCATCTCATGTTTTAACTTATTTTTTAATCCATACGTCCTATAAAATCACCCTGAGTCAAAATTCACCTGATAGCATCTAGTGGTTTTTTTTTTAACCAGAGGAAATTATGCAAATTTACAAATATGTTCTCACTACATATAATTAATTACTTATGACCCTTGGTTTCAGAAGTGGTTCAGAATGTTATCGCCCCTGATCTTTTATTTTGAATTTTGTTTTTCTCTGGAGATGGGAATACACAATCAACAATGATTTCAGTTCTTTGTAGTTATTTAAAGTGCCTAGTCCTATTGGGAGGGAAAGCATGCCTCGTTTGGTTTAGGAACATCAAAGCTGGGTCTACACAACTGGAGATGAAATGGAGCAAGACTGAAAAATAGGGTCAGCCTGCTTTTCTAGGCAGTGTGGACGTCGTCAGGTGTGGGCAGGCGTGGGGATGCCAGCTCCAGGGCCGGACCTTTTTGGTTGGTGGTGAAGATGGACTGTGACAAGTTGAATCCAGTAAAAATATTTTGGACTGCTTTAATTAGCTGAAACTGCTCAAAGGGGTAGTTTAACAATTTTTGTAATGCAAACCTTAGAACAAATTCTCCAACTGGTACCTCAAGGCGAGAGGACTAGAACATATTCCAAAAGGTGTCAGAATCTTGCCATAAGTTTGGAACCATGGCTCCTAAGTCTGCAGCTAAGAAGTCTTTCTAGGAGATTCTGTTGCGGAGGTTTTACTTAGAGCAGAAGAAGTTCACGGAGGAATTATAATATGTTGATGATTCCCCCCAGTCAAGGGACACAACGGCTGTCGGCAGCTACTTTCCCTTTGGCTGTTCCTTTCACTTAGTAGGTTTTGCAGCAAAAGCTTGTTTGATTTAATGTATTTCTTACATGTGACATAATTCTCGATTAAAAAAATAAAGACAAAAAACACAGGAGAGAAAGACCAGCATTCATTCTTTACTTGTTTATACTTACCTCTCCATAATTGAATATTAATAATAAACATTTAGAAACATTACCTGAAGGAGAGAAGGATTTCTTCTGCCAACATTGAGTCCACAATACAAAAGACAAAAGTTCCATTTCTGAGCCCACCCCTCACTCTGCCATATAACAAGTATTGGAGAGGTTTCAATAAGCCACATAATCTTAGTTAGACAGCAGAAACATTTTCCAAATGTCAAGCTAAGTATCAAGTGCATCGGGTCGACAAGATGTCTACAAATCCACATCATCTCTTATTTCACACCTTCTGAGTTCGTATCTCCCTCATGCCACTCAGGAGTCTCCATCCAGCAGGCATGAACCAGACAGTAATATAGTAAGAAAAGTTTATTCCAATGCAAACAAATTACATGTTGATGTTTCACTGAAGAATGTACTGAGTTAATTAATAGAGATACACAATAAGCATTATGAAAATGCAATCAGAAACATTTTGAAATCTATATAAGTCACCACTTGTTTGTCAGTTTGTTGTACGGTAGTGACGTGTGGTGCTGGCAAGGATGTCCCCAGTGTTCCAAATACCATCAAGGTTACCCAGGTGAATTGATGAGTTTCCAGAGCATAAGCATCCAGACTAAGAACAGACGATGAAGCAGGAACAGGCTGTCCACTTCTGAGGGATTGCTGCTGTTGCTGATAAGAGCTGCCAAACTGGTTCCAACTCAGAGAAACCCTGTGTACAGCAGGACTCAGCACTGGCGACTCCTCCATCATCCACACACTCCTTACGGCGAGGGAGCCTCGGTTGGTGTCACTGTGTCAATCCATCTTATTCCAGGGTTTTCTCTTTTTCATTGCCCTTCTACTTTACAACACATGATGTCTTTTTTGGACAGATTAACCACTAAAAATAATGAATAACAATGAAGCGTTATTAAATACAGTGCCAGAAATGAGCCCCTGAGGTTGGAAGTAGATCCTGATGACATAGATGGAGTAAAGCTTTACAGATCTTCATTTGACAATTGGGGCATGATTCGAAATGTGAAGAAACAGGCACAACCATCTAGTAATAATTGGCATATAAAAAATACAAAGTGTGAATCTAGCAAAATTAAAGCCATCGAATACAAAATGGAACACATCCACATAAATATCCTGGTCATTATTGAGTTGAAATAATGGTTGGCCATTCTAAATCAGTCAAGTGACTTGCTATGCCAGTAACAAAAAGTTCCAGAAGAATGGTGTCCAATTCATCATCCCAAAGAACACTTGAAGATCATTGAACGTAATACTGTCTGTGATAGGCCCGTCTCTAAATACATACAAGGAAATTCAGTTAGTACAAGTACTATTCAAATTTGCACCCCAACCACTAAGGCTAATGATGAAGATATTGAAGACGTTTACCAATTAGTTTAGGCTGAAATTTATCAATCCTGTAATCAAGATGCTGAGATAATTATTGGCATTTCAACACAAAAGTTGGAAATGAGAGGAATAGTAGATGGAAAATATGGTCATGTTATAGAGATAAAAATGGAGATTTCATAGAGGAAAGAACTAGGAGGCAAAGGGCATTTATAGAGGACTAAATACAGGCATGTATATATGTAAATCTATTTATATAGGATAATGGAGACATAGATCTACATGCATATATTTATAGGTTTAGTATTAAGGCAGCAGATGGACACTGGACCTCCACTCAAGTACTTCCTCAATGTAAGAACACTGATCTATTAACTGGCATTCTATGATACACACCTTCCCAACATGCTCGCTGAAGACAAATGTGTGCATAAGCAAATGTGGTGAAGAAAGCTAATGGTGCCTGGCTGTCAAAAGATAGAGCATCTGGGGTCTTAAAATCTTGAAGATAAATAAGCAACCACCTACTCAGAAGCAACAAAGCCCACATGGAAGAAGCACACCAGCCTGTGTGACCACGAGGTGTCAAAGGGATCAGGTATCAGGCATCAAAGAACAAAACATCATATCATTATAAATGAGGGTGAGTGCAGAGTGGAGACCCAAAGCCCATCTGTAGGTAACAGGACATCCCCTTAAAGAAGGGTCACGGGGAGGAGATGAGCCTGTCAGTGTGCAGTGTAGCAATAATGAAACATACAACTTTCCTCTAATTTTTAAATGCTTCCTCCCCGCCACTATCATGATTCTAATTCTACCTTACAAATCCGGCTGGACCAGAGGATGTACACTGGTACAGACAGGAACCGGAAACACAGGGAATCGAGGACAGATGATCCCTTTGGGACCAGTGGGGACAGTGGTGATTCCTTCGGGTGGAGGGAAGGTAGGGTAGAAAGGGGAACCGATTATATGGATCTACATATAACCTCCTCTCTGGGGGATGGAAAACAAAAAAAAGTGGGTGAAGGGAGATGTCAGACAGTGTAAACATGACAAAATAATAATTTATAAATTATCAAGGGTTCATGAAGGAGGCAGGTGTGGGGAGAGAGGGGGAAAATGAGCTGATACCAAGGGCTTAAATGGAGAGCAAATATTTTGGGAATGATGAGGGCAATGAATGACCAAATGTGCTTGACACAATGGATGTATGTATGGTTGTGATAAGAGTTGTATGAGTCCCCAATAAAATGTTTTTTTAAGAAAGAAAATGGAGATTTCATTATATAACTTTTAAGACCAACAATTTTTAGTGAAAATACCATTTTTAACAGCACACATGGCAACTGTACAAATGAATTAAAAGAAAAAAATTTGTAAAAATGGATGTTGCCAGATGAAATAGACAGGAATCCAATGACAATCTATTGAAAGAGATGCTGTGGAAGCTCGATGTAGGCAATCAATAAAAGACTGGATGCTTACTGTGGAACAGCCTACACATCGCTCATATGGAAATTTAGGTTGGAGTTGAAGAACTTTAAAACAATTTCATGAGAGCCAAAATATGACTTTGAGCATATTCTACCTGAATTTCAAGAGCATCTCAGGAATCGATTTGGTGCATGAAACACTGAAGAGAGAAGACCTTGCAAGCTGTGAGATAACAATGGTAACATCATAACTGAAGAAAGCCAAAGGTCATTAAAAAGCAAGAGGAAAGAAACGGTCAAAGTGGATATCAGAAAAGCCTGTGAGACTTCCTCTAGACTGACAAAGCAGCTAAAACAAATGGAAGAAATGATTAAGTAAAAGAGCTGAGCAGAAATTTTCAAGGGGAAGATCGAAAGGGCAACATATTATAATGAAATGTGCAAAAACCTGGAAGTCAAAGGCGAAAATAAAACAAATATGCAAATCATGCCTCAAGCTGAGAGAACTGAAGAAAAACTGTCAAGCCTTGATTTTTAATATGGACTGATTTTATTGCCAAATTATTGAACATTCAGGAAGCATCAAAATAAGATGGAAGGGATGCAGTCACTGTACCAAAAATACAACCGTTTCTAGAGAAATGCTTGAAATGTTTCAACAAGCTAATGATGCACCTAGGCATTCACGCGCCGATGCTATGAAATTTGGAAGAGAGCTACCTGGCTGATCCACCAGAAGAGGTCCATATTCGTACTCCTTCCAAAGGAAATTATCAGACAACGTCGTTAATATCTCATACAAGTCAAACTTTTCAGAAGACCATTCAACAGCGTTCAGCAGTACATTGCCAGGGAGGTGCCGGAAACCAAGCTGAATTTAGAAGAGGACATGAAACAAGGGATGTCCCGGCTGACATCAGATAGACCTTGGCTCAAAGTAAAGGCTACCAGAAAGATGTTTATGTTTCTTTGATTTCACAAATGCATTTTACTTTGAGGATCATAACAGACTATGAATCACATCGAGAAGAATAGGAATTCCTGAGCACGTTGCTCGTGTGGACCCTGGACATGGACCGAGAGGCAGTCATACAAATAGTACAAGGGAGTACGTCATGGTTTAAAATCTGGAAAAGTGTGCGTTGAGGTTGTACCCTTCCACTGTTTTTATTCAATCTGTATGCTCCTAAAATAGTATGAGAAGTCGGGTTCGATCCACAAGAACATAGCATTCGGATTGCATGGAGGCTGATTAGCAACCTGCAAAATGAACAGGACACAACTTTGAGTATTGAAAGAGAAGTGGACGTGAATTGCTGATGGAAATCAATGATGATAGTCTTCAGCATGGGGTGCAACTCAATGTGAAGAAAACCCAAATCCTCACAACTGGACTTACAGAGAACAATGATTAAGAGATAACTGATCAAAGTTGCCAAGGATTTCATCGTTCATGGATCCCCCGTCAATGCTCTTGGAAGCAGCAGTCAAGAAGCCAAAGAAGTAGTTCATTGGACAAAGCTACTACACAAGGGTTCTTCAGTGTTAAAAATCAAGGATGCCATGGCAAAGACTATGGTGTTCCTCACCCAAGCCTTGTCACCTCCTATATAGGTGAAAGTTGTATAATGAATAAGAAAGACTGAAAATATGAATGCATTTGTGGTGAAGAATATTGAAAGTAACATGGACTATCAAAAGACCAAAATATCTGTTGTAGAAGTAGGACAGCTCGAATATTCTATAGAAGCAAGGATGGTAAGACTTCATCTCATGTACTTTGGACATATGATCAGAAAAGGCCAGTCCCTGGAGAAGGGCATCATGTTTGGTGCAGTAGAAGGTCAGCCCAAAAAAGGAACACTTTCATCAAAGATGAATTTGTACAGTGACTGCAAAAAATGATGGAGCTGGTCCAGGGAGGATTTAGTCCTGTTATATACTGGAATAAGACCCCTATGAGTAGGAACCAACTTGATGGTACCTAACACCAACAACATCTAAATAAGTAAAAGAATACCTATATCATATGTTTTCTGAGATCAGCTGGGACACAAAATATGAAAGCACGTCTTTAAATGTATTATTGATAAGAACAAGTAGCTATGGGTATACGCAACCATGAAATGCGTGTCCGTGTATGTGTGGGGAGTAAATATATGAGTGGCTTCAAACACTCATAGACAATTACGTTATCTTGTCATTTCATTTTGCCCTGAACTTGTGGAAGGCCCCTTGCTTACTTTATTCAATGTCATATGCATGTCATACACATTCACGCACCTAGCCAACCAGTTGCTGCTGTGGCAATCTCATGTGTCGGAGTAGAACTCTGCTCCACAGGGCTTTCAGGGACTGATGTTTCAGAAATAAATGAATAGGCAATCCCCCCAAGATGCTTCTGTGTGGACGGAAATAACCTACCACAGCTGAGCGTATGAATTTTCCAACCCCCAGAGAGTCCAAGCAGGTATCAAGCCCCTATGTCTTAAAAGGTTAAACCCACACATGCTCGCACACAATAAACTTTCCAAGTTGTTCAGCAAATGATATCTATTTTACATTGTGAAATAATATAATGAGAGTGCATTTACATTTTAAAATGTAATAAATATAATTGCTTGTTTCCGATGTTGAATAGTCTATCATTGTGGGGTGTGTGTGTGTGTGTGCGTGCGCGCGCGCGCGATTTGGATTTACTTTACAAAAAATCCTTAGTGATATTTGTTGTTTTCTCAAACATATTATGCTAGGGGGAAACAAAAACTCCTGGTTAAGACTAATTAGTACAAACACAAATTTACCTTCCTTATTTATAAGTTTGAGCAAGAAAGATGGGGCTCTCTGTTCCCCAAAGATTTGGAAGTCCTTTATATCAACTCTATGATAGGGAATCAACTGGACGACCATAGGTTATTCACTTACAAGCTGACATGGCTTTTCCCGCACATTATATTAATAGATTATAAATGAACCACACAATTTATTTAAACCCCTAATCAGTTACGAGTAATCCCTGAAACATAATTCTAGAGAGCATTTTTTCCCTATTATTCACAGCCATTAGGGTATGTGTGGCCTAAGACATGTAAGCAGCCATCTAGGCATCCGTCTCAAAGGTTTTGATCTATTCCCCATCCACAGGGCTGTGTGCAATGAAGCAACCAAGACACGGAGATTTCCCCTTCTGAAACCCCTGCTGGGCAATACCCTATCCAGGTGGTGATGAATTTTAGGTGCCCTCAAGTTGGTTCTGTCTCCTAGCAGCCTGATGCACAACAGAACGAACCACTTGCCCACACTTGTGTCATCCTGAAAAGTGTTGTTATGTTCGAGTCCGTTTACAGCCACTGTGTCAACCAATCTCATCAAGGTCTTCCTCTTTTTTGCTGTCCTTCAAATTTACCAACTCTGATGTCCATCTCCAGAGACTGGTCTCTTCTGATAACATGTTCTCAATCCTCGACGACCATCACCATCCTTACCCCTAGGGGCCATGCTGGCTTGTACTTCCAGGACAGATCTGTTTGTTCTTTGGTAGTCTATGGTGTTTTCAAGATTCTTTGTCAACACCATAGTTCAAATGTATCTATTCTTCACTGGTCTTTCTTACCCCTGGACCACACTTCATATGCCTCGAAGGCAAGGGAAACTACTATAGCTTGAGTCTGGTGCACCAGAGCTGTCAACGTAACCTCCTTATTTTTCAACACCCTCGAGAAATCTTTTGCAGCAGATTTACCCAGGGAAAAGGATCCTGCGATCACTTGACTGCTGGACATTGATTATGGATCCAAGCAAGATGAAATCCTTAACAATTTCTATCTTTTCTCTGTTTATTATGATGTTATCTATTGGTCTAGCTGTGAGGATTTTGTATTCTTTTTATAGAGTTCCAATCCACACTGAAACTACAACCCTTGATCTTCATTCAGCAAGTACTTCAAGTCCTCCTCACTTTCAGCAATCAAGGTTGTATCATTTGCATATTACAGATTGTTAATATGGCTCCTACAATTCTGATGCCTCATTCTTCATATAATCCAGCTTCTCTGATAATTTGTTTAGCAGACAGATTGAATAAGAGTGGCGAGAGGGTACAACCTTGTTGCACACAACTTTGTTGTTCCTGTTCTTAAACCATGCATTATTCCCTTGTTCTGTTTGTATGGCTGCCCCTTGATTTGTTTACATATACAAATTTCACATGAGCACAAATCAGTGTTCTGGGATTGCCATTCTTCTCAAGGCTAGCCATAGTTCCTTATGACCCGTACAGCTAAATGCCTTTGCATAATCAGTAAAGTATAAGTGAACCTATTTCTGCTATTCTCTGTTTTCAGATAAGATTCATCTGGAATCAGAAATGATATGCCTTATTTCAATGTCCTCTTCTGAATCTGGCCGGAACCTCTGGCAGCTCCCTGTGAGTGTACTGCTGGTACTGCTTTTGGATGATATTCAGAAACACTTTACTTACATGAGATATCCGTGATATTGATCTATAAAAACAATTGTGGATGCTGTTTGGTTACCTTTCTGTGGAATGGGTATAAACATGGATCTCTCCTAGTCAATTGGCCAAGGAGCTCTTCTTTCAAATTTCCTGGCATAAATGAATGAATACTTCCAGGGCTTCCTCAGCTTGTTGGAATATTTCCATCTATATTTCATCGATTCCTGTAGCCTCGTTTTGGCTAATGCTTTTTCTGGTACTTGAGCTTACCCTTCAGTACCATTGGTTCTTACTCATGTTACTGCTTGAAATTATGGAATATTTGGAGTTTTTTGTACAGTGACTCTGTGTATTCTTTCCAACTTCTTTGGATGCTTCCCTTGTCATTCAATACTTTGCCCTTAATCTCTTGATATTGCAATTCAAGACTTGAATTTATTTCTGGAGTTATTTCAATTTAAGATATACTCAGCGTGCTCTTCTTTTTCGGTTCTCTAACACTAGGTCTTGGCACCTTTCAGTATAAAATTTTATTTTGTTTTCTCTAGCCGTCCTTTGAAATTTTCTGCTTGGTTCTTTGGCTGCATTATTCCATCCATTTGCTTTGGCTATTCTAAGACCAAGAGCAAGTAACAGAAAGACTCCGGACAGCCACTTTGATCATTTCTTTTTTTCTTGCCTTCTTATTGACCTTTGCTTGCTTCACATATGAAGTTCTTGACGTCATCCCACGGTTCAGCAGGTCTTCTCTAGATAGCATTTAATGCAGTAACATCTGTCCTTCCGATGTTCTGGGAATTCAGGTGGGATGTCCTCATGGTTATGTTTTAGCTCTTGTGGGCTCAGTTCCTTTATCTTCAGCTTCGATGTGGGAATTTACATGTGAACAATTGATGATCTATTCCACAGTCAGACCCTGGATTCATATTAACTGTTGATAGTGGGCTCCAAGTCTCTTCTCACCAAGGTTGCCACTTTGAGTTTTGTGTGTTTCACCTGGAGAAGTTCATAGGTGTAGTCCCCCTTTGTTGTTAAAAAAGGTTCTTTTTATAAAGTTGCTGCTCGTATCAATTCCTATCCTATCATATCTATCTCTGGCTTCATTTCTATCACCAAAACCCTATTTTCCCATTTCCTCTCCTTCCTCTTTATTTCTATGTTTTGCATTCCAATTGCCAATAACTATCAATGCATTTTAATAATATGTTTGATCAATTTCACACTGAAGACAGTAGTAGAATTTAATTCCTTCACCACTAGCTTTACTACTTGGTGTAGAAAATTGAATAATAGTTGTATTTATCCAATTTCCTTGTATACAGAGAGACATTATCCTATTACAGACAACACTATACTTCAGAATAGATCTTGAAATTCCTCTTTTGATGATGTATTTGAGGCCATACCTCTTTACTATGTCCTCCCCAGGATTGTAAACCATCTGAGTTTCTGCTTCAAAATGGCCAATACCAGTCCATTTCATCTCAGTAACACCTAAATATCTGTCATTATGCATTCCATTTAAATTTTTATGAATTCCAATCTTCCTCAATTCACATTTCTTACATTCCAAGTTCCAATGATGAATTGATGTTTGAAGATTGTGTCTTCTCACTTTGGTTAGAACACCATCAGCAAATGGGAGTCTGAAGGATTTGCTTGCACGGGCTTTATTCCTTACACGTCATGATGGTCAACTTTTATTTGAGAAGGCAGCTTTTTCTCCATCATATTTTTAGTGCCATCTAACCTGAGGGTCTCATCTTCTGGTACTATCTCTGACAATGTTGTGCTTCCACTCCTTAGATTTTCAGTAACTGAAATGTTCCCATGCTACCCATTTGGGTTCCAGGGGCTAATCCCTCTGTAAAGGACAGCCCATTCCTTCTTTGCAGTCTGTTCTTGGTGTGGAAGCTCTGCTGAAACCTGTCCATGCTGGATGACTCCGCTGGCATTGAGATCACCGCATTACACAAGTCACTACAGCACAACAAACTGACAGGTAACTCATGGATCCTACCTTCATCCTTCGTGTTCATTTTGTCTATTTTCCCCAAGTCACTAGCCACTAATGTATTCGTGAATGCTCTTACAAATGACCCCTGGAGCTGTTCTGGGAACTTCATGGAGGCTGGAGAAGAAGGCATTTCTTCATTGTGATTTACTGTGTCTCTTTTAGAGCCCAGTTAAGTACTTGACTCCCAATGGAAACATTGACAGTTTGAGCCCACGTAGAGGTGCCCCCAAATAAAGTCCTGGCAATCTGTTTCTGAAAGGACAAAGCCTTGAAGCTCAATGGAGCACATTTCTACCCGAATACATGTTGAGCCATTCTGAGTCAGGACGGCATTGACATCAATGAGTGGATTGGTTATTTTTGACCTCTGGGTTTTTGTGCCTCACAATGGCACAGCGTCCTGCCCACAGCAGCACACTTTGATAAGAACTAATGAAACAGTCTTCTTTTAAAGGGTACAAAGTCTAGAGAATTTTCTGAGTGAGCATGCTGAAATATCTGTAGGAAACTTTCTCGTTTGTTAGGTAAGACCTTTCCCATAAATCTAGCAGTTGTTTTTAGAAATTCATTGGCTTTCCAAGGTACCTTCAGCTACAGCCTACTGAAAACATGTCCCGTATTTTCTTTCACACCTGATTTCTCTCTCAGAAACCAGGAACTCAGCAACTGGTGAAACTGTACTTGAGAAGAGTAATTTAATGTCACCATTCAGTCACTTGTCAGTTACAAGGTCTGATTTTTTTCCTGGGAGAATATTGGGATGCCTTATTCTTATACATTATTAGCAGGCATTTGGTCCTGGGGGGCTGGAGATTTTGGAGGTAATTTAACTTCTTGTGGCTTAGTTTTCCTCATAAATACAAGAGGGTTTTAAAAGCACCTTGACAAATTCCATTGTCTTTTAAGTCTATTTCCCACAAACTCTTTGATACCCCTTTTACAGTGGTAGGGGCAGTTCCTAGGTTATGACCTAGATTCATTCCTGTTGTCTCTAAGTCAACTTTATAGATAAGTCAAAGGAGGTTCATACCATTTTGTTTTGTCTTACTTTAGTACAGGAAAAGTCTCTGAGCCTTCTCATTTATTTAAAAGTTGTGCCTTCTTACAGCAGGAGAAGGTGGTTGTGATGAAGAAATTAATGGGACTAGGGTTGATTCAATAGTTTCAAAGTGAGGACAAATTTATATAACATTACAGGAAAGCAGTTATTTTAAAATCAGATCTTCATTACCTGGGGACTGCCTATATATACCTCATACAATTATCATGAGGAGCAAATAAAATAAATTAAATCATAACACTACATGAACGAATGTAGAAAACATTCAAACCATTGCGACTGAGGTGATTCTGACTCCCAGTGACCCTGTATAGGCTTGCGGAGGCTGTAAATCATTATGAGAACAGACAGCCTCATCTTGCTCCTATGAAGCAGATGTGGGTTTGAACTTCCAACCTTTTAGTTGGAAGTCCAGTGCTTGCCCAATAGCACCACCATGGTTGGTGAACAAAATAGGTCAGTTACAACAGGACAAATACTACAGATTCATACTTATGTGAAATGAATACACACATAGACACCAATGATTATTAGTAGATACCAGAATTGAGAGTGGAAAGAGGGTAAATCATGACCTACTGGAAAGACAAATATTGAAGACAATATGCGAGGAGAGGGAGTCAAAATGAAAATGATCAAGGCAAAGGAAGACGCTGGGAGAGTCAACAGGGTAGAAGGAACAGAATTAGATACTACTATATACACAATCCTGCAAGGCATAAGGATGGGTCATAATTAGACACAGAAGCTGAACACTTATGGGAAGAAGAGTGAGACTATACCCATGAAGATATATAGATTTGACCGAGAACATTTCTACTTAGGTAGCTACCTATGCTACAACCATGTCCATGAATATCGTAAAGTACACATGGGGTAGAGTTATGAAAACATCTTAGTCATAGCCAGACCATTTGAGGGAATGAGTCACTGGACCACATGTCTCAGGACCAAAGTCTCAGGGGACACCATGGGCAAATGGCACAACGTAATGCACCAAGAGAGTGTTCTCAATTCTACATTGCTCAACAGTGGATGTGATCTCAAGAGTTTGTGAGGGGTCATCCAAGATGCACGTTGAGAAAACCCAGGTGTGTGAAAATGATTAGTCAATGGACTAATGGACTGTGCAGACCTCAGCCCTTACAACCTGGACGCTAGGGAAACTGGATCATTCCCAGCTACCACTATGGACCAGTCTCTAAAGCTCCTAGAGAAAGAGTGGGAGAAAAGCAAAACTCAGATTCATGAGAAAAGAGAAAGACAGTGCTTATTGGATGACATGAGACTGGTGGAACTCCAAGACTATGGCCCTTAGGCAACCTCAGGCCTTGAACTAAGCACATTCCCCTGGCTTAATTTTCAACCAGAGTGGACAAATCTGCAAGGTGAACGGCAGCATTAGAGAGGTAGCCACTCCTTAGAAGATTCAACCATTTGAGATTAAGAAGGCAGCATTTGCTACGGAGTAGAATTTAGAAAATAGGAAGGAAGGAGAAATGGTCACCGGGAGCAGGGAGGAGTGAAATAAATGATATTACATTGTTGGAATACAATCAATGACATGAAACAAAATGTATGACATCGCTAATTAGGAATTGCTCTGTAAAACTTTACCCAATTTTATTATATCTCATAGTACCATATAGTAACATCGTTTATATATTATTAAGGTATGTCACAACACTCAAGATACATATATAATATATGTATGTCACAACATGAATAAACCTAGAAAGTATTATGGTTTTAAAAGGAACAATCCTGTATGTCCCCACTTATATTAAATAAATATATAGAAACCAAGATGATTTGTATTGTCTGCATTCTTTCACCATGAGCCTCTTGGAAATTTCCACAGTCTTTGTAGCTTCCCTGGGTAAAATGGTGATGTAGTGGGTTAAGACACTGGCTTCTAACCTCAAGGCTGACAACTGGAAACCACTTGCTGCTTCTTCTGCAGCAAATGATACTTTCTTCGCTGGTGAAGATTTCCAGTCTCAGAAAAACACAGAGGCAGTTCTACTGAGTCCAGTAATTGGGTTACTATGAGTTGAAGTTGACTGGTAGCAGTGAGCTTGGTGTTTGGGCCAGAAGCGAACCATGGAAAGAGGATGTTTTTGCGTAGGTTGTGTTGAATTTATGTTCACAGTGGTGCAATTGTGTGGAATGTGGGAAATGATCGAGGCCAAGTTTACACAACACAAAGAATGCACTCAATGTCAGTTAGGGTTGTTGGTAGATTTTTACTCCCCCCCAAAAGCTATAAAAAGTACATTAAAGAGCCTAGCACATAGTGTGTCCTTCATCAAAAGGCAATATAGAACACAAGCTATTGAATGTGCTTCTGAAGTTTTTTTTTCCATTTTAAACAATCAAATCTCTTCAATATGATTTGTATTGTCTGCATTCTTTCACCATGAGCCTCTTGGAAATTTCCACAGTCTTCGTAGCTTCTCTGCTCCTTGTGGCATGAGGTCTTAGGTGATGGGAAGTTTTGCTGTGAGAAAAGTAGGGTCACATTCCCCGAATGACAACAGAGGCTACTCATTAGACCCCAAAATGGTATGATTGACTTAAAAATGACTCTCATTTAATAGAATCACTCCCCATTCAAAAACCTGGAACTCGTGAACGATCGTGGCTGGTGTGGGTTTTTTTGTGGTGGTTGTTTCTTAGCTTTATTTTCTTTTTCTTTTACAATCCACTCCCTTCTTGGTGGCAATTGTTCAGTTTACTAAAAATAGTCTGACCCCAAAACCAAAGGGAGCTAGCCCAGGGATTTTCTTTATCCCCCAGTCTTCTCACTGGTCTAATTCTCACCCCCAACTATCATGCCAGAATGTGATAGAGAAGGCGTTTTGTTTATTTGCACTAAGCCTGTGACCTTTTCAAACATTTTCATCGTGAGCTGCATATTACATGGAGTACCTTCTGTGCATAATGAGCAACCACGATCACATTCCAGAGCCTGATGGGATAAAACTGCATTTCCCCTCAGGTCGTCAACTTTTTAAGGAGATGTTCTGCAGAAGGGAGAATGTTGACATGATCGTATGAAGACACATCTTGACAACATAGCATTTTGCCACAGCGGTGCTATGTGAACTTCAGAAGGTCTGGACTCCAAGTCTGGACACACTGCCAAGAATCTGGATTCCTTTTTAAAGTCTCCAGATGTCTTATGTCTGTAGAACTGGGCTTTGGGAAATTGTTTATTTGTTGGTTTATATCAGGACAAGAAAGAGTACATTGCCTTCTTGATTCTAATTCAAGGCACTTCCAGACTCTGAGAAGCATACCATGCCTTTCAGACATTTATTTTTATCTTTTAATGTTCTGAGTTGAACTTTTGTTGACTGCATCAAAGCTGGATTTATTTGATACATATGTATGTGTGTGTGTATATATATATATATTAACCATATATTGCATCTGTGTGTAAGCAAAGTCACAACGATAAATATTTAATAAAAATGGGAATTCAGATTGTGAGCTGGGGAGATTGTTAGAAGCTGACTCTTTATAACCTTGGCGTATCTCCATGAACACAATGGGAAATAAAAGCAAAAACAACAAGCAAAACCACGCTATTTTCCAATAACATTAAGTTCATTCGGACTCATGACCACCCCATTTAGAGTTTTAGAGTAGAACTGTACTCCATCAGTAACTGAACTTTTGGAAACAAATCAGCAAGACTTTTTTCAAAGCTGCCTCTGGGTGATTAAAGAAGGCAATGTCCTAGTACAGAGAGCTTAACTACTTGCACCACCAAGGGAAGTCAAGCAGGGCCTGAGTGACCTTTCTCTATGGTGTTTCTGAATCGCTCATGTGCTAGAACACATGATCTCAATCAACTGGGTCTATCTGGGCTCTGAACGCGGATTCCAGTGATATAGGTAAGAAGGCAAGGATACCAACTATATTACTGAGGTGCAAGCCTATTGCTTTTAGAATAAAATGTATTATCATTGATCTAAAATAGAAGTAGCACTAAAGAGTTTAATTCTGCATGAACATCATGAACTGCTTTACTAACCTACATCAGATCTTGAAACATTTGACCTACATGGCTTGTCTGTTGTTGTGATGTCGGAAACTATGCAACTCATATTTCAAATACCAGCAGGCTCGCCCATGGAGAACAGGGTTCAAAGAAGCTTCCGGATGAAAATAGACTAAGAAAAACTCAAGCCAAACTCACTGATGTTGTTTCTATTCCAATTAATAGTGACACTGTAGAGCAGAATGGAACTGACTAGGTGGGCTTCGGAGGCCATAAAGGAACAAAAAGCTCATCTTTCTCCCCTGGAAGCAGCTGGTGTACTTGAACTGCTAATAGTTAACAGTGTACCTCAAAACCCATTGCACCACCAGGTCCCACAGCCTAAAGACAGACTTTTAGCAATTAAAGATCACAACAGAACCTTGTCTGACTTGCATGCTTTGGACAGGTTGTTGTCAGCAGGAACCAATCATGATAGGAGGAAGTAGAGGGTCAGTTAAGCTAAGAGAGACCCTTGGTGAAATGGATTGACACAATTGTGACAAAGATGAACTTGAACATGTTGGAGTTTGTGAGGATGACAGAATTTTTTTCTGGACATTTCGTTCTGATACGTAAGTTTGTACTGAATCAGAATTGACTCAATGGCAGCTGTTTATTTATGTAGGTCATAACTAGAGGGATCTGAGAGTTCCACTTGAAGAAATTCATGTCTTCTAGAGAAACAGGGATTTTGACTCTTATTCACTTTGGTGTGGGACCCTGGTGGCGGGGTGGTTATGCATTGGGCTGCTAATCACAAGGTTGGAAGTTTGAAGCCACCAGCTGTGCCGCAAGAGAAAGATGAACAGTTACAGTCGTGAAAAATCTGCAGGGGCCACTTCTATCCTGTCCTACAGGGTCACTGTGAGTCATAATGGACTCAATAGCAGGGAGTTGGATTTTGTTTTCTTTTGTTTTATCCACTTCTGTGTCCACAATGGCTTAGGAAGATGCAAGGCACATGTTTGTTGCTTAGTTTACTAACTGATTCGCTTTTGAAATGAGATGTAGATGTTCCCTAATCAGTGATGCTTCTGTTGTTTGTGTTAGGTGAAAGGTTTTCCCACAATAATGAATGCATTCTTCATGGAAATGGGTTGATTACAATGAAAAATGGGTGCACACTTTAACCTTGCTGGCAGGGAATAGGTACAGCTCTTCCTAATGTAATCCTTCAGGCAGTGACATCATCAGGGTTGGTGTCACCAGGGCAGTAACTCATGATGTCACTCCTGTGCCCTTTGGACTGCTTTCCAGACCAGACTATACAGAATCCTTAGTACTGTTTATTGTCAATGTTGAGCATAGACTAATCTTTGATAAATACTGTTGGAAATTGCTTGATACAGCAGCTCAGGGAATCATATGAATATTGACACTGGAATTATTTTGTACAATAGTCCTACATTGGATGACAATCTTGCGACATTGTTAGTAACTGGGGAAAGGCTTTTAAAAATTATTTTTGCCTTCTTTCATTTTACTCCTTCAATCTCAAAAAAGTTATTGATATCGGTTCACAAATGACTGAAGCATTACAGAAGATGGTAGCTGAAACGTAAGAAAATGGACCAAAATTAGTGATTAAAATCACAGGCAGCAAGTCAATAATCAGTGCATGCTTGTAATACCTGCACACAAAACCATGTGATTCGTGGTGGGAAATATGACATCTCTGATCATAATGCATTAAACACACACACACACACACACACACACACACACAACTCATTGCTAATTCTGACTCACAGCGTTCCTGTAGGACAGACTAGAACTGTCTCTTCTGTTTTATAGACTAAATCGTTACAGGAGTTTACAGCCTCATCTTTCCTTTCAGTTAGCAATGCAGTAGGTAACCCACTTAGAAACCACTGCAGTCATTCCTATTAAACTAAAAGCAAAATAATAATAATAAAAACACTAGTGTCATCTAGTTAGTCCTGACTCATAGCGACCCCATTCAGTGAAATGAAACGCTTCCTAGTCGTCCACAAACTTCACAATTGCTGTTGGGTTTGAGCCCACTATTTCAGCCAATGTGTCCGTCAATCCCTTTGAGTGTTTCCTCCTTTTCCATCTTAGCAAGCATGATGTCCTTGTCCACGGGCATCATGAGAAACCCTTCTCATAACATGTCCAAAGTACATGAGACAGAGTTAGGCCATCTTTGCTTCCAAGGAACATTCTAGGTATGATAGCATAACAGTTTAGCCTTGTAGGTATATTGATACATGTAAGTGGGGCTTACCAAAAACATTGTTATTATAACCAGTTCCAGAGCTTTTTTTCAATAAAAAATAATAAATTTCTACTGAAATAAAAATTGTATCGATAGCCATACTGCGTGGTGGCCCCCTCAAACTCACTCAGTGCTGGGCCTGTACCCTCCCTGCTAGTGACATCGCTGACATAGGTGACACTGTGCACTGGTATTTGCCTCCCTTCATAGTGAGATCTGTTTGCACCTGTACGGTGAAACATTTAAACATGTATGATTTTCGCAATTCTGGTTCGTGGCTCCTAAGACTTAGTCTTCATTTATGAGAAAACCATATGACCTTAGGTAGTCCTCCATAAGCTCAGGGCCTTTTCAGAAGCGCTCCCAGTAAGACCAATAGCAATGGTACACTGATGACCTTGAAGGGACACTCTGCATCTAGAAGTAGAGCAGTGATTACATAGCTCCTCTAAACAACTCTTTGAGTGCTCAGCACAGAAGGGTTAATCCTGCAAAGCTGTAGCACAGAAAGGTCTACGATCAAATTGTTAATTTTTGTTTTGTTGGTTTTTCTACCAGTAAAGGTGTTTGAAAACATGCAGTCTCTGGGACGGGACGGGAATGTCTTCTAAACAGATACTTCAGTAGATTTTAGGAAACCTGTAGACCCAGGAGCCCTGGTGGCCCAGTGGGTGACAATTGGGCTAAAACCTCAAGGTCAGCAACTGGACACTGCCAGCTCTTCTGCTGGAGAAAGATGAGGCTTCTGAACCTATACAGATTCAAAGTCACAGAACCTCAAAAAGACAGTCCTACTCTATCCTCTAGGGCAGCGGTTCTCAACCTGTGGGTTGTGACCCCTGTGTGGCTTGAACGACCCTCTCACAGGGTTCATGCGATTCATAACAGTAGCAAAATTATTTATGAAGTAGCAATGAAAATAATTTTATGGTTGAGGGTCATCACAAGATGAGGAATTGTATTAAAGGGTTGTGGCATTAGGAAGGTTGAGAACCACTGCTCTAGGGTCACTATGAAACAGAATTGACTCAATGACACTGGCTGATGAGTGGAGCAGAAAGCTGGAAGTCATTGCAACGAGTAATCTGCTCTATCTTCCTACCTTGGACACGATACCAAAAGGCAACGTGGTCGCTCTTGTTTACACTTTAGCCTTCTATCAGCAATGGGAACATTCAGGGTAGAAAATCACTGGTATGGAGACTCTCTGTGGTGCCGCACGTACTATCACCGTGTCCCTTCCTCTCAATGATGCCAAGCCATTCAATGCTGTTCTTCTTATTTTTCTGTATGTGAGTCAGCCACTTTCTCAGCGAAGGAAAAATAAGAAACAAGTCAAAGTGGTATCAGAACCATAATGGGCCCTGTCAGTATTTGATCGTGTCAGAACCCATGAGTTTATCAGAGCTCTAGTTTGTGGAGGTCTGTAGACCCAGAGAGCCAGCAGTACAGGCTGTCTGTTGGATTACACAGTGCCCTAGTGACATAATTGGCAGAGGTCTGTGGCTTCACCTAGTAGCTGGGAAGACGAATAAGACGGTGCCTGCTTTGGGGGGGTTGTTATTAAGAAAGACGCTATGAGGATCCTGGTCTAGGAGGCAGTTTCTGGTGCATGCTCTGAAGCAAACCGAAGGCTTTTCATAAACTCTGATTCTAGGCCCAACGGCTAACAGCGTCAACAACATATTTCAGAAAGTTGCTCCAAGAGTGGAGAAGACAGGGAAACAAAAGGACAGTGGCCCAGTGGGCTGCCAGAGGTTCATCATGAGCAAGTTATGCTCCCAGTGATCTGAAAAGATAATCCCCATCTGCGTATCTCAGGGTTAGGCAACAGTTCATGGGGGTTTAAGGAAAAATCGTTTTTCCTTAAAGACCTGTCAAGGTGTGGCCATATGTGTTAGCCTGGGTAGATTAGAGAAACATAGACACTCATATGTGTATGGCACTTTTATCTAAATGTAAGTGTACATTAGGAAAGCATCCCAACCCAGTCTAGTCCAAGCCCTTAAGTCCAATATTAGCCCACATGTCCATTACCAGTCTATAAAGTCTTCTTCAGACTCACAAAATGCATGCAATGACACCAAGTGCTGGATGATCATAGGCCAGTGGGTATGAAGTCCTGTGGGTCCAATGGTGTTGTAAGCATCTCCGCACTGGCAGGGGTCTCGACGTGGCTTCTCTGATTCCCAGGGCAGGGGGTCTATCAGTGTAATACCATGTGTCTTCTCGGTAGAGCATCTCCAATGGAGTGAGCAGAGAGAGTCTCTCCCACCTCCAAGAAGGACAAAAAACAGAATTCCCAAAATTCTCAGGAGACAACCATGTCCATGGCCTCATTGGCTATGATGTGATTGGCAGAGTAGACTCCACCCCTTCACTCTTAATCCTCTCAAGTCCCAAATGGACACCAGATGATGTAAGTGCCATGGCATGCTTTTATTGTATTACTTAGAGAAGGGAATGCTTAGGTAGGTGTGATTGTGATGTTATTTATCAACTGACCAGATAAATGAGGAAGCAGGTTGGAGGGTGAGTAAAGTAGGTAATCCTCTGAGTTGTGCAGAATCCTCCAGCGGGCAAAGTCAGAATTGTGCTGGTATTCCACTATCTGAGGGTTTCTGCAGCATTCTCACCCCTGGTTGCTCCTTACACACTCCCAGCGCTCTCCAACTCAAATTTCTCGTCCACACCCAACAATTGAAACACAGACCTGATTTCAGGGTTGAAGCTGGGGCAGCCGTTTTCGCTTTGCTTTGTTTCCAATTCCCCAGTTGGTTCTAATTGCAGTCAATGTTAAGAATTATTGACTGGAAGGTTCTAAGATGATATTTGGCAAGAAAAGGCCAATAATCAAATGACCGTTTCTGTAGTTACTGAGCTGTCGATTATCTAAGATGATCTCTTGATGTGCATCCAAGTGCAATTAGTCGCTGGGTTCTGGCAGGCAGGAACAGTTAGTGTCCAGGTGGGTCTGATAAATGGATCACCACCCACGGAAGCTTTCTGGACTCCCCCGCAGTAGAAATGGAGAAGTAACCCTTTAGGAAGTACGCACAGTTTGCTCGGTGGAAGGCATCTTTCCGAAAAGACTTCTCCGCGCTCCTCAAGAACTCCAAATTTCAAGCAACTTCTTTGTTTTATATGTAGTCATCTTGCTAACCTCTCTAACTGAATGCTGCAGGTAGCTAATCAATTTATGTCAATTTCACTGATACTGCTCTTTGCGCCATCAGATTTTTGTTTTTGATAGGGATGACATTGTGATTATACTGGACAAAATCTCCACAGCTTGGTGGACAGAATAACTATGGGTAAAACAAGAAACTAGGTACTTCCAAGGAGGCCCACGATCTTGGACACACTACAGGGTGATCATGGCAAAGGGCATGTGTAAGGGAGCCTCTTGTCAATTCTGACAATCTGGGTTGTGGTGAACTACTGTCTTTTCCTTTGGGACTTAGACCAATATCCAGTTGAAAAGGTTAGGAGGGAGACCAACCAGAACTTGGATTTAGACAGTGTCGTAGTCTGATCTAGAAGGGAAAATGCTTCCCAATGTTCAGAGGTCTGTGATGACTTGATTGATGAAAGTTATAAAGGAAAGAAAAGGAAGGGTTTATGGAGGTAGCAGCAGTCTTGAGTTTTAGAATTAATGGAGAAGCTGTGAAGAGAAACTGTCAGTAATCTGTGGGAGCTCAGAACAGGGGGACCCTGGACTAGTGAAGCCAACGAGTTGTGCCTGGGCACGTGGACAGGGCAGAATGCGTTCAACTGGTCTAAGAGTGCAAGACTTGTCTTGTGTAGCAAGTTTGCAGCCTGACCTTGGGAGAACAGAGTTTATCCAGTAGCCAAGAGGACTTCATGGTTGGCTGAAAAACCATGGGTCTATAGCTCCCTGAATTCCCCCTGCCCGGGGTCAGGATGATTTCCAAAGTCATTTCAGGGCTGGACCTGCAGGTCGAGATAAGTGGTTCCAGCTTCTAAGGTTAGAAAGATACAGAGGTAGGCAGCCAAATGGATGGTCACCATCCCCAAGTTTTTTGTTTTTTTTCTTCAAACTCAATTCCACTTTTCTCCCCCAACTGCAGTTCTGTTATGTGGACATGTTCTAAGAGTATGTTTAGAGAAAAACATGAAATAAACTTTCCAAGTCAAGCACCTTTAGGGGCTGTAGCAAAATGGTTAAAGCAACTTCACAGAAAGAACAAAATCATTCATTGCAGAGAACAGTGAAATGCATTTGGCTTTCTCTGGTTTCTATGCCGTCAATAAATGCATATTATTAATACACAGTGAGAAATTCATAACTCTCATGGAAGTGTATTTACTTATTGATAAAATATGATATTTTTAAAAAGTGACTGCTCTTCTTATTCCGATTTATTTCAAAGCGTGTACTTGTTTCCAAATGTGCTCTGTTCTTATTTGAGTTTTACAAATGGCTGTTCTTTTTTTCCCCTTTGAAACAGAAAATCGTAAACATGAGGCATATAGCTTGCTAAAATAACAATAGCTGACACAAAGAAACACACACACACACACACACACACAAACACACGCATGCACGCCCGCCCGCCTGCACGCACATTCTCAAAGCCACCCTGAGAAGTTGGAAGAGCGGTGTGTTAACCAACATATTGCTGAGCTAGCAGCGAAATAACCGACTGCATACACCCCTTTTGTATCATCAAGTAGTGTGCATTCTTAACTTGATAATGGAACCAAATTTGGAGAGAACAGGCCCTTGAGCTTCAATTTATTTGTTTCACAATCACAGCCTCAAACTGAAGGGAAAATTATGCTGCAGTTTGATAAATAAAGCACTATACATTCAAAAACGAAACGCAAAATGAACACTTTCAGAACTTCCAATAATCAAGGAGCTTAGATTAATTCCATCAGCAGTTGAGAGTTGTTGTTTATTTTTTTGGTTGTTGTTGGGAATTTGCTGGGGAATGTCGTATGAAAGCACGCTAAGTAGTGTCTGATTATATCAGCGTCTCTACTTCCTTTTAGAACACACATCTGTTGTTGTGGGGGGTTTCCGGGGTGGGGGGGAGCGTGGTTGTGGTGATTATAGAAAGACAGCAAAACCAAATATTTTAAAGCAGATGAGAAGAAACCCAGAACCACTTGGCTCACAAATGCTGTAACGCTTTCCACACCCTCGCACAATGCAGGGGGCAGCCACGCAGTTCCTGGTGGCCTGTGCTCCAATCACCATGCTGCTCCCGTCAGCTGGCCAACTGGAGATGCCTTTCCTCCTTGATTCCCTTCGCTCTTTTTTAATTGTTGTTACTCTGTTTTGCCTGAAAGCTGCAGTATCTCACTGTTCATTATTCTCGGTCCAGTCAAATCCTGTCCAAATTTAACTCATTGTGTCTTAAAGTCAATCTCTCGCCCTGGGCCCGTGCGAGATGAAAACTGGACTTTCCTGTGGCTCTCTTTTTAAACATTTCCACGGGCTACGTAGATGATTTGTTTTCTCAGCCCAATTCTGAATCCATTGGACCGTGTTTCTTTCAGATTTTACATTTCTAAGTTGAAATCTGTCCAATTATTGACAAGAAATGATTCTTATCCTGGCTCCCAGCTATGCAGACCTAGTTCGGCAGAAGTTATGCTGACCTGGTAGCCCCTCTTCGGTGTATTTCATGGTGAACCTTCTGCGGAGCCTTTCTGAGCCAGGAAAGCAAAGCAAAGCAAACCAAAACAAAAAAGTCAGGAAGGTTGAGAAACTGGTTTCTCCGATGAACCTTGCATTCCAGCGCATCCAACTCGAGTTAAGTGCGCCCTGCAGAAAACCCATAGAAATGGGAAAGTTACTGTCATAAGTCAATGGTTGTTTGCTACGCCTCCGTTAGAGTGGCTGGTTGTAGCTCATTTCATCGTGATGTTTTATTCGTACTCGGTGCAACAGTAATTGGGTCTTAAACATGATAAAGTATCTTAAAGGCTAACTTGGTGGCTGAACTGCCTACAACAGGTTTGTAGCTCTAGTTAAAGAAGGTTAATCAAAGCTAATGCATCTGTTTTATCCATCGCCGGGAGTTTATCAGAACAGTGCCTGAACTTAAAACCTGGATTGCTTAGCAAAATCATCTTAAGCATAATAATTCTGCAAGTGTCTTTGATGCGTCGGAATACTTGTCTGGAAGACGCCTACCAGCTCAGTACTCTTGTCTTTCCCCTGCTCACTGGTGTGGCATGAACAATCTCAGTCTCAGGAAAATACCAGGGACGAAATGCAATCTCACACGACAGCTTCCAATGCAAGCATGTCAAGAGACTGTTGCATTCAGACGCTCAGAAAGACTCTGCTCCTTATGAGAGAATATGAGGAGCCCCCTAATAAGGCTAATTCATTAGAACAAGCATTTGTTACTAAAACACACCACGGAGGACCACAGGCATCCCAGCCAGCCAGTGTGTCAATTAAAGTTGCCTCCCTGGAAAACACAGGCTGCCCACCAACTCTTACCCCCAGTTGTTTTCTTTCCTTATTAGATATGTGATTAAAGTGCACAAGTTCATAATTTATCGGGCAGCAGAGGACAAGGAAGTCTCTGGTCATGACAGTGTTCCTCACTTAAAATTTTTTTATTTTTTTTTAAGAAGAATTTCAATCGTCTGTGTAGGTCTATTTCATAGGCACACGAGCACAGCTGTTTGCTTGGGGAATACACCTCGTCGCCTTGAAAGCATGTCTTGCTGTATTTTGGGGAGAAAAAAAAAACTCACAGCAAGAGATCATCCTCCAAATATCTGAATTCACAGTGGTGGCGAGTTTTTAATCTTAATCCCAGCATTTACCGAAAACACACACACACTGTGTGCACCCGACACCTTTGTCCCCATTTGGTGCTCAGTGGTGCTTTGGAATGAGATTCATAGCAGGCCAAGCTGTTGCTGGCATCTTGAGCCCCCTGCCAACAAGACAGAAAGAAGGGGTGGAGGGCCATTGTCACTTTCCCTCCTGCTCCCTTTTTAAACCTAAATAATATTTGTCCTTTGGGGAGGGGAGGGGGTGAACAGGAGAGCTGCATGCAAAACAAGGCGGAACCAGTACGGATGGAGGGGACCAAACCCTCACACCCCGGTCACTCAGGAAGCTGAGCCTTGGTCCAGTCCGGGAAAGGCCCAAATCACAATCCCAGATTTCAAAAGCATCTTTTCCAGTTTCACAAGCCGCAGCCCCCTTGATGAAAACTAGTTGCGAAATTCAGTGCCTGCCTGCGAGGCCTCAGCTAATTAGAAAAAATGGGCTTTTTTTTTTTCCTTTTTTCCTTTCTTTCTTTAGCACCTTTTCTTTCAAGCATTTAGTCTCAGGAGGGGGATCCAGGCTCTTGGCTGGGCTGTTTTGAAAACACGCCTTTGAATGCCTCTCCCTAATTCACGCCTTTTGTTTTTCAGCTTTTGTGTTTGCCAGCTTGACCATATAACATTATACATCTGGTGTATAGCTTGTTGGGGGCTTTTTTCTCCCAGGGATCCTATGCATTCCCTATAGGACCCTCCTGAGCTTCAATTTGAGCGATCATGTAACATAAAGGGGTGAAGGAGGGCCGAGGAGGCTGGGGGAGGGTGGGAGGGCGGCCAAATGGGGGAGGAGGCCTGCGGTGGGGAGGGGGGGAGGGGGGGAGACAGAGAAATGAGTGAAACATTAAAAAAAAAAGTTGAAAAGAATTCTTTCGCTCTCTTTTTTCTTCTCACTGTTGCGACTGGACCCCGAGTCAGCTGGCGACAAGGCTTCGGTGGGAAAATGACGGGGCCACAGAATAGATAACTCATTGGAATTCTGGCAACATATTCGTAAATAAAACAAAAGTGAGGAGGCGGGCAGTGGGGGCGGGCGTGTGTTCCTGGGGAGGCACAGAGCTCGCTGCTGGGGTAGGGGCCATTTCCAAGACCGGCTCCCTCACTGGCTTCATGCAGAGGAATTCTAAGATGGTCACAGGACAGGAATTCGGACGGTTTTGCCCAGCCTTGTTTCTCAGAGCGCTTGCAGCTGGAGATGTTTATTATTACAACTGGGGGATGCTCTTGCAAAGACACTTTGCAGGCCGGAGGAAGCTGGGAATGGCCATCTTGTTTCTTCGCAGCAGGCAAGGTTGTCGCTGCAGAAAGACTTTTTTCCCGCCCCCACCCCACCCCCGTTAAGATCTGAAGGTAGTTGGGGCAGCGCTTTTCTCCTACCTCCTTGAGAGAAATCACCCAGATTTAGTCTGCGATGATCTTTCCCCACCCCTATCTCCTGTGTATCTGTCCTTAAACAGCTTGCATACTTCTGGGAAGCATGGTGTTTATGTGAGTTTCCTAGCGCCCCAAGAGTCCAGTCTTCTAGCTGATCCTGCTATGTGTGTGTCTTGTTAGGCAATCTTGGCCTCAGCTCAATTCCCTCATCTGAAAAATGGGCACAGGGAAAGCACCAAGGACATGATTCTTAATTTTCACAATCTTGTGGGGTTTTTATAATGGGCTATAAAGATAGATAATTACACATACATTACATATTTTATGTATGCACACACACACACAGTAAAGGGTTCCAAAGGGCTTTAGAAGACAATGGAATTTTTCCACTTTTTGAAGCCCCGTGAGTGTGTGTGTGTGTGTGTGTGTGTGTGTGTGTGTGTGTAAAGAGAGATTTGTACACCATCCCACTGTACCGAAATGCTGCTTTTCAGGCTGGATGAATTTGGTTTAATGAAACCCAGAATACAGAAGACAATATGAGAATATTTGTTCCCGATAGTTAAAGCTGATACCGACAACCAGGTTTCTTTTTTACTGCTGAACAAGTTCCAAAGTAACACTGGGCAGGTAAACAGCCAACTTCTTTTCCTGCAAAGTTTCTAAGTTACTGGTGTTGTGCGGAATTCAAAGGGGGTGGGTGGTTGGTAGGTACGTAGCTAATTTTAAATCTAGAAATGTGGGACATGCAACAAACACCACAGTGTAGTTGGGAAGGTTCTGAAGCTTGCGGTGCAGAGTTTATTTCAGATGTGCAACAACTTGTAGATACAATTTTCAAAAATAGCCAAGGGCTACATTGTGAGAAAGAATACTATAAATATTCCGTTTACTCTCCTCCATTTGTAGCTATGTTGACCAGCTGAGGAACCCCAGGAGAAGAGATTTTCTACTTGGAAATCTGGCGCTGACTGTCCTTAATTGATCTAGCCAACTGACCAGTCATGTTGTTCCACAGGTTAGCACTACCCAGTTAAGAAATGTGCATAGGAAATGGTAAACATCATTTTGTTTCATTTTAAAATTTTTTCACTAGGACACGTTTCTGTTCCAATCTGACGCATAATTACACAATAGGTTAATTTTCAGACATCTGGAGTTTTGTTTTCCTTTTTCCTAAGCCTTAGTCAGGCTAGGAGAAACTGTCTCCTACCACAACTTTGGGTTGTATCCTAAATTGAAAAATAACTTACCTGAGGGAAATACTCAACTGAAAAAGTCTGTGTATTTACTCTGAATTCCTAGTGATGTTGTTGTCTGTTTTTGTTTGTTTGTTTGTTTTATTTGGTTTCATAACATGGAGAAGTAAAATAAACACCTTCCACAGAAACCAAGGTTTAAACATAGGCTCTAGTCAAAATTCTGAATGAATAGCTTAGCTGCGGAATATAACATTGTCCTAGTAAAAATATCACGAAGTGTAAGCTCAGAACGGCCTGCGTTTTACTGCAAACATTCTATCCCTATGCCCTCGAGTCTGCATTTATTTATAAAAACAGCATCCCTCTTTATTATATTTTCACGTATATGGAACAGCTCCTTATCATTCTCTACCAGATCGCTTGGTGAGACTTAGACCCCCAACCCAGCCCACCTGCTCTGCTGGTTCACACGTTGCAGCCCAGGGAACAGTAGTCCCCATTATGTCCCCAGGTACCGGTTTAGTTCTGATTCTGGCAGAGACGAGAATAAGCCGGGACCTTGGTAACCAGTAGCAGCAATAGCAACAACACAGTAAACAAAAAGAAAAATTTGCAGTTACCACTTAAGAACACAACCTTCTGTTGATTTACCAACTCCCTTTAAATGGTAGCTGTTCACAACTCATACAGAGACAGGATATCCTCTGCCAATCACAAACCCGATTTCTAATAATCCCCAGGTACTAATAATCCACGAATCTGACTATATGCCAGTTGGCTCTGTGCAGCAGTTTCTATTTGGTTTTTGCAGCAGGGAAGTCTTACCTTTCTTTGGAAAAGAAAAGTGCGGGGGGGAGAGGGGGAGGGTTTGAGTGAAGCTGAGGAGTGTGGAGCGAAAACACATGGACATTTAATGTGAAAGTTTCTTGTTGCCATAAAGCTGTTCCGTTTGGCATGCAGACTGTTATCAGAGGGTCCCTTTGACATTACTTGAGCCTTTCAGTAAGTAAGACAAGCCTGCAGGATTAGGTTGTCAACTTTAACCTGTCATCTAGGGCTGGGGGAGGGGGCAGGGTTAATGCTCTGCTTCCCTTTCCTTTCGGTAGCATCTGCCTTCCCAAGCTTTGGAGCCAGCAGCCAAGGTTGTTCATAGATGACGACTACAGCCCCACGTCCATCACGGATGTCCCGCTGCTGGCCACTCTGTGCAAGTATGAATTTTATCTCTGACGAGGGTTTCATGTGGCAGCCCTGGAGCCGGCCGCCCAGCGCATGGCTGCACACTTTAAGAAAGCTAGTGGGCCTTCTCCCAATCAACTGTCAGGCAACATGAAAGGCCTGGAACGTGCTGACTTATGCAACAATATTTAGCCATCTAAGGATTCCAGAAAGCCCACGATTTTGCTTTGTTGGAGCTGACAGGAAATTTTGATACTTATCGAGTGACACTCCTGAGGCCCCCCCAAATAAAAAAAAAACGCGAGTCTACTCCTTTCAGCACTATCTTTATTTGTAAAGCCGTCTTGTGCTTTGAAAACAAGTAGGCCAAAACAGGCACTTCACTTAAGTCTGTGGAAAAAAAGGAGAATGTAGCTCAGCCTCTCTGTTTGCACCAAACTGCCGCCCTACTAAAGCTTGAGAAGTTACTCTTTTTAAAATGAGAGATTTATTGGAAAAAGAATTTGCAAACTCTCTGAATGCCCAGCTAACAGGTGGATTCTGCTGATAACTCTAAAATTATTCCTTCTGTTTATTAACTTGGAAAATCGGCCAACTGATTGGTGTTTTATGTTTCTCAGCTTTGGAATGTTTAAAAGCGTCTTAGAAATCTCTGCTTAATAAGTCTAAGAAACAAATGTTCCGAACTGGTCCTGTAAATTGAAGCTTTATTCTGTGCGAAATTATATCCACCATCCTGATGACTCATCACCTTTAACCACCATGGGGAGGAAAATCATATTATCATCTTGGGTGGGGAAATTTGACTGGGAATATTGGGTTGCAGCAGAACCAAGTTTGAGTTTGGAGGTTTAAAGTAAGAGGGATGTTAAAGAAAAATCACCCTCACGTTATCAGAATAGAGTAAATCCTGAGTTATAGACCACTTGCACTTAAATATATTTGTAAATTCACTCTCACTTGGAACCAACACCAACTCGGTGGACATTATTCATTAGAATCACCTTCACTGGCTGCATGCATGTGCAGCGTTAAAATTCACTGAAGAAGCTTCTAAACTTTTCATGCGCTCATGTAAGAATAAATAAGAACCATGCGAACCTATTCTGACTTACCTCCAAAGTCCACTGGGAAGACACTTAGGAACAGATCTCAGTGGGAACCCCGGTGGGGCAAGGGGTGGGGGGGCGGTAGGCGGCCTGTACTCTCAATGGTCTCCATCAGTAATGCTGTGCCTGAGGGCATACCCTTGAAGATGCTGGAGATGGCAGTGTTAAGGAAAGACCCGTTGGCATTAAGGCGTTACTTCTGGAATCCTGATTGGAGCACTAGAAAGGAAAGGGGGATTTGTAACCGCACGATCAACAAGGAGAACTCTGGGAAAGAACCTGCTTGTTCTGCGAGGAAGATTCGCTTAAACAAAGGCATTTAGGGTCGTCTGCTTTTCATGAAAATCACATACATATGGCCTTTGAAAATTGTCACTGAAGATGGTTTTGCTCTAAGGTAGAATTCACCACTTTATAGCTTTTTGGCTGCAAGTCTCAGGTTTGGCTTTTTTTCCCCCCTCCTCTCTCCCTGGCTTTTGGCCTGCAGCCCAATAGGAATGTATGATCACTAGCACAGTAGTTAAAATCTCTGAGTCTTTTTGAAGTGCCTTCGATGTTACAATGATGGGATGGTTGATTGCTTTAGCAATTTAGAAAGGAACTTTATTCTGCCCCCTAGTGGCAGACATGCTTAATGATGCTTCAAGATACATTCCCTCTCCTCCCCCATATTTTAAGGACATGGGGGTAGTGTGGGAGTTACCTAAGAAGTTTATCCATCTTCTATGGAATATATGTTTATTTTAAGCAGAAAACCATCCAAACTGAGTGGGGTCATGAGATCATCTCCTATCATCTGACTGTTAGGGCACTTTGCTGTACTTTGCTAAACAACAAAGCACGAGAAACAGACGATTCTCCAGGCCATAAGCCTGGGATTTATTAATGTGCAGTCATGGAGTGCACAGTAGAGGCAGAGGCAGGGATACATCTGCATGTATGCACTTATTTGTTTATCGATCTATCTAAAGAAAGGAGTGGATAAAGGCAGACCTTGTAAAACCTCGCCGTTCTGCTCACACCACTGTTTGTCCACAAGAGGCAGCAAAACTATTAACACTAATTATAGCACTGGTTAGTGCACAGGTCCCAGCCCTTTCGTGCTGAAAATCATAAAGAAAGCCAGGTACGACCAGTGTCACGACAGGCCTTCTGGTACTGAGGTTTGGATGTTGGAAACTTTTTAGCACATATAGCTGTCCCCTTCTCCTCCTCCTCCCCACCACTGCTCGGTCCAACCCAACAAACAACAAAGTGGAAGGGATTTATTTTGTATTACCCCCTAGCCTGTGTTCTGTTTGTTTTTCACTCTTGAACGTGGAATTCTTACCCTGCACCGAGCAGAGGCACAGGGGCACACCGCCCCACATGTGCATGCCTAAGCCATGCACCAGGGAAAGCTCATGCTGGAGGAAGATGAGGAGGACTAAGGAGGAGGAAGGGGCGGAGGGGTCCGTGGAGAGAGGACGGGACAGCTGGACCATGTGTAATGTGTCAGTTTGCCTCCATGCCACTATTGTGTTGCTGATGTTGGAATGCAGAGAAGGCTCTAGTTTATTGAATAAGGAGGCATGTAAATTCCAGTTGTCAACATGTGACGTTCCTTGAACAAAGAGAGAGGGCTTCTCCATACCCGTATTTGATTTCTGGTCACAGCTACACATTTTCCTAAGCTCTTTTTTTTTGCCACCAGGCAGCATCTGGGTAACCTTCTCATTTCACACTCCAGGTTTTATTCCATGGGGTGAGCCCTTGCTGGAAAGGCAGATAGCTGGGCGACCAGTCGCCATGGAGTCAGGGGACCCTCAAAATGAATGCTAAGAGCTCCATTGCGAACAAACACTGAACAGTATCTTTAAAGGGGGATATTTGCTATGGTTTTATTTATTTCAGTCTAAAAAGCAAACCCTTTACTGAGGAAGAATATGGGAAAGAGAGAACAACAGGAATGCAAAGGCTCTTTTGCTTGTGGAGCGTGTTTAGTCACCGGGTTGTAACCATGTCAATTTAATCCCTTCTTCACAAACTGCACTAGGGAACTTCACGATCCACACAGGGCCAGAAATGCATTCACTTCTTATCTTTCTGTCTTGCTGTGTAGCTCCCCACCCTGTCCCTGTGGTTTGAGAGACACTGCTGACATCTCTGTGATTGTGAGTGGGGTTCTGGGAAGCTTGCTATAAACTGGAAGAGGAGGAGGACGAGGAAGAGGAAGAGGAGGAGGAGGAGGAAAGAGAAAGGCATTCATTGAGTAAGACCAACTCCAGAGCAGCCTGTTTCCTGGGAGTTTAATTAAAGAAAGAAAATTCTATCCCTTTTTCACACAGGCAAACATTATTCATATTTTGGAGACCTCTGATGCCGGTTGCTTTGTAATAGAAAGCAGAGAACATTTTGTGGTAGAAACTGAAGTTTCTCTCTCTCTCTCTCTTCACTGGAGAATTTCATATCAGAGGACAATTCACAATGCTACGATCTTGAAATAGCCAAGTTCCCCCACATGTCCCCATTAGAGACTAGTCTCTGTGATTCCTCTCAGAGGGACAGCAAAGGGGACCCTGGCAATATACATATATTATAATGCTCAAAGTATGTTATGATGAAATATACATTATGTTTTAAAATGTTGCGCACATCGTGAAACTTCTTACAGAGGATATTTTCTTGATATTGTGGCTGGAAGTGAGTTTCAATCCTGCTTTCAAAGCCATTTGAACAAAATAATCTGGTTTAAACCATAATATTTTTGTACTCAAATCCATCTATTTCCAAGGAGATTGACTTCAATTTAGAAATGACATGGGGAGATGTAAATCAATTAATTTCAAAAGATACAGAAGTAGCTTCTTTTCAATATCACTCAGTGGTTTTGAAAATACCCCAACTACCATCAGCCTCTATTTTCTACTTCTCTACCAAGGAAAAGACAGCCCCACTCAGGCCAGGGAAGGGTAGAGAGAGGGAAAAGACAATGTTTTTCTCCTTCTTACTGGATTTAGAGTGAGGCCTATCAGAATTTTGAATACATACAGAATCAGTAACAATGCCAGGCCAGCCATATGGGAGCCTGAGGCAAAAGGAAAACTCAGCAATACTGGTCCTGTCTTTTTTTTTTTTTTTTCACATTTTGCTATTTATTTACTCAAGTATTTTTTCATTCTTATTGACTCTTTAGTATATTGAATTCAAATATTGCTTTTGTTCCATAATTTTACCTATCTGTGAAAGTCTGCACAAATTGTGCTTGCCTCAACTGCTTGACCTTAATTATGGGCCTGCTTACATAGCGGGAAACCACACTTTGTTTGGTTCAGTGCAACTTACTGCCAGCAGCTGATTATGACTAATAGGGAGGGGCCTTATATAATAGGGCAGACTTGTCCCTCTGAGTTTTTGAGACTGCAAAAGCCCCCTCTTTGATTTGGTCACTAAAGCATGTTAGAATTCAAAGGGAATCTATTCTACATAAAACACCTTCCATGGAAATCACCGCTACTACATTAATGTAGTGGCCCCTTTCCATATCACTAAGTTGTTATTCAGGGTTTCCTGTGGTTGTTACTAGGTGCTGTTGAGTAGGTTCAACCCATAGCTACCTTACGCACAAGAAAAACAAAACCCCGTACAACCTGACGATTGCTCCCAGACCTGAAGCCCATTGAGGCAGCCCCTGCATCAATTCATCTCATCCAGAGCCTTTCTCTTTTCACCACCCTCCACTGTGCCAAATCCAATATCCTTCTCCAGGGATGGGTTTCTCCTGAAAATATATCCAATATAAATTATTGCCATTCTTGCCTCTAAGGGACAGTCTGCCGTTACTTCTTCTGATACAGATTGCTTTGTCCTTTTAGCAGTCCAAGATACTTTCAATATTCTTCTCCAGCACCACCCATACTTCCAATGCACCAATTCTTCTACAGGCTTCCTAACTCAATATCCAACTTTCACACCCATATGACGCAACGGAGAACACCATGTCTTAGTACAGGTGCACCTTAGTCCGCCAAGTTACATGCTTGCTCTTCAACACTCTAGAGAGGTCCGGGCTAGCAAATTTACCCACTGTAATACATCCTTGGATCTCTCAACTGCTCGTTCCATGAACACTGGTTGTGGATCTAAAATCCTTGACAACTTCAACTTTTTCTCCATTTTTCATGTTCCCCTTTGGTCCAGTTGTGAGAATTTGGGTCCTCCTTACATTGAATCGTAATTCATACTGATGGCTACAATCCTTGATCTCCATCAGCACACACTTCATGTCTCCCTCACTTTTAGCAGGCAACGTTGTGTCGCCTGCCTAAGGAAGGTTATTAATAAGCCTTCCTCCAATCCTGATGCTACATCCTTCATATAATTCAGCTTCTCTGGTGATCTGCTCAGGATAGAGATTGAGTAAATGTGGTGAGAGGGTACAACCCTGACTCACACCTTTCCCGATCATAAACCATCCAGTATCCCCTTGTTCTGTGCACACTACTGCCTCTTGATTCATGTACAAGCTTTGGATGAGCACAATGAAAGGTTCCAGAATTCCCGTTCTTCTCGGGGTCATCCACAGGTTCTTATAGTCCACACAGTCGAACGCCATGGCATAGTCGATGACACACAACTAAACATCTTTCTGGTGTCCTCTGCGTTGAGCTAAGATCCATCTGACAACCACACCCTATTCTGAATCCAGCTTGGACTGCTGTCAATGTGCTATTGCTACCGTTGTTGAGCGATCGTAAGTAAGAGTTCACTTGTATGCACTGTCAATGGTATGGTTCTATAGTTTGAGCATTCTGTTGGGTCACCTCTCTTTGGAATGGGTACAAATATGGATGTATGCCCTCAGTTGACCTCAGTAGTTATTTCCCATATATGACGGAGTGCTTCCAGTACATCTTCAGCTTTCTAAGCATCTCAATGGGCATTCCATCAGATCATGAAGCCTTGTTTGGGACTAATGCATTCCATGCAGTTTGAACTTCTTCCTTCAGCACCATTGGCTCTTGCTCATATGCAACCTCTTGAAGTGGTGGACTGCCAACTCTTTCTTTATGGTACAGTACGTGTATATTCTTTCCATCTTCTCTTGCTACTTCCTGCCTCCTTGCATATTTTGCCTCTAGAATCTTTCAAAATTTCAGCTGGCAGTTTGGATTTTTTTTCTTCATTATTTCAATTAAAGTATGGTGAGTGTGTTCTTCCCTTTTAGTTTTCTGATTCCAGGGCCTCGCACCTCTCATTGTAATATCTGGCTTTGTCTTCTCAAGATGTCTTTTGAAATTTTCTATTCTGCTTCTTGAGTCCATCCTTTCTTATATTTACTTTAGCTGCTCTGTGATTAATAGCATATTTCAGAAACTCTTCTGACATCCACTTTGATCTTTTCTTTCTTTCCTACTTTTAATGACCTTTTGCTTTCTTTATGAATGCTAGTCTTGATGTCTTCCCAGAGCTCATCAGGTGTTCTGTAATTAGTGTTCAATGCATCAGATGTGTTCTTGAAATTCAGGTGGGATAGACTCAAGGTCATATTGGACATGTAAGTTCAGGATAAACCTGAAGGCCATTCAAGCAAGTCCAGGGGTCCTTAACACCCCTCTAAAAACTTTTTGCTATGTGCTCTTCTCTCTCTAGGAACTCACACTCACTGTAGGCAAGTCCATTCTGACTCATCGTGACCCTATAGGACAGGGGAGAACGGCCCCTGTGGGTTTCGCTGACTGTAACTCTCACCAGGATAGAATGCCTCATCTCTCTCCAGTGGAGGGCTGGTGCTTTTGAATGCTCACCTTGACGTTAGCGCCCCCCAGTGCATGAGTCACTACACCGCCAGGGCTCCTGACATGTCGGGTGGAGGAAAGCGAGTTTCCTGCAGGCGGTTTGACTCATGCCATTACTCCAAGGCCGTTTGTTTAAGATCTCTATTACTATGTGGACAGCCGTGCCACAAGTCCGTTGTTTTGACAGAAATTCCTTTTCTCACAGTTGTTTTGTTTTGTTCTCCCCTCACAGTTTAGGAGGCTACATGCCTGAATGCCAAGCACTTGTCTAAGGCAGCGGTTCTCAACCTGTGGGTCGTGACCCCTGTGGGGGTCCAACGACCCTTTCGCAGGGGTCGCATGATTCATAACACTAGCAAAAGTTTGAGGTAGCAATGAAATAATTTTATGGTTGGTGGGGTTGGGGGGCTCCCTACCACATGAGGAACTGGATGAAAGGGTCAGGGCATTAGGAAGGTTGAGAACCACTGCTCAGGGGCTCTGACTTTCTCTGTCAGCTATGGGGGAGGGGCCTTGTGTCCTCAGTTTCTATTTCATAGGTCTTAGAGATCTCTCTGTATCTTGGCATTTTCTCTTCCGCCATCTTTGTCTGCTTGCCTATGTATTACTTTTTATATCCCAAAGGATACTGATTCAAGATACACACAATCGAAATTATGCCACATTAGCATAACAGAAAACCTGTTCTCAAGTGGGAATATAACAACAGGCATAGTTTTAGGATTTACAATGTACATTTTCTGGGGAACATAAGTCAATTAGAAACATTACACACTTTTATCCCCCCAATTTCATGTTGTTCTCACATGCAAAATATATTCACCTCACCATCCCTCCAAAGCGCTCAAACGCACGGCCATCAAGTTGACTCTGATTCACGGCGACCCCTATAGGACAGGGTAAGAAGGCCCCTGTGAGCTTCGAAGACTGGCTCTTTATGGGCAAAGAAGCCTTGTCTTTCTCCCTCATCCCAGATCTTAAATCCACCCCAACTCCAAAAGCTAATCTTCTCAATCAACTAAGTCAAATATGGATGAAGCCTTGGGTGTATTTTTCCTGCAGTAAATTATTTCATCTCTGAACCTGTGAAATCTAGCTTCCAAATTATATTTCCAAAGTACAATGGCCGGTCAGGTTAAAGGTGAGCATTGCCAATGCAGGCGGGAGAAATCAGAAGGCAAGAACAGTTCACACCAAACAACAAACAGAGAGCCTATTCCCAAATGGGATTATAACCACAGACAGAGAAGTAGGATTTACAGCACACATTTTAGAGAAACAGAGTTCAGTTAGAAATGCTCCACTCTCGGCCCCCGAAATTCATGTTGTTCTCACATGCAAAACAATCACCTCATCGTCCCTTGTGGCACCAAATAAGCCCAACACTCAGCAAAACCAATTATATTAACTTGTAAGATTGGAAATTAATCCTCTCTTCTCAAAAGCATCTGGCCAAAGGCCCTGACCTCCAGATATTGGAGAATGGGTTCATCCTCTGAATGCCGGCAGCTGGTTCCTTGGCTCCACCTTCCAGCCCGTTTGAACTGGACACTCGGTGCCTCAAGTTTAGGCTGCTCCCTTCTCTTAGTCTACCTGAAAGGTTGCCCTAACAGGCCCTATTGCTTTACCCCCTCAACTTTAGGGTGTGGTCGTCCCAACTCTCTCACCCCCCAAACCCCCAGTGTACAATTTGACAGTCGCCCACACTCTAGAACCCAGTTGGCAAAGATTTGACTCTTTGAAAGCAAGGTGACCACAGCTCCCCCACCCACTGTGCTCCAGGAGACCAGACCCCCGAAGTCTCATCCTGTAGTTCTGCTGAGCGCTGATCGGCTACAGGCCTTTGAGTTTCTCACAGGTCAACATATGATGCTCCTTCAGCCGGTTTCCTTTCAAGAGCATCTTTCCTTTCATTCTTTCTCAGTCCCCTTCAGTCTAAGCTGGTGAGTTTTCTGTGGTGGTCCTTAGTTAGATCCATCAGTGATGGGTTGAAACTCTTGAACAAAAGATGGAATGTCTAGGTCCTTAGGGAGCATTTTAAGAAACGCGTCCTTAGTTTGTACTGCAGAACTTCTCAAATCTTTTAAGTTCTCTTTTCATTTTGTGTTGCTCATTTTTAAGTCTACCTCTCTCCTCTCAGCATGTTCTAAGAATCTTTCAGTGATAACTTTCAATATCTACCTGGCTGATGAGTCATCTAAACAAGATCCTAAAGTGGCCACTGTACAATCAATCACTTGTTCATCGTTTTCTGTTAGAACTGACACCAGAAACACATTTAACACAATCCCAGCAACACCCTGTGGCTGGTACCGTAAGTGTTCCCTAAGATGATGGACACATTCCCTAGTGCTCACCTCAGTTCCTTCTGAGCCCTGGCAACAATAGCTTTTGATGGACACAACTCTACCAACTGCCTCTTCAAGGCAATCTAGGGTTTTACTTTTAGGCACCTTAAAACTCTCCTAGGCTCCACCCATGACCCAATTCCCAAACTAAATCATTGTAGGTATTGTTTGAGATGAACCTCTAGTTCTTGATATCAAATTCTATCTTTATTAATCTAGCGCTGCTACCACCGAAATACCACAAGTAGATGGTTTTAACCAATAGAAATCCAGTTCCTCAAACTTTAGGGAGGCGCTAGTTCAGCCAGAGTGTTTCTTGGAAACCAAAGTAGTGAGACTTCTTTCTGTACTTTGGCCATGTTATCAGTAGAGATGTGACATTCCAGAAAGATACACCAGGCTTGATAGGCAGAGGGTCAGTGAAAATGCTCGACAGAGCGACCATAACTAGGGGCTCAAACATCACAGCCATTGTGAGGCTGGGGCAGGACTGGGTGGTGTTTCGTCGTCTTGGACATCGTTATTAAGAGTTTGGGACATAGTTATGATGAGTCTGAACCAACTCAATGGCACTGAGCTGTTACTGCCCAGCTCCACGAGACAACTCCAATTCGCAGTGACTCCGTAAGACAGGGTAGCAGGCTCCCCAGGTTGTAATCTTTGAGGAGGAAGCAGACACCCCATCTTTCTCCTCCACAGCAGCCGGTTGGTTCACAGCACTGACCTTTCAGTTAGCAACCACAGGCACCGAGATACTGAAGGAAGCTGGGAGTGTTTATCCAGAGAACTTGCTCGAAGGAAAGAATTGGTATCGTTGGAGGAGGTCCTTCAACTTCTGCTTCTTGATTCTTTTAATATCTTCGAGTATTTTACCCCATCTCTCTTCTGCTTATGTAATCCATTTTTTTCATCTCAAAAGATTCTGACTCCAGATATTTTGAATGCTAATTCCGCTCCATTAGCATAATAAAGGCATCAAAGAACAAAAATCATATCATTCTGAATGAGGGGGAGTGTGGAGTGGAGACCCAAAACCTTTCTGTAGGTAAATAGACATCCCCTTACAGAGGGTTCTCAGGGAGGAGATGAGCCAGTCAGGGTGCGGTGTACAATGATGAAGCATACAACTTTCCTGTAGTTCTTTAATGCTTCCCCCCCACCCCACTATCATGACCCCAATTCTACCTTACAAATTTGACTAGACCAGAGGATGTACACTGATACAGGTAAGAGCTGGAAACACAGGGAACCAGGATAGATAAACCCCTTAGAACCAATAATGAGAGTAATGATACCAGGAGGGGAAGAGTAAGATGGGGGAGAGAGGGGGAACTGATCACAATGAGCTACATATAAACCACTCCCTTGGGGACAGACAACAGAAAAGTGGGTGAAGGGAGACCTCAGTCAGTGTAAGACATGAAAAAATAATAATAATTTATAAATTATGAAGGGTTCATGAGAGAGGGAGAGTAGGAGAGGGAGAGGGAAAAATGAGGAGCTGATACCAAGAGCTCAAGTAGAAAGGAAATGTGTTGAGAAAGAAGATGGCAACACATGTACACATGTGTTTGACACAATGGATAGATGTATGGATTGTGATAAGATCTGTAAAATGAGTTAAAAAAAAAAGAAAGAAAACCCATCCCTAAATGGGATTATAGCCAATCCAGGTCCATGGATCAAATCCCCGCCCCCCCAGGTACAGAGTTTCAACTCAGGGCCTCTGCTCTGTGGGAGAAAGAGGAGGGTCTCCCCTCCCTCACAGAGTCAGACACTGGGACAGACTCAATGCCAATGATGGCAGCTTTTCCGGATAACACTCCTTTTGCCTCGCCCTTCACCTGATTAACCGCCCCCAGCTGCTACAGATCCATGTGGTTCTGTGGGTTTGTCCCTCCTGGATGGTGCCCTTCGGGTACTGGATTTCCGATTCCCAGGCACAAGGCATCATATGTCAGATGTGGTCACTGCTAAAACTGCTGCCTGGGGAAGGCTCCCTCCAAACTTCTTCCTCGCCAATTCCTTGCTAGCCTAGAAAGATAGTGCGCCAGGGCAGAGAAGAGCACTGTTAACATGTATTTACAGGGCCATTAAAACAAAGCTCTACCCTGGTATAAACCCATGGTGTGTCTGACCTGAAAGGAGAGAGGGAAAAAGAGGGGGAAAAATATCATCAAAGCTTTTGGCTTTTTTCAGCAGAATATAGTTTGATTTTGATGACTGAAAAAGACAAAGAGATGTGTGTGTGTGTGTGTGTGTGTGTGAGAGAGAGAGAGAGAAGGGATGAAGGAAGGGAGAGGGGGTGAGAGGGAGAGAGAGAGAGAGAGAGAGAGAGAGAGAGAGAGAGAGAGAGAGAGAGAGAGAGAGAAGGAAGTGATGAAGGAAGGGAGAGGGGGTGAGAGGGAGAGAGAATATACATCTCTATTTGTACCATTTAGCTACAGAGAGAAAAATGCAGAAACCACCTCTCAAGTCAGGAGAATACTCCAGCCAGCCAGGGTGTTATAAATTAGAGCCTGTCAGTGTTACAATGTATATTAATAGTCACACCTCTTTTTAATGAGTTTGGCATTGGCAGCTGAGAGGAAATACAAGTCATCATGGCTGTGCTCATGCAACCCCGACAAAGGAATCCGTAATAAATCTTCCTAGAAGAGCACTCACCATAAATATGTATCACATAAGGCATCTGTTTTACATTCTGCATATAAATCAGCATAGCGCTGAATAGCAATGAATCAGCTTCTCAATGCCTGATTTGATAACAAATCGACTTGGATCTGAGGAGAGAGAATTTACAGTCCTCACCCTCAAGACAGATAGTCAATACTTAAGACGAGCGCCAAGTTAACTTTTCTTCAGCAAGCAAGTTTACAGACGGAGTGGGTGGGGGTGGGGGTGGGGGGGCAGGGCTAGGGAATTCCAGGGGGAGGTCAGATTTTGAAAGACATACTGTGGCATTTATCTGCATCTGAACATGTTTCTCTCTGCTCCCCTTGCATATCCTTCCTGGAGAATTCTTTTGGTACTTTCGGCAAGTGCTGACTATGATGAGCGTTGGCCATACAACATGGGGCAAACCGGAGGGGCACCCAGACTAGACAGGACCTCCCTCTGCCTTGTGCTGCCTCGTCACCTGTCCCTGCCTGGCTGGGTGGCTCCCAAGGCTGGGGGAGGAAGCAAAGCTCTGACCCCTTTCTTTACAGACCGTTGATAATAACTTCCTGTAAAGACCTTTTATTCCCTGCTACAAAATGAGTGAACAGTATTTATGGCATCTTTCCAGTATCAGAGGGTTGATGGGATCAGGTCACAGGGGGAAACTTGAATGGCTCTTTATTGTCAGGAGCACTGCCTGACACAGACATGTCCAGTCGCACTGAGCTTTGAAAGGCTTCAAGACCACACGGGCAGAGCAGCCACTTCCAAGGCTGTGCCAAGATGAAAGCGATTGCTCAGGCTGACCGAGGCGGATGGAGGGGGAGCAGCGGGACCAGTCGGACAATATTGGGTCTAGCCTGGGGAGGGTGAGTGCTCTTTTGCAAAGTTCTGGAGGTGGATGTTTGATTTGCCCCTGTTTTCGTTCACCTGGGCTGTGGTCCGTCATTTCTCTCTGAGTGGAGATACTCACCTCATTGGCAGTAGGAAGCAGTCGCTTCCTGAGTTATGAGACAGGAGTGTTTTTGAATGTTGGCGCTCTCTGTAGGCTGAGCAATTGCGATATTTTTATAGGCTCAGTGACTCTGGCTTTTCAAATAAGTGCATGTTCTGCTGTCTACTTCTCAGCCCAGGGTGCATAGTGGAAATCTCTTCAAATATTGCTGTTATTTAATATTTAAAATCTCGTTGGGTGAATGTAAAGAAGGCCACCTCCATTGATAATTGACTTGCTAACTAGAACAAAGTATCCAAATCTTCAGGAGTTCCTATTAGATTCATCCCATCGAATCAGCAATCTTCTAGTTACACCTTTTCTCTTTTATTCTAGGAGATCTGCAGATACAGACATGTCATAGAGGAAACCGTATGTTTAAGGTTATCTTTAAAAATTCCATGATTATATTAACCTAAAAGATGGTGGTGGAAGTGTACCCAGAGACATGAACAAAGAGCCTTACTGCCAAGGAAACCCGAAAGAGCCTCTTGACCGTGCCACATACGGGGCCACGGGATCTGGAATGTACTTGATCCCAATGAGCTGGCTGTGCTTTCATTTTGTGGTTATCATTGTTTATTGCACAAAATCGACAACTTACCTGAAGAACAATAAAGGTATCACTAGGGCCAGTCCACTTAAACTATGCTCATCTTCGTGGATAAATCTTTATTTATAAATGTAATTGGCATACTGTGGATCTCAACTGGGGGACATAGTAGCTTTCAGGGGACATCTGGGTGGTGTCTAGAATTACTTGGAGTTATTTTTAGTGATCATTGCTTGTAGGGGAGGGTTACTAATGGCTTCTGGTTGGGTCAAAGATGCTGGAAAACATTCTATGAGGTATAGGGTAGCTCCCCGCCTTTGGCCCATGTAACAGAGAATTGCTAGCCTAAGAAACGAGTAGTATCAGGGTACAAAAAGTTGTCTTCTAGAAGACGCATGAAGGTAAAGATGAATAGAGCATGGAATGTGGCAATACAACCTTGAGGCACTTGGAGCCTATGAAGTAAAAACTGACCTCACAGATTCCAAGCAAGAAGGACAATGCAAAGTGATTGTAAAACATCAGGCTGAGATTAACTTCATTAAATGCATTTTCCCTAAAAATCAAATGTAATATAAGATTCTAGCTCAATACTGTATACAAACATTTCTGGGGTGAAGACTGTGTAGTATGGCAGAGACCAGACCAAAACCAGGGATGCACATGGTAGACAATGGTGGAGGAGGTGGGGAAAGGAAAATAAAAGGAAAATATAAGGAAGAAAAGGGAAGTGGGGGCATGGGGCACTAATCCACCCAAGGGGAGGGTATTGTTTATATCTCCACAGGCAAAGTGGGACCAGACTTCAACCCAGTGCTGCAAGGTGTGAATGCAATATCCCGGCGTGGAGTAGGGAATCAGTGGAGAGGTCTAGGAGGCTGGCCCCAGCACCCAAAATTAAGTGGATTCCTGCCCCTCCCCCGAAAAGGAAGACATTGATTCTGCAGCTCCGGGAGATGGACATATCTGATCAGAGCACACGGGAGCAGATGAAGGGGCAGGAGGAGACAGTGGAACACAGCCTGGCCCATGAGGCCGTGAGGATGATGTTCCTGAGTAGAGCAGCCAGTCCACAGAGAGAACAACATGGCTGGCCCTACTATGAGACATGATGCCCCTCAGTGACTAAGGGCAATACAGGGGACAGCACCGGAGACACAGTGTGGGAATTGCACCTGACCTGATCCCACCACACCGAGGCAAAGCACTGGGGGAGTGCAATGGAACAGCAAGGGAATGGAGTGGCAAGGTCCCCAGGGAATGCTGAAAGTGGACTTTGGGGCCAGGGCATGGTGCCCCAACAGACTGGACTGGAAAATGCTCCTAAGGGCCAGCAAATGATCCTTGAACGAACTACAAGCCTTTCTTTTGTGAAGTGTTTTGTTTTGTTCTTTGTCAGTGGTTTCTTTTTGTTCTTTTGTTGTATGGTTGTATACTGTTGCTGTGTTTTCCACTGTCTTTTTTTCGTGCATGTTAGTGTCTCCACAGGTCTGTCTGAACAGGACAGGTTGGATGAACTATCTGGAGGAAAAACAATGGGACAGACAGTTCCGGGGGGGACAGACAGCTCCGGGTGGGGGATGGGGGGAGGGTAAGGAAGTGGTGTTAATAAACACAGGGACAAGGGAACAACATGGGACCCAAAATGGTAGTGAGGGGGGAGTGGCAGGCCTGATGGGGAATGATCAAGGGTAAGGTTGCATAGAGAAGAGGTGTAGCTGTAGCCCAGGTGGGTATGGAGCATGGTAGTGGGGCAGGAGGAAAGTCAAGGGAGAGGGAGGAAGGAGCTGGGAGTCAAGGGGTATGTATGGAGGTCTAGACAAAGACATGTACATGCAAACATATATATAAGGATGGGGAAATAGATCTAAGTGTCTACATTTATAGGTTTAATATTAAGGTGGCTGAAGGACCTTGGGCCTCTGCTCAAGCACTCCCTCAATGCATGAATACTTTCGTTTGTTAAATTGGCACTCTATGATGCTCACTTTCCCAACACAACTGCTGAAGCCAAAGTGGGTGAACAAGTAAATGGGGTGAAGAAAGCTGATGATGCCCAGATATCAAAAGAGATAGTGACTGGGGTCTTAAAGGCTTGAAGATAAACAAGCGGCCATCTAGCTCAGAAGCAACAAAGCCCACATGGAAGAACACACCAGCCTGGGTGATCGAGTGGTCCCAAAGGGATCAGTTATCAGGCATCAAAGAACAAAAAGTCATCATATCATTGGCTGCACACCTCCATGATAGGATCGCTGAAGACAAATGGGTACATAAGCAAATGTGGCGAAGAAAGCAGATGGTACCCGGCTATCAAAAGAGATAGTGTCTGGGGTCCTAAAGGCTTGAAGGTGAACAAGCAGCCATCCAGCTCAGAAGCAAAAAAGCCCACTTGGAAGAAGCACACCAGCCAGTGCGATTACGAGATGCCCAAGGGACCAGGTATAAGGCATCATGCAAAAAAAAAGAATATATGAATGGGTATATATATATATATATATATATATATATATATATATATATATACATATATACATACCATATTGAATGAAGGGGGAAGTGCAGAGTGGAGACCCAAGGCCCAAGTGTCGGCCACTGGAGATCCCCTTATAGAGGGGTTTAGGAGAGGAGATGGGTCAGTCAGGGTGCGATGTAGTACCGATGAAGAACACAGCTTTCCCCCAGATCCTGGATGCTTCCTCCCCCCAACTACCATGATCCGAATTCTACCTTGCAGGGCTGGATAGGTTAGGGGTTGTACACTGGTACATATGAGGGATAGAGGCACAGGGAATCCAGGGTGGATGATATGTTCAGGACCAAGGGTGTGAGGGGCGATGCTGAGAGAGTGTAGGGTGAGTGGGTTGGAAAGGGGGTACTGATTACAAGGATCCACATGTGACCTCCTCCCTGGGAGAGGGACAGCAGAGAAGGGGGGGAAGGGAGGCTCCAGATAGGGCAAGATATGACAAAATAACGATGTATAAATTACCAAGGGCATATGAGGGAGGGGGGAATGGGGAGGGAGGGGAAAAAAAAGAGGATCTGATGCAAAGAGCTTAAGCGGAGAGCAAATGCTTTGAGAATGATTGGGGCAGGGAATGTATGGATGTGCTTTATACAATTGATGTATGTATATGTATGGATTGTGATAAGAGTTGTATGAGTCCCTAATAAAATGTAAAAAAAGAAAAGAAAAGTTAAAACAACAACAACAAAAAAGATTCTAGCTCAAAATGAGCTCCACAAAAAGAATTTGGAAATGTTTACATGTTTAAATGCTATCCTTCCACTGACCGGAGAACACCTTCATTGAGTTTTTCGTTGCTGTTGCTATTGCTTGTTTGTTTGTCTTTCAAATAATAAGGGCTAGTTAGACTTGGCTGAACTAAACCAACATCTCCCACCCTAAACTACACCTTGGGAAAGACTGAAAATTAATTCAATGTTTTTTATTGTAACATAATTTTGATATATTCATTTTTTTTTGAATTATAAATATTACACATTGTGATACTTAGGGATTATGTCAACTAGACACTCCTGGATAAGCTTAGGGCCAGAGCTCAACCTGTCAATCACACTGCAGCCTGATGGCACCTCCTCATTTTCTTAAGCTTTCTCTTCGCCTTCTGCTGCAGCTAGAATTTGTATCTGGTTCCTTGATCTCCTATTGCATCACCTGCTCTTTCCAGAAACCATTTGAGGACTAACAACTATGGATTCATTCAGCCAACTTTTGACCTCTGCCTCCACCAGTCTGTGCCTCCTCCTGCCTCTGCTTTGTCAACTCCTTCCTGTGCATCAGATTCCAAGAGTCAGTAGAAGTCTGGCTTAGACAGGACTGGACTTGCCCATTTCTACAATGATGTAAGGCACTTATTGATATATAAATACCTTTCTATATATAACACATATAAATGTCAGTGGTTTACCTTCTCTAGAGAACCTAACCCAACACAGCTGGTACTGGGTGTGGTTTTGGAGAAACATTATTGTAAAAGAGGAGTTTTCTAAATTGGTTTTCAGGTCTAATTAGGCCTAAAGGCACTGAGAATTCTGTCTCTGTAAGTAGAGATGAGTCTGTCACTAGTAGTAAAGAGGGCACGGCGATTGGAGCAAAGCTAGGAGTTCAAGAAAGGCACTCCAGAGGATTTGCAGAAGTTCTATAGTTTAGAAGAGATTGAAAACCATTCTCCATATTCATCTTTCCCCCAGGATCAAACTCAGGTCCATCTTTACAAAGAATTATGGAAATGAACTAGTTGGGCTGCTCCTAACTCTACTCCTGTTTTTTTATGTTGAATAAGATATTAGCTAGAGCTCAGACTTAATTGTCGCAGGGAAAGCTGAGATAATACAACATAATCATAAGAATAAATAACAGGTGTATTAGTTACTTAGTAATGTTATAACCAAAATACCACAAACTGAAAAATGTATTGACTAAAGGAAGAAAAGTGAAAAAAAGAAAAACTCAACAAGAAGACAAACTAATAGTTGTCAGTGTAGCCATTTTTGAAAAATTTAAAACCACATTCTAATTGGGATGGCAACCTTATAATTGGCTCTGCTCTTTCAAGACCACATGAACGCCCACATATGTAGCTAGCAACAAAAGAAGTGCAACATTCCCCTTATTTCCAACACCCTCCCAGTAACCAAAACTTTGGCCAATCATTGCCTCCATCCACCCAGCTATGGACATCCTCTATCACACCAAGACCATGCTCCTCCTGAGGTTGGAGATGCAGGTACACTCCACCTTCTTTGAGCCAAAAGAATGACCTTTCTTAGAACTAGTGACTATACTATCTCCAGCCATACTCCAGGTTCAGTAGGATCTCTTTCTGAAACCAGGTACCCTGCCCTTTATTGTCCTCTTAGCCATTAGCATCACTACCCACGTGTCCTGCCCTCTCCTTTCCCCTATTTATTCTTTCTATTTTTTCTTTTATCTATTTTTAATTCTTATCTTTGTTTTTCCTTTTTCTTGCCCTGTTTTTCTTTGGGCTTTAAAATCATTTTTAATTTTCCCTTTCCCTTATTTTTTCTGTCCTATGCTCTCTTTATATTTTCTTTTCATTCAATTCCTAGCTTTTATTTTATTTTTGATGTACCTTGTTTTTTATTATTACTTTCTTCATAAATTATTTTCTGTTATTAAACATTGTTGATTTTTATTATACATACTTTTGATATAATTTGGTTTTGCTTACTTATTTTCCCATTTAGCAGGGTCTAGCAACTGTGACCACAATGCCAAGCCTTACCCACACTCTTTCTACCCTGCCCACTGGATGAGGTTCCACCAACTGCTCCTGCAGTTCCTGATCAATCATAGATGGCAACCACCACCACCCAACACACATAGCTGCTTTACAGGAACAGCGCAGGGAATAGTAGCACATGCATTTCTATCTTCTGTGATTCTCACCAAGAGACAAGTGACGAAGGGGGTCATGCTAGTGATCAGACGAGCACCTTCATCATGAAAATACAGGTATCAAAGTAAAGCAAAATAAAATAACCTGGGCAAAACATAAAATCAGCAATCAAATATAAATATAATAACACCATAATGTCTCGGAGACAACACAAATCTTAGTTCACGTGAAGTGACAAAGCAGAGTGGCTCCAAAAATATGAGCGAAGAACAGAGCTACAATACCTTCTTGAGAAAGAAATATTATTGCAGCTACATGATAAATAATTCAGAGAATTCTATTTAGTTGAGAATAATAGGGAAGATAACAGCAAAATTCAGGAGAACACACGAAAACAAACAGAAAAGCTAATGAAAAATTGGGAACCACACAAAAAGGGGGAACCCAGAAGATTTATACTTCAACTCAGATTTCAGAGATATATAAGGCATTAAAAGGACAAAAGACTCAAATTAAATCAATGGAATAGAATTAGTGATATAGATATGTATAAATCATTTTATTGGGGCCTCTTACAGTTCTTATAATAATCATTCAATTGTATCAAGCACATTTGTACATATGTTGCCATCATCATTTCAAAACATTTTATTATAACTTGTAGAAAGTCCTTAGTATCAGCTCCTCTTTTCTGCCTCCTTCCCCCAACCTCCCACCTGCATGAACCTTGATATATTATAAATTATTATTATTTTCATGTCTTTCACCATCCACTGTCTCCCTTCACCTAAGTTTCTGTTATTTGTCCCCCTTTGGGGGAGGGGTTGTAGGTAGATCATTGCAATTGGTTCCCATTGTCTCCCCCTTCTCCTCCCACCTTACTTCTACCCTCATGGTATTGATAATTCCAATACTGTTTCTGAGGGGTTTGACTGCCCTGGATTCCGTGTGTCAAGAGCTCTTATCTGTACCAATGCACATGCTCCAGTCTAGCCAGATTTGCAAGGTAGAACTGGTGTGATAATATTTGGAGGTGGGGGTGGGGCAGGCATTACAGAACTGAAGGAAGGTTGTGTGACTCAGTGGTGCTATAGTGCACCCTGGATGACTCATCCCTTCCTTGTGACCCTTCTGGGAGGGGATGTCCAATTGTCTACAGATGGACTTTGGGTCTCTACTCTAACCCCCATCCTTTGGGTCCATATGATTGTTTGTTTTGAGTCTTGTAATGCCTGTTACCTGATTCCATTGACACCTCATGATCACACAGGTTGGTGTACTTCTTCCATGTGGGCTTTTTTGCTTCCCTGCTGGATGGCTGCTTGTTTAACTTTATGATTTTAAGACCCCAGATGCTATATTTTGTAATAGCCAGGCACCATCGACTTTCTTCACCAAATTTACTTATGCATCCATTTTGTCTTCAGGATCATGTCAGGAATGTGAGCATCACAGAATGCCAAAATAATAGAATAAAGTGTTCTTGCATTGAGGGAGGACTTGAGTAGAGGCCCAATGTCTGTCCGCTAACTTAATACTTAACACATAAATACATGTACATAGACCTATATTCCTATTGTTATAGAGTAATATGTTTACATATATTCATGACTATATTTATACCTCTATGTCTTTTGCCTCTTAGTTCTTTCCTCTATTTCCTTTTACTTTCCTCCTGCCCCACTATCATCTTCAATATTCATTTGGCATTAGTAATGCTTCTCAGCTACATTGTACTTGATCAAGCCCCGCTAGGCTTTCTATGCCCTCCTTGCCATTGATTTTAGATATTTTGTTGTTCCCTTGTCCCTGGGTTTGTTGGCTCCCTCTGTATTCCACCACCTCCTTGTCTTCCCTGCCTCCCCCACTCCCCCACCCCCTGAACTGTCAGCCCGGTTGTTTGCTTTAGGGATTGTAAGCAATCCTGACTATCTTATACAGACTGACATGGCGAGAGGAGATGGGGAAGAGCCTATAAATAGTTCCAGGTCTGTCTACTGACCCTTGTGAATGTTTTCTGATCAGGTCAATAAGGTGTAAGCCCTGCCCCCGAGTCAGAAGTCTATTTTCGGGAATCCTTGAGGACTTTGTTGCTTTGGTCCCCTCGCTGCTTTTTTGAGCTTCCTTTGTGGTTTGTTCCGGTGTTGGGGCTCAGACCAGGCATGGTTCCCACACAGTGTCTCCAGTAATATCCTCTGTGGGTCCCACTGTGGATGAGTGAGGGGACATTATATCCCTTGATGAGTCCATCCCTAAGATCCTCTCTGTGCTTTGGCAGCTCTGAGTAGAAATGTCGTCCTTGAAGCCCTCTTAATTTGCCCCTGTGTGGTCTGGGAAGAAGCACCACTCTCCCCAGACCATATTGTTAATGCTGTCCTGTGTAGTGCATTCTTCCAGGGAGGGAGACAACATAGGTGGGATTGGGACTGGCTCTACAGCCCTCTCTGTTTTCCACTGCTCCATGCTGATATAGATTAGGGATATTAAAGATAAATGTCAATACTAATTGGCTAGAAGAAGAATAAAAAAATAAGAATTATATGGGAAACCATATAATAGCATACACATGAACAAAATTTCAATACAAGAAGTAACACATAAAAAATAAAACCTAGAAAACTGTAGAAGACTTGTTAGAATAAAATACCCCAAATACTATGACATATAAGAAGACATATATTCAATAAGCCTAATGAACTCCAAGCAGGATAGATCCCCAAAGAAAATCTCCAAGACACATAATAATACAACTTTCCAAAACAAAAGGCAGAATCCTAAAAGGATCTTGGGGTGGGGATGGGGGTGGTGATGAAGTTACTGACAAATGAGAACCAATAAGATTTCTTCAATTTCTAGGCTGAAATCATGTGGTCAATAAGGTATTAGGATGAAATATACAAAACAGAAAGAAGAAGAAAAAATCCAACCAAGAGTTACATACCCAGTAAGATTGTCCCTCAAATATGATGGCAAAATTAAGTCATTTCTGGATAAACAGAAATTAAGGGACTTTAGAAAACCGAAGAAAAGTCTTATGAGGAAATATTAAAGAGTTCTTTGAACAGAGAACCAACAGCAGACAACAACTTGAGATTAATACTTATGATAAAATCACCCATAAACTAACTCAAATATAAAAATAACTGAAAAAAATAAACAACAATATTTTCCAAGAGGGAAACAGAGATCTCAAAATTTCAAAGTGGATACCTATAAAACTGAAAGTAGGATAAATACACTAGTTATAAAACTTCTTAATGAAAGGTATTCGAGATGATGCCAAGCTAGAACGAGACTATCTTAAACCTGGAAGAAAAGAATAAATTACAGGGTAACCTTAAAGAACATTAATAATCTCTATGAGAAAAATAACAGATTTAGTAAACACTAAAACAAAACACCAAAAAACCAGCAAGGAAGGAAATGATATGATAATCCATAAACAAAATGAACTAAAAACAGAAAACTATATCTTCAAAGAAACCAGCCCCACCACATCCATTCAACAAATTTCAACCCACTGCTCTCAAGTCAATTCCCCTTATAAGGATCATAAATGATAGAACTGTCTCTGTGGGTTTCCAAGATTTTAAATGTTTATGGGATTAAAAAGCCTCGTCTTTCTCCCTGAGAGGGGGTGGTGATTTTTGAACTGCACACTTTATGGTTAAGAGTCCCATGCATAACCAACTAAGTGCCAGGGCTATATCACATAACACTTAATTGTGTGCATGGATCAAGAGGAAGTTGTGCAAACAGAACAAGGGGATACCGTCTGGTTTAAATTAGGAAAGATGTGTGCCAGGGTTATACCCTTCACCATGCTTACTCAATGTGTATGCTGAGAAAATAATCAAAGAAGCTAGATTATATGAAGAAGAATGCAGCATCAGGATTGACAGAAAGCATATTAGCAACTTGTGATTTGAAGATGACACAAACTTGCATGAGGAAAGTGAAGAGGACGTGAAGCACTTGTTGACGAAGATCAAGGACCGCGGCCTTCAATGCGGATTACAGCTCGTGTAAAGCAGACCCAAAGCCTCAGAATTAGACCAATGGGTAACAGCATGATAATGGAGAAAAGTTTGAAGTTGTTGAGGATTTTTCTTTTCTTGCATCCGCAATCAATTCCCAAGGGCGTAGTAGTGAGGGGATCAAACAGTGCACTGCATTGGGTAAATCTGCTGCATAAAACCTCTTTAGGGTATCGAAAATCAAGGATGTAACTTTTGATGGTACATTTGACCCATCAAAAATGAAACTCACTGCCCTCGAGTCAATTGGGACTCATGGTGGTCCTATACAGCAGAGTGGATCTGCCCCTGGGAGTTTCTGAGACTTTAAATCCTTACAAAGGTAGAAGGTCCCATCTATTTCCCAGGGAGTGACTCATGATTCCAAACTGCTGACACTGAAATAGCAGCTCAACTAGTAACCACTTCACTACCATGGCATCTGACCCAACCCAGGGTATGCTCATTCACTCACCTCATACGCACATGAAAGTTAGAGTGAAGAAGAGTCGATGCATCTGAATTATGATGCTGGTGGAGAATATTGAAAGTACCATGAACTGGCAAAAGAACAACGACAACAAAATCTGTCTTGGAAAAGTTATTGCCAGAATGATCATTAGAAGCACAAATGGAAAAAAATATATTATCTCAGGTACTTTGGATATGTTAGCAGGAGATACTAGTACCTGGAGAAGGACATCAAGCTTGACAAAGTAGGGGGGCAGTGAGAAAGAGGAAGCCGTTCAAGAAAATGAACTGTCACAGTGGCTGCAAAAATAGGTTCAACTATAAGAACGATTGTGAGGCTGATGCAGGTGTGGGCAGTATTTCATTCAGTTGTGCACGTGTTTGTGATGAGTCATAACTGACTTGATGGACTGAACAACAGCAACATAATGATACCCACAGCATGATACCCACCACGAACAACAACATGATACCCACCACAAACATAGATATAAAAATTCACAATATAATTTTATCCAATAGTTAGATAACATATTAAACATTAATAATATACTAAGATCAAGTTAGGTTCATTTCAGGATGGCTTAACATTAGAAAAACAAGCAATGCAATCTTCCACATAAATAAAACAAAGGAAAACAACCACATGACCATATCCGCTAATGCAGATAAGGCTTGTGATGAAATCCACTGGTCATTAATCTTTTTTTGCAAACGCTGCTTAATATAGGAAAAAAATAGGAATTCTTCAACTTAAGGGAAAATATACAAACCAATAGTCAACATTACTGTGAGTGAAGAGAGGATGAAAACATTCCCCTTTTGAACAAGAACCAGAAAAGAATGTCCTGGCCTTTATCTGGACTACTAATTCAATATTGCACTGTAAGTCTCAGCCAGAGAAATAAGACAAGACAGGAAAATGAAAGTACTCTACCCTGTCACACGAGAAGAAAAATAGTCCTATTTGTAGAAGGTGTGATCATATACCTAGATCTGTAGCTATAACGCCACTGTGATTCTTTAAAGAGATGGAAAATTAATCACCACCTTTATATGGAAATAAAAGGGATACACTACCCCCTGGCCCCAGATAAGTCAAGCATTATTGAAAAAGAACAATGGAGGAGGTCTCACACTTCCTGATCTTAAAAATGACTGTACAGACACACCAGTGCAAACAACCCATTCCTGGTACAAAGACAGAGATAGAGAGTAAGGGGTCAGAATGGAGAACCCAGAAGTTAATCCATGCATCTATGGACAGCTGATCTCTGACCAAGGGCCAAAATGTATTTGCTGAAGAAGAGATAGTCTTTTTTATATATGTGGCTGTCAAAAACGAAGATCCATCTGCAAAAAAAAAGGGACCCATATCTCACACTATACACAAACATAAATTTAAAATGGACCAAATTCTAAATGTAAAATGGGAAACTATAAAGGCTGCCCTTGCCTCCCGGCTCCACTTTCAGCCAAACGACAAACAGGTCGATAAAGTGAACAGTAACATTCGTGAGGTGTGCGATCCTTAGAAGAGAGTGTTATTTGAGATCAAAGAGGCAGCATTTGCCAAGCACAAAATTCAGACTTCAGGAAGGGTCAGGATAGAAGGAGGAGTCGAAATGGGAAACACGGGAACGAAGTGAGATGCATGCTGTTACATTGTTGGATTGCAAACAAGGACATTAAACAAAATGCCTATGGATCGTTGAGTGGAAAGCTGATTTGGTCCATAAATCTTCACTCAATCCATAAGAGATTAATTAAAAATCACAGTTACCATGGTTGGTCTCCAACATGGCTGGCCCAGCTGCAGACCTATGTAGTTATTCGCACCATGGGAAAGTGCTCTGGTGAGGTGTGGCGTGTGAACCAGGGACTGTCCAACGGGAATTCCTGCTCCCCCAGATCACCTCTGCCTCATGTTTCCTGTTATAGCATGAACCTGGCTAACTATAAAACAGTGGGTTATTTTTCTGCTATTTTCTGCTGACTAATGAATTACCATCAGCAGAGCTCTGGTGGTGTCCTGGGCTGCTAACTGAGATGTCAGAAGTTCAAAGCCACCAGCTGTTTCTAGGAAGAAAGATGAAGCTTTCTACTCCAGTAGGTTTACCAACTCAGAAACACACCGGGGCATTTCTACCCTTTCCGGTGAGTTTAAATTGAGTTGATGGCAGTGAGTTAGGTTTGGTTTTAAGAGCTATTTGCTTGACTCGGGTTGTGGCCTTTCTGTTTCCGACTTGGTTGTTTCTCTTCTGAAATTGAAACTCCTCAGTTACTCACACTCTTAAATGAACACATAAATAAATAGTCATGCTAGGTAGGCTCAGTAACCACCCTTAAATGAACACATAAATAAATAAAGTCACACTAGGTAGGCCCAGTAAATTATAGTATACAACTCTTTTATTATTTCATATTTTTTAAATTATCAACTATTAAATGGGATGAGCTTTTCGTAGCAAAACTAAACACTTCCAGTCCCTGCCAAGTGTATTGTTTCAACCCGAGAACACTAGGAAAGGAGCAAAGGAAAAAGAAAGCCATTGGAATAAAGAAGCTCTAAGTAAGAAGAGACATGAAATATCATGTTGAGAGTAGCAGTAACAATAACAACACTAATCATGGCAAATCAGAAACGGATAGTGTTCAGTTTCTCTCCTGCTTCACCACCTCACAGGATATCCCGTCTAGCTGCTGAAACAAAGCATGGAAATGAATCAGTTGATAAAGGATTTTCTCCCATTGAAGATGTGGGTGATTTTGTTCCATGTAGGGGAAGTTGAACATTAAGATGGATGTTCCTAATCCGTTGAGACTACATTTCTCAATGCTGTGGATGCAGATTTTGTGTGTGTGAGAGATAAAGGATGTCAAGGTAAAGGTAAAAGCATTTTAGTTCAGTCGGATAAGAAATCATGCTTAGAATGACGTCAATACATAATTTTTTCCAACATTGATCATTACTATCTTTCGGTTACTCCCCAGCCTGACTTCTTTTGTCTCTTTTTAACTGACAGCTATAAAAGTCTCCTGAAACTTTTCTCGAGGATGGAAACAGAGAATTAAGCAACAACTTTGGGGAGGTGGGGCCACAAGAAAAGAATCAGAAAGGCTGCTTTATTCAAGAGATATTCAGAGGGCATTCAAAAATTAGTGTGCTATTACCCATTTTGAAGACTTTTAAATGATCCCTAAGCAAAGTTTTTTTTTTTTAAGTTAAAGTCCTAAGTAAGCCAGAAATGAAAAGTCTCCTCAATGACCAAGGTTTATCTGACCTAGAAATGAACCTCTCAACTTTCAATTTTCTCAGAAAGTTAAATTTGGCATCACAAATGTTATTACCATGTTCGTATCGGAACGGACGTCTTGCGGAGATGAAATCTTAAAAGAGACAGGAGAAGATGAAAGCAGATTCGTGTAACTTTCATTTTACATAAATCTTGGGCTGTTTTAAAAGTTCATGCCATCCAAATATGCCTGAAGAACTCCTTCCATCCAAGGACCATGCAGCCCTTGCAGTACTGCTGGTCACTGACACCATCACCACGTCTGTGATATGTAAGCTGCATTTCAACATACCATCTCCCAACCAATTTGGGGAACCACAGGCAATGAGATATGACATAATTGCAAATGAAACAAAACAAACAAACAGCAGGGCTGTGTAAAACTCACCATCATAAGCTATCTAGATGTCCTGCTCAGGCCTCCTTTGCGGGGGACTCCTGCAGGCCACCCAAACTGCTGACTGTCTTCCCTGAGCCTCTCCAAGAAAAACTGTGAGCCTAACGACTTTGTTTTCACGTTTTGAAACTGAACTTGACAGGACCTGCTTCCAGGCCTGGGTGGTGCTGAGAAAACTCAATTGCACCAGAATTTGGCCGGGACCACCAGACGCGTTTCATGAGAAGGCATCTTTCCCTGCTCGGACCACTGCGGTTTATGAATGTGCTGGGAAACAGAAAGCAGGTCCCAAAGGCTGAGAAAAGGCCATGCCCTGCTCATTGAGAAGACCACACACTCTCGTCCTTTCCTCTCACCTCCCGCCCCGAGCATTTATAGTTCGAAAACCACACCATCCTTTTGTTCCCGAGGCTGAGGGCAAAAGTGGAAAAAGGCAGAAACACAGATCGCGTCTTACCGCTGAGAAATCCTCGCTCTGGGCAAAGCTGGAAAATAAATAAATAAAAGGGAAACTACAAATGGGATCGCTCTTCAAACACACAAATGATCTTATGTTAACAGTTGGGATTAAACAGCTGTCTCGTGGTTATGAGATCCTAACAGATGCTGTGTGCAAACGCTTCCTGCCCGCTTTGTTTTGGTTCTTGCTGTTTGTGCAGTTCGCTGGGCTGAATTCAGCTTCAGGGATGCTGGTTTTGATCATCCTTCTGCGCTGCCAAAGCAGCTCCATCATCTCGTTAAGAGGAAGGAGAGTATGTGTAGAGAGATGGATGGAAAATAGAGGGTGGGCTTTCGAATATCACTTAGGGAGTGATGTCATATTGGTGAAATTCCAACACACGGGTTTATCATCCCTTTACAGTTAACGTAGCCCCAAATTCTCTTTGGTGGTTTGTTTCCCCCTCCCCCTCCCCCCTCTTAACTTTCAGAATTCCTCAGTTCTGGTGCACTTGACGCAGCTGGGAACTGAATTTATAAAAAGGTTTACTGATGACAAACAGATCCCAACGTTATAATAATTCCAATGTCTCTTTTCTTCCTAGGCTTACCAATATAAAAATGTACCGACTTTGTTTTGTTTTGTTTTTCTAGAACCTCCGGTTCATCCTAGGAGTTGGGCTTGCTATTCTAAGTGAACTGCTGAGTTAGCACCTTTTTGTTTGTTTGTTCACCCTGGAAGGCCATTTGGGTCTGAATTATATTATTGCTTTCAAACTAAAGCATCCTATTGGCTCAAAGTCCTCACCAAAAAAAGTGCTACCAGTCAAAATAAATTTTGTTTACCAACAATTTTTTTATTACTTATAATCCAAAATTTTGAAATATGTCATGAGAGCAAACAAAAATGTTTCTGCATACAAAGCACTTTGGAAAAAAATAAAAGGCAATAGAGAAGCAGCAGAGAGAATGACGTGGGCTTATTTAGCCAGTCCAGGAGAGGCCAAAGTATCTTAACCATGGGTCTCTAGAGAAATAGTAAGATTATTGATGGGTGTGTTTTATAAAACACTCAGGGGACTTCAAAGATTGATGGGAACGTTTGGTTATCTTTTGAATCCCTATTTTCCATGAACTTTTTAAAACCCCTTTGTGTCCGTGTGTATACATCAGTGGCGTGTGTTTGTGTGCCAGTGTGTGTGTGGAGGTGGTTGTCTCAAACCATAGTGTGAGCTCCAAAGGTGACAAGCTGGAGATACCATAAGTCTTATGGGCCCAAATCAGGCAACTTGTCACATGCACCCTCACAGGACTTCCCTGTGGGAGGCTGACCTTCACACATTTAGGCCTGCATGTACTGGCATTTTTTGAAGTTTTGCAGTGAAAGCCAGGGGCAGCATCCTTTGCTAGCCTGCCTGAAAGAATCACACCTGTTGTGCTAGGCATCCTACCATGACTGAGTCTTGGCCCTCGGACATCTTTACCAAAACAGAAGTGTAAATAATAATCATTTAAGGAATTGTATTTTTGTCACCAAACTTTTTTCATATTTTTCACTCCAAAAAAATGAGTTTGGGGTCTAATAAATTACTTTTCTCTTTTTTCTCTCTCTTTTTTTTCCATTTTTTTCTTTTATAGGGGGCTCATACAACTCTTATCACAATCCATACATACATCAATTGTGTAAAGCACATCTGTACATTCATTGCCCTCATCATTCTCAAAACATTTGCTCTCCACTTAAGCCCCTGGTATCAGCTCCTCATTTTCTACCCTCCCTCCCCACTCCCCCTTCCCTCATGAACCCTTGATAATTTATAAATTATTATTATTTTGTCATATCTAACACTGTCCAATGTCCTCCTTCACCCACTTTTCTGTTGTCTGTGCCCCAGGGAGGAAGTTATATGTAGATCCTTGTAATCGTTTCCCCCTTTCCACCCCACCCTCAATCCACCCTCCCAGTATGGCCACTCTCACCACTGGTCCTGAAGGGACCATCTGCCTTGGATTCCCTGTGTTTCCAGTTCCTATACTGGATTAGTTTTCTGTGTTCACCAGCCCACAGGAAAAAATTAGGTCTTCTCTCACAAATTGCCACCACAGTAAAGTTTGTATAATGCTTTGACTCCATTTCAAAGCAACTTCAGATATATTCACTCATTGATCTTGTCAATACTTCTGGAATTACTTACCTAATCTTCCTGAAAAGCAATTCCAGTTCCAGCATATCGGAAGAGTACCCTATCTGAATTGTTCACGTTCACAGTGACACATCTCACATTCGAACCCAAATCCAACAGAAACGACAAGGTTATAAGATGGAGAAGAATGTTTGCCCACAGACCTTTGTGATGAGTTACGTTTCCTGTTTCACTGCATAGGTGCCTGGTGGGGTGGGTGACTACACTGTATCCAGCTGCCTCCACTGCCTATAAGTTATACAAGAAACTGTCAGCCCTCTTCTGTCAGTCTGTAATGCTCTGGGAAGAGTGGAGAATTTGTTTTCCGTGGCTCTTGAATGATTGAATATCAGCCCCTTTTGTGGGTTCCAGCATAGAACAGAAGTCCTACTTTAGCTATCTAAGAACTGGTCATTTCAGTCTCCATAAACTGTATTTCTTCCCGTTTTTGCTTTTGTTATTTCTCACCACCACTTGAGCATAAGCCATGCTAGTTTTCCAGCATTATCATGTATACAAATTCTACAGTGTGCACAGATTACAGACCTGTAGGGGAGGTGCAAGTCAGGCTGATGGAGTGGTTTGATTTACATCCTTTCCTTGTTGATTAGAAGTATCTTCAGGAGCTTCATGCTTTCCTTTTCAGGCCTGATACCAATTAAAATGCAAATCTTTTGAAAGTGGATGTTTTAAGCATTTTTATCTTTGAATTAAATTCAGATCCTTTTATCTCCCTCTATTTCTAAAACAAAGCTTCTTTTTACTATAACATGCACTGGGGGGAAAAGGTTTGTGTATGTGTGTGGGGGGTGGTGGTGGCAGGTAATAGCTAATGTATACCAAGAGATGGAGACAAACAGTCCAACAGCAAAATGAGCCTGTGATGTGAGGGGGCAGGTAACAGAAGCACCAACCAAGATGACCATGGAACAAAGTCACTTGGAGGCAAGAAAATAAAAATAATCTAATATAAAGCTATCATTTTACATCCATCAGCCTGCCACATTTTATAAAGAAAACAATCATAATTTGATTATTGGATGCTAACAAGAAGGTGTGGGGGAAATTCATTCACACATAGCATTTTTTAAAGTGAAGAGATTTTAACTTTTGGAAAAGCAATGTGATATATTTGATCAGATATATTATCAGATATGAGATTGCCTTTTTCCAGAAGGAGAAATACATGCATCCTTCTGCTTAGCGATCTCCATTGCACGAGTGTACTCTAAGAAATAATAGCCTCACTGTTTGAGACAGAATGTATAGCATATATAGAAGGATATTTGAAATATCACTCTACTTCAAAGCGACAAAAATAATAAAACAGAACAAAGAAAAAGTGAGTGGAGCGTAGTTCATCTAAAGCAGTTTCTCCCAAGTTGGAGGCACCTCCCTGTGGGGTGAGGGGCACTGGGATGATCGAGAGGGGCTTAGAAAGAAGACACTTCGATTTAATTCTAGATTATGGGCTATAATTCAACTTTTTAATATAATTCAAAATTTTTAATTGCAAAGAAAGAGCTGAGTAATGTTTTTATTTCCTAAAAGGGGATGGTGGGTCAAATAAGTTCAGGAATCTATGATCTACAGGATGGACTACTACATAACGATTCAAACCAATGCATTCGAGCCGGGAAAGCTGATTGAGTATTTCATGGGGAACTCGGTGGCAGAGAAACATTTATATTGGATCTTGAGTCCATTTTAGTTTAATTTTTTAAATGAAGTAATGAAACATACTATATCTAGCCCCAGAGGATCTGAGGTTCACAGATGTATTGAAAGCTTACAGGTAGATAATTCCCTGTGGAGAATCAGCCTAGGAGTAGTAGGTGGAAGGAGCAAGAAGCCCATTTACAAATGGTACAAACCAAAATGAGGATCCTCCAAACTGCGGTCATTTTTGCATTGTTTTATTTCTCCATGTGGGATAGATATAAAAATTCTATAAAATTATGAAGCCAAAAAGCAAAACCTGAGGTGTCATGAGAAATATTCTCTTTCAGCTCAAGGAACCACAACAACCAATCAGTGACCCAGGTGTCTAGCATGAATTTAATGATGCAAAAAATCCATCTGGCAAGTTCTGTGGGCGTGGAACGGTTATCATCTTGGTGCTCTGTGTATCTCTGGACATCAGCGGCAGGGGTAATGAGAAGATCCTTCACAATTAGTCCAACATTATACGTGTGTAGATAGGTGTGCTGTCCATAACAAGGGTTGCAATAGAGCAGCATCTGTGAAGGGTCCGTGTGCAATCAGGCATGAACAGCCTTACACTGGGCACCACTCACTTCCGGGTTCAAGGTAAGAAGAAGTAGCGAGAAGCAGGTATAGATACCGGTGCTGAAACAGTTCTTTCCTCTCGAAGCAGGACACGCCTCTCAACACATAAGAATTCTGTGAATTAGATTGCTCATTTGTATTTTTATAAATGGAATCCCACTTACAAAAAGTGAAGTAGAGGCTATTTTCTGCCATGGAGATTTCAGTTCTCAAGTGTTCAATTTGGATTCACCTCCTGGTTGACCATGACCCAAGTGCACATTTCTTTTACAAAGTCATGATGCCTGCACGATCAATTCTAGCTTCTCTGAAGTGTATTTGTAACGTTTTAATTTTTCTCTTGAGGGAACGTGAATATTGACACTACAGATGAGTAACACTCTATTTCCCACGGAAGTAGATAGATGTTTCTCTGTTGCCTCTAGCATTTTCAGTTGGAAAGTCATCCTGGGTCAGGCCATTTTGTGTTCTACTCCTTGGAATCATTATTTAATGACAATTCTCTGTCAACCAGCCAATGGACCCTATCCAAATCATTACTCCTTGTGTATGATATTTAAATTATCAACCAAAATATTCCCCATTTCTCTGAAGGACTCTTTTTAAATGCACTACACTGCTATAATAAAAATATCTATGTATATATATTTTATTTATATATATTTATTATTTTCTTTTTCTAGAGAACCCTGCCTAACACAATGTCCTTTGCGAAAACACTAGCAAGGTTATGGGAGGAAGGACATATGGGCACCCCAGAACCTGAGGACTGACTCCATGTCAGCTGAGAACAATGCATACGGGCATATGGGTGGCTTCAGATTTCCAGTTGGTATGCTTGTCTTTGGATTTCCTTAATTCCTCTTGATCACCTGTATTCTATTTCAAAGTTGAACTCCTCTCTATAACCAAACTGACCTATCACTAGGAATCACAGCCATTCCTTGGGCCATAGCTGCCTTTCTGCTGGACCATTCCTGTGATCCTAGTTGCCCCAAGTCCTGCCGCCAATGACAACTTATCCTACTGTCACCTTTACTTCTATGAAATCAGTCTCTCTCTCTCTCTCTCTCTCTCTCTCTCTCTCTCCCTCCCTCCCTCCCTCCCTCCCTCCCTCCCTCCCTCCTGCTCTTGTTATAAGGCACACACCAACTTCTAGGGCTCAAGGCAATCAGGTCTTCCAGTGACCCTTTGAAAATCAATTCATTTACTTATTTGGTTTTGTTTCCTTCCCAGATGGGTGAATTGTTATCAAAGGAGCCTTTTATATAGTCATCGCTTTCCTTAGAGTGTTTTGTTTAATTTATTGAGTCAAATGGAGTCAGTATGTCTACTAGAACATGGACCAGTATTCCTCTGAGCCCCTTGTCTATTGAAACCCTTGCCCCTCGCATGTCCCCAGGCAGATTGTCCTTATATATCCAAGTTCAGCTTCTCCTAGGCCCAGGTATTTTGCTTGGCTTCCTCAGAATCTCTATCCTTCAACTTGTTCTCCTTCCCCAAGGAGCAGTATTTGTTCTCAGTGGAATTCTGGCTTTCAATACAAAGCTCCCAGAGTCTCTCATTGTATTTCATGATTTTGTAAAGAAAAAAAGCGATGAGGATTACAATTCTTTGTGAATATTGACCACCCCCCCCCCCAGTGCATGTGTAAAACATCTCAATCCAATTAAACAGATATACACTATCACCATCATAGCAATGAAGAGTTTTCATCTTTTCCCTAGGTGTTTAGTCATGGAAAGTTTTGGATCATGCAGTCCAATCTCACTGTGCCAAAATTTGCCATGAATTGGGAACGGGCCCAATGACTCATTCGGTTGACATGATACTCAGTTTCTGCATACCATTTCTTTTAGACCTGGCCTGGGTAAGAAAATCAGCCTAAACATTTGTGCTAGTGTCGAAGGAAGGGAGCTCTAAATGGTGTAGTGGTTACACATTGGGCTACGATCCACAGGGTCTACAGAGGGAAACCACAAGCAGCAACTTGGGAGAAAGACTGGGCTTACTTCTCCCGTAAACAGTTACAACCTCAGAAACCCCCAGGGGGTCGCTGTGAGTCAGCAATGGCTCCATGGCAGTAAGTCTGTTTGTTTTGAGCATTGAAGGAAGTTACTGAATGCTCAGGAGGGATTCCGGCAAGTCTGAGAAGATACGCAAACACATACAGAAAGTACTTCTGAAACCCTCCCTTAGAACAAGCCAACAGACTGTGCCCGTGACTCTCCTGTACCAAAGGCACTTCCCTTAAGGTTTTGAAGATTCTCAGCTGAGCTTTAAGTAAGTATCCCATAACACTACACTTGTGTGGTCCCAAGACACTTGAGGGTCAGAGATAGACATAGGTAAAACTGGCTTGAGAGAATTTTAGCTCCTTTCACGCCAGTCTAATAACTTCTCAACAAGTAAAAGGAAGAGCTGTGGAGGTGTATTCAGAAGCTTATGCTACCTAAAGTTCATTTATTAGGAATTGGAAAAACACCCTTCAAACATCCTCCACAGTCATTTGACTTGACCTCTGATCTTCAGAATGAGATACTTGAACATCAAACTGGAGTTAAGTTTCATCACCATTCACTGATGTAACAAATACCCAGTGGGCAGCTACTCTGGAGCTGACATTTGGTAGGTCCCAAGGATCCTCGTGATGTTGTTGGGTGAGGATTGATGGGATTACTAAGCATGAAGTTGTCAGTTTAAACCCACCAGCTTCCCTATGAGAGAAAGGTGAAGTTATTTTCTCCTGTAAAAATGTACAGCCCTGGGAACCCCAAATATGATCACAAGAAGTCTGAACTGACTCGCTGGCAGTGAACTCTTTGTTCACTTGTTGGTTCGTTTGTTTCAAAGAGCTTTGGTAGTGCAATGATTAAGTGCTTTGTACTAATCAGAGGTCAGTGGCTCAAAACCACCCAGCAGCTTCACATGAGAAAGAGTGGGCAATCTGCTCCCCTAAAGATTTTAGCATAGAAAACCTTGGGATGATCCACACTGTCATGTAGGGCTTCCCTGGTGGTGCAATGATTAAGTGCTTTGTACTAATCAGAGGTCAGTGGCTCAAAACCACCCAGCAGCTTCACATGAGAAAGAGCGGGCAATCTGCTCCCCTAAAGATTTTAGCGTAGAAAACCTTGGGATGATCCACACTGTCATGTAGGGCTTCCCTGGTGGTGCAATGGTTAAGTGCTGAGCTGCAATCTGCGGGGATGACAATTCAAAACCAGCCTCTCGGGAGAGAGATGGGGCTTTCTAGTCCCATAGACAGTGACTGTCTGGGAAACCCACAACATTGACTTGCTGGTAGTGAGTTGAGTTTATGCATCAGAACTGACTCAATGGCACACAAGAAGAACAACAAACAAACAAATAAATAAATGGGAGGAGGGGTTTCGGCCAGAATCTCTGCCCTCGTCTGGACAGTCTTAGGAAAGAGACATCAGTTAACAGGATTAAAAAAAATACGTGGCATGCTCAATTATGCACAATAGCCCCAAACTGTATATTTACATGATTATGAACTGTTGAAAATAGAAATAGAAATATAAAGGGTGACATACCCATAAATTGGAATATTACCCAGCTATACAAGCAAATGTGTGTGAGAGGAAGCAATGTTATGTGGGGTGGGGCTATAATATTCATGTTAGAGAGCCTCAGCTCCATTCTCAGTATAATATCAACCCACTACAGACCTTGGAAGAGCAGAGCCGGGAGTTTTATTTCTTTAGATTAACCTGGGGTTGAGTGGAATAAATGAGGGAGTAAGAACTAGATCAAATGCCATTGCATGGCCTAGAAGAAGGCAGAGATGACTTGGACAAATGTGGAAGAAGTCTAAGTGGATACAAATAAAGAGGTTTAATTTTTGAGATAACCCCAACCAGAGTTGTTCTGAGATTTGTTTTAGAAAGCAAGGTGGTGAATGGAATTTAATATGACTCTTGTGTTCTCTATTGAACTTGATACATTTGCTAAAGTAAGAAAAACATAATTAGGTGTTTTGGACATTAAGTTTAAAAGGACTTTGAAACGCCAAAAGAGAGATAATGGGAATATTAATGCTAAATTTACATATAAAGCAGAAACACAGATTTCCCATGGTGACCCAGGAGCAGTAGCTGGGTATAAAAGAAGCCCCAGTCATGTCTGGTAGAAGAGCCTGCTCTCTTCCTACTGAGATTATGTCCCAGAGATTGACAGATTGCTTCTGCTGACTCCTGCATATGGATACACCTAGCTGCAAGAGAGGCTGTAAAATCTTATCTACTTTAGACATTCATGTACTCAACTCTAAGTATCCCTTCTCTTATCAAGGAAGCAGGGAGAAAGAGAAGCTCTCTATGCCAGTAAAGAGTCACAGTCTCTGAGTCTCATAGGGGTATCTCTACCCTGTCCTGCAGGGTCCCCTGGGGGCAGGTTTCACTTAACAGTGATGAGTTTGGAGGGTGTTTTCTGACCACCCATTGAAAGGCAGGACTTAAGTCCTGCTATTTCTTTCCTGCTGGGTTTAGGTATATGCTGTTTCATCGGTACTCTGATCCAGAAAAGACGAACCTTGAAAATACAAGAGGAATGGACTAAAGTCTTAAAATATCCTTTAAACAAATGAAAGGAGGGGATTCAGAACCTAAGTAAAGAGCCTGGTCTTTGAAAATGGGGACATCTTTCCTTAAGTGTAATTCTAAAAGGTGAAGCCAAGATTATGCTCATATAATAGAGTGATGATATTTTTAACCATGTAAATATGAAAGATTTTACAACTAATAACTATCTATTTTCAGTGAACTTCAAAGTCAAGTGGTACAGTCTCTGAAACCCACAGAAGCAGTTCCACTCTGTCTTATAAGCTCTGAGTTTGTCAGAAATGACTTGAAGGCAGTGAGGGAGTCAAAGTAAAGTCAGCCGAGCATAAAACAGAGCCTTGAGCAGAAAGGAGGTCATGGGCTCTTGTCTTTGAGACCCACCTAATGGAGAGACACTGAGGGCCATGCATCCATTTGTGGGTTGAGATTTATTCTAGAAATGAAACCAGAATGAGCCAGGTCAGTCAAGATTGACCAAGTGAAGCATCTGGTGAAGGTAGGTAAAAGGTAGATGGTTGTTAATCCAAAGTAGCGGTTTTCAAAGTCAAGGACTAAGTGCCTTAAGAGTGTGAACCTGTTATAGACGCTTGCAAGGTATAATCCTAATGGACATCACCATCATCAACAGTTCCAATAGCAGCTGTTTCTTCACTGAATGCCTCACTAGTATAGCACTTTTTGTTTGTTGGTTTGCTAATAAATACTGATATTTTCAAGCTTCTTTTTGTTGTTGACTCAAATGATTTTTAAACTTTCGTGGTTAATAGGGTTTTTATTTGTAGAAAAATAGAAAATCTCTCCTAAATTAAGTTTATCCCTTCTAAATTTATTATATTTACCTCTTCAGGTAAAAAGGACCTGTCATTTCCTACTACTTTTTTGTATACATGTCATTTTTTTGCCTTCCTTCCATGTAGGACTACTTTTCTAAATGTCTTGACTTCCTATTCTTTATATCATTTATATTTATCTTCTTTGAACTCTCTCTAAACTATCCCCTAAACGGTGTGAGCAAAGCTAAATGCAGGGGCTGAATTCTTCAAAATGCAATCACAGTAGTTCCCATTTTGTTTAGTAGATTACAACTCATGTATGACCCCATGGGTACAGTGTTCCACATGGGTTTCAGAAGCAGTTCATGAAGACTGTCTTCTAAAGCATCGCTGAGTAGGTCCCAAGCACCAGTCTTTTAGCTAATGGTCAAAGGCTTAGCTATTTGCACCATTCAACGTGTTCTGAAAAAAAATTTTTTTTAAGAATCAAAAACATCCAGTGAGTTGATGCTGGCTCATAGTAACTATATGACAGTGTAGAACCGTCCCTGTGAGTTTTTGAGACTCTAACACTCAGAAAACATAAGGACAATTAAGACCTTTTCCTGTTTGTTTGGCTCTTAAATTTATCCTTGGGATACAATTGCATTTCAAATTATTTCAGTAAGACATATTTTCTCAAGTTGCCAATGTTGTTTTGTGTTTGATTCCTGCTTTCCAGAATCTGACCTTGATTTGCGGTGATGTGCATAAGGTGGCAAACAAGCTCCTGGTTTCCACTCCTGTGCATCATCCACTGTGCGCAGCAGACGGGGGACGGAGTCCACGTGGAGCAGCAAAACTACAAGCTCCTCTGGGCAGACGTGTAGCCATTGAAGATCAAATATTCTTAACATTATTAAATGCCAACTATCAGTCAATGAAACCTTTATTGATCTCAAAGGCCTGATTTGCAATTTATCGTGAAATGGTGTAGGATCAGACTGTGTTTTGTTCTCTTGTGCATGGGCTTCCCATGAGTTAGGGCTCATACTAAGACCACCAGCACCACCAAAACATAACATAAAGTATCTGATAATTTAGCTTTCCAGTCCGTTCTAAAGGTACCATGATCCTAACTTCTGCATAATAAGCTGGAAAATAAATGAGTACTAACAGCAACCAATCTTTTCTTTTGAGGGAAAAATGGTTTAGGGATGTTTAGTCCAAATCACTTCATTCCATTTCACCAGACTTCTGGTCTCACAAACGCCAGTCTCTTGTCCAGGGCACTGTTTACAGATTATTTCATACACACTTGCAAAATGTCCCACATTCCTGGGCAATGTCCCCAATGAGCAGGATACCTGATGTTTGGCTCCCAGAGCAGGCTCTGCAGACTAGATGGAGTGTGTGAAAAGGATATCTCTATTTGCCCTTTGTCTTTGAGAAAGTGAGTAATTGTCTCTGTACTTGCCTATTCCCTCCATGGAGAATTTACTGGCCCAAATTTTTAAAAAAGCTCCTACCACACTCCCATTCTCTGTAAGTGCAATTAGTTGCAGGTACAAAATTTGGAGCAAAGAGGCCTCTCGTGGCCTGTTGTGCCTGTAGTTATCCAACTGTGGCTGCAGGTTTTCAGTGCACAACTGATTGCACCCACAAAAAGAAAGGCTCAACTTTGAAAATGGGTCCCTTTAAGACAGTTGGGGGATTGCATGCCTCCGGTTGGCAAATTACAATCTTTTATAGTGGCAGAGCCATGGCTCCGGCTGGAGTCACAAGTCGGAAATCCAGGTTAGGCATATATAGGGTGAGCGTAAAGCGAATGTGCAGCCTCTTCCTGGGCTCACCTTGAGGTCCTGGTGGCCACTGCATTTGTGCTCAGCACTCCGGACTCCATTTCCTCTGTAGTTCACCAGCCACTCTCCAGAAGGGTTTGCATTGAGAAGCTCGGTCACACTGTCAATAGAACACATTTAACCAACTCTAAATTTGCTTTAAAGAGACAGCTACAAAGATTGACTTTCACAAAGTGACTTACTCCGCCATGCAGCAAAGGCTTCCATTTGCGTCCGGCTGTTATTAACTGTGTCACTGAGTACATAAGAAAGGTTTTTGAAGACATTCCAGTGTGAATCCCCTAATTCAATAATCCAATAACATAAATTCCAGTAATGGATATTAATACTATGTTCCAAACACACGCGCGCACACACAACTTTTATGTCTCTCTTTCTAAGCGGCTGGGCATGCGTTGTGAGGGGCTCCTGATGAAATAATAAAACCCAATTCTCATCTTGAAAAAAGAATCAGTAGAGGAGGATGGTAATTTACTTTATATGACCTTCAATTGATTATTCTGTGGCTGCTACACAAATATCACAGGAGCTATTGATCGTAAAACCTACCAAATAGATCTCTAATAGCTTTTACTGGGCAAAAATAATTATGCTTGCACTGTGGTCAAACACACAAAAACCAATGTGGAGGTATTAATGTATGGTATTATTACCCATCTGTCTGCGAGAAGACCCTTCCTGGGAACACACTATGTCTAAGCCCCATGAAAGCTCAATATCCAAGCCAGCAATTACAGCCAGTTACACTGAAAAATTGATTACTGTAACTAAAAGCTGGAGCTGGGAAGCAGAGGCTACAGCTTGCCTAATAAAAGTAAAATCATAACAAGAGGAACCCTAATTGAGGAGGCTGCTTGGACTCAGAAATTGAATTTCCACGTGGTGCCGGTAGCAGCGAAACTTCCAGAGTCAAGAGCTCTCCATACAGTCCAGATCAAGATCAGGGATCAAGAGCGTAAAAGGTCAGGGAGTCTAACCAAAGAACGGGTCATCGTGCTCTCTCTCTCTCTCTCTCTCTCTCTCTCTCTCTCTCTCTCTCTCTCTCTCTCTCTCTCTCTCTCTCTCTCTCTCTCTCTCTCTCAAGGAAAAGTGTACAACATAATCCAGAAACATGGCACTGCTGGCCAGGGAGAGTGAAACACCAAGGAAAAGAAAAGCTTCAGTCCCGCTTTAGTGAACAGGAAGAATGATCCTCTCACAGCCAGAGTAGATGGAGCTGGACACCGGCCAGGGCTCGGGTAGGGCTGAAACGGATGAACCAAAGCCACCAGCCACCCAGGGAAGACCTCCACTCTGGGTTCCCAAGTTCTCAGAAAAATCTTTACTTCAAAGTCCTCCCCAAGTCTATTGCTTGCTCTTGTACTCGAGTCCCTGAGTTAGCATTTTAAGAAAGATGATAAAGAAACTCAAATGCCTCAATAATAAAAAGAACCCTGCCATCAGCACATTGAAGAGGAAGTATCAAACTTGGAGCACTGGGAAAGAATAGACCGCAAAGTTAATAATAATATTCACTCCTTCAAGGAGATTGGGCCATAAAAGGGGTGAAGTATGGATGAGAAGGAGAAAGAGAGACAGACAGACACGTGATTTCTTCAGTGTGGTGGACTTTGTATGTGTGGGTGCACATAGAGAGTACCTTCACCTTGAGTAGCCCAATGCTTTAACCAGTGCACCGCCAGGACTCCTGAGGGTGAACTGGGGGCTCGCAAGACATGTGTGTTTCATGAAACAGAATAATAGCAGAACAGGTGGGCTGCGCAATCCAGTCATTGGAGCGGTCTCTAATCTTGGTATTCTCTTACAGCTCTGGAGGAGAGGCCCACCTAAAGCCAAGCGTACGAATCACCAGCCTGGACGAGAAGCTCTTTTTGGCACCGGGAGCTCCTCCCAGATAAGGAACCTCACCTGCAACGACCTGAATCGAAAGCTCTTTCTCTTCCGTTTTTCAGAAACCAAAGATGGGCTGGCGGTGGTGAAGCCGATTGTTCTTGTTGCTGTTATTCAGTTTATTCTTTAATGTGCTTTTCTGAGAATCCTCGAAGCCACGTGCAGGGCCGTGGTTGTCCCCAAGGCCTGTGCTGACACTGCGACCCACCCCACGACACCCTCATGAAGCATAGCATGTGCGTCGATGGGAGCTTCAGCCTGCCTTCGGTTGTTCTCGCATTACACAATAAAGTACAAGGGGGCTTCACAATATTTGTGGAAACATTCCTTTGTCTTTTAATTCCATTGTCCCCATGAACTTTTTGAAGCTCCTTGTAGGTAGCGTGGATCTTCTCTGGCCCAGTGTTAAAACCTGTGAAAGGCTAGCAGGGCTTGTGCAGAGCCAAGAAACGAAGCAACGACGTGAAAGCCCCGCAGACAGAGGCGAGTGAGTTGCCTCAAAAATCCTTTGCCTGTCTGCAAAATGTAGTCGACCTTGTGCTTCGTGAGTTCCGCCCCTGTTTTTCAGTCTCTTAAATTGTTACAATCTGTTTTCATGATACACGAGATCTAACTTGGGCTTTTGGCTTGAGGTAGCTTGAGTTTTGTTTTTGTTTGTTTGTTCTTGACACCGTGTGGAGATTCTATTTAATTATCAGCCTTTAGTTACTATTGTTCACTTGGGGCTTGGTGGATACCTTGACGGGGCTGAATTCAGACTTTACATGCAAAGTTCATCAGGAATGATTTCACTATCAAAGAAAAAGGAAAGGGAACCCACAGATCAGAGACGACGGAGTTTATTACTAAAAGGTATTGCCAGGTCTCATTGACAAAGGTAAACATCCTGATTCTGTCCCTTGTTAGAGATCACACCCGGGGGGGGGGGTGACCCGGGGGGTGACCCCAGGGGACTCCCAGGATGGCAAAGCAGTGCACAGGGGGCGTGTGCATTCTTCCCAGGGCCGATGCCAGCCTCCGCCTGGCTGCCAGCTGCGGGCTCAGCGGGCAAGGTCCTGATCGCCCGCGTGTACCTGTGTGGTGATACCCGCGGAGAGCGCGGGGGCTGGAAGGGCGCTGCGAGAAGGCGCGGTGCGGTGCGGTGCGGTGCGGAGCGGGGAGGGAAGCTGAGGACCATCCCGCAGGTGCAGCCCCACCTGCCTCCCGATTGGCCGAGGCAGCGGCGGCGGCGGTGGCGCGCGGCTGGAGGAGGAGGATGATGGATGGCCTGTCGACCGGCCTGGGTCCAGGCAGCGGGGTTCCTGGAAGGTAAACACGGAGCGGTCCTTGCCTAGCCGCGCGGCCAGGAGAGCAAGATGCCTGCACAAAAGGACTGCGCCTGGAATGTTTAGATTTTGAAGATTAGTTTCTATTAGATCTCTGTGGGAGAAAGGAAAGCGCGCACCGGGGAGGTGGGGCACTCCAGGGAGGTGGAGGGCAAAGGACGTCCACATAATTTAGGACTGATGCCTGGAACAGCACATCGCTACCAGCACAAGCCAAGATTCTCTCCTGCCCTTATTGCACACAGTTTACATAACCTCGACTTCTCGTGTCTTTGAGTTCCCGTCAGGATCGCAGAACAAATGTAAAATCAGACCCGATGGTCACGTTCACGCATCCCAGGCGATCATAAATGCACCATGATAGGCGCATTTCTATGCATGGTAAAAGTATGAGACAAGTGGACATTACGTGCTAATGAAACGTCTTAAAATCAATAGCATTAAATATGAGTATGTTCTTAGTATACGTTTTGGACATTCAAATATGTGATTTTTAAATAATGTATCTAGCAGTCAAATGTCTAAACGTCATGAGCAATTTCAGCATGTTTTGTTCTTCGATACAAAATGTTAACAACGCGTGGTCTAGTGATTCAATTTAAGAAGCGTCCCTTTTATAACTCATTAGCTTTAGCCAAGGGATGGAAACGGGTAGAAGGCAGCAAGACAAGTACATGGCGAAGAAAATGAGGTTCTTTGGCCACTGGGGCAAAGTACTGGCTCCTCAGCAGGTTGCACTGGCGAATGGAATGTGTCAAGGAATATGACAGCCCTGCCTGTATCCTGAGTCATGCCCTCAGAGAGCAAGAAGTATAGAGAAAGGAGTTGGGGTTTTATTTGTTGGTTTTTCATCTGATGAAGATGTTAGTCTGTGTCTGACTGTGCTGCAGAATACCTCACCACCCCTCTGTTCCCACCACTACTAACTACAGTAAATTGAAAGGCATGTGTAATATAGTGAGACTGAAACATATCACAGCTTCAAAAAGTCCCTGAAAGAAACAAGTATCTTTGAAGTCACTCTCTCCACGAATTATTTTTTTGTTTTGTATTTTGTCAAACTACAGTTGAAATGTGATTGGGAACAGAAAGACCTTCCCTGTGTGCATTTCTGTTAAAATATAATGTCTTAATTAATACAATATGGCATAAAAGTAATACTTTATTTAAATTTTATTTATTTTGATTATTGATGAGGCTGTCCTTTTGTCCCATTTTTTGCTTATTTTATTTCACTTCCTCTCTTTGGACTTTTTGGCTTCTCTTTTACCTAATTATTAAGATAGCTCTGAAGTCAACATATTAAAAATAAATAAGTTTAGGGGAGAAAATACCAGAAAGAACTTAATGATCCGATCATACTAAAATAAGCAACATATAAAAAATGCACTCAAAACATAAATGAATTCCTAATGTGTCTTTTTAGACTTGTTTTGTACATGCTTTAGTACTTATAAAAGAGTATACTTTGGTATTAGCAGAGAAAAGCTATATCATTTTGATATTAGTAGAGAAAAGCTATGTCAATTTTAATAAGTGCATATTATTTGCTTGGCTATGTTTATCTTCTTATCCATTCCTGCTTTCTATAAATAACACAGTAGAATTTTTACAATGATTTCCAAATTACTTAGGGGAAAAGAGGGGGCTGTTCAGCATGTAATCTCTCCATAAAAAATATATTATAAATCACATATTTGAGCATGTGATCTGGATTATTGAGATCATGAACAGAAAGGTTTGGTGAAGGTAGAAATAATTATTTACTTTGATTATTGATGAGGTTGTCCCTTTGTTCCATTTTTGCTTGTTCTATTTCACTTCCTCTCTTTTGACTTTTTGGTTTCTCTTTTACCTACTTCTGGAGATAGCTCTGAAGTCAATATACAAAAAAATAAACTGGAACATTCTCACAAACATCTCTTGTGATATGGTTAACTTTTAAGCCAGGGTGGAAATCCTTAGTGAAAACGGTTACAATAAGTTTATGTGCAATCCAGGAGCAAATCGGGCTAAATTGCAGTTGGAAAGAATCTATTGAATTTGGGTTTCCAGCAAGCTCCTGCTTTCCCTTCATTGTACACATGTAGAAGGATATTATCATCTCTGAAATTACCCCAGAAATTCCAGGCACTTTACAGTAAATCATCTCCTCTCATTAAGAAACTCAGAGTCTTTGATCTTTGCACTAGCTTTCTTTCTAGCCTGAAAATTTGGGTTGTTTTCGTAAGCTGTGATGTGGCCATTTAAAAATGCCGTCTTGCATTCCTGCACCTTCCTCAAGTGCACCAGTGCCCAGTAAATAAAGTAGCAGCCCATGTCCCTTTTAGCGAAAGCTATATATCTGTTCAGACTTGTAATTTGCTCCGTTTATATCCTTTGCCCTTGAACTCTGGTTATTAACGCAATGTTTCCCCAAATGATGCCATATAACTCTGCCCCAAGCACATTCACGGTGACACTGCGCAAACGTTGGCAGGGCCAGGGCCGGCTGAGGAAGGGGGGGAAATAATGGCTGAATTGTGGGAGTTGCAGTGCACTGCATGCTCAAAATGGAACAACTCTAAGTCGATGACTGTTGATATTCAAATCGCAGAAAGGCCACAGCCAGAGTTTGACTGCTAATATTCCTAAAACGACTCGGAAAGCAATTTAGCGAAGTAGCTTTCGTTGAAAAAGAAACAGCTAAAACACTTCTAAGAAACTAACTAGGAGCTGGGGAAGGATTTGAGGCAGGTGATCTTATGGCACATCTCAAAAACATTGTTTATAATGGCTTTGGGGAATTGATTTGATGGGAGTGGTTTGCTCAGTGATACAATGCAGGTTTTATATGTGGTATGGCTGTAGACAAAATTCCCGGGTTAAAATGATAAAGAACTATACTAATTTTCATTCTAAATTGTTTACAACGTGTAGGATATTTTATGTAAGACAACTGGTTGGGTATTGACTGGGGTTCAAAACTGCCGGCATTTTACAAATAGAAATGTACTAATTATTATTTGTGGAAATTTGCATAGGGAGTGAGTCTAGTCTTCTTTTACAGAAATGCACTGATTAGTCAAATTAATAATTTAGGTACAATTACAGAGGCTGCTTGCTCAACCTACTTCAGAGAGGAAATTGTTCTTCCACATCTTTGATAAAGGGTATGAACAGACGAGTCCCTTACTTTTAGAATGAAACTGTGAGATAATTGCACTTACATGTCCATGGTGGCTCATGGTATTCTACTTAAAATGTTATATTTGTTTCAAAATACAATGTACAAAAACTTACTCTCTCAAAGCTCGCAAAGCTTTACTCAATTTGCCTCAAAGTGACTTTACTGTAAAAACTGTTAGCACTTTACCTTGAAGTAAATTGTTTATAGCAATATTTCAATTGTGAATTTCCTCTCCTAAATTCTAGGCTATGCAGAAGGTCATTCATGCAAAATGTCGGTGTTGATAGGGATAGGTGAAAATAATGTGCCATCAAATACCAGATTTTATGCTGAAATGTAAGCCACCATGAAAACTCTGGGCATAAGTCTGTCTTCTTAATATGCCAAAAAATGTGATGCCTTCATCCAGAAGCCTGGAAACGCCCTGAACTGCTCCCGTTGAGCAGCCAACTCGTTTTTGTGTATATTTTGCTGTGCAAATGCATACGTATGAATGTTTCCAATAGAAAATAAATAGGCCATCGTTTCCCCACGCACACACTTCAAACACACTCTTGTCTCACAGTATTAGCTTTCCCTATTTGGGGATCATTTCCAAGGAATGCAAGATTCCAACGAAGATGTATTTAAAATACTTTGAAAATCATGATTTTCATAAATATGGAACCATCTTCTTTTTCCCCTCTGTCTAATCAACTGTACTAAATTAAAAATGGCTTGTGGAATTAATGAGGCCAATCGAGTGATTTTAATTTGGGGGTACTCCAGCTAACATGGCTAACATAAGATAATTTTAAAAATAGATGTTTTCTGAGGACTTGAGGGTTTCAGGCATGCTGGATAAAGAGCCTCATGCGGGTTCATCATTCACCTGTGAGTCCTCTGTGTGAACAGCAAGTGAGGAGGGCCCCTGATTGAGGTAGTAATTTTAGGACACAAATGGATGCTGTTGAAGGTTTATTGTTGTATATCATTTTATGACAATGTAATAGAACTGTGGATTTTATATTATCAAGCGATTTTAATTGAAATGGGTGCTATATTATGACTTCTTACTGCTAAAAACTAAAAACACCCCCTCTTTACAGCATTTATTAAGAAATTAGGATCTCATTATGCTGGCAAAATTTCATTTGAACAACACTCTCTTGTGTTTGCTTTCAGTATCTGGGCTAAATTTGCAGAAACGCTGATGAAAATAAAACTGCATGTGACATTACAGGATTTTATAACCTGATGGATAAGCAACTGATACTATTTGGTAGAAAGGGTGTAATTCTACCTTGATAGAATGAGAGCATAGCTCATTAAAAATTCTGAATGTTTGAACTTTGCCGACTCTCCACACTCCAAACTCCAGTTTGCAATATTGTGAAGAAAAGTGATTAGTGGTCTCCTCAGTGGAAGGCATTCTCTACAATGAAGAGTATGTGTTGTACGCTTAATATTTAGATACAACATTGTGTGAAAATTATCCATCCTTTATGCTGCTCTTTACCCCATTTCCCTTTCCCGAAAGCACTGCCAGCATTTTCCTGCATTCTTTCAGGAATTCATTTCTCTAGTAACATGCCTGTATTGCTGCTTCTTAACAGTTTTCTTCTCTGCTTCTTGATCTTACAATTAATCTTATTGTTTATTGATTGATTGATTGTTGAACTTTCTAGATAGTTACCATGAAATCATAACTCTCTCACAAGCTCTAAACCTCCTTTCATGACATTTCTATATTCCAATCACTATACCAAAGTTTTCTCTTCACAAACAGACAGATAAAACATCCCAAGCCTTCTCATCTACCTTAGCCTGTTTGCCTTAGTCACAGCTGTTATGTTGAGCTCTCTCTTCGTGACCCTCTCCTGTGGGGTCTCCTGTTGTGTAGACCCCAGGTCTTTCTCCTTCTTGATTCCTTCCCTCAGATGTGGAACCCTTCCTGTGGTCGCTGACTGAGAAGAGGGGGCGGGTATAGTTTGAAAACGTCCACAGTTTATGTTGACACTGGGAGAGTAATTCTTTTTCTTCTGCCTTCTACAGGTATTTCTTCATTTAATTGTTGCGTTTGAGGAGTCTGAATCGATACTTCTGATTATTTTAGTGTGATTTTTCTCCCTATTTACATGGGAATTTATGAGATCTACATCTTTCATAAAGCGTACATTGGTGAGGATCTGTTTTCATTCAAATGCCAATCACTTAATGGAGATGGAAACATATCCTTAAGTTCTGAAAAGTTTTCTCAATTTAATTCTTGATAATTACTGACCTTATGGTGTCTGATTCTTCTGTTGAGCTTCGTACTCTGCTATTTTAAATTTCTTTGAATTGTAATGATTTTGTTGGGTTTGATCCCTACGTACATAATGCTTTACACAGTGATATCTCGGCAGTCTCTTTGTTTGTCTTGCTCTGGGCTTACGGTGGTAATTTTATATTCCATTTCCTTACTCTTCTCCTTTCAAAGTATTTGTTTGTTCCATTTGTCTCCAGTGTTTACATTCAACATCTTCCTAAAATCTTAAGCAAGACTAAGTCGTCTACTCATATCTACAAGTTGAGGATTAAGGAGGTGACCAGAAGCTCAGAGTATGTGGATGGGCCTTACATTTCACGGCAGTGCTTAGATTTTTGAGGCTGCTTTCTGACGGAGTCTAAAATTCCACCTGACTCTTTTGATCTCCTGAGAAGTTTCCAGAGATAAAAATCTGGTCATCAGGACTTTGCTTTACATTGAAGGAAGACATTTGTTTTTCTTGGTATCCACCCTTCTACAGGCCACTCAGACCTCTTGTAATAAATGCCCTCGTGTTTTTCTGTTTGGTCCTCTCCAAGATATATTATTTTCCATCTTCTAATGGGATGGGTGAAGGACTGTTTGCTGTAGCTTCAGGAGACCTGTGGGCCCAGGGGCTCTAACGGGGGCCTGGAACAACTTTCAATTTAGTATTCTGATTGTAACCATGTTTTTTGGCTGCCACATTTAGAGTTACCTGGTGCCATCACTTTCCTTTGATTGCTCAAAGCCACCTTACAACTCTGAGGTCTCGCTTCCGCCAAAGCAGTAACCCATGTGTTTCTGTTTTATGCCTTTTTGTTTGTTTCTTATTCTTTCTCTGGCTCTTCCTCGCCTTCTCTTTTGCTCTCCCTAGGATTTTAACCCTCAGAAAACACATCCCCTCCCTTTTATTTTAGCAGTTTTTTCAGTGACAATGATGTGAGACATAGTTGTTCAGCTTACCATCTTTATCTAGAAGTTGGCCATAATTTTTAAGAGATAAGAATGGTGTTAGGGAAAAAATAAAACTCCTAAGATGGGAAGGAAAGACATAGTTCTAAAAAGAATTGATTGCTTAGTTTATTTGGGAATTAAAAATCAATTTGCAGTTTTGGGTAAATTTGTAGTTAGGAATAAGAAAGCATTATACTTGATAGTATTTCAACTTTATAGAAGGTGCTAATATTCTATTCCACCAGTCCTAGTGTTTTGTTAAAATCAATTTAAGCTTAACATTGCAAATAATAATTTGAAGCGGAATTATTAGTTATTTTTACAATGGGTTTAGTGAAGAGCAGCTGACCATAAAGGGCAGTAGGTTCTATCTATGATATCAAATTGAACTCTTCATTGTCCACCAAAGCAAAAGGTACCACCCATTTTCCAATATTAATTTCTCTAATGAGATTATTGAAATATATACATTGAAATATGAGAATTAGATTATAGAAGATTTATATTATTTTATTTAAAGACATAATCTCAAATTGTACTTACGTGTGCAAACTTTAATAAACCAAGTGTTAAATCTTGGATGTGATTTTATAAAATTTAAAAATAAGATCTACTACTCAGCATGAAAATATTGAGGGAGGTAGTTTTATAAATACATGATGGTCTGCATTCTATTTCAGCAAATCTTGTACCTTTACAGTTGTTTATGAAATTAACCTCAGTAGATTCTAATTAATGTGAAAATGTATAGATATTTAATAAGCCTTCCTAATATCATTGCCTCCAAGAATTGTACATCAAGGAGTAAAAACCGTATTGGATATAAAATACGAATTTTAAAAAATATGACCAACTTTAATATCATTCTCATAAGCTTCACAAGTCTAGTGCAATATATTTCAGGCCTGTGAAGGTCAATACAAAATGACAGATTGAAATAATGTACGTGACTTGCAAAAGTCATTTTGGGAAAGCTCTTTTCAAGACTTAAAATTAAATGAAAGGATACCTGGCATCATTTTTTAAAGACTGAATTGTGTCCTTATTTCAAAAGAATATCCCTTTATCCCCGGTTGTCAAATAGACAGTTGTTACCAGGTGAGGATGGGCTTGATGTCATGTGTCACAGACTGATCATGGGTTGGCCCTTTTTCTTGAAGAAATGATTTTTTTTCTCATGGGAAACAAAATGCCAAGGGCTTTTCTTATCATTTGCAACACCTGTGTGTGGTGGAAATCAATCGGAGGAATATGCCCTTGTGGTGGTGAACACTGAGGTGGGCCAAACACACCGCCGAGTTCACACCCCGTATCTGCAACTTACTACTTCCCCTCTCTGTGTACCTGGTCTCCTCATATATGAAACGGGAGAAGGAACTCGGTGGTTGTCAAGCCTCAAGGAGCCAGGTAGCAGAGTGGCTGGCTCATAAGGAGCAGTCACGTATCCCAGGCATCGTGGTGATTATTGATGACCTTGTGTTGGACCCTGGGTTGTACAATCATCTTCAGCATCATCAGATCAGCTCCACGATCATCATCAAAGTCTCTACCAACTGACATTGTAACTCTGTTATTCTTACTGTTGTACACTAATAGCCTTAGAAAGAAAACCCTTTAAATGAACTATTTGTTAACAATGTCAAACTGGTTCCCTTGGAAGAATTCTCCAGTGCATGAGAAGCAAGCCCTATCTAGGACAGCCCACATATGTGCAAGGACACTTCTCAAGCGGGCAAAACTCCAGGCCAAGCATTTTTTTTTCCTACGTGGCTAGATCTTATTATCCACAACATCTGAGTTTAGTTTATTTGCTTGCCTTTCGTTTGGGTACAGGCACAGACTTAGGCCAGCTTTACCTACATGTAGCTATCTTCCAATTATTTGCATATAATTGCTTTCATCATCTTAACTAAATCCTGTGACCATCCTCAAGGTACCTCGTTAAAGGTTCCTCCACAACCGGTCTTGCTTGCCCTCTTCATTCATAGTGTCTACCTTATGAAATCCAAGGCTTCAGTTCCCTCCAGTCCCTTTTTATCCTCATTTATATCCTGTCACACCTGACACTTCCTATACAGCCCAAATGAAAGAAACGACTTGTAATAGCTTAAATGTGCATTAGCCTTACTTACACCCATACCTTAATGTGTGTTATTTGATCTTATACCAATAGGAAGGGATGTGAAGTTAACCTACAGAATAAAAAATGATTAAACAATAGTTAACAAAAGCAAATAGAGATACTGTTATAGTATTTGTCCTGAACGTTAGCAATAATTAACAAAATATCAACAAAATGTTTTCAAGGATACTTTTTGCTATACTGTGTCTCAGAGTTGGTGGAAAGTTTTGTACTAGCTAGCCATTGCAAATTGTCTAAGCTTTTGCCTTTCGATTGATATAACCTAAAGAATGATCGACATGAGAGATTTATGTATATATATTTTCCTTGTAGACATCTTTGTACCCAGGAATAATTTGAAAACACCTGTTGATGATGTGAGTAAGTGAATATATATATATGAGAAGTTAACCCCCACAAATGAAAAAAATTTCAAAGCTATGTATTTAATTTTTTTTTACAAAACAACCTTATCACCTTCAAAGTATTCTCCATTCCACTTAATACATTTGTCAAATCTGCTATTGCATTATTGGAAATAATTGTCTTTTTTTCCTTTTCTTTGTTTTTTTTAAATCGTTTTATTAGGGGCTCATACACCTCTTATCACAATCCATACATATATCAATTGAGTCAAGCACATTTGTACATTCATTGCCCTCATCATTCCCAAAACATTTGCGCTCCATCTAAGCCCCTGGTACCAGCTCCTCATTTTCCCCTCCCTCCCTGTTCCCCCCTCCCTCACGAATGCTTGATAATTTATAAATTATTATGTTTTCATATCTTGCCCTGTCTGACATCCCTTCACCCACTTTTCTGTCGTCCATTCCCCAGGGAGGAGGTCACATATAGATCCTTATAATCGGTACCCCCTTTCCAAACCACCTTCCTCCACCCTCCCAGCATCACCACTCACTCCACTGGTCCTGAAGGGATCATCCACCCTGGATTCACTGTGTTTCCAGTTCCAATCTGTACCAGTGTACATCCTCTAGTCCAGCCAGATTTGTAAGGTAGAATTGGGATCATGATAGTGGGGGAGGAGGAAGCATTTAGGATCCAGAGGAAAGTTGTATATTTCATCGTTGCTACATCGCACCCTGACTGGCTCGTCTCCTTCCCGCCGAGACCCTTCTGTAAAGGGATGTCCAGCGTCCTACAAATGGGCTTTAGGTCTCCATTCCGCACTCCCTCACCTCATTCACTATGATTTGATTTTTTTTGTTCTGATGATGCCTGATACCTGATCTCTTCGACATCTCGTGATCGCACAGGCTGGTGTGCTTCTTCCATGTGGGCTTTGTTGCTTCTCAGCTAGATGGCCACTTGTTTTCTTGTTTACCTTCAAGCCTTTAAGACCCCAGACTCTATATCTTTTGAAAGCTGGACACCATCAGCTTTCTTTTCCACATTTGCTTATGACCCTATTTGTCTTCAGAGGTTGTGTCGGGGAGGTGAGCATCATAGAATGCCAATTTAATAGAAGAACGTATTCTTGCATTGCGGGAGTACTTGAGTGGAGGCCCAATGTCCTTCTGCTACCTTAATACTAAACCTATAAATATATGCACATAGATCTATTTCTACATCCTCATATATAAATATATTTATATGTGTACATGCCTTTATTTAGACCTCTATAAATGCCCTTTGCCTCCTAGCTCTTTCCTTCATTTCCTTTGACTTTCCTCTTGTCCCACTATCATGTTCAGTCTTCATTTGGGTTTCAGTAATTCCTCTTGGTTACATTACTCTTGATCATACCCTACCAGGCCTCCTACACCCTCCTCACCACCGATTTGGATCACTTGTTGTTTTCAAACTCATCTGTTTGGATGTTTAAAAGCTGGACAATTAATCAGGAAGACAGAAGAATAATTTTAAATAGACTCTGTTTAAGAAGAAGTACAGCCACAATGCTTTTTGGAAGCAAGGTTGGTGACCTCCCTCGTTTTTTTCTTCACCTCTTCTACATTATCAAATCATTGTCCTTCCATTCCCTCTGTATTTACAGAAGCAAAATGAAGTTGCACTGAGAAAGATTAAGTGAGTCCAGTGTGTGGAGCAAGAGAAGCATGCTGTTTTTTGCCAAAAACTGGTGCACTGAGATGCCTGCATGAACAGGTCCATTATCATGGTGACAAAAACCAGTCCCTGTCTGCAACAAAGCAGGTCTTTTTGTCCCACACTGTTATGCAATCTTTCCAGAACCTCTAAATAAAAAGCTTTTTTCTTTTTTTTTTTTTTAACATATTGACCTGGTGGGAAAAAAAACCAATTTCACTCTGAGTTGACATGTTTACCTGTTCAGAAAGTTGACAGATATCTAGAATGAGGTTTGTCATCCATATACATTTCACCATTTTTGAACTCATACCTGAGTTTTTCTCACAGTGATGTCCTTGTAAGTAAGCTTTGTTCAACTTCACAACAGGTTCTGTGGCATTTTTCCCAACTGGGAAACAAAAGTTCACATCCACAAGCTGTTCTTTTCAATCGGCCATTACAAAACACGATGTTCAAACAAAACTCCCTTTACGAAAAAATTCACCTTGACTAGAGAGAAACTTCCCAGGCAACGCCACTGGGTGCACTAACTCAGGTAAGTTGTTCTATGCTTGCCTAGTCAGAAACATGCATACTATGAAAGCTCCACCCAGTAGAGCTTTTTTTCCATTTGGCGGCAGGGGTGCCCCCTCCTATTCTTGCTGTATCTGTGCTATAGGACTCTAGGCCACTTTTACAAACCCCAAGCACAGAGAGACCTCCAAGTTCTATCAAGTGAAGGAAGTATAAATCAGCAAAAAAGTAAATATATATTTACGATGGTTTTTAAACGGCATGTATTAACAGGTAAAAAAATGTACCAAAATGTAAATAGTACCTATTTGGGGTATGAGAGAGGGAGATTGGGATTGGGAGAAAGGTGAAAGGAGACTTCTTTAGATCATTTTACTCTTTTACAAGTAGAATATTTTCAGGTGCTACATAATTCAAAGACAAAAGAAGAAAAATCAAATTATTTCTAAAGGATGCTATCAGCGCTATGTTTTTTTCTTAGTGATCTGTATTAATTCTTTACATATTCTGGATAGCAGAACTTGAATCAATGTGTTAAGGTTTTCTATATGGGCAGGTGCTCTTTTATCCATAGTGCCTTTTCCTTACTTAAGGAGCTTGAATCGTGCTGTAGGGTGAACTTTGGATTACTAACCTCAAGTTCACATTCAAACTCATGAGCTGCTCTAGGAAGGAAAATGAAGCAGTCAGCACCTGTAAAAGTTGGAAGACTCAGAAACCCTAGGAGTACTGTGAGTCAGAATTGACTCCATTGATAGAAGGTTTAGGGGTTTTGTCCATTTGGCTTAGTTTGGTTTTTCTCTTATTTTCAAATATGTAATCTCCATGTCATCAGTTACATAGTCTTTTCATGTCTTACCTTACCGCTTCAAGATTAAAAATGCCCTCCACTCTCACTTTACTCAAACTTCAGAATAAGAACAATTAGTTCTTATGATACAGCCCTGCTTCGTGCTAGCCTTTATGCAGACATCACTGGAGATATAGGTACTGTAGAGAAGTATGGTAAAAAATCATATCATGCTCAACTCTCAGAAAAGTAGCTGGCGTCTTAGAGGCTTGTCTTCAAGCAAGCAGCCATCTAGGTGAGGTGGCAGCTAAGTCCACCAGCCCGTGTAACCCAAAGATTGTAAATAATAAAATCCAAATCTGAAAGAAGGAATAGTGTCAGAGTTCAAATTGTGAACACCCAGTTTGCAGAAGGCTGTGAGTGATGGAACACTACATTGTGCTTGAGAATACTGGAACACTATAATGTTCTCATCCAGGACATGTATATAGATCAAGAGGCTGTCTGTATGCTGAGCAAGTCATCAGAGAAGCTGGATTATATGAAGAAGATTGCGGCATCAGGATTAGAAGAAGGTTTCTAAACAACCTGTGGTACACAGATGGACACAGCCTTACTTGTTGTAAATAAGGAGGACTTGAAGCAATGGCTGATGAAGATCAAGGATTGCAGCCTTCGGTATGGATTATAATTCAATGTAAAGAAAACCAAAGCCCTCATAGCTAGACTGGCAGATAACACAATGATAAACTGAGAAAAGATTGAAGTTGTCAAGGATTTTGTCTTGCATGGCTCCACAACCAATGCTCATGGAAGCAGCAGTCAAGAGAAAAAGGATCCATTGCCTTGGATAATCTGCTGCACAAGACCTCCTGAAAATGGTGAAATACCTGGGTATGACCAAGAGGACTAGGTGCGCCTGACCCAATCCATGACCAATTCAACTCCTTGTGAAAGTTGGATATTGAATAAGAAACATAGAAGAAGAATCTATAAATTAGAATTATGGCCGTGGCAAAGAATATTGACAGAACCATGGACTATTAAAAAAACAGAAGAACTGCCTTGGTCTAAGTTCAGCTGGAGTGTGCCTTCAAATAGGTATGATGAGTACTTCGGATATGTTGTCAGGAGAGACCAGAGCCTGGAGACGGAAACCATGTTCGCTAATGTAGTGGGGTAGCAGAAAAATAGGGAGAGTTTGGACAACATGGATCAACAAAGTAGCTGCACTCCTGGGCTCAAACATAAGAACAATTGTGAGATTGCGCAGGATCGGGCAGTGTTTTGCTTGATGGTACACAGGGTCACTATGAGTGGGAATCAACTCCACAGCACCTAACAACAAGAACATGCCTGCCAGGGGACCGCACGTCTGTCTGTAGGGTTACCACCTGGGTTCAGCCTCTACTCCTCTGACCAAAGTCCAGGGTTGGGAATAGCCTTGCTAAAGAGCATTGTAAAGTCAATCATGGCAGATATAGCTAGGTTAAAATGTAGTACCTTATGAGTTGATCTCCCTTTTGACCCATTTTAAAGTTGTTTCCATTTAAAATAAATAAATAAAAATAAGATGCCCTCCCCAAATTTTATTTTAATCTTTTTACAGTTTCAAACATATGTGATCCTTTAGTATTTCTGAATATTTTTTCTCTACTATAAGGCAGAGAATTAATTTCTTTCCTAAATAGGCAATCATACAATTAATATTTTATTAAATTTTTGTCCAGCTAAGTTGAAATGTAAATTTTATCATGAAATAAAATTCACATATCCATTTAGGTCTATTATTATTATTTTTCTATTACTTTAACTGCACCACAGTTTTAATTAGCATAAGTTTGAATTGAGTTTTGTTGTTTACACAAGAGAATAAGACCCTGCTACGTTCTTCTTTTCTTAGCCTTCTTGAATAGCTGTGTGCTTTCTGTTGGGGTCAACTTACTTACTGACATTGAATCAACTATTGCAGTTTTGACCTGAATTTAATCAAATTTATATTTATATTGAGGATAAAAATAGTATCTTTATAATGTCAAATGTTCATATCTGAAGTCTCTTCTTTTCATTTTACATTGAGTATCTGGTAAAGTTTCCTTTTATTATTTTGCCCTCATATGCAATATTTATTTCAACTTAATTTTATTCCTAGGCATATTATGTTGTTATTATTATAGGGTATTTTCAGTAGTTTAATATGCAAATAAAAGCTGGACAATTAATCAGGAAGACAGAAGAATAATTTTAAATAGACTCTGTTTAAGAAGAAGTACAGCCACAATGCTTTTTGGAAGCAAGGTTGGTGACATTTATTCTCACATACTTTGGACATACTATCAGAAGGGACCAATCTCCATATTCTCCTGGAGAACACAGACAATGAGCACACAAGAGGAAGATTTCAATCAAACAAATGGCACAGTGACTGGTTCAAGACTGGGCACTGAGTTGTTATGAATTGGAACCAATGGCACCTAACAACCATAGCAACAATATTGCTATTATAAATAAAACCTTTCTTTAAAACCAATAAAAATTCATTATATTATCTAATTATTCTTTTGCTTTTACAATATGGGTCCTTCACTTGGCCATTTTATACGCTCTCATACTATGGCTTCTGGATTCTTTTTCATACAAGCAAGCACACCCCTGTCATTGAACGGATCCTTTCTCACGGTGACCGTAAAGGACACAGATGATTTCCAAAGCTGTAGGTCTCTATAGACAAAGACTCACCTATCTTTCTCTGGAATTCTTTATGGATTTGAGCTGCCTACCTGAGAAGCTCACTGCTTTAACCACTGTGCCACTAGGGAGCATATTGTTGTTGTTAGATGTCGTCAAGTTGGTTCTGACCCATAGAAACTCTGTGTACAACAGCTCGAAGCAACACAGTGTCCAGAACCAGTCTCACAATGGTTCCAAGGTTGGAGCCCATTGTTGCAGCCACTGTGTCAATCCATCTTGTTAGAGGCTTTCCATTGCCCCTCCAATTCACCAAATAATTTACCTCCTTCTCCATGGACTGGTTTCTCCTGACCACATGTCCAGAATTTGTAAGATGAAGCCTTGTTATCCTTGTTTTTAAAGAGCATTTGGGCCAAACTACCTCCAAGACAGATTGGTTTGTCCTTGTAGCAGTTTGGGGAAATTTCAATAATCATCTCCAACACCACACTTTCATCTCATTGATTCTTCTTCAGTCTCTTTTATAGGCCCACTAAATGGTGACCATTCTGCTTGGTTTTGTTTTGATTTTTAAATTTTATATCTTATTTCCCTGATGTTTTTCTGACCTTATTAAAGTACCCAGAATGTTTAATATGATGTTAAATAGCAGCAATGACACATAGTAGGTACTTCTGTATTTTTGTATATTTTTAAGGTTTGTTGGGACTCTGATATTTCAGCATTAAGTGAGATATATTTTTGTTTAATTTTAATTTTCAGTTTAAGTTACTCTCCACCTTCTTTGTGGAGGTTTGTTGTTGCCGTTATGTATTTGTTCGTTTTCTATGTAAGTCATGAAACAGTGCTGTGTATCTAGAAATGTCATAATGCAGTCCTCCTGAGACCAATTTCTGGTGGAAGAATTATTACAATTAGAATTATTACCATTATAAAAATATTCCTATTGTTCTCATCAAAGATTTTTAAAAAGAAATGTCTTGATCTAGCATCATCTTGGCATTTTTAATAAACCCAGTTTAGGTACGATTCATATAATCTCTTGCTGGATTTCCTGAGCTAATGTTTGTATCTTTGTTTATAAATAATATTTGGGCCCACATTTTCTTTCCTCCATGAATAAGTGAGGGTTTTGTGTGTCTGTATGTTATTTATACAGTTTTTGGTGTTAAGATTATTTTAGCATCATAGGATGAGTTTTCAGGACAATCATCTCACTGTGTGGCTTGGAACTCTATAATATAGATATTTCTTTAATGATTTAATAACTTATCCTCAGCACCTGGTCCTTTTTAGCAATATATTTCTTACAATTTTTTCCATTTCTTCAATGAATAGTGTGTAGTAAGTTTTTCCTTTACTTGATAGAACCTTATCAAAACTATTGGTCAGGCTGACTTACAGTGGTCATCTGCTTACCTCAAGGCTGGTGATTCACATCTATGCGATGGAAGATGTGGAAGTTTGGTTCGGAAAAGAGTGAATAGCATTAGAAACCTGTGGGTCAGTTATACGCAGTCAGATAGGGTTACTATGAGTCAGAAGACCAACCCCATAGGAATGGTTGTTTTTTCCTTTCTTTTTTCCAATGCATGGCTTATCTGGTCTATTGTTTTTTAATTCAATCTAAGTTGTGATTTTTATCATTATTGAGATTGCTGTTTATAGTTATTGAGTAGTATGCTTATTTCATATACATTTAAACATCCTGGCTAATGTTTAATTATTTCTCCAATTGACTCATGAATGATTGGTGAATATTTATGTAATGGAAATGACTGAAGCTATTTTTCAGCAGCGGTGTTAAACACCAAGGAAACAAATTTCTACCTTCCAGTAATTTATAATATTGTGCAAAAACAGCATTAGGCACAAAGAATGCAATAAAACAAGTTCAGGGCAGGAAGGAAAGAAGAAAGGAAGAGAGAAAAAAGTAGAAAGCGAGGACTCTAGAAGAGAAAGCTTGACTTGCAAGACTGAAACTGAGCTGTCTCTGTTAGCAATGTGAACAAAGTGCTATGAAATGGTAAGTCTGTACCTGAGAGGAAATAATAACTTTTCTGCTTACCTTAAAGCATTATTATAAGGGAGAGATAAAATTATACATGAGAGAGCATTTTGAAAATCTGAACAGAAAGATTAAGTACAGCAGGTCACAAGGGTGGGATAAATCTGAAGTTTCCGCATGTAATCAAGAAACCTGCCACTCTCAATGTTACTTTCATCCCTAATTGTGCCAACTACATTTAAAATTGTCACCCAGGAAGTTTTTGCTTAATGTGTCATCCCTCTGTTTTACCTGCATTGCTCTTTGTCTAATCCTTTAGGTATTGAAATGGTTGCTTTTTTCCTCTTTCTCCCCAGCTGTAATATAGCAAATCCTTCCACTTGTAGCACAGTTGCTAAATGAGTTTTAATTTCAAATAACTTTCTTCATGGCAACACCTCTGCTCCCTTGTGCTCAGCCTCTGTGGCTTTATGGACTCTAAGGGACACCCTTTTGGTCCCACTGATACTATTGACCCATATGCCCAGAGCTCCAGTGGAAAAGCCAAGACCTTCTTAGATGGCATTGTGCAATTTGGGGAGACCTATAGATGCCACACCTCTATTATTCTGCTGCTGACACATGGGGACTGAAGAATATGCCCTTCTCTCTGTGTCCCTCAGATCACTGAGCAATCTTAAAAATACACGAAGCATCCAGTCCACACTTACGCTGGAAATTAAACATCCTGTGCCATTTGAGTATTGATTGTAACTCGTAATGACCCTGTATAGGGTTTCAGAATCTGTAAATCTTTATAGGAATAGGCAGCTTTATATTTCTCCCAAGGAGTGGCTAGTGGGTTGATCCACTGACTTGGCAGTGCTTAGCCCAACTCCAAACCCATAATGTCACCAGGGCTCATGACCTGGGACAATATAGAAGAAGAAACATATCTGTTGATTTGAAAAAAGGGTCTGATTAACCCACACAGGCCATTCTAGTTGGTTAAAGAGCAGAGACAATTTGATGCAATTTAACGTCAAAGTCAATTGAAGTCACTTTGCCTCTTTCACATAAACTGTATTAAATCGGTGTGCCCAGCTGCATTTTTATGTGACTTACATTTTATATAAATTACTCTTATTGTATTAAAAATATCAAGATATGCTAAGGATCACAGTTGGTAAAGAAGTATCAAGATATGTGAATCATCATAGTTTGTAAAGTAGAGGGGCAGGCAAAAAAAGGAAGACACTCACAAAAAAGATTGGCTTGGTGGGTGCAACAATGGACGCAAACATGAGAACCAGTTTGAGAATGTCTCAGGACCTGGTACCGAACAACAACAAAGAAGAGGAATAAAATCCGGAAACACGGGGAGGAAATGGGCTGAAAGATATTCATTCTCCTTGAAGCAATAGGTGTATGAATCGTTGCAAGTGAAATTATTTACATGATCTGTAAACCTTCACCCAATGTACAAGTAAAAGAAAAAAGAGCTATACATGGATCTATCCTAAGACTAGAAAAACTAGATGATGCCCAGCTATCATCCCTGGGGTCTATTCTTCTGACTGGGACCGAGATACCTGGTGCCAGGTAGAATGGGAGAATCATACAGAGCAGAATTCACATTTTTTAAAATAAGAAGAGCTAGACAGCTAGAAAAGTAGCAAATAGAGGAACCTTTGAAAGTATTGCCCCAAGACACTTTTTGAACCTTGAACCCAGCGTTCACCCTGAGATTAGCTCACAACCTAACAGAAACACAAAACAAAGGTTGTCTTCCCAGTGCGATTGGAAGCCTCTGTGAAAACCATCAGTATGAGATTAAAAGGTCAGTGGGTTCTCCAAAGCAAAGATGAGAAGAGAAAAAAGGAGGGAACTAAGGCGCTGGAAAGGGCACAAATAGAACACATTTATGCTGAATATTGACACAATTTAATAAAAAATAACTAATATCACTGAAAAAAATTGTATCAGAATTGTGGAGCAGAACCCTAACTTGCTGTGTTAAGTTTCCATTAGAAATTTTTCATCAAAAAGTAAAAAATTATTTTAAAATATTAAGAAATATTTTGACATTTTCTATTTTGGGGGACACGGCTATTTTTAAAAAGTGGTATTACTTTTAAAAAGCACATCCAGGGAACCTACATATGAAGTTCATCAAGGTATTAAAGCAGATTCTTTGAAAGCTTACTTCTTGTGCTGTTGTGTGAATATTTGAATCATGTGAGCTACTTCTCTTTATGGAGATATTAGTACCTCCATTAGTCTGCATTTGTATCAGAACTGAAATAAGAGGAAGTATGTTGTTAGATTCTATTGAGTAGACCTCCAACTGACGGTGGACCTGTGCATAAAATGATAAGGCTATGTTGATCCATTAACTTTTCAAAGACTTATTTTTTGAAGTAGATCCCCCAGGTATTGCTTTTTCATTTTTCTTAAACTCTACTGGCACTTGTTCTGTATCAGAGTAACATGCTTCTGGGGATCAAACCTGGGTATCCTGAATGGGTAGTGAGAATTATACCACAGAACCACCAGCGAGCTCCAAGAAGAAGTGTAGGACAGGTATGTTTGTCAAGAAGCAATATCGTCATGGCTCTTTCTTTGAAAGATCCACGTTTTTCTTTGTATAAACAGGATTTCCCATTCCTCAAACAGCTGTCTTCAGTTGGTGCTTCCAAACAAATAAATTGTTCTCCTGGGGATAATGTTGCGAAGACTTATTCAACTTAACTAGACATCTTAAGAGGATATGTCACTCGAATGAGAGGTTCATGATCATAGTCTCGAGGACAACCAGGTCAGTTGACATGACGTAGTCCATGAAGTCTACGTGCTATTTTGGTGGGAAGCAATCAGGGTCTTAAAAGCTCACAAGCAGCCACTTAAGGTACAACTACTGGTTTCTCCCTTATCAGAAGAGTGATAACATTTGAAAACATACAGAAACAATTGGTTCACTGGGTTAATGAACCACTTGAACAGAGTGCGAGAAACACATGAAGCAAAAGTCAGAATCATGAAGAAGAAGTTTGTTGGTTGGATAGAGACTGGTGGACCCCTTGAGATTACATAATCCTTTTATATCCTTTAGGTCTGAAACTTAACTCAGCTCTCTGACTCAACTTTTCTCCAAACAATAGACAAGTCTGTAAGGGTAATAAGCATCTCAGAATAACAGACTAATGGGGACTCCCAGCAAGATAGCAGCTGAGTAACACATACCAGAGGGACTCTGCAGAAATCAGCGCAGGAGAGCAACTGAGAAGGAAATTCCACACTGCCGGGTCACAGAGGAGCATCAAAAAGTTAAGTAGATATATATCCACTAGGTTTTGAGTAGTTATGGCCTTTTGGCATACCATTGTGGAGGCTGGCTAAGGCATAACCCTAGCGCCTCCCTCCCCCCCGCCCCGCCCAGTCTTGGCCAGAGCTGGATTCCTATGACTAGCCCAAGAGCTTTATGAAAACACAGCCACAGCTTGCAGCCACCTCTGGGCAGGTTTTATAACCCTCAGCCCCACAGTTAGGCACTCCGGCTCTTTTATATGTTTACATTTGTTTATCTCTCTTCTCTCTTTCCCCCCACAGTCTCAACTGCCTTGGGTTTTGCTTTGTTTTGTGTTCTTTCTTCTCTTTCCTCTGACATGCTACTTTCAGTTTCCAGGCCACTTCCCATCGCCTAGGGCAATTACACCCACCCTCTACCCAACTGAGGGTGTTCCCACACTCTGCAGTGTAATACAAGGCTGGGGAAATCCCACCCACCTTCCACTGCAGGGGAACTCACCCCTACCCTCAAAGAACCATTAAGTGGTTGGAAGAAATCCTGCCTGCCCATGGAGGAGCTCCACATGGCTTGGGGGAACTCTGCCTACCTTTCACCATACTGCACATGGCTGGGGAAGCCCCTGCCTGTTCTCTGCAGTCCCACATGGCTGAGGTAACTTCCTCTCACCTGTTGTAGAGCCTCACATGGCTCACACTGCCTAAGGCAACTCTGCCAACACTCTACAGTGCTCCATGCTGCTTCAGACAGTTCTGCTCAATCTACGCGGTGATCTAGCTGACTAATAAAATTTCACACACCATCTGCGGTGCTCTACAGTAAAGTGGACACACCTACCTGTCCTCTGTGGTACTCCCATTGGAGCTGGCACGCCTGCATGCCCACTGAGGTGCCACAAGCCACTGTGGGTCATATCACCACGGCTTCCTGTGAGATCATCCAGTGCAGCACCATCCTTACTGGTCCACAATCACCCAGCCAGTGTCCACTAAGAGGACCATCCAACTTGTCCTCAAAATAACAGAATATTGGTTGGCTAGGGAAAGAATGAAGCCACACGAAGATAAAGTCGTAGCACTACTCCACAGTGCAGTTAGTGTCAGTCAGTTCAAAGTAACATTCCTATGAGTCCCCAAAAGAGAGGACCCAGTACTCTTTGACACGCTGTAAAATGGTGCTGGGTTCCTCTAATAAAACATAACATAAACCACATATATCCCCTACAACTGCAATGAAAAAACCCCAGGAGAAACAAAAGGCAAAGTCGGAAGAAGTCCTGGACTTAACAACGTGCACAGAAGAAGCATATTGAACCGCTACAGAAATAAAATTTCAGAATACTGCTTGGAGTCATACAAGATATGAGGGAAATAATACAGGGAAAGGATGACATTATAGAAGAGATAAAGACCATGCACCAAAGGGAAATACAAGACCTAAGGGATGAGAAAACAAAATCCAGTAGCGAATACACAGATTTTGCCAACAGATTCGAGGAGACAGAATATCATACAGTGACCTAGAGGATACCAGGCAGACTTCAACAATCAGGAAAAGCAGTTAAGTCAGATCATCAGAGACGCTGAAGAAAACCTAAAAGCCATGTCTGAGTCTATGAAGAGAAAAGCATTAGAATAATCAGACTATCTGAACAAGACACAACAAAGAATTACCGGCAAAAATATCAAGGGAATTTTTAGAGGAAAACTTACTACCTTAATGAATGAAAACCAGGCAACCATACAGGATGCCGAAAGAACACCAGCTATATTGAATCCCAAGAAATCACCAAGGCATATAATAGTCAAACTACCCAACTTTTAGGGAAAGGAAAAAATCATGAGAGTAGCTAAGGAAAACCAAACAGTCACATATAAAGGTACCCAAATAAGAACATGCTCAGACATATCAGCAGGCACGATGAAGATGTGGAGAGTAACATATTCCAAAAATTAAAGGAAAATAACTCAAATCCAAGAATACTCTAACCATTCAAATGATCTATCAAGATAAATGGAGAAGTAAGAGTCTTCCCAGACAAGGAAAAACTCAAAGAATATGTTAAAAGGAACTCATCCCTACAAAAACTCCTTGCCAACCCGGTATGGACAGAAGAATAGCACTCACTGAGCACAAATAAGAGACTGCAACATAGAACAACTCCACCCAGAGGGAAACAGAGAAAACAGCCTCCGAGAGAGCATTGGCTCAAGGGTGGAAAGAAGGTAAGAATGGAACACACGCACAAATGGACAACATACTTTTAAATAAGGGAGGTAGGAAAACATCCAACAAAAAAGACGCAAGATAACACCACAGTTTTCTGCAGATGGATGCAATAACTCTGAATATGAGTGGCCTTACCTCAGGCAATAAAAGGCAGATACAAGCACAATGGTTTAGAAAACACAACCCATCAATCTGCTGCCTACAGGAGACACATCTCAATATTACAGACAAAAATAAGCTGAGGATCAAAGGCTGGAGAAAAATATACCAAGTAAATGGCAATTCAAAATAAACAGGAGTTGCAATCCTAATCTAGGACAAAATTGATCTCAAGATCCAAGCCATAATCAGAGACAAGGAAGCGCACTATGTATGGTTCAAGGGAATAGTAGACCAAGAATCAGTGAGCATAATGAATATATACTTGCCCAATGGGAGACACGCAGAAGTCATCAACCATTCCAAAAGATGCAAAAAGAAATTACAGGTTAAACAATTATACTGACGTTAAAACATTATCTGCAAAATTATGCTAAGCGAAGTAAGCCAAGCACAAAAGGACAAGTACACCATGAATCCACTGAGGTAAGCTTTAAAATGCAAAAGGGGAAAAGCTACTATATGCATATATTATTGGGGTGAGGTCTATGTACTATGGCACGGGCCAGATCCAATCCAGAGATACATATGGCAGCTAACTAAAAAGGAGGGGGAAAAAAGACATGGGTAGTGGGGGAACAGGGCACTAACCCACCCAAGAGTATGGTGTTGTTTATATCTCCACAGGAGAGGGAGAGAGGGACTAGACTTCAACTCATGTCCAGTCGTTCAAGGACATTCACACTTTTCTCTTCACCATGCTGGTATCTGTCAGTCTGTTTGGCTTTCTCTGTGTCTACAAAGCTAAGAATAAATGAGCACCTGAATTCTCACGGTCTCCCCAGATTCTTCCACCAGTGATGACTCTGGATCATTTTCTGCCAAGGTGACACTGGAGAGTGAAGGCTTCCGTGTCTGGCTGGAGTCTGTGTCTATTCTAAGGTATCTTCTTCTTCTCACTGCCAGCGAGTTGACGTCTATTCCTAGCGGCCCCCTCACCCTCATGTAGGTTTTCAAGACTATAGCTGTTTATGGGAAGAGAGAAAGCCCCATCTTTCTCCTTTGGAGCTCCAGTGATTTCAAACTGCCGACCATGCGGATCGCAGCCCACTGTGTAACCACGGCACACTCAAGGGCTCTTCAGTATCATTGGGTCTCAGCAGGTCCAAGTGCTCTTCCCCGGTACATGCAGCTTTACACCACATCTCACAGAACATCTGGCAGCTCTGAGCCCTTGTCACGGCATCCCTGGCCCCCTGGTATGGGGTTGTCCACTGGGTAGCTTCTAATTTTGTTAATTTTGCTTCTAAGATTGCCTCCAGACCTAAGGGCTCAAACCTGGGAGCACATGGGCATTTCTAAATCTAGTTAGCTTCAGGATGAAACAATTGGAAATGCATAATGATGATGGCTGTCTGGCACGATGAGCACAATTATTGTCACTGAACTAAATATGTAAAAAGAAACAGCAACCTTGAATTGAGGACACATAAAGCCCTCAGGACCAAAAATGAGAGTAGTGCTACCAGGAGAGGAAGGGGAAGGTGGGGGAGAAGGAGGAACCGATCACAAGGATCTACATATAACCCCCTCCCTGGAGGCCAAACAGCAGAAAAGCGGGCGAAGGGAGATGGGAGATGTCAGACAGTGTAAGATATAAAAAACTAATAATTTATAAATTTTCAAGGGTTCATGAGGAAGGATGGGCAGAGAGGGAGAGGAAAATGAAGAGCTGATACCAAGGGCTCAAGTGTAAAGCAAATATTTTGAGAATGATGATGGCAACAAATGTACAAATGTGCTTGACACAAGGTATGTATGCATGTCTGGATTGTGATAAGAGTTGTATGAGCCCTCAATAAAGTGATTAAAAATAATACCATTGGATTGGCATATGTGTTGCTACTTATACATTTGCTGAAATATTTTAAAAAATGACAACTTGGGTAAAGACATATAAAGGCAACCCCCACTTCTCTCTGTGGTAAAAATAACTGAGATCCTAAAGGACACCACGCTTACAAAGAAGCTGTCTTTGGGCAGTCTCTGGGGTGTACCCTTTCCATATCTCACACAGTAAGTTGGACACAAAGAAATCTCTTCTCAGCGATTCCCATCAGTTATCAAGGAAGCGTCTTTCTTCTGGCTGAGTTTTGGTAGACGGAAGATTGGGATGCCAGTGAATGATCTTTTTCTTAGCCCATCTCTCACTTTTACTCCTATATCTTGAATGTCAGAGTTTACTTTGATCTCTTTCTTGACATTTCCTTCTGTATTCTGAGCCTCAGGGCTACTTTGGAACCTTGGAAGGGGCTGCTATGGCTTTGCTAGCATAACGATAGTCAGTACCAAGTCCTAGGGACCTGAGTCCAGCAGAGTGGAACACTGCCCACTCTTCCACCAGCCTCACCTGCCTTTCTATATGTGAGGCCATGGTTGCAGCCAGTGTGTCCATTCTTGCAGTTGCACAAAGGTGCGAGTTCCACAAAGGTATGGAAATAGAGGGAGGTTGAGCTATGTAGATAGAAGAAATTTGAACTGCGTAGAATTTTTAAAATGTTTTTGCAAGAACCTCTTATTTTAAATCCACAGAGGAACCTGCATTCAGTGTTTGGAGAATACAGTGATCCTTCTGGATGTAAACAGCTATAAAACATCCCACTTAGCATTGTTGTCAATGCTCTCCCACTTTGTAAACGCATGACCGGAGTGCTAGTCATGTGATTACAAGGTAGTCACAACAGGGTAATTAGAATATCTTACAGTGTACTAGTATGCCGATTCTGAGGGGTATGCTAATTTTCATCTTGTCTTATAGTTTCAAGGAGTGGTCAGGAATATGGGAAGTTGGTTCTCCGGGGAGAGTTGCTTCCAAAATGCCATTTGAACACAAAGAGGAAGAGATTATTAATCAAGGCAGTGACATGTTTAGTAGAAGGCTACATAAGAAGTAGAGAAAGAGATGCATTGATGGTTTAACGAGCGTGTTAAGAAGTATATCAGATTCTACAGAACCATGGCTTAGAAACTGATGTATCAAGCACTCAATGGCATAATGACAGAGTAGCAAATAAATAGCTAAGTAACTATATGATTCACATGTCTATATTGTCTGGGTGTCTCAAGATACTAACTATATATTACTGGCAATACATAGGGAGTAGGATCTGAAACTTAGAATAAAGCAAAATAAAACCCAAAGCTCTCAGGCTCCACCTTTGTGTGCAGATGTTGAGCAAATGTTAACGAGCAACACATTTTCTGTTCTCTACTTCTGGTATGAAACTATAGATAACGGCAGGTGGATTAACTATTATGGCTATAGTTTTCATTTGTTTTTACATCTTAAGGGTTTTCTGCAGACCTTTCTGGCTTCTACAACTCTGCTAGGCGTCTGTCTCCCATCAGGAGTCTAAATGAACTGCATAAACCAAAACCAAACTCACTGACAGTAGGTCGATTTTGCCTCATAATGATCCAATAGAAAATCCTCCGTGGGTTTCCAAGACTAACTCTTTACTGGATTTGAAAGCCCTGTCTTTCTCCCGAGGAGCAAATGGTGGCTTCAAACAGCTGACCTTGCTGTAAGCAGCCCGACACATAACAAGTGTTCCTAAATTAACTGAATGTATAAGCTCATTGCATAGTTTATTCCCCTACCCACCCAAATAGTTGCCACTGAGTTTATTCCAACTGAAGGCCACTCCCCACATTTCGGAATAGACCTGTTTTCCATGGGGTTTTCAATGGCTGCCTTTTTAAAAGCAGATTATCAGGCTTCTGAGGTGTCTCTGGGTGGTCTCAAACTCCAACCTTCTATACCATCCAAGCGCTCCGATTGTATACTTTGTCTGTTCATGATTTGAGGAGTTGTTAAGTTGATTTCCGACCCATACCAACTTTACACACCGCAGAACGAAACCTGGCCGGCTCCTGCGCCATTTTCACAATCGTTCCTGCTTGAGCGCACGTTTCGGGATCTTTCATCTGTGCCTCAGTGCAGTGACAGCCAATCCCAAACTGAATTAAGACTTCACGAAATGATGTAGACTTTCTTAGAAACGAGAAAGGCTATGTCTCTGATGATGCCATCACTGATAAAATTTCATATAAACATTCATTTTCCCAGGGGCCATGGCACTCCACTGTACAGAAGGATGATCATTCCCCAGGGCTTTTGTGGAGCTATGTAAAACCCGGGCTTTGCGCTGTAGCGTAGCTGTCTAAAACATGTAGCCCCCTGTGATCTCGTGAAGCAGAGCCAAACCCCAGCTCCCAAATATGTTAGAGTGGTGAGAAAAGCAGAGACCTTTGAAACCTGGACCTGATGCTGTGTCCCTGCTGTACAAATTATCAGCTGTGTGAGTTTGAACCAGGAGCTGACCTGGGAAGCTTAGGTTTCTCCTTTAAAACAAGTAGAACAATCTTATACAGCTGAGATTTAGGGAAGTAATATACAATGAATCTTACCATTGATGCATTTGAATGCAGTGATGGCCTAGCATATTGAAAGTATAATGTGCCGCTCGAGGGACAAACCAATGTGTTTGAGAAGACATGTGGCCAGCGGGCTCCTTGGAGGCAAGGATGGCTAGACTGCATCTCACACACATTAGACATGTTGTCAGGAGAGCCTAGTTGCTGGAGAAGGACAATGCAAAAGAGGAAGGCCCTCTACCGCATGGATTGACACAGTGGCTGTAACAATGGGCTCAAGCATGGGAACAATTGTGAGGATGGCACGGGACAGGACAGTGTTTCATTCGGTTGCGGTGTGGGACTTGAGGACAGGAACGGCATTATGGATGGAGTTTGCCTCTCACCAACACACACAGAAATTCTAACTTCCAATATTTCTGAGCATGACTTCATTTGGAAATAGGGTCATTGAAGATGTTCTCAGTTAAATTAATATGAAGTCTTCCTGGAGTAGGAAGAATCCTAATCTAATTTGAGAGATGTCTTTGTAAAAAAAAAAAAAAAAAAAAGGAGAAGAGAGACCAAAAACCAAACCCACTGCCACAAACTCGGTTCGGACTCAGAGTGACCTTGTAGAACTGCCCCTATAGGCTTCTGAGAGGGTAAATCTTAAAGGACGTAGAATGCCTCATTTCTCCTGCACAGCGGCGGGGGGTTTCAAACTGCTCACCCTGCAGCTAGCAGCCCCAGATATAACCCACTAGGCCCCCAGAACGAAGACAGTCATGTGGAGAGGAAGCTGAAATGGAGTGTGTTACAGCTGTAAGCCACAGAACAGCTGTGAGCTAAAGAACCCTGGGCACTGCCGGAAGTGGGGAGAGATAAGAAATGAGCTTCCAGTGCATGCTTCAGGAAGAGTAAGGCCCCAATGACACGCTTGCTTTGGAAGACTAGCCTCTAGAGTAATTAGACAATGTATTTCTGTTGTTTTAACCCACTTCCTTTGTGGCACTACGTAAAGGTAATCCTAGAAAATGTCTTAATTTCCACCAGGATTGGAAAATTTGGCAAATAAAAATATGTTGTCCAGTTAGACTTGAATTTTAGATAAATGACTAAGATTTGGGGACGGGGGATAAGAAAACCAACATTCTGTGATGTTTTTTTCCCTAAAAGACTACATGTTGTTTATTTGAAATTAAATTTAACAAAAACCCAATACCATTGAGTGGATGCCAACTACAGGACAGAGCAGAGCTGCCCCTTTGGGTTTCCAAAACAGTACATCTTTGTGGGAACAGAGAGTCTCCTTTTTCTCTCTCAGAGCAACTGGTGAGTTTGTACTGCTGACTTTGCAGTTAGAAACTCAAGGCGAAATCCACCACCTACCACACCACCATTTGCAATCCTAGCTCAATACCTTTGTCAGACAGATGAGTTTGTTTATGTGTATCCTCTCTACCTTAAGTGATGATAAGGATGAAACCACTCACACACATACACGTATTTGAACGGTGTCCAGTGTCCTAGACATCCATGAAGTAGGGCACCAGGTATCTGAATGACAGGATGTCTTGAGACAGATACCCCTTCGGCCTGGCTGATGTGGGTATCCTGGACACCATCTAGTCTTTTACCATGCAAGGCCCAGCCCAAACTCCCAACCAGGGCCCCCTCAGCTCAGCAGGGCTTAATCCTTGTGTTTTGTTCAATGTGATCCTATAGGAAGCAAAAACATATGCGTCCCCAGCTACCTTGCAGCTGTTTTAGCAGAGAAGGCAATGACATCCAGGCAGGATCGAGCGGAGCACTTACCTGAGTGCAGGCGACATTCAGTAGCCCCAAGTGAGCTTGGGAGTCCTGTGTTCTAAGAACGCAGACGTGTGCACAATGTTCACATCGCATGACACCCTATTTAAAAGAAAGTACTGTGGTCATTAGGCAAGGTATACTCTGTGTGCGTGCGCGTATGTACATATGTGTATGCATATCCATGCATAAACACACACATAAAAAGCTGTGACAAACACAACATATAATTCATATATACATCTGAGAATTTTCTCATTATTCACCTGCATATTGTAGTCATCATCAGCGCACAAGCAGGCCCAGGAATATACAATGAAAGTCACCGAGAGGAAATGCTGTAAGTTATGGGCCAGTTAACCCACTCACCTCTTCTTTGGGCCCAGAACCTCTGGGTTACTTTGTAAGGGACTGCCTTTTCTCACTCAAATGCATGCGTGGATCCCAATGGCAAGTAGTTACTGTGCTTGGAAAGAGGAGGAGTCTGAGGAGGACTGTGAAAGGGACTGCCAACCTTTATACAGGGAGGGTTATTTCCTTTTTAATTAAATTTCTAGACATGCAATTTGCCTTTTCCGATGTATTAGGTTTTTCATCAGCTTTTCGCTCTTATAGTGGCAAATCACAAATGGCTTATTACAGGAACAATCACAGGAGGGGCCTTTTCAGAGCCCGCTTGTGCCAAACCTGCATTTTAAGCATAAATACTTCCTCAACAGAGAATTACAAGTGAAAAGTCAAGGTGCTAAACAGACTCAAGGAGATTTTAACTCTCACATGCCGTGTGAAAGCAAAGTAAGAAAGTGTTAAGTACTTCTTCAAGGCCCACGATTGCCCCCTGGAACAAGGTAGGTTCCTGAATAATTCCAGTAATTTCTCACACTAGAATAAGCAAGGGACAAAATGGGATTTGTGCCTCTCTGGTCTCCAATTTATTCGGTAATTCTAGCCCTTTAGTAAAATAAATCATTCCTTATGTTAAAAATGTATTCAAATCAGTTGTGGGATAGGATGGAGTTAAACGAAGTCTCAGTTGAATGGATGAATTTTTGTTCTTAAACCAGGTCTGCTAGCTTCATATGGACACCACCTCTGAGCAGGGAGATATGTGGAGTCAATAGCTAGAACAATCAACTTGGCAATTTCCTACAAGATATAGAGAAATAAATCTCTAAGGCCCCCTTGGCCTTTGACTTCGGAATGGGCGAAGAGAAACATAAGCTGAGCCCCTACTCGGCTGTATACACACATGGAGTCAATCCTACTATTAGGTGCAAGCGTCTGAAAATTAGTCATTTCCTAACCCTAGAGAGGCAGACCCTTGCCTGGGAGGTAGAACAGACAGGAAGAAGCCCTTTGCGGATCAACACACAGAGTCATAGCGTTTTATAGACACACACTGAAGATGAGATCTAGTGATGGAGTCTCGGGCCCCAGCTTGAAACCAGCCCATCAATGTCAGGTTCAGTTAAATACCTGATGTCGTCATTTTGCAGCAGTCCCTGTGGATAAAGGTTCCAGCAGGGTCAGTGTTTCAGGCGAAGTTCAGGCTCTCATTTGTTATCGGTGAAGAATATGGGAAGTGAACGGGGAGGTTTTCACACTAATATTTAGATAATTGCAATTCATCTCATCTTAATGATCACGCTGATTAAACTGGAGTTGGGTCTGAGGGGGACTCCATTTATAAAGCGTCCTTCCTCAGGGAATGAAGGGAAGCTGGGTCTCTCGTTGACCTTGGAAGCAACAATGACCATTCCCGATAGCAATCGTACCAAGAATAAACAATTGTGAATATTGCAAATGACCTAGCCTCGGTGCCGAGAAAAATTAATTTCTTATTCGAATCCCATTCACATCAATGCTTGTAATGATGTATTAAAATCCAGACTCGGCTAAATCCTAAGCGCCAAGGACCTGAGCCAACAGCACGAGTCTTGCATTTAATCGGTTACTATAATAAACATATAAAATGTTTTTTTGTTGTTGTTGGGTTTTTTTTCATGAGAGGACAGAGCACTGGCTACATAAAAGGACATCAAATGACACATCCTCCATCTCCCAGCAAATAAAAAAGCCATCAGCTCATAACAAGGCGGTGATAAAAGGTGCTGAGGCCAGTAAGATTAAGACTTTGTAATAAGGTTCGGGCGCCCAAACTGACAGCCATTTTCTTCTATATTTATCATGTCCTCACATTGGGGTGAGAAGCCATGGCTCTGTCCCATTGCTGGTGAGAATTTATAGCAGCTCCATTATTAGGAGATTGCAGTGAAATGGGGTGGAGGTATGGTTTTCTGAGAACGTTCCGATAGCCTCCTACATTATACACTTGACAGGTTTGTCAGCTCTTAGTAACAAGCCTTGTAAAGTACTGTAATATCATTAGCACTATTTTCTTAATGTGTCTGCTCTCCTCACAGCCTGAAAACATCATACATCATAGGCTGGAGGGGAACGCGAACTGCCATCTCCCCTTTCTCGCTTCTTAAACGCGGTTTTATAGTAACATGTAGAGTTGATATTTTAATCAAAATAATGCAGCCGTTTTCATTTATTGATTATCAAGTAAATATGTGTAAATATGTAGTTAGGGGCGGGCGACCCTTTTAGAGCAGATTGAGAACACATAACGAATGGCTTTTGAGGGTAATGGTTCTGGGTGCGGTTTTCAGTCATCAGGTATGTTGCAGGGGGATCTCCATGCCACTTGATTTGCCCAAAGTTCTACAGGGTCCACACGTGGGTCCAGCTGAAACTTTGGGAGAATTCTCCAGGTTGGCAAGGCCAAAACCAGATGCCTTTAAAGATTTTGCACATACATTTCTCCCTGTTTGGTAAATTAATGGAACGTATAAGTCACGGTACATTTCAGAAGACCCCATGTTTACTCTGAAATATATAATAAATCCTGTAATTTTCCCCTCCTACTTATTAGTGTGCGTATTGACTTCTGAAGGCCAATCTAACATGGCGGTGCACTTGGAGACACAGGTCTTATGAGTTGATTCAACAGGGCAAGAGTTCATGGGTGTTTAAAATTTCTAGAGTAAGCATTGTTCTGTAAATTTAATGAAGTTATAAGCTTGGCTTAGAACTAATTCATAATAAATATACAGATATTAGTAAGAGTAATGCTTACCCAGGAAATTTTACATTTTCTCACATATGAACTGAACTGTAAAAATCCAATTGTTGGAAGCAATATTATTAGGTCTATGACAAAACTTAGGGTAGACACACACACACACACACAAATCAAAGGGAATGTTATCATCTTTAGGAAAACATCAGCTCAATTGTTTGACCTAAAAAATTAGAAGACGATGCAGAGTTTCCGTTATGTGCTAGTGGTTGTTGCTTGCCATAGAGCGAGTTCCAACTTGTGACAAGCCCCATGTGCGTGGTGAAGGGCTCTGCAGAGTGTCGCCTTTCAAAAGCACAACACCAGGCCTGTCCTCCAAGATGCCTATATGGGGCGGGTTTGGATCACCCACCTTTAGCTAGTAGCTTAATCAGTTTTAAGAAGTAGTTTGTGACACCAGGGAGCTTAGACCAAGGACATCAATCTCATGGAGTCCACGTCATCAATATCATGTTACTTAACATACATTATCAAAAATTTGTGTATTCAAATAATTATTTGATACATAGCCTCAGTCCTTTCCCTGCTATCTCAAATGCCAAATCAAGGAGTTTATGCAGAGCTTATGTTTCAGTCAAAATCATTGAATGTAGTACAGGAACTGATAATTAGTAGGCGATGATCAATATTGCTTAGAAAGTTGAATGAAATGAATCCATAATCTCCCCCTATCTCAATCGATTTCAGTTCCTACCGGGCCAGGTCTTCAATGTGCAGAGAACTAAAGATGTACCAGATGAGAGGAATTAGGACCCCTTGATCTATGATGACTCTTACCCAGGCTTTTCTGCCTTCCCTTCATGTGTGATTCTGCATCTCCAGCAAGTCCCTAGAAGCAGTCAGAAGACAAGAACAGTCTACATTAGTAAATAGACACATGTAAGGAATCAACAAGAGGGTTGCTAGCAATCATTTGAATGATTTTAGGATATGTATTGTTGGCCATTCAAAATCGGGGGTAACACGGATTTAAAACAGCTTATAAAGAATTTAAAACTATCTCTATGTTTGGCTCTTATGCCCTTTGGTAGTACAAATAGTTCGATGTTCTCACCGTGGAATGGTCATGTTAAAATTTTGTCAATTAGTTTGGTGGAACTTTTCTCTTTCTCTTTTGGTTTGGTGTGCTTTGCTTAGAAATACTCTCCTAAATTCTTTATTCCTATTGGATATTTCTAAGTAATTCGGGTGGGCCAAAAGCAGTTCATACTTTGACTATTTTTCTGCCCATCTGAACAGAAGATAGGGCAAGATCAAATCTACATTGTTGTCCATTTTTATAGTCAATACAATGATTGCATCTGAAGAATTGATGAAGTAATACCTAAAATCTGTTTTTCTAAGAATGAAATGATTAGAGCATGTATTTATCAGTGAGGCCTAGTCACCACATAAAGACCTCACCTAAGATTTTTTTTTAGTACTATGTACCTGTGTACCTAAAGGAGAACCATGAATCTTAGGTGGTAAGAAATTATTCAGTGATTTTTTTTAATCCATCGTCTACACAGTCAGACACCATGCCACAGTACTGATTCCCTTTAATGTACTTCCGGTGTGCTGTGTCTTCTTCATGGCATACCATCTCTAAAGGTGAACACAAAGAAAAAAAAAAGAAATTACTCAGTGCAAGGGTTGCAGTTCAGAGTTACATGAAGACATATTTAAAAGCTATTGATATATATGTATAACCATTTAGTCTATTTATCAATACAAATCTCTATGCATTGATAGAGTCAAATCAGTATATTGGCCAGATATATTATATTTGATCCTACCTGCGGGACATATATATATTTTTAGGACTTTTTGTGTAAAATGCCACAGTAAATAGTCAAAATAATTGACTGAAGATTTCTAGACAGTCAATTGTAGGAGAATAGGTAAACCATACCTTCTAGGGTTTCAATTCTTGTATGTATAAGTTTATGCCAAACAAAACGCTTGAAAACATGTCTTTACAATAAGTTTGTCTTAGAAATGTATCTTCCTTCGTCTCATTCGGGGACCTTGGGGGTGGGGATGGGAGGAGCACAATAAAAATAAGTGGCTTCCCAGAGGGTCTGCAGGTCCAGTTAAAGGCAAAGAAATCGACTCAGAAGGTTACTGTGACTGTTTTTTTAATGGAATTCCAAAGGAGTAATCTTTATGGATTTTCTTAAAGCACACAGTATGATCACAGGGGCTTATCAGGAAGAAGTTTTAAGAAAACTGAAACTTGTATTGGTGAGGCTAGGAAAGTTGTGCTGAGGATCTTCTACCACCAGAACGTGCTTACTTATTCTTTGAGGCTAGTAAGGGCGGTCCTATGGGAATTGTTGGGAAAACCTAGCTCATCCTCCCTACTGTCCTGATACTGACCCCTCAGGGTTCCTTTTCTCCCAAGCTTGAAGGACATTTCAGAGGAACACAATCTGAGGTCCTTAAGGCTGCCAACCAGGAGTCCTGGCGGTCCAGTGGTTACAAGTTGGTTTGCTTGCAGTAAGATCTGTGATTCAAAACCACCAGCAGCCCCCTGATTTCTACTCCTGTAAAAAGTTACCAACTCAGAAACCCATGGGGGAGACTCACGATGGCTGTGACTTCGGTTTGGTTTGGGAGGTACGCAGGCCTACTGGTATTTCACTCTTACGAATGATAAGTGTCGAGGTTGTTTTTATTTCTAAGATTTATTTTATTTTGGTGGAGACATTCAGAGTTAAAGCACCACCCGATCTTTGTCAATATGGATGTCAAACATCTAAAAATAAATGACAAACAAATAAAAGAGTAGAAATGACTCAAGGACACATGTCAGCGCCTTTTCTCTTAGAAATTGTCTGACAAGACCATCTAATATTTTTCAGTACAGATGGAAAGGGACACTCTAACTATGCATCTTAAAAAATAGTTTAAATCTGAGCTATCCAGAAATTAGGTAAAGCATGTGAGAATTATGTTTGATCACATGTGTTCTATGTAATGTCAGCATGAGAACACTTAAGGGTTAACGGCGTGTATGGAGACTATGCTTGGAAATTAGTGATTCAGACATTCAAGTTAGCCAAGTGTAGTCTATTAAAGTGCCCTCTACTTTATGCTCCCGTCTTCTTCTAAGACAGCTTTCAAGACTAAATCAGGCAGTAAAGGCACTATCATACCACTTATCCTGGGCGTGTCCATACGTCACTGTAAGGTTATCGCTGCTGTATAATTTCAGGGGAGTTAGATAAATCTTATCTTGCACTTTAGAAGAGTTGATACCACTTTCATGCTTTTTTCTTTGCCTTTGTTCTAAATAGGAATGGGAAGGAAACTTTAGGCACTCACAATGCTTGCTAACTGAAATAACAAAACAAAAAACATAAACCTCCCCGCCCCAAATAAAAATCCCAACAACTCTGCAAATCACTCAAAGCATAATCTCTCATTTAATCCTTTCTCAATCTCCCTGTAAACCCAGAAAGCAGAACCCACTGCCATTGAGTCCATTCTGACTCACAATGTCCCTGGGGAGGGAGTTGATCTGCTCTTTAGGATTACAGGAGCTGACAGCTTACCTTTCTCCCAAGGAGCGGTTGGTAGGCTTGAGCTACTGACTTTGTGGTTAGTAAGCCTAGTGCTTACCCCACTGCACTCCAAATGGCCCAGTAAGTTTGGAACAACGATTCACTTCCCTGCCCACTCTTCTTACAAAGGCGAAAACAGATGCACAGAACAGGTAAAGAGACTTAACCCAAATGAATGGTTAAACCCAGGGGTCATCTGAGACAACTTGTTCTCTTTAAAGCTTTAATGAACCCTCCAGCCCCCCATAGGAATGAGCACTATTTATGACGTGGATAATTATGTGGATGCTTTGTATGGAGATGGTCAATAGTGTGTATTCACAATGCTTAATTTCATTCATAAACCTCATCCCGGAATCTGTACATAATGTTGCCATCGTTCATAAAAGACATCAAAGGGTCTGAAACGGAGACCGTAAAACATTTCCTTTAAAACATTGTGTGGCTGCTGGTGTTGTTTAAATGCCCACTCTCTGGGTGCGACTGACATTGCTAGGAGATGATGGTCATGTATGTATATCCATTTTCAGGGTCCTTCCTGATCTCGCCAGGCTGGTAACGAGTGAAGGTAAAAAATTGCTATTGGAGAATGCAAGCTTTCAACTGTCATTCAGCTGGCATGAAGGAAAAAGTTATTTTGTAAAACGAGAGCACCGTGGTGCCATTGTATTGACTTTAATGTCATGTTTGCTTCAGTTTGCTAGTCAAAACAAGTTTCAAAGCTCCTCCTGGTCCAGAAGGTTCCGTTTGCTTTATGAAAATGAAGCTGTCTTGTTTTCTGATTCATAAATCATTGTCAAGCCAAGGTAGATAACAGAAACAAGTTCAGATTCTGGAATGATTATCCTTAGAGATGATGTATGAAATATACAGAATACAACTTGATTTTCATAAGCCATGTTGACTTTGCCAAACTAGGGCTAGAGAGGGAAATTACCTCATAAGCGGAGGAGCCAGCACTTGCAAAAATCTAAGTAGGTGGGAATGATGGGGAAAGGGTAGGAGGCAGAACTTAATCATCGCTTATAAAGATGGGTGTGCTTCTTCTGATGGTCTTGCCATCATTTCTGATGGTCTTGCCATCATTTCTGATGGTCTTGACATCATTGTTTTAGCATTTTGTTGTATTTTTGCCCCCCTTATTAGCAGCAAATATGGAAAACGGGTTTAGGAAAAAGGGTCTCCCTTAATTCTCTGTTTCCTACTACTTCTTGCTCATTCTCTTCTCTGAATATTGTTCATTTCTTGTGAAATCTTCCGTTTACCTCTTTAGATCCCAATTTCTCTCCCCTGATATTGAATTCGAATTGAGATTGATAGGAGTTGTTTACTTGGAGTAAAGTCTTTCTGAAGACTCCTCAAGGCCAAGTCCTGAGTCAAGACAGTAAAATCTGGAGAAAATCACACAGGACTCACCCAAAGCCCAAACAAAGGCTACCCTGATGAATAGAAGTGGTTGCTGGTCACGACCTATGGAACAGATTTCTTGTTCACGTTGCTCCCCAAAGGAGTGGACAGTACAGACTATCCAAGTAAACACAAATGTGTTTCAATGACAAAGATGGACACCTCTCAGTTCCCACTTGAGCTTCAAATCTTTTGGTCATGCTTCTTCAAGGAACCCCCATCTCGAGGCTCTATATTTCCTCTGCCTATTCCCTTAGTCTATATCTTTCAGTGTTTGCTCTCATAAATTGTGTTTATTATAAAGATGACCAGGACTTGATCATATTTTTTTTTCATTTTTAAATGTCTCTCTTGATAACAGGGACATTTTGCTACATCAAAAACCAGTGAAACCCAGTTGATATCAAGTGACTCCTGACCTATGGTGACCCCGTGTGGGAGAGAAGAACTGCTCTATAAAGTTTTCTTGACCATGATTTTTATAGAAGAGACTTGCCAGGCCTTTGTTTCCCTGGTGGTATCTATTATGGGATCTATTCAACTGTTGGCATTTAGGGCAGCATTTGAACACAAACCATTGCACCACCTAGGAACCTGCCACCGGGGTGGGTACTGATTATACATCTGTCCATGATTACACAGAGTGAGAGCCAAGTACACGCCACCTAGAAGATTCACATGAACAATTTAGAGACAGAGCATCAGAAGAGAGAGACCGGTACCCTATACCGCTCCATCTTCTGGGCAAACATGTTTTAATAATAGGTTTAGACGGAGACAAATAATAATCAAGGTTCAGTTCTAGTCAAGTTAGATTCTCTCGCTCAGAATGAGGGCAAAATTGTCAGAACCAAAGAACACAAATCATGCACACATGGACATGTATTTCCTGTGCTCTGAAAGGAACTTTCCCTGTGCACCAAGAGAAGGCTGGACATTGCTTAAGATAAGCAAGAGTGATGACTTGTACAAAAACGGGGGCTTTAATAACACAAGCGTCCATTTACGGATTCAGGAACTAGAAGCCCAGGAAATCGTAATGCTTGATTCCCAGGTTGGCGGATTGTTTTACTGTGCATCTGGGTTGTGAATTGTGCATTCGTTTATTCGTCCAGAAGATGGTAAAGAGTGGGAAAGCTGTTTAAACACATTGGTCAACACAAATGACTCATTGGGGCTTATGAGCTAAGGGCAAAACATGTCCTTGAACTTTAGGTTTTCCCAAGCAGTTGGTCAACTCATGTGAACTTTGAACCTTTGGCAAAAGCTTAGACATTTGTAAATAGGCTCTTGGCTTATAAACGACCATTGTACAGCTTTGTGTTTCACACTTTAGGAGAAGTCATTTTCTCAGGAACAATCACTAGCGAAACCCTGCATGGCTTGTTTTCTATTATGTATAACTTACAGGTCATTGAGTCAAGTACTGTGGCAGGAGTTCTAAAAGGCTGGTGATTTTTAGGAAAGATCATCAATAGCACATGTAGCCAAGCAAGCTAAAATAATTACAATCAAATTTCATGCTCCAGGGCATAAACGGATTTCCCACAAGGGTCAGGGAGGAATTATGTTGCCTTCACCAATGTGTACGCCTGTAGGGTAAATGTCCCACCTATTTCTGTTTTACCTCTCCTCTCCCTGCAACACCCCCCCCCCACACACACACACACTGCTCCACCGAAATGTAAATAACCTGACTATTTTTCATGAGGCTGCAAATCAGCCGTATGTCTCTCCTTGGTTACATCCACCAGGTTTGTTTTCTTTCTTACGCCCCCTTCTCTGGCAAAAGTCACAAGGGGAGAACTGGTTAGGAAATGCTGGGTAGAAAAACTACGTGCTGCTTCTGAGATGGGTTGCAAAAAAAACGAAAAGTCCCGCAAGGGACACTGAAAAGGTCCCGCAAGGGACACTGAGATGGCGAAGCAGCATTTTGTTCTTCTGGCCCGCAGTTCTACAACTTCTGAAGATCCCATAGCTCTTTGACGCAGTCTCAACTTTTCTCTTCCTGGTCCCAGGTTTGTTTCCTCCCGCCTCTTTGCACCAGCTAACTTTCACTGCTGCCTCCACTTGCTGGAAATCGCCAGTAGAACCTACGTCTGCTGGACTCAGAACAGTGTGAGCACCGTAAACAATAGATTTTCATCTTTCTCATTGCTACTCTTCCTTCCTTCCTTCCTTCCTTTCTTTTTTGGGTGGTGGGGGGCGGGGGTTAGAGAGGAGGAGGAGAAAAAAAAACACAAGTGGTTATTATCAGGCGTTGCTCTCACCACAAACTCAGCACAGAGGCCTTTGAGCTAATTACATTCTGTATATCCGAGCCAACTAGCTGAGCTTCATGCTGACACGAGGATACATCTGGGCCTGATAACCATTGCAAATACTCAGGGCACACTTTTAAAAAGAGCTTATGTTTCAATGTGAAACAGCATGTTTTACAGTACTCTGAACGGTCAGATAAATAACACAGCTACAAGTCCAGAGGGCGGGGCGGGGCCCGGGTGGGGGGCGGCGGTTGTATTTCGTAGCATTTCATTTAGAGCAGAGAAATTTCCTCACTGACGAGGAGCACGTTTGACCCTCAGAAGATGTGCCGTTCTCTTCGTAGCTCTTTGAGGTCGTGGGCAATGGAGGGTCTGGGCCGCCTTCAGGGATGGGGGGGATAAGATCGCCCCCCCCCCTTCAGTGCTGGAGAGTTCAGTCTAACTGGAGCCGTAGAGAGCTCTCAGCAAACACATCCACGGACAGCGAGAAGGAAGGAGGAGATCATACTTTGGAAGACTGATCCGCGATCAGCATAGACAGAAAAGATCATTTAAGTGCATTTGGGAGCTCTCTCTGCGGCAGGTTTAATCTGGTCAGTACAGCCAGGTGACTTTTCCAAAGTAATCATGCAGGCTTTGAACGGATGTTGCACAGAGGGGGCCGAAAATGCAAACACCTCCCCAAACCTTTCTAAAACGGTTTCATTCTGTATCTCCGATCTGTCACGGATGACAAGCCGGCCTCAGCTACGTGAAACAGGTTGTGCCGACTCCACCCACAAGAGGAAACAGAACCCAAGCTAAAGTCTGCTTCTATCCCCTCATCCATCGAATTCTGTTCCCGTCCTTTACCCTGCCTCACTGCCAGCATTTCCATGCCAGCCAATGGTGATGCTCTAGGACAGGCTAGAACTGCCCCTGGGGGTTCGGGACTGTAGCTGTCATGGGTCTAGAAAGCCACATCTGTCTCCCACAGAGCAGCTGGTGGGTTTGAACTGCTGACCTAATATGTAGCCATTGCTATTTTTCAAAGGACTGTTTTGCTTTGGTGTGTGTGTGTGTGTGTGTGTGTGTGTGTGTGTGTGTGTGTGTTCTATACCATCTCCAACCAGCCCTGGTGGTTCAGCGCTCTATTGTGAGCTAACCCAACAGTAGTCTGCCAGCCTCTCCGTCTGAGGCAAAGGTGGCAGTCTACTTAGGCACACTGTGCTGTGGGGTCTCGTTGAGTCATAACCAGCTCAAGGGCCATCAGCTTTAGTTTGTGGTTGTTGTTTACATGATTTCTTATACTGAGTAGATTCAGTAGCACCAATCCACATTTTTAATTCATAACCAATTGAGAGGCATGGGGGAGCCATGACCTTCATGAACAGGACAATGTAACTAACACAAAGTGGTGTCCTGGCATTCCTTTTTAGATGTATGTGCAGCTTAATACATTTACGATGATGTCCTTTTTTAATGATGGCCGTATCTCCCAAGGTATTCTCGTGCAAAGGACGGTCAACAGATTTTCTTAACTATCGTGAATATGATTGAGACCTCTCTTCTGTCTTACCGACTCCTGTCTGCTCCGTTTTAAGCACGCGTCTCCTGAAGACAAACTAGCCCCGTTTGGTAACGTGTATGGCGGATTTGCTCATTTGTTTATTGGTGGGGGTGTGGAAATAGGGTTCTCTGGAAAGCTGGCTCTTGTGTTCTCAGGGGTTATAAAAATGGGAATCATTTTTATTGGCAATCCACTGGAATAGTGCTGAGACAAATGGAAACTTGAAGATAAGGATCCTCCGAACTGAGAACATACAGCTGTTGGGAATTGCGAGAGAATCTGACCAATAAAGGAAGTCACTATTTTTCCAGGCCTGAAGTGAGTTATAGGGCGAGACGGGTGTTGTATATTTATGTTAGGCAGCAGCAGGGAGTTTAAGCGGCTGTATATTGCTGAAAGAGCATCATTCACATTCAGGCTGAGACAAAAGGTGGAAATGAAGTAACATCCTGGCTCAAGAAGGCCGCACGACAGAATAATAACATGTCAGGGAGGGGGGCCATGAACGAGGCTGTGGGTCCGTCTCAAAATGAGGAAATGATCAAGATGCCTTGTCAGACCTTCAAACACACACACACACACACACACACGCACACGCACACGCACACACTCGCTCTCAGGATGAAGGCCTGGCCAAGCGTCCTTGGGAAGAAGGCCATTTATTTTTCAGTGAAACGCATACACAATTACTAGCAACCTTCATGAGTATAGTCAGCAAGACAGGTTTGCCAAAAGTACTAGGAAATATATATATCAATACACATATTACAATTGGGACCCCATTTGGTATTTATTATTATCATGCACTCCAGCCTCCCAGCGTCCGTGTGGATACTAATTCAGGACCATATTTGAAGGACTAAAGTGGTTCTGGCTGCTCAGGAGATTCTCTGGGAGGGGGTAGGGCGGGAGGAAGACGGCTTATCTCCTGTGTTTATTTATTGTGTCCTTTTGTTTAAAGGAAGTTGCAAGTGGGAGGAAAGGGTCATGAAATTACACTCGTCTAATGACACATGGTGAGAGGGCCGAGAGAGAGAGACGGGCCTCCCCAGGAAAAGGAAAGGAAAATGATTTGGAGGGAGGGAAAATGAATTTTTAACATTGGAAAAAAAATAGACACATCAACTTTGCAGAACTCCCTGAAAATGCCCCACTTCTCTTGAGCAGAAATGGTGGGATGTGCACACGCGTGCTAACTAAAATAGTATCAACACGGCAATGGGGACTGTGCTAGCCCAGAGACTTGAGTCTTTTTAGCACAAAAAACGCAGCATTTCCTGACATGCAGGGAACTTCTGGTTAACGGTAAATTAAAACGGTTGGTCGGTATAGAACCACACAGAACTGGGGTGAAAATAGTAGTAGTCTATCCTTGAGGTTTATTTGGTTTTGAGATTGATGCGCCCATTGTGGAAGACAGTTAATCATATTAAAAGACTTCCTATAAACATGTCTATATTCTGGGTCATTCTTATTAGTACTCTTTGCTATGAAATGCCTGATTTTATGCTGAGAAAACACTCATTTACCACCCTGAGAAGATGCTGCTTAAATGCGGAAAGAACCATGGAGGACAAAAGGAGTCCAGTACCTCTGATTTTGCACTTATGTTTTTCCTCTGCAGATGCATCGCTGAATATTAAACTACCATTAAAAATAAAATGAAATGAACTGATTTCTTTCATTCACTTAAAAAAATGTTCTACTTCAATTGTTCCAGTCAGCTGTCACACGTTTGCACACCCAACCCCAATATTATCTGGTGTTTAGCAACCTTTCGAAGGCCAAAGGCAAGGAAGCCTGAGAAGGGGCCAAGGGCAATGTATCTCCCTACACAATGAGCAGTTTGCAAACGGGCACAGCTCAGACTTCATTTGCAGGTGAACCTCGCAGTCACAGAGTTGAAGCCAAAGATTTTGAAGAATGACAAATTCAGCATACCCGTGAAATGATCCTATTTTGCCAATTTCCCATTTTTCCACAGGGGACATCTTAAGGAGTGTGGTCATGCAAATTCATTCCTGCCTTCTGAAGCATCAGGTAATGGCCACAGCCAGAGGCAGGAGTCCAACACCATTATCCCACTGGTTTGATGCTCCATAGACAAATCTAACATTTCAGCCACCCACCCTTCGCATGGCATGCTTCCCTGGCCCTACAAACACATCGGTGAAGAACACACTGGAATAGGTCATTCGCTGAAGCACATCTTATAGTGTTTTCAGAAAAATGCCATTTCCAAAGTTTGAGCTCCATTGAGAAAAATCATATCTTAAACCTCCACTCAGTCAAACCTTCGCTCTTAAATGTATTCTTTAAAAAAAGATCTCCTACTTGGATGGTATTTCTCTTACACTGGTCAGGCCTGAAGGTGCTCATATAAAAACCAATAGAGGCAGGTGGGGAAAATACTTTTTTCTCTTTAAATGTTTGAGTATGCAGTGACTGGATCGGCCACGGGCACACTTGTATTGTGGTACATTGAAGAAGAAAAAAAAAAGGAAAGAAAAGAAAGAAAAAAAAAAAACCCTCCATTTAAACGGGATTTTAACCTTTCCACCTCCGCCTCTTACATTTTCGTTCCTTCTACTCAAAGCATTTAGGTAAATTAGGATGAGGTTCCTCCATAAAAATGCAAGGGGATCAGTTAAACTTTCATCTCTAATTTATTCATGAAGGAGCGAGGTCTTGCCTGGCCATGCTGTGCATCATCCTGTCAGAATGACTTTCTCTCTCGTTGAGAAGGGAGATGGAGAGACAGGGAATGGGCTTGGGCTTTCCTGGTAATTACTGAGAGGATAAAGATGCTGGCGCTTTCCCCTTGCTGGCTTCACTGAATGTGCGCAAAAGTTGCAAACAGGAGCGTGAGAATCGAATTAGCATTTAAATGCGTGTGGCTGTGTGTATACAAACAGAAAATATATTATAAACATAAGTACTTATACATTATATCGAATATATAAATCATAGATTATGCATATGTAATTCATTTAATACATATTTATATATTCCACTTACCACACTTACTTATTATGCATAGGAGCACCATTCATTCAGTGTACAAATGGATGCAAAGTATGTATGACAAAGTAAAATGCACCTGAATTAAATTTACTAAATTACATCGCTTCACCTTTTCTATGCTATTGTCTTCATGTATATTGATGGACTGTTATTTTAACAATTATCAGTCACATGCATAAAGATTAAGCTCTCCATTACCCTCCGCATGCAAACACATATCTACCCCGCAAACATATGCAAGTTCCAAAGGTTTGTTAGTCTATTGAGAGCGCCCACCTTTTTCTCTTTTAAATTGAACTACAAATTTAAGTTTTAAAAGAGAACATTTAATTTTCTCTTTCAGATGCATTGGCTCAGCGTTCCTCATCTTGTAAAATCACTTCCTGTTTGTTTGCTTTCCTCATTCCTTCACTTTCAACTATGAGAGTGAATCAAAACATTGCTACGCAGAAACCTTTATAAAAACAAAACGATCTAAACAACAGTTTTAGTATCCTCAAGGGGCTCAAATTATTTTCCGTTTCAATGTTCTTTCAGTTTAAAACGCAAAAAGAAGTCTGATGAGGGAAGACCAAGGCTTTAGTGAGGATGGAGTATATGTTCCAGTGAAATGCTCGTAGGTCAGCCTTTGCTATACTTGAACAATAAGCAGATGCATTGTTGCGATAGAAAATCACTCCTCGGTGCAGATTTCCGGCTTTTTTTTTTTCACCAGTGCAGTTTTTAATTCTCATAAAACTTCTTCCTAAACCATCGCTTCCTGTCCCCTTGTAGGTCCTTTGAAAAAAATCTATCATGATTAACCATTTGAATTGCCCCCAAATAGTCCCCCTAACCTTGTGAGCTGCCCTCTCTGCTTTGATTTAAATGGCCCGGCAGATCCATTCTGAAGCTCTGTGTCAATTGGGTCTTTGGAAGGCGCCTTAATGGAATTAAGACAAGTGTATGAGTGAGAGAATTTATCCACAGTCATCCACGGTGGCACAGAAATGTTTAAAGATGTGTCGTTTGGCTCATAACAATACGTTTTGACTTGCCCTTGTATATTTCGAAGTTGGAGGCTTACGGGAGAGGAGAGCAGACGCTTCTATAATGTGAAAGGCCTTATTCTACTTCATGAATAAGTTGCTCAATTTTGCCTTTCTCATTCCACCATTCAAAAATTATCATCTTTTATACATGTGCAAAAGGGAGGGGGTGGGATTTGGCATTAGTTCTTTTAGGCGTCAGGAAATTACAAAATGTACACTTGCGAAGTAAGCAATTTTTGCAGTCTGCCTGCACATCCATCTTTTTAATGAGCCTTGTTTATAACTGACGCCATGTTACTAGTCACCCACCCTGTTTACATCTTTGGCCCCTTTAATTAAGAGAAGAACCAGTTAAAAGAAAGTAAGAAGAAATATTAATATGATCTGATTAATTCAGCTAGCAGGAGGTTATGGGGTACCAAGGTTATTATAACCTATAAAGGCAATGTGAATAAAGCTGTATTCATTTGTAATTTTATTAGGCAGAGCAAATTAGTGAGTCTGCATAGCAGTGACAAAAGACCCGCTCCTATTCTCCCTTACCCCCTACTGTAAGGGCCAGGTGCCCAAAGTTAGGCTCCATATTAGGCAAATGAGATCTGATAAATCTCAGCTGCACATCTAATGAGAACTTCAGGCTGGTGCTGTGCTAATTTGGAAAGATTAGCTGGGATGTTCGTGTATGGCTGGTTAGAGTCCAGCGAACTAAAGTCAGGCTCCGGGAAGAGGAGGCAAAATGCACAAAGGGTTAAAGGTAGAAAGGTACCAGTGTCCCAGAGAAGGTAGGGCCAGAAAGAATGGACTGTGGGCAAACCATTGGAAGCAAATGCTCAGGGGTGGTTTGTGAGGGGGAAATGTCTCAAGAGGGACATCAATAGCCACGTTTTCCTTGATAATGACAAGACAATAAGGTTCACCTCCGTGAGCTTCCTCTTGCCTCTCTTAGCCTTTCCTCTCCAGCCTCTCGGACAGTCACAGAGCACCCTTTTTCACTTTCATGGAAAATTCTTTTTTTCTTTTTAAAGAAAAGCTAGTTTTGCTTCTAGCAAAAATGCAGTAAACTGACAAAGTAAGGAGAATTCAAAGAAAAGGACAGTTCTCAGTATGGTACAAGTTTTCGACCAGATTATCATATCCACCAAGCTCACAATTTTCATGGACTCGTCTATGGGTTTTTAAAAGAAGCTTCATGATTTCCAATTTACTTGAACCTCCAATACCTTAGTTATAGATTCCATGCCTTCATAGATCTCATGAATCTTTTAAAGTGCTCGCCTTAGAGTTACTGCTAACCAAGGTGCTATAGTGGTTCAGGGCTTATGGACTTGACTGCCCGCAGAAAGGTCTGCAGTTCAAACCCACTATCAGCGGTTCTCAAGCTGTGGGTCCCGACCCCTTTGGGAGTTGAACGACCCATTCACAGGGGTTGCCGGATTCATAACAGTAGTAAAATGACAGTGATGAAGTAGCAACAAAAATAATGGTATGGTTGGAGGTCACCACACATGAGGAACTGTATTACAGGGTGGTGGCATCAGGAAGCTTGAGAACCCCTGCACTAGGTGCTGCACAGGGGAAGATGTGATCGTCTATTTCTACCAGGATTATTGCCTTCGAAACTTTAAGGGACAATTATACTGTTTTTATAAAACTGTTATGACTGGCCAGCAGATTTATTCTTCACATCTCCGGTTATGTCTTGGTTTCCTAGGGCTATCTTTTAAAAGAACCCAAACTTAGATGGCTTTACAGAACAGAAATGTAGTGTCTTACAGTGCTGGGGGATCAGTGTCTCAAAATTCAGGGTGTTGGCAAAGCCATGTACTTTTCAGTGGCTTTTAGTGGCTTGTCTCTCTTCCAGCTTCTGGTTTCCTCTGGATTTTCCAGGACTTATTTGCTTGTTGTTGATAGGTACTGTTGAGTCACATCCAAATCACAGGGACCCTATGTATAAGAGAATGCAATGCTGCCTGGTCCTGTACCAGCCTCAACATTGTTCACGGGAGCCCATTGTTGCAGCCATAGTGCTAATCCACTGCTTGGAAAAGCATCCTCTTTTCTCTTTGGTAACGCTCTATCTACTTTCCCTAGCACGATGTCCTTTTCCAGGGACTCGTCCCTCTGGATGACCTATCCAAAGTGATTCAAAGTGTATGAGACAAAGTTTGCCATTCTTACTTCTAAGACTCATTCTGGCCATACTTCTTCCGAGAGAGCTTTGCTTGTTCTCCTTGGCTCGAAACTGTCCTAGAGTCCATCTGCTCCCGACCTTCCTCCTCTCTGTCTGTCCTTTCTTCTATCTTAGAGGACATCACACATATTGGATCAGGATCCACGCTACTCCACTATGACCTCATGTTATGTAATAACATTTCCATAGACTCTATTTCACCAAATGCTCACATCACAGGTACTGAGGGTGGGCATTTCATCGTATCTTTTGGGGGACCTACTCTATCCACAATACCTGTCAATGGTTCTGACCATTACCTGTTATGGCCCTGACTTCTCTACAATGAGCTTGACCTTGGGTGCATGAGGACCTCCCTCCCTTTCTGCTACAGTACAGAACCATCTGCTTTGTTATGAGCAAACTCCTTTATTAGACGTATATTACGGTAGTTCTTAGTTCCATGTTTTACATGAACATCGTTGTCATTTCTAAAGGGCCCACATAAGCTAAAACCCAGAACCCGGAGTCTTCTGTTGGTGCAATCAGCTGGTTATTCCATACATACCCATCATCACCTTCTTCATGCTCATCCCCGTTATGAAGCTTTAAGGCTCTTTGGAGTCTAAATTGTTATAAATGTTTATGGATGTTAAACTCTTGCTCCTGCTTAGTAGGTTCATATCATAAGTGTTGCAATATTTATGCTTCTAATGGTTTGGAGTGTCTTGTTATAAATATTTAAAAATGAAAATGATTGTGGAATTCAAGTAGACACAAGAGAATACATAGTAACCTCTTTCAGTATTTTAAGAAAAATAAAGTTTTTGATAGCATTATAAAGTAAGAAGTGTCATAAATCTCTGGAAACTTCCATTGCAGTGAGTAAAAAGAGTCAGATCAACCTGGACTATAGACTATGGAATATGCAATTGAACTAAACATTAAACTTTAACTAAATATTTTGGACACAATGCATATTCTTGAATAAGTGCAACAATGCATGGTTCTGCATACCCTTGTATAAAAAATTCAAGGGGGGGATCACAAATAGATACAGGATTGACAGAGGCTATTTTTTTCTGTGTGTTTAACTTTATTGCAAATATACGCATTAATGTGATGAAGCACAAAAGGGGCAGAGCTATGAAAACTTCTTCAACAGAACCAGATACCACGAGAAACCCAGGGACTCAGTGCCATTGCTTTAGGGGCACCAAGGTCAATGGCATGATCTAGTTGCGGAGACAATGTTCTATATCCTACTTCCGTGAGTGAGTGACAGCTGGAGTCTTTAAATCTCATGATCTAAGATGCCATCTATGGTGAAACTATTGGTTTCTTCCTGTCCTGAGGAAAGAAAAGTAGTGAAAACCCGAAGACACGGGCATAATCAGTTAGGGGACTAAGGGACCACGCAAACACCAATCTCCACAACTGCGAGACCAGAAAGCTAAATTGGGTCTGGCTACCACCACTATCAACTGTTTTGTAAAGGAAGCCGTTAGAAGATCTTGGAGAGAGCGGGCGAAAAATGTGGACGAAAATTCAAAATCATAAAAGAGACCAGTTTCACTGGTTGGATAAAGCCTATTAGAACCCCCCCAAGGTTGTGGCTCTCAGTCACACCCCATCTCTGAAATGGTACTCATCCTCCTGTTAGAATAACCACCCATCTGAGATCAAAAGGCCAGCATTTACCCAAAGACTAAGTTCAGAGAGCAAAGAAGAAAGGAAGAATGGAAGCAGGAAACACATGGGAGGAAGTGGGAGCAGGGATTGTAAATTGAAGGGTCTGACCTCTGGCTTTTCTATTGTCAAGCGGCAAGTGTACGGCATGCCTTTGCCCTTCATCCTTCTTCACCCTATTGTGACACCAACATTTCCTCCCATGGCGCTCTCCTTCTATGCTAGATCTGATCATTCATGGCAATGGACACACAGAATCACAGGCAATACTCACGATAAGGGAATTGATTAGGGAAGTGCATAGGTTACCCCAAGTCTACAACACCTCTCCTAACCCAGCATCCAAGTCTCTCTCAGCCTAGAAGTCCCTTAGTTCCTGCCTCTGTGGACCAGGAAGACAACCTGCCTGTCTCACCACCCCACAGTCCTGGATCAGGTGAGGAGAAGGTACCCCACAGTTTCAGTGTCGCTCCCCCGAGTCTCCCTTTCACACTCTGATGTGCCACATGTTTTTCCAATGGCCCTGAGATGTTTCTCTGTGTTCTGGTAGGCTCTTGTATACTCAGGGGTAGCTTTGATATCGGTGTTGCTTATGCCTCTGAGTCAACCGTACCCCCATGGAAAATGAATAATGGTGTCTTAAATCATACCCTCTACAAAAGTAGTCTTCAAGATGTCCCCAAGGAAGAAAAGGATGTGACTTAGATGACCGGCTCAGCGAAGGTCAGAATTTAGCTTCACCTGAATCCTGTACAGAGAAGTCCCTCCGCAATAGGAACACTGCCACAGGCACAGTGTCCAGAATGACAATACAGCACATAAGACATTGGGGTAAGAAGGGTCATATTAATTGACTGTATCTCCGAGGTAACTTAATATAAAACTGGTGATCTGCTCTGTAACCCTCGAACCAATTCACAATAATATATATTTTTAAATTATAGGGTCTGTGGATAGAGCTGGGAGACCAAAATCACTTGGGGATGTTGTGCATCTATTAAACAAAACAAAACAAAACATCCTGTTCTCAACTTGATCCTGCCTCATAGAAACTCTACTGGACCAGATAGAACCATTCCTTAGAGTGTGTTTACTGAATCCTTCTGAAAGCAGACAGCTTCATCTTTTTCTTACAGAGCAGCTGGTGGGTTTGAACTCCCAACCTTGCAGTGATCAGTCCAATGCACTACACCATTTGTGAAAATATAATTTAGATTAGGGGTCCATTTTAAAATCAAGATCAAGTCTAAATTGGTGCTTTGTGTATTTTTAAACATGCTGCATATTCTTGACTCCCCGTGAAAGTAACATGTCTAAAAGGTTGTATTAAAAGTGAAATTGTATTGTCTACAGATCTTAAAGTGAGCGAGAAAGAATTCAGACTTGTCTCCTAAATTTGACCTTGCAATGCAAGCACATGTGTGGCTCTTCATTGCTTGTTTATATTTGTAGTACTGAAAAGATTAATTGTTTGCTCAATAAATTATCATGGTACGAATCAGGTTAGTCCCTTAAACAAACCACCAATCACTTTGTTAACATGTAGATATAAATGAACTGTTTTCAATAGGATAACCACTATCCCCTATGTAGGTGTGGCAATTAGATGATTGATTTTAGGTAAATATCTAGTTAATTATGCAATAGGTTTCATTTCTTCTGTTAATTAAGCGACTGCTCTTTTAAGTCAATAAGCTCTAGCCTCCAGAGAAATGAGAAGTTACCCATCAGAGGACCCCTAAGACTTTCCTGAGAGGGGCAGGACGCATCATTCCTTCCCTTTTTACAAAAGAAAGCCCCAAAGGGAAGAGTACTCTTATGAGTGACCTGCATTCCATCCACCATTTATTTCTAGAATCAAGATTAATCAGAAACCAGCATGGTAATATATTTCCTTGAAAGGGAACCAATAACCACTCTTTTACAAAAATACCTAAGAGAAGCATCCTTTTCTGTCTCATTAGGTTGGGCCACGGCCAGCTTTAGCTTATATGTCATCAGTCTCCACCCAGGATTCAATCCCTTCCCAAACTGGCCTTTAGGTTAACCAGATCTGGCAGGGAAGGGGTTTTCAGAATGAGCTTGCCCAGAGAACAAATCCCCACTCACCCAAAACTCAGAACATTCTTGCTATTTTATTTCCCTTGCCTCCTTGGCTTTGGCCAAAGTTCAACCCAGAAAAGTCTCATTGAATTGGTATTTGATTGGAGTGTGTTGGCTTATTTCTTCTTTCCCTTCCCTCCCTCCCTGCCTCCCTCCTTCACTGCCTCCCTCCATTCCTCCTTCCTTTCTTTTTTCAGAGTGGGGAGGGGGTGTTCTTTCTAAGAGAGGGGAGAAGGAAGGGGATGTTTGATTGCTTTACCTGGGCATCTGGACTCCACACTTCTCTGTGCCTCTAACTCTGATTCCACAGCTTGTGGAGACTTCTGACACCTTGATTTATTCCACGTGCAGCTTTCTCTAGCCTGGCTTCGGGGCCTCAGTCATATGCACACTCACTCCTCATTTATCAATATAGTTACGTTCTGAAGACTACGTCATTATGTAAATCACAGTACTTGCAGAAGCAGGCTGATCACTTCAGGTCACAAAATGGAAATGGCCGCATCAATGTAATGACTACCAAACCATCATTATATCACCGCCAAACTCCTGAGAATCATGGTCCAGCCAAGGTAACACATCACAACTCTCATCTCGCACCTTAGCATTTGACACCGCCAGGCAAATTCACTGCCACGAAGTCAGTTCCGACCCATAGGATTCTTTAGGACACGGTTGAACTGCCCCTGTGAGTATCTAAGACTGTAAATTCTCTGGGGGAGTAGAAAGCCTCTTCTTTCTTCTGAGGAGCAGCCTGTGGTTTTGAGTTGCTGATTTTGTGATCAGCAGCCCAATGAGTAACCACAGTTGTAAAAGTCATTTCTGACCAGAGAATGACATTCCACAGTAAAGGTAATAACAGTGATCGTCATTTATGAAGCACTTACTGTGCTCCAAACAGCATGCTAAAGAATCTGTGCTTTTAATAGCTACTCCAGTCACTGGGCACCACCAGCAGAAGAAGAACCCACTGCCATTGAGTGGATGCTGACTCACAGCAACGCTATAGGACAGGGGAGAACTGCCTGCTGTGAGTTTCTGGGACTCTGCCGCTTTAAGGGAGTAGAAAGCCCCGTGTTTTTCACACAAGTGGCTGGTAGTTTCAAACCGCTGAAGTTATGGTTAGCAGCTCAAAGCATAACCACTACATCACCGTAACTCCTCGCTTAGCACCACCGACGGCAATAATTAATTGCTTATAGTAGGCCAAATGATGACTGGAGACAAATGGGCAAGAGTATATCCACTAAAAACTTGGCCTGAAATCTCCTTAGTATAGATCATGTTAATTCTTGAGTCAATTCTGACTCATGACAAACCCTATGTGCAGAGTCTCATGGGTTCCTAGAGCCTTCAAGGCTGAGACGTTCCATAGGCAGATTGCTGGACCTTTCTTTCTTCTTGGTCTTATGGAATGGCCAACCCCTCAGCTACCAGTGGAGAATTTAACAATTGGACCACCAAGAGATTTTGATGTAAGTCAGAGTCTATATAGAACAAAAATGGACCTAATTCTCCTTGCTCCCAAGTGAACCTGTGGACTGCTGTTCTAACGGAAGCTTACCCACTCTAACAGCATTCTTTGAAAGAGACCGAGGGCTGAAATCTGGGCCACTTGTGGGTGCAATATCGGCACCACCCTTCCGCTGAGGACTTTGACATTAGAGATATGAATCGCACAGAAACACAAATCCCTTGCTCCTGACCAAACCGCCTTTCATAGTACAGAAGCAGCTCGAGCAAAAGTACACATCACAGTTTGTATACTTCTCAATTAGTGTGCAGTAAAGTAGCACATTCTTTCTACTGACCACAGAAGGACTTTCCCTGCTTCCGCAGAACTGGGGTGTTTCCATATATGGGAAAAGTTATCATTAGCTGAAGAATCCTTAGCCGTAGTTGTTAAAAATAGTCCCCATACAAGAAGCCCAGTAAAAGTTGTGCTGGTGTTTGCATGAAGCTTGTAATACATAATTTTCTGAAGCTGTTTTCAATCATGCAAATGAATTTTTCCTTTGCAATATGCTAATGCAATCTGATTTATTTCAGTTGTAAAAGTTAATTACAATGTGTTTGTGAGTCCCTAAAGATGATGTATTAAATGTTTATAACCAGGATTATTAAAATGTCCTGTCTCGATTACAGAGCTTCTCTTTCAAACACTAGAACTAATTGTAGCCTTAAATCACAACAACCTCACCGTTAAAATTAACACAAGGGCAACATTGCATAATTTTAATTAATTTTAATTTGGCCAAAGCAAATTAATTTTTGTTTTCTAGAAGGACAGCTAAACTCTTTTGTAGCCTGCTTCCGCTGAACATAGAGTTCATAAACTTCATTTCTTCCCAGCATTTCTGGTCCTCTGAGGATTGGACCATGAGGTTGAGTTCTTATTTATGTTTAATTTCTAATTTCATATCTGGTACCCTCCTCTATTCACAGCATTTGTATAAGGATCTGAAGTCAGAGTGGACTGTGTACATTTCCATGGTCAGGGATACACATTTTTCATGGTGAGGTTTCCTATATTTATATATATTAGTTTTTATTGTGAATTAGGTGAAAGTTTACAGAGCAGGTGATTATCAGTTTTACGTCCAATAGTTGATGCATACTTGCTTTCAGCTCATCCATCACCATCTCTCACTGTACTTTCACTATTTCTACCACTTCCTCCTCACTTTCTTTCCCGTCTTCCTTTCTTCTTCACACTCAAAACTAAACTCACTGCCTTCCAATAGATTCAGGCTCCTAGTGACTCATAGACCAGGGAAAACTGCTCCTGTGGGCTTCCAAGACCGTAACTCCTCTGCAAAGTAGAAAACCTCATCTTTCTCCCTCAGAGAAGCCGCTGGGTTTGAACTGCCAACCTCCCAGTTTGCAGGTCAATGCTTGACCATTATGCCATCAAGGCTCTGTAGTGTCCCTATGAAACCCATTAAAATTCTTAGAAGACATCACATCTAGCTATCTTCCCTCCTTCCTCTGCTGTTAACAGATTTTTAAAATGGATTATTTCATCTGGATTGCTCTTGCTAAACTTTTCATTGTTAAATTAGAGTGGGCTGAGTTGGAAGTTTTATGGCCAGTACCCAATACTTGGAATATCATGCCCGTTCTCTGTCCTCCCAATGAAAGTTGTTGACACTTCAGAAAAGTCATAATAGAGAATTTTGAAAGCATGCTCTAGAATCCTGATGTGAGTCCCATAAATATATATAGCATATATACTCTAGTCTAAGGTGAAGTTTTCAGCACCTTTTTTAATGTAGTTTTTGTGGTAAAGTTAGGTGCCTCGGCAGATATTCGGGTTGGCTTACACTCCAGTATATGCGATATATATCTCTATCTATTCAAGATAGATGATAAACACTATATAGGATCCTGGTACTATTAGCTATTTCTGATGATTAATCCTAAATGTTTTTTTTAATGGGATAAATTATTTATTTGATTTTACAAGTAGATTTATATTCTGGCTGATTACTGAAAATTTAGCATGCCACCCTTATGTGTGGGACTCTGGTAGTACTGTCAGGTAGCACTGCCCTGGTGACCTCAAGATTGTGATTCAACCCCACCAGCTGCACCTCAGGAGAAATAGGAAGCCACCGACTCACATGAAGCTTTCGCACCTCGGGGATTTTATATAGAAAACAAAAACAATCTCATTGTTGTGAGGTCAGTGTTGACTCATCATGACTTTATAGGACAGATTAGAACTGTTCCTGTAGGTTTCCCAGATCATCCTTTTTTTTTTTTTTTTGGAAAGTAGAAAGCTCATCTTTCTCCCAACTTCGGTGGTTTCAAACTGATGACCTTGTGGTTTCAGTGCACAACCACTATACCACAAGAGCTCCTGATATCCTATATTGGATCACTATAACTCAGAACCACCTCAGACATAGGGGTTCATTCATATGTTTGACATTCATACCTTTCAAGAGATATTATCTGATCCAGAACTGATAGTATTGAAAGAAGTCCAAGCTGCACTGAAGGCATTAGTTAAAAACAAGTCTTCTAGAATGACAGAATACCAAGGGAACTATTTCCAAACACTCACCCTGTATTGGGAGCATTCACTAATCTAAGCCAACATTTTTGGAAGATAACTCCCTACTCAAGAAACTAGAAGAGATCCATACTTGTGTCCATTCCAATTAGGGGATTATTAAACACAATCAATTATTAAACATTATCATTAATAACATATTCAAATAAAATTTTGCTGAAGATGTTTCATTGACAGAGAGTTTCCAGATTTTCACACTGGATTTAGAGGAGGCTGTAGAGCAAGGAAAATATTTTATACCATATGGATATTGGTTGAAAGCAGAGAATACCAGAAGATGTTTATCTGTGTTTTATTGACTATACAAAGGCATGTGATTGCGTGGATAATAAAAAGCTATGGGGAAAACGGGACTTGTAGAATATTTTGTTGTGTTCATGCAGAATCTGTACATGGACTAAGAGGCAATCCTTATAACAGAACAAGGGACTACTGACTGTCTTGTGGGCTTCCAAGACTATTACTCTTCTGCAGAGTAGAAAATCTTTCTCCCTCAGAGAAGCTGCTAGGTTCGAACTGCCAACCTCCTAGTTTGCAGGTCAATGCTGGACCACTATGCCACCAAGGCTCTGTGGTGTCCCTATAGAACCCATTAGAACACTTTCCTGGCTTAATATCAGGAAAGATGTGCTTAAGAGTGGGATTCTCTCACCATACATATTCACCCTGTCTCCGGAGCCAATACTCTAAGAAGCTGAACTGTATATGACATTAGGATTGGACAAAGACTTAGCAGCAACTTGTGACATGAAGATGACACACTATTGCTTGGTGAAAGTGATGAAGTTTGAAGCACCTACTTCAAACCCAACCACCTTCAGTGTGATTTCCAACTCAATGCAAAGAAACCAAAAATTTCCCCAACTGAACTAATCGGCAAAAGCATGATAAAAGGAGAAAGTACTGAAGTTGTCAATGATTTAATTTTACTTCTGTCCACAGACAATGCTCATGGGGCAGCAGTCAGGAAACCAAACAACAAATTGAACTGGGAAAATCTGCTGCATGAAAATTCTTTGCAGCTTTAAAGAATAAGGATATCACTTTGAAGAGTGAGTGAGCCTGACCTAGCCATGGTTTGTTCAGTTGCTTCACATACATGTGAAAGCTGGACAATGAATAAGGATGTCCAAAGAAGACATGATTCATTTTAATTATGCTGCAGAGGAAGAATATTAAAAGAAGCATGGGCTGACAGGAGAACAAATAAATCTGTCTTGGAGGAATTACAGTAGAAGTCTCCTTATAATGGTGAGATGTTTTTTCATATCCTTTGAACATGTTATTGGAGAGGCCAGTCCTTGGAAAAGGTCATCATGTTTGGTAGCGGGTCAGCCAGAAAGAAGAAATCCCTCAGAGATATTAATTGACATAGTGACTCCAACAATGGGCTCAAACATGCCAACACTTTTGTTATGTTTGCCGACTGGGAAGTGCTTCTTTCTGTGATTATCCATCAAGCCCACCCAGTGGCACAGAAAACCACCACCTCCACCCATGTGCTTGACGGAGATGGGGGTGTCTGCGCCCATCCGTATTTACAGCCTCGGAAATACAAAAGGTCATTGTCACTCTTCCCTTTGTCATTGCTATGAGTTGGAATCAACTACTAATGTGTTTTTTCCTTACTGTCTGTTATATTTTGAAGCCAGGAAAGTGGAGGGAAAATGGGCCGGTTGTAAAGGAACAGTGGCACCCATGCCCCATAGAACAAAACACTGCTTTGTCCTTTTGACCCAAATGGGTAAGCATGTTTTGTTCATTTGGTAACTCCAAACCTTAGAAAAAATTTCATTTTGTGATCGCTAAGTATTAATCATAGCTGCCAAGTATTACTCATAGTTGCCATGACCTATGAGACTAAAATTAAAAAGTTATTATACATCACATAAAATCATCTGCCTGAGATCCCCCTATGGCTTCTTGGGGAAAAGACCTGCTCATTTGCTCCTTAAAGAGCAAATTCACTGCCATCGGGTTAATACTCTCATAGCGACCACCTGTGAGTTTCCAAGACTGTGACCATTTACAGGAGAAGAGCGCTCAGGCTACTAGTGGTTTTGAACTGCAGACCTTATGGACTGGAGCCCAATGTGTAACCACTACACCACCAAAGCTCTAGAAATCACAGTCAAGAAAACCTACAGGGCAGGGCTACTCTGACACTATAGGATCACTGTGAGTCCCAAGGTCACTTGATGGGATCCAACAACGATTACAAATCCCCCCCCCCCAATTCTAGGCCATCCAGTGGATTCAGATTCCTAGTGACACTAGAGAACAGAGCAAACAGCCCTATATGGTTTCCACACTGTAAATCTTTACAGAAAGAGAGTGTTAGATGGACAGAAAGCTGTATTACGCTTTATTTTGTGAATACTTTTGCAATGACAGGGAGATACATTTCGATTAAAGATTTAGGCATAAAGTATACAACCAACATCTACTTTTTGATTAAGAATAAGGACATACCTATCCACATTTTATGAGGAATTAAATTTTATTTGGGAAATCATTTCAAGAGCTTTAGAATAACTCTTGCTTATTTAAAAAAAATACAGTGACCCAAATCATCACATGGACAATCTATAAATGATCAATACGAATTGTGTCAAGTTTAAATTCAGTGAATTCCATCATAATGGGATGATTTGTGTGAGGTACAGTCAGTGGATTCTGAATTCCAGCATCCCATGTGTGTAGAACAGAGCAGGCGGGATTCCTTCAAAGCACCTTGGGATGAGGTCAAACAGACAACCTTTTGGCTAGTCGTCAAGGGCTTAAGCATGTGTTCACTCAGGGGCTGGACATGCAATGAAATTTAAAACAACAGAAACTATGTTCTCTTAAAAAACAGATTACTTGAAGCTGTGAATTTACCAGTTAGCAAAATGTATTTCTATCTTGTGTTTCATGAGCACTGGTCATAGAGAATGAGAGTACTTTGTTTTCACTTCTCTACTAGTGAATCTCTGTGGAAAACTTCAGAGCTGTTTTGTCATCCCACACATCTACTATAATTATATTGTTCAGTATAACAATCACATTGGTGATCAGGAGAGGTGTTTTGATATGGCTAGCCTGCCTGTGAACTCCTGGAGAGCAAGGACAGAGTGTTATTCATCTTTGTCTTTAGTTGCCTTGGATAATTGTGGGCTCAGATTGTTGTTGTTTTTAGGTGCTGTTGAGTTGGTTCCAATATATAGCGGTGATCAAGCTCAGTGAAACACTGCCTGGTCTCCTGTGCCAACCTCATCATTGTTCTTACAGCTGAGCCCATGTTTTGCAGCCACTGGGTCAATGTAGCTCCTTGAGGGCCTTCCTCTCCTGCACTGCCCCCCCACTTTACCAAGCATGCCATCCTTCTCCAGGACTGGTCTCTCCTAGTAACATGTCCAAAGTAGCCATCCTGATCTGCAGAGCATTCTGCTTGAACATCCTCTGTGACAGATCTATTGGTTCTCTTGGCAGTTCATGGTACTTTAAATGTTCTTCGCAGAAAAATGTCTTTCCATATTTCAAATGCATTGATATTTCTTTGGTCTTCCTTATTTAGTGTCCAACTTTCACTTTCACGTGCATTTGAGGTGATTGAAAATACCATGGCTTACATTAGGTATACCTTAGTTGGCAAAGTAGCATCCTTGCCTTATGACATTTAAATTGGTCTTGTACAGCAGATACATGGATTAGATAAGCAATATTGAGGTGAATAGAAATGACTAAGATTTTTGTCCGAGCAAGAAGCAATTTTATTCCAGAGTCATTGTATTAGACTGGGTTCTCTAGAGAAGCAAAACCAGTGACACTCATTTATATAGAAAGCTGTTCACGTCAAGAAATGGCTCACCCATTGTAGAAGTGTGTAAATCCAGTCCAGTTAAATTCCATGGGTAGGATGTAAGCTTAAGGGCTCGCATGACTCCTGTAAGTGCAGGGGCCGAGGAAAAGGCAGCCAGAAGATGAAGCAGGAAGACCACAGGCAGGTGGCTGCTAAGCTGAATGAATCCGAGGTCATCCAAGTGAATCTGATGTCTCCTGGGATTTTCCAGCAATATAACTATAACCAAAACCAAAACCAATAAACACTCTGCCATGAAGCCAATGCTGACTCATCATGACCCCCGTGGGTTTCTGAGACTGTAACTGTTTATAGGAGTAGAAAGTCCAGTCTTTTTCCTTCCAAGCTGTTGGTGGTTTCAAACTGCCAACCCCGCTGATCATAGAAATATAACAGGAGAATGTAAAACCAGATGTGGGATCCAAATTCAGCAGTTTGAGTGAGCTAGTTTCTACATCCTGTCAAATTGTACTAAGATTAGACCACAGCCTGAATTGAATCCCCCCTCTGTCATATTGAGGCTAAGAAGGTGGTGTTCTGGTTACCTGTTGGCAGCAAAAGTCCAGGCCGGCAATTCTAAACTACCTGCTGCTCCCAGGGAAGAAGACGGGCCTTTCTACACCTGTAAAGAGTATACTCTTGGAAACTCACGGGGGCAGTTCTTCCCTGTCCTATAAGGTCTCATCAATGGCAGTGGATTTTGTATTGAGAATTCTTCCTAAAACTGCTTGGCTCCTTCACAGAAGATCCCATGATGGAGTGGAGCCCACTATGTTAGCTCAAATCCTAGAAGACCCCTAGACCACTCAAATGGTCATAAAACCTCACCATCACAGCCATTATCATCATATCCATATGATTACAACAAATTAAACATACTTACAAGTAAATAGGTTAGCTTTACTCACCCAAAAGTCAAACACTCCCTGCCATTGTGTCTGTCCAACTCATATCATCCCTAGAGGACAGATGGAAACTGGCCCTGAAGGTTTCCTGCCGACCTTTACAGGAGCAAAATGCCTCCTCGTTCTCCTGAGGAGTAGTGGGCCTCGAACTGCTGACCTTGTAGTTAGCAGTCAATGCATAATGCAGGACTTCAACAGGGCTCCCGCAGGCTGAGCCTACTCACTAGAAATGAGGTTTGTTATTAGGTTTGTTACTCTGAGACTCATAATGTATATGCGTGTGTGCATACACTTACATATACATGCACACATATACATTTACATATAGTGCTCTTAGTGTTTTTATTGGCTAACTTTCCGAAGTAGATAGCCAGGTCTTCGTTACTAATCTGAGTCTGAAAGCTCACGAGCTGTCATGAATTGTAGGTGGACTCCATAGGAAATGAACAGCAGGAAAGTAGGATGGATGGGAAGAAAAGAAGCTACTTGGATTTATAATCAAACCACAAAAAGAAGACTCTTATTACTTCATTTTAAAATGCCTATATTAAATGTATCGTTGTGCTGAACATTATGCAGTGGGGAGGAAGCTTGAGTAAAAGTACGTTTCTAAATTGGGTAACTGTTGTATGTTTCCATTGTAAACATTGTCAAGGGATCGATTGCATTGTGTTCTGTCCTTTTGTTCCTCCTTGTAGTTCATAGTGTGCAGAAGATGCTTTAGGAGGGCCAGACACTTGTGGAATTTGCTCAGTCATTTAAAAATCACTCATTACTAGACGGAGAGAGACTGATGGAAACCCTGACACTATGGCCCTTAGCCACCTGTGAGGTCTGGAATTGAACTTACCACCATGACTCAATGTTGAGCCGAATAGACAGGTCTCTAATAACTAGGGAGGTTTGTATTTGAGTTCAAAATGGGATTATCAACCATTTGATATTAAAATGGCATGAAACCAATGACAAAGTTCTGAAGGCAGGAAGGAGTAGCAACGGGGGAGGAAAACACACCAAAAACACAGGGAGGAAGTAGGGTGCACTGTGGGCATTGCAATCAATGGCACGAAGCAAAAGGTGTATGGGTTATTGAATGGAAAAGTGATTTGCTCTGTAAAAGTTTGCCCCGTTCACAGTAGAAAGTTTTAAAGTGTGAGAGCAAATGCACAGAACACTATAGGGAAAACACTAGTTATCTACAAGTCAGATGTCCTCAACCCAGGGATTTACTGTACATTGCACATATTCAGATAATCTAGGACAATGACCCTATTTCAAACTCCATTGCCTTAATTCCATCTACAAAGTTCTTTTTTTACCATGTAAATTAACATATTCAAAGATTTCAGGGATTAAGGGATGGATAGGTTTGGTGGTCAATATTATGTTTACCACAATACTTAGTAAAATTTAATTTATTTTAAATCACTTGATTGTCAGTGGTTAGAAGTAATTTCAGTCACTTATATTTAGCATTCCGACCTGGACTTTATTTCATTGCTAAACTTTTTTACTATTAAAGCACTATTTGCTTTATGAAAAATTCAGAGATTAGGAAGCAAAATAAATGGATTAAAGACCTAGGGAAGCAGTTCCCATTTTGATATTTGAGAGTAAGTCAAAATGTAGTGCTAAAACATCGTAGACATCTTCATTAAAAAAAATATCACACTGTGTAGCTATTGTTTCTTAATATCACCTCCACCTCGGTCTACCCACTTCTGTAGTGGTTTGTCTAACAAGGAATGGAGAAGTATCTGCTATTTGATTTACATACCCAAATTGGGTGCTGGCATCCTCGGGAGATTCAAATGGAATTTCTTAGAAATGTTGAGTTTGAGGAACAAAAGGAAGCCTAAAGTGGCAAAACCATGACTCTATCTTTAGCGCCATAAGGTGTCCCAATGAAATTCACATAGGACACCCTTTGCTACCCTTGAAGAATGAGCAAGTATACTTTCATGATCGGGAAATAGGCCTTTGCTCAGCGTCCTGGTCTTTTTCTCATTAAAGAAGTTTTCAATTTTCTTAAATCTTCTTCCTAATAAGCCCCAACATTGGCCTGCATTCTTTGGGGAAACTGGTCAAGATTACCCCTTGGGAATCTCAGAAAAGCGTCAACATAACCTTCTGAGTTGAATTGTCCACTTTGAATTTAACTGGTCCAGAAAATAGATCTCTTTGGAAATCGGTTTGATTGCACATTTCCCCCTCAGAAGCCACTTGAATGAGACCAAAGCAGCTGTCTTACTGAGAACCTGTCTCCAGCCGTGTGCTGATCACAGAGACACGTTTAATCATGTTTTATTTGGGATGAAAGTTATGCACGGATGAACTGGAATCAGTAGCCATGATTTATCACCTAGTCTCATATTTTAAAAAAAGTATTTGTTATTTATATGAATGTACGTATGGCAGATCTAGACTTGACCAACTTGAATCAAGTTTCTTCAAAAATGTTATGAAATAACACATTAAAGTCTGACTAATAGTATATTATAAACCAGGAGACTACTTCATTTAACTTTCATTTTGGCCACATAGGTTCTAATACATAAATATTTTTATAATAATTTATACACAGAAACTGCTGTCTGTACTTGATCACATGTGTCAGAGAAGCATGTGTTCCATATAAGGAGCTGACTTTTTTTTTCTTTTCACAAATACATCACCAGGATTTTCTGTTGAGCGAAATCTCTCAACAACAACAAACTCCAAACCGAGCTTGCTGCCATTGAGTCAATGTGACCAATTCATAGTGACCCAATTAGACGGAGCAGAACTGCCCTTGTGAGTTTCTGAGACTGTCATGCTTAAGGGAATAGAAACCCCCATCTTTGGGAGCATCTCTTGATTTCACACTGCTGACCTTGCAGTTAATTCAACGTGTAACCATTACACTATCAGGGTTCCTGAGGTATCTCTGGGTTGATTCAAACCTCACACCTTTGAGTTGTTGAGCACTTGAACTATTGACACAACCCGAGGACTTCTTTATATGCATACACACAGTTTATTCCTTAATTATTTATGTGGAATTGGTTGCCAAAGGTGAAATATTTATTTCCAGAAAAGGTCCGAATGACAGTATGAAACATGCTTACCTGTATATGTTAGGTAATTTAGCTTAGGGGCGTCCATTACTCATGCTCAGATGTCGGAGCTACCAGCCAATGAAGGAGTCATACACTGCGCATGCTCAGAGGCTCAGGTTTCAGGCCAGGAAGGGGAGGTACACCTGTGTGGGCGCTGCACCTGGATTGGCCCACGTAGGCCAGATAAATTCAATTCAGCCAATGGGGTCGACCAGGGTCATCCACCATGCCTCCCTGTGAAATAATTGAAAAAGCAGGAGCCATGAGCTGACTTTCTGAGGAGCTTCTAGTGAGGCTGCATGGGGTGAGGGGCCTTGCAGGTGCCTGTGTAAACCTGAAACTTCTTCTAACTCTCACAAAACTCACTTGGATCACAAACCAGGCTTTGGCGTGAATTCCTTCTCATGCAGAACCAAGGACCAAGGTATATTTCTACCCTGATTAATCTAACATATACATTTTTATAGTTTTTTTTAAGAAAAAGAACAAAGAGGCAACTGAATAATCTTAACATGAATTCTATATACTTTGGTGGGTACAAGGTTAATAAAGGAAGCTTTTTAAAGTGATTTTGTCATTCAGCAAAAACAACAACAAAGAAAATCACTACTGTTAAAACAGAAAAAGAACACAAACTGATTAGAGAAGGAATGCAAATGTCCAATAAACATGAAAATGTAGTTGATACGATAATCATATTAAAATAAAGTAATAATTTATACTTTATTATATGAACATGAGATACCAAAGTGATAGAAAACATGTGGTGAAATCAGCAAACTCAAAAATTGTTAGTGGTTTAAATTGGAAGAGCCTTTTAAAAATAAATCAATAATAGACTTTTATCTCAAATTTTGCTAGAAATACTTATAAAACTATTAGTATAAAGAACATATCGTTGTATAAAGCCCAAGGAGGTTTGTAGTTGTTTAGTTACTAGATCATACTTCTTTACAGCTAATGGGATACATTCCTGAAAGAAGTCAGTGCCAGGAAAATATCCCGACTTTTCCGTTAGTTGATAATATGAACTTTGCAAACCCTTCATTTATTTATTTTGTAATTGTGTTTATATTTTTCCCTTTAATTGTTCATTGATTGCTAATCAGAGAATTAAGTACATGGAGCAAAAGCTGATGGTCAAGCAAAAGCTTCGTTTTCAATAGAAAATCGGAAAAAGCTACAGTTATTATTGGACAATGGTACATTCCCATTTCATTAACCAAAAGAGCAAGTAGATAGCCAATAGGACTCAGCTGTTGTTCTGTATGCTTCAGTGGAAGTTGATTATTTGATGTGGCTCTTCCAGCCAGTCTCTAACTCCCACCAAAGGACCTTCCATGCCTGGGTCTGGTAATAAGACAGGAGAAGATGTTGATAGTCTTCACCTCTGAGTAATTGCAAACAGCATTCATCAGAATGCCTGTACTGCCGAGTATAAAGTGAGCCCTCAGAGAAGCTGGAGGAAGGATTTCAGTATCAGAAAGAGTCAGCGGTGGAGTACACCCTCTGGACTCATGATTCCTACCCAGTGAAACACCTGGATACAAATGACAGCTGTCTAGACCGTCAGAGGGGCAGCAGCAGAACCCGGAGTCAGAGCAAGGCACACAGAGACAGACTTCCCAAACCCATGGACTAAGTAAAGCTGAATGCCTCTGTACAGGCTGCAGGCTTGCAGAATGGAGTGTCTCTTCGATGGGGAACTTGGACTTGCTGACCCACGGAAGTGAAGAAAAATTCCCCAGGCTGAGGTTGGTTGACGTGGCATGTCTCTGGTCATTTAATTCAAGGACTTGGGTTTTCTGAGCTATGGAGTTTAAGCTGAATGCCTTCGGGTTGCTTAAAGCAAACTAGTATGCCCTTTGGGCATTTTTAGCAGACTTGCCAGAACTTGGTAACAAACCCTGATAAACAACTCAGCTCTGACAGTTCTCCCTGGCATTACAGCTCGTTCACTTCCTTCATCAGCCCTCTACCATACATTTTGTTTGAGTTCCGTGTAGCCATTACAGTGGAAACTGGAAACTAGGGAAGTAAATTAGAGAACATTAATTAAGACTTTTCAAGGGTCATCTCGTCAGTTCTCACTCATAGCAACACTATGTGAAACAGACCTAAACACAGCTTTGTCCTATACCATCCTCCCAATTGTTCTCCTGTTTTCAGTCCATTTTTGCAGCCACTGTATCAATCCATCTTGTACAGGATCTTCCTCGCCTTCACTGCCCGCCACTTAACCAAACATGTTGTCTTTCTCCAGGGACTCATCTTTCCTGACCACATGGCCAAAGTACAGAAGGCAAGTCTCACCATCCTTGCCTCTAAGGAGCATTCTATCTGTACCTCTTCCAAGACAGACTTGTCTCTCCTTTTGACATTCCAAGGTACTTTCAGGATTTGTCACAAGCACCCTGCTTTAAATGCATCAATTCTGCTTCTGTTTTCTTTATTCAATGTCCAATGTTAACATACATACGAGGTAATAAACAATAGTGCCTGAGGTCTTAAAGGCTTGAAGGTAAACAAGCGGCCATCTAGTTCAGAAGAAACAAAGCCCACATGGAAGAAACACACCAGCCTGTGCAGCCACGAGGTGTTGAAGGAATCAGGTATCAGACATCATCAGAACAAAAACTCCTATCATTTTCAATGAGGTGGGAGAGTATAGAGTGGGGACCCAAAGCCCATTTGTAGGCCATTGGACACCCCACTATAGAAGGGTCTCGGGGAGGAGATGAGCCAGTCAGGGTGTGATATAGCAACAATGAAAAATACAACTTTCCTCTTGTTCCTAAATGCTTCCTTCCCCCAATTATCCTGATCCAAAATCTGCCTTACAAATCTGGCTAGACCAGAGGATATACACTGGTACAGATGGGAAATGGAAACATAGGGAATCCAGGGTGAATGATCCCTTCAGGACCAGTGGTGTGAGTGGCGATACTGGGAGGGTAAGGGGAGGGTGGGATGGAAAGGGGGAAAGTGATTACAAGGATCTACATATAACCTCCTCCTTAGGGGACGGACAATAGAAAAGTGGGTGAAGGGAGATGTTGGACAGGGCAAGGTATGACAAAATACTAATTTATAAATTATCAAGGGTTCATAAGGGAGGAGGGAGTGGGGAGGGAGGGGGAAAATGAGGACTTGATGACAGGGACTTAAGTGGAGAGCAAATGTTTTCAGAATGATGAGGGCAATGAATGTACAAATGTGCTTTACACAATTGATGTATGTATGGATTTTGATAAGAGTTGTATGAACTCCTAATAAAACAATAAAAAAAATAAAATCAACAACAACAACAAAAACACACCATAGCTTGGGTCTGGTGTACCTTGGCTCTCCACATAACATCCTTACTACTTTTCAACATTTTGAAGAGATTTTGCACAGCAGATTGACCCAATGCAATGTGGTGTTTTTTTTGACCAACTGGCTGCTGTTTGCATAAGAATTAATGGGAGATCTAAGCAAGACAAAATCCTCCGGATAGGGCAAGATATGACAAAATAACGAGGTATAAATTACCAAGGGCACATGAGGGAGGGGGGAGCGAGGAGGGAGGGGAAAAAAAAAAGAGGACCTGATGCAAGGGGCTTAAGTGGAGAGCAAATGCTTTGAGAATGATTGGGGCAGGGAATGTGTGGATGTGCTTTATACAATTGATGTATGTATATGTATGGATTGTGGTAAGAGTTGTATGAGCCCCTAATAAAATGTAAAAAAAGAAAATAAGAGAAAAAAAGAAAATGATTAGGGCAAAGAATGTACAGATGTGCTTTATACAATTGATGTATGTATATGTATGGATTGTGATAAGAGTTGTATGAGCCCCTAATAAAATGTTTTTAAAAAAAAGATTAGTCAGACAAACCACTGGTTTGTCTAATAAAATAAAAGAAAGGTAAGATGCAAATTAAAAAAAAGAAAATGATGATGGCAGTATATGTACAAATGTGCTTGATAATGGATGAATGCACAGGTTGTGATAAGAGCCATAAGAGCCCCTAATAAAAGTATTTAATAAAAAAGAAAGCATTAACTAACAAAACAAAAAATCCTTAACAATTCACTCATTTCTCCATTTATCATATTCCCTATTGTCCAATTGTGAGGATTTTTGTTTTCTTTACATTGAGCTGTAATTTACATCGAAGCTTGCAACTTTTGATCTTCATCAGCAAGTGCTTCAAATTCTCCTCATTTTCAGCATACAAGGTTGTGTCATCTGCATATCTCAGATTCTTGATAAGTCGTCCTCCAATCCTGATCCCATATTTTTTTCATACAATCTAGTATCTGTGATTACTTGTTCAGTATACAGATTGAGTAAGGATGGTGAGAGGCTACTACCCCGATGCACATCTTTCCTGATTTTAGACCATTCAATATTCTCGTGCTCTCTTTGCACAACTGATCCATGTAAGAGTTCTGCGTGAGCACAATGAGGTGTTCTGGAAATCCCATTTTTCTCAAGGTAATCCATATTTTGTTATGATCCAAACAACGAATGCCTTGGCAGAGTTGATGAAACACAAGCAAGCATCTTTCTTGTATTCTCTGCTCCAGCCAGGGCCCATGTGATATCAGCAAGGATACTCCTTGTTCCACACCCTTTTCTGAATCTGCCTGACCCTCTGGCAGCTCCCTGTGAATGCACTGCTGCAACTTTTATTGGATGATCTTCAGCAAAATTTTATTTGCATGTGTTATTAATAATATTGTTCTGTAATTTGAGAATTCTGTTGGGTCACCTTTCTACAAAATGGGTACAACCATGTATTTCTTCTCATCAGTTGGTCAAGTAGCTGTCTTCCAAATTTCCTGGTGTAGATAAATGTTTCATCATTGCTGAAAAAATTTCAAATAGTATTTCATCAATTACTGGAAAGCTAATACTTTCAATGATGATTGGACTTTTTCCTTCAGCATCATTGATTTTGGTTCATGTGCTATTCCCTGAAATGGTAGAATGCCTATTAGTTCTTTTTGGTACAGTGATTGTGTGTATTCTTTCCAATTTCTTTTCATGCTTCCTACATCACTTAATATTTTGCCATAGACCCTTTCAATACTGCAACTCATAGCATGAATTCTTTCTTGAGTTCTTTTGGTTTCAGATATACAGAACATGTTCTTCACTTTTGGTTTCCTGACTCCAGGTCTTTGCACATTTCATTTTAATATTCTACTTTGTCCTTTGAACTGTACTTTGAGGTTTTTCTTCTGGGTTCTTTGATGTCATCACTTCTCTTATTTGCCTCAGCTGCTCCAGAATTAAGAGCAAGTTTCAGTGTCTCCTCTGATCTCCATTATGATCTTTCCCTTCTTTCCTGTCTTTTTAATGATCCTTTGCTTTCTTTAATCATGTACAATGTTCTTGATTTCTTTCCACAGCTCATCATGTCTTTTGACATTAGTGGCCAATATAGCCAATATGTTCTTGAAATGTTCTCAAAATTCAGGTGGGATACACTCAAAGACATATTAATTTCATTTTCTTCAGCTTTAATCTGAACTTACATATGAGCAATTGATGATCGGTTCCATAGTAGTGCCCTGGGCTTCTTAAAGGGTTTCAAATTTGAACTTACCTTTAACTTCTCCATTGTCTCTTCACACAGATTTAATCAATTTCACTTCTGTGGGTTCCATCTGGAGAAGTCCACGTGTACCGTCATTGTTTGTGTTGTTGGAAAACCGTATTTTCTCTGAAGAGTCGTTGGTCTTGCAAAATTCTCTCATGGGATCTCCAGCTTCATTTCTATCTCCAGCTACTGTTCCTTCCTTTTAGTTTCCATCTTTTGCGTAACAATAGACATTAGTTATCAATGCATGTGGGCTGCATGATTGAGCTCATTCCGACTTAAGATCTTCATAGCATTCCTCAATTTCTGCATTCCCTTTAGAATACTTAAAACACACTCTGAACCAATAACCTTATTGAAAATATAAAGTGTTCTATTTACCAACTGTAGAATGTGCATTGTTTCTGGGAGAAACCATATTCAATGTCACAAAGCAAACATTTACAAATATAAAATAATTAAAATTATACAAAGCCTTGTTTTCAGTGTATACTAAGTCTATTTTCAGACTACAATAATTAAAGCAGATGGCCAAGGAGATAGTCATTGAAATTTTGGATTGGGCTGAGGATTCTCATAACAGAAAAAAAAACATGAACCAATGAAAGAAAATATTGAAAAATTAGAGACTTGAAATGAAAATTTTGGCTTTCTGCAAGACACTCAAAAAAAGGAAAAGAGAAACTACATTTTAGGGTAAACTACGTATTTTAAAACTGCATATTTGCTAAATATAGCATGTTTTCAGAATGTTGTAAGGACACTCACAACTCATTAATAACAGCAGTGTCCAACACAAAAATGGGTAACGTATTTGAACCAACACCTTATAAAAGAAAACATAAAGACAGCAATGAGCACACAAACAGATTTTCAACCTCATTCATAATTAGGGAAATGCAAATTAAACAACAGAGAAAAGCTATTATACATCTATTACAATGTTTAAAGCAGTGAAAATTTCAATCCCAATCCCAATGAGGGGCAAGTGGCAATCTGTTATTGACGTCAGTTCAAAATAAATCAGCCTCTGCACAGAGCACGTTAGCCATCTCTTATCATATGCCTGAGCAATATCCCCCTAGGGTTTTACCCGTGAGGAATGAAAGCACATATGCACAGAAACAGCAGGGCGCGAATGTGTCGAAGTTTGTGATGGTTAGTTTCTATGTGTCAACTTAGATTGTTCTTGTTGTTAAATACAATTGAGTTGGTTTTGATTCATAGAAACCCGAGGTATAGCAGAATTAAACACTTCCCAGTCCTGAACTGTCCTCACTGTTATTACATTTAAGCATATGTTACAGTCACTCTGTCAGTCCATCTAATTGAAGGTCTTCTTCCTTTCCATTTACCTTGTCCTTTACCAGGCCATGATATCCTTCACAGGCCCCGGTCTCTCCAGATAATATGTACAAAGTACATGAGATAAAATCTCACCATCTTTGCTGTTGCAGGGCATTCTAGTTAGGAAACACTAATCTAGCTCTTGCTCTGGAAGTATTTTGTGCTTGCAATTAAAACTATAATCAGGTGACTTAAGATTACTGTGGATAATGTGGGTGAGCCTCTGCTAATCAACTGAAGGTTTTAAGAGCAAAAATTGGTATTTCCTAGAGAAGAAATTCTGCCTCAAGGTTATAATATCAATCTTGTATGCCATTCTGTATGCCATTCTGTATGCCATTTTTTGATTCGTTCCCCACAATCGTGTAATCAAATTACTTGAAATAGCTATTTTGATCTGTATCTATAATCTAAGGAATTCTGAAGGCACATTGAAATATGCATCAGGCTGCTCACTACCAGAGGTTCTGAGGGAGAAAGGTGAAGCTTTCTGCACCCAGAAAAAATGTACCGCCTTAGAAACTCAATATAAGGGTTGCGATGAGTTGCAATCAGCTGTATAGACAGTGGCTCGGGCATTACCTATAATATATCGCCTATTGGTTCTGATTTTCTAGAAAACCTCAAGTGATGCAGATTTGGTACAATGAGCACTTATGGAAAAAACAGAATCTTAGGCATGATTTTTATGAATTGGCTTTGTGATTTCTCTAATCTGATTATATTCAAAGTCAATAATAATTCTATTTCCTGTAGTAAAGATAGCACTGTTAGCCATTATGGTATGATGAAATAGAGACATGAAAAATATCATCATAGGATAATCTTAATCAAATCATAAAGGATGAGATTCTGGGTGACCCTGTGTTTAATACTTTAGTTTTCTGTGTTTTTTTGGCTTGCTTTAGCCAAACAAACTAGTATAATAAGAGTGGGTACTCTCTTCTAATGGTAGTGGAGAAAATCAGGAAAGAAATGATTAATTTAGAGCTTCAAGTTCCAGCTCCAGTACCACATAAATGACCTGAAATTTTATGTATCTTCTCTGGAATAGTCCCTTAAACTCAGTCGTTGTTGACTTGAGAATTCTGAGACTCAAACTCATGCTGTATGTAGCTCTGTTATACTGATGGAGAAGGAATGGTATCCTATACATTGAAATAGGGACATATAAAATGGTTATGATGAAGCTGTGGATACTGCAGTCTTACTTTCTGCTGTCTCTTCTCCAGAAGTAGCCCTTCCACACCATCTGAGGAGGTGACCTCTGCTTCACCACAGGAGACCATAATGACATCTACTGAAGTCATTGCCTTTCAAGACACTACTGACTGACCCCAATACTTCGCTACTTCTTGACCTATAATGAGGTTCAATTTCTATAAGGACTTTATAAGTGACGTGCAATATGTGGTCTATGAAGTCATACATTATATTTCAATACAATTACATTCTCTTTTCAACTTAGACAGAAATATAGAATATTTGTGTATAAACGAATATTAAGAGCGTAGAATCATGGTGGATTGATCTAAGTTAGATCAGACCAAGTATATCAATATAGGAGGCCCACTGAGGAGAGATTCTGGACACGATGTTGTGGACTGAAGAGTCAGGAAGAGCTCTGTTTGATTTGCTGCATATAAAATGGACAAAAAAGGTGCCCTTCACTAAATGACGTGAAATGCCCAAACTGTACTGGCATGTAGTCGTGGAAAGTATCAAAGGCTGGATGCAACTGGAATGCTAGAATGGATTTATTAAGTAAGACCCCACCTACTTCCAATTCTTCCAGAGAGAGTGCTAGGAGCCAGCACTACTGTAAAAAAATTAATTTGGAAAGAGAGCCCGAACAATATTGAAAAACTCTGTGCTCACTCTTTTCGGTTGGTCAGAAATTTCAGTGAAGCTACTGCTTCAGATCCTTAAACATAAAGGAGAGAAGCGGATCCCTGGATTACATGGGCCAAGTGGCAATGCTTATTCACTCAAGGCAAGGAGGTTGTGGTTACCCAAATGAAGAGCAGAGGCAAGGTAATAGTCAGCACAGTGTAATTTGGAGAGGTTTGAGATATTGGTTGGGTGATCCAAGAGAAAAAGTTGGATATAATCTATGCAAGTGGAATTATTCCAAGTTCAATGAAAAGAGTTTAAAATGGGTTATCAAAGCAGAGAGGTGAAGTATTCTGATCAATCCTCAAACTTGAGCCAGCTTATAGACCTAAAAGCCTTGGAATGTAGAGAAAATGGGTCTCCCTGGAAGGACTCCACCATGCTATTAAGTATTTATACCACCAATCTTTCCCAGGAGATTTCCCATAAGGGAACTAGGAAATGTGCACCGTGAAAAAGCAAATAATCAGATGTTTTGAGAATTACTAGACATTGGTTCTGGATTAATATTCAAGGAGATCCAAAATATCCCTATAGTTTACTAGTCAGAGTAGAAGTTTAGGAATAGCAGGTACTGAATAGCCCAGGTTTATCTCAAAGTAGTACAATGGATTCCTAACCCTCCCCATGTGCACTTCCCAGTTTTTGAATGAATCATTGAAATAGATACACTCAGTCACTGGCAGAGTCCTATAATATTTTTATGACTTATGAACTTGTTTGGAAAGGTCACGTGGATGGCATTTTAATTGCCTCTCCCAAGAAAAAGAAAAAGCTCACAAAAAAGACAAAATAAACAATAAACCACCCAAACGGACAACAGATGAGATGTTGAAACTTGCTATAAGGATGATGTAAAAGAACTCAATGATTTCAAACTCAAGAGAACGTATAATATTACAACACAATGTGCTAAGACCTTGAGTTAGACCATCAAGATGGAATAAAGACACGAGGCATTTCTCAAGGCAAAGAAAGAAAGAAAGAAAAATCTAAGCCCTACTCTAGGATTCCACAGGCAAAATACTGAAAGACGAAGAAAGCATTTTAAAATTGTGGCAGAATGCACCAAATGACTTTACCATAAAGAACCGGTTGACAATTGATTCAACCATTTCAAGAGTAACATGTGCTTAAGGACCAACAGTTGTCAAGGAAGAAAGCCAAGCTGCACTAAATGTAGGGATGAAAACAAGGCTTTGGGAATTGACAGAGTACCAACTGAGATGTTTCAACACAACAGAATGTGGGAATTATGGAACAATATCATTAATGTCATTTGAAAATAAAGTTTTGTGCGTAGAATTTAAAAATATTTGTGCAGAGAGCTGCCAGAAATTTAAAGTCAGATTCAGAAACGTGTGGAACGAGGGTTATCGTGGATGATGTTCAATGGGTCATGACTGAAATCAGATTATTTGTGCCTCGTTGACAGTTTTGACATGAGATAAGCAGCAATAGAACCAAAAGCCAGAGCATGATCCAGAGCATTGGGCTTCCCAGCCCAAAGAACAGTAAAGCTGTGTGCTTTGGGACAGGAAGTTGGCTTGTGGAGTGAGGTGTCTCTGGACATTTAAGTGGAGGGTATTGGGTTTGTCAAGTGCCTTTGGTTGAGACTTATAAAGGCCAGGCCCAGTGGCTGAGGGCAGAGAGAGATCTGCTTGTAGGCACTGAAGACAAGAACTTGGGCATAGAAGAAACTATATTGACTAAACAACTGTATCCTGAACATTGCTCACCTGAATTATATATCAACTTCCCTTATAAACCCACTAATCGTGAGCATTGTCTCTTCAGTGTGGCCATTGTAATGCATGCTAAAACCCAGCTGAGGAGCAGAAACTGTCTAGATAAGGTTAGATAAGGTGGGGCATGTTGAACCTCAGTCTCAGAGAAATCAATCTTGGGCATTATTGATGTGGAGTTTGAGCTCCCTCATATGCTGACTCTCTACTTCCATGTCATTTTCTTTTTTGCTCAAATAATTAATGCTGTTCAGCCACTTTGCTTTGCCATGATTTTCCATATTATGTAAGTTTTCCATCTTATGATATGATGTAAGGGGCAAGTCTTAGGTGTAGACTGAATCATAGATAGATAGATAGATAGATAGATAGATAGATAGATAGATAGATAGATAGATAGATAGATGGATAGATAGATCCTCTGGCTAAGCTTTCTCTGGATTCTGTATTTGCTTCATCAACATCTGATCTCCAGGTGAGAGACAGCACCCTGCCACATCATAACCTGCATATTTTTTGATTCCCCAGCCCCTGCAGCCCTGTGAACCAGAAGCTGGTGTCTGATTTGCTAATTTAGGGTATTTCTGCCACTGCAACCATGTGAGTCAGAATCCTCTAGCCTGAAACCTGACCCATAGATTTGAGGCTTAACAGCCTCCACAAATGAGTAATTTCATTTCTTGAAATCTCTCTCTTACTTCCTTTAAAAAAAATTTTTTTTATTGGGGGCTTGTACATCTCTTATCACAATCCATACATACATCCGTTGTGTCAAGCGCATTTGTAAATTTGTTGCCATCATCATTCCCAAATCATTTGCTTTCTGCTTAAGCCCATGGTATCAGCTCCTCATTTTCCCCTCCCTCCCCGCTCTCCCCTTCCTCATGAGGCATTGATAATTTATACATTATTATTATTTTGTCATATCTTACCCATTTTTATTCTAATCCGTTCACCCAGTTTTCTGTTGTCCAACCCCAGGGAGGAGGTTATATGTAGATCCTTGAAATTGGTTCCCCCTTTCCACCCAATCCTCCCTCCACCCTCCCAGTATCACCACTCACACCACTGATCCTGAAGGGATCATCTATCCTGGATTCCATGTGTTTCCAGTTCCTATCTGTACCAGTGTACATCCTCTGGTCTAGCCAGATTTGTAAGGTAGAATTGGGATCATGATAGTGGAGGATGGAGGAAGGAGTAAGTATTTAGGAACTAGAGGAAAGTTGTATGTTTCATCATTGCTACCCTGCACCCCGACTGACTCATCTCCTCCCCATGACCCTTCCATAAGGGGATGTCCAGTAACCTACAGATGGGCTTTGGGCCCCCACTCCACACTCCTCCTCATTGAAAATGATATGATGTTTTGTTCTTTGATGTCTGATCCCTTCGACATCTTGTGATCACACAGGCTGGTGTGCTTCTTCCATGTGGGCTTTTTTGTTCCTGAGCTAGATAGCCGCTTGTTTACTTTCAAGTTTTTAAGACCCTAGATGCTATATCTTTTGGTAGCCGGGCTCCATCACCTTTCTTGACCACATTTGCTTATTCACCCACTTTGTCTTCAGCAGTTGTGTCGGAAAGGTGAGAGCATCATAGAATGCCAATTTAATAGAACAAAGTGTTCTTGCATTTAGTGAGTACTTGAGTGGAGCCCCAATGTCCATCTGCTACCTTAATACTAAACCTATAAATATATGCCCGTAGATCTATTTCCCCATCATCCTATATAAATATATTTACATATGTACATGCCTGTATTTAGACCTCTATAAATGCCCATTTGCCTCCTAGTTCTTTCCTCTATTTCCTTTTACTTTCCTCTTGTTCCACTATCATTCTCAGCTTTCATTTCGGTTACAGTAATTCCTCTCGGTTACATTACCCTTGATCACACCCTATCAGGTTTCCTACACCCTCCTCACCACCGATTTGGATCACTTGTTGAAATTCCAGTGACAATAACAAACAAACAAAAAAAGAAAATCTTATAGTTAGTTCAAGGACTGTTTGTTGGCCTTTAGGAATGTTTTCCAGTCGAGTCTGATGGGGTGCCAAACCCTGGCCCCAAAGTCTATTTTTGGTATTCCCTGGATATTTTGTTGCTCTGTTCTGCTTGCTGTTCTATTGCACACCCTTAGTGTTTTGCCTCAGTGTAGTTGGATCAGATTGGGAACAATTCCCACACTGTCTCCAGTGTTGTCCCCTGTAGGGCTATGGGTCAGTGAAGGATGTCCTGTCTCATAGCGGGGCCGACCATATGGTCCTCTCTGTGTACTGGCTGCTCTGAGTGGGAATATCATCATCAAGGTTTGGTGCTCCACTCTCTCTCCCATGTGCTCTGATCAGACATGTCCCTCTCTCTGAGCTGCAGCTTCAGTGCTGTCCTCTGAAATACATTCTTCTGGGGGGAGCGGTAGGTGTCCACATAGTTGGGATTGGAGCCATTCCCTCAGATCTCTCCACTGGTTCCTTACTCAATGCTGGTATGTTGCATTCACATCTTGTAGCACCGGATAGAAGTCTGGTCCCTTTTCCCCTGTGGAGATATAAACAAAAACACTCCCCTTGGGTGGATTAGTGCCCTGTTCCCCACCTACCCATTTCTCCTTTTTTTCTCCCCCCCTCCTTTTAAGTTGGCTACCATATCTCACTCATATACATACACATACACACATACACTTAGCTAATTTTGTTGTTCTGGAAAAACCCATCTGAAAGCATTTGGTTGCAGAATGGCTTCAGGGGAACAAACTCATAAGATAATGTTTCTTAATTGGTTCTCAAGTCTGACTATTTTCTCCACCTTACTTTTCTTGGTGGCTTTTACATCTCTTATCACAATCCATACATTCATCCAGTGTGTCAAGTACATTTGCATATATGCCACCATCATCATTTTCAAAGCATTCTCTTCCCACTTGAGCTTCTGATACCAGTTCCCCATTTCTTCCCCCTCCCTCCCCTGCCCGCCCGCCTTCATGAACCCTTGATAAGTTCCAGATTATTATTTTCATATCTAACATCATCCTCTGTTACTCCCACCCACTTTTTTGTTATTCATCCCCCTGGGAAGGGGTTATAGTTGATTCTTATGATCAATTCCCCTTTTCTCCCCCACCCCCCACTTATCCCCAGTACCTCTACTCTCATCGTTGGCCCTGAGCCTGGATTCCCCCTGCTGCAGGCTCCTCCCATCTGTAGCAGTGTGCTCCCATCTAACCTGATTTTCAAGGCAGAATTGAGGTCATGAAATTGGGGGGAAGGAAGCACCAAAGAAGTAGAGGAAAGTTGTGTGTTTCCTTGGTGCTATACTGCACCCTAGCTGGCTCATTTCTTCCCCGTGACCCCACTGTGAAGGGATATCCAATTGATACAGATAGGCATTGGGTCTCCACTCCATGCCTCACCCCCCCTCCTCCAATTCATTGGGTATGATTTGTTTTGGGTCTTTGATGCCTGATATCTGATCCCATCTCCACCTCCTGATCACACAGGCTGATAATGCTTCTTCCATGAGGGCTTTGTTGCTTCTGAGCTAGATGGCCGCTTGTTTATCTCCAAGCCTTTAAGACCCCAGATGCTATCTCTTTTGATAGCCTGGGATCATCAGTTTTCTTCCCCACATTTACTTATGCACCCGTTTTGTCTTCAGTGATCGTGAAGTCTGACTATTCTTAAAGGCACCCATAACTGTGTCTCCAGTGGTAATGTGTGGCCTGCTAGGCCATTGTGTGAGGCAATAGCAATACGCAAAGCATCACCATCAGCGAATCACATATTTGTAGGAGAGAATCCTTTATATGAGTTAATCTTTCATAATTTTGAAAATGTTATCAGAATGATACGTGCAAGGAGAGGGTCAGAATGAGAAGGTCAGTTGTTCATATTTCAATGAGCTCATCGTTTCGGAGTCACAGCTAAATGGCCCCATAGAGAAACTGTAAGTTGCCATTGGTGCTCTGAGAGAATGTCTTATTTCTTTTACTGACAGAACTAATATTGCTGAAAACCAAATTCAGATTCTTAATGGAAGAGTGGCTGCATTAATATGACAATAGCATCTCCACCCTCAAATGGTGTCTGAAATTTAAATGAAGGCATCGGTTGAGAAGAAACATGTAGAATCCTAAAAGTAGGGAAGGTGACATAAGGATAGGTAATCAGGAAGCTGCCAGGGGTCCTCAAACTATGGCCCGCTGGCCACATGTGGCCCACCAAGGACATGTATCTGGCCGTCAGGTGTTTTTGCCCCATTTGTTGGTTTTTTTTTTTACTTCAAAATAAGATATGTGCACTGGCTCCCTGTTTAAAAAATTTGAGGACCCCTGCTTCTAAACCCTATAGAATATCTGCCACCAACAGAGGCAGCCTTCTTACCCCTATCTGAACAGATTGCTCCATTTTTGTCTCCTAAGTTACTCTCCCCAGAAAAATCATTATTCCTCATACCCACATTTTATGAGATTAACCTAGCTATGCCAAAATAACAGGGTGACATATCATGGCTAATGTAATATGTCAACTTGGCTCGGCATGATTCCTTGTATTTTATAATTATTCTCCATTTTGTGATCTGGTATATGGGGAAATTCCATGGAAGGGTGGCCTGCATCCAATATAAATAGACATTCTGAACAAAGTGGTTTCTCCTCCAACTCTGCATCAGATCATCTGTATCTGCCCTCTGATTCTCAGAACACAAGCTAGCAGCATGCCACCCAGCATAATGAATTGGGGTCCATCAGTGCCTGAAACTGCATGAGTCAGAAGAAAGCTACAGTCTGATGTGCGACTCATGCATTTGGGTTTACCAACTTGTACAACTACATGAGCCATTTCCTTGACATAAATCTCTCTCAATATATTTTTACATAAATGCTTCACTGAATTCACTCCTCTGGAAATCTTGGTCTAAGACAATTTGCTCATTGATTTTCAAACTTTCCTATTAGATTTATTGATAGAAAGCTATTAATTTTATTTTCAATGTTGCTTTGGATATATCCCTACATGATTTTAAGTATAGATTTTAATTATTACTCAGTTTACAGTATTTTATAATTATCATTATGATTTTGTGTTTGACATGTGATATCAATTGATACAAATTCAACTATGACCCTTCAGAGTCAAGAATCAGGGAATAACTTTTGATTCCCCAAACACTTCATGAATAGCCTTTTTAAAGAAAATGTTTTATTTGGGGCTCATACAACTCTTATCACAATCCATCCATTGTGTCAAACACATTTGTACATTTGTTGCCATCATAATTTTCAAAATATGTCCTTTCTAACTGAGCACTTGGTATCAGTTTCTCATAGTTCCTCTTCATCTCCCCTGCCCCCTTCCCCTTCCCTCATGAACTCTTGATAATTTATAAATTAATATTGTATTTTCATGTTTTACACTGTCCAATGTCTCCCTTCACCCACTTTTCTGCTGTCCATCCCCCTGGTAGGGGGTTATATGTAGATCACTGTCATTGGTTCCGCTGATCTCCCCCTACCTTCCCCCTTTCCCCCTAGTATGGATACTCTCAATATTGGTCCTGAGGGGTTTATTTGTCCTGGATTCCCTGTATTTCCAGCTTTTATCTATACCCGTGTACATGCTCTGGTCTAGACAGATTTGTATGGTAGAATTGGGGTCATGATAGTGGGGGGTGGGCTGAGGGGAGGAAGCATTCAAGAACTAGAGGAAAGATGTATGTTTCATCATTGCACCCTGACTGGCTCATCTTCTCCCTATGACCTTTCTGTAAGGGGATGTCAAATTGCCTAGAGAAGGGCTTTGGGTCTCCACTCCGCACTCCCCCTCATTCACAATGATATGATATTTTTGTTCTGGGTCTTTTATGCCTGATACCTGATCCTATTGACACCTCGTGATCACACAGGCTGGTGTGCTTTTTCCATGTGGGCTTTGTTGCTTCTCAGCTAGATGGCCACTTGTTTATCTTCCAGCCTTTAAGCCCCCAGAGGCTATATCTGTTGTTAGCCATGCACAATCAGCTTTCTTCACCATATTTTCTTATGCACCCATTTTGTCTTCAGCGATTGTGTTGGGAAGGTGAGCATCCTGGAATGCCAGGTTTATTGAACAAAGTGTTCTTATATTGAAGGAGTACTTGAATAGAGGCCCATTGTCCATCTGCTACCTTAATACTAAACCTATAAATATACGTACATAGATCTATTTCCCTATTGTCATATATAAATATATTTACATATGTACATGCCTGTATTTAGACCTCTATAAATGACCATTTGCCTCCTAGTTCTTTCCTCTATTTCCTTTTACTTTCCTCTTGTACCACTATCATGTTCAGCCTTCATTTGGGTTTTAGTAATTCTTCTCAGTTACATTGCCCTTGATCCAGCCCTACTAGGCCTCCTATACTCTCTTCTTCATTGATTTTAGATTACTGTTGTTCCCTTGTCCCTGGGTTTGTTAACACCTACTTCCTTTCCCCCACATCCCCCTCTACCATGTTCTGGAACTGTTAGTCCCACTGTTTACCCTGCCTATCTTATCTGCATAGACATGCAGAGACAATTACATGCACAAAAATAAGCCAGAGCAAAAAAAGCAACAAAAGAAATAAATCAACAACAACCAATAGGAAAAAAAATGTCTATAAATCATTCATTGTCTGTTTGTTGACTTTTAGGAGTGTTTTCTGGTGGAGTCTGATGGGGTGCCATGCCTTGGCCTCACAATCCCTGGGGACTTCATTGCTCTGTTCCCCTTGCAGCTCTGTTGCATGCCCTTAGTGTTTCACCTTGGTGTGGTGGGGTCAGATCAGGCGCAATTCCCGCACTCTGTCTCTAGTGTTGTCTCCTGTAGCATTCTGGGTCAGTGAGGAATGTTGTGTCTCGTGGTGGGGCCGGCCCTATCGTCCTTTCTGTGCATTGGCTGCTCTGAGCAGGAATATTGCCCTCAGGTCTTGGTGGGCCAGGATGTGCTCCACTCTCTCCCTCCTCCTTCGTTTGCTCCTGCGTGCTCTGATCAGACCTGTCCCATTCGCTGAGCTGTAGCTTCAGTGCTGTCTTCTGAAATGAATTCTTCTGGGGGGCGAGGGGGCTTTTCATGTAGTTGGATTGGGGCTGGCCCCTCAGACCTCTCTTTTGATTCCCATGAAAAGCCTTTTGTTGACAAGAAGATTTACCAATAACATTAGCAGTTGACCAACAAACACATAGTCTACACATAAAAAGCATTAGATATTATATTCTTACAATAAACTAAACTAGAAAAAATAAAATATTAATAAAATCATAAGGAAGTGAACACACCTTTAAAACATTACATTTATTGATATTGTAAATTTATATCTATTGACAAGATGAGCATATTGTTAGAGCAGGTTGAGGGAAGGAGGAAGAAAAGGAGTTGGTCTTGTAATCTCAGAACTGATGGAGTCCAAAGACATGGAGGCAATGGAAGGAGAGGGAGGAGAGGCAGGCATATAAAATCACATCATTATTTTTTGTCTAACATATTTTTCATTTTCATGTCTTTAAAATGATGACAGATTTTCTTCCACAATTTACTTTAGTTTCAGTGGTCATATCAGAGATGGGCACATGTCATAAAAGAAGTCAGAAGCATAAATGATGAATCAAAACCCTGCTGGTCAATCATCTAATATCAATTAATCTGCTAGCACTGCTTTTTCTATGTCGTAAGTCTTCCTCTTGGTTTTAGCTCTAGTCCAGAAATATTCCTATCATCATCTTTTGTGTGTGGTGTCTATTAGCTCTTAAATTTCTCCTGGCACTTGTTTCTTTTTCATTGTGGCATCAAAGGATACCCATCGTGGGATTCCATAGCACCCTGTCCCCACTCTCCCAAGAATTGGGCAACTCTGTCTCCTTTCATCTGTCGAGGCTGATATACTTTCTACTCATGAGTCTCTGGGAACTCATCTGCTGCCTCTTGGTCAGCAGAAACAGTCTATCTTATTCTCTTGTTTTTTTTTAAAGCTAACCCTCTTTCTGCAAATATCAGACCATTGTTTGCCAGCATTAAAATGTCAAGATTTTGATCCTTCCACTTCATTTTGCTTTCAGTTGCCATATAATGAGTTCAGTATTTCTTGAATCCTAAAAAGAGCCTTTGGTATGCCTTTCTTCTAGTAATCCTATAGATTCCCACATATAAGTTACATTTGTAATAAAAGATAAAAAAATATTTCATAAAGGTATAAGACACTCGAGCCTGCTAGTGTGGCTTTAAGGAGTCCTGTGGCATAGTGGTTATGTTTGAATTGTGATCTATAAGTTAGCATTGACTCGATGGCAGTGAGTTTGGTTTTTGAGTGCAGGTGTAGTGGCATTTTTTTTATTATTTATTTTTACAATGACCCTGACACACTGTATTTATGTATCTTGAGATGGCAGACAATTGTATCAATCTGTGGTACATATCAAGCAATTCAACTTGCAATGAGTGTCATGACCTTTTATCCCCCCCCCCTTGGGAACCTTCCTAGAATCACTAGTGTCACACTGCATATGCATCTCACGGTCTTATTCAACGTTTATAGTATTCCAGTAAGTAAAATTAAAGTACACAAGATCTACAAGAGATCACTTACTGTTGTAAAACCAAATTTAATGGAGAAAGGAACAGCTCATGCAGCGGTGATCATGTTTGTGTCTTTCAATGGATCCTTGGAATAGCTTAGCCCACTACATGGGAGGCGTACAAATTATCACAGTGGAACAGTATTATTGCAATTTCTTTTGGCAGTTATAATTTACTACTATATCTTTACATTTGTTTATGTATCTCTGAATTACAATGGTGTTGTATGTAGTCTATGTATGTCTTAATGCCTACATTTTTATGAATTTTCATAATAGCTTACTGTATATTTTATGGTAGCAAATGACAAATGAATATCTACTTTTACTTTATGAATTCAAGACATACCATTTTTCTTAATTTCTGATGGTTCTATATTATGAAGTTTATCTATGAATTTCAAGTTGTTGCAAATTTCTAAGAAAAATTTTAATTTAGTAATTGAAAAATAAATCTACATATAAGTGCACCCATGTACTTTTAACTTGTTCAGGATCTACTGTATAACTACACACATACATATACACAAGAGGCATTAGAAAAGTTAACAAGAAAACCATTATGTGTTGATTTGTAGAATATAATTGGAAATTACACTCTCTCAACACTTTAAAATGATCATCTCATTGTCTTCATGTTTCTTGTGAGAAAGCAGTTCCCTGTCTTATTCTTAGTTTCTTACATGATTTTTTGGTCCTCCCTTTACTTAGTTTATCATGTATAAAATCAGCTTATTTAAAAACTTCATATGTGTTCATATTTATGGTTTGCCTTCTGCCCTGCATTTTGAAAGTTCTCTCTCAATCATTAATTTTCAACAAATCTTACACTATTTTCACATTTATCTACTTTTAGTATTTTAACAAAGCTTTTAGACCTTATTTTTATTATATCTTCTAAACTTCTATGATTCTGTTTTTTCTGCTCTCAACATAACGATATGTTCTTCTAATTCAGTAATTATTTATCTGGCACTAATATATTGTTATGTAATATAAGTGGTGTTACATGCTTTTCTGGTTGTTGGTCAATGAAACACAGGATATATTAACCTATAGGGGCAACAAGTAGAATAATGGGTTTGCGGAAGGGGATACGGTCTTGATAGTGGGATAAAAAGGACATGAAATCAAGAATTCCAGGTAGAAAAAGAATGTTTAGAAACTGATTGTGATGCCAATTGTACAATTCTACTTGATGTGATTGAAATAGGGAATGATATATTATATATATTAAATTTAAAAGGGACAACAATAACTCATATTTTTACATTATATTTATTGCATATCTTTAATAATAATGTATATTTTTAATTGTATATCATTAATGATGTTTGGTTCTTTGTCTAGATTCTTCATTATGCCATTTATCTCCTAGAATATACTAAATAGAATTATTTTAAATTCTATTCCTCACAATGCCAGTTTCTGTAGTATCTCTAAATCTACTTTATTTCCACTTTATAGCTGTTTTTTTCTTATATTGATTTATTTCCTTATGTGACTCTTTATTTTGTATATTATGCTGAAAATTTAAGAGAAATGAAGTCTCTTAGCCAGATGTAATCATTTGAAGGTTCCTTTGTCCCTGGACATGGCTCTTAATTATTCAGGAATGACAATGTTACCCACACAAGTTCAACCATAATCCTTTCCATTCGATTTGGGTTTGTTTATTTTGCCAAATGAGTTAGGGAAGACATTTTTTATTTTGTTTTTTTAATTGAATGGTTTGTGCTAAAATTGTGGAAGTCTTCTAATCACCATATCAAGAGATCCAATCCAAGAAGTAATACAAGCGAAATTCATCCAGGGCAAGAAATAAAAAGAGTAATATCATTCTGATTATATCCTCTTAAACGAGAGCCATATTTGTATCCACCATTTGAACTGTTGTCTCAATAAATTCCCTTTTCTAACTTAGCTACTACTAAACCATGTAAACTAATTGTTGGATGAATTCAGGTATCAGAGGAATTTTTGTTAAAAGAAAAAAGTTTGACTAAAGACAGTAATTTCACTGAGTCTACTAGCAATAGTAATAGCAAGAAGAAGAAGATGGAGTCCTAAGCCCTATGACAATAGCAAGGAAGATGAAAACAGGAAGACTTGGGGACTTGTTGGGCAAAATATCTTCACAGTGCTATTCTATTTCTAATAGAATGTTGATAAGTGAATCATGGTACATGCTCCTTAGTTTTACCAACTTGCCTGAAATTTGACAGTACAGAAATGCCAATGCTTTAATACAAAGCATTTAATTTCTAGATGAGTTACTTGCTTTAACAATTTCAATTTTACCTCATGCACATTGCTTGTCTGAGTGATACAATGTGTATATTCCCCATTAAACAAAGAAACTTTGTATCCAAATTCCAATGCATGTGACCATTCCATCCATCTTAATCTTTGCAAGCTACAGTAAAAATATCATTTGCATTGTTCCCCAGAAACTATTTCAGTTAAGAAATTATACAATCAACTGCCTTCCTCTCAGCTTAAGGTACGTGTGACCAGGGAGACCTTTCCAAAATAAGGTTGTAAAAGCACTTAGATAGTAGATAAAAGCTATTCTGTCCAAATTGGAATACATGCAAGGAAGAGATGATAGACATCTAGCTCGGGTCTAATGTTTCCAGATAAACATTTCTGGCCATGGATGATTTGAAATCACATATCTGCTTTCCTGTGTTTCTTCTATTCACTATTATTGTTAACTCCAATTCTAAAATTGGAATTTGTGGCAGACGATTGACCCGTTCTCCATGAAGGGTTATCAAGGCCATAGTAGGCAGTTTTCCTTTTTCCAGAACTGTAATTGTACTAGTAATCTCACATTTTACATTGACTTGTGAGAAATGAGGTGGGGTGTGTGTGTGTGTGTGTGTGTGTGTGTGTGTGTGTGTGTGAAGTAGTGGGGAGAAAGATCAAAAAGAAAATACGTTGGGTTGTGAAACACGGAATTGTTCTGTCACACTGAAAAGTTTCTCATCGGAAAAATCTCCTTCCCAGCTATGGGAAAAAATAATAAAGATTGCTTAGAAAAATCAAAAGGAATGAGATCCTTCCCTCGTCATTTTCTCACATTTTTACAGAGTCGAAGAAGCAAAGGACTCTCATGTCAGAATGAATCACCCTCCAGGAATTCACACACAGCACAAGCATAGGGAGCAATGGACTACAAAACGCCAGATGCCAATGTTGGAATTACAGCATATTTCCTAAAAGACAACTTAAAGTTAGTCCCTTCCACTCATTCTTTCCAGATTCTGGTTTGTGCCTTGACACCTAGAGTGCACAGAGAGAAGTAGCATCCCTAGAGGTAAGTAGGGGTGTGTAAACTGTGTTAGGGAAATGAGTAGCAAAAGAAAAGATACAGTAAATAGCCTGCGTGTTTTAAGCCAAGAATTAAAAACTTAGACTCGGGCACATTGAGATATACAAAGATTCCTCTAAATGTTTAAATAAGTGTGGAGTTCAAACATGTTTCTATGACTGTGTTAGTCTGGGTAAACTAGGGAAACAAATCCACGGAAATTCATATATACATATATGAGAGAGTTTTATATAAAGGGTAAGTGTACATTAACAAAGCATCCCAACCCAGTGCTGCCCAAGCCCATAAATCCAACATTAGTCCATATGTCCGACACTATCTATAAAGTCCTCCTCAGTCTCGCAAAACACACACAATGATGCCGACTGCAGAAGGAAAGCCATATCTGTGAGTTTGTAAGCATCTCGGTGCTGGCAGGGTTCTCCCTCCACGTGGCTGCTCCAGAACCCAGGGCTGCATCAGGGTAGGTCCATGTAGCTTCTCTTCAGGGATTATTGCAGGAAGTGAGCCTTGCCCGCTGAAGCACCCTGGTCTGACCATCAGATAGCAAGAGACCGGAGAACTAGAAAGGCAAGGCTTTCTGAGCCATTTATCTCTCTGCCCTTCAATTAATCCCACATGTGTTTATTGGCCAGGTTGGCACAATAACGCTTAACTATCTCAATGACCAAAGATCATGAAGGAATTCCAAAATTACAAATGACTAACGCTCTGGTGTTTCATCAATGACCATACTGTGTAGGCAAGATGTATAATCTATGTACAAAGGAAAGCTTTATAGACTGAATTAGTTAGGTGTTCTCTTATACAGGCTGAAAATGCAAGTAACTGAGCATTGTTTACAAAAGCACTGAGGGTTAGACACAAGACAAAAATTTCAATCATGCTCATTCACTAAAGCAGAACTATAGCTACTGGATCAAGATGTACCACAGAAAGCAACACACGTGTGAACATAGCAAATAGGTGCTCATTTTAGGCTGCCAATTATTGAGAGTAGGTAAAATCTAAAAGTTGCACCTGGCAAAAATATACCAAGTCTCCAGGTTGTCTGTATGAAGATATACATTTAAAACTAACAGGTGTTTCTATATTTGCCTTAAAATTTTAAAAAACTGATAGAGAGCTATTGAAATCTTCCAAGCTGACATGTGACATGAATGTGCTTGGTGTTTTTAGAATCATGTGCTGAGTGCATAAAATTCTATATGATAATTTGATAATATGATCATTGTGACACAGTCACAGGGACTTAAACTGCAATATTAAGCCCCCATATGGAATATATACATACACATTCCCACACTGAGACTCTGCATTAGCTGACTGGTGAAGAGGCAAAGTAAAAGAGGGAGTTGAAGAAAATTTGATAGACCCTGGAAACTGGTGGAAGAGGGAAAGGGAGGAAGGAGTCTCAGCCACAGTTAAATTCTGCTTCCTTGTCCAGAATGGGTGATACAAAGCTTTTAGAGAAAGCAACCAGGAGAAACAGTTTAGTAGTAAAATGATAATAGGTGGAGAAGAAAACGGGTTTTGAAGGTATAAGAGCAGCCCACCAAGGAGTTCAAGCCTGAAGTCTTCTGTCTTCTCCAAAATGCGAAGGAGGAGAAGGGGGAGGAGAGGGAGGGAGAGGAGGAGGAGGAGTTAACTAGAAACCACCAAAACACTCCCAAAACAAAACAAATAAATACAAATAAACTTCAAACCCATTGTTGAGTTGAGTCCAACTCATGTGACTCTCAGGACAGGGTGGAGCTGTCACATGTGGTTTCCAAGGCTTTATGAAAGCAGGCTGCTAAAGAAAGTGGAAGATAAAGAGAGAACTCAACACCACTGAGAAACTTTGGGATAACAACTGGGAGAAGGGAAAAGAGGGCATGATTGAGTGGTGTAGAATCAGCTCAGTTGAAAAGTCACAAAATCGGTGACACACAATGTAGCACAGCCACGTATGAGTAATAACAGATGAAACAAGTCGTTGAAGTTACTTGGATTTATAAAGAAGGTGTTGTGGGTATTGAATCTACCCATCAGGCAAGACATGAAAACAAATGAAAAAGGAGAGATGGATTTCTGGACTCAACTCCAGAAATTAGGACACCGTGGAACTTCTTGTTGTTGTTATTGGTAGATTTAGCAGAAATAGAAGCTCTAGAAAACTGTAAGGACCAGAATCTATGGTAAAGCAGTAGTGTGGTTATGACTACATGATGTGTAGCACTGTTCCTGATAGTGAGAAAGCTATTGTTAAGTTATCCCCCCCCCCCACATGTTGTAGAACAGAGGGGAAGGCTACTGGAGATGAAGTTAATAACTGAGTCAGGATGACCAGGGGTCATTGACATGGACATTAAGGTTTCCGGCTAAAGAATGGTTATGGGGAAGGAAATGTATGCATAGAGTGCTCCGTGGATCCCAAAGAGAGGCAAAGAGGTTGGTTGACAGTAGCATTTTTTTTATAATCCTCAAAAGGAGAAGCCCGGGGTCCCCTTTAATATCAAAGCGAGCAAGAGTCAAAGTAAAGGGGCCACATAGTCCTTTGGATGTGGAGTTTGTGATCCCAATGATCTGCCCACTTACGAAGCCCTGGTATAGAGGGCTATGTGTCTGGAACCGAAGCACTGCCATTGAATCAACTCAGACTGTACATCGGCCCTGTACAGCAGAGGAGAACGGATCCTGTGGATTTCTGAGATTGTAACTCTTTAGGAAGAAGAAAGCTTCAACTTTCTCTCTAGGAACAGCTGGTGGTTTCAAACTGCTGGCCTCCTGGCTAGCAGTCCAGCTCTCATAACACATATATTATGTGTAGGCCCCTTCAAAATCAGACTTTCTACTCCTATCAAGAATGAAAGTCTTAAAAATTAACAGAGACAGTTCTACCTTGCACGGTAGGGTAGATATGAGTTGGAATTTACTCAATGGCACTGAGTTTTGTAGACTTACATTTTCAGTTAAGAATCAGCTCAGCTATAGCTTTATCTGAAGCTGTGATATATTGGTTAAAAGGTCAGACAGTGAACTTACATGGCATGAGCTCACATCTAGTCAGTATTATTATAAAATACCTAATCAGGAACCCTGAGTATAAATAAGGTTTTACAACTTATAGCTATACTTTTTGACCATCCAAATATATACCCAAAGGCTCTATCAACAATCATTTGCTGTGTAAATTCATGGAGACAGCCATAAACATTTCTTAGTTTTGCATCTCTGGGTTGTACCAACCTTTAATGCACTCAGCTGTTCTCCACTCAGTAACTCCATGTACAGAGTAGAACTACTCCACCAGGTGTTTAACTCCATAACCTTTTGGGAGCCAATTGCTAGGATTCTCTTGTGAGGTGCCTTTGAATGGGTTTAAATTACCAACCTTTGTACTAGTAGTCAAGTACCTGTTTATACCACTAGTAGTCAAATACTTGTTTATTCCACCTAGGGACTTCTTATCCCTAGGTAACCTGGGATTAAACATTTATTCATTGAATAAATACCTTGTCTTTAAGACATGCCTGAGTCATATTAAATACGTCCTTACTCCAACTTTGAATACAAATAAAATTACTTTTTTTGCTATCATAGTCATAAAATATGACTGCCTGTAAAGTTTATATACATTGTGGTGAATAGATTCCAGCATATCGATGCATTAAAAAAGAATTGGTTCTTTGTCGATGCCTACCCTTTTAAATATACAACTGAAAAACCGAAGCAGATGTTTCTTGACTGGAAACTAAATTTTTCTCTCCTAATTACTCAGAAGAAAGGAAATTCCCTTTTTATATATTTATGCCTCTCCAGTATAAATTGGCAAAAACATAGTCTCAAAAAATTAGAAATATGCAATTTGTGTATTTTAAATGGAAAAATAGCTACAATTGGACTTCCCTTAGGGAGGATGATTTTTAATGCTATCCACCCCAAATTGTCAAAAATGAGAAGTTCATAGGGAAGAAGCCTGGTCAGGCCCAGGGTCTTCTGAACAGGCCCTGGGGGAGGGAGCAGGCCTCTAGGGGCTAGTGGCTTCTCTCATCAAAAGTGAGGTCGAGTAATGTCTTCTGGCTTCCCTCAAACAGGTATGTCTCTGGGTTGAATAATTTTGAGACGAGCTCTTTCAAAGTTGCCACCCAAGAATCTGCATACAGTGTTTAAGACAGTAATTAAAGATCAGCTGCATTTTATATATGTTCTAAGATTGTCAATATATATTTCTCTTTCCTTTTAGAGATCACTGTTGATCTTCAGCCATGGGAAAGTCAAATCATAACTAAGATGATTTACAAAATACCCTCTTGGTTTATGGGAGAGAAATTAATTTTCTCATTTGGAAATGAGAGATTTAAAAAAACAGAGGTTGAGCAGCTATACACCAGGGTCAATCACTCAGTTGAAAGAAGGAAAGAAAGAGAAAGAAAGAAAGAAAGAAAGAAAGAAAGAAAGAAAGAAAGAAAGAAAGAAAGAAAGAAAGATGCCTTGTTATGGCCACTCTTTGTCTTGCAGAGCAGAGTTAGAACCTGAGGGTTCTCAGAACTGTGAACTTTGTGAAGCAAAGCACCAGACCTTTCTTCCGAAGTGCCTCTGGGTGGATTTAAAATAGCCAGATTTTCTGTTATTGGATCTGCACTCCACCTTTGATATCAGGAAGGATTCCAATAGGAAGAGTCAAGATTTCAAGTCAGATTGGTAGATTAGAGAGTGAATCGCATTACACCAGGTCAGTATGTGACAGGCAAATGGAAGAAATTTCTAATAAACCAGATGGAAAATGAAGAAAGATTGTTCACTAGTGCATACAGGAGCTGGAGGCATAGAGAATCCAGGGTGGATGATACCTTCAGGACCAGGGGTGTGAGGGGCGATACTGGGAGAGTGGAGGGTGAGTGGGTTGGAAAGGGGAACCGATTACAAGGATCTACATGTAACCTCCTCCCTGGAGGATGGACAACAGAAAAGGGGGTGAAGGGAGACGCCGGATAGGGCAAGATATGACAAAATAATAATTTATAAATTATCAAGGGCTCATGAGGGAAGGGGGAGCGGGGAGGGAGGGGAAAAAAGAGGACTTGATGCAAAGGGCTTAAGTGGAGAGCAAATGCTTTGAAAATGATTAGGTCAAGGAATGTATAGATGTGCTTTACACAATTGATGTATGTATATGTATGGATTGTGATAAGAGTTGTATGAGCTGTAAATTAGAAAAAGGACCCATGCAGGTAAACTCTGTCATCACACCTTAGTAATGACTTGCACTTTATGATGCAAGTCAGAGAAACTATAGGCTTTCGGTGTTATTGATCTACAGATCACAACTCTCTGAGTAGATTCTTTCCCACTTGGTCATTTAACATGACCCAGCCACTGAGTTACCCAACCTACTCAACACATCAGCTCCAGTGCGGGCCCCACTGATACCTGTGTGATACTTCACTAACTTTCTGAATGCCACTTTCTTCTTGGCTGGAATGAGGACGCTAAACTGAGAAGAGCAGGCATCACACAATGGTTTAGTGCTTGACTGCTAACCGAAAGGTGTGTTGGTTAGAACATACCAGTTGTTCCAAACCACGAGCCATTTGACAATCTGATCCTATAAATATCGCATCATAGGGGACAGATCTACTCTCTGCTTCAGGGTCACTATGAGTTGGAAACAATGCCACAAAACAACAAACTTACACTATTACTTAGGTAAATTGATTGGTGCAATGGCTGAGGAGACCTAGAGCACTTTTGGTACACAACAGGCTTAATAAAGATGGTGAGGTTGATGGTGGTGATGGTGACATAAACATTATTTGCAGAGTTGACTTCCGTATGCCTTCATTGGAATGAGACACAAAGTCCTCTGATAGGCTTTACATAAATGAATTGGTCAATTAAAAAGAGTAGTGGGGAATGTTTTCATTAGTTGTTTTGTCACAGCTCCTTGTTTTTATTCTCCAGTTCATTTGGATCAGTCACATTAGGTGATGGCAACTTCATCCACAAAGTTCAGCTAGGTGGGTATACCAGTTCTCTGTCATGCTAGGGCCACCTGGATTGGCCAAGGTTTCCAGCTGTCAATCTGCATATTGTGGGACTATTACAAAGTCTTTGATTCAGGTGACATCTGCCTATTTTAATTTTAGAATAAAATATGTTAGCCTTTTCAAATACATACCCCATTTTATTTTATGTATTTTTTAAAGAAAGAAAGAAATTACATGGCTTAAATCAAATTTTATAATTTTCTGAGATTGAAAAAATATATATATATTTATATAGTAGTTTCTGAAAAACTAACAACTTTTATGTACAATTATAAGAAAAGTTGCTCAGTTCAAATTTATTGTTACGCTTAGAATCTGTCTTGCTATTTTTCTGCTACCTGGTAGAAAATATTCTTTTCTAAAACTTAAAATTAAAATCTGGATTTCAAGAAAAATGAGTGAATATTTCCCCAGAAATTAATAAATGATTAGTGTTGGTTCTCCTTTATCAGTAAAAACTAGGCTACCCGACAATTAATAGTTACCAGACATCATTACAGAAATGTAATTATACTTTGAAATATGTATTTATACATTTTCTACTTTACTGATGGATACTTACCAGGTCTACTCTCTTAGACGACTACCTTTTATTACCTGTACTATGAAAATGGTAATTTCCCAAATACCATAAATATTGTGTGTCCATTTCGGAATCATCTTGGTACAGAGTGGAGGAACAGTTCTCTGAGACTCCTTTCTTTCAAAATCTCCTAGAATTTTACATTGACCTTCCCACCACTGTAGTAAGTATCAGCTGGTGGGTATAGGTCGTCTCAGATATTTTGGAAAATTTTCGTATTTCATCTCAGTTCTACCAGATTTCAGATGGCAATATCTTAAAAATGTGTATGAAAACAGAAAAAGCACTTCATCTATTTTTTCATTCTACTATGAGGGTTGGTAATTGCTGCAGAGTAGGCTTCGACTCATGATGGGCTTACATATGTTGTTGGTGTTGTTGTTGTTAGGTACCACGGAGTGTTTCTGACTCATAGAAAACTATGCACAACCAAACAGAACACCACCAGCCTGCCTCCTACTCATAATTGCTCCTGTTTGAGTCCTTGTTACATTACAGCCATGTGGAGCATGTCATTCCATCCCTTCAAGGCCTTTTCTCTTCTTCATGCTCCTCCTCCTTAACAAGCATGGTGCCTTCTCCAGAGACAAGTCTCTCCTGATAATATGTCCTAAGCATGTGAGGCCAAGTCTCACCATCCTGGCCTCAAAATAGCATTCTGGTGGTATTTTTTTTTGGGGGGGGGCAGTTCATGGTACTTTAAAAAATAGTTTATTGGGGCTCATACAACTCTTATCACAATCCACACATACATCAATTGTGTAAAGCATACTTATGTATTTGTTGCCCTCATCATTCTCAAAACTCTCGCTTTCTTCTTGGGCTCCTGGAAATAGCTCCTAATTTTTCCCCTCCTCCCTCCATCCCTATCCCCCCTCCCTCATGAACCCTTGATAATTTATAAATTATTAACCACCTTCCCAACATGATCGCTGAAGACAAACGTGTGCATAAGCAAACGTGGTAAAGAAAGCGGGTGGTGCCTGGCTATCAAAAGATATAACATCTGGAGTCTTGAAGGCTTGAAGGTAAACAAGAGACCATGTAACTCAGAAGCAACAAAGCTCACATGGAAGAAACACACAAGCCTGTGTGATCACGAGGTGTTGAAGGGATGAGGTAGCAGACACCAAAGAACAAAAACCATGGTACTTTTATTCTTCTTCAATAACACCATAGTTCAATGAATGGAGTTGTATTAGGTCTTCCTTATTGGATGTCCAACTTTCACATGCTTACAGGGTGATTGAAATTATCACGACTTGGGTCAGGTGTACCTTAGTCCTCACAGTAACATCCTTGCTTTTCAGCGTTTGAAAGAAATCTGTCTGTTGCAGCAGATTTCATGAATACAATGGATCCTTGGACCTCTTGGTTTATGCTTCCATGAGCATTGATTATGGATCCAAGAAATCTAAAATTCCTGACAACTTCAATCTTGTTTCCATTGATCATGATTGGGTTCTGTTTTGAGAATGTTTGTTTCTTTGACATTGAGTTGTCATCCATACTGAAGGCTGCAATCCTTATCTTCATCAGTAAATGCTTCCAGTCCTCACTTTCAGCAAGCAAGGCTATATCATCTGCATATCACAGGTTGTGATTAAGTCTTCCTCCAACCCGGAGGCTATATTATTCTTCATATAACTCAGCCGCTCTGATTATTGACTCCATGCACAGATTTAATACATATGGTGAGAGGATAATAATCTGGTGCACACCTTTCTTGATCTTAAATCAAGCAGTGTTCCCTTGTTTTGTTTGCAACACTGCCACCTGATCCATGTATAGTTTCTGCATGTGCACAATGAAGTGTTCTGGAATTCCCATTATTCCGTCTATAATTTGTTATGATTCACAGAGTCAAATGTTTTTTCATAGTCAATGAAACGTTAAGTAATCATCTTGCTGGTTTTTAAGCCAAGCTCTATCTGACAAAATCAATTAAATCCCTTGTTACATGCCCTATTCTGAAGCCTACCTACTCCCTCTCAAAATACTACTGAAACCATTGTTAGAAATCTTCAGCAAACATTTACTTGCGTGTGATATTAATATTGTTCTATACTTAAATATTTTATTGGTCATCATTCTTTGGAATGGGTACAAAATATGGATCTCTGTAGTCAGTTGGCCAAGTGGTTGTCTTCCAAATTTCCTGGCTAAGACCAGTGAGTACTTCCAGTACTCCATCAGCTCGTTGAAACATTTGGTATTTGTTGAAACACTGGTCTCCCCTCCATTCCTGGTGCCTTATTTGTCGCAGATCCTTTCAGTATAGCTTGCACTTTTTCCATTGGTACCATTGCTTCTTGCTTATACGCTACTTCTCTAAATGGTGGAATGTTGACTAGTTCCTTTTGATACAGTGACTCTGTATCCTTTTCCTCCTTTTTTAATTCTTCCTGAATCACTCCATATTTTGTCCATAGAATCTTCTACTATCATAACTCAAGGCTTGAGTTCTTTTCTTTAGTTTTTTTAACATTAAGATATGCCGTGCATGCCCTTCCATTTTGGTTTTCTAACTCTAGATTATTGCATATTTAGTATAAAATTTACTTTTTTCCCAGCTGCCTTTTGAAATTATATTTTCAGCTCTTTAACTTCATCATTTCTTTTATTTCCTTCGCTGCTCTGTGGTCAAGAGCTAGTTTCAGAATCTCTAATGAGATCCACTTTGATATTTTATTTCTTTCCTGTCTTTTGAAAGACCTTTTGCTTTCTTCATGTATAATGTTCTCAGTGTTATCTCACAGCTCTTTGGATCTTCTGTCCTTAATATTAATGTATCAATTATGTTCCTGTGATGTTCTAAAAGTTCAGGTGTTATATATTCAAGGTCACATCTTGGATCTTGTGGACTTGCTTTCATTATCTTCAACTTCAACCTTAGCTTATGTGGTAGTTACATAAATCCTCAACTTGAGGATTTAGAGTGAAGGGGTGGCGTCTACCCTGTCAATCAGGTAGTAGTTTGATGACCTCATTTGGAGGTGCTAAAGAGATAAATAGCTCACTGGAGACAGGACACATGCTGACTCCTTGTGAGACATCCCTGTGGAGAAGACACATGGAGAGAGGCTGATGAAAAAGACCTCTGGAGCCAGAGAATCCATGTGGAAACCCCCGCCAATGCTGAGATGCTTACAGTACCACTGGATCCTCACAACTTCCCACCTACTGGCCTGTGATCTTCCTGTATTTGGTGTCATTTTTTGTGTTTCATGAGTCTTAAGAGGACTTTATAGATTGGTATTGGACATATGGGCTAATATCAGATTTATAAACTTGATCTAGACTAGGCTGAGATGTTTTCAAAATAATTAATTGCTCTTGTATAATAAACCTCTTTCTTATACACACATGAGTGTCTCCCTGGATTTGTTTCTCTAGTCAACCCGGATGAACACAACTTGCATATGAGCAGTTGATCTTTCTGGAATCAGCCCCGGGCCTGGTTTTAGCCTCTGATATTGAGCTTCTCCATTGTCTCTTCCCACAGACGTAGCCAATTTTATTTCTATGTATTCCTCCTGGAAAAGTCCATGTGAATAGTCACCATTTTTTTGTTGTTGGAAAATATATTTGCAACAAAATTGTTGGTCTTGAAAAATTCTACCATGAGATCTCTGGCTTTTTTTTTTCTATCACCAAGACAACATTCTCCAACTACTGTTCCTTCATCTTTGTTTCCAACTTTTCATTCCAATATCTGATGAGCATCTTGATTATATGTTTGATCAATTTCAGACTGAACACATAGGTATAAGTCTTCCATTTCTGCATCACTAGCTTTAGTGGTTGGTGCATGGATTTGTGTAACAGTTGGCCTTAGGTATAATGGAACAAATAGTCCCTGATCCGGTGATATTTTTATGATCAAGACATGGTAAGAGTCCATTGTTATAGCTTCTGGATTTGATTACTATGTTTTGTACTGAGTTTCCTCATTGGAGTTTCACAAAACCTTGTAATTATCTCTGAGCTACTGCCTAAGATTAATGAGGATAAGCAGCCTGTCCAAGGTCAGACAGTTCAGTTTCAAACCTTAGAAAATCTGCTTAGCTAATACTTTTCATTTTCTATTCAATTCTATGTGACTAGATATGTGATATACAGTGGCAAGTTCCAAACAGAAAAGGGATGATCATGTTCTTACCCCTATTTCTTTACATGCACACAGTGAGATTATCAATCTGGTCGAAGAAATCATTGGGATTAAAATTTCGTTCCTCTTAATCAATGGTCTGATGATTTGACTGTTTAACATGGGCCCGTTTGAGATGGAGTTACATGATATGTTCTAACAATTTCATTATGATGAAGCATTACAAGCAACCTGCAAATAGTTCATGCAAAAAATCATTATTTCTTAATTCCATTCTTCCACAAATGTTTTAAATATCCTTCACATTTGCCAGAATATATAAGTGACCAGTTCAGGTTACTCCACAGAAAGGGTCTAAACATTCTTTGTTCTCAAATCTCTTCTTCTGTCTTCTTTTCTAGGAGCCAATATGGATACAGCTGACTCCCCCCAAAATCAGGTCAGCAATAGGAGATCACTCTCCACTAAGTATTAAATTCCCTGGAGTACCAAACCTGTATGTCAAAACATTGGATCTGAGTTTTAATTAATCCCTTTATGGTCTGACTAACTAGCCTAGGCAGAAATGCAGCCCTCTCTTAAAAGATTATTAAGAAGAAAATAGTAGAACATTCAGCATGCAATGATATTCTCATTTAATAAGTGCCAAGCGTTATTTTCTAATAGGCCTAGAAGACATTAGCTCCGTGGCCAGCTATCATATGATTGAGTCGCCTTTGGTGGCTCTGAGGTCAGCAGTGTGATTATATGTCTAGCACCACTCTGTGACGGCAGTGAGGCTTTGTGAATGTGTTTGTGTACATCTTTATTGATACATTGGCCTCAGGAAGAAAGAGTTCCTGACAATACACTGCATCTCCTGGACGTGTCATCAAATGGAATACAGAGTATATAAAATATCTCATTAAACCCGGTAAATTTTACATGGCCCTTTTATATGTTTTGAAAATTAGCTTGAGTGGTGAAAAATAGGTACATTTAATTTACTTAAGATATTTTTAATAGTTGTGATCACTATACAGTCAAAAATTAAACCTCACGATTATTGTTAACTTCAGAAATAGAATAGTTAAATACGACCATGCCAAAGGAAAATTGCTGTGTAAAGTCTAGTCATATTTGCTGATGCTAATTGAGTAAGAATACCAAGAAGCCACTATCTTCACTGTGAATATTACCCTGGTATTCAAATACACCTGCTCGGCTCTTAAACATGTAGTTCCCATGGCTTACCCCAAAGTATTTTCTGTGACAATTAATTATTTGACTGCATTAACTCACCCAATCATCTACAGCTAACAGCTATGTTTCCACATTTTAATAAAATGTTTCCTTTTTAAGAGAAAAAGGAAGCTGTGTATAAATCCAAGAGTCCAGAAACTGAGAGTCAATTTCTTGTTCTCTGCCCAGTTGGCAGTTCAAAACCACCAGCAGCTCCTTGGGAGAAAGACTGAGTTTTTACTCTCATAAACAGTTACAGTCTATTACACCCACAGTGGGGTTGCTGTGAGCCAGCATTGACTTGCTGGTAGCAAATTGGCAGTGAGCCTATTACCATATATAACATATATACCATATATACTTGAGTAGTAGCTGACCCAAATATTAGCTGAGACACCTAATTTTACCACCAAGACCTGGGAAAACTTATTAAAACTATGATGGGAAATGCAGCAGCTACTGGTAAATTCCAAAATAAAAATATATACCGATAAAATTACATTAATTGAGGCATGAGTGGGTTGAAGGTTTTTGAATATTTATTTCAAAGAAAAACATTAAACTAGCTCAGTAAGTGGAAAAGAGGGTCAAGAAAAACAATATTGTATCAACAACAACTATACATGCTGCATTACTGTATGCACTGCATTACTACGCATGTGCCGCCTTATCTCCTGCACACAACGCAGCTTGTATAGTTTGAGACCTAACACAGGCTGATGATATTCCAGACTGTTTGCACAGAGCAGCCTGTGTTAGGGCTCATGATATACACACCGCGTTGTGTACGTACTGCGCTACTGCATATGCCACATTACCACATGTGTATGGGAAGCCCTAACGCAACCCATGCAGTGACACTGTGCATACACAATGCAGTGTGTATATTATGAGCCTTAACACAGGCTGCTCTATGTAAGCATAGTCAACACTGGGTCCAGATCGGGGTTAATAAAAAATACATAGCAGACTAAGTACTGTCAATAAACATACTGTATACCCAAGTCCTGAGATGTACCGGTACTTGTATTCAGCAATGCTAGGGCAGAGCAAGGGGCATGACCAAGCTTGGGTAAGACTGTAAAGGCTAGGTCATTGGTCACAGCCATGGAGAAGAGTGGGCAAATAAGAGTGACCACATCCAACATCCATCTGACGAGGATGCTGTGCACCCCAGGTAACAGCACACAGAAGCAGGCAGGTTCTTGGCCAGCACAGCACGGACCACACAGAGGCTGTCGGTGGGCAGGAGAAAAGAAGAGTGGTGATATCAGCAGTCATCTGACCACCCGCAGAGGCTGCAGGAACCCACAGAGGAGCAGGGGAGACCAAAGAACGCCCACACTGCACTGGAGAACAGGTAAGGGTGACCCTCACTCGAGTATAAGTCAAGGGGGGATTTTTCAGCATAAAAATGTGCTGAGAAACTTGGCTTATAGACGAGTTTACGGTAATTACTGTAAGTAATTTTTCTCTTAAATTTCAATTTTCTGATTTTTGAAACTCCCTCCCTGCAAAACAAACTCACTGCCGTCGACTTGATTCCAACTCCCAGAGACCCTGTGGTATAGGGTAGAAGTGCTCCTGTGAGTCTGGAGACTGTTAACTGTTTACAGGAACAGAAAACCCCATATTGCACGGAGCAAGTATTGATTTTGAACTGCCAACCAGACAGATACCAGCCCATTGTGTAACCTCAACGCCACCAGGCTCACTGTTTTTGTGAGTCTAAAATCGTGGCGATCAGCTGGTCAGAAACTGTAGATTGCCACTCCATCACCTCTAGTAGCTTCTTTTATGAATAGAGACAAACTTTCAACTTTCTTGACTTTGTTCCCTTCACTTCCTTATAGAGGTGGCAGTGGGGTTGGTATTCAGGAGTTCTTACTCTGGACTTTTGAATTTACAGACGTTCGTAAGGTCTTTTGTATTTTAATTTTTTCTTTTTTTTCCCCCCGTAAGATCTTTAAAACCACCTGTGCTATGTAAAAAGGTGACTGTGTTTAGGAACACTTCTTTTGATGAATATTTGTTGCTTTTTTAATCAGATTCTCAAAGGTCTCTGCATCCCCCTAAATAAGTAGAGATTCTACATTTTTCCCAGGAAATGATGCTTGACGATCTATAAATTGTAAGGAGTAAAGTGCTCAGATGGGGTACTTAAAATGTTACCAACATTTGTTTACTCTGAGGGGGGCTATCAGGTGAGTACTTTGAGGATATCTGAATCTCTGACAATAGGTTGAAAATATGTGTCTATTTTCCAATCTATAGATTTAATTATATTCTCAATTATAGAAGGTCAAAACCCACTTATTTATTGGTTGCATTGTGTTCAAAACATGTTCAGTTAAAATGAGTAATTGAAAACCTTCGTTAGTGTTGGGTGCCATTGAGTCAATTCTAACTCATAAGGACTCCATGCAAGGCAATACAAATGACCTAGTGGGTTGTCTGGACTGTGATATTACACAGCAGAACTCCAAGTCTGCCCCCTGGAGACCCTCCGGGTAGGCTCAAACTACCAACCTTTGAAATGGCTGGTGAGCACTTAACCGTTGTGCCATCTGGAAGTATCATTAAGGTCATCGTTTTCACGTGCTACTTGATTGGCTATTTTAACTGGACAGCGGTTGTGCTGTACAACAAAGAGGGAAATTTATTGTAAATGGAGTTGACACATTTACTCGTTTAAGAACTTCAACGTGCCCAATGTCCTCCCCCTTCACTGCTGTTCACTTTCCTTTTTTAAAATTTTTCATTAATCAAAGTTCCAATAAGTTGAAACGCTAGGTCAAATTGTTGAGTATTTTGTAAATAATTTCTCCTCTCAAAAAAGTTCTTGTATCTAAAAGTACTTCATTGCTAAAACCAATTCAGCAATATTAATCAAAAGTTTTAAAATATGTAGGTAACATTTGGCTAAGTAATTCCATTCTTAGATAAGAATTCTAAGGAATTACTTTAACATGCAGATATAGGAGACATTGTTAAAATACTTTTTCTTGCAATATAATTTATGAAAGAATAGAAAAAGATACGTATCAAGTTAATGATTAATTAAATTATAATGTACAGTAGTCTCTGACTTATTATGGTGCTTCTTTCTAATGACATCAATATAAGTCAAATGCATCCTTTTTTTAAAAAGCTCTCTTATTATTGCCTTTGATTATCAGTAGGTTTATAAATATGGCATTTGTCTTTGTAAGTTGGCTAAGAATAGTAACATCAGCCAATTATGTGCTGCTATATATATATATAGTACATATTACAAACAATAAGATGTGTGCAAAAAGAGAAGGTTGTGTGATTTGTTGCTACTCAAATATATTGTACCCGGAAACTACTTGTGTTTACATAATGCTATCAGGTGCAGCAATTAAACGAAGGTTGTCCAAAGTCTTCATTGTGATAACCCCAAAACAAACCTATTGTCTTGAGACAATTCGGACTCAGAGGGGCACTCTCACTGTCATGAGTCGATGCTGACTAAGTGACTCTATCCCAAAGGACCAAACGCATTGCATGGATCAATGCGGACCCATACTGACCCCTGTGGGTTTCTGAGCCTGTAACTTTCACTATGGATCTATTGACTATGGAGACTGCAGCCCAACACATAGCCACTTTACCACCAGGTTAGTAAAACTGCCTGTGTTAGTCTGGGTAAACTAGGGAAACAAAGCCACAGAAGCTCAAATATACATATATGAGAGAGTTTTATAGAAAGGGTAAGTGTACATGAAGAAAACATCCCAACCCAGTGCTGCCCAAGTCCTTAAGTCCAACATTAGCCAGTATGTCCGACACCAATCAACAAAGTCCTCCTCAACCTCACAAAACACACACAATGACGCTGACTGCAGGAGGAAAACTGAATCGGCAAACGTGTAAGCATCTCAGCACTGACGGTGATCTCCACGCAGCTGCTCTGGCACCCAGGGCTGCATCAGGGTAGGTCCATGTAGCTTCTCCTCAGGGATGTCGCCAGGAAGTGAGCCTTGCCAGCTGAAGCAGGGAACTGGCTGAGCCAGCTGCACCCTCATCCGACCATCAGAAAGCAAGAGATCCAAGAATTAGAAGGGTGAGGCTCACAGAACCATTTATCTCTCTGCCCCTCAATTAATCCCACATGTATTTATCAGCCAGGTAGGCACCATAAACCTTAACTATCTCACTACCCCTGTAACTTTCTAATCCTCTTCCCTTTTGTTTCTTTGGCAAAAGGAAACTCAGTTATGCTTAGTTTGCCAGATACATCATGAACATTCCATGTGATTTTAAATGAACATCTAGAGTTGATAAAACCAAAATATTTGCTTAACCTTGCCCTGAAATGGCTGGAAGATCAAAAGTATTATGGCATACCAAATGCCCACAAATATATTCTACAGCATAACTACGCTGAACTTCTAGTCTCGCTAGAAAATAGGCTCCTAAAAGTCCCGATATTTAAGATATTACTGGTCCAGTTTTGCAGTCCTGTGGTGGTCTGATAGTGTGCTAGACGAGGTAGACTAGAGAAACGAATCCATGGACACACATACGTGTATAAGAAAGAGTTTTTATAAGTCCAATATTAGCCCATATGACCAATACCAATCCATAAAGTTCTCTTCAGACTCAGGAAACACATGGCATGAAGCCAAATGCAGGACAATCCCAAGCCAGTGGGTAGAGGGGTCTCTCTGTGGCTTCTCTGGCTTCAGAGGTCTGGTTTCATCGATGTGGCTTGTCTTTTGCAATGTCTCCCAAGGAGTCTGAGAGAGAGAGAGAGAGAAAGAGAGAGAGATAGAGAGAGAGAGAGAGATGTCTTCCGTCTCTAAAGAGGAAGTCCCAGATTTCCCAGAATTCTCAGGAGAAGGCAATGCCCACACAGAAGTCTCATTGGCTATCTCCAGATTGACAGCCTGGACTCCACCCTTACACTCTTAATCCTCAAATTAACACCAGATGAGGTGACTGCCAGAGGTAGGACGAGGAAGGACCTGCTCAAACTTGAGGTGTCATCGGTATCATGCTCTCACTTACCAACCTTTAAAGTCACACACCTGAAAGCTAGTTCCCTTGAATTGGCACCAGTAACTTCGAGGTCATTGAACAGCATACAATCATGTTGGGAAATGTTGAAAGCCAATATGAGACCAACCATACGGACGAGGCTCCTTAGCTGTTGAGTGCTGCTAGACCTGAACTAACCTGAGTAGGTAACTTCCAAGAAGAGAATATTTATTTTCTCATGGGTCATGAGGCTGGAATTTCTATTTAAGTGTGTGACTCTAGGAATAGAGACTTCATTGTTCATTTCTGTGTCTAAAGGTCTTGAAATTGCTGAGCTGGTAGGTCTATCTGCCTCCATTAGCATCAGGTGGAATCTGTCTTCCACCTCAAGCGCGTCTTGTCACTGTTCCATTTATCTCGTCAGGTTTGGGATCCGCACGGCACTGATGTGCTCTGTATCTCTGTGCCCGGTGGTATTACATCCACAGGCGTAGGGGTGAGGATCACAACATATATTCTTAAAGGGACAATTCAGTGCATCACAGAGGGAACCAAAGTGCTGTCTTTGTGATGGTAACATGGAGGGCGATTGCGAAGACATGGACTGAGGAAGCAAGCATTGGGTAGTGCCAGAGTTTACTCTTTTGCAGTTTGAAGTCCAAATAATAGAAGTTTCTCTTGAGTTGTTGGAATCCCGGGGTGGTGCAAATGTTAGGGGGTAAATTACTCTACTAAAAGATTGGCAGTTCAAACCTGGCTTACCAAAGGTGCCTCAGAAGAAAGGCCTGCTGCTGAAAGGCCACAGCCTTGAAGCTCTGTGGAGAAGTTCTGCTCTGCATGCAGGGAGTCAGCAGGAGCTAGAGTTCACTGGACACCAACTTAGAACAACTGGGTGGTCACTGAGGCCTTTTTATTTCTCACTGGCCTTTCCCTGCCATCCTGCCCATTTATCCCAACACTGATAGCAGAAGGTCAGATTAGACTGCGCTCCTGTTACTCAGTATAAATGGTTGTCTAGGATCAAGTCAGGCACAGGGAGTTGGAAGACGTTTGGGCCAAGGAGAAAGGAGCACAATTCACCGTGGAGCAACAAATTGGGATGCCCGGTGGTCTTTACGTCCATGGTTCCTTCCTGAGTGGAAAGGAAAAGAAAGGAAACAAGAAAGAATGATGAGGGAGCTTCGAAAAGACCATGGGGGAAATTCCATGATCCTTGAGTTCCATTTCTCAATGAACTTTTTGAAGCACCTTTGTACAAGCTCATGACTAACACCAAAATTAAGAATGAAGTCGTGCACTACCTATGCATTGTTGACGAAATAAGGAAAGCAAACCCCAAACAAACACCCTCGTTGCCATTGAGTCAATGGTCTCTTGCAGCGACCTTATCACAGGGGAAAGAATTATTCCCATAGATTCCTAAGGCTGTGAACTTTGTAGAACCAGAGTGCGCCCCACCCCACCCCTGAGTGACTGTCAGGCTCAAACTACTGACTTCTCAGCTAGTGGCCAAAATGTTGAACCAGGGGTCAGTTAGGGTAAGGATAAATAATTCTAGTTAAATGTAAGCATGCTTTTTAAATCCAATTTCTTTCCCCAAAAGGTTTGAGTACAGGATGAGTATCAAAACCTTTCCAACATATAAGTTCCTAGTCCAGGCAATAAAACTCGTTCATTAAGTTATGGACACACTTTGCTAATAACATTGGCTGACGCAATCCAGGAAAATCACTGGCAGACTGGGTTTTACACGTGTACAAGGGTTTTATTGAGCACATGCTGTGAATGAAGGTGCCTTTTTAACTCAGGGCCAGACAGCTGCATCTATATATGGATATACCCAATTCAGACACCTTCCTGATCTTCTTCCATCTTGTTGATAACTGTGGTAAACCTCATGAAAATACCTCCTCCTCCCCCAACTGTCTTTTGTCCCTGTCGCCTTCTCTGTCGAACGGAGCACTGGGAGGTAGAGCATCCACACTATGAAGGCTAACCCAAAGTTGACACTTCAAATCCACCTAGCGATGCCTTCTTAGAAAGTCCTGGCTCTCTGTTTCCCTCTGGAAAACCCCGTGATGCACAGCTCGATTGGGACGCACAAGATTGCCACGAGTTTTAATGTGGCCAGTGAAAAACGATGGAATCTTTCTGGCATGGCTGTGTTAATAATAAACATTCACAGGGCTTATTAGCAGCTTTGGGTGACTGTACTCTCACACTATAAATAGTTTGAGGTTAACACTTGTCCGTCAACCCATCAAATACAGTGTGGTATAAATGAAAACAGCAACTTATGGAACAGCAGAGCTAAGATACTTTGAATTGTCTGGAGTGAATGCCCCTCAGTGTGCAGACTTGTGGAAGGGACAATGGTCTCTGCATGGGGGGGGTGGGGCACCGGAGTGGGCAAGATGTGGCTCAGTGGATCCACTGATGGACAAAGGATTCCTTTCTGTTTATTTTAATTCATAGTTTTTAAATGCACCATACTATGTTGTTGCTTCATGGCATGTAGTTGCTTCTACCTCACAGCTACCCCCATGTAATAGAATTGAATAACTCATGGCGATGTTTTATTTTTTCTGGCTGTAATCTTTGCCCACATAATTTTCAAATATAAAATATTATAAATATAGATTACATCAAATATGTAAATATTATAAATATCGAATCAAATATGAAACATCAGACAATATTAATTTTTTCCTTACTAATTGGAACTCAATCAGAAACATTTAGAAAGCCTAACTTGGGAGTGTTAGACCTATTTTCTGATTTCAATCTATTTTTATTGATTGCTGTTCCATATCAGAAGTCGGATTTCTGGACTTGCAATTGGATGTAGCGAATGAGAACTCCTTCTCCCCTGGCAAGCTAAGAGCCAGCGTCCGGACTGGCACAAGTTGGGGTTTAAGATTATCTTCTCCTAGAAGAAGCACTGCTCATGTTTGATGTAGCAGGACCCATCCTTGTGGAGGACCTAGCAGCAGGAAATTGAACTGGTGTTAGCAGGAATGTATGCTTATTTTCTGCTTCGGGGAAATGCCAGGAATAGCCGGAAGCATTCTGGCTGTACTTATTCCAAGACAGATTTGTTTGTTCTTTGGGGAGTCTGAGATACTTCCAATATTCTCCGTCACCACCATAATTCAAATCCACCAGTCTGTCTGCAATCTTTCTTATTCATTGTTGCCTGCACTCATACCACGGGCCTGAAAAGGCCAGGCCCATGGTAAAACCCACCTTAGTCTTTAAAATGATTTCGCTGTTCTTCAACATTTCAATATGATGTTTATTTGTCTCCCTTATGATCCATTCAGAATTTCAAACCGATTTATCACTATGATACTAAAATTTAACTTAATTCATCTGCAACAATCCACTTTCCAATGCATTCTGCATGTTAGCAAGGTTATTCACAATCAAGGCCAATGTCAGAGAGGATTCAACAGGGGCTTAATCTATATGGTTCGCGCCCCCCCTTCACTTTTATTTTATGTCTTTATTTTTAACAGAAACAGCTTTAGAATGGGTCAAAAGGGAGATCAAGTGATATTACATTTTGACCTAACTATATCTGACATAAGTGCTCTCTGTCTATTAACATGTCGATTTACATCTCTCAACTATGATGGAAGGGAATTCACTGGACACTTAATCCTTGTGTGGAACTTCTCAATGGATTTTGGGCATCCTCTGTCTTCCAAGGTGATCATAAGTTCAGCTTTGATTCCATCCTCTCCTTTATTTGGGAATCTGTTATTCATAATCTTTGGATCACATGTAAGGCATGGCCTGCCTCTTTTAATGACCCTTCCCTTCTTCCTTTGTGATGTTCTTGATGTCAACCCCCAATTTGCTTGGGAAAATTGTTCATTAGTGCTCAATGTGCAGATATAGTCTTCAGCTGCTGTGGCTAGATGCCATTTTGTTGGTTCTGACCCGTAGTGACGATACGAAAAGTGAGTGAAAAACCCAATCCCGCGCCATCCTCACAATTGTTCAGATGCTTGACCCTATTGTTGCAGCCACTGTGCCAGTCCATCTTGTCCTGGGCCTTCTCGCTTTTGTTTTCCCTCTAACTTCCCAGGCATGATGTCCTTCTCCAGAGACTAGTCTCTCTTAATTCTAATCAGAAGTACTAAAGGTCTTATTTTGACTCTTGTGGAAGTCCACTAGATATTTTTTTCAGCTTCAACCTTCACTTACATACGAGCAATTAATGTTCTGTTCCACAATTGGCCTCTGGCCTTTTTATGCCTGATGAAACTGAGCTTCTCCATTGTTTCTTCACACAGAAATAGACATTTGATTCCATTTGGTATTTTCAGTTGCTAATATGCATGTGAAGGTGGACAATGAATAAGGAAAACCAGAGAAGACATGATGCATTTACATTGTGTTGCTGACAAAGAATAATGAAAGTACCATGGACTGTCTGAAGAAAAAATAAATCTGTCTTGGAGCAAGTATAGCTAGAACGCTCCTTAGAAGCATACATGCTAACACTTGTTCTCACGTATTCAGAAAAGGATGTCCCACTTGGTAGAGAAAGACCTCAAAGAGATGGGCTAACACAGTGGCTGTAACAATGGCTCCAACAGAGCAGTAGTTGCAGTCACAACACACAACCTTGTAGTGCTTCATTCTACTGTACGAGGGGCGATACCAGTCAAAACAAACTAGATGGCATTGTGTTAGTCTGGGTCGGCTAGAGAAACAAATTCACAGACACACTCATGTGTGTATAAGAAAGAGGTTTATATACAAGAGCAATTGAATATTGAGAAAATATCCTAATCCAGTCCAGATCAAGTTCAGAAGTCTGATATTAGCCCATATTTCTGATACCAGACTGTAAAGTTCTCCTCAGGCTCACAAAACAAATGCAATGATGCCGAATTCAGGAAGATCACAGGTTAGTGGGTGGGAAGCCTTGTGGACTCAGTGGCATAAGCGTGTCAGAGCTGGTTTCTCCAGTTCAGGGCACTAGAGTAATTCATGTGTCTTGTCAGTAGAGAGTATCTCAGGGAGTGAGCCGAAAGAGTATGTTCCTTGCCTCCAAGGAGGAAATACAGGAGTTTCCAGAACCCTCAGGAGAAGTCCACACCCACACAAAGGCCCCATTAGCTATATCCCGACTGACAGGTCAGACTCCACATCTTCACTCTTAATCCTCTCAAGCCCCAAATTGACATCAGATTATGTAACTACCACAGGCATCTAGCAACACAGTACCTTGGAGCCCTTTGGGGATGTAAATGGTGAACTGTTCAGCTGCTAACTAAACCCTTGAAGGTTTGAGTTCATCCAGAGGTACTTGAAAGAAATACCTTGTGATCTACCTCTGAATGTTCAGCCATTGAGAGCCTTAAAGGTCTACTCTGGTACGCATGGTTTCCACACAGAGTTGGAGTTGAGTCAGTGGCAACTGATTATTGGTTCACATAGCTTTAGACAGAAGCCGTGTATTCTGAGACTCTGGCTATCTTATTTGATCTCACAATTAGAGATATCTTATATAACACTGATCATAAATTCTATGGCTTACCTTTCATTACTTTTTAATTTTCTTTATCGATTCATTTAAGTGTTAAGAGCCATATAGAACCAGGAGCTATGAGGTAGTGTTTTTTAAGTATGGGCTGTAGAATTTAGGTTCTTTGGATAAAATAACATGAGGTTTGGGAAATTTTCAAAGCTAAGACAGTTTAACATTCTGTACCATCCAAAAATCTGAACTTTTCCTTCTTAATTATAAAGTTTTGACACCCAATTATAAGTATTCTGAAGCGAGATGATATGGGACTCAAGATAGTTTTTTTCTGCTAGGGAAGAGAAAATAACATGATATCCAGCTCTCCCCCGCACCCCCCCAAAAAAAAAACCTGTTCTAATTTTTTAAAACCTAACCTAGACCTCATCATTGAGCCAGAATGAGAAGGGAGTGATGCAGCGCTTCACAAATGGCTTTTAAAGACAATGTATTAAACTACTTGTTTTTCTCCTCACAACTATTTCTGATTAGAATCCATGCAAATGAGATGGCCAGTTCTGGATTTCTATCTATATCTAATTTTAATTATACATTTTAAAATCTTTCTCCCCCTTCGTGAATGCCCAAAATGGAAAATAACAAGTGTTGCTGAGGATGTGCAGAAATTGGAACCCCTATTCATTGCTGTGGCAGCTGTCCTGGAGAACAATTCATGCCGTGCCTCGAAAAGTTAAACATAGAGTTAACAAGTGTCCCAGAAATTCCACTCTCGATTTGTACCCCAAAGACTTAAAAGTAGGGAGTCCTGCAGCTATCTGTATGCCTTTGTTACTGAAGCATTATCTACCATAGCTAAAAGGTGGGGAAAGCCTTATCTATCAGTATAACAATGGATACATAAGATGTAATGTAGTCAAACGATATAATATTATTCAGCCACAAAGTTGAATTCTGGCCCATGTTATGACATGAATGAATCTTGAAGACATTAGGATGATTGAAATAAGCCAGAAATAAGTGACAAATGTTGAGTAATCTCACAGTCATAAACTATCTAGGAAAGCTAATAGTATATAGATACAGGTTGACTTGTAGTTACCAGGTGTGGGTGAGTTTGTGCGGTTGGGCTGTTGTGATTGAAAATTATTGTTTAAGGTGTATATAGTTTTAAGAGGGGGTAACCTCCCCTTAAAAATGAAAAAAAAAAAACCTCCTCTGGGCAAAGCTTTCTTAGTATGCATTTTCCCCTAGGTGAGCATCAGGCAACTCGCTCTGAGCTAGTGCACCCAGTGGCAGTGCCTGGGAAGTTTCTCTCGGTCATAGTGAATCTTTTCCTAAAAGCAGTTTCTCTTGAACCACTTTTTTTGTGTGATGGCTGACTTTAAGAAAACAATGTGTGGCTGGGAAATTTTGTTTCCTTCTCATGAAAAATGGTGCCCAAACTGATGTGATGTTGAACACAGCTTATAAGGATGGTGCTATGGAGAAAACTCAGTGGTTTTCTTGTCTCCAAAAAAAGGTGAAATGTTGATTGATGTCAAACCTCATTCTAGACATCCATCAACTTCCCAAACAAGTTGACTTGCAGTGCATTTGGTGTTCATCCCACCAGGTCAGACTATTAATCAAGCTTTCTATTTAGAGGTTCTGAAATGATTGAGTAACAGTGTGTAACAAAAAAGGTCTGACTTGTGGCAAATAGGGGACTGTTTTTGCCACCATAAAAATGCCCTTACTCAGGCAGCCATCTCAGTGTGCCAGGTTTTAGTAAAAAACAGCATGCCTCTTTTATCTCACATAGCTTACTCACCTGACCTCACTCAGTGTGACTTCTTTTTATTTCCGTGAATGCAGAGTGATATGAGAGGACAGCAACTTGATGAAATAGACAAGGTGATGAAAAAAATGAGGGAGGTGCTATCAGCCATCCAAACAAATGAGTTTGAACAATGTTTCCAAGAATGGAATCACATGTTTGACAAATGTATTAGAATATATTGAGAATACATGGAGAATATATGAACAATACTTTGAATGTAATAAGTTTGTTTTGTTATATATATATTTCTTTGAAAAAGTCTGTTTTGGGGATGGTACCCATCGTGTGTGTGTGTGTGTGTGTGTGTGTGTGTGTGTGTGTGTAGTTTCAGTTGGGGTGATGAAAGACTTTTGGAAATGGACAGTGATGAAATGGTACAATATGATGAACATTGTGCTGAGCAAGGTGAATGTTGCTGAATTGATAAATTTAAAAAGGGTAAACAGCAAAATTGTTATACCTATATTTTATTACAGTGATATTGTTTTTTAAAGAACATTTTCAAAAATAGCAGTATTCTTTCATGATCTTGGTTTTGGCAATAGTTACTTAAATAAGACCACAAAGCACAGGTAAGAAGAACAACATCAGAACTATACTGTACAAAAGAATAAAACAAAACAAAAAACGTTTTATGCATCAAAGTGTGTTAAATTGAGTTTCCTGGCAAAGCAAAATCAGTGACATATGTATGTAAAGAAAGAAATTCACATCAAGACAGCATCAACCGCACAGCCGGAGAAGCAGGACAGCCCAGTCGGGTGTTAAGTGAGAGACCCTAATTCATGCCGCTGCCAAAGCCAAAGAATCTGGAAGCAGGAAGGTGAATCAGTAAGCAAGCTGGAGGAAACTGAGTCAAATGAATTCAAGGCCCATAGGCAACATGGTAGGTCACTAATTGCTCCCAGGGTCAGCAGGCAACATGGCAAGCCACCAGCCCCAAATCCAAGAAGCCAAATGCTGGACCAGGCTAGCAGGAAGATGAAGGGAGGGGTTTACTACAGCGTCTACTTATATATATGACATAGGTTACACCCACAAAGAGACATCATTGAGCTTTGACCTGAATAAGGCATAACAGTCCAACCTAAATTCATATTATGAGGAAGGCATTACTGCCAAACTACTGAGAATCCTGGCCCAGCCAAGTGGATACAACATGGAACTATTACAAAAGGCCACTCTGAAGATAGTGAAAATATACCCACAGATTGGGAGAAAACATTTACAAATTCGATATATAATAGTAGGTGTGGCAGTTATGTAATCCGTCAACTTGCAAAGGGATGAAGTCCAGTCAGTTGATTAGGTCACAGCCAATGAAACCTCTGTGTGGACATGGCCTTTTCCTGAGGATTCTGGGCACTCCTCTCTTCTTCCCTGGAGTTGGACACACTCTCTGCCTCGTCACCATGTAAGACATTCCTGTTGACAAGCCAGATGGAACTATGCTGATGACAGCCAGGGCCTTGGAGCTGGAGAAGCCAGGTTGAGACCCATGTCAGTGCTAAAATGCTTCCTCCACCACTGGATTGACAAGATTTTCCACCCATTGAGCTGTCATCTTAATGCACTTGGCATCATTGCATGTGTGTGTGAGTCTGAAGAGGAATTTACAGACTGGTATCAGACATAAGGGCTAATATCAAACTTATGGACTTGATCTGGACGGGATTGGATGTGTTCTCAATATTCAATTGGAGTTTATATATAAAGTTCTTTCTTATACAGATATAAGTATCTCTAGATTTGTTTCCCTAGTCTACAAGGACTAACACACTAGGAGATAAAAAATTAGTTTTTTTAATGTCCATGGAGATTTTTAGTCTCATAATTCCACAAGGGCAGTTGTATTTTGTCCTATAGTGTGTTAGGAAGGGTTTTCCAAAGAATCAAAGCCAGGAGACTTTATATGTATATATAAAATCTCCCTTGGGCAAGGCAGGCAGAGTCTTCGCACCGGCAGCAAACAACAGAGTGGGACAGCAATAGTCCGTAGCTAGGAGCTTATTGGAGCAGACCCAGATGGGATATCAAACCCAAGCAATGCAAGGCAACAGGATCCGCCAGCCTCAAGTTAAAGTCATGTGTACACCAGAAGTGTGGCAAAGCAAGTCTCGAGGGAGCCTCAAGCTCTAACGACACAATCCACTGGTTGGCTTGGCCCATGGGTAGTGTAGCTGACAGGTTGAGACAGAGAACTAGCTAAAGCAGCAGCATGCTGGTCCGATGACCAGAGAGCAAGATAGAGTGGGGCGGGCCATGCAGAGCCATTTATCTCTTTGCCCTCCAATCAAACTGAGACTTGATTAATCCCACATGTTCCTATTGGCCAGTTGGGCACAATAAACCTAACTGTCACATATAGGACCACTGTGAGTCAGAATCCACTCAATTGCAGGGAGTTTGGTTAGTTTTACAGCTTATTCTGCTACTCTGTTATACTGTGATGGTTTCTATATTGCTATCATGTTGGAAGTTGTGTTAAAACATGGTACATAGTGAACAGCTCTCAGTGGATCTTACAGACTAAAAAGAATTGCCTCAAAATTTAATCAATAACAATTGTGTGGATCATCACAGGAACTAGATACAATGTTGTAAGGTGATAAACATAGTTTGGAAGGCACTCAAAACTATAGTCCAAAAAATGGACTAAAAGGTAATGATGATACTTCACAGTAATGAAGGTAGGGCAAAACTGAGCAATGTTTTATTCTTTTGAGCATGGCGTTACTGTGAGTTGTGGCTTACTTCATGTGAAGTTGTATCACAACAACATATGTGGAATGAAATAGCTAGGATCAGATACTCTTGATGTTGAATCCATCAACTCATAGCTAATGAATGGAGATCGTTGCTCAGATTCAAAATATTCAAAGGAAGGAGGGGATGGACAAAGAGAGGGAGGGGGAAATCATTGCCCAGATTCAGAGTTTGGACTCTCTACTCTTCAGAAGTTCCACCAATTCCTACTCCCTACTTTTCTGGCACAAAATATCATATCCTATAACATTCCATGTATGTAGGGTGTCCAGAAATTGAAAATCTATGAACACAGAAGACAAATGAATGATTTCAAGGTATTGGGGGCAAGGGAGGAATGGTGAATGACTTCTTAATATACAAAAGTATTCCTCTGGGGGTGATGGAAATATTCTGGAAAGAGTGCAATGGCTATATATTACTGTGAACTTACAAAATGCCATTTGATTTTACACTTTAATTGGTTGGGATGGTGAATTCAATAGTATATAAATTTATCCCAATATAAGTACATTTGCAACAGGAAAAATTATCCACATTCATTTAACTGGGATTGGGAGATGGCCCTGTTGAAGTTCCAGTTATATCTGTTTAAATTTGTTGAGTGTTCTCTTCCCGGTGCCATGAAATGCAATATCTATTTAGCGGAGGTAGCCAGAAAAATTCTAGATTATGATTCAACAATAGTGATGTTATTTGTGAGCTTCCTGAATGGATATGTATGTATACACTGTATATACTTGAATATAAACCAAACTGAGTATAAGCCGAGGTACCTAATTATTACCTGGGAAACCAGAAAAACTGATTGACCCGAGTATAAGCCGAGGGTGGAAATGCAGAAGCTATTGATGAGTTTTGGTAATCAAAACAAATTAAAATAAAATTACTAAAAATTGAGACACCAGTGGGGTAATGCATTTAAATATTTATTTTAAATAAAAACATAAATAAAAGGACAAGTCATTTAACATTAGTAAACCAGCACAATAAATGGAAAATAGGTTCAAAAAAACAATAAAGTATAAACAATGACACCTTAAGAGTACTATTCCCTGAGCTCAATCAGCAACCAAGCTAAAATATAGAGTTAAAATCCTTCAAAACTGGATTCCTCATCATCATCCGTATCCCAATGCAGAGCTTCAGCTGGTGTGAGGTCATCATAGACGCTGTCCTCACTGAGATGGCCTTCATCATCATCACTGCTGTCATTTTCATACAAAGCGCAGTCTTCACTGCCATCCAAAGCATTACTAATACTATATTTCTGGAAGGCACGTCACACCATGTCTTCTGGAATGTCTTTCCATGCATATCGAACCTACTTTGCTATTAACTCTATGTCAGGCTTCATGAGATTTCTTCTTTTTGTTAGTCGGGCTTGACCAGATGACATCCATTCATGTCACATCCTTTGCACACGGTCTTTACAAGGCTTATTCAAACATGCACATCATAGGATGACTCTGATTAGTTAGATGTGAGTACACAAAGATTCAAAGCCCTGCAGTGTCAGCGGGACTTTGGATAACACCAGAGAAATGGCAATCACGAGTGAGATAACGGGCACTCGTCCGGGGCCCCAGCGAGATGTTACACCTCCCTGGGGTGCCACTGACCCATGTATAAGCTGAACTCCAGTTTTTCAGCACATTTTTGTGCTGAACAACTCGGCTTATACATAAGTATATACGGTAATTCCCTCAAACTCAAGGTCATTCTAACTCATAGCAACCTTAAAAGAGAGGGTAGAACATCCTCTGTGGGTTTCTGAGATTGTAAGTACTAGGAGTAGGCAGTCTCTTCTTTCTCCTGCAGAGCTTCTGGCAGATTAGAACTGCTGACCTTGAGGTTAGCAGCTCAATGCATAAGCCACTGCATGTATAGAATCAACAGGGAGTCTATATGTTCTCGCTATATTATTTTTAATCTATGGTAATGCACAGTCATGTTCAATAGCATATAGTATGTACTAAATTAATGCTTATGAAACCTGGTACATGCTCAATCAATACTTGTCGAAAATGACTAAGAAAATGTCCGACTTTTGTTCTTTAGTACCTTTAAGTGCATTAGAACCCCCAAACTTTAGCTTATTAGGAGAGAGATCACACTGCTTGTGCCTCCTGGGTAATCATCTCATTACATTTAGTATATTTAGATGGCAAAGGTTTTTTGTTTGTTTCTTTCTTTGTGTTTAAGACCAAACCAGATAACTCACTGCAATCGAGTCAATTCTAACTCCGTGTTAGAATGAACCATCTGAGACTGGAACTTATTCCATGACTAGAAGCTTCATCTTTTTCCCGTGGGGACACTGGTGATTTGAAGCTGCCCACTTCACAGCAGAAGCTCCACAAGTAGTTCACCACCCCACTCTGGCTCCTCTTTAACGACCATAATAGTAAAACGCATTTTACTAACCTGTTACAGATGCGGAAAAGCAAAACAAGAATACAAGCTCACATGCTTCCAGATTCCAAGTAAGCGAACATCATAGAGATATACTTGAGGTTTGAAAAAAACAGAATTCCTAAAACACCCATTATTCACTAGTAGCTCATGGAAATCTATTCTGCAACAGGGCTGTGCTATACAGGAGTACAGACAAAACTGAATGAGAACCGCAGGGCTTGCCTTTTTCTCCTTATAACTTAGTGAAGACAATAGATCTTAACTTAATTTCATAAATAGTAGCATAAATCTGTAACTAAAGACACATCGTAAATAAAAATGAAAGGGTAGAATAGGAGGTAATGAGAGTTTCCTTCAGAGTAACATTGCAGCTAGGCCCAGGCCAAACTTCGCTTGAGAAGAAACCGGTAGAGGACATTCCAGGCAGAACAGGCTGAAGGTGCTAGCCCCTAGTTATAAACAGTCTAGGTAAAGTCACGGAGAAGACGCAGGTGACGATGCTCGGATGTACAGAGAGAGCACTGAGTGGCACAAGGTACAATAAATGAAGACAAAAATAGATTACTTCAAGGAATTTGATCTGCTTTGTTCATTCATTTTCAACACTTCCTTGCAGTAGTCCTAGGATAAGAAATAAAAACAAAACAAAACCCACGAGTAAATGGAAAGATCTTACTATAAAATCATAGAAACCCTTATTAAACAAAATAAAGTATAAAGCCACTGTCTCTGGACACCCTCCATCTAGTTTATACACTGCTAAAGACGCTGTTGCTATTTCTTAATCCTTACCCAAGAGGAGCCCTGGTGGAGTAGTGCCTATATACTCAAGTATAAGCTGATCCGAATGTCAGCCGAGGCATCGAATATTTTTAAGAAGAATAATTTAATAGAGGAAATTAAAGATTTACACAAACTGTGAACAGGATGGAAGACAAAGAGGATGGTGCACTGGTTTCAGAAAATATTAACATGCTCCACCTGAACACAGGTAAGTGTTCCGGCATTTTCACTTCTTTTTAATTATTATTATTTTTAAATACTTTTATTGGGGGCTCTTATATATTTTATCACAATCCATACATCCATGCAGGTGTGTCAAGCACATTTGCACAGATGCCCCATCATCACTTTCGAAGTATTGTATTCCCACTTGAGCCCCTATCAGCTCCCCATTTTTCCCCCCACCCTCCCTCACAAACCGTTGATAAATTATAGATTATTTTTTCCATATCTTACATCATCCTCCATTGGTCCTCCCCTACGTTTCTGCTATTCATCCCCCTGGGGGGTGGTTCTAGGTTGATCCTTGTGGTGTGTTCCCCCTTTCTCCCCCACCCTCCCCTAATTGTCATGGTGTCTCTACTCTCATTGTTGGCCCTGAGGGGCTTATCTATCCTGAATTCCCTGTGTTTTGGACTCTTATCTGTAGCAGTGTGCATGCTCTGGTCTAATCCAATTTGTAAGGTAGAATTGAGGTCTTGATAGTGGGGTGAAGGAAGCACCAAAGAGCTGGAGGAAAATTGTGTGTTTTATCGGGAGGCACCTAATTTTACCACAAAAGGAGCATTAGAAAATGTGCTGAAAAACCGGCTGATACTCAAGTACATGCAGTCCTTACACATGAGCTGCTAAGTGGGGAGGCAGTGGTTGGAAACCACCAGTTACTCAATGGGAGAAAGGGGTGCTTTCTATTCCGCTCAACAGTTGAAGCCCACGGGAAGAGTTCTTTAGGATCACTGTGATTTAACCCTTACCCCAAAGAATTCTCTTTACTTTGTATACCACATAAAAATGCCACTTTGGGCATCTTCCAGGGACTCAAATTCTGATTATTTTTTTTAGTGTGCTCTGAGTTTAGAGAACTAAAACAAAGCTGAAGGGACAAGACCAGGTGTAAGCTGGATGGCGTAAGCCTTCCCAGTGAAAACTTCTCAGAACAGCCCTTGTTACCCTCAAAGAACGAGCAGGTAGATTTCTTTGAGGGGAGGGGATTTTCTCTGGGCAAATTTCCAGGCCTTATTCTCCCCAGTGCAGTTTTCAATTTCTAAAAAATTTCCTCGTAATAAGACCCCATCTGGGGACCTTTAAGAAACTCTATTAAAGTTAGTACTTCCAATCAGCAAACTCACTGCCAAGGAGTCATTGCTGAGTCACAGTGACCCTGCATGACAGGGAAGAACTGCTCCTGTGAGTTTCCAAGACTGTGGCCCTTTATGGGATGGAAAACCTCGTCTCTTCTCCAAGGACTGACTGGCAGATTCAGACTGCCGGCCTTGTGGTTACCTGTTCAACCCCAAACCACTACTCCACTGGAGATCCTCAACGGCGCTACTTAGGGAATCCCAAGAAAATAGTTACTATAAGCACTAGGTGGTCTTCTTTGGGGTTGGACATAGATAAGCTCTCTATGATTGAGACCATATTCCACGCCCCCTAACAAGAACAACGACGTAACCTTTTGTGTCAACCTCACTGCCTTGGTTTGACTGGCCCAGCAGATTCCTCCGAAAGACACTGTTGTTGTGTTTACTTTTTAGGCACCCTGATGAGACCTAATGAGACTAAGTAAGACAAGTGTTTTCCTGAGACGCGAGAGCTTGTGCAGCCATCCGCTTCAAACACATGTTTCAAACATGTTTTGTTTGGAATAATCTGTGCATGCGTAAACTGGAATGAAAAGCAACACTTTTTGACTCAGCCTAGACAACAGATCTATGATTTGTTATTAGAGCTTGAATTGTGTTCATCAATAAAAAGTTTTTAAAAAAATGATATGTCAAAAGTTCCAGTGACTGTACCTGTAAAGGTAAACGTGTTTGGGGAAATAAAGAAATCATTCCACTGATGATGCATCTAATGAAGTCCGTAGTACAATGGGATGGGTCTTAACTGTGCTCCAAGTGCCATCTTATAGAAGAAGAGAATTGACAGCAGAATAGAGAAGACCAATACTCTGTGTAGATGAATCTACAAGCTGGGGGGATGCTGAAAAAGAGCAAGGTTATCAGGAGCTAGAGAGAAAGGAAGACTCTTCCCATGAGTGCAGGCGACACTATGGTCTTGCTGATGGCTCAACTTTGGCCAGCTTGGCCCCAGAACTATGAAGTAATAAACTTCTTGTTCTTTAAAACCACCCACTTTGCAATATTTCTTAATGGTCACGCTAGACACAATGGCATTGATATCAGTCATGTTTAAAACAAGAAGACCAAGGTGATGCCTTGCTATTACCTGGGCTTGTGCTGCCACAAACGAGAAAACGGGCATGACCCGGGCCACGTCTGAGAGAAATGGAACCGGTGAAATTTCTTCATGGTGATCTTTGTGTTCACATAAGTGACTGAGGCTGAAATATGGAGAGGAGGAGGAAGGGGGTGGGGTGGGGTAGCTTCTCTCTTCTGTGTGTGACTGAATTCTCCATGTACTTCTGTCTTGCCTATAAATATCACAGGCAGACACAGAGCTGCTGCCTGGTTGAATGATCCCCTTTACAAGCCTCTTTCTAGATTTTTGAGTAAAGGTTTCCCTTATTAATTTTACCAGCCAGCATTCACTTAGCATTTGCTTTGAGGCGTAATTGACAACAAGGTGACACCTGCCTGAGAGAGAGCCATAAATCAGAAATAATTTCCAAAATTGGCTGAGGGGCTGAAGTGTTGAATAGGCAAATACAGGTAAAAATCTCTTTATTAGGGCTGACAGGGACAGCAAATGTCAGCGAAGTGTTTCCTAATGTACTGGGGAGATTAATTCGGGGGCCCTTCCTGAGCCAGTTTTGTGTTGCGTGCTCCCTAACAAGTCAGCCGTGCAGGGCTCCACAGCAGGAGAGGGAAGGTGCTGTAAATGAAGTAGCAGCTAACTCAAGAAAAGCAAGGACCTCACTTTCCGTAGCGGTCTCCTGCTCCGGGAAAATCAGTCTTCTGCCTTCGCTTCTATTTGCATTTTGCATCTTTGGTGAAAAGGAGCTATAAGTCAAGATTCAAAGGACTTTGCTGGATAATGAAGCCAAACAAGGTGCCCAAAGGAAAGAAGGAATCCACGTCATGGGCGCTAAAGAAAAGGTTCGTGGAAAATGAGTTGGGAAGGCAGAGCTGAAAATGGGCATACATGCGGTGAAGGGAAAATTTAAATATGGATCCAATTCACAAGTTTAACTTATTTTTTATTGAAATAAATATATATACAACAAATTATCTCTTCAACGTTTTTCATGTGTGCAGTACAATGTGTTTATCTTGTTGAGTCATTAGCGTTATTAGTTTGCAAATTTCCCATCAGCCTTAGCAGAAGCTCAGTGTCCCTTAAGAGTGATGCTAGTGCACTTGTTTCTCCTGAGCGCAGTTCCACAGATATTCATGCACAAACCATATCTCTTAGTCCTCTATGAAAAGCATGAAACCTGACCACTGTGCACAATGTGCTCACAGATGTTTCTGCTATGATACTAAAACAAAAAAAGAGTGCAGTTTTTGTTCCCTCTTCAAATATATCTATATTAAAAATAGTTTTCTAAATTATAGGTGACATCCAAAAGATGAAAAGTAGAAAATAGGATGAAAATGACTTGCTAGAAAAAAAAGACATACTAGTAGAGTAGTCATATATTCACCCCTCCTGGAAGATTCTTTTCCGAAAAGTTCACCAAAAAAATCAGACTAGAGACTTTAACATGTAGATGTCATTAAAAAAAAAAAAGAGGACCTGATGCAGAGGGCCTAAGTGGAGAGCAAATGCTTTGAGAGTGATTAGGGCAAAGAATGTATGGATGTGCTTAATACAATTGATGTATGTATATGTGTGGATTTTGATAAGAGCTGTATGAGCCCCTAATAAAATGTAAAAAAAGAAAATGATTAGGGCAAAGAATGTACAGATGTGCTTTATACAATTGATGTATGTATATGTATGGACTGTGATAAGAGTTGTATGAGCCCCTAATAAAATGTTTTTTAAAAAAAGAAGACCGATAAAAGCAATTCCAGGAAGGAAGATATTTACTAGCTAGTAATAGGACTATAATGAAACATTCAACCTCTTTGGGCATGCAAAACATACTCGGGTAAGAAAATATTGAGAAAACACCATTAATCGGCATCAGTTTGGATTAAGGTGCACCAGACCTAAACTACGATATTTTCAATAGACACATATGCCTTAGAAAACTGGCGAATACATCAAGAAGACTGATGAAGAATTAGTCATTTGATTTATGGTGTTAGTAAAGAACACTGAATACTCCATGGACTGCCAGAAGAACACACAAATCTTTGATGGAAGAAATACAGCCAGAATGTTCCTTACATGGTGAGATTTCCATCTCACTTGCTTTGTACATGTTATGTGGGGATACTTGTCCCTGGAAAAGGACATTATGCCTGGTAGAGTGGTAGAGTGGAGGAAATCTACAATACCCTCCTTGTCTGCAAAAGGAGGAAAACAGTTAAAAAGAACTGAATATAAGTTTCACTAGGGAGAAGACCCATATGGCCAATAAACAGAGTACTCTTCTCATTTTTCCATAATGCATAGAAAGGACAAGACAAAATTAAATATTTCATACCATTTCAGTTGAATCCAATCCAATTCAATCTATGTTTATAAGCACCTATCGTGTGCTTACCATCAGCCAGGAACTATTTTAGGCATTAGACATGATGCTGGCTATGAGAGGTTTGAGCATCCACAAATATGGACAGGAATGCATATCTCTCACATATCTTTATGGTAGGCTAGTAGATGGAGTGTATATGACAAAAATAAATACAGACAAGTAAGGTTTGATTACAGGGAAGGCGATGAACCTTAGGTTTCGGCATTTCGAGTCTAAGCCTTCCAAGCCCATGTTGACTTGATCATCTGGTTTTGTAAAATTGGCTGAACTAAGATATGCTAATAGTAACAGGTTAAGACGTCTCCTTTTTCCATATGTTTTAGATTTATTTCTCTGATTTTTTTTTCTTGTGTCCAGGAGCACTGTGGCTGTCCCGGTGGCACTGCAAGATCGGCATTAGCCTACGAACCACATGGTGGCCGGTCCACAACCACCCAGAACCACTTCTCAAGAGATAGAGGAGCCTGTCTGCTCTCATCGGGTGGCTGTGAGTCTTGATCACAGTGGTTTTGAGTTTGGGGGTAACTTAGGACGGACACGAGGAACGCATTTAGTCTGGTTTCATAGGAGCATATGTATGTGGTTCACTTCTTCTATGCATAGTTAATTTGTTGTTAACACTCCAAAATGGCTTCTCATGTGTCCTTATAAATGGTCCATGGACTGATCACATGAATAAATTGGGGGGAAATCAATTTTTGTCTACGTGACATAAAACATTCATATTGAATAAGCTACATAGTATATTTTTTGACACGGAGGCAAAGTGATTAATGAGTATTGTCAAAGAATACTTAACTATTAAAAAATGAAATGTGCTAGAATAAATTGTTCATATATGAAATGAATTGATAAGGTTTTTCTATGTTTGACAACAATTCTACAATTTTACATGAAATTACCAGTAATGAGAATTAGGAAAATGAAAGTATTTCTCAAAAATATTTTTCAACAATTTAAAAACGCTAGTTTTTATATCATGCTAAAGAAAGACTAAGTTATCAGTCTTTCAAATATTTCAAATATCTCTGTACAAAATACCTTACAAAACTATTGTCATATGAAGAGGCATTTAAATAATATGAGGACAAAATGTGTAGAGAAATTATGATTGAAATGATATGCTGATTGGAACTAATTTTGTTAATTTTCCAAATTTGGTGTCTTATTATAGACCTATACCCTTCTTTTTAAAATTATAATTGTGAGTTTTCTTCTCCTTTTAAATAAGTATTCCATTTTATAACTAATACACTAACTTTTTAAGAAGAGCAACTTCCATAGTATGTAGTATACATTTTAGAGTTAACAAAAGAGGTCTTCTGATGAACATAATATACTACAAGTCAGAACTAGGACATGCAGGGCCTTCGCCAACTACAGCGTCAGTGGGAATTTGCAAGTTTAGACAATCTGGGACAGCGACAGATTACTGTGCATGGGGAAAAGAGATTGAAAAGGGCAAGCAGCAATCACATATACAGGTGCTACAGCTCCCCATTCTAATGCCTTCTTTTGCAGAAATAAAAACGCCAGCAAATCATGTGAGATTATGTAGGAAGACACAAGAATACGTTCATATCTACAGGCTGCTTTTCTTTTAAGAAAGAAATCACCTTTAACATTTATGTCTATCAATCTGCCCTCTTTGTCTTGGTTTCAGCTATATTTGAATTATATTAAATGTAAATGAGAAAGATATTATAGTGACTTTAGTAGTCATTACAAGGAGTAGAATATTCTACCAAGTTGTATTTTGATGTTATGGCTAAATTATATTTTGATGTCATGAAGGGGAAAGGCCAAAAGGATAAATAGCTGATCTCAGAGTTGTGAGTTGCAAACTGAGACGGTGGCAGCATTGGGAATGCTGCAATGGTAGTTAAACTCTTCTACAGAAGCTGATAGGGGCTACTTCTGACAAATCATCATTGGACCCCACAGGGGTCTCTGCTGATCAGAGTGTTTTAGCATAACTTTACATACCTAGTATCACATAAATATCTTTTTCCTGAATGGTTTCTTCAAGTCTTTTGCCCCTTCGTTGTTTTATTCTTTGCTTTTCATTGTTGTTAATTGTACTTTTAGTTGGAAATGTGTTAATATTTTACAAATTATCATTTTCTTTTATAGTGTGGGTTACTTTTATGTATGTAAACCCTTTTTGCCCACTTCAGGGTCATAAAAGAACTCTCTTGGGTGTTTTTTGATATTTTGAAGTTGTTTTTTGTTTAGCTACATGATCTGTTTTTTGATGCTTCATGTAAGCCCTGTATGACACAGAACGCAACTGTGTCCATCTCTCTGCTATCCTCACACTTGTTGATATGTTTGAACACATATTTGCAGCCCCTGTGTCCATACATTGAGGGTCGTCCTCTTTCACTGGTCCTCAATCTTGCTTGAGCAAGATGTCCTTCTACAATGACTTGTCCCTCCTGATAACATATATGCAAAATGAAGTCTCACTTCCCTCAGTTTTTAAAATTGTTTTATTGACATATAATTCACAAATCATACAGTTTAATAGTTCAGTCATAGTAAGAAGCATTGTGCAAAGTCAATATCAGAATATTTTCTACTTTCTTGTACTCATTGTTGTTAGATTCTAATTTTCCCCCATGCCCCTAGGTAATTATTAATCCACTTACTATCTATAGCTTTACCTATCTTGAGTGTCATATACAGGACACCCCACAAACAAACAGAATCAACAATGACAAAGCTAAAGAGTAAAAACTTCAATCACACAGAAAGCAGAAAATATTAAGAACTGAAACTACTTTAAAGTGACCATACTCACTACTAAAGAACAATGTCCATACTCCTACCAAGGCAGATGTACATGTTATTTTGGTAGCCAATGGTCTAGCCAATATTCTTCAACAACATCGTAATTCAAATGCATCAGTTTTTCTATCCTTTTTATTTCATTGTGCCTCTTTCATTTGCATATGAAGCAATAAAAAATACCATGTCTTGGTTCAGGTACACTTATGATAGTCCTCAAAGATATATTTTTGGTTTTTAATATTTTAGGAGGTTTACTTCAGAAGCTTTGCCCAGTGGAATGCATCTTTTGAATTTTTGACTGCTGTTTCCATTTTGTACCAAGGAAAATGAAATCCTCCAAACATTTCTCCATTTATCATGATGTTGTATATTGGTCCAATTGCAAAGATTTCGGTTTTCCACATGTTGAAATGTAATCCATAGTGAAGGCTGTTTATTTTTAAATTAATAATTGGTAAGTGTTTCGAGGCTCCCTACTTTCAACAAACAGTTATTTTCTTTCAGCAAACATAAGTTGTTAATGACCATTTCTCCAACCCTGATATCTCTTTCTTTTGTATATAGTCTTGCTGCTCAGATTGTGTTGTTCAGCACAGAGTGAAACTGTGGTGAAAGGATACAACCCACATTCATAGCATTCCTGATTCTAAACTAGACAGTATCCCTTATTCTGTTCAGATGATAGCCTCTTGGTTTGTACAGATTCATTATACATGTAATGAAGTGTTCTGGAATTCCAACTCTTCATCGTTTTATCCATCATTTGTCATGACCCACACTGGTAAATTTCCTTATATAGTGAATAAAGCACAGGTAAAGATCTTTGTGGTATACTCTGCTCTGTTTTCTGGCAATTATGCAGAAACTATGCTTCTTGCATAATCCCCCATAATTATATTTTTAATATTTTGTAGGATCTAGATTGCTGTTATGGTATCAGTAATTTATTATATTATAGTTTGATATGAAGTTTAATGTGCCAACCTGGCCAAAACACAGATGTGGCGTTAATTGAAGGGCAGATAGCTAAATGGCTCAGTGAGCCTCACCTTTCTAGTTCTCAGATCTCTTGTTTTGTGGTGATGGGACCAGGGTGCAGCTGCCTTAGTCAGTTCCCTGCTTCAGCTGGCAAAGCTCAATTCCTGCAGGACACCCCTGGGTGTTGGAGCCACCGTGTGGAGACCACTGCCAGCTCTGAGATTCTTACACACTCACTGATACACCTTTTCTCCTGTAGTCGGCATCGTAGTGTGTATTTTGTGAGATGGAGGAGGACGTTGTGGATTGGTGTCGGACATATGGTCTAATGTTGGACTTGTGGGCTTGGGCAGCACTGGGTTAGGATGTTTCCTTGATGTGCACTTAACCTTTATATAAAACTCTCTCTTATACATAAGAGCTTCTATGCATTTGTTTCTCTAAAGTACCCAGTCTAACACATAGTTGGTTCCACAATCAATGCCCATGGAAACATCAGGGGGAAACTCAAATGATGTACTGCATTGGACAGTTCTTCTGTGAAAGACTTCCTTAAAGTGTTAAAAAGGAAATATACCACTTTGAGAACTAAAGTGCATCTGACCTAAAACATGTTATTTTCATGTGAAAGCAATGAATAAGAAAACATGTTATTTTCATGTGGAAGCAATGAATTAGAAAGAATATAAAGAATGGATGCCTTTGAATTATGGTGCTGGTATAAAGTCTTGGATTTCTCATGGACCACCAGATGAATGAATAGATCTTTCTTGGAAGAACATAGTAAGAATGAGCCTCAGAAGATAGCATGATAAGACTATCTCTATTCCTTATATGTGTCTCTAAAGAAGGACATCTTGCTTGGTCAGGAGAGAGAGGCAGCAAAAGAGAAAGATTCTGATGGAGATGGAGTGAGTCATTGGCCACAACAATGGCTCAAGCCTGCTGGTGGTTATGAAGATGGCACATGACCAGGTAGGGGTTCATTGTGTTGTTTGTGGGGCTGTGAACAGTCAGATCTAACATAGGATACCTAAAAACAATCTCCAGATGTCTGTAAGATTTTGTTCTTCTTTTTGGATTTGTGTGTACTTGTGTCCGCAGCTCACTGATACCATTTTCTAGGAGTATGATTTTTGTCATTCAGCCGATGATACCTTGCACTCATTTGGGTGTTACACTTTGTAATTCGTTCTACAGTCTATGCCAGTGGTTCTCAACCTTCCTAATGCTGCGACCCTTTATTATAGTTCCTCATGTTGTGGTGACCCCCCAGCATATAATTATTTTCATTGCTACTTCATGACTGCAATTTTGCTACTGTTATGTATCGGGTGACCCCCTGTGAAAGGGTTGTTGGACCCCCAAAGGGGTCGTGACTCACAGGTTGAGAACCGCTGTCCTATGCCAATGCAGAAACCTCTTGCCTTTTGGGGGAGACAGTCTGGGGGCTCTAGTTGTTGGTGTGGCTCCCTAATGTCCTCCTTCTAGATATTGTCTCTCCCTTTGACACACACATACTTTTCCCCTTCAGTCCTTTCTTCCTTCCTTCCCAATCTTTTCCCTTCCCCCTGCTTCATTTCTTTCATTTTACATAAAAATAGATTTAAACGTCTACCTCCAATCTTCCACAAGCTAAGTCCTATCAAGCCGGAGGAAATTGTGTGGCAGTGCTACCTGACTTACTTTGGGTCACGAGACCAATAGCCACAAGGCAGAGGCCAGCCATACCTCAATCCTCCATCCATCCTATGAATGCAGACATGCACCATCCTTCCCATGAACCCCTAATTCTCACGTGTGTTTGACAATTCATTGCAAGGACCAAACAGAACTTACAGACAATGCTCAGGATTATGGGGTTGTATAGGTAAGTCACAATTCAGGTGAGAAATGTTCAACATACAGTTGTCCAGTGAAGACTTTCTTTTCTGCTGTGCCTGGCTTTCAGCCTCTCTGTCTGGCCTCTTACCCTGCTCAGGCAAAGATGTTTAGGGCTGCCAAAAATTACCCCAAGATCATGCCAGTTCGCTATCCCTCTCAAACTGAAGTATTCCACTCCAGCTCCGTGGGTCAGGAAACCCAGCTCCCTTTTAAGTGCACAGAGTCACCCCACCCCACAAGTCATCCTGCCCCACAGCACTCAGCTCCACTTGCTCTGTGAGCTGGGAAGTTCACTGCTCTGGCTCCTGGTTCTGCAGCTAATGCTGTTGCTTCTCTGCCACTCTATTGGTGTCTCACCTGTTCGTGAATCACGGAGATTCAAAGTTCAGGAGTCTCAGAGTCCAAAGGGCATGCCCCATTCGTAGTTTTTGCTGGTAGTGAAATCCCCCATTATTGTTTCTTAGATGGCTGATTTTATATGTAGCAAATGGCAATTGGAATAAACCTTAATAATCATCGCTAACATCTGAATCATGTAACCCAGTCACCCACCTTCTTAACAGACCCATTAGGAAATAGAGGTTATTTGGTGGGAGTAAGAAAGAAGCTATGAAAAAGAAGAAGAAGAAGAAGCTACGGTGCTGAGAGAAGTCCAGGATGCACTGGGAGCATTAGCCAAAGGAAGTTTCCAGGAATTGATGGAATACCAATTGAAATGTTTCCACAAGTTGATGAAGCAAGCACTGAAAGCATTCCATTATCTATGCCAGGAAATTTGGAAGACAGCTCCTTGCCAGAAGAGATCCATATTTGTGTCCATTCCATAGAATGGTGACACAATAGAATGCTCAAAGTAGTCCAGAAAATGTGAGTAAATTTTGCTGAAGATCATCCAACAATGGTTGCAGCAATACATTGACAGGGTCTTACAGAGGTTCAGGCTGGATTCAAAAGATATGCAACAAAAGATATCATTTCTAGTGTCAGATGGAATTTTTTGAAAGCAAAGAATACCAGAACTATGTTTGCGTAGGTCTCATTGACTATGCAAAAGCATTCGACTATGTGGATGATAACAAACTATGACCAACCTTGAGACAAACAGGAATTCCAGAAGACTTCCTTGTGCTCCTAAGAAACGTGCAGATGTGAAAACTGAACAAGGGGATGTTGCATGGTTCTAAATGAGAAAAGGTATATGTCAGGGTTGTATCCTCTCACCATTCTTGTTCAGTCTGTGTGCTGAGCAAATACTCAAGTGAGTCAGACTATGTGAAAAAGAATGTGGCTTCAGGATGGGAGGAAGGCTCATTAACAATCTCAATTATGTAGATGACACAATCTTGCCTGAGGAGAATGAGGAGGAACTGAAGCAGTTGCTGTTGAAGATCAAGGATTGTAGCTATCGGTATGGATTATAACTTAATGGGAAGAAGACCAAGTCCCTCACAACTAGACCATCATGACAGCACCATGAGAAATGGAGATAAGGTTGAAGTCGTAAAAGATTATGTCTTGCTCGAAACCATAATCGATACTGATGGAAGCAGTCAAGAGATCAAGAGATGTATTGTATTAGGTAAGTCTGCTGACAAGACCTATTTATTTACTTATATTTTAGAAGAGCTCTTTAGAGTATGAAAAAGCGAGGAGGTTACTCTGAGGACTCAGATATACCTGACCCAACCCATGGTATCTTCAATTGTCTCACATGCATGTGAAGATGAGAATAGACAGAATAAAAAAGAAATAAAAATTGATGCATTGAACCATGGTGTTGGTGAAGAATATTGAAAATACCAGGGACAGATAAAAGGACAAGAATAGGGAGGAGACGAGCCAGTCAGGGTGCAGTGTAGCAACAATGAAACATACAACTTTCCTCCAGTTCTTGAATGCTTCCTATCCCCCACTATCATGATCCCAATTGTACCTTATATATCTGGCTGGACCAGAGGATCAACACTGGTACAGATAGGAACTGGAACACAGGGAATCCAGGGCAGATGAATCCTTAGGACAAGTGGTGAGAGTGATGATACCTGGAGGGTGGAGGGAAGGTAAGGGAGAAGGGGGGAATGGATTACAAGATCTACATATAACTTCCTCCCTGGGGGATAGACAGAGTGGGTGAGGGAGATGTCAGTGTAAGATAAAACAAAATAATAATAATTTATAAATTATCAAGGGTTCATGGGGGAGGGGGAGGGGAGAGAGGATAGGGAGGGGGTAATGAGCTGATACCAAGGAGTCAAGTAGAAAGCAACTGTTTTGAGAATGATGGGGGAAACAAATGTACAAAAGTGCTTGACACAATGGATGGATGCATGGATTGCGATAAGAGTTGTATAAGCCCCCCCAAAAAATGGGGGGGGGAGGACAAGCCAATCTCTATAGGAAGTACAGCTACCAAAATGTCCCTTAGAAGCAACACTGGTAAAACTTCATCTTACATACTTTGGACATATATGGTCAGGAGAGCAGTCCCTGGAGAAAGACCTCTTGCTTGTTGAAGTGGAGAGGCAACAAAAAGGGGAAGGTCCTTGATTAGAGGGATGGACACAGTGGTTGCGACAACGGTCTCAGGAAGAGGAAACATTGTGAGTGTGGCCCTGGACCAGGAAGGGTTTTGTTCGGTTGGTCCCAGGGTGAATATGGGTCAGAATCTGAGAACAACAATAAAGATGACTCCATGAGCCATATTAATAATGTACGCATTCCAAATGCTCTAACATCCTTTTTCCAAACTTACACGCAAAATGCACCTGCCAAGATTTCTAGCTCTGAAGGGTCTTCCCATGCTCTGGTGGGCTCGTATTTAACAGCTCTCTTGCTGACAGAGGAATCAGACAGGTGCCATGCGTTAGGCATGGGGCTGCTAACTTCAAAGTCAGGAGCTCGAATTCCCCAACCACTCAATGAGAGAAAGATGAGGCTGTCTGCTCCTCTCAAGGTTTCCAGCTATGGAAACCTGTTGTAAGGTTTCTATGAATCAAAATTCAGTCAACAGCAGTGAGTATGAATTTGGATTTTCATCACTCCTTTAGGAACCTGGTGGCACAGTGATTAAGCACTCAACTGTGGTCGGCAGGGGTGACATCTCCAGTGGGAGCAAGATGTGTCAGTCTAGCTCTTTAAAGACACACATCCTTGCAAGCCCTGTGGCACAGTTTACTCAGTTCTGTAGCGTCTCTGTGAGTTGCAGTTGTGTCACAACGGCAGTGACCCTAGAGTCATCGCTCATGTGGCAGTGATGAAGACTGGGTCGCATCTTTATTGTATTTGTTTATTTTGGTTGGCATCTTTAAAACAAACAAACCGAAAATGAACTCGCTGCCACGGAGTCAATTCTGACTCAGAGAGAGAACCTAGAGGAAAATGGTGAGCTGCCCCTGTGGGTTTCTGAGACCACAATCCCTTCCAGGAAGAGAAAGCTGCATTTCTCTCCCGCACAGTGTGGTTCGCGGCCCAACATGGACCCACTATAACACTGAGGCCCCTTGTGTCATTCTCACAAAATGAACACCCCCTCAATAAACCAAACAAAATCCCTCACTGCCAAGTAGTCAATTCCGACTCAGAGTGACCATGAAGAGCAGGGTAGAGCCGTCCCTGTGGTTTTTGAAGACTCTTCATCTTTATGGGAGTAAAATCCTGGTCCTTCTCTCCTGACACACTGGGTGGTTTAAACCAGCTGACCTCTCTGTTATCAGGCCAATGCATAGCCACTACACCACATGCGGCCAGCCGGGTGCTTTGGCCAAAGCTGTCTGTCCTGCTTAGTAGCCAACTCATCCAGTGTGCATAGGAATTTGTTTTTAGTTTTTTGGTTATTTTTTAGTAGCCATCAATTTTATTTTCACTTGTGAACCCTTGTAACCAGGTTATGACTAACCTAAGTAGAATTCTCTTTTATTTTTCTTTATCTCTTTTTTAAACGTTTTATTATGGGGTTCATATAACTCTTATTCCAATTCATACACACATCAATTGTGGAAAGCACATCTGTACATTCATTGCCCTCGTCATTTTCAAAGCATTTGCTCGCCACTTAAGCCCTTGGCATCAGGTCCTCCTTTTCCCCCCCTCCCTCCCTGCTCCCCCTTCCCTGATGAGCCCTTGATAATTTATAAATTATTATTTTGTCATATTTTGCCCTGTCCGACATCTCCCTTTTCCCCCTTTTCTGTTGTCCATCCCCCAGGGAGGAGGTCATGTGTAGATCCTTGTAATTGGTTCCCTCTTTCCAACCCACTCTCCCTGTACCCTCCCAGTATCGTCACTCACACCCCTGGTCCTGAAGGTATCATCTGCCCTGGATTCCCTGTGCCTCCAGCTCCTATCTGCACCAGTATACATCCTCTGGTCTAGCCAGATTTTCAAGGTAGAATTCGGATCATGGTAGTGGGGGGGGGGGGAGGATGATAGGGGGGTGGAAGCATTTAGGAACTAGAGGAAAGCTATGTTCTTCATTGGTGCCACATCGCATCCAGTTGTTTGTTTGTTTTTTAAACTATAGTCTGACCCTCCAACCGTCTGAGAGACAGTGAACTGGCCCCCTGTTTTAAAAAGTTTGAGGATCCCCTTAGGATGCTATATCCTACCTCTCCAATGTAGAGATTATGCATTTTTGTTTATTTGTCTCTTTGTTAATTTAAAAACATAAAAATGCATGATAGCCTGGGGGCTAACCCCATTACAATAAGTTTGTTTGAAAATAATGGTGAACATATAGGTGATCTCTTATCTGAGGAAATTAGTAATTAGTAATAAGTAATTAAAGGAAATAAGTAATAAGAAGTTATTTACTTATTTATAAACCTTATTTGGGACAATAAAACATTAAATTAAACATCCTCCAAATATACATATATTTCCTATGTATGCATGGTCATAACATAAACATAGACATCAAACCTGGATGTCCTTTTTGCCAAATATAAATATACTCAAATATGCTGATAAACTTATATGCTGTCACCATTTATTTTATTCTGTGCTAGATATGAGTGTTTTAAAATAGGCTTTAAGAATTTATAGATTATGATAAAAACTAAAACATAACACAACATCACATTACAGTTGAAAAACTAAATTCAATTCAGTGGATGCTACACCATTGTAATAAACACTTGAGAATATCAGTGATTGAAACATACATTTTCAAAAACTGTTCAAACCACATTTCAATGTGTCTCTATCTATAGAAATTGTCCAGCTCTTAAAATCCCTCTTTGTAATATCTTTACAGTGTTGGAAACCCATGAGGATAGTTCTACTCTGTCCGATAGGGTCCCGATGAGTAGATAATCAAACTGATGACAGTGAATGAGTGCTACTTGCTATAGGAGACCTCCAGATGCCATGGTGGGTTAAGTGTTGGGCTGCTAAGTGGAAGGCAAGCAGTTCAAATCCACTAGTTCTTCTTCCAGAGAAAGATGAAACTGTCTGATCTCGTAAAGATTTACAGTTTTGGAAACCCTGACAGTTTTTCTCTATCCTTTAACATTGCTTATGAGCCGGAAATGACTCAACAATAGAGGACTACAATTAGTACACTTGCAAAGATCTGCCTACTAGTCCACAAACACTGTGAAAATATTAGTTATGAGAATTAGTGTCCAAGAATAATGATCAAAAACTGGAATCCAGTTTGTAGTTCTATAATTACATAGGCATTGAATGGAAAATGTAAAATAAAATATTGTTGGAGGCATAGTATTGGATGAAAATTATCTACAAATACTAAGTTGTCACAACAGAATAAAAAGAATAGAGAGGAAATGGCTGCAATGGGCTATAACCAACGTGAGGGCCTAGGATTTTCACACTGGGAACATTTTCACAGTCAGGAATTTAGCCCAGAATGATGATCAATTTCCATGTAAGGAATAAAGATTCAAGTAAATCACTTAAAGATAGAAACTGCTTCATATGGTGAAGGACAAAACTAAATTGTCAAGGATTCAAACTTGCTACAGAATCAATCATCTTTCTTTTCTTTAAAAAAAAATCTGCTACTAGGAGAGCAATGTGTGCTAGATCAATATGCAGCACCACAGTGAATGGAGAAAATATTGAAGCTGACAAATTTCATTTTCCTTGAATTCAACAACCTTGCTTGCTGAAAGTAAAGAGGACTTGAAACATTTAGTGATAAAGAGAGAAGACTACAGCCTTCCATATCAATCACACCAAACATACAGAAAACAAGATTCCTTACACAGGACACATAGTAGTGCCATGGTAAGTGGAGAAGACACAGAAATCAATTCACTTTGCTTGGGTCCACAGCCAATGCCCCTGGAAGCAGAAGCCAAGAAATCAACTGGCATATTACGTCGTGCAGATCTGATACCAAAGACCCTTTGAAATGTATAAACAAACAAACAAAAAGCTTATAGATAGTTGTAGGTCTGTCTGCTGACCCTCGTGAATGTTTTCCAACCCGTTGTGGTGAAGTGCCAATCCCTGCCTACCTATTCCAAAGTCTATTTTGGGGAGTCCTCGGGAACTTCATTGCTTTACTCCCCGTGATGCTCTGTTGCGCTCCATTCATGTTTCACCCTGATGTGTTGGGGTCAGTCTGGGCACAGTTCCCACACTGTGTCTCCAGTGCTGTCCCCTGTAGCACTGTAGGTCCGTGACAGGGCATTGTGTCTCCTCCGGAGGCCAGCCCAGTAGCTTTTTAAACCATTATTATTCTCTTATGAGAAAAAAAGATGCTCTACCAGCTCTTTACCCTCACTTACCTACACACATTCTTTTTTCTTATTTACGTATTCTTATTTTACCTCCTCTTTCCTTGAAGACTTTGGGACCCAGTTCAGAATTTCACTTCCTATCCTAACTCTCATTATCATTCTTGAAAATATGATATGGTGAAAGTAAGGATATATTATCGGGCCTGGTTATAAGGGTTAGTTTTGCCATTGGAAAACTCTTTAAACAATCTTTCTCATAAAATGGAGATTAAGATCCCATTGCCAACTTTTAGTATGTGGATTAACTGAGGCAAAACACATGTAAACTCAGAATAGCTTCTTTAATATAATAAACGCTCCATAAGTGCCAATTTTAGTATTGACAATTTTAATATTCATGAAAATGACCCAATCACTCCATGGACTCCTAACTTCTGCATCTTCTAATCTCTAATTAAAATTTCTTCATTTTGTAACAGGCCCTCAATCCCATGGTTATACCTTGAGCCACAGTATTATATTCTAGCTTACGTTTTTGAGCATTGAGATTGCTAAAGGCTATGGTTTACAGCTAAAGCCTTAAATCCATTTGAGTCTCCATGTAAATTCAGCCTCCACTGATTTCTCTCTATACCTTTTGCCAGCAACATTAAGGGCCTTGACCTCAGGCAAATTACATTTAAAAAAAAACAACAATAACGGTTTACTACCACTTCCCTAACTAAATTCATGGAGAACTGGCTTAGCCCTTAAGAGTTTTCCTAGTGAGCCCTTGATAGAAATTGGGGTGGTAGGGTCGCTCAGTCTTGATTCATACCCTAACTACCTGAGTCAGAAGTCCATGATCAGACCGTGTAATATGCTCTGCTGTGTAATACACTATATCCTAATCATGGTACCATTCCTGCTTCTGCACTCCTGCCTGCAATCATGATATATTGATTTATCACCAATCATACTTTTGTGACAGTTTCCTCTAACCTTCTGTGTCCTATTTAAGGACCCGAGTCTGTAAATTCCTGGACACCATTAGGATTTTCTTTTGGTAGTATACCTCTTCTGGACTTTGGGTCTTTGTATTTGTCCTATTAAAGATTTTTAAAATGCTCTCCTTTAATTATGTCAAATCTGAGCTCTCCCCGTGCCCTAAAACCGTATGGATAAATACTGCTGCATCTACTTAATCTCAAATTCAAAGATCTTACTCTTTTAACATAAATCCGGTTTCACCACTTTACTTTGTTCAACAACCCAAACACCATAATTGCCTCATGTCTTCATGAGTTCTACCACTACCTATCCAGCAACATTTCTTGCTTAATTTTCCTCCTCATCTATCTTGGATTTCATGGCTTTCCATTGTAAGTACTGCCTGGAAAACCTTTTCATCACTCCCTCTTCTCTCTCCCCCTTTTTATGCAGGTAGCAGAACTTCAATTGCAGATAACCTCTGCATTAATGTATTTCCTGCTTGCCACCTGATGGGGGAACTTCTTGGAAAGAATTACAGGGGGAGTTGAATAGTCGTAAGTTAAGTACATATTCACTTGGCTCAGCGAGTCATCCAGGCTTGCTCAGGACATCTCAGAGCCTTTGATGATCCCTTTGCTCCATTCTTTGAATGTGCCATTTCACTTTTTTCCTCCCTCTTCAAAGCTTTCACCTTTCTCACCTTCACCCTTAGACTGTCAGTCAGTGAGCTCACTTCATGCTTTATTGATGAAAGGGAATCTGAGCATTCTCTCACCTTCCCACTACCCCAAACCAATTTATGCCACATTTCATCTCTTTGCTAATTGCTGGCATTAGTGTAGGCTGTGTCTCTATGCCAATCAAAGAAAAATTTCTCTTCTCATTATTAAATACATCTCTCTTGGTCATCACCCCTCTCTTCCATTTTAATAACTTGTTCATGCCGTATATTATTTCTTCATCTTAAAAAATAAAACCATCTCATCTCTCCTTCATGATCAGTCCTTTCAGTATAAAATATTCAACTTTAATGCCAGGAGATAGGTACAGCAAGAGACCTTTTTAATGGCAGAAGAAAATTACGTGTTTCCCACTCTGTAATTCCCAATCTGGGAAAGTAGATTGAAGGAATTGATATAACACATGAAATCCACGGTATCTAGACTTGAAGTCAGTGATGTGTCTGTTCCAGAGATTCTCTGTTGTTAAATGTTTGCATACTGGTGTCTGATATTCCTGAAAAGTGAAAGAAGACAATGCTTCTGCAATATTTTGTTCAAAATGTTCAGCCTCTGTTTTTCGCTACCAACTAAGGCATGGCATCATGCCAGTACACGTGGTGGTAGCTGTTGCTGGGTGTTCTTATGTCAGTACCAACTCAGCAAACCCATGTCCAAGAGAACAGAAGACTGCCCATCCCTGCGTCCTGTGCACATGGATCCTATGCTTGATCCCATGGTCGCAGCTACTGTAGCAGGCCATCTCACCAAAGATCTTTCTCTTTTTCACTCACCCTCTACTTTTCCTTCTCCAGAGATTGTCCTTCTCCAGTGTGATGTCCTTCTCCAGAGATTGGTTTCTCCTGGTAACATGGCCCAGGGTAAGATTGGCTATTGCCCTCCTTGCTTCTAAGGATCATAAAGTAAAAATATCTTCAAAGATAATTTTTTAGTTCCTCTGGCAGTTCATGGTATATTCAATATCCCTTGCCTGCAACGTGATTCATAGGCATGTAAGTAAGGAATGTTTTTCCTTACTTACAAAAGTTTTCAGCTTCTACATGCAAATGAAGTGATGGAAAACAGGATGGCTTATTTAATAGTTCACATTAGTCCTCCAATCTTTGACATCTAATACTTTCGACTGGTCTTTTGTGGCAGATTTGTCCAATGCAATATCCCATTTGATTCGACAGCTGTTTTCATGTGCATTGATTGTGGACTAAGTAAAATGAAATATTGACAACTTCAAGTTTACTCCATTTTTCATAACGTTGCAATTGCAACAGTTGTGAGGAGTTTGCCTTTCCAGATGTTGAGGTGCAGTTTGTAACGAAGATTGTAGTCTTTGATATCCAGCAGCCTGTTTTAAGTCCTCGGCCCCTCACCGCCGAAATGCTCATCGGCGAGGATTTAAAAGTGTAGCCGCCACGGTGCATTACAGCGCTGCGATCGTTGCTTTTGCGATTGTTCTTCCTCCGTTAGCATGATGGATCACTCCTCTGTGAAGCTTGCTCCGCTCTTCCTGTAAGTCACTCTCTGCGTCTCTCTAACCCTCTGTGTTTCGGATTCGATAACCCTTTTTCTCTCACTTGTGGTTGCCGACTATGCCCTTGACTTCATTTTTAAGGTGCACCCATTCATCGTCTGTCCCTGGAAGGAACACGGTAAGAGTATTTCCCTTGATTCCATTAAAAAATAGTACTCACTCCAAAGAAGGGTCTGTTCTTCACAGCCGTCAGGAAGAGTGGGAATTACCTGACACCGGAGAGCTGGGGACTGACAGGCTGTCTTCTGTGGCTCAGCTTTCTGTGCAAACTGGGAAACAGCCTCCTGCAAAGGCCAGTGCCCCTTTCTGTGCGGCCCTGGGCATCCTCTCCTGCTTAGCGGCACCACATCCAGAGCCTGCCTTTCTTCCAATCTCCTCTGAGTTTTACTTCAAATTGTCCGTTTCTCTCTTGCTCTCATTCTACTCTTTTCTCTTCCTCCTTATAACTCTTTAACTCTCATTCCTCACCACTCGCGCCCACAGTTTCCTTAGGTGACCCCTCGATATTGTAAGTGGCTGTGCTCTCAATGATGAATCAAAAGGTTGGTGGTTCAAAACCACCCCAAATCTCTTCAGAAGATGGGCCTGGTGATCAGTTTTAAACAACCCACAGCCATGAAAACCCGATGGGCTATCATTCTGCTCCAGACCGCACAGGGTCCCCTTCCATTGGAATCAACCCCACAATAGCAGGTTGTTTCTTTCTACTTCGTTTTGCTTTGCTTCACCCGTCTGCCATATCATTTCACCTTCCCAGTGGTGCCCTTTCCCCTCTCTGTCCTGCACGGGAAGACAGAGCAATGCCTCCCTCCCCACCTCCCGTCCCATTGCGCATATCCTCTTGGTTTTAATGATCAGCAATGAAGACCTTATTTTAAAACAGACGGAGAAAGTATGTTGTGTTTTGTCTTTCCCTAAGGACGGTGGGAGCATGTTGCGTCTGTTAATGAACTTGTAGGTGAAAGATGAATAGTGCCAGCCCAGGAATCCCAGCATGCCCTGGTCCATGAGGGGATGGTCCAGAAGGTGTTCGGACCAGGCCTTATTGGCTCTCCAAGCTTCACTCCCACCAGGACAAATTTCACTTTCTTAGCACCAACCCTCCACTCGGGGTTTGCACAAGGAAGGCCTCCCTTTTCACAAATACTCCAGGATAAAGTGATGAGACGACTACAAGTTAAGCCTCACTTTAGCTATCCCACATCTTCTGTCTGATGAAGCAAGTTACATTGGAGTGTAGGCCACAAAGCGCTGGCCATCTGCTCTCCTTAGATAACTGGGATTGGGGAGAACCTTGCCAAGGAAATCATCTCAGCAGGGGTTATCTGAGCATGGGGTGTTAACCAAGTTCAGGGAGGTGAGAATTTGGGAGAGAGCCCTAACCTCCCATCCCTGAGTCTGATTTATGCATGGTTTTCATTGGTGAATGTTTTCTTCTAGCCCCTGAGAGGTGCTGAGAGAACAAACAGATGAAAGACCCCTTCTCTCCAATGGCTCACATATGTCTTCATACATTCCCTCCTCCCAATTTTCAAAAGCCAGTTCAAGCTCAAAACCCAAAGCCTTTCTAAAAAAAAAAAAAAAGGAATTCCTCTAATTTAAAATAAGGATTAAGCACAGTTAAATTCTACAATCCATTAGTCACCCTGTTCCTGTTTACATATCAGGGTGTGAAGTTTTGTTTAGAAAATAGGCTATCCTGTGTAATCAGCTGTAATTACCTGCAGGTAGCCTATAAAGCATACGATGGAATATAAGATCGAAACTGTTTGAAAGGTTTTGAGAGGACAATCTTCATAGAGATAACATAGGCCACTCTAAGGTTCAAATAGGAAAAAAAAAAAAAAGAAGAAGAGATAAATCATTAGAAATACTTAAAAATTCTGAGCATGACACTCTTCTTTATTAAAAAGACCCATTGTAAATTGGAAAGTTCCGAAGTCTTTGTGGTAACAAAGAATGAATTATATTGACATCACCGGGTCATGAACTGGGCCCACTGGCTACTTTCCAGAATGAAATTGACTAGGAGAGATCAGATGAGCCAGTTTCCAGCACAAGACATCTGGGAGGCAGCCAGGGAATGGAGGTTCAAGCCCCCTATTTAGAATACACTTCCTCTTCATCATCAAATGCGAGAGCATGATTTCCCAGGCAAGACATCCAGACTAATAATACATTTCAATTCATATTCTAAAGAACACCCCAAAAGTTCTTTGTACTCCTTCCCCAGTGAAAGACCTCATGAAAAATATTAACATGTCAACATCTGGCTGACACCTTTGGTACATTTTCATCATGTTGCTGATGGGAAGCATTTTGCCTTCAAATCAGCATAATTTGCCAGTCTTTTCCGTCTCCTTTCTTGTCTCTCTCCCAGCGTAATAAATGGTGTCTGAAGCCCAAGAGAAACTCATTTCGGTTAACAGATCATTTGTAAACCTTTAAGGGCAGCTGGTGAGAAAGGGGCATTTTTCCCTTCTGTCTTAACTTTCCCTGTTGTCGCTGGAAATGCACAATGACACCTCATTCAAAGCTTTCTGGTGTCATCTTAATCTCCCTTATTTTACACTTTCTACCTTTCTGATATTGCTGTAGACCCCATGGAGGCTTTCCTCCTAATGCTGTAATACCTATTATCTGAGGCATTTAGTTATATAGGTTCTTGTCAGCTAAGAATAATGCAGATCAATTGGATGTCAGCAGTCCAATAAAGTCAGACTGTGTGCATATATATATATGTGTGTGTATGTATATCTATATATGCACACCCACACATGCACACACACACATTCCCACACTGAGTACAAAGAAAAAGATGTCTACCAATCTGACCTTAAAGCTAGCACATTTCAATATTAATATATTTTATGCATTCATTTGATAACATTTTACTCTTCTTATAGTACGGTAAGGGAGCCTCACTTCTCCCTGCAGAGGATTATTACCTCTTCTGAGGTGGTTATGATTATAGATACTTACTAGGACAAGAATAATTGACCATAAAAAACCTTTTATATTCCCACAATTATTTTTGCATTGACTAAAAGTGTCAAGAAAATCTGATTTTATTAGCAGGCTCCTAATTTTGCCTTCATTTCATTTTTATCTGGCTCCCACCACCCCACGATATATTTTTAGTCTGAGCTAGTTGGCAATCGTACAGAAGAACAATTTGTTTCGGAACCTTTACTGAATGGAAGTTCTGTAATCCAAGCATAACATCAAGTATCAAATAAAATAAAAATGTATGAGATCAGCAAAGGGGACATGCACCAAGGTAAGGAACAGATCTAGGGCCTAGGGGGAAAAATAAGTTTAAATCAAAATTTGACTGCTCAGCTATGAACTAAGCCTGTGGAACAAAGGGTCAAATGCAGCTTTGACCCTTCATTCCCTTCCACCCACCAAGAGGTCACATCCAGTCAGCACTGAGCCTATTTCCAGGAAGGCCCAAGGAACAGAGATTTGCTTATTAAGAAGTACTGTGGACAACTCTAACAACCCTACATAGGAAAGGAGGAGAGCCTGCATTGGAGGAGGTAGTGGAAGGGGCATAGGGGTCACGAGGCCCACGTCGCCCTTACAAAGAAAACATACCCTGGCGTTGGCATGCGCCTCGCAATGAGACTTTGTACCCTCAAGTGCTAGAAACGGGAAAAGGCAGGATCACAAGTGGGCATTGTGATCGAAAGCATGAGTGCATCTGGAAAACATCAGAAAAGACAAGAAAGGAAAATGCTGGGTTCACTGCTTGCTGCCCTGGTTGTTGGCAGCTCCTTGTCACCACCGATTTGGGGACATCTCCTCACATTGCTTCTTCAGGTAGAACAGGATGCAGCAGAAAGGAATATTGAGCAGGACATGGTGCCCGTTTGACCCCCGCAACCCCCCTCTGATTTTGTTGGTGTTAGTTGTCATCCATGCAGCTCTGACGTGGAATGTGCAGGATGGGGTGCTGCCATTGGTGCCATTAGGCGCCAACAAGTGGGTTCCGACCCATAGCAACGCCATGCACAACGGAACAGAGGGTGCTGCGCCATCCTCACCATTGTTGCTTAAACCCGTTGTTGCAGCCACTGTGTCAATCCAACTTGTTGAGGGCCTTCCTCCTTTTTGCCATACCACTACTTTCCCAATCACAGTATCCTTCTCCAGGGTCTGGTTGCTCCTGTCAACATGTCCAAAGTACATGAAAAAAAAAAAGTCTCTCTATCCTTGCCACTCAGGAGCAATTCAGGTGATATATGTTCCAAGACAGATGGGATTGTCTTATTAGCAGTCCATGGTACTTCCTATATTCTTCCCCAGGACCACACTTCAAATGCATCAATTCTTTGGCTGTCTTCCATTCAATGTGTAACTCACATGCATATGAGGTGACTGAAAATACCATGACTTGGGTTAGGTACACCTCAGTCCTCTAAGTAACATCCCTGCTCGTCAAAGACTCCCTGCTCCACACCCCCGAGGATTGTGCCTAGCCCAGCGGGACAGTCATGGCTATTGGGGGTACCTACTGCATCAATTCACCTCATTGAGGGTTTCCCTTATGGTTGTTGGCTCTTTGTTTGATATTCTTGCCTGATGATTGGTCTATGATGATATGGCTAAGGAAATCTCGTTGATGTCTCTCTAATGAAGACTCCGTGGAGCATGCTGGTTACTTTATATACATAGAATCTCTGGATCAACTCAAAACTGTATGCAAATGAGAACCATTAGATATGGTTTGTATCTAACATCAGTAAAGTATTTGAGTATATAGCATACCTCCCTATGTGTTGGAATCAACTCATGGCAACGAATATAGCTTTTTATCCATTAAAAAAATAGAGAAACACTTCCATACACAAAAAAATTTTAGTATAACAATACAGTAATAATAATTATTATTATTTTGATACATGTGGCAAACTAGTACCTGTTTGTTATTATAAACTATTGTATGAATATTACATTTGTAATACTATAGGCTTTAACTTGGAAATTGTGTGTTTTCATGCATGAGTGCACACATGCATATATAGGACCATGAGCGGGCTTCAAAAAGTTCATGGCAAACATAATTAAAAGACAGTGGAATTTATCTGTGAAGTTTTTGAAGTCATCATGTATATGTATATGTGCATTTACCTTTGAAAATACTTCCATGAAATCTGCAATAAGCCTATAGCTGAAAAGAAGAGGCATAATTACCCCATATCTTCATGTCACCAATGAGCCAACCCACCTAGTATTTGGATCACACACTTTCTTCAGATGATGAGAACAGCCCACTGCTATTATGAACCACCTATCCCTAATCGCACACCTGGTCACCACTCTACCTACAGAGCATAGAATGGAGAGGAAAGGCCTCTGAGACCTTTGAATTCAGTTTCTAGGAGAGAGGTGATTCATCTCTCTCTCTCTCTCTCTCTCTCTCTCTCTCTCTCTCTCTCTCTGCGCGTGTGTGTTATACACATATATGAGAATACTTTTGAGAGCAAAAGTAAGCCACAGAGAAGGAACAACCGATATCTGGTTCCCGCAATTGCTAGAGTCACGAAACGATGTCTTATATTCATGTTGTCGTAAAAGAAAAGAGCTAATATAGCGAGGGGATTTGGGACCTGGACATATGCCTACTTAAGTTTAGGGTCAACGTTCTCAGGGTGGTCAAGTGAGGTACTCAGAGAAAGGACTTGAAACTAAGATGTTCACTAGACTAGCCCGTAAGAGTTGGATCTGATGATATTGTGATTTGGTATGCCTGGGAGGATGCTGGCGCCATCTCTCCACCGAGTGTTCTCAATAACAGCATGAGCAGAAGACCCGTGGTTCCTGCATCTCCATGGGAGAAAGATTTAACGTTTGAAAAATCTCAGATATGCAATGCTGCCTTTGAGGCTACTAGGTCAATGGACAGTAGGCCTAGATTCAACTCGACTTCTGGGGGTAACAAGAAAGAGGAGGGGTTTTCTGTGCCACACAACTCCTCGGGGTAGGCCACACCACGTTGAGGGTGGGGGGAATCATAAATGATTACTTGATATAAAAAGCAGTGAAATTGAGAATTCTACTCCAAATTTATATTTCTGTGAATTTAAATATAGTATTCCTCTTTTACCTTCTTCCCTGCCACCCTCCCTCCAAAACCTAAAAGTCAACCAGGGACCTGGAAAACCAAATGTACCTTCAACTATTCCTGGTCAGTTAACCAGAATGGTCAGAGAACTAGACCCAACAATAAATGAACTGAAAATGGAAAGAAAAAACCAAGATCTAGCCTGTTCAAAAAGGGAGGCAGGTGGAAGGAAGGAGAGGATATTTTAGTCTAATATAAAACTTTGAGTTTAAAATTGGCCAAAATTAAACCCAAACTTAAACAAACCCATTGCTATGGCATGGATTCTAACTCATGTTTATACCATGCATGTCAAAATAAAACTGTACTCCAGGTTTTTTTTTTAAAGTTCCAACATTTTGGAAAACTCTCAACAAGATAGATTGACTCAGTGGCTACTCATACAAGTAACAATTTTGAGAACAGCATAGGACCAGGACATGGTTTATGCTGTTGAACACAAGTCCCTGAGAGGTGGAACTAACTCATGACACCTAACCAACAATAATCCTTCTGAATATAGCTCTGGCAGTTCAGTGGTTAAGTATACAGCTGTTCAACAAGATATGGGCAGTATGAACCATGGCACAAAAACATGGCAAGCTGCATCTTAAACGTTATAGTCAGACACACTATGAGCCATTCCCCTCTGTTCGATGAAACAACTATATGTCGGAGTCAACTTCACGGGAATGGGTTACAGTGTAGTCTTGTGGTGGTAGACTGCCGGGCCTGTCTTCTCAGGTGCCTTGTGTAGACTTGAACCGCTGAATTAGTAGTTAAACACTTAGCCATTAACGCTACCCTATTTTTGTTATCTGACAGGGGCTTAAAAAGTATAGACCCTCCCCAAGTTATTTTCAAAGAATGTAAAAGGAGGATTTTCCACGGTATAGCTGAAGGATATGATTCCAAAACAAAATAAAGCCACGAACAAGCCCGTAGATAACTCCCGCCTCCCCAATTGTTTAAGACAAATAGAGGCTGTTATTCAATAAGCTCAATGAATTGACACCTTTACTCAACGAAGCAGTTACTCTTTTAAACAATTCATTTGTATTACCCAACAATCTGACCAAAATAACTATGTTCCAACTTGTTACATAATGAAATGGATCTAACCTGGAGACCTAATTAGACTGTTAAGGAATCATTTACCAAATAACTAGTTATGGAGGGTCACAAAACAAACCATGACTAGCGTGTCAAATGTAGTTAGACAAGTGAGAAGGAACGTCCCTTCGTCCCCTGCAAGCTTATTTATTCAGGAGGGCTTCATCGCTATTACTTACAGCCACTTGCAAATGTCAGATTCCATTTAAGAGGGACACTTACAGACACCACCTACAAACAAATACGCATCACTGATTTCACCCATAAGATAGATAAGATACCATACTTTGCATAATGCATTCTGCTAAGTCTCGTCAATACTTTAGAGAACAAAGTGAGGATTTGGCAGTTGTATCGTACATTTATTTGATTGAAGGAAGGGTGCATAAGGTAGACATTTTGGGATAATTAGCACGAGTTTACTGTGATAATCAAATTTATTAGGCTATTTGTCAAGACGCCACAGCCTTTGATGTAATGTAGACACAACCACCGTGATGAGGGAGAAGGGCTACCTACTTTAAATTCCAAAAATATTACATGGGAGTCCCTGGGTGGAACAAATCGTTAAGCATTCAGTTGCTAACCCATAGCTTATAATTTACTCAGTGGCACCTACTTCTGAAAATCTTCCACAGAAAACCCTAGCTCAGTTCTACGCTGACCACGGGAGTGCATGACCAGGGCTGCCCTTCGCTCCATGACAACGAATTTTAAACAGTAAATTTCCTTGGAGTCTACTGCTTCTAGTTGTCACCTTTTAGCTCAACATAATCTTAAACGTACAAGCAGGAGCCACCTCCATCTTTACAACTCTGACAAATCCACCTGTGATTACTTGTCTTGCGTTAGTGGTTCAACCATCCAATCCAGCCTTATTTCAAGGCACTGGAGTACAGAAGTGACTTCCTGACCCCTTGGCTTCTATCTATCTATCTAACTATCTATCTATCTATCTATCTATCTATCTATCTATCTATCTATCTATATCTATCTTGCTAATATCTCAAATATATATATATCTCGAGTTCTATGCCTTGTATCTTTATCCCTTTAGAACATTTTCTACTCATTCTTTGGCCTGGAGTCCCGACCCCTTCTTTCCTAACCACGGATTGGACACTGCACCATAAACCATTGATTCCCATTCAGCACAGAAGCATTCCTATATACCCTGTAGGAAATCCTAATGCTTAGAATCCACAAACACTCCTTTAGTTGTCCATGAATGCAATATTAGTGCAGGGACCCCATTATATTCACCTCTCCTTCATGCTAGGAATTCAGCATCAGCAGATTCTGCCAATAACTGAAGATTCCATGCAGGTGTACACAAAAGGATTCTCAAAGCTGGACCGCGAGTGGGAAACATGGTGCCACAGATACAGACGTCTAGTTGGATGGAATGGGCTTCCAACATGGCTTTACCAATTTTCAATATGTGGCAAATCCATGAAACTCTTTGAACTTTATTTGTCAAATGAAAAGAAAAGCTCCATGATAGAGTGATTTGAAAGATTGATAGAATGGTATAGAGATTAAAATGCAGGTTTAATAGTGGGATTGTTCCTCATTCAAATCTTGAATTCATATATATATATATATGAAATCTGAACACACTTCTCTTAAGCTCCTTAAGTTCCCTGAATCTCAGGGCATTGCTTCCACCAATGGGTTTCATTTTTCCTGACGGGTCTGAGTAAGCAGTTAGGGAGAAGACACTGATTAGATATTACATTTCAGCTGTGAGTGATTGTGACCAGCTGATTATTAATGCCACCCTGCTGGATATAAAAGTGCCATCTCAGAAACAGGAAGGGAGGAATTTCACTAGCAGCAAAAGAGAAGAATTTGGAGCGGAGCATGTCCTTTGGACCCTGAGGTTCTTGTGCACTTAATACGGGAGAGAAGGACTCTGAAGCAGCTGAACCCAGCGCATGAGATGGAGAAAGGAATTTCAGGCCCATAAAGCCAGTAAATCAGAGGACTTTGGGGTAGGCGGCTGGCGTGTAGAGTTGGATGACTCTGGGCACTTAAGTTTGGGAGTTTACTGAAGTTTGCTGGCCCCTGGAACTGAAGTTGAATATCGTCCAGGTGGCCTGAAATGGACAGATTGAGAAGCCATTAAGTGATCAGAGGGGAGCCTGTTGGTGGGCAGGGCAGAGAAGAAACTGTCTTGACTGACGAACTGTATCCTAATTCTAACATTGACTTCCCTAAGAAAGCCCCATAATTGTGAGCATCATCTTTGAGCCTGCGCTCCCATGATAATGAAATATCAAACCCAGCCGAGAAGCAACAATACATGGGAGGGACAGCTTGGGTCAGAGTTAGTAGAACGCAGGAGTGGGGGCAGGTCTGATCTTAGCCTCACAGCTATTTGCCTTGGGCAGCTGGTGCAGATGGTGGTGACTCTTTTCCTCCCCCTTGTGAATGTTGAGATGGTCAGACTCCACCCCACATCCTTTAATTTTTAGACTGTCACATTATCTATTAAAGGGGGATACTAAGGCCATGCCAGAGCATTGTTTTGGATGTTAATTCAGGTAATATAAGCAAAGTGTTTAGGAGAGTGACTAGTAAAAACAAATGGTTAGCATTATAATCATACAATATTGCTTTTCTTAATACGCATAATAATCAAGACAATGAGATGATTTTTCACTGTCTTCTTGACCAGTTTGACCTGAGTTTAGTAACTGATTAAAGAAAAGTGAAACAAAAGATGGAGTGATAAAGTCTAATTATTTTCTTGCTTTCTAGGGAAGATGGTGGCATGACATATGTTCCTAAGTCTGACTTCCGCATAGTGAAGCAAAGAGACAAAACAAGACAAAAACTAGGGCAAAGAGCATCATTCATCGACATTCCTAAAGGGAATTCCCTATGCAGCAGCTTCCCTCTCTGAGTTCTCCTATCTGCTCATCCTTGCTGGCCAGAGACAAAAATCACATCCGCAAAGTCAGCTCCGCTAGGAAAGGACCGATTGGTTTCAGGGGTGATACATGTGCTCTAGGAGAAAGCAGGAGTGCCGGCGCCAGGCATTTTTTTCCCCTGGTTCTTCACAGACCATAGATTCTTGATTTACCCACACATGCAATGGGGCTTCAAAAAGTCGGTGGAAAATAGCATTAAAAGGTGATGGCATTTTTCTATGAACTTCTCAAAGACACCTTGTGCATCATCATTCCGGACCACTTTCATCTCTACTGGGAACCTTAGCAAATCAATCTTCTGGGATTCCCTGAGTAGGACCCAGACTCTGAGAAGCTCTAAGCTGTGAGGGTAGAAAACAAGATAGCTTAATTTGTCTTTTCCAGAAGAATTATTGATGTTGGGAGAACAGCACTTCTTTTATAGCAAAGGCAAAATCTGGTCAATCAGTTCTCCTGAGTAAAGTGGAGTCTTTATATACTTATCAATGTTATTATTCAATTCAACGAGCTATATAACAAGGAGACAAGACTCTCATAATTGATACAGAACCTGTATATAAAGGGTCCAAATCCTCATGATGGTTGAGAAAGAGAATGTGTAAAATACTTTCTTACTTAAAATATATAATATATATATATTATCATATATACATACACATATACACACAGAAGTGGGGCTTCAAAAAGGTGATGGAAGAATGGAATAGAAAGATAATGAAACTTTTCTGAAATCTTTTTGAAATTACATATTTATAATGATTATATATGTGTATATATACTTGTATACATGGATACACACACCTGAAATCAAGCACCCTGGTGACATAGTGGTTATGTATTGGGCTGTCAATTGCCATGTCTGCAGTTAGAAAACACCAGCCACTCCACAGGATAAAGAGGAGGCTTTCTATTTTTTTAAAGCGTTACAGATGCAGAAACCCACAGGGGCAGTTCAACCTTGACCTATAGGGTTGCTATGAGTTGGAATCGACTCAATACCAGTGAGTTTAGTTTTTGTGTGTGTATATATCATGATATATATATATATTCATATATATATTAATACATATATTCATACATATATATATATCCATATATATGTATATATTCAGGATAAAGCTGTTCCTATTCTCTCTAGAAGTGTAAGGAAAGAAAAATACATATATAAATTTCTCTAATCCAAAGAAGGAAGTAGTAAATGTCAGAAAACCCACAGATGTGGTGCAATTGAAGTTCCAAGGCAGTAGAAAAGGTTTCCTGTATAGGGGACCCAGGAGATCTCTGTGGAGGAAGTGGCCTATGAGTAGCTCTCAATGTCTGTTAAGGATCCTCATGCCAACCACAACCATCTCCATGACCACAGATCAAACTTTAATGCTAGAAACTGATTTTCTGGGAAACATACACATCTGAATGCCTGTAATTTTTATCTAGAGCTACTCTAAGAGAAGTACCACAAGTGGATGACTTAATACAAAAATGTTTATTTTCTCACATGGTAAGGGATTAGAAGTCCACATTCAGGCTGCTGTGCTTTGAAGAAGGCTTTTCTCTCTGTGTTGGCCCTGGGTGCACGTCCTTGTTCCTTGGTTACTTGATAGTCTTCATGTGGTATGGCATCTTTCATCTTACATCTATCTTGGCTTGCTTGCATGGCCTAATTTGCACTTTTTATAACCCAAACTCAATTGTATTAAAACATATCCTGGCTCTAAAATAAAAAAAAGGAAACCCATTCCAAATGGATTATCATTAGCCAACCAAAATACATCACCATCGAATTGTTTCCACGCATATCAACCTTGCAATAGGGAGTAGCACTACCCCATAGTGCTCATCATTATAAGACAGGGAGCCGCCAGAAGGTCAGACAAGTTTCAGCAGATGACGTGACACGAAGGATATCATTACTGACTTTAGATTGATTTGGGATGAAACTAGAGAATTCGATAGATGATCACTTATGTTTTGCTGACTATGCTAAGGCATTTGACTGTGTTGATCATATAAACCATGGAGAACATTGTGAATAATGGGAATAACAGAAAGCTTCATTGTTCTCATATGGAACGTGCACATAGACCAAAGGGCAGTCCATTGAAAAGAACAAAGCATTATTGCATGGTTTAAAACCAGGAGAGGTATCACGCTTATTCAATATCTATGTGGAATATATAATGCAAGAAGCTGGATTATATAAAGAAGAATTCAGAATCAGGATTGGAGAGAGGCTTGTTAAAAATCTGTGATAAGCAGATTTCCTTTCTGAGAGTAAGGAGGACTTGTAGTATTTGCTGATGAAGATCAAGGATTGCAGTTTCAGTATGGATTATCTCCCAGTGTAAAGAAAACCAAAACCATCACTGTGGACTAATAGTTAACGATATGATAAAGGGAGAAGAGATTGAGGTTGTCAAGAATTGCTTCTTGCTTGGCTTCACAATCTATGTTCGCGAGAGCAGCAGACAAGAAATCAAGGGACATATTGCACTGGATAAATCTGCTGTACAAGACCTTTTATTGTTGCTAAAGCATAAAGCTAGCTGTCCCTTGGAGGAATAAAGTGAACCAGAGCCAGGCCGTGACATTGTCAATCACCTCATAGGCATGTGAAAGTTGGACATTGAATAAGAAAGACGGAAGTAGGATTGATGCATGTGAATTGTGGTGTTTGTACACAATATTGAAATGACAATGGATTGCCAAAAACCAAACAAATCTGTTTTGGAAGAAGTTCATCCAGAATGTTCCTTCAGTGAGGGGGATGAGTCTTTGTGTCACATAAGTTGGCACTGTTATCATGCTTGGTAAAGTGGGAGATTAGAGAAAGCACAGACGATCACCAAGGAAACAGACTGAACCAGTGGCTGCAACAAGGGACTCATACAGAACAATTGTGAAGGTTGAACAACACAGCACGTTGCACATAGGGTTTCTATCAGTCAGAACCAATTTGATAGCATCTAATCACAGCTGTCTTTACAGATGCTGACTGACAACAGTTTTTCCTGCTTAGAGGCTGTTCACATAAGACCTTTTTGTTGAAACCTGAGCACTTAGCCATTGTACCACCAGGAATCCTTTTTGTAACTATAGGCATACCAAGAAAATCAAACCCATTGCCACAAAGGCCATTTTGATTCATAGGGACTGGACCCTACAGGACAGAATAGAATCGCTTTATAGAGTTCCCAAAGCTTCAATCTCTACAGAAGCAGACCATGACATCTTTTCCCTGTAGACTGGTTGGTGGTTTAGATTTTCTGCTAGTGGCCAAGCATTCTACCCTTACCACCTTAGTGCAATTTTGTTTTCTATTGATTTGTGTTGGGTCTCCCAGCCGGGAAGCTCAGGAGGAGTGGATGCATAAGGATAATAGCAGATTCAAGGAGATATAGAAAATACAGGCAGAAGGGGTGAGGGGAAAGATAGGGATGGATAGAGGCCTTCAGGAGTAACCATTGAAGACTGGATGGGGGAGGGAAGCACTAGAAGCGATTGTGATTGGAGGACATGAATAATCGCAAAGGTGATTTGACCATGGGGGAGGGAGAATGCTCTGAAATGGATGTGAGGGTGATTGCACAATTCTCCGTGATATGATTGAGTGATTGAATTACATGATATATAAATTAGTTGTGAATAAAACTGGAAAGAAAGTGAAAGTTGGGGTTTGGGTGTCCTGGAGAGACGCCACTAATGCTAATTTACAGTTTCTTGGAATTTTAGGAACAAAAAGAAGCCTGAAGGGGCAAGATCAGGAATGTGGAGTAGGTGGGGCAGGGGGAGTTTCCCAGGGACACTCTTGAAAAAATGGTCCTTGCTGCCTGTAGATAATGAGCAGGTGCATTTTCATGATGGGAAAAAAAATTATTTGGCTCAATTTGCCTGGCCTTTTTTTTCACCAAGGTTGTCATCCATTTTCTTTAAAGCTTCTTCCTAATGGGCCCCAGGGCTGAGCAGTGTCCTTTACGGAAATCTCTCAAGATTACCTCTCTGGAATTCCAAAAGGACTAGGCACACTTCTTGAGCTGAGCTCTCAGCCTAGAGTTAGCTCATGCCTTCCGAACCTTTTGGAAAGCATCTTACTGAGGCTGAAACAATTGCAGTACTTGGACAACCTCTACGCATTCATCTACTGTCCACAAAGACATGTTTAAACATGTTGGATTTGGAATAAGTGTGTGCCCGTAAGAGCTGGAATCCTAGCGGCAATTCTTTGTGGTGTGACCTCATACACACGTGTTATTTAGGCTGCTATTAAGTTACTGCCGCTTGATTTATTGACAGTCCTGTGTACAAGGGAACCAACTGTTACCTGATTGTGATCCATAGATGGGTTGATTGGAAATATATTGCCCATCCGTTCATCCTAGGTTGTCTTATTCTGGAATCCATATTGTAATCTGCTCATCATCATATTAGGATAGATGTCTCTGTTGACAGATGGTCATGTCTCTGCATGAGCTCCATTGACTTGGAATTAAACCCTGGACTCCCCATGGAGTGTAAGGATTCTACCATGAAACCAACGGCCTTACCTATTCATGGGCATGCTGTTGTTGTTGGTAGGTGCCTTAGCATTGAGTCTGACTCACAGACATCCACTGTACCACATAATAGACTACTTCCTGGTCCTGCTGTCTTTTCACAATGATTGTTTGTTTGAGCCCATTATTGCGGCCATTGTGTCAATCCATGTCATCAAGGCACTTCCTCTTTTTCCCCTGACCACCTACTTTTGCAAGCATGAGGTTCGCTCCCTCAGACCGATCTCTCCTTATATCATGCATAAATATTTAATTTTTAAGAAAAGACTAAAAGACTGAACAATACACTAAAAATTTAACAGTAGGCCTCTTTGGTTGATTTGATAACTAGTGGTCTTTCTATGGACTTTTTAGTTTTCTGTCATGAATAGAAATTCTTTGCAATGAGGATGTAAGTTCAGTTTTATGAATTTGTCAAAATGTCTGTGCTTGTCAGTCAGGTAGAATCTAGTCATGCAAATCTTTCTAGAAAGCGTACTTATTTATCATGCATTTGCCTCTCTCCCCAAACCGCGCTGTAGAGGGAGAAAGGCTTATCATTCTGAAGGTGCTTATTCCCAACTTCTCACTTTTGCTCCGGTCACTCTGCATTTCAAAAAAAAAAAAAATCCTCAGTTCAGAGCATTGAAAAAAGCGTACACTTCAAACGGAGGCACAATTGCGCTCAAGTCTGCTTTCTCATATTACATCTCCGTGAAAACTTTGAGAACTCTACTCGCCATTAGCTTCCGTTTTCCTATCTACGAATGGTGAGTATTGGACGGTCTAGCACACGGAAAGTCATGAACACAGGCTCTCTACACACTATATTGACGACGAACACAAGCCAGTTCCTTCTCTCTCCTCTTCTTCCCTATCTCAACTTGTTAATTCTTCCAGGAACAATTCATATTTTGGACCCGCTACGAATCCCCCACAACCTTATCTAACCCATTAGGATGTTTTTAGTCACTATGTTTTCAACACTTACTCACTGAGCAATTACATACAGCTTCATGTATTTAAGGGAGACATGCATGAATTACCCCACACAAGGACTGGAACCGTCACTCCTATAGCACCCATGCTTTTTTTTTTGAAAGATAAGTTCTTAATGTTAATGAAAACAGATGAACTCTAACCTTTATTTACAAAGTAAAACATGAAGGATCTGTAAGCATGTTTCATCTCAGTTCACCTGGAATTCTCTGAAAAGCTATCAGTGGCCCGTGGGTGGTACCTGGTCACTGGATCTAAGCTGTCAAGATGAAATGTCCCCTTCTCCAAGAAGAGGAGGTCTCAGAAAGCCATAGACTAATCCTGATTCTTGTCAGGATGTGGGAAAGTGCTAAGGACATAAATTGGGGAGTGCTTTGATAAGGTGAAGTAAAGCAGACGTGTCCTACAGCTATAATTTCTTCTCCCTCTATCAGTCCAGCAGTCAAAGAGATTACTGGGCAACCAGGTTTCTATGGAAAAGAAGTACAAAAAGAGAGCGAAAGATGGATGTCGTAAGTAGAAACTCCCTTGGTTGTATTTCTATTCGTATTTCAGCCTAAAATTATCAACAGGCTAAATATGATGATTAAATCCCAAGATTTTAGTGCAAAAAGTATCAAATGCATGAAATACCTTTTACTTCCCATTAGTTTTTGGGTTTTTTTTCATCTCAAACACTTGGTTGTCTTCCAGTGAACCACATAAATAATTCCATTTCAAAATCTGATCATTTAGACCAGTCACACAGTAATTTATCTTTAATAGAGCATTCTTCTCAGAGTTCCTTCAAAAAATGTTTCAATTGAAGAGAAAATAAGGTACCATAATTATATCTCCTGCGGATGCTAAGTCTAATTTGTAGTGATCCTGTTAGATGGGGTAGAATCTTCTCACAAGGTAGAGGACTGTCATCTTTACAGGAGCAGACTGCTATATCATTTTTCGGCAGAACAGCTCATAGACTTGAACTGCTGAACTTTTGGTTAGCTACTGAGCACTCAGACATTGTGGCATCAGCACTCCTTTGAATTGCAATAGGTACTCTGAAGAAGTGTATAAGCATTAAGCACGTGACATTAGAGAGGTTTCTGCCAAAGTTGCAGGCTGGATTATGCTACCTTCACCTCACTCCTGTTGATTGTTTATTATGAACTAACCTTCAATTTAGCTAGCCATTGTACTTCAGGAAATCAATAGACTCCCTTTCTTCCCTTCATCTCACAGGATGCTCCTAGAAAGAGTATGGATTCAGATTGGCCCTGGAAATATATAGAGAGAGATTAAGCTGTGTCCCAAGGGATGAAAGATCCTCAATTTGACCATATTTTATAGCAACCACATTATTAAGTCTTAAACGGGACAAAGACGGATAATCCAGATAAAGGAAATCAACAACAGAAGGCCAAATGGTGTCTAGGGGATTCAAAACCATGTGGCTAATTATGCTGTTATTGTTAGAAGCCAATGAGTAGGTTGTGATTCATAGTGACCCAATGCACAACAGAATGGCTAGTTCTGCACCATCTTCACAATAGTTGTTAGGTTTGAGTTCATTGTTGCTGTCTTTTGTCAATCCACTTCCTAGAGTCTTCTGCATTTTGACTGACTTAGCCAAGCTTGATTCACTTTGCTGGGCACTGATTCTTCCTGATCAAATATTCAAAGTACATGAGACAAAATTTCAACATCCTCTCTTCTAAGGAACAACCCTACTGTACTTCTTCCAAGATAAAATTGGTCTTCTAGCCATCCATGATACTTTCACTATTCTTCACCAACACAATGATTCAAATGTACTGATTCTTCAACAGTCTTCCTTGTTCATTGTTTTTACATACACATGAGATAACTAAAAGGATAATGATTTGGACCGAGTACACCTAAGTCCTCAAAGTGATTGCGTTAGGATTCTCTAGAGAAACAAACCAGAACACTAATAATTTTATATATTTATACAGATAGATAGATAACATAAGAAATAAACTGTTAATTTAACTATAAAGCAGTACAAATGGCTCAGTGCAACTCACTTCCATAAAATAGCTGTGAGACACTGCAGTCCTTCAAGTCTTGAGGGCCGCTGGGTAGTCCTCTGTAGAGCAATTCAGGCTATCCGGGCACAGGCAGCAAACAGCAATACAGGTCACCAACAGTCAGTCAGATGACAGGGTCCGACAGTCCTCATCTCAAGAGATGTAAATTCCAATAATGTGATGAAGCGGGTCTTGAAGGAACCTCAAATTACAGCGATAGAGTCCATGGGTTTGGTGTCCCACAGGTAGTGTAGCTTGCAAATTGAGGCACAGATCAAGCAAGGCAGTCACACCCTGGTTTGATGGTCATAAAGCAAGAGACAAGACATGTGAGGCTTGACAAGTTACTTATCCCTCCGTCTTCAATTAATCCCACCTGTGTTCATTGGCCATTTTGGCACAATAAATGCTAACTATCTCAGTGATATATCTGTTCTTTGACAAAAAACACCAAAACACAGGAGTTTTACAGTAGCTTTGCTCAATGAAATATGCCATTTGACTTTTTGACTGCTACTTCCATGAACATTGATTATGGATCCAAGTGAGGTAGTTAGTTTATTGCGCCAACCTGGATGATAAACACAAGTGGGATTAATTGAAAGGAGGAGGGATAAATGGCTCAGTGAAGCTCACCTTTCCAGTTCTCGGGTCTCTTGCTTTCTGATGGTCATGCAAGGGTGCAGCTACCTTAGACAGTTCCCTGCTTTAGCTGGAAAGGCTCACTAGGAAGACATCCCTGAGAAGTCACATGGACCTACCCCAGTGCAGTCCTGGGTGCTGGAGCAGCCGTGTGGAGACCCCTGCCAGCACTGGTATGTTTACACATTCACTGACTCGACTTTCCTCCTGCAGTCGGCATCATTGTTGTCTGTTTTGTGAGATGGAGGGGGGCTTTGTGGATTGGTGTTGGATTTGTGGGCTTGATGTGCACTGAACGTTCATATAAAACTCCCTTATACACGAGTTTCTGTGGATTTTTCTCTAATGTACCCAGGCTAATACACCAAGTAAAATAAAATCCTTAACAACTTTTCTCCGTTTATCTTGATGTTGCTTATTTGTCCAGCTGCGAGGACTTTTTGTTTTATTTACATTGAATTGGAACCCATACTGATGTTGGTAGTCTTTGATCTTCATCAGCAAGTGCGTCAAGTCGTCCTTGCTTTCAGCAAGCAAGGTTGTGTTATCTGCATACCACAGGTTGTTAATCAGCATTCCTCTGGTCCTGATAATGCATCTGTCAGTTTTCATACTGTGGAGGATTATGTGTTGTGATGCTGGAAGTAATGCCACTGGTATTTCAAATACCATCTGGGTCACCCACTGTGACCTGGCTTCAGGAGAGCTTTCATACTAAGAGTTCAGTTGGAAGAAGGAATAGACTGTCCACTTTTGATGGATTCGTCACTGGACACCTTCAGAATAGCAGCAAAACTTTGTCGTATTTAGTGCCAGAAGATGAGTCTCTCAGGTTGGAAGGCAGTATAAGAACGAGCTTCTCAGAGTTGAGTTGAACTTCATTACGTGGATGGATTAAAGTTATGAGGACCTCCATTTGTTGATGAGAAGAAATAAGTGTAAACATCCATTAGTAATCAGAACACCGAACACATAAAGTGTGTGGCTAATTATAGAAATCATCCCAACATCATAATAGGCAGTGCATTGATTCATTTCTATCACAAGTGTGACTACAGAAGTGAGAAAAGGACCGTAAATGGGGTGCATACACAAGATCAAGTCAAGTTTAAGTCCAGTTGACAAGGCTTGCTGTATTGGATTTTGAAACTTTAACCACTTTCCCACATGGTGGTTCAGGTATGATTCATGATCATACGGTCTTGAGTCATATCCAGCACCCCAAATTTCAGATGATATAAATCTGTAAATCCTTAAAAGTTCTTCCAGGCAAATTTCCCAAAGGCACAACCACCCCTCGCTCCTCTAGCTGGAGGAACACACTCTAACTGAAGGGAAGTGGCCATGTTCTTGGCTAACAGACAGAACGGGCTCCCCCTGTTAACCACAGGCCTCTAGCATCCAAGTGCTTTAGAATTATTCCCTGATAATTGGCTACAACTCTATGATCCATTAAATAAGTTACCTTGAATCTGTTAAAGCACGACTTTGTAATGTCCATGAATTTTTTTTTCTGATAAGTTCCTGGTTCCTCTGTATTTCAGCTCTATAAAAAAAATTCCTTTAGCTGCAGTCTTTTGGTGAATTCTCATAGTGTTCTCTGATTTCAAATTGTTTTGGTCCCTCGATGAACTTTGGGCTTTAATTTTAACAGAGGTTCTCATTTTCTCTTTGACATTTCTTAGTGTCAGATGCATGGAATTAAAAGTAGCCTTAACTGCAGCAATCCCAGAGGACAAAACCTCAGAGTTCCATGACCAACATGGGTTCACTGAAGCGCTTTCTCTTCTGTAGATTCTCAGGACTGGCTTGGGTAAACCCTTTTTGATAATTGATCTCTACCACCTTCTGTTCATTTCTTTGAGAATGATTGAAGCATTCTAGTTTGTTTTTGTCCTGTCTACTTCATTTTTGTTCTCTCATTTTTCATTACAGTCTTGCCAGAATTATTGCCAAAAATCCACCACTATTAATAACAACAGTGTATGTTTTTGGGAAATTTATCATTGTAGAAGTGTTCCAGTTTGTATCATCTCCAATCCTATATGTTGTAAAGTAATAAAGGACAGAAGATGGTGTGTAGATCCTAGTAAGGTGACTGCTAGTTATGAAAGATAGCTACATACCTGTATGGAGATATGCTGGTTCAGAGGATGACCTGGAAACACAGGCTGCCCTCCAGGCACAAGAGAACACCTTTGTAACAAGGCACATGTTAGCATTAACAAATCACACTGTCCAAACCTCACCGAAAGTACACAAAGATTTTGTCAAGTCTGAGCGTCCTAAACTTTGAACAAATTGGAACCTTCTTTGCAGATGGCCCCATATCTGAAGGCAATGTAGAATTCCCTTCCAGAATTCCTGGTGGATATATGTATGAGCATTAGACTCTGTGTTAGTCTGGATAGATCAAAGAAACACATTCCTAGACACTCATATGTGTATGGGAAAGAGCTTTATATACAAGAGAAATTTAATATTGAGAAAACATCGCAGCCCAGTCCAGATCAAGTCCATAAATTCTATATTAGCCCATATGTCCAATACCAATCCATAAAGTCCTCTTCAGACTCATGAAATACATGCAATGATGCAGGAAGATCACGGGCCAGTTGGTTGAAAGTCTTAGGGATCCAATGGAATTGTAAACATCTCAGCTCAGCAGAGGTTTCCACGTGGTTCCCTCAGCTCTGAAACTGTGACTGCCTCAAGGTAGCTTCATGGTGCTCCTCCTCAGAAATATCTCCCAGGGAGTGATCCTTGCCAGGAGAGAGTCTCTAAGGGAGTTAGCAGAGAGTGCCTTCTGCCTCCATGGAGGGATCACAGGAGTTCCCAGACCCTCAGGAGAAGGCCATTCCCACACAGAGACCTGATTGGCTATATCCCGAATGACATGTCGACTCCACCTCGACACTCTTAATCCTCAAATTGACACCATATTATGTCACTACCACAGGCTCTGATAGCTGTTTATACTTATTTACTTGGCCTTTCCCCACTAAGGATCGTCTAGGAAATGTGAGATCATATTTTGGTTCTTTTGAATTATCCCAAAAGAAGTTTCCGTGCAGTCCAATAGAAAAGAAACACATCCAAATTCAATAGAACCAAGGATGCTAGTTCTAATTGAGTTTTTTAGGATTCTAAAAGATGTTTTTTGTGAGAGTAAAATTGATTGTCTACACAATAATATTCCAACATTAACTAAACAAAATGAAGAATTGAAATTCTATATTTATGTTTCAACAACTCCAGTTGTCTTGTGGTCATCTACTTTTTTGCTGGGTGCCTCTCTTTGTATACTTCTTACTTCTCTATTTCCTTATTGCTTCTCTCACACTATTAAAATTCATCATCTGATATCTTGTTAAAGATTCAGTTTTACCTAAATAATGTCCTGAGAATCTAAAATGTGTTCTTGAAATTCATTTTAAGATCTGTTCCAGTGAAATCAAATGTTGCATGTCCTCCCTATATGACTTACACTCCTTGGATAAGCTTGGCATTTTATAAACTCACTAAAGATTTTCCAAAACTGAAGTAAGATCCTTACAAGTTTTCTTAGGCATGTCAAATTATTAGTATGTTTTACCAGCCTGTACATCTTGATTTATAACAAGTAATCCACATGGTAACTGGGCCTGAGTGTTCCAATTTTAGGACTAAATCTAAATAAAGGAATTACAAGATTTTTGAGCTGTCCCCAGACATTATTCCTATGTTTGCCCCTCAATAATAGACCAGACAAAAATTCACTCTTAGAAATAAAATAAAAGCTAAAGCGTGTGTGATGTCCGATCGAGATTATTTAAAAGTCATATTGTACATTCCTGGATTGACCCATCTTTCCATGGACTATGACCCATTATTCCCAGGGAGTTTGGATGTGTATCTAATCTAAGACCTAAGCTTTTAGCCCTCGGGGAACAGCATGGACTATGTTGTAAACTAGCTCCCATAATCTAACCGGTCAGTTTTGTTCACTCACTTCTCAAATTGTAGCCTCAACAAACTTCTCAAATAAATATTCATAGCTTTGAAATTAGAACAATTGCAACAGCCTAACCAGGAGAATAAATCATAGCCCTTTGGAAGACTAAATCTAAAACTTGTAATTATTGTAAGACACTTGGGCAGTGGGAAGGGCCTACTGTCAGTTATCAGAGCAGTTTAACTCAGAGATCTTTTGATCAAATTTGGAATGGGGGGGCGGGTTCTAGGGATACAACAGGAACTTTTCAATGACATCATTTAATCTATAAGGAGAAAATAATATATTAAATGATAACCTTATGATTATTAGTTGACAATAATGTTCCTTGTCTGTCAGTGTGTCATACTGTGGTGACTTGTGTGTTGCTGTGATGCTGGAAGTTATGTCGCTGGTATTTCACATGCCAGCAGGGTCACTCAAAGTGAAAAGGTTTCAGCACAGCTTCCAGACTAAGAACACATTATGCTGAAGTAATTAGCTGCCACTTCAGGGGAAGTCGATGCTGAAACTATTATGCATAGAACCCAAACATTGTCAGACCCTGAAGCTCTAATGTACTGAAGGAGAACATTAGCTCAGACATTGCCCAAGGATGGTCACCTTAAGTTGGGGACTTTGGAAATGTGACTGATGAGGAGCTGCTTCTCAAAGTAGAGTTGACCATGGTAACGCAAATGGAGTCAAGCCTGTATGTAGTGGAGCCTTTAGGATCTTTATCTGCTGATGGGGCATAACTCAAGGTGAGACGAAACAAAAGTTCCCAAATTCTACCATTCCATCTCCTAGGCATTAGTGAGCTGAGAGGTACTGGTATTAGCCAGTTTGCATCAAACAATCATATAATTACTATTCCAGGAATGTCACAATCAGGAGAAATGAAATTACATTCATCATCAAAAAGGGCATTTTAAAATCAGTCATGAAGTACAATGCTGTCTAGGATAGGATTATATCTATCTGCCTTTAAGGAATCCAACCATTGTAATTTTTATTTAAATGTATACAGCAACCATCCAAGCTAGTGATGATGGAATGGAAGAATTCTGCCAATGTCTTTGATGTGAAATTGATCCAACATGCAATCAAGATGCATTGATAATTATTGGCCACTAGAATGCAAACGTTGTAACAGTTGTTGGAAAAAATGAAGTTGTTAATAAAAACAAAGTTGGAGGTCCCATGACAAAATTATGCAAGACCAACAACTTGTTCATAGGAAATACTCTTTTTCAACTTATGGACTTCTCCAGATGGAATCCAAAGAAATAAAATTGATGACATCTGTGAGAAATTATGAAGAAGCTCAGTATCAGCAACTCAATCAGGGCCAAAGGCTGACTGTTGATGGGCAACCAATTCTTCATGTGGAAGTTCAGGTTGAAATGGGAGAAACTAATCCATGAGAGCCACAATACAACCTTGTGCTAACCCCATTAGAATTTGGGAACATTTCAAGAAGAGATAGGACACGTGGAACACTAATGACAGAAGCCCTGAAGCCCTGTGGGAGAGCATCATTCATGAAGGAACAAAAAAGGTCATTGAACACATAGGAAAGCAAGAGAAAATCAAAGTGGATCTCAGCTAAGACTCTGAAATTTGCTCTAAATTATACAGTATCTCAAGCAGAAAAAATTATGATGTCAGAGCTGAAGAGAAAAAATTGAAAGGGCAGCCGGAGAAAACAACGTAAAATATTACCGTGGAATGTGGAAAGACCTAGCGTTAGAAAAGCAAGAGCGAAGAACACACAAACCACATCTTAAACTGAATGAACTCAAGGGCCGGGGAAGCAAGCCTCAAGTTTCAGTTTTAAAAGATTCTATGGGCGAAATATTGAATCATTCCGGAAGCACGAAAAGAAGTTGGGAAGAGTACAGTCCTGGCTTGCCACCCTGCTTCTCACAGGGCGCATTTGATGCACAGCAGTATGGAGCTCCAAGAATCCTGTTTGCAATAAGGCACAGGTGAATCCTATCAGGATCTCTCCCCACCTTCCTACCAGACCTATGTCCGAAAAGGTTCTTTGGTGGGTGGTGAGACTTTGGCTAGAACAGCCACTTTAATAATTCACGGCCCTGCGCAGATTAACTTCCATCATTCAGGATTCCCTTTCTAACTTGATTTCGAAGGAATCCAGTGTTCTCTGCATGAACCCTTATAACTTCTGTCATAAGAAATCTAAACTATGGTGTAGACGTTTATACTGGTTTTAAGAGTTATTAACCACATTGTTATACCAGATTTCTCGTGGTCCCAAACCATCACTTATTGCTTTTTAATGCTCTCCCAGATGCTCCATATTTTACTATATTTTATATTTTAGTATTTCATATTTTAGTATGTGAATACCTTTTTCAGGATTCACATCCATCTAGAGCAGTGGCTCTCAACCTGTGGGTTATGACCCCTTTAAGGTCAAGCGACCCTTTCACAGGCGTCGCCCAATTCATAACAGTAGCAAAATTACACTTATGAAGTAGCAATGAAAATAATGTTATGGTTGGTGGTCACCACAAGATGAGGAACTGCATGCCAGGGTCGCCGCATGAGGAAGGGTGAGGACCACTGATTTCAAGGTCCTTTGTTTCCTCTCCCTTTGGAGATGTTTTAAAAGTTTATATTCCCCATGGAGTGTCTGCTATCCTCAGCTCGTCTTTAACTCAACATCTCCCTTTCAATCCACTCACAAAGAAATGTTGCTCCTGCTTGCACCTAAAATCAGGCTGCTTTCTGTCTACGGCTTGTTTAGATCTTATCACCTTCCCTTCAGAAATTGACAATAAGGGTTACCCAACACATTATTGCCTAAATTTAACTGAATAGGTTTTACCTTCCTCCAACTCATTTGGCTAACCATGGTTTGATTCTATTTGTTGATGGCTTCTATTGGAAACTTGACCCTGCTAGTTCTCTATTGAGGTTCCTGAAAGGCAAGGTTTTTCAGTCTAGTACCTGTACTCCAGTGTATAATTTTGCTAAAGAAAGTCAATGCCTACACAGTCTCTAAATATGCTTTGGGAAAGACTCCTGATTGTTGCATATAATATAATTGTAACAGTATTTAACCCCTTTTTCAACTGTTGTAAAAATAGAGCTTTAGTAGCAGGCTTATTAAATGCTTTACAAATGTCCTATAATATTTCTGTAATAAAATAGAAAGAAATCAACATACAGAGTTCCACAAAAATAACCTTGGTCTTTGAGCAGCCAAGAAAGCTGCCTCACAAGTTTTCTAGCCCAAATGGAAACAGAAAAAAGAGATTACACTGATTTTCTCAATGAATTAACTTTAGAAAAATTAATAAAAACCCCAAATTAGCAAAGTTAGTGGAAACTGATAAATGGTAGAAAATGAGGTTTTTCTTTGACTCAGATAACCAGATGATGTTGCGGCCTCATCAGAAGCTTTTAGAACTAAATCATTCCAGGACTCTATGTTAACATCTATTGATGAACAATCCCGTTTATAATGAGATGAAATTTTTTGACATTTTAAAGAAATACACCGGATGACGGTTTTTTTTAAAAACCACCAAGCATGTTACTTTTTATTGCTACGTTTATTCATGCTAACACCCAGGCAAACCTATTAAAGTTTACCTGGAAAATATTCACTTCTTCAACATCTCTGCTTTACTGGCAGTTAAGTTTTACTCAACTCTCACCTTCAAATGATGGCAAAAGTTTATTGGTGATATTTAACAGTTTTTCACATTGAGTAAAGTCTTGTCACAGCTGCTGTATCTCTGCAAAGTTTGTAGCAAATAAATTTCTTCATAACCCATTTTCCACTTGGAGATAATCAACAATTCCTGGCAGTGACAAGGGTTTCCAACTAATTAAGGGGAAACTACGTGTGTGTGTGTGTGTGTGTGTGTGTGTGTGTGTGTAAGGTTAGTCCAGGTTGATTAGAGAAACAAGTCCAGAGACACTCATATATGTGTAAGCGAGAGCTTTATAACAAAGAGAAATTGTATATGGAGAAAACATCCCAGCCCAGTCCTTATCAATTCCATAATTCTAATATTAGCCAATATTAGTCCATAAATTCCTATATAGACTCATGCAGCACATGCAATAAGGTCAACTGCAGGAAGATCACAGGCTGGTGAGTGGAAAGTCTTGTGGATTCAATGGTGATGGAAGCATCTCAATGCTGGCACAGGTCATCACATGGCTCCGCCAGCTCTCTGAGTGTTCCCTCCACAGGAAGGTGAAGCAGAGGGAGAGTGTCACCAACCTCCAGGTCAAGAAAGCAGAAAGTTTCAGAATCCTCATGTGAAGGTCACGCCCACAAGGAAGCATCATCAGGCTGTGTCCTGATTGGCATGCTAGACTCCATCCCTTCACTCTCAACATCCTCAAGTTGACACTAGGTTATGTAACTATTACTACTACTATTACGACACACACACACACACACACACACGTTTTTCTATTTAATTGGGACTTCTTTACCTTTCACAAACTTCTGGGAGAGTAGAAAGTACTAGCGGAATAGCGAAAACCCAAATAATCACGTTTTCTAGGTTCCTAGAATTCTAGGTTCCCAAATAATCAAGTTTTCTAGTATCCTGGTTTAAAGTCCTTCCCTTCATTCTACAAAAATGAAAGTCCACACTGTCTGAGACACATAAATTAACCCCATATGAAATTATTACTTAAAGGCCTATTACACATCCTTATTTTCAATTTATTCTAATTTTAATTTTATCTAAATTATAAGATACTCTCAGTCTTTGATTCAGTACTCTAAAGAGCACCTTTCACATGTCAAACAAGCTTACAATAGCCAAAATTTTAAAATGCATGACTTCTTATTGCACTAGGTGGCTACAAAAATATGAAAAGGCTCCATTTAATGATGCTCATGAAGCTTCACTGTAAAGGACTGTTTAAAATCCATTCCACTCACTCTTGTGCTGCCCAACTGCAGAGTTAGAAGTTGGATATACTTATCTTACTCAAAGAGTGTTACAACACTTTTCTGGATGATTCGATTGACTGAAGGCCTTAAGCAAAAAATTCAGATACCTCTGGGGCTACAACCAGAAAATGATGACATTTGAGACAGACAGCTAAATCAGGTCTCCAAATCAAGGCTAGGAATCACCTATATAACTTTCTTTCTATATTTTTTTAACTACAGACAAACCTCTACTAGTGCTTTCCTGATTGGGTAGATAATTTGCTTTACCAATATGCTTACAATTTAAAAATATTTAATTGCTGGATATGTAGTGCCCTCCCAACTTCAAGTTTGTCTGACCTTCCTTGCTAGGTCATTTCAGGATCAGATAAAGCTGCTCTGGAGCTATCAACTCAAGCACAATGAAGAAACACAGCATTAATTCAGGAAATAGTTTTTACTCTGTGTTACATTGATAATTGACCTACTTTTGAATCCAAATAACACAAAACCTATAACTTATTTTTTAGAGTTAAGAAAACCTTTATTTTAATGAGTAAACTATGAGTTAACTGAAGAAGTTTCCAAACCCGCAAACCATTAACTTTATATCGTAAGTCCAAACCAACAACTATAGAGTGGGTTCATCTACTTAACTCCTCCTCCAGAAAGATTAAATCAAGTTGCTCGCCTTTGCTGAGAATAACTGAACCACACCCATGGTCATAATCTTGCCTTGACCGGCCCCATTTGATGACTTCTAATATCTCAATATGCATGAATTATAATGCCATATAATACTGAATAGTTTGCCACTGACTAGTTAAGACATTAAGGTGTCTTCTAGGGTACTCAGGTATCTTTTGACCAGGCAGGGTCAACCTGTGGCCACTACTTCCTCTCAGTTGGATTGAAAAGTGTACTCTGGCCTTACAATGGGATCCATATTATAACTGAACTCCCTTTGCCAGTCAGTGTGGCCACATTAAAGGCTCGGGGGAGAGGGGCGAGGGGGAGGGGTATCAATGTTTTATTGGTATTATCATTTAGTGGCAGTATTTTGAGCACAGATAGCACTTGAAAATGTTATGGCCCATAACATACATCTTGATGTAAGTATTCACTTAGTGTAAGTATTAAGTAAGTGTACGTATTAACTAAGTGTGTCTTAAATGGCAGTGTACCACACCAAAAATGTTAGGATGCGAAAAGTAGTGCTCCAAATAATTGATCCTTGGCATCCTCATTGCTGTCCAAGGAGATACTTGTTTCACAGCAAAATCTGATTGCTATGTATGTGTTTGTAACAACCGTGTGAATATTCCACTCTATGTTAAAAATATACAACATGTAGGATTATCTCTTCTTAATGATCCTAGTCCTTCCTGAAATGAAACTTTGAACAATTGCCTTTTTCTCTTGGGATGGATTATGGGGAAAGTCACTCCTCTGTTTTGAAAGCTTCATATCCCTTGTTCCTTCTATTGCTGTTCTTATTATTGTTGACGTTGTTAGGTATCACCTAGTCAGTTCCTATGCACAGCAGCGCTAAAAACGGCAGAGTGAAATAGTGGTCACGCGACATCCTTACAAGGGTTGTTCTGTTTGAGCCCTATATTGCTGCCACTGTGTCAATTCATCTTGCTCTTCCTCACTCCTGTTATAATTTAGCTAGCATGAGGTCCTTCTCCAAGGACTGGTTCTTCCTGATAACATGCTTGAAGTGTGTGAATGCAGTCCTTAAAGAAGAAGTATTTAATACCGACGTGAAGGCTCTACTTTTCCAAGAGAGAGTTGTTTGTTCTCTTGACAGTGCATGGTATGTTCAATATTCTTCACCCATACCGTATTTCAAATTCCTCTATTTTTCTGCAAGCTTCGTGATTCCATGTCCAAATTTCACAGGCAGGTGAAGGAGATTGAAAATATTGCAGGACGCCTTAGTCCTCAAAGGAACATCCTTGCTTTTTTTTTAAAATACAATTTATTAGGGGCTCATACAAATCTTATCACAGTCCATACATATACATACATCAATTGTATAAAGCACATCTGTACATTCTTTGCCCTAATCATTTTCTTTTTTTCTCTCTTATTTTCTTTTTTTACATTTTATTAGGGACTCATACAACTCTTATCACAATCCATACATATACATACATCAATTGTATAAAGCACATCCATACATTCCCCGCCCCAATCATTCTCAAAGCATTTGCTCTCCACTTAAGCCCTTTGCATCAGGTCCTCTTTTTTTTTCCCTCCCTCCCCGCTTCCCCCTCCCTCATGTGCCCTTGGTAATTTATACATCATTATTTTGTCATATCTTCCCCTATCCGGAGTCTCCCTCCCCACCCCCTCCCCAACATGCTTGCTTTAAAGAGGACTCATGCAGCAGATATACCGAATGCAATGTGTCATTCAGATATGTTGACTGCTGCTTCCGTGAGCATTGATTTTAGATCCAAATCAAAGTCCTTGATAATTTCAAACTTTTCTCCTCTTATTATGAAATTACCTGCTGGTCTAGTTGGGAGAATTTGGAGCTTGTTTGCATTAAGTTTACAGTTCTTGATTTTCATCAGTAGGTGCTTCAAGCTCTCTTCACTTTCAGCAAAAGCTGTGTGATCTGCATATTGCAGATTATTAATAATCCTTGCTCCAATCTCGATGCCACATTCTTCTTCATATAATTCAGTCCTCTAATTAGTTGCTCTCTGATCAGATTAAGTAAATATTGTGATAAGATATAACAGTGACACATACCTTACCGGATTTTAAAACATACACAACTGTCTCTTGATCGATGTACTAGTTTGGCATGAGTACAATGAAGTAAGTGTACTAGAATTCTCATTCTTCTCAATTTTATTCATAGTTTGTTTTGCCACCACGCAGTCCAATACCTTTATATAATCAATGAAACACAACCAAATATCTTCCTGGAATCCTCTGTTTTGAGTCATGATCCAATTGACACCTCCAATGATATCCTTTGTTACACATCCTCTTTGGAATGTGGCCTGAGTTTGGGGCAGCTAGCTATTGATTGTGTTCGATCATTTGAGCCTTCTGTTGGGTCACCTTTCTTTGGAATGGGTGCAAGTGTGGATCCCTTCAAGTCAGTTGCCTATGTAACTGTCTTCCAAATTCTCTGGCATGGTTGTGTTGAAACTTTTCCATTGGTATTTCATCAATTCCTGGAATCTTGTTTATATCCAACGGTGCAACTTGAAATTCTTCCTTCAGTAACATTGGTTCTTATTGCTATCAGGATTTTATAAAGCTATTTTACTCAAGTTCAAAACATTTTATTTATGAAATTCTGTGTTTCAGAAGCATTTGATTCTTCACATGGAATGGTGGTAGCTTGTCTTATGGTAGCTGCAGAAGGAATGTATCCACAATGAACAAGTTGCTTTTCTCTCATTTAGGGCTTGATTCATTTCTTTCTGGCTTAATGGATAATGTTTACATTCCAAAGAACTCTAATCCAAAGTTGATCCGATTTGTAATCAGTCATTACCCTATCCCTCCTTTCTTGATAATTTTAGTTGACTGCTTATTATGACTGACTCTTGACTATCTTCAATTATAGAAACAGGATTAATTTTGTTAATCACTATAGTCCTTTTTATATGACTAATCAAATATTTCATGACATAATTTTGAAATATTTCTGCTCACCATGCAGCAATATTTGTTATGCAAATAGCCATACATGTAAAAGAAATGGAAATTTTTTAGAGGGTAGCTCTTCACTTTGACCAATGCCTCACGCTGACAAGCACAGACTTGGTTATGCATTCACATACCCTTTCCTATCAAAAGATCATGGACGCACATGCGTTCCTAGCTATGGAGTGGCAAAGAAGTTGGGCGTGGTATCTGTGGAATGGTATGTGGGGTCTTAATGGCTTATCATGGTAAGCAGCAAGCAATGAAAGGATGATGCCAAATTTCCTTACTGATGGAGTGTCTGGGGTCTTGAAATCCTAGTTAAATTAGGCAACCACCTAATAAACCAGAAACAAAATAAAACACAAAAATAACCCTTGAAAATAAGCTACGCCTTTGTACACAATAAGAACAACGCATGCCCTGAAGACAGATGGAGAGTCTGTGTGATGCAAAGTCCACACAGAATACGATATCTTAAAATAGTCCTTACAGATTTTTTATAGAAACTGGAGCGTATAAAGGGGCTTAAATGAACCAAGAGGCTGGCATTAAGAGAGGATTCTGCTAAAATACAGGTCTGACTCCAGTTTTAATAAAATTCTGAGCTGGCGTTCCAAAACCTGTTACCCAGCATACCTCAGGACACCTGCAAACTCTCCCCTCCCTTTCCCTCTGATGGCGTGCCCCAAGAAGAGCATTTACTCAGGTCAGGCTTGCCCTCGAAGTATCTATCGGTAATCTGGTAAAATGACCCTAACTTTACCACCAACAAAATAATATTTAAGTGCCTCACCCTTTTCTTCTGTCAATTAAAGTGTGAGTTTGTAATTGTCAACCAATAATTTGTTTGCTTCTAAATTCCTGGATCTTCTCTATTTAAGTTTCTTTTTAAAATCATCTGCTACAGTATTTGATACATTTTTATGAAATGCTGCCCAATTCTGGATCATTTCATTCCTTCAATATGCTCTTTAATTTTAATATAAACTCCAGTTTGCTCTTTGAAAGTATTCATAAAGGGAAGCTTCAAAAGTTCATGGAAAAAATGGGATGAAAAGATCATGGAATTTTCCCACAAATATTTTGAATTACTATTGGTTATATAAATACAGGTGGTATGCTGGACTGTGGATTGAGATTTGCTATCATTAAACATTTTGCAATAAAAAATAAGCTTTTACCTTATGCTTGTGAGTGGCCATTGCATTGAGTTTCCATGATCAATTTTGGGGAAAACTTATAGATCTTAAGAAGGAAGCAAGCTATTAAGAAATCTTCAGTCATACACATAAAGACTTTGATGTCAAAGTGTAATTAGTGCTTTATCCCTCTTTTGAATGGTGAAAGGTAGATTTGTGGGCTCTTTCTTATTTCATCTCATATCGACCTGTCAAAATGTTATAGAACTTAGTAATATGCATTATTTCTTTTTAGTTACCCTTAATGCTGTTATTTTTATGAGATCTTATTTGTATCATCTCATGTTTCTTCCTTCCTTTTCTTAATTTGCATTTCATAAAATGCTGAATTTGTAGAACCTTCAGGAAATTATTTTTTATGAGTTTACTGGATGAAAGCTTCAGTACCATCACTAATCCTTTGGGTGGGCAATGAATCAGACTGAACCGCTGCCGATCTCCCAATCCAGGATTGCTAAGGAGTTAGATAGGTCTTTCTACAGGAAAACCTTAAAAGGTGGGAAAAAAGTTTTAATTTAATAAAGTTAAATAAGAGAACATTTTCCCTGGTCATTAAGTAGTCTTTAAACAAATTATTTATAAAATCTATTGTCCAAGTGATAACTCATTGTTTCATTACTGTCTGAGTTAACTATCTTTTAAAGTTGATCTTGGATTTTTAGACTATTTTGGATATTTACCTCAAAAAATCATCTACTTGTAACATAGAGGGGATTCATGCATTTAATTTGTTCTAATCTGGCATATTCTCCTAAATGCCTGCATGGCACATAATTAAAGCTCTTTTTTTTTAATTCAATGGGTCTAAAAAGTTTAATGAGCCTTTCCTGAACTAATCAAAGAAAAGATTCAAGTTAAATGAAAACAACTTTCCTCACAGGAGATGCTGGGTCAGTGGGAAAGCACAGTTCTCATCCAGTTGAGTCAGTTAAGAAGAGGCTGTCATTTTTCAGAGGAGACATTCTGCCATCTGTTCTTTGTTGGTGTTGCTGTTGCAATGGAGTTGACACCAGGAATGACAGCCTTGTGTGGGCAGAGCCGAACTTTGCTCCATAGGCTTTTCTAGACTGTCACTTCTGGGAAGCAGATCACCAGAACTTACGTCTGAGGCACCACTGGGTAGATTTGTACCATTAACTTTTCAATTATTAGAACAGCACTTAAATCATTTGCTCCACCCAGGTACTTCTCCAGACTCTGGTGCTTTTGTTTACATGTGCCCTCAAGTCATAGCACCAGGGCTCTGGTGGGGGTGGTGGTTATACCTTGGTCTGGTCTGTGATCTGCATGCTTACCAGTTTAAACCCAACAGCAGCTCCTGAGGAGAAAGACTGGCCTTTCTACTCCTTTAAACAATTGCAATCTTGGAAACGCACATTGGGGAGTGGGGTCAGTGTGAGTCAGCGCTACCATGATGGCAATGAGAGAGTCAGAGCACATGTAAGCAAAAGCTGCAGAGTGTAGGGAGGCGCCCTCACATCATAGCACCACCTCTTGTCTGCCAGTTTGTCAGACTGTGGTGGCGAGTATGAACCTAGGAAAACAGGAAGTTGTCAGAAATGGAATGGACTGCATATCCTAGGTGCTAGTGAGCTGAGATAGACTGGTATTAAACATTTTAGAATCAGAAAAGCATTTGATTTACTCTACTGGAGATAACACCATCTAAAATAATGGCCTGGCATTCATTGTCAAAAAGGACATTGCAAAAAGGACAATAATTTCTGTAACAAAATGATATCTACCAACCTTCAAGGAAATCCAATTAATAAAGCTGTCATTCAAATTTAGGCACCAAATACCACAGCTAATGATGAAGAAATTGAAGAATTCTACAAATGGATTCAATCTCAAATTGATCCAATGTGCAGTCAAGATGCATCGATAATTTCAGTGATTGAAATGCAAAAGTTGGAAACAAAGAAGAAATTGGAGTTGAAAAATATGGACTTGTTGGTAGAAATGAAACGAAATTGCATGATAGAAATGAACTGAAATTGCATGGACTCGTTGTTAGAAATGAAACGAAATTGCAGAAACAATGACTTACTAATAGGAAATATGTTTTTTTTTAATGAGACAAAAGGCAACTGTACAAGTGGACTTCTCCAGATGGAATCCTCAGAAACCAAATTGACTACAGTTGTGTGACGAGACAACAGGTTGCTCAAAATATTGATCAATATCACTTGCCAATAAAAATTTGCTGAAGATCATTTAAAAATATTTGCAGCAGTACATTGATCGGAAACTGCCAGAGGTTCGGGCCAGATTTAAAAGAGGACGTGAAACAAGGCTACCATTGTTGATGTCAGATAGATCATGGCTCTAAAGCAGAGAATACCAGAAAGATTTGTACTTGTGTTTTATTGACTATGAAAAGATGTTTACCTGTGTGGGCTCTAAGGAACTATGAATAACCATGTAAAGAATGGGAATTCCAGAACATTCCATTTTACTTCCTGAGAAACTTTTACATGGATCTAGAGGCAGTTGTGCAAATAGAACAAGGAAATATTGAATGCTTTAAAGTAAGGAAAGGTATGTGTCAAGATCTTATCCTCTCCCCGGACTTGTTCAATCCGTGTGCTGTGCAAATCATCAGAGATGTGAAGCAGAATGTGGCACCAGGGATAGGGGAAGGCTAATTAGCTATCACTATTTTGTTAAAAATATATAAAGAAAACCTGTTGTGACATCTAAAGATTATATGAAATGCATATGTCAGGTTCCACATTAATGTGGAACGCATAAAACACTTTGTGCTTACGTCTCATTGCCGACTGTTTCCAAGCTACTGCAAGAGAGGTAAGTGGTTGTGACGGGGATGGTGCTGCCCACAAAGCACAACATACTGACTATCAGGCTTTCTGGTTCACATTTTATAAACGTTGCTAATCTTTGGTCTAAACCATTCCGTTTTGGCTGGGAGAGCCCTAGAAAAGTCTAGGCTCATTTACCTGCAGCCCTCGATTAGAATTCCTTTCCTGTTTTTAGTAGCATTGCTGTGCCCAACCAGGAGAATTGTCAGTGTGCCTTTGCTATCAGAGCTGCCTTTGAACTACAGGAAGGCCGCCATCTTGTTTTCATTCACTCCTCTGAAGCTTAGTGTCTGCAACATGAAACACTAGTAAGTTCTTTAAACTTCTTGTTATCTTGAGACAGGGCAAGACCTCTACCCAATTTATTTAGTTATGGAGGAGACGGATGAAAGATTGGGTCCTAAGTGTTATTCAATGGCATGACATGGTTTTCCCTGGAAGGCCGCCAGAACTGATGCTTATGAGGTGTTTGTCTGATGAACTGTCCCCTGTGACCCTAAGCAGAGCCCGGAGGAGGTGGCGGTCTACCTCCCTACCTCAGGTTTGATTTACAAATCAGAATTACAACGTGTAAAGTCCATGGAAGTCAGACCCACCCCTAAGAAAGGCTAACAAGGAAATAATGACCCTGACTTTCAAATAGCCTTTGGAAAGCGGGCTGATTTGGACTGAGGCTGAGGTATATTACAGAGCCTAGGAAACTACTGACTGAGATGTTGGCTTTAGTAACTAGAAATCTAGAAAACAATTATTTGTCAGTTCTATGAGGGTGACAAGGGATCTCTCTAATTAAAGGAAACAATGCATTGAATGTATGGAAATGTTAGAGAGAGAGAGAGACAGACAGACAGACAGAATCGGGTGGGCAGGGGCATTTTGTATTTCCTTCCAGGATAAATTTCCAAGTAAAAGAGTAAGATGAGCTTGTGTATTCAGCAATGAAACTCTTTTAACAAGATTTCATTATTTCAGAAAATGAGATGTACTACGAGTTACATCCTACAACCCCACGGCCCTCAACTTTAATTGCACAGCTAAATACTTATGCACTAAGTACTGATTTCTGTTGTGGCCACAGAAAAAATCTATAAGAGTATTTTCAACAAGTAAAACTCTCGGTGGTCTGAGGACAGTGTAAAATATAATATTCACTTAAATTTGCACACGTGTCCTTTTGGTGTTACACAGCAGTACGTGTGAATAATGCTTTAGATCTTTCATTTTTAAAAAGTAGCGTTTGTATCATAGAAAAATTTGAAATTGCCAGCATTTCAAATGAAACAAAAGGAGGCTCTATAATTCTCACCAAAAGACAATCTTTTAAAAGAATCATTTCCTTTTGCTGTTTTTCTGAGGTTATTTCTTCTCCATTGTAGTCATTTTCCAAGTTTAATAAGGTCTCTGGCTTTTTTACATGATTTCCAGGTAAGATGTTAACAACGTATCCAAAGGAGGCCTTCACGATGGATAGGCATTTATATTTAATGCCAAAATATTAAATATAAAACTAAATTGAACCCCCCACTGAACAAAGTCCTCTTACCTCAAAAAGTGCAGCAGACTTCCTTTCTAACATTTAAAAAATAAATCTCATCATTTCATTTTGGGGGCTATGATCTGATGGTCTAGGTAGCAACAAATAAAAAAGAAAGAAAGGATAATGAGGGATTGAAAAGAAAGAGAGAAAAGTAAATAAAAAAAGAAAAAGATGAACCAGAGAATTAAAATGAAAATATCACATTCTTGAAATACATCTGGTCTAACTGAGAGTAATGGTATTTATATAAACTTGCAGACAGATCTGTAAGTGAAAATTTAAAAACCTACCCCTTTCCTATGTGTTTTATTGAGCCATGACAACTTGGCCAAAGAGAGGTTTCTGTGTTTAAAATAGACAAGCAATTTTTTTCACCCTTTCAATGTTCACTCTAGTATTGGCAAACTTGTTGTGGAGAGAAGGCCAATCCAAGAGTGGTATGAGAAGGAGCGCTACAGTGCAGTGGCTAACACACTGGCTTTCCACCTGGGGAAGAGTTGTCAAAAGGCTACCACCATGGCGGTGACCAATCTCAGGAGCAATCACACCAAGCACAAAATCCATGAGTGTAAGCATTTGTTCCTGCTGTTAGACCCTCTTCCATCAGTTGCACTGCCTACAATGACCTTTTCCTTGAGGTCTTCTTTGTGTGACATGTTCCTCCATGACAGCACTCCCAATGCCACTTGCTCTCCTCCTGGGAACCAGGCAAGAATGTAATCGGAGCTTTTCTTGGTCTGTCTCTAAGCTGCGACATCCTCACAGGGAAGTGTAGATTTATAGCATGCGTTATGTATATTTTCCTAGTCCCAAGGCCCCCCTTTTCACAGATACATACACAACATGTCATGTAGAAAATATAAATTGTTGATTGTATGGGCACTTTCTTCCTTTCTAAACCTTTCCAAAGGTCTTTTTGTTAAATACACCCAGATGCCGTTTGACAGATGAGGGGCTAATTGCTCTGTGAATTACCTCTATCGATTCCTGTTTCATGTTGAGCCAAACAAACAAAAGATATTAATGCTTTGAAAAAAATGAATGATGACCTTTCTCTGCAAACACAGCTTGCGGTCTCTGATTATTGGTGATTTTAGAGAGCAGCGGTCAATCGCAATAGCTGTAACGGTATGATCACTATAATAAGCTTGCCTGACCTTCTCTGCCATGTTAAGTGGTTTAAATTTATTTGCCCAACAACAGAAGAGCTATCATTTAAAGTCGCAGAACATTCCATTCAATTTAAAGATGTAGCGTCTTCTTTCTTCTTCTTTTCTTGTCCATTCCCCCATTATATACAAGGACACCCCAAGTTCACGGACAGTTTTACCATCAAAAGCCAGCACTGTACTTCTGAAACATAGTCCTTCAGCTGTGTGTGTGAGTCTACTTGCTATGGTCTACACTGACCTGATCTTGCTAGCTTCTCTCTCTTTGCAAGTTTTGCCAATCAGTTCAGGTGTAGCGTTCTAGATAGCTTTGCACCAGGTAAAATAGTCAAGAAAGTAAGCTGGTGTATTGTAAGAATCTTAGCCCAGGACTCAGACTCATTTTATCCTTACTGATGGGGACCTGGCCCAGCATCATTCATGCCTTCAGAATAAGCACTTCTGATAGGTAAATAAACAGGACAGAGCTCTGTGACCTCAGTGCATTTTGGCCATTGGACTACACTAAAATTTCAGATCCCTGTAGTGAAGTGACTATTTTATATCAATGGCAAAGTCACTCCCTGGACACTGAGACAATGTCATGGTGAGACCTTTGGGAATTCCCTTACTCTTACAATAGGGAAAATGTGAGAGCCACAAGTAGACAGAGCCTTGAATGGGCGAGAAGTGGATGCGATGTCCCTGCCTTTTCGTGGAAATTCTAGAAAAAGGTGTAACTGGCACCCTCACCAGTTTGGGGTGTGCGAAAATACGAAACAGGGAAGGTTGGGGTGGGGGAGAGGAAAGACAAACGATACCAAGGAATTTGTTTCCTTTAGAATATTTTGGTCATTATTCTACAAGACACATTAGGACGTGAAGAGAAAAACACCCCAACTAATCAAATGCCTTCCTATCTTCGTCGGGCACTCACAGAAGGTAGGTGTATGTTTAGATAGATGTCTGGCAATTTTTAGGTGATGTTCCGTGAACAGAATTCTAGTTTCCATTCAAGCCAGGGACTAATAATGTTGCTAAATTAAGTCCATAAAGAAACTTGAGGAAATGTGAAGTGTAATTCCTGTCTGTGGATGATACTTCCCTACACCTCAAAGCCCCAGACGCTTAGGATTTGCATATTTGTAAATGTGATATGCTTTTTCTACCTAAATTGCTTCCTAGATTTTTCCCCTTCAAAATTTTTCCTCCATTAATCGATGTGTTTTCCTGATTCTATCATTTTGCTCTACATTTTCCTTCTTTCAGAATGGCTTTGAAAAAAGCCTGTTCAGGAATCACTGCAGGCCCCAATGCACACATCAATCAGATCTCTCCTGAGGGTTGGTTGCAGGCATGGTCTATGACCATCAGCCAGCTTGAGCAAGAGGTCACTGAATGAAGACATCTCCATTTATATTTTTATATTTGAAGTTGGAACTCTTTTTCAACAGTTTTAGTGGCACTTCATCCACATCCCATACAACTCAATAGTTCAAGCTTATCAAGAAAAGTTGTACAATCGTGACCACAACCAGTTTTAGAACATTTTCTTCTTCTTTGTACTCTGATATTCCTGTAATTTTTTTACTTTCAATTTTGGCAAAAATATACACAACAAAACATTCTCCAATTCAACAAAGAAGTTTGGCCTGTTAATCTCAGGGAGCTTCTACAGAAGTGGGTGCTTTGTAGAAGCGCAATGGGTCATTTAAAATGAAAGTATGAATGACTCTTATCGTGTTTCACAAGTGCCACCATGGCTGCACAACAATCCTTTCCAAAAATTCAATGACTTAAAGCAGCCCTTGTTTTCATTTGTGCATCGTCAGGTCATCAGGGGGTAGCTGATGGAAGCAGCGTTGGCTGGGATGGTGCACTTAAGAGCAGCAGTGTAGCCCACGCACGGTCCTCATAATGGCACAACACAAAACAAGAAGTAAAACACAAAACGACACCACTTCAGGGAGGCTCTCGTTTTTGGAATTGGTCATGCAAGTCACATAAGTACCACTACATTGACGGATACGTTGTTCTGCTCTTCTTGACAAAGTGATGGTGGAAGGGCAAGGCTCGCTGGAAAGATGAGGAACGAAGAATAGAAGGAAGATGCAGATAGTCCTATGAGAACAATAATAAAAGGATGGTCATTAACTCCAAGCTCAACGTATTCTTGTCTTTATCCTCTTATCATTAGCCTCCAGCCCTGCAGCTTAACCCACATACGTGGGCCATAAAAATGCATCCCATGCTCAGATTGGGTGGGTTTTGTGTTAGGCTGCTAATCCCAAGGTCAACACCTCAAAACCACCAGTTGCTTCATGGGAGAAAATTGAGGTTTTCTACTCCTGTAGAGTCACAGTCTTAGAAACCCACAGGGACAGTTCTAGCTGGTCCGCTAGGGTCGCTGAGTCAGAATTGTCTTGATGGCAGTGATCTTGGAGTTGGGAATAGATACATTAGATTTGGAAGAATCCTGACACCTTTATGAATTTCTTGAATCTGCCTAGCAGACCAATGTACATGCGATGAGAATACAAAGGAAAATCTAAACAGTAAACATCTCTCCTTTATTAATAAAGGAATGCATACTCTGGTTTTCACAAGTCAGAGGGTGAAGCGGTTTTAAAACGTTCTGGCCTTTTTACACCAGCTCACTCAATGACTCCCTTTTTGTTCCCTTTTGTCTGACTTTAAGAAAGCTTGGAGAAACATCAGGTAAGCATGGCTGGGTCTTTTTTTACAGAATCACAGTTCAATCACTGGTTGGTGTTAGACCTCCTAAGCCCAGGCTTTGATTTACCAGGAACAGTGGAATTAGCTTAAAAGCAAAAATAAAAATCCCTGGCAGTAATCAAGCCGTGTGAATTCTTGGCCCCCTTCCCCAGAGGCCCAATGGGGCCCATACAACTGAGCCAACCGCACACCATGCACACTGGATTGGTGGTCCTCTTATCATAGAAAATTCCAGCAGTGTGGCCAAAACATACAGAAGGAAGCACACAGAAAAAAATGTGAATATAATATGCAGGCCTGTGGAGGGAGATTTATGGAAAGAAAAAAAATGAGGGGACTTTTTCTGAGCACTTGGTCATACAAGAAATAATAAGACAAATTGCTTATCCCATTTGAATCATTTTTACTAGCTTTGATTGCAAATTAGACATTATAAGAAGGACAGTTTTTAGTTATCCCCTAGTTTGCCCTCTATGTCAGTATTTTAAATTGGACACGATAAGGGCATGTAGTATGTCTAAGTTTCCCATGATCTGCATTTCACTTTACAGGCTAAAGATTTTATTTACTAAAGATACACAAATCCAAGTCATTTGCAAAGCTGCTTCCTCTCTTGACTTTAGTTTGTAATGAAGTAGAACATCAGACCTCTGCTTCTGAGAGCTAAGAAAATGCTCCTCAAGACATGAAGACGGTTGCTTTCTGTTCCTTTTGGGAAGCCAATAACATTTCAGAAACATATCTACTTTTGTGGAATCCAGAAGTCATAGCTGAGAACCAGCCTTCCTCTTTTCACTCAGCATAGCTGATATTCCTGTTTTCAGTTGGATGTAGAGTTTTCCTGACATGAGCCATCTCTCACATTTTGGGTTTCTCTACTTCTCTTTTTGTTTATAATCTCCCCCCTCCCAAGTTTTTGCTAAGGAAAAAAAATAAACAAACAAACAATAGCCTTCTAAGTTCACCAGCTGCAAAAATGCCAAATGCCTGCCCCAACATTTTCTGAACAAAATTGTCACGATTCCCTTTACATTCAACCATTATTTTTCAAATATGAGTCTAGACCGATTAAATGAAATGCTTCTTAACAAATAAATTGCAGTGGGTCAATCTCTTATCTGCAAACTATAAAACGTTAGAGAAGAAATGAGTTTGTGGATGGAAATTGATATGTCCCAAAGTCCTCATCTATTCTTGCCTGCTCTGTCTTAACTGTAAACCATGGCAAGACAAACTGCAAGGGGAGGGAGAGAGAAGCGAGAAAGGACAAGCTGCTTTACAAATAAGCAAGCTGTGACTGTGTCCATTTGGAGTGGACTTATTAATGGCAGATTCACAAGAGCTGTTTTGCCATAAAAGGGAATCAGTTCTTAAAATTCCATTTCCCAAAGACTAAAAGAAACAGAATTGGTAAGACACTCCCTAAGGTACACAGTACTTTCCCTCCCCTGCCATGCCCTCATTCCAAAGGGAAGCATTTTCCCACTAGATAAAATAATTAAAAACATTCTCAAAGTACAAAGCACAATGTTTATGGATTTGACGTGAACCTGTTCTCAGGAAAATATCAATTTATTGTAGCTATGAAATGATCATATTTGGGATGTAATTGCAGCTGTTGATAAATGAAAATAAATAAAGCGTAGGACAGTAACTGTGATTTTTTGTTGTTGTTGCTGTCTACCTCTTTGATTTGTTAACCACCTTCAGGGACTAATCCTTTAAAAGACACAATGCAACAGCCCAAACGAAGTTGTTGGTTATTTCTGAACTGGAAAACTTACATCCCGAATCCTGTCTAGGTAAATTAGCTTTCCAGCACAGGGCATTTCCTTTTAGGAGACTCCTTGGGAGGAGCCTTGGGGAATTGACTAACTTTTTAATGGTTCACTCAGATTAAAAGGAAGGAAATGTGAACTCCTTTGGGGGAGGCCCCACTCTAGGCCGTCTGCATCCTGTAATTCTTCCCAAGTCCGTGAATCATACTTTTAAGACTCTTTTCAAGGGCATTTGTCTTCCTTTAAGAGAAGGCCAAAGCAGAGAAGACAGAGTTTAAAATAGGTCTCCATCAAGGCTTAGCCATAAAAAGAATTGTATGATTCCCCGCCTGTCTTCCAAGAGATACCTCTCTTTTGGATTCCCCCACTCACCATGGACAAAGCGTTGTTAGATAACATTCTTTGGTTTTAGTTTTAAAACGAAGTCTAATGTCATCTAAGTGTCTTTGAGATATAATTCTGTTCTCCTTTTTCCATTGTCCAATGCCTTGAAGTCTGATTTCATGTGTACAGTAAGAAGTTGAAGATCTGAGCCACCGTCACCATATTGTTTGAAGTCTTTTTAGATAAGAAGCTTGCTTTTAAAACAAGAATGTCAGTATAAATAACGTCAACAAAAATTAATATCTATAAAGACCCGGATACTAGTAATAACTATAGCAATAGATGATGATGCACACGATTACATCATTAGATCATTCAAAACTTCGATGGAAGCATAAAGTGAAAACAGCATAGTCTTCACAGGTTTGCTACTATATTTTGTAATGCTTATTACTTAATAAACAAGTTACATTTTACTGGGCATCTAAAGTGCTGACTTCTATGATTTTTAGGGACTTGCCAAGCATGGAAAAGCTCCTCTCAAAATGTAGAAGAATGATTACCCAAGATTAATTTAGATGGTATTCAAAGGACCATTCAAATGATGGTATTTGCAATTCCTTAATCTAAATATCTCTAAGAAACCAACATCTTGAAGGTGTGAAGGTGACTGCTATTGCAACAAATGAAATTAATTTGTGGTAAAAATCATGACCTATGATAGGTGTAGTCTTTATGTGTCCCGCTTAGTGTGTTGCTGCAGACATATTGTTTGATGGAAGTATACTACCTCAGACCCCTGTAGTGGCTGTGTGTACTACACATCTATGTGAATGATGTGTTTCTTCCAACATTTTAATAACTTTAAATTACAAAGCACATTTCCCTTCAAGGTTTTGGACAAGAAGCTGCTTACCAAATCCAGTTGAGAAGGAGAGAGAGAGAGAGAGAGAGAGAGAGAGAGAGAGAGAGAGAGAGAGAGAGAGAGAGAGAGAGAGAGAAGAGAATACAGACCAGTAAAGAGAATATTTGCATTCTTCATTTACCCCTGCCCTAGTTTGAGGAGATTCCAGTTCTAGGCAGCCATACAGATATCCTCATTAGCTCAGGACTTACTTTTTGCTGAATATGATCAATTCAAAAGTCAAATACAAAAAAAAAACCCATAGTGATTGCATTCTACTCTGACAAACGTGAAAGTATTTATGGGACTATGGGTAAGTCCCATCTGGTTTCTCTAAGTATCTTCCAAATCAAAGGAGAACCCAGAGCCTGTCTTCCTTTATTCTAAGTAGTTCGTTGCCACGGAGGGATGCATGATTCTTTAGAATAAGAAGACAGTAAAATGTTTCAAAGACAAGTGTGAATTCACTTCCAGGTCCAAAGAAAGAGTTTATTGATCACATTGGTTTCCACTTGGACGTTGCATTTAAGCCCAGAATATTTACCTCAATTGGCTTGTTACTGTTACTTACATCAAGTAGGCCCCTGACTCGTGGTGATTTCATGCACAGCAAAATGCCAGATTATAGACTGGATCATTGTCATCGATATAAGGTTTTCTTGGCTGATTATTAGGAGTAGATCATCTGACCTTCCTTTCCAGTCTGTTCTAGTTTTACATTTCTGCTGACACCTAGTCCACGTAAGACCAACACATAAGTGTCATTGACAGGCAGGGGGTGGTTACACATGAGGGGCACTGGAAATTCAACCACAGAATTATCAATATACTAAGATATCATTAACATGCAGAAACAAGATATGTTTTCTATAGGAGATTTGGGGATAATAAAGTGGATTAAAAGACTGGTGATCTTAGCTATACCATTGACTCAGAATCAGTGTCTCATTCAAACAAAAATTGTGGCTATTTATGTAAAGTCGTGCTATTTCCAATTGCTTCATGTGTATAAGAAAGCTAGAGCATGAAAAAGAAGACTAAAGAATCATTGATTTATTTGATTTAGAGAGTTGATGAATATAACAGAGGAATGAACAAATCTGCCTCGCAGAAGTCTCATCAGAATGTTCCTTAGAAGCAAGAACAGCAATATGCCATCTTGCTTGCTTTGGGTAGATCCCTAGGAGAGATCAATCCCTGGAGGCCCTCGTGTTTGATAAAATAAGCAGCGAGTGAAAAAGATGCCACAACACGGAGCAAAATCCTTCTGTGAGCTATGGGATCCACGTGACTCAAAATTGATAGCATAGGACTTAACAAGCATAGCTATTTAATTTATAGATATCTTTTTGATCTTTCAAATTTCTTAATTCCCTCTTTCAATATATTCTGTGCTCTGGCAAGCGATTTCCTTCCTTTGCACACTTGCATTGGCATAAAACAATGTTACATGAGTTGTTGATAAAACAAATCCATAGAAACAAAGCCCATTGTCACAAACTACACCCTATGGGACAGGGTAGAAGGGTCCTCAGAGTTTCTGAGCCTGTAACTCTCTAAGCCGCGGTTCTCAACCTATGGGTCGTGACCCCTTTGAGGCTCAAACAGCCCTTCCACAGGTCTCGCTCAGATTCATCACAGCAGCAAAATGACAGTTATGAAGAAGCAGCAAAAACAATGTTATGTTTGGGGAGGGGGTCAGCACAACATGAGGAATTGTATGAAAGGTTCCCGGCATTAGGAAGGTTGAGAACCACTGCGTAATGGAGTGGAATGTATCGACTTTCGCCCTCAGAGGAACTGGGGGTTTTGAACCATTGATGTTGTTGTTAGCAGCCCAAATAGAAACCATTTCACCACCAGGGCTCCTTGTGACAGGGGAAGTAAATGCCTCAATGATCCAATGTTTTTCTAAAGAAATATGCATGGCTAACATGCACTTAAATCATGTTAAGTAAATATATTTTATAAGGTCTTTAGCTATTTGAACACAATAGTACAGATTTTTTAAAGAAATAGAATTTTATTTAAATCATGGTGAGGTACATAGTTAATAATGTCTCTCTTAAAAATTTACATTTAAATCTTTTTTTAAGATTTACAATCACAGTCAAAAGCCTCAATGGAAGATTTGTATTTTCGTGAAGTAGGTTTGTTTAAAGTGGCAGATGAGAGGTCCTCCATTTCTTCAGTAATATGTGCATCTGTCATGGTTTTCTCTCTCTTTTTTTTAAAAAATGAATATGCAATCCATCTGCCATGGTCTTGACACGAACCTTAAATATTATGTGTTGATTAAAAGAGAGCCTTGACTATTTCTGTTATTGAACCTCAGTTTCCTTTTCTGTATGGTGGTTCTGAGAGCAATGGTTATTCAGACCTCAATTCCATTCCTGAGCAATGCTCTCCTGGACAGTCACCACCATGCATTAGTTGCATGCTGCTAAGATGCTCAGCAAGTTTTAACAGAATTTCTGATTTAAGATGGAGTAGGAAGAAAGGTCTGGTAATCAGTTTCCCAAAATGACCCACTGAAGACCTTATGAATCACGATGTTCTGATCTGCAACCATTCATGGGAATGTCTCTGCATTAGGTGGCATTTCATTCCACTGTGAACAGGGTCACCGTGATTCAAGACTGACATGATGCTAGCTAACAGCAACAGAAGTGGCAATAATCATAACCCTTTCTCGGAGCAGATGGGTTGATCAAAGGAATCAGGTCAGTCAACCTGCTAGAGGCCTGTGTAGCTTCTGCCTCTTCAACAGAAATGGCAAGTTTAACAGAGGTCGGCTAGTTAATTTGATCATATATTGCTTACAGGTTAAATCAGGTTAGTGTGTGACGGTTTTAAAACTATGCTTCGAGCACTTGAGAAGTTTTAGTAGAAGAAGACAGCGCTCCTTGTAGGTTGTTTGTTTAATTCTGGGCGGAAAAGTAAGACATATGAGAGCAAGAATGGAAAATATCACAAAGGCTTTGTCGATGAAATAACAGAAAGCCACGAAGAAAAGCAGGAAAAGGGATGGAAAAGAAAGAAGAGAGAAAGAAATTTAAGTCTGCGGTTACCCACATTAAAATATTTCCCAGTGCTTAAGAATGTGTGAAAGAAAAGATGCCACAGGCAAATTCTCATATTCTAAAACTCCAATGCAATTGTATGAAAGCATAAATTTGAATCTAAATTATTGGGGATAAAACATCCAGTTATCTAATATTTTTATTTAAAGCTTATATCTATATAAATCTGTTATATTACACATATCCATATTATAAAGATTATATATAAATATTTTATTACTTATGCATAAAACATGATTTGTTAGAAGATTTAAACTACGGCTTTTTTCAGGTATCACTGAGCCTTGATTGGACTGCGTATTGGCTTTCTGACAAGGTTTGGAATGAAGCCATTTTTATTAATTTAGTTATTTTTGCTGATATAAAAGGCCGTCTATCATGTTAATGATGTATCGGTCTGCGGTCCCACCGAACAATAATTACAAAATGTTCCTAATAGTAAATCATTTGTCACAATCACAGCTCAGTACAACAACCTTTTGTTGAACACTGGAAGACATTATCTGAATAGCAATACACCTTTATGGGAGCCGATTAGAGGGCACCTCATCTCATAGCAAGCCATCGGCAAAGACCACGGAGTTTCTGGTCTGAGCTGTCCTTCTCAAAAATTCAACTTCAGAAGGGACACTGTGCGCTGCAGCTTTCCTTCTGTATCAGCCACTCTGTGGCAAGCAGCCCAGGACATTCTACCGTGTGGGTATTAGATGATGTTCCACAAAAACCACAGCGAGAAAATGCCCAAAAAAGTGGAAAAGCAAACTGATCAGAAGAGGAAATTAACTTTTTTCACTTTCTCCTAATTCTTAGCAAGCACCGGACACAGAAACGGATAAAATGTTGAAAATTATAAATTGAGGTTAACAAAAGGGTATCAATATCAGAATTAAGTGCACGTTTTATCTTCTTTATAGCGATTTGCAGTGTGATTTCAGTTTTTCTTAGGCAGTGTTTATGTGTTCAGTAAATACATATATTCATTCAGTGCTCTGAGTCCGGAACAATATTAAACACAATACAAATTAATTTCTTTCACAGTTTCAAAGATGTTGATATTGGCTTCCTTGTAGAGATAAGGAGAGTGAGACACTGCTCGAGTCAGAAAGCTGTAAGCCGTGAAGCTAATGAGCTTACAACGTGTCTTAACGGGGGCACAAATGAGATTTCTTAGATCTGACCATTCTCCAACCCTCACCAGATAGAGACCCTTCAGGGATAGAGATTTACGTCCTTTGTTAAGTCCATCTTCTCATTGATTTTTCGTGGAATTATGCCAGCCACACTAGTTTGGAAACAGTAACCGCATTTCATCGAGAAGGAAATCCAACTTTTAAAGAGGGAAAGCAACATTTCAATACATGCCTTTTGGCATGAGCCCGTACTATTTTACGAGGCTGACTTAACATCTCTAAGTGCTAACTGAAAGATTGGAGGTTTGAGTTCACCCACAGACACCGTATGGAACCCCGGGAGTGCAGTGGGCAAAGCGTTGGAAGCGAACACAGCAATATTTCAAACCCACCAGTCTATGAGCTATTTGGTCCCGTAAAGATTTATAGCCTCAGCTATAGCTACAGATAGAGTTGCTATGAGTCTGAATCAATTCTCTAACAATGGATTTGGGTTTTATTTTATAAGCACCTTGAAAGAAAGGCTTGGCTGTCTACTTCCCCAAAGTCATTAGAAAAACCATGGAACACGGTTCTCTGCTGACACACATAGGTTCGCTCAGAGTCCCGATTAACAGTCCACTAGAAGCTTCACTGTGTGGTAGGGATGCACGGATGTGCTTGAGTAACTAGTTTTTGTAATAATGTGATCCAGCTACTCCCAGCGCATAGAATTTGTGGGAAAAGAGGGGGGGGGGGAATCATTGTTAGGGTATGTTCTTCTAAATCTCCTTTTCTGTAAATGTGAATTCTGGGAGAGAAATGTTATAGACGATCGACTAAAGTAACTGTAAATACAATAGAAGATTCTAGAACGCTTGTTCATTAAGCAGGGTGATCTGAAAAGAGTTTGAACGTGCATTTAACTGTGTCTGTTTGTGGGTACACGATGCCCTGAGGATGAAGCGGTTTCAGAGGTCATCCTGTACAATGAGGCACACGTCAACAATGGACATCGATCTGGAACGACATGGGACAGAGAATCATGCACAGAGCAAAATGTCGGCGTGCATTCCACTCCCTCGTGTTTGAGAAAGCCAGAGATGGAGCTCTTGCATTTGGATTGTCAGACGTGAAGGTTAACCCTTCAAGCAGCCATAAATTGGCATAACTTTAAGGTGCCTCATCACGCCAGATGTTTATCATTTCAGATCCTGCGGGAAGCAGCCAGGAACTCCAACAGTCGGGTTCTGCTTGCCTTTCCACGACCACACTCACCAGTGGAGCAAAATGAACATTCTTACAGAAGTTGGACCGGCATTGTGAATAACCAGGACGCAGCCACTGGCCCAAACGTGAACTTGGTGCACCAGCCATGGAGTCTTTGCCCATCCCATGCAGCCTCTTTTCCTCACCCTCACAAGATAAGCTCTCTGTAGAACGCACGGCTGCTTCTGGAAAGAACCAGGTTCAAACATGCAGCCCTCCTGCACCCAGCACTGCTCTTCCAAAGGGGAAGATGGTCCTTAAAAAAAAAAAAATCAAACGGCTTCGTCTTGCCCCAACCTCACTGTCCCCTACCCCTATGTTCTGTCCAGAAGAAAAATCCCTCAGCCACAATGGTTGTTTTTATTAAATTCTCCTCAATAAAAAGCTCAGGCAGGATTTATTAGGTACTCAGGGCGGACGTTTAGTATTTCACCAGTTATTAAGTGAAAATCAATAGAAAGCAAAGAAAGTGGAAGTCACTGCACTGTTAGCGCACCGTTGTCGCCCAGATATTATGTCGGCTGTCTTGTAGATTCATGACAGACGAAAGAGGCCGGGAGAGAACTTTCTGCTTACATTGCAGGAGCCAAAGTGGGGTTATTCATTAGGGCAGGCAGCCGGCCAGATGGATTTCCAGTTCAGTTTTCCCATTTATCTTTAAAACGCCTGTATCGAGTGAGAAAGAACACTGATATTATGTGATATCAATGGCAGGTTTATGTATCTAAATCAGGATTTATTGTTATTTTGTTCCAAAGACCTTTTTTTCTCAAGAAATACCATTTCACGGGAAGAAAATAATAGCTAAAACCTTGTCAAAGATAACCTTTCGCGCTGCCCGTGCGCCGCTGCCTGTAAAACAAATAGAACCCGGTATATAAATAGTTTTAACCGTATCCTTACAAATCATTTCTTCGGAATATGTTTCCCCATTTCAATATTTTTTTAATGCCGCAAACGGGATTTTGGGTCATCCCGCGTTTCTGGGACGATAAATTTAACTCAAGACCGTCAGCCATTAATTGCTTTTAAAAGCTCTTGCTTGTTTAGGTATCTCCGTGGAATGCTACTTCCCCCCCCCCTTCTTTTTCCCCAAAATGCATTCTTTCCGAAGCCAAGGGATCAAGCTCTTGTTGTGTGCTCTCCGGCGTTAGACTCTCAAACGGATCGGTGTCTGTATCCAGTCCACAGGCAGTGGGTTGGGGTTGGAGTTTTAGACTTGATCAGATAGGATCTAAACTCGATCCCGCTATGAAACTTCGGATGGCCAAACACTAGAGTGAAGTCTTGTACACTATTTACAAGGAAAAAAATCTTAAAAAAAATAAGACAGCCTATATATTTTTGTAAAATGTCATCCGTGATGTGCTATGATGGGGAGAAAAATTATATCTGGATTGTTGATGGAAACTGCTGCCAGGAGGAAATGGCGAGCATGTGTATTTTAAAGCGACCTCATTTTTGCAGTGTGTGCTGCCGCTGCTTGGATGATGCAGTCTCCTTCATGTGTAGGGGAAATCGGGGAAATTTCCGTTGGTGCACATGCAGACAAACATTAGGTGACATATAGTTATATAAAGATTAAAATTCACCGTCCAAGTGGCAGCAGGCTTAGAAAGTTCTCTAATCATCAATTTCAGCTTTTTATTCTCCTGGCACAAAAGTGATTTTAAGTTGCTGAATAAGCCCCTAGAAGTATGAAATGGATTATACAATATTTGCTCTGTGATATTTTTCTTTAACTAGGCACATTCTTCAATCAAATGGAAGAGATTGATTTTACTAGGAAGTCCTCCTTTTTTGCCCCCTTTTTGATGTTGACACCCTCTTTTCCTCTTTTAAATTTCTGTTGACAATCCAAATTGCTTTGGCCACATACATTTCCATCCTCAAATAAAAAGATGGGAGAGCCTTCCTAATTTTTCTGCTTCTTCAGAAAAATCAACCTAAACTCCCGTCCATATTTATGCATGCATTTACAATCCTGTTGATGCTGAAGCAATGGAGATGGTGGGTAAAGAACTGCTCAGGGACTACACTGCACAAGTTTGCATCCCCGCTCGGTTACAGGCTGCATTGCTTAGGCACGTTACTGGTGGCCTGCGTCTCTGTTCCCTCACCTGTATAAAGGAGAGCGCAAAGATTGTGTCAACTTTCTGCTAGGGATAAATGGATCAATCCATGCATGCGAAGATCATGGTTTGGTCTTTGGGCGTGTAAACTAAGTTACATAGGTTTTCCTGTTCTGGTGGATTGTTGCTTGTTGAGTTTATAAAATAGGATTTAGTTACCTTGTGGATTTTATCCTCATTGCCATCCAGTGGATTCTGATTCATTATGGTCCCTGGAGGACAGGACGGTGGGTGTCAGAGACTGGAATTCTTTGTGGGCCTAGAGAGCTTGGACTTTCTCCTCCAGATCACCTGGTACATTCTAACTGCTTTGCATCTTGTTAGCAACCCACCATGTAACCACGACACCACCAGGGCTCCTCCAGGTATTGTACAGTCACCTCTTAATCCCTTTGTTTTCTAGTGTATTTGAAAACTATGGAAACATATACATTCTCAAGACTGAGCCATATTTAGGAAGCTTACCTATCCAAAAATTTGTGCTAGAGACATGATTTTTTTAAAATCCCTTCTTGTGGTCTCACATTCAATGTGGAATAATATTACCAATATGACCAGTTTATGGATATTACCACAGTACTGATAAATTAATAGCTGTAGTTGGTAAAGTAGTCATGAGGCCTAATATCTGATCAGAGACCTATTAATAGACATCATATTTTATTGAAAGCAATGTTTATTTCACTACCTAAACGTGCCATCATTATCACCTACAGATATGGAAGGGGAAAAAAAAGAAACTGCTAATTAATATGGCATGGGTAGTCCGAAAACTGAGACATTAGCCAAGCAAACTCAGAGTGGGTGACTGAGATTCCCTGCCCATATGCATCATGCCCTCTGAAAACTTTCCATACTCTTACTTGGGTGTTCCAGCATTAAAATCCACCAACTCTTCATATTGCTTTCCCTTTCGGAACCTTAGGCTCCTTGGTTATAGAGCGGGTATCGTGTTCCTTCTCTGTGCGGACAGTGGGTTCCTCATTCGACACCGCCACCCCCTGCAGAAAGGTGAGGCTTTCTACTCCTGTGATGACTTACACTCTCGGAAATGCACAGGGGCTGTTCGACTCTGTTCTCCGGGTTCTCATGAGCTGGAACCAACGCAATGTCAACGAATTCATTTTATTTTTCAGTTTTTGTGTTTTTAATTCACCATAAAACAGAGACTGAAGTAAGCTTATAGAACTCATTTATTAAAAGAAAACAGCAAGGTAGTGAATAAGGCTGATGGGGGAAAGGGAATAAGTTGAAAGCACATTCCTATTATGAAAAAGTGACTACTGTTTCATCCAGTACCTATTCTCAGCTATTGCCACCTTATTTCACCCACTGTGTGAGCGCCAGCCCTGCATCGTTCCGCTCCCTCTCACTATCGGTGAGATCCATGTAACCTGGGTGACAAGCACAGCCCACTGATGGGTTCAGATAGGATCCCTGGTGGCACACAGCCTTAGTCGTTTGGCTGCTAATCGCAAGGCCAGCAGTTTGAACCACTTGCTCTTCTGCAATAGAAAGAGGAGGCCTCCTGCTCTTGGGAAGATTTTAGCCTCAGAAACCCTATACAGGGCCACTAAGGGTCAGGATCAGCATCAACTCTGTGGCAGTGGTTGTTTATTTTTTTTTTAAATGTGTTAACTGTGATAGATCATGCATGCGAGGCACTTAGAATAGTGTCCAGTAAATGTGCAATGAATGTGTTTACTATTAGTTGCTCTTTACAGGCACACAATGATGCTGATCAATACTGAAGCCTACTCCCTGACCTCACTGAGCTTCTGATTGATTAGAAAATTCAGATAAACATACAGCCCATGGCCACATGGTAGACTCTTGAAGAGCTGACTCATATCGAAGAGCGGGGAGGTGGTGGGGAATGGATTTCCACGTGGAACTGATATCTAAGCTGAGCACCTACGAATGAAGCTGAATGTGAAGATCACTGTCGACCAGCCACGTCTAATAAAACTCTAGGCGGTCATAGGAATAGTTTTGTGCTGCCCAGACCTTTATGGTCACCGCGAGCTCTAGATGGCTTTGCCTACTCAGTGATTGAGATATGGCGAGTGCACCAGGAAGCACATTGCTTAATTTACTTAATTTGAAATATTTAAATTTTATTTTAAACAACCACACAACCCTATCCATTAAGATACTGGGCAGCCCTCCTCTAAACAGAGAAAGAGACCAAACAAACCAACAACAACAATATGTGCAAAGATCAGAGGCGAGTTCATACATATATGCCGGAGGTCTAATTTTTCCAAAAGTGAATTCATCCAGGGACTTTGAGAAAATAGCTTTATCAGGTCCATCTGACTCACTGCCATGAAGTCAAGGTTGACTCACAGTGACTGCTCTGGGTTTCTGAGAGTGTAATGTTTTTCAGGAGTAGAAAACCCAGTCTTTGTCTCACAGAGTTGCTAGTGGTTTTGAACTGCTGACCATGTGGATCACAGCCCAGCCTAACGTATAACCACTACACCATCAGAGCTCCATCATCAGTATATATAGAATACTGAAAAACCTCTGCTAAGCCACTGGACCATACCACGAAAAAGCATGACATAATGAGATTTTCATTTTACTAAAACCACCTTCACCAGAGTTCACAAGACTTTATTTATACTTTACAATCTTCCTGATTTGATCTCAGTTAGTCTGATGTATTTATCATCTAGCTTTCAGCTCTGCAACTATGCGCTGACTGCTGGTCCCACCCCGACTGGAGAGCCTTCACATACTACTGGTGCTGAGACGACTCAGTCCTCAGGAAGTTTTCATAAATCAATTTGGGAAATGGCAGCAGGTTACTTCCGAAGCAATGTTTAAGAATAGTTTTCCTAAATGTGAACTGCTTTAGAGACACCAATCCATCCTGTCGTGGCCCCACAGGCTGCTCACCGCTCCTCGAACATTAGTTATCTCCTGGTGCGACCGCTGGTGAGGGTGCTGAGCTCCTCCGTGCAGCCGGGAGAAGTGATGAAGGATCAATCAGCCTCACATGGCTTCACAAGTACTTCCTTTCACACGCACATTCATATCCCTGCCCTCCAGCTTTTATGAAGAACCTTTGTGTTAGACAAGGGTATGCACAGCAACATGCTGACAGTCTGTAGCTGCTGTCTGGACGGCTCCCCTTCAGTTCTCAGTAGATAAACGATGGCATTCCTCTCAAGTGGACAGCAAAAGGAGCGTGTCTCCTCCACCCTAGTCCAGACCCTGGTCTTTCTGAAACACACACACACACACACACACATTTAACTCAGCAATTCCTTTCTCAATAAGCACATTTCAAAAGACCATACGAATAACTGATTTAATTAGATCAAGTCATTTTGTTCCCTTATCCTTTTTTGGGGCGTGGGAGGGGGGAGTTATTCATAAAAATCACAAAAACAAAGAAGGCAAGGAATTCAAATGCTGCTCTAATTTAATTACACACAGGCACCGTCAGACGCTAATGTAAATATTCTGGTGAGGAGGCCTAAGACACTGGAAGTAATTACTTAAGGACTCCCTTTCAAAGAATCTCTCCCTTTTTTATTAAATGCCTTTTAACATTAGCACTTTCTTCCTGACAAATTAAATGAAATTTCATTACACTCTGAGACTTAATGGCATGAGGCTCCCACCGAGGTGTGAGTTAACCCTCTCTGGACAGCTGACAAGAGCTCCTTCCCCCAGTCCTTCCTTCAAGAAGCTGTTGCCCCGACCAAGCAGAGAGAGTAGTTCGCTAACAATCAAGGTCTCTCCCCCAGAGCAGCCAGAATTTTTCGTGTTTTGTGTGTTTTCTCAGCTGCAATCCTTACAAAATGTTAAGAAACCACTCTTAGTGTTATTTTCCTGTGTTCTCAGGTTCAGAGTTCAAATGAAAAATCTATCAGCATCGACGAAGCCTCTAAGTAGCAGCAATGACAAAAACCGTGGCAAATGGTTATGCAGGACTTGTTAAATATCAGATACTCCTTGAGGCAATGTTATGATATGATAGAATCGTATCATTCTATGCTGTGATGTTTACATTTCCTTTTGTTAAGAAAATATTATATTTATATTACATTATATTAGATATTATGCTATTTTCATATAATAATGTTCTTGTATGAAATGAAAATACAGAGTAGTTAAGCAATTTATCCAGGTTCACACAGCCAAAAGTATCAGAGCAAAACTCAGCCAATCTACCAGTTGCTTTCACTCATTTTATATCAATAGAGTTATTGCGTCCTCATCCATATATGTGCATCTATATATAATTTTCATATGCTTGTTTACATTCGTGCACAGTGGACCACCAAGATATCAAGCAACAAGTCCCAAATTGTATAGCTTATAGACTATGTTCTGATCTCACAATGTTCCAAAATTGTTTCCAAAAATGCTTTTAGTACCGTATATATTTGAGTATAAGCTGAGCTTTTCAGCACATTTTTAATGCGGTTTTTGTGGTAAAACTAGGTGCCTCAGCGGCTATTCGGGTCAGCTTATCCTCGAGTTTATACGGTATTTTAATTCTTGACTGCTCTATTGGGTCCCCAGGAGTCCTTAGGGTGCTGTGGGCCAGAGGTTGAGCTGACAACCACGAAGTGAACATGATGATGGTGCTGACTCTCATGAAGATGTGCAATCTCAGAAACCCTAAGGAGCAGATCTGCCTTGTCCTATGGGGTCGTTATTCATTAGAATCCATTTGATGGCAGCGGGTTAGGTTTTCTTATTGGATCCTAAAGAACTCCGGAGGCCCTGTGGGCTAATCCTCGCACTGCAAGCCACAAGTTCAGTGGTTCAAATCCACCAGTTGCTCTGAGGGAGACTACTGAGGATGTTGACTTTCATACAGATCTAGGTTCTCAAACTAACAAGCTACTCTATTCAACATAGAGGTGCTCTGAGGTGGACTGAATTCACTGGCAATGGCCTTGTTTCTTTACTTATTTAAAAATATTTTTCCTAAGGGAAAAACGACCAAGTAACTTAATTTTGGAAAATCAAAGGAAAGAGAGAACAATGACAAGATTGGAGTTCTTTTAAGATTTTTGGAGTCAAACATGTACAGGAAAATTATAGACGAATGACTGAAAACGATATAGCTGAGATTTTTGTTCTACAAATATTACTAGCTGACTAAAAATTCTACTCTTTTCTCACTGCTGTGGAGTCCAAGGCAACCCATAGTGACCCGGGAGTACAGGGCAGCTCTGCCCCTGTTGGGGTCTCAGCCCCAAGAGTACCTTTAATGGAGTCACGTGCCTCCTCTTTCTCCCATGGAGAAGCCGGTGGATTTGAATGACCAGCTTTGTCTTAGCAGCCCAATGCATTTTAATGACGGTCCAATAAAACCAAAGTCACCACCACCCAGTCAACGCTGACTCATAGCGACCTTGTAGGGCAGGATAGAGTTGTCCTTGTGACTGTTACTGTTTATGGGAGTAGCAAGCCTTGTCTTTCTCCCACAGAGCGGCTGGGCCTTTCCAACTGCTGACCTTGGGGGATTTTATTGTTAAAGTAGAAAGTGAAGAAACCTTTACAAAATGCATCTTGAGATTAGCTGTTCTCTTTGGACTGAGGCATTTGTGGTTAAGAAATGTGCAAGAGGAACATTGAGCTAAGTTTAAAGCTAATACGAATAGCTTAAAGGCGGACTCCCTTGACCCCCTCCTTCACCAGCGGCCAGTTGCCTGCGGGTGTCTTCTCCAATGCATGGTGACTCCTGTGTGTCAGAAGAGACCTGGTGCCCATAGGGTTGTTGGTCGCACATTATTATAAAGAAGAACATCACAGCTTTGAGTTGCCTCTGTGTGAACCCAAACGGCAGTGGGGCAATATAGTTGTGTGTACCAGCCAGGGACTCCACTTAAACCCCTCACATTTCTCTACTGCACACACAGAGGCCTGGTGGCATGTGGTCACACAATGGACCGTGGTCCACAGGAAAGCAGGTCGAAACCGCCAGGCAGTGCTGTGGGAGAAAGACGGGGCTTTCTATTCCTGTAAACAGTTGCACAGTAGGGACCTCATGGGGGCAGGTTCATCGACTCGATGGCAGCAAGATCTTATTTCAAAGAAGGGATCCTTTATTTTACCCATGAAACTTTTCTTCTCCTGTGGCTTAAATCCATTTGTTTTCCGTGTTTAACTTTAGCCTTCTTGTTACTATAATTTGGGGTTTCATTTCATCCTATCTTTCATGGTTGGCACACATTCTAAAGTTTGAACTATACAGACATAGGATGAGAGTACATTCTCTCTGGTCAGTTTTCAGGGATTTGCAAGCCAATATTTAATGAGGATGCTTTCTGGTTTTGTTTCCCTTCTCTCCCTGAGACCCAGTAATGTTTTCTCTTTGGATGAAGCTGCTTTCTCCAGGCTGACTCCATTTCCTGTCCACATCACCCACCAGTAGCTTGAATTTTCCAGCATCATGGCCCATCTCACTAACAGGCTGTCCTTCTAAAGATTTCTGGCTACGTGGAAGAAAAATGATCTGTTCAAAGTTCAGAAGACAAATGTTGCCTAGAGTTTTTCTCTCTTTTCCCTCCTCTTGGTTGTCTTAAACATCTGTAGTTTTAGCGATCAGTGTGTCGGTGTTTGGAAAGAAGTAAAGATCTGAATGTATTTTGGTGCCGTTGTCAAATTTTGAGGTGCTAGATCACTTGCTTTCCTCTTGTGAGGTCCAGGTAAAAGTTCATTCCCTCCATGGCCAGTTGCTTCTGACAAACAAAAGTCAAGGACCCAAAATAAGTTTTTTATCTCAAAAATGTGAACTATCCCAGAACAAACACGAAAAAGCACAGCTGCCAAATTCCACAAATAAAGAGAGCTGGAGGTTGAGAGAGCTTACTATCTCTCTGGGGAGGAATGGGTAAAGTTTGGCCAGCTGCCCTTAAGGCCTACAGGGACTTTCAATCCTATTGCAGTGTCTTAGTGGATGTGAATTTCAAGGTTACACCTGGGTGTTCAAGGGCAGGGCCAAGTGTAATCGGCACTTAGATCATAGATTAATCTTATTTGCCATCTATGAGGTTTGATTCTTCTTCCCTCTCTCCCTCCCTAAAGCCAGGATTATTGGGATAGTTTAAGATAATGGATTCTAAGGGAAGAAAGGTCAGGCAGGCATGGAGATTTGGAACCTTAAGATAATATGATTAATCTAAAAGCTTCTTCCTTCAAGGGGAGGGCAGCACAATTCATATGTGTAATTGAGAGAGGAGACTTGAAAGACTGAAGAAGAACAACAGAAAAGGGAGAGCAAAGAACTGCGTCCTTGTCAACAACTGCAATTAATTATCATTGTCAGGATGATCTTTCATTAGTTTTCACACTAATAAGATAGATGTGCCTCATGCCTGAAGCTGATAAAACCTTATTGCTGAACTTGATAAGAAGATGTCAGTATGTCAGCATGATGGTCTCTATTTTATTTTTCTAATTTTTCAGCATGAAATGACTAAGTAAATATTGTAAAAAAGTAACTATATTTAGGCTGTTGGCAACATGCAATGCCGGGAAAAGCTGATAGTATATTTGGTATCAATATGAATGCTAAGTAAATGTTCATCAGTTTTAATTGCTACTTAAACATGTGTGCACTTTGGGTATTTAATGCATATTGTTGAGTCCTATTACTTTCAGATAATTTCGCTAAAGAACCAATGTGGAGAGGTAGATAGAAGGAACTCCAGGCTAATATTGAGTTAGTAATTATCTTGCATTAAGAGTGATGCACACATCCAGAAAAGAAACCATCAGTCTTTGTTCATCCTCAAAGACAGTGGATGTTAAAGGCAAATGTCAGTTTTCTTCTTCCTAAATTTTTCTAAAATTTATTTTGACTAAATTGTTTTTTATCCTTGTAGCTAGCTCCACTGTTATCTTGAATTTGTGGAGTTTTTACACACATATCACCTTGTTCGAAGCTTGTGTCTCCTATCTTTCAATCTATAATAGAATATATATATATATAATTTCCATTGAACTCAGTGTAATCTGTTCTCAACACTTCTTTAAGCCAGAAAAAAAAGCATGCCCTACTGTGTTGTTTAAGAACATTCATAAGGCAGAAGGGGCGCCCTTAGGGAGACTGACTCTGTCTCATGGGTTAGATTTGTGAGTTTCCACAGAGCCATATCAAATTTTAACGCATTTTATCAAGTTTTTTGTTTGCTTGCTTGCTTTTATTTCTTTGTAACCATTGAAACTCTGCTCATTCATAAGACCCAAGTATATACAAGGTAGTCCTTGGTTAACCAAAATGAGCAGGTACAACAGAGGAAGTCATCTGGAATTACAAGACCCAACATGAGAAGTAAATTTGAAATGTGCCTGCTTAATACAACCTGTGAGATAATACTATATCCCTATTACCAGTCATTGAAAAAAATCTCAAGATTTTGAAGAGTACTAAAATGATATCAAATATTAGTTCTCAACAAGAAGCATGTATAGTCTAGCCTGAAAATCAGTGAAAATATGAGTGGAATTACTGACATTCAAATAGAGCTGGCATGAAATGACCTTGAGATAAAGCACTGGGAAGCACTAGCAAATTGACATTGAACTTATGGAAAAATCAGACATTCCCTCTGGGAAATTCTCCTAAAATTTTGAAACGTCTTATTAAATGATGCTCAAATTTATTGACTTCTCAACTTGAAAAGATATTAATCGATCGCTAATTCATTCTGTAGGGGGGCCCGGGGAAAATTACTTTCTCATTCTCTAATATCAAATTTAAATATCAAAATCCCCTTACTTAAAAAATATGTAAAATGGAACACTTGGGAGTAAAATAGGACAAAATATACGCATTCCAATACTTAATGGAGAGACGTTAGTCATTTCCTGACCAGTTGCCAAAAAAATATTGAGATTGAATTATTCTAAAGCCCCACGACATAGGTTCATAAATGCTTTGTTTGATTGTAGCATTCAATAATTGGAAAGGGAGAGATAACGAACACCAGTCCCTTGCTCTGATCTTTTCAGAACAAACATTGCCAGCCAGAAAACAAACCGAAGCAAACCCCCCAAACACCAGTTTTAGCTTGATTCTGAGCTACTGAGTTCTGGGAAGGTTTGCTAGATTCCTGCCTATATTACTCCTTTCCAAATGTCATCTCATTCCCACTCTGGTTTTTCCCTATCCCCAGGAAGAGGTGCTAGCAGCTATCAACCCCCATACATCAAAGTTGTACCTAATATACGACGTGTTTATTCTTCCCAGGCATAGGGCATATCACTCAATGACTGACAACAACTCTAAAATGAAGTGGGCCCAAAGTGGGCTGTAATAGTTCTGGGGAGGCTCTCCAGTCAAACATAAGGCAAGTTAATGTGAACTCCTCCTGCACCTTCAGTGTGGAAATGTCAAGTAATAAGCCGAGAGACCCTTAAAATACTGAGCTCTAGATTTTAATAGATTTACATATTACAGTAATAGATTTACATATTACAGCACAGGACATTGTGGTTGCTCTAACAGCAAGTGTATATGTTTCTAAATTCTACGTTCTCCATTGAAAAATTCATTCATATTGTGACCCGGAAGCACAGCCTAGTCAAGTTTCAAATGCAAAACCGTGCATACATCTCATCCGTGATAATTTCATTTTAAAGCTTGAAATAAAGCAAAGAATCAGGGATCATGTATATGAATTACCAGAATCTATATAGAGTCAGAATGTGTGTCTGCGTGTGTCTAGGAGTTGTAAAGAGAAGGAGGTAGCATAAAAGATTAATGAAGAGCATATAAACATGACAGTATAGAGTGAGACCAAATTTTTATGTTTTTCATATTTTGACTTATCTCACCCCATCACAGTGGATGAAAAGGTCCCGAGACAGTATTGATAGACAATAATTAATGTGCTTTAAGGGATTTATAAAAGTCGACTCATACGGCTGTCTAATGCTTAAAAATATCAGGTCCAAAGATGTCTCCAAGAAACCACCTGCTTTATGGGAGTAAATGGCTACAGGACCCTTAGGACATGTTGTGCATGATTCCCAGCTTACTTTCATAAAAATCCTTTGTTCTCTGGTTACGTTTGATACGACTTTTCTACAGCCAAAGTCTGTCAAAGTAACCAGGTCAGTAAGCAGAACCCAAAGCTACACAGTCGGACAGGGACCGCCCCAGACATACGCACATTCTGAGCCGTCTGTCGGAGACTATCAAAGACCCGAGTACCGTGTTGAAAACCAGCAATACAAATCATCACAGAACAAGTATGTTTTTGGTTGTTGTTGGTTTCTGTGCTGCCGGAAGGTCCTGGGAGAGTTATTTGTTTCAAATGTCTCCAGTCAGTTTAGTAGAAAAGTGCGATGTAAACTTTCCGAGTAAAAATAAAATAATGTGTCTCTTGTAAGAGAGTGAGTAGAATTTTAAAACTCAAGTAATTTTCAGGAGGAATCAAAAAGACTGGTGGGACATAGTTTGTTTTTAAAAAAGTAAAGAAAAAGAAAGGTCGACAAACTATGCCACAAGATTTCAGTATTTTTTATTTTTTTTCTCCCTTTTGTGTTTTTTTTTCCTGCTCTGGTGCACTCAGAACCATTGGTCCCTAGATCAAGTATGAAATCAATAGAAGAAAAATGGAATATCTAAGACTATCTTTCCAAAGAGTGGTATAAATATATAAAAACAAAACAGAAATTGGAAGGAAATATGTCCAATTTCAGATGATTTATAGTTTCTGTTCTTTTTTAGATTGTAAGCTTTACAGGTAAAATTAAAATCTTCGATATCATTATTTGTGAAATTCAAAGCAAACCTCACCTTACTAAGAGTTTTAGCAACGAGGTGGTTTCAGTATTGTAGACGTGGGTTTACTTTACTTGTGTCTCAACTGCGTGCGCTTGTGTTTTAGTTGTGCTTTGAGTCAGCAGCCGTCTTCCTTCACTAGACCGAGGTACATTTTTCTTCACTAGGAAGATATTTCCATGTCCTGCGAGTTACAGAGCCTAGCCCAGAGAAAAAGAAGGAAAAATAGACAAAAACCAACAAAACTAGACATTTTAAAGTGTACGTTGTAATGCAAGTTCTCGTTATCTTTCTCTAATTCAGCCTTATAAGCTGCAATAAGTACATAAATCCTTCTGCACTGACATCGGTTTCATCATGGGTTCTTTGTGCTTTTATTACTTGTATTAATTTTGGTCCAATTATTATAGGAACAAATTCCGCTTTTATATCTATAAACACTTTCCTTATTTAAAAAAATTATTTAATTTCTTCAAACGTCTGTCTGACAGAGAAAAAATGTCAAATATTTATGTTTTTAAACCAAAAATCATCACCTTGCATGTGATTAATTTCTAAAAATTTAGAACACCATAAAAATAAAAGAACCAAAAATGTTTCCAATATAAAAAGTGTTTAATGTATCACTGCAGCTTTATTATATGAATATAATAATATGATATCCATCAGCTGTCTAAGATGTTGTGTTGCCAACATGTGATTCCAGAATGTTCTAATGAAGTGAAATTCTAAAATTGAGAGTTGAAAAGAAGCTGGGAAGACTTCTCTGATGAATAGACATAAAATCCTGGTGCTGGACACTAGATAGCTATAAAAAACAAAAGATGTTACTACCTGCAAGCTCTACGTAGGGGTAAAAGGCAGCCAGAATCTCAGCTGACCTCTCAAAAGGAGAAGGAACACACACACCTTACAGACCCTCCCATCTCTAACGCATTTTAAATGAAACTTTATCCAAAATTGTCGCCAATGATTGGCTGTGCACTGAAAGGGATGGGGAGGATGGGGTGCGAGATGAACAGTTACAGATGTTTTTATTCCAGGACAAAATTATTCCTGTCATTATTTCTGTATGCACACAAACAGGAGATTTGCTTTTAATAGAGAGATAGAGCATTTCAACTGTATATATTTTTTAAATCAGTTACTCTTTGCAAGTAAAGCTTTATTACTTCTGAGTTCTTGACAGGCACTTGAAGAAAGGTCACATAATAAACTGTGCTTATTTCTCATTGCAGAAAAACAATAAGTCATCTCTACATCCATTATTTACCAAATTGTCTCCATTTTTCACCTGCTGAGTTTTCAGCAATAAAGATAAATAATATTATAAAACTAGCTTAGATATTTTCAAAATGATTCAGAATTCGACAATGAGTTAGTCATCTGGGGTGGAAAATAGTAATGGACCTAGGAAGACTTTGCTATTCAAGGCATTTGGCTAAAATGCAATTTTTTACTGGACAATCCATCTGCAACCACAAGTATAAACCAGGAAGAAATTGCTTTAAATACAGTCAATGATGCAATATAATTTCAGTATGCCTTTTCATTTTAATAAAATTACATTTTTATAGTTATATTTCTACAGGTAAATGAGTATTTCCTTTTCCAAAGCCTCCTCCCCATTCACAAATCTTTCTTTATTAGCTGTTGGCCTGATTATATGTCTTTGTTAGCTAGCGAAGAAACATGTTTTAAAGTCCTGGCAAAGACAGAACATATTTCAATGTGCTTCTTCACCATTAGAATACAATGATGGCTGAGGTTCTGGGCTACAAGGCAAGATTATTGGTCAATGCTTCCATGCACATATGCACTGATCTGTTAATGTAATCTCTCAGTGCCTCTGTGACTTAAAACAAAAACTTAAAAACAAATCTATTGGCATGGAATCAATTTTAACTCATAGGGACCCTATATAGAAATTCTGAGGAGCAGTTGTGAAGCTGACCTTGTGGTTTGGCAGTTCAAGGTGTAATCCACTACACCACCAGCAGTCCAGTCAACGACTTCAGCCACAAGAACTTGTGGCAGTGCTATGTATTTTATTGTTCCCATTTCTCTATTTAAGGTGATGGGGTGGACAGGAGAAATGATCCAATAGTACATACATTGTCTAAGTCCACATTGAAAAAAAACAGATTAAACTGGGATTTGAACATACACCATTCGGATTATGCTCATAACCTACAAAATTAGATATCTCTATCTCTAGCCCCTGCTTTGCGGAGGTGGCTAAGACACTCAGCTGATAATGGTTGGTTTGAGTGCACCCAGAGGAGCTTCACAAAGAGACGTGGAGATGTGTTGTGGAAAAATCAATCATTGAAAGTCCTATGAAGCACAGGTCTACCCTGATAATGGTTGCGGTCCCCATGAATCGTACTTGACTCAACGGCAAATGGTTCTGGTAATGCACTGCACTCTCTGCGTCTCGATGTTTCTGTGTGGTTGGGGTTGGAGAGTGGGACACAATCAAATAATAATATGGGAATAAATAAAGGAGCTTATATATTTTGATTTGTTTGTAAATTTTTCATACGGTCATAAAACAGTGAGAGAATGAATGATGTAATTTGAAACTCATTGAAGATAGAACATATGAGGTGAAACATCGAGAAAAAAGTACATGGCTTGGAAAGAAAAAAGAACACAAGGTGGAAAATCTTAGAGTGGTGTAGATAAGTGGTTGGAAAGAAAGCCACAAAGACACCTTGATGTTTTTCTCCTTCTTCCTCCTCAGAACAGTAATGGAGATGTGTACTGAGACCACCTCTGACCTCCTCGGGCTTCCTGAGTTCCACCAGGCAAGGTCAGACATGCCTCCACATCCCATCCTTCCCTAGACTTATCCTGACAACAATTGTTCCTCCCAGGACACTCTACTTCTGTGCTTGGTTTGATAATTCATTGTTACGGCCAGGTACAACTCACAGGCAAAATTTACAATTATGTGGATTTGTTAGCGAAGTTAATAGGTGACCATGAGTCCGGATCAGTAAACAGTAAGGATGCAGTCACTGGTCAACAGTAACATTGCTCTTCCAACCAACAGCCAAGTCTCTCAACCACACGGACCCTGGACCTCTGCCTCCATCGACCGCAAAGCCCACCTTTCCTTCTGTCTCATAGTTCAACAGTCTTGGAAGTGCTCCTTTGCTCTGTCTCATAGCTTCCTCGTGGTTGCCTCTGTTCTTGGACCAGCTCCTTCGCTCTGCACCACAGTCTCCATGGTACTGCTCTGGTGCCTCTTGTCTCAGCCGCTCCCACTTTAATCAGCGGTCTGGACCATGTTTTTACGATCGTCCTGGGGTTTCTCTGGAAGTCTGAGATGGGTTACAAACACAGGGGAATGGCTTTCATAGAGGTGTGGTTTCTGTCCTTTGGAAGAGTCTAACAAAGGCTTGGTTCACCCCCTCTACTACGGTCAAGACTTAAACTCACCTTAATTCTGTCCATTAGTAAAGCAGAGAACTTCTTCCAAACTTGGATTATAGCAACAGGCATTGAAGCCAGAATGATAATACATTGCAGAAGGAGGACGAGAAGGGCGATGATATTGATGGATATGTTTCAGTGATCCAGCATGAAGTATGAGAAATAGTAAACCCACCCTCCACACACTGTCGTTGAGTCAATGCTGACTCAGAGCCAACCCCTCTGGGGTTCTGATACTGTAACGGTTTACAGGAGTAGAAAGCCCAGTCTTTCAAACTGCTGACGATTTGGATCCCGTGTCTATCACATCAGCACTCCTTGGCTCCTGTGTTAGTGCATAACCACTGCATCACCAGAGCTCCTGAAGAAATACTAGGTCTGAGATGAGGTTGAAGAGACTGAGGAGGGTAGGTTATATAGAACATTCTGGCACCATAAAGGAACTGGGCTTTATTTTAAGAAAAAAAATAAGAATATAGTTAATACATTTAAGTCAGATGCACAGTATTTCATTTACATTTTTAAAAGATGCCACAGGTTCAGAATAGAGAATAGATCAAAAAGTCAAAGAAGCGGGAAACCACAGGATTTGAGGTAGTTATGGAGGCACGCTAAAAGACTTGGAAAATGCGGAGTAGAACCAGAACCAGCAGCTGAATGGAACCAGAGCCAGTATTTTGAATGCAGATCCAGCAGAACAGGGTGGTGAATTTGCAATACAAGTGAGACGCCACTCGCTCCTTGTACTTGCTTAAATAATCCCGGATGCTCATAGCAGAATCTAATTGATCTCAGACCCCCGAGCAATGACATTAATTTGCCTTTGTAGAGGAGCACTGGTGACAAAGAGGTTACACATCTGGGTGCTAACCACAGAGCAGCCATGGGAAACCATGTACTGCTCCTCAGAGAAATACTTTCTATTTCCACAAAGAGTTCATCTCCGACGCTAAAGAGGCAGTTCTCCGTGTTCTGCAGCGTGGCTAGGACTTAAAATCAACTCGCTGGCCATGAGTTTGGTTTTGAGTTTTGCTTTTGTAGAAAATGAAAAAGGAGGGCTCTAAGAAAAAACGTTTCAATAGCAAAAGGTGTGAAATACGCAAAATTCTGTACAAGGATAAACAAAATCATTTTTACTCAAAAATATATAGAATTTTTAAATGAGAAACCATTGGGTGAATTTACCTAAGAACTCATTTTTGAAACTAACTGTCCAGTAGAAAGCGTCCTGTGGATAGCTTTCTGTGCTCATAAATGAGCCCTGGTGGTTTAGTGCAGTGGGAGTTAAGCTGCTAACCAGGAAGTCAGTGGTTCAAATCCACCAGCCACTCGGCAGGAGAAAGATTAGACTGTCTACTCCTGTAAAGACTCAAAGTCTCAGAAGCCCCAAAGAGCAGTTATCCCCTGTGCTATGTATCGGTTCACTATTAGTCTGAATGGACTCAATGATAGTGAGTTTATTATTATTCTTGCTAACAACTAATAAAGTGTTTCTCTCTCAACGCCAAAGCCTGGGAGCATCTACATTATTGATTCCTTTTACTGTACCACTTAGGGTGGTACTCAAGATTTGGTGTTGTTAGTTTCTGTGATAGTTAAGGTCTTTGGGCCAACGTGGAACCTGTAAGAAAATACAGGTGGCGTTTAGCCTGTCAGGTTGCAGATTGATGACCTCCTTTGAAGGTGTGGCTTAGATGCATGATCCTCTAAAGGCCTGCCCACTCTCTCTCTGCCTTCCCCTTCCTGCTGGCCAGGCAATCTGGTAACTGACAGAAACTGTGATTCTTCCATCTTCGGTGGATCCACAGGACTTTGCGTCCAACAGCCTGTGATCCTCTTACATTCCACATCATTACATGTGGCTGCGTGAGTCTGAAGAGAGACTTATGGACGAGTATCAGACTTAGGGATTTCACTTGGACTGGACTGGGACCTTTTCCTGATGTATAACTACTCTTGATATAAAGCTCTTTCTTTCAAATTTGTGAGTGTCACTGGATTTGTTTCTCTAGTCAACCCGGTCTACCACAGTTGCCATTGTTAGGTGCTCTGGATTGTGACTGATGGAGACCCCATCTGAGCACACTAGAACTGCTCCGTATGGTTCCCAATGATTGACTTCTTGAAAGAAGAGAGCCAGTACCTTTGGGTTTATTCAAAGTGCCAACATTGGGATAATACGTACTAATAACATGTTTCTGTAAGACTGAAATCAATCAATTTCCCTGAAAATTCATCTAAATGCATTCAAGCTTCCCTAAACTCATGAAGCATATCATGTAATCATGACATATTCCAAGTATTTATCATAGGAATTATGTATAGGATATGGTGTAAAAGTTAATTAGCAAAATCTTAGTTACTGTAGTTAGAGAAGTATAATTTAATGAAGTTTTTAAAATAAATAAACCAAAGTTATAGTAGTGTACCTATCTCTTTTTTAAGATGAAACAAAATATACAACATAAATAATGAATTGAAAAAAATAGACGTAGTTATTCAAATAAAAAGATGAATCTTTTCATCTGTATAAAACTTAAATTCTAACGCTCTTGGTGTGTGGCTTACAGTAGGAGCCTTAAGCTCATTTTAAGTCTAGGCATAGATTCAGACACCCTTTGAGACCTCTCTCTCCTTGACTAGTAACATGGCAGCTTCAGCCTCAGACAGAGTGTGTTTGAATGTAAATCAAAGCTCCCCTGACTCACCCCAAAAAGAGAAGTCCTGCCTTAATAACTGACACATGCATGACAGATATGACTCCTGGCTACATAGTCATGAGACATACCCCAGTCATCATGAAGGCAAGAAATCAAAGGGGTCTAGAATCAATCCAATAAGCCTTTTAAATCTGCAATTGTATGGGCATCCCTATTATTCTCTGTTCTCCAATTTTGTAGTGCTGCCTTGTAGCCTTGGTGCTACAGTTAAGTAAGCATTGGTCTATTAGACTGTAAGGTCTATGGTTCAAATCCACCAGCTGCCCTTTGGGAGAAATATGAGGCTATCTACTTCTGTAAAAAGTTACAGCCTTGAAATCGTTCCATCGGGTTTCTATGATTCCAAATGAGCTTGATGGCAAGTTGGGTTTGGTGTGGTGTGGCATGGGGTGGGGTGGGGTGGTTTGGTGGGTTGTCCTGCCTATAATAGTGGTGAATTAATCTGCTACCGATCATGATTTTGTGACAGCGTCCTTTGTTTTCTGTCATCTATAATTAGCTCCATGGCTGGGGATCCTTTGGATATTCTCATGACCTTGTACTGAAGCTGTACTTAGACGGGATGATTTGTCTTTGTCTTGGTAAGCTTAGTAAAATATGTCTGAATCTGGGTTCCTTCCACCCTAGAATACTTCATCGCAGTAAAAAAAATGTGCATATGTATGCGTGTATTAAAAGAATAAAATTACAAGTATATATTATTTCCTTCTGTTTAGGTAATAAAAACATCATAAGGATTTAGTCCATTTTGTTGTTATTATTAAAAACACACAATACCTTAATTTTCTTATCACCAAATAAACAAACCTAGTGAAAAATCTCTCCTTTAATGTTTCCTCTATCTACCCATTACTGGCAAGCAAGAACATCACAAAATATTCCAGAGCAGATGCCAAAAGATCTCAGCCTGGCCTCTAGTTCACTTTTTAAAAAGTCAATTAATATCTTGCTTCCTCATCCTGCAGCACTGGCCTCCTTTGACATCTCCTTTGACGTAACACTGAGGGTTGTTGAGAAGATAAAGTAAGATAACGCGTGTGCTAGGCCTCAGCAAAGGATGAAGCACTGTAGAAGTGTCAGATATTGTAAAAGGGGGGCTTAACACAACGGCATAAAAAGACGTGTTATAAAAATAAAATAAAAGTGACTCTAGTCACTTATTTTTATGAGGCACTTTTCTCTCTTTGGAAAAATATAATTTACTAATTCAAAAGAGAGCTATTAATTTCTAAGTCCTTCACGGCCATTAAAGCATGGATGATGGGTTTCATTCAGTTGACAAACTGAGTGGGCATACTGCAGGGGAATGCTACTCTCAGGTTACATATAAATGGAATTAAATTAAATCAATGAAAAGAGAAGAATAGCATGTGTAATAAACAGCTAACTCCTCCCCTAAGAGGTTCAATCAGTGTCTCAAATAAAACACCAGTTTAAATATGTTGAATTTCTCACTTATCCATCATTCATTGAAGCATATTACATTTTAAAATATTTATAAAATCAATACCTACATGGTACCTATAGCTCTATTATGAGTAAAACTTCCATCAGGAATTTCAATGAAGTGGGACACTGGAAGCGTTGTTCCATCTACAGTGATATATGTATGTAGGCGCTCGATTATTCTCTGTCGAATTTCCAAAATTCACAGCACAAATCACAGCATTTCAAAAAACATCCTGGCAATGTTGACAAATGGGATTTTCTCAATATTTTTATTTTAAACTCATATTTCAAGCTGCTTGGAATTTTTATATGATTTCTAAAATATGATGAAAACTAAAAGTATGGAAGGTAAGAAAAAGAGTGATATTTTAAAGGAGATTCAGATGTGTCCGCTTGGTTTGTAGGTTTTATCTTATACATTCTTCCCAAGGATCATTGACAATTGCTGAAAGCAACATATCCTTTTGGGTTAGAAAACAGGGTGATTCCTTATCTGTGCCTCAGCTTCCTCTTTAGCAATGATACTTATTCTTTAATTACTCGCACAATGCTTTAAAAAGAGAAAGCTTGAAAATGTTAGCTTTTGTTTCTCTGTCATAATAATAATATATATATATATATATATATATATATATATATATATATATATATATATATATATTTGCAGGGTGGTGCTTGGGACATGGAATAGCAATCTCTACAGGTGAGCATTTTGTCAATGTTTGTCAAACTTTATCAAAAGATAAGACACTATTCAAGTTTGCTGACTACATGAAATAGGATGATTGGGTGATATTGAAAATATCTTGAAGAGTTAAAGAATAAAAGTTTTTCTTCTTATGATTTTTTAGGGAATGTTATAGAGGCCTACTTGTGACAGGTAATCAAGGACTTAGGTAATTCCAGATTATTTAGCCTGGAATAGAAAAGATTTGGTATTAACTGACCATCACCATAGTATATGTGACAGTGTTCTAAATTCAATGGGACAAACTGCAGTTTAGTTTTGCTAACTCTAAGGGGTTTTTTTCAGGAGGCTCACATGTGTAAACACACAAAAATACACAGATAGGGGAGAGAGTGTGGTCATCAAAGAAAGCGGTCCCATGGAATGACAGCATCAGGAGTCCAGTGTAGTTTATGATGCTATCAGCTTGTGCTCCAGCCTCAGTCACACCCATAAGACATTCCAATTTTGGGCCATTGGACAGGTGAGTTAAAATCTCTCCACCTAGTTTCTTCCTCTAGAATTTGGATAAAATGTTATTTGATTCAATAAGTCTTTGGAATAGAAATTTTGCAAATAGTGAGACATTATATGGTGCCTCCATGACAGTAGTGGAGTGTTTTTTCTTTGTTAAAATTAATTAAGCTAAGCTTGAAAAATTTATAATTTTTATTCTCCTCACTACATGAAGATATGTCTGACATTCTGAAAATAAGGAATAGTTCTGGTGCTTTTAGTATCATTCTATGTTTATTGTAATTTGTTTATATATAATAGAAATGTTCTCTGACAACATGTACCTTGATGACCACATATTTATTAGATACTGATAGTGTGCTAAGAAATTTGCCAAGAACCCATGTTTTAAGTACTCCTTGTCTTTCTGGAGATAAACTTGATTTCTTAACATGGACAGCTTTTACCCACTTCTCATGTAATTTGCTGTTGGTATCTATTGAAAACGGTTTCTAAGCAGAAATTTCATCTTAGGGAAAAAAAAATTGGACTCATGAGTGAGTAAAATGCTCAATTTAAAATAATTTCATATCATTGTCATTATTCTTGTTTCTTTTTTATTCCACAACCTTTGATTAAGACAGCCTAAGCATCTTCCTGTACAAGAGACATGCAGGCCCTGTCCATATAAAAGTCGTTTGCAGTTACACAGGACTTAATTATCATTTCAAGACTGTTTAGTTTTTCACCAGGTAATATTAATTAGTTCAGTGATTCCCTCCTCCCCTAATATAATCGCAACAAACTATTCTTTTTTGTTTCATTTTATTCAATGAGATATTCTGACTTTTTCACTCAGTTGTCTAAGATATATAGAGAGTTGGATAAAAATGTAAAATAAGGAACTCTAAAATATGCTCCAACATAAAAGCAACTAAACAACAGATAAATGATTTGATCACATCTGCTTGGGGGAAAATAATAGATTTACGAAAATGCTTGAATTACAAGCTAAAAAATAAAAAAAGATGCTTTGAGCCATAACACTTTGAACGGTTCTGAAACTTGCCAGGGAATTTAGAAGACTATGCATATGTCCAAGATTGTTCCCAAGGAAGCTCACGATCTGGGAGAGCCCGAAGTTCTCACCTGTCACTGACATTCTGGTTCTTTTCAGGAAGAAACTGAACTAAGATAGAGTTTAAATAGCCCGGTCCTGTGTTGAAGGTCTTCTCAATATCCACCAATGTAATTGACTAAGGTGTTGTTTCCAGGCATTAAAACAATTTTTTTGTGACCAATCAGACATAGATCTAAATGAAAGATTTTTTTTTTTTTTTTGGCCAATCAGGTGCTAAGTGGATTTAAATTGATAGGGGTTGGTGGATGGTGGTGAAAGAGTTAACCTACTGTTAATCAAACACTGAAAGTGTAACATTGTTTGGGATTGGGGCTATTGAGTTTGAGTTTGTGAAAAGGATGTAACAGCCCCCTCCCCTATAGTAAAGCACTCCTTTAAACATGTTAATTATTCAAGACCTAGGCCTGTTGCAATAGCTGTTAACTGTTAAAGGAAGCTATAATTCAGGAAAAGGGAAGCAGAGCCATTGAGATAAGCAATAGAGCCAGAAACCTTAGGGAGTATCGGTCTGAGAGTTCCTGGAGTAATGAAGATATTAATTGATGTTTCTTTCTGTCAGTGTTTGCAGGAATAAACAGAATTTCACAAATTAATCTGGTCTGTGTCTAGATAAAGCATACCAGCATCCCCCAATCCCTTGACAGTCAGCAACCAAATCTCTTAGTACCCACGCTCTTAACCATGGTGACAGCAGCATCCCTTTACTGCCCAATGAGTTTACAAAGCAGAGACTTCATTAGCTGTAAACAACAAAAACTGCAAATTTTACATAAATCTTAAAAACTCAACAATAAAGGAAAGGACATTTTAAGCACAAAAAGCAGTTAAAAAAAACTCTAGGGAGGAAGAGAATATGATTTCTCAAGTTGCCACATTGCGACATTCTAAATGTCTGATTTTCAACATAAAATTGCGAGGCATACCAAGAAGTAATGTATGGCCCCAAACAAGTGGGAATGGGGTGGAGAGAATCCGTAGAAATGGTCTATGAGGAAGACCAGGCATTGGATTCACTAGACGAAAACTTTAAATCATCTAGTTTAGATATGTTCAATGAGTCGATATAAACTGCTTATAAATAATTAAAGAAAACTATGGAAAAGATAAAGGCGGGCCCTGGTAGTGTAGTGGTTATACATTGGTCTACTAACTGCAAGGTCAGCAGTATGAAACCACCAAGCAGTTCTTTGGGAGAAGGAATAGGCTTTCGACTCCCATAAAGATACAGTCTCACACGTTCATAGGAGAAGTTCTACCCTGTCCCAAGGGTTGCTATGAGTCAGAATTGATTGAAGACCATGAGTTTGATTTAGGATGAAAAAGCTGTCTCATTAAATAAGAATAGCAATATAGAAAAAGAAATTATAAAGATAGTGATGCAGTTGAAAAGTATAACTTAAATGAAATATTAACTAGAGAGACCAGATGATATATTTGAACTGGCAGAAGACAAAATTAAAAATAAGTGATTTGTGATGATTGAGATACTTCAGTTTGAGGAACAACAACAATGATGAAAAGATTATAGAAACGTGAACAGGTTCAAGAGAACCATCGGACACAAAGAAAGGGATTAACAAGCACAAGATGGAAGTCTAAGTAGGGAAATCAAGGGGTAGAGGGAGCAAAGAGCAGAAAAGATATTTAAGGAATAATGACCAAAGCTAGCTAAGTCCTATGAAAAATATTATTCTGTCCACCAACGAACTCAAAAAACTATGAAAAGTAGTGGAAGGCCAGGAGGCCAATATACACGAGAGAGGGTGATCTTGGTCTGGCATGACACCATCCAGGTTTTGGCACCAGATGATAGAAAAATCAGGCCAAGGCACGGGTATCAAGTTACAGACTTTCTCGGGAAAGCAAAGTCTGCCAGGCTACTCCTAAAATGGCCAGAGTTTCACAGATATGAAGTAGGCACATACGGATATACTCTTTGGGGTGGAGACTGGTAGCTAGGGGTGAGAGAACACCATGTAGCCTCCTGATTGGCATGTTTGATGAGGTGGGGCTGACATGGCCTTTGGCTTGTGCAAGCCTTTTGGTGCATGTAGGAAAGTATGCGGAGTGGGGGGAGGGTGGAGGGTGAATGGGGAGCATGGAAGTGAGCTGCTTGAGTTGGCCAGGTGCTATTTTAAGTTTAGCCACTCTATAGACTTATCTATCCTGGATTTCATATACATAAAAGCAAAAAAAACACAAACAGGAAGAAAAACAACGTAACAATGACTAGACAAAACAAAGACAAATCTCATTAGAAGACAAAGCAGCAAATATTTAATACTGAGACTTTAAAATTGGTCAACAAGGAGCTCCAGTGATAAGACATTGGATTTTAACCTACCAGTGCCTGAGACAATTGACTTTACAATGCTCTCTGACTAATAACAAGGGTATTCACATCCCTGCACTATGATCAGAGGGGATTATTGGAGGCTTGATTCATAGGAGGACCATGCAAACGGACTTTTGGACTTCTATTGTCACCTACAACTTTTGCAAACCAGGTGTTCCTACTGGAAGCACTGATATCATTCCCTTCTTTTGATCTGCATATCATTCTTTACAATCTTTGCATCATACGGACTGGTGTGTGATCTTCCATTTGGACTTAGTTGTTACCTAACTTAGATGACTGCTTATTTAAAAACAAGCACACAAGAAAAAATTTTACAGGAAGAGAGAAGAGACCGTCATATACAAGAGTATCAAAGAAATGTACAGGTGATTTCTCACCATAAATAAGGATCCCAGAAGCCAGCAGGATGATATATTTAAAATGCTGAAAGAAAGCAATGCCAAACTGTCAGACAAGAATTCTCCATCTGTCAAAAATATTCTTCAAAAATAAAGGAAAAATTAAGATATTCCCAGATCTTAAATGCATACATGCAAAATCAAAAATTGATGATTGTCATCACTAGTAGAGCCATCCTGTAGGAAACTTAGAAAGGAGTCCTTTGAACTAAAATGAAAGAACAATAGATAGCAAATCAAAATTGTATAAAAAATTAATAATATTGGTAGTTAGCCACCGATTATGAAGGATGGGCAAACTTTTGAGAGAGAAGAGTTAAACTTATTGCTTACAACAAGTTAAAAATTATTAAAGAGCCATAAATATATTTTTACAAACAAAGTAAATCACCATTAAGTGAATAATATCCTTTCATTTGTTTACTTTTACTGGCCTACATATATGTACTGAAAGTCACATATGTCTTGCGAACCTCAGTTTGCCTACCACAGACCTAGACAAATGTAAAATCAATATTAATGCCTATTGTTCATAACACACTCTTTTTTCTTATTTAAAAGACAATGGCATGAAACAATAATTTTAAATCTACATCAATAAGTACACAAAGCATAAACATATAATTTGTGAAATTAATAACATAAGGGGTGAGAGCCAGTGGTGGGATTCAGCTGTTTCACACCAGTCTAGCAGAACTGATATCTAATGTTTTGTGGATTCGGTGAATCAGGTGCTAAACTGGCATTTGTAATCAGAGTTCTAAGGTAGGTGGCAAGCCAGTTGCCCAATGTGAAAATTGCAAATTTACAATCCTACTCTTTTAATAGTTCATCTGTGCCATAGCATCTGCACCAGTAGTCATGTTCCTTCCATTCACAGGTATAAAATTAGAAAGGACTATGTTTGTAGTATTTATTTATTCATTCTTTAAACTCATCATACTTTTGATGAACTATTACATTTTTATTCCCTGGTGTTTATTACTTCAGTTAACAAACATTTAAGGTAAGACGTGCGAAATAACCAGAAGGTAACATGGTGTCATTCATTTCAGCTTTGTGTTATGCCCCAAATTACTACCAGATATTATGAATGAATTACACAATCCCTGAAAATGTTCAAAGAGCTAAAAATATTATCGGGACAATTTCTGTAAGTTCAGCAGAAGCAGAAAGGGTTTTTTCAAAAAACAGACATAGTATGTTCAGAAAAAAGAAGTTACTTAACTGTTTCTAATATATCAAACACAATGACTAATGTCTTATTGGCCTACCTCTAAAAGAATGGTCTCCCACTCCTACAGTGAAAATATGCCTAAGAATAACTCACACAGCTGATGATGCTCACATAAAAGTGACTAATATTGCAAGTGAGGATGTCAATCAAGAAACAATATGGAAATATATTTAGTGACAGTTGTATTGTCTTTGTCAGATATTACTCAATATTTTTCATTAATATTTCAAAACTCTTTATTATAAAATATTCTAATCTGTGTGCCTCTTTTATTGTTTTTATTTAAGTATTAACTTATAAATAATAAACTAATTTTCAGTATATTGCTTTTTTTAACTTACACTAGTCATTAGGGAACCGGTTGTTAAATTATTTGATTACCAAGGGGAAAGTTTTGGTTTATTATTAAAATTAAATTAGTACTGAGCTGAACTGGATTTTTACATATTAAGATGTTTGAAGTAGGTTCTAGTCATCCATTGAGAAAGTAAATAAAAATATAAAGAGAAACAAAACTAAATTAAAATTGTAAATAAAAGTACATGTTAGCAAAAAAGAGGCAGCAATGGAGAAATTAAATAACTAATGAGATATATAGACCATGAATAAGAACATAGAAAAAGGTAATCTGCACTTATCAGTAATTATTTTTAGTGCACATGGATTAAATACTCCAAACATAGAGGATATTGACAAAATGAATAAACATTTATAATGTACTTACTGTATATACGCGAATATAAGCCAACCCGAGTATAAGCCGAGGCACCTAATTATTACCTGGGAAAGCAGAAAAAACCTATTGACTCGAGTATAAGCCTCGGGTGGAAAATGCAGAAGCTATTGGTGGGTTTCAATAATCAAAACAAATGAAAATAAACTTGCTAAAATTTGAGACGTCAGTGTGGTAATGTATTTAAATGTTTATTTTAAATAAAAACATAAATAAAACGACAACAACTCATGTAACATTAGTAAACCAGCACAGTAAGTGGAAAATAGGTTCAACAAAAACAATAAGGTATCAACAATGCTACCTTAAGAGTACTATCCCCTGAGTTCAATCAACAACCAAGCTAAAATGTAAAGAGTTAAAATCCTTCAAAACTGGATTCCTCATCATCATCCGTATCCCAATGCAGAGCTTCAGCTGGTGTGAGGTCATCATAAACGCTCTCCTCACTGAGATCTCCATCATCACCATCACTGCTGTCATTTTCATACAAAGCGCAATCTTCACCGTCATCCATAGCATTACTAATACTATATTTCTGCAAGGCATGTCACACCATGTCTTCTGGAATGTCTTCCCATGCATCTCGAACCCACTTTGCTATATTAACTCTATGTCAGGCTTCATGAGATTTCCTCCTTTTGTTAGTCGGGCTTGACCAGATGACATCCATTCATGCCACATCCTTAGCACAAGGTCTTTAAAAGGCTTATTCAAAGATACATGTCATAGGATGGCTCTGATCGGTTACATGTGAGTAAACATTCAAAGCCCTGCAGTGTCAGTGGGGCTTTGAATGAACAGCAGAGAACCAGCAATCACCCATGAGATAATGGGCGCTCTTCCCATTAACTCGGGGGGGAGGGGGCAGCGAGATGTTACACCTTGCTGGGGTGCCACTGACCCATGTATTAGCTGAACCCCAGTTTTTCAGCACATTTTTATGCTGAAAAACTCGGCTTATACATGAGTATATACTGTATATACTAAACTATACTAATTATAATAAATGTAATAATTATAGTGTCTCCAAGAGACTCACTTTAGATTCAAAACCAGAAATAATATGAAAGTAAAAAGATGAGAAATTACTCCCTGTAAACAGTAACCAAGATAGAGCTGTTGTTAATATCAATATTTGAAATAAGTAATACTTTAAAGCAAAACTTGCTACTAGAAACAAAAAAAGGATATTATCTGATGATAAAAAGCTCAGTTAATCTATAAGAGATAATAAGCATATATGCATCTAACAACAGAATCCCAAAATGCAAAATTGAAGGGAGAAATCATGGGTTTGCTATAAAGTTAGAGACTTTAGACTTTAAATAATGAATACAGCAATTACAGATGAGCAAAGGAATAGAAGACTGGAAAATGTATGTAGAGAAATTTCTAGCTCCGTATTTATACTATCAAATTAATTGTAAATCCCTCAGTAATAACAGAAATGATAGCAATAGTTATTGGGCAAGGATTTAACAGATATCAATTTTAAGTTATACAATTATTACTGAAGAAGAATGTCATTATCCCTATTTTCAAAATGCAGAAAATGAGCCTTAGAAAAACTAGCCTTCAGCAACACAACCTGACAAATATAGTCTATCTACATATCCCCAAAATATTTAACAGGTTTTATTGTGCCTCTTTTAAAATATGGTAGATGCCTATATTAGTTATTTAGTTATGTAAACAGTTATTTCCCATTCAGCTATTCATAGAACAAGTGTCTTTGAAACATTCTGACAGAGCTTATTCTCTGATATAGCTTCTTTGCACTTGTGTAACACATAATTTTTATACATTTGCTTGTGAATTTTCACAGTTCAGGGGCATGGAACATAAGAAATCAGATAAATGCTTCAGTACTACGAGGCGTAGGTTGTATGGAGATTATGCTAAAAGATTGAAAAAGAAACAAACAAAGTAAGTATAATTGAGTGCACTGCGATAAAGAAGTGGTGACCCAAGACATTATAATTGCTGAACTTATGTTTTAGTTTATCTGTTTAAAATGAAGCATGCATTAAACTTTTGAAGATTCTCTCAAAATAGAATTTATATTTTTCACTTAAATGCTAAGCACAGTATTGATATGAACAAAACAAACAGAGGGCACTGGACTTTAAACAGTATGTATTTCTATCAACAAGAAATTACTTTCTGCTCAAAAATCGAGAAAAATAAATCAGATGCCTCTGTCATTCATCATTTTCTATATTTTAATAATATATTTGTATTGTTCAATGGATATCAAAATTAAAATTCTATAGACTTTCATGGTATAAATATAAAAATGTATAATGGAAAAGTTTTTTTCCAGATTTTTTATTTACTTATCCTCTGCTTTCTGTAGATGAGACATGAGACATAGGCATATATTCTAAAAACAGGCTTCATGACGTTCACCTTCCATTATAGAACAGTGTCGGGAATAACATGAACTGCGCTAAAAGCCATAAAGGGAAGGTGTGCATACACTAGAAAACATATATCAATATCGGGGGATTGCAGCAGGTCAAAAAAGCCTCGGAAAGGAGCCCCGACTAGCACATGATGGAGAAGAAGATTTAAGGAGTAAAAGAGATTGTTGCTTTGAAGGAAAAGGAGAAGAATGTTTCAAGCAGAGTAAGTAGCATGTGCAAATGCCCGGTGTCAGCACAGAACTTGATTTTCAAGGAACTACAAGTGTGAGTGAAAATGCGATGGAGACAATGAAAATAGAAATATATCAGAGTAGAGTTTTGTCATTGGTCAAATTACTTGGGCTTGAAGACCCAGTGAAGAATTTTCGTATCAAAACCCCAAACAAAAAATCATATCAATGTGAATAGGCGGGAGTCCATGGTGGAGACCCAAAGCCCATTTGTAGACAATTGGACATCCGCTTACAGAAGGGTCACAAGGAAGAGACAAGCCAGTCAGGGTGCAGTATAGCACTAATGAAACATACAACTTTCCTTTAATTTTTAATGCTTTCTCCCCCACTATCATGACCCAATTCTACCTTACAAATCCAGCTAAACCAGAGCATGTACACTGGTCCAGATAAGAGCTGGAATCACAGGGAATCCAGGACAGAAACACCCCCAGGGACCAGTGGTGCCTAAGGGGAAGGTGCAGGCAGAATGCTGGAACTGATCACAAAAATCTACATATAGCCACCCTGGCGGGGGGAGGAGCAAACGGCAGAAAAGTGGGTGAAGGGAGACGTCAGTCAGTGTGGGACAAGAAAAAAAAAAAACAATTTATGAGTTATCAAGGGTTTGTGAGTGAGGGAGGCAAAAAAATAAGGAGTTGATGCTAGGGGCTCAGGTGGACAGAGGTTTTGAAGGTGATGAGGGCAACACATGTACAAACGGGCTTGAGACAACGGATATATGGATGGATTGTGATAAAAGCTGTATGAGCCTCCAATTAAAGGAATACAAAAAGAATTTTTGTTTTTATTGTAAAATAAATGGAAAATATTGGGATATTTTAAATAAAGTTGGTATTCATAACATCGAGCTAATAACACCAAGGAGGTGTAAACTCCTTAGAGTAATCAAGCATATGAACCTGAAAGAGCAGCATTTATCCAGGGATAAGACTCCGGAAACAAGAAGGAACAGACAAGGATAGAAGGGAATATAGAAAGCACAAGGGAAAGTTGGTCGAGCACTATTACTGTGTGGGAAAAGCAATCAACGCCACAACACAAAATATGATTAATTGTAGAATGGAAAACAAATTCGCTCCACACAGTTCGACTCAAAACACACACACACAGCAAAGAGGAAAGCTACATGATGTTTAGAACATTATAAAGAATATAAAGATAAATGTTACAAGTTTTAGACTCATTTAGTTAATCGATTTGGTAAGGGTTTCCTGTCAGAAAAAGCAAAGTGGATACATATTAAAATACAAATTTCCCATTTCTACCTGGGTGGTTTCATGTAAAGGAAACCACCCAGGCAGAAGCGGCTTATTTTTCTGGTGTTTAGTCCCGTACATTTAAAGGATATTAGGTAATATAATAGACAAGGTCTTCAGCTCAGATTTTCCTAAAATGCATAACATTCATCAAATCAACATTTCTTATATGAGCATTATCTTTCCACAAAAGCTAAGGGCATAGCATTAAATTCCACCTCAGAGACGTCCTTGCTATGTATGGAAAGTTGTCCCATAGTCATGTTTGGATGATTCATTTTCATCTGAGAATTGAACATGAAGATCCTAGAGGAGTGATGGCTAATTTGTGCTTTCAACCATTGTTCTGAAAGGACACATATCTAAAGCTCAAGTTTGGGGCAAGAATTAGTGCAAGGTCAATTCCTGGTTTCTAAAATAAAGAATTAATTAATGGCATGCAGATATAGTATAAATAAATAATTTAAAAGATTCTGGCATAATAGCATACTTTTTATAACACAATAAGCCTAAATGAGTTATCTTAGGCCCATAGCAGTTTTGAAAAACTTCATATAAAGCATAGCCAAATTTTGAGTGGTATCACATGTGAATATGTAGGTAGTGTCTAGAAGTTTCTTTAATATCACTCCAGCTTGGGGTATAGTGTGGTAACAAGTTAGCTATGTCCCAAAATGACAGGGCTATATTTGTTTGTATGTAGTAAATGCAGGCCAAGAAATGTAGAGCCAGGGATCAATGGAAGTGGAGAAGAGTATTAAGAAAAAAGTTTACATGTGAGACAATGGCTTTCTCCACAAAGTTCTTACTTGATGCAGAAAAGATTAAAACAATACCATTGAAAAGGGGGACCAGTAAGGATGCCCCTTGTACCCACTCTTAATCAACCTCGTACTGGACGCCCTAGCTAACAACGTAAGACAAAAGAATGATATCAAAGGTATCCGTCTAGGAAAAGAAGAGGTGAAACCATTGTTATTCTCAGAGGATTTGATTTTATACATGGAAAACACCAAAAGCATCCCCAGGGGACTGCTGGAAGCAATAGAGGCATATGGCAGGATGGCAGGATACATAGCAACATATTGGACTACTTTATACATGGGGCAAGCCCATGGAAGAGAACATCAAAAAGGTGGTACCCTTCCCAACAGTCAAACGCAATTTGAAACATCTAGGGATATACCTAATCCACAAATCTAAAGATTTGTACGAGGAAAACTAAAGAACACTATTATATGAAACCAAGAGTTACCTCCACAAATGGAAGAATTTCTCATGCTCGTGGATCAGAAGACTTAATATAGTAAAGATGTCTGTCTTGCCCAAGGCAATAATTTAAATATCATCTTGATAAATACCAACATCTTTCTTCAAAGAATTGGAAAAACCGACTACCAACTTCATATGGAGAGGGAAGTCGTCCAGAATTGCAGAGAACTCCTCAAGAAGAAAGACAAAGTGGGAAGGCCTGTTCTACCTGACTTTAGCACCTATTATAAGCAACAGTGGCCAAAACAGTGTGGTACTGGTATAATGACACATATTCAGACCAATGGAAAAGAATTGCAAACTCATAAATAAAATCAACAGCATACAGATAACTGATCTTTGATAAGAGCCCGCAAAACTACCAAATGGGAATCAGATGCCCTCTTCAACAACTGGAGCTGGCAAAAATGGATATCGATCTGCAGAAAAATTAAGCAAGACCCTTACCACGCTCCATGCACAAAAATAAATTCAAAGTGGATCACAGACCCCAAGGTAAAACCCCAAACTATGAGGACCATTAATGAGGGAATTGGGACAAACCTGAGAACTTTGGTACAGGGAATACATAGACTATCAGAAATAGGGAAGGACATAAACACAGAGGAAGCACAAATTGACATGTGGGATACACTGAAGATATAACACCTATGTGCACCAAGATAATTGGCCAAGATCATAATTAGAGAACACGCAGACTGGGAAAACCTCTTTAGCAATGACACATCAGACAAAGGCCTTATTACTAAAGTCTACAATACTCTGCAAGCTTACAATAAAATCAAAACTAACTGCCCACTGAGGAGGTGGGCAAAGGACCTGAAGAGAAGTTTTACAAAGGTGAAAATCTAAGTGGTCAATAAACATGTGAGAAAATGTTCCTGATCATTAGCCATAGGGAAATGTGAATTAAAACAACTATGAGATACCACCTAACACCCTCAAAGTTATCCCAATTCAAAAAATCAGAAAGCAACAAGTGTTGAAGGGGGTATGGTGAGATAGGAACTCATCCACTGTTGGTGGACCTGTAGGTATATGCAGCCATATGGAAATCAATTTGGCAATTCCTAAAACAAATGGAAATTGAGCTACCATATGACCCAGCAATTCCCCTCCCTGGCATACATTCAGAAGAGGTAAGAAACAGACCACGGTCACACGTACACACCCCAATGTTCATTGTGGCGCAGTTTTCAATCATAAAAAGTTGGAAGCAACCTAAATGTCCATGAATGAAGGAATGGATATTAAAACTCCAGTACATACATACAATGGAGTACGACACACCCCTAAAAAGCAATGATGAATTCATGAAGCATGTCATTGCTTGCATTTCATGGGGAAAGTTGGAGGAAATCATGCTAAGCAGAGTAAGCCAAGCACAAAAAGACAAGTATGAGTCCACTGAGGTAAGCTTAAAAAGTACAAGGGGCACAGGGGAAAAGCCACTAAATGCATAAATTCTTGGGTTGAGACTCAGGCACTGTGACAGGGGTCAGACCCAATCCAGGGATGCATATGGCAGCCAACTAAAAAGGAGGGGAAAAGGTAAAAAATAAAGAGGATGTGGATCGTGGCAGAATAGGGCACTAACCTACCCATGGGAGAGTACTGTTAGGTCTCCAATGAAAAGGGAGAAAGGGATCAGACCTCAGCTGATACACCATGCTGTAAGGGCCACATAGAGGGCAACATAGTGAACTAACAGACAGGTGTGTGGGGCCAGCCCCCTATTGCAGCTACGTTGACTTCCTCCCCAGAAGATTTCACTACAGAAGACAGCACTGAAGGTATAGCCCGGGGAAAGTGGCAGGTCTTCTCCGACCACACAGCAGCAGCCTAAGAAGGAAAGATAGTGATAAAGGACTGCATCCTGGCCTACCAAGCCCCAAGGACAACATTCCTGCTTGGAATAGACAAGGAACAGACACATGGGCTGACTCCATCAGGAGACACTATGTCCCCTCACTGACCCATAGCACTACAGGGGAAAACACTGGAGATGGTGCAGGAATTGTGCCCAGTCTGATTGCCCCTGCCCTGTACCCTCCCCCCCCCTACCCCAACACACACACCAGGCAAAACAGGGAGGGAGTGCAACAGAGCAGCAAGGGGAGGAAAGCAGTGAATTCCCTGTCGAATCCCAAAAATAGATTTCAGACTTGGCGGGCAGGGTTTGACACTTCATCAGACTCAATCAGAAAAATATGCATAAGGGTCAACAAACAGACCTGGAAGAATGTGTAGGCCTCTTCTTCTCCTCTTCCTCCTACTTTTTTTTTCATGTCTATCTATATAAGATAGGCAAGCTTGTTTACAATCCCTAGGAGAAAACCCCGGGACCAATGGTTCCAAGGACAGGGGAGAGGGGGTGATAGAAAGGGAGGGGGATCCAACAAACCCAGGAACAAGGGAACAACAAGAGATCTAAAATTGATGGAGAGGGAGGAAGACGTGGAATGCATGGTGGGGTTCAATCATGGGCAATGTAGCCAAAAGGAATTAGCGAGAGCTGAATGAAGGCTGAACATGATAGTGGGACAAGAGGGAAGTAAGAGTAAAAAGAGGAAACAAGGCAAAAGACATTTATAGAGGTATAAATATAGTCATGTACAAATGTAAGTGCATTAATATAAAATGTAGGGATATAGGCCTATGTACATATATTTATATGTTAAGTATTAAGGAAGCAGATGGACATTGGGCCCCTACTCAAGTACTCCCTCAACACAAGAACACTTTGTTCTAATAAACTGGCATTCTGGGATGCTCACCTTCTCGACACAATCACTGAAGGCAAAATGGGGATGTAAGCAAATGTGGTAAAGAAAGCTGATGATGCCCAGCTATTAGATATAGCATCTGGGGTCTTAAAATTGAAGTTAAACATGTGACCATGTAGCAGGGAAGCAATGAAGCCCACATGGAAGAAGCACACCAGCCTGAGTTATCATGAGGTGTTGATAGGATCAGGTATCAGGCATCAAAAGACAAAAAATAATCATACTGATGCAAGCAAGTAGGGTCAGAGTGGAGACCCAAAGTGCATCTGTAGACAATTAGACATCCCCTAGGGTCATAAGGAAGGGACGAGTCAGCCACAGCGAAGTACAGTACTGACGAAACACAAAATGTTCTTTTAGTCTTTCATGCCTCCTCCCCGCCAGCTATCATGACCCCAGTTCTACCTTACAAACCTGGCTAGACTGGAACACATATTCTGGTGTAGATAAGAGTTCTTGACACACAGAATCCAGGACAGATCACCCACTCAGGAATAGTAATGAGATCAGTGATACTATGAGTGAAATATATAACACCTTCCACCCCTCACCCTGCCACCCACAGAGGTAAAAGTAGACACCAGATGGTGTAAGATGTGAAAATAATAGTGATATATAATTTATCAGGGGTTCATGAAAGTGAGAGGGCGGAGGAGGGAAGAAAAAAAGAGGCGCTCATCCCAAGTGCTCAAGCAAAAATAAAATGTTTTGAAAATGATGATGGGAACACATGTACAAATTTCTTGATATAATTGATGTATGAATTGTTCTAAAAGCTGTAAAAGCCCCCAATAAAATGATTTATTCATAAAAAGCAGATAATAAATACAATATACTATGAGGGGAAAGGTGTGGCTGTCTGTTTCTGTACAAGATTACAGGCTAGAGAACCCTATGAAGTAGTTCTACTCTATCCTATAGGCCCTCTATGAGTTAGAATCAACTGAATGGAAACGATTTTTAAATTGACTGGAATTTTGAATGCCAAGAGAGTAGAACTTTAAAGGCTGCTATGAGAGCATCATTGGCACTTGTCTGTCAGTCTGTCAAAGTGTGGGGATGCCCCGATGCTGGGAGCTATGTCACTGGTATGGCAAACAGCAGGTCAACCCAAAGTGAACTGGTTTTAGCAAAACTTCCATACTAAGAATAGATTAAGAAGGAATGGGTTGTCCACTTTGTAGCAATTAGCCACTGAGTGAGGGATAGCACCTAAACCGTATCAGATACTGAAAAGGTCACAAATAGAAGTAGGGCATGATCAGAGCGAGTGTCAGAAGATGAGCTCCTAAGGTCAGAGGGCACTCAAAATGGCTAAGGAAGGGCCACCTTCTCAAAGCAGAGGGATCATAATAACCCAAACGGAATGAAAACTGGTGGGAGTAAAGCCTTTAGAACACTCATTTGCTGATGAGGCATTACCTAAAATGAGCAGAAACAGCTGCAAACATCTACTAATACTGGCGCTTGGAATGTTCAAAGGATGAATCTAGGAAAACTGCAAGTCATCACAAATGAAATGGAACACATGAAGATCAATCTCCTAGGCATTGGTGAGCTGAAATAGATTGACGTTGAGCATTTTGAATCAGAAAATCATAGGGTTTCCTATGCTGGGAATGACAATCAAGAGGAATGGTATCACCTAAATTGTTAAAAATGACATTTAAAGATCTATCTTGAAGTACAATGCTGTCTGTCTGTGTTAGACAGGGTTCACTAGAGACAAAAAACCAGATTGCTGATAACTATGTATGTGTTTATAAAGATAGATAGATATATAGCACAAGAAATGAACTGTTAAATTATATATAGATACATAGCTGTATAATTCAAGAAATGAACAGTTAAATTATAAAGCGGTACAAATGGCCCAGTGCAACTCACTCCCATGAGACAGTTGTGAGACACTGGCAGCCCTTCAAGTCTTGAGGGCTGCCAGGTAGTCCTCTGTAGAGAAAGAGCTAGGCTATCTCAGCACAGGCAGCAAACAGCAAGGCAGGTCAGCAACTGTCAGCCAGGTCAGCAACCATCAGCCCCCAGCTCCAGAGATGTACATTCCAATTCTCTGGCGAGGCAAGTCTTAAAAGAGATCTCAAATTACAGTGACACAGTTCACAGGTTAGGTGTCCCACAGGTAGTGTAGCTTGCAAATTGAGGCACAGAACAAGCAAGGCAGCTGCACACTGGTCTGATTGATCAAAGAGCGAGAGACAAGAAAGGCGAGGCTCACCGCACCATTTGTCTCTCCGTCCTTCAAATAATCCCACATGTATTTATCGGCCAGGCTGGCACAATAAACTATCTCGCTGTTATAGGATTATATCTATTTTTTTTCAATGAAATCCAGTGAATACAACTATTATTCAAATTTATGTAGCAACCATTGAAGCTAGTGATGAAGTTGAAGATTTCTATCAATGTCTTCTGTGTGAAATTGATCAAGCAGTCAACATACACTGATAATTATTTGCATTTGGAAGACAAAAGTTGGGAACAAAGAGGATGGAACAATATATGGAAACGGCAGTAATTGGTGATGGAAACAAATCTGGTGATAGCGTGATAGAATTTTGCAAGACCAATAGCTTCTTCATAAAAAAATAATTTTCTCAACAACACAAATGGTGACTATTCATATGAACTTCTACTGATGAAATACACAGAAATCAAAGTGACTACACATGTGGGAAGACACAATGGAGAAACTCAGGATCAGGAACTACATTCAGGCCAGCAGCTAAGATACAACTGACAAGCACTTGGTATTTTTGATGGCCTGTTATACTTGTGAAAGTTGGACATAGATGAAGGAAGACTGAAGAAAAATCAATGCGTTTCAATTGGGATGCTGGGAAAAAATACTGAAAGTACCATGGAATAACAAATAAACTAATCTGTTTGGAAGAAGTACAGCCAGAGAGCTCCATAGAGGTAAGAATTGTGAGGCTTGGTTTCACAATTAGAACATCGTTGTCAGGAGAGGCTAGTCCCTGGAAAAGGACATATCATGCTTGGTAAAACAGAGGGTCAGTGCAAAAGAGGAAGGTCCACAACAAGATGGACTGACACATGCTGCAATAATAGGTTGCAACATAAAAACAATCGTGAGCATGGTGCGGGACTGGCAGTTGTTCATTCTGTTGTACGTAGTATCGCTATGAGTTGGAACCAACTCGATTTTACCTAGGAACAACAAAGTGTGGTAAAAGTAGCTGTGGTTCCTTGGTAAAATTATTGCCCTCGGTAAGGAGATCCGAGTTCAAATACTAGCCAATACTCGTCATTGGAATCTACTATTCACTTGACAGCAAAAGCCTGCGTGGAGGTTGAAAACCTTGCATTGGAGCTTTTAATCTAAGAGAGTTTTGAAGTATGGTCTGGCATCTACTGAAAATCCGTGCATGGACGAACACAGTCCAGTCCCGTTGTACATGTGAACTCAGGAGCCAGGGTCTAAGTTGGAAGCAATTAACAAAAAACAACCCAATTCATGATGCTTTAAAATAACTAATATTATACTCTGAATTATAAATCAATGTCAGAGAACTGGATATTCCCACACATTGTTGGTGAGATTGTGAAAGGTATCAAAATACGGTTGCTTTGAAAAATAAGTGATTTTGATGTGTCTCCAGTCGCATATGGTGGCCCTCATATTAGACATTGAAAAGATGTTTTGAATAAGCATCTTGCTTATGTGCAACAGGTATAGAGGCAGCCTTACTTCTGTCAATTTGGAAAATCAAATGCCCAATAATATTAATGGGATAGAAAAATCTCTCTTCCCTTTCCCTAACTCTAAATAGAATGTCTGGTGAATCCAACTGAAGGAATGTGTTGAACACTAGATACATTAAGAAGGGAAATCACATAATAATCTGCATTAAAACGTGAGCAAATCAACCAAGAAACTAAAATTTTGCTGCTCAATGTTTAAGTGGAAAAGGATCTAAATTTTTCTTGAAGATGAGTGAAAAATATTTATTTAAAATGTTTAATCAGGCAGATAATTAATTTGAATATGCATATTTATATATATTTATTTATTCAAAAATTTGTGCCACTTAGGTATTATCAGTCCAAGATTGGGAAATTGTTATGCTATTTAATTAAAAGCTTAGTATTAACAAATTTGACATCATTCTGCTAATCTCAGATATAGTTGTTTTAGGAAATTATAAATACTGTACTTGATCTCAGTAATTGTCAGTAATTGTAGTTGCTACCAGATGAGAAAAATAGCATCTATGGAAACTATATCACTGTTTAAAAACACACTGATTGACTATAAAACAATACTAATGATAACCTCTGACAGTTTATAGAGTGTGTATTGTTTTCCTAGGTCTGAACTAGTTGCTTTACATGAATTATCTAATTTAATTAAATTCTCATAGCAAATCTGTCAAGTATCAAAGTTTGCACATTTTCCCTAGGAAATGGATTCTCACAGATTTAAGAACTCAACTGCTACCTACCAAGCAGATGAAAGAAGCAAAACCAGGCATAAAATTCAGATAAATGTCTTGCAAAATAGGAATCTTTTAGATATTTATCTCAGGAGTTTCTAAGATTTACTCTTCTGAAAGTATAGACTTCATGATTCAATGTCAACCTGAATCACTAAGAATTTTATTTCTTTACAGTTTCATTGACATATAATTAACATATATATTATTCAATGGTTCTTTAATATTTAAAAGATTACTGCAATTATTACCACAATCAACTATAGGACTTTTTTCTTTCTTATACTCGTGTTAGCCCCCCATTCCACCACCCAGACTACTTGCCATGCCCTTAGTAAACGATTCATCTAAGTACTATCCCTCTTTATTTGCCTATCATGGATTTCTTTTTTTAATCATTTTATTTGGGGGCTCATACAACTCTTACACAATCCATACATACATCGATTGTGTCAAGCACATTTGTACATTTGTTGCCATCATGCTTGAAACATTTGCTTTCTACTTGAGCCCTTAATATCAGCTCCTCATTTTCCTCCTCCCTGCTCCCTCCCACCTCCCTCGTGAACCCTACATAATTAATAAATTATTATTATTTTATCATATCTTACACTGTCAAATGTCTCCCTTCACCCACTTTTCTGTTGTCCATCCCCCTGGGAGGAAATTTAATGGAGATTCTTGTAATGGGTACCCCCTTTCTACCACACCTTCCCTCCACTCTCCGGTATCGCAAATCTCATCACTGGTCCTGAAGGGGTCATCTGTCCTGGACTCCCTGTGTGTCCAGTTGCTATCTGTACCAATGTACATCCTCTAGTCTAGCCAGATTTTTAAGGTAGAATTGGGATCATGATAGTGGGGGAAGGCAGCATTTAAAAACTAAAGGAAAGTTATATGTTTCATCATTGCTACCCTGCACCCTGACTGGCTCATCTCCTCACCACAACCCTTCAGTCTGGGGATGTCCAGTTGCCTACAGATACAGATGGGCTTTGATTCTCCACTCTGCAATCACCCTCATTACAATGATATGACTTTTTGTTCTTTGATGTTTGATACCTGATCCCTTCGACACCTCGTGTTCACACAGGCTGGTGTGCTTCTTCCACGTGGACTTTGATGCTTCTGGGGTAGATGGCCGCTTGTTTATCTTCAAGCCTTTAAGACACCCAGATGCTATATCTTTTGATTGCCGGGCACCATCAGCTTTCTTCACCACATTTGCTTATGCATCCGTTTGTCTTCAGTGATCGTGTTGGGAAGGTGTGCATCATGGAACGCCAATTTAATAGAACAATGTGTTCTTGCATTGAGTAAGTACTTGAGTGGAAGTCCAATGTCCATCTTGCTGCCTTAATACTAAACATATAAATATATGCACGTAGATATATTTCTCCACCATCCTCTATAAATATATTTACATATGTACATGCCTATATTTAGACCTCTCTATATACCTTTTGTCTCCTGGGTCTTTCCTTTATTTCCTTTTGTTTTCCTCTTGTCCCATTATCATGCTCAGCCTTCATTTGCATTTCAGTAATTACTCTCCGTTCGATTGTCCTTGCTGAATCCCTACAAGGCCTCTCACACCCTCTTTGCCACTAATTTTGGATCACTTGTTGTTATTCTGTCCCTGGGTTGGACAACACCACTTCCTTATCCCCTCCTCCCCCTCTCCCATATACCCCTGGGAACATCTGTCCTGTTGTTTTCTCCTCCAGACTGTTCATCCAGCCTGCCTTATCTAGGTAGATCTGTAGAGATAATAATATGCACCAAAAACAAGACATAGCAATACAGATGATGAATGAGAACACAGTGATGACAACAAAAAAGAAAACCAATAACCCAGAAAAGAATAAATTAATTTGGTAACCGATTACAAGAATCTAGGTATAACCTCCTCCCTGGAGGAAGGACTACAGAGAAGTGGGTGAGAGGAGATGTTGGACAGTGTAACATATGGCAAAATAATAAGTTTTGAATTATGAAAGATTCATGAGGGAGAGGGGAGTGGGGAGGTAGGGGGAAAATTGAGGAGCCGATATTAAGGGCTCAAGTAGAAGGCAAATGTTTTGAGAATGATGATGGCAACAAATGTACAAACGTGCTTGACAAAATGGATGTATGTATGGATTTTGATAAGAATTGTACTAGTCCCAATAAAATAATTAAAATAATAAATTAATTAAAAGGGAAAAAGAAAATATTTAAAAAAGAAAGAAAAACCTGTATATAGACAAAGGTCTGATTTTTGAACTCTAGGTATGTCCTCCATTCAAGTCTGATAGGGGTCCCAGAGTCTATCCTTTGTACTCCCTCGGGAACTCCCTGCTCTGCTTCCTCATATCTCTGCTGCCCGCCTTTAGTGTTTGGCCTGGATGTTGCAGGGTCAGCCCGGGCCAGTCCTGACACTGAGTCTCTTGTGTTGTCCTCCGTAGGACCCTGGACCAGCTAGAACGGCATGTCTCACTATGTGCATTGTCTGTTCAGAGCAGGATATCATCCTCCAGGCCTGGTGGGCCAGGATGTGCTCCACTCTCTCTTCCTCCCCCTTCATTTGCTCCCGTGTGCTCTGAAGAAAGATGTCCCTCTCCCCTAGCTGCAGCTTCAGTGTCGTCCTCTAAAGTAAATTCTTCTGGGAGGAGGGGCAGTTGTCCATGTAGCTGGTATGGGGGCTGAGCCCTCAATCCCCTCCACTGGCTCCCCAGTCCATGCTGGCACACTGAATTTGCATTCCAGAACACTGGATTTAATGCTGGTCCCTATTTCCCTGTGGAGACACAAATAATACCCTCCGCTTGGGTGGGTTAGTGCCCTTCTCCTCTGCCACATATCTCTCTCTCCCCCCCCTTCTTATTAGCACCAGCACTTCTTCAGGAGAAAGACAGGGCTTTCTACTCCTATAGTTGCAGTCTCAGAAATCCACAGGGGCTTGCTCTGAGTTAGCTTTAATCAATGGCACTGGATATATATATATATATATATATATATATATATATATATATATATATATATATATATATACACACACATATATATATATCCCAGGAATATATATATTAATATATACATATATATATATATTATTCCCAGGACCCTGTTTATGAGAAGGCCATGTCCACAAGGAGGTACAATCAGGCTGTGACCTGATTAACATGATGAAATCCACCCCTATACTTTATTTATCAAGGTGACATGAAATTATATAATTATCCCAGGGGTGTATTTGCAAAGGGGGCATGTTGAAAGAGGTATTAAGTGTCAAGAAAGAATATAGAATAAAATTAAACAAAACAAGAATACAAAATCCAGAAGTAAAAAAAAACAAAACCCCTGAAATTTGGTGGGAATTTCTACTCCTTTGATAGGGCACAAGAGGCAGGGTGGGGGGGTTAGGGGTGGTGTATGTAGGGGGAAAGGTTCTGGAGAAGGAGGAAGTAATAAAGAAGCATTTGGCAAAACACCTTGTTTGGGTAGTTAGTACGTCCACATCTACCTGCCCAGGTGGTTTGTGGCTATGCAGGGTCCCAGCTTTGGCTGGGTGAGTTGAAATGGGAACAGGGATGGAATGGCTCCACGAGGGAGGGAGAATGAACTGAAGTTGTTCAGGCCACTGATCAATGCTGACAGGTAGTCAGTAACAGTTTCAGACACTGCTGGTCTCTGACTACCAGAAAGCTTGGTATACTAATTTGACGTTATTTTTCTGGCTTCCAGGGAGGACAGGCTCCCTCCTGGTGGGTCTTTTCTGATGTTTGCTAAGGAGATCTTCCTGTGTTTGTTATCTGGTGCCATTTTCCACTCTCTTCTATAACTTCTATTTTTATTTTAGGTAATTGATAGAAATCAGGAGTCACATTTGTGAAAAGCAGCTTCGGAAATCAGTACAAACCAGGCCTACTATGTGGTTGTAGTAGGAGAGGGGCTTACAATGACTTCAAGGATCTTCAGTGGCACACATTTAACCTAACTAAATGCTTCTGAGCTCTTCCCACCCAGTGACTTGTCCGCAGGAAAACCTGCTCCTGTAAAGATTACCACCTGAAAACTACTCTCGGGCAGTTCTTTTCGGTCACTTGGGGTTGTTATGTATCAAAAGCAGCTCGAAAGCACCTACCACACACAATGATGGTACCAGGCTTAGTTCAAGAAAATTTTAAAGCCATTGAATATGGTACCTTTGTAGATTTCCATGAGGGAATTTGTTGAGGTGGGCTTTATGACCTCAGATGTTTTGTGAATGGCTTATATGTTATGAAAAAGAATATGTGGCCTCATCCCTAGAAAAATTTCTCTGTATATTTAGTTTGAAATGTTGGTAAATAGCTTTATTAAAATGATCAACATCAGGTTCACTTTTAGTACTGGCAGCATTGCTTTAAAAACCAGTTAAATGAATGAATGGTTGGATGGACTGGTGAAGCAGCACAATGGAATACTGGATAAGCAGCAAGCAGGATGAAGGTCAAGAACATGTGCTTAATGATAAATCAATCTCAAAATGTTACATAGTTTGATTCCCTTTATGTTTTATTTATTTTTCTTTCTTTTAATTTAATTTGTCATTTCTTAAAACGCTAAATTCACCAAGTACTTTTTCAGAGAGAAGAATACTTTTATAAATTGTGGCTAAGAATAGACAAACCAGAAGGTATACCAATGTACAGTTCCATGACCTTGATTACATTCTTTGAGCTGCACAGTTCTATTCTGCCCGATAGAGGTCCTGAGAGTCAGAGTGACTCCAGGACAGTGGGTTTGGGTTTGTTCTGTTCTTTTACTGCATCTTTTCATTTCCACTTGCTTTATCCATCTGTAGAGCCTTTTCTGATCTCCATTTTGAAGTTTCCTTTCTCTCACGTCCTTTAAAATAAGCTTTTGCTTTCCTTGAGTAGGTTGTCCTTGCACAATTTGTCTGTTTTTGAGTTTTTAATGTTCAATTCATTAGATCTATTGTTGAGATAGTCTCTAAATTCCAGTTGGATACACTCAAGGTTGTATTTTGACTCTCATGACCTTGTTGTAATTTTCTTCAGCAGCAACAGGACCTGAATGCTGATGTGTTCCAGGGTTTGCCTTGTTTGGGCTCTTGATATTGACCTTGTCTATCTTCTCTCTACAGCAGTCGTCTATGTGATTCCGGTGTACTGCATCCTAGATTATGCATGTTCATTGTCACTTTTTATGTTTGGGAAAAGTATTGGGAATGACTACATGCATTTGCCTTGCAGTGTTCTACCATGCAATCATTCCCATCACCAAAGCCATATTTTCCAGCTACCGATCCTTCATTCCCAACTTCTGCTTTTCAACCACCAGTTGAAAGTATTACTGCATCTTATTGTATGTTTGATCTGCATCAGATTTTCCCACTTGACGTAGCCCATGGAGATGACTTTGGTGCATTGTGCAGAGGGGCCCCCTCATTTTGGCATGTTGGTCTCCATTGACCTGGCTCTCCCAGGGCCACCTGCCTTGGTCTCTCCTTGTTCACCAAGCAGGTCTGTCCTCAGGTTACAAGGCTTCAGCCCCATGGTTTGCCTTCCCAAATGCTACCTGGAAGAAGATGAGGACACTGGGGAGTACAGGGCTCTTTCCCTTACAGATCCATTCACAAAATGAAAACCCTGTGTGGTCAATAGGTGTTCTCAAGTTGGTTTGGACTGTGATGAAGAATAGATTAATGGTTGTCTGGAAATGGAGATGAGGGAGAGTGAAAATATATATTCAAACGTTCAGAGAGTTTCTTTGTATTGATTGGTCAGTTCTGTATCTTGATTATGATGGGAATTACACAGTTATGCATGAGATAAAATTGCATAGAACTATATATCCATATAGTCTCTGGTGGTGCTATGGGTTAAGCATTGGCCTGAAACAATAAGATCAGTCATTCAAATTATACCTATGACAAAATTCTTTATAGGGTCTTATTGAGTCAGTATTGACTCAAAGGAAGTGCTGTGTTCTGATTTACTATATGCACACATATATCCACCCGCACTCCTCCTACCTCCTTTACCACACATGTACAAATAAATACAAGTTAAAAGAAAAGGCAAAAACTGAATAAGATTTGTAATCTAGTTGTCATTTAACAATAAAGTCAGCTTCAAGGTTGCAATATTGTTCTACAGTTAAATGTCACTACTGCAGGAGACGGGGAAAAACATGAGCTTCTATATTCTATTGTGGCATTTTTTTGTGTGTTTATAAATATTTCAAAATAAAAAGTCAAAAACAAACTGTATTTCAACTTGAATGGATTATATGGAAGGATGTTATTGTGGAATAAATGCCTTCCCCAATTAAAAAAATGATATATTAAGGTCTTACCTAGTACAAATTGATTTATTTCTCTCTGATACCTTTTAAAGAATCCTATTGTTAAATTTAATTTGGGAGTTTTTTGTTGTGATTACATTGCATATATTTAAAGACTTTTCCGAAGTATTGGGGTGTCATAATTTTTTTCAAATAAGATGGAAGAAGAATTGATGCATTTCTATTTTGGTCCTGGTGGGAAAATATCGGAAACACCACGGACTACCAAAAGGACAAGAAATCTGTCTTGGAAGTAGTACCGCCTGAGTGCTCCTTAGAGAAAAGGATAGCAAGGCTTTTCTTATGTACTTTGGACCTGTTGTCAGGAGAGCCCAGTCTCTGGAGAAGGACCTCATGCTTGGCAAAGTAGACAGACAGGCAGCGAAAAGGAGGAAGACCTTCCAAGAGATGGATTGACACTGCAGCTTCAACAATGGGTTTAAGCATAAGAGCAGTTGTGAGGATGGCGAAGCCCAGGCAGTGTTGATTCTGCTGTGCATAGAGTCCCTACAGCTGTGATTTCACTTGATGGCACCTACCAACAACAACATAGCTGTTTTGAGGTGAGAATACCACGACGTTTTGCCATTTTGTTCTAGCAATATCAAGGCTGTCCAGAATGTATTCCGATGAAACAACTACAGGATTAAACAACAGCAAAAATTAGGACAGTGGGGTTGACCTCGTTTGGAAATAAGCTCTTTGAGATTGTTATTAAGTTAGCACGAGGGCATATGAAAGTAGGGTGCTGGGTTCATTAACTGTGACACAAAAAGGACACCATGTGATCTCGTAGTTGAAAGCCAATAAACACCCCCAGAAATCAAACAATTTAGGAGGGAGACACAGAACTGATGTGAATTCAGAAGTAATCAGTCCCCTACCACCATAATCTGAGCCCTTGCCTCTGGAAATTTGAGATAATCTTTCCGTTCTAAAAAGTCCTGTGGTATATTGTTAAGGCAGCTCTAGGAAATTTGGTAGATAGTGTTTCTTGTGTGCGACAGGCACCATTGAACCCTCTCTGTTTGAATATTCATCCGGTGAATATTTTTATTTTCTGACAAGCCCTTATGGGTAATTTTGTGTAACTTTCTCACATTCTGACATATTTTTGTGTAATAGATACTTATTTCTGTCACCAATGTATTGATTCTACCAATGTTTCTATGGATTTCAGATAATCTTCTATTATAACTTGAAAAAATAATTATACATTGCAAAGCAATATTACCTGTTATAACATTTTGATGAATCATTACGTATTTAATACAAACTATGCCACTTGATCCCACTTCATGCTTGTCACCTGTAATGCTAATTGTCAGATATTAATACTCTTAAACTTGTTTTCAATTTATATGGATTTTCCAACCTCTAATATCTATATTTTTAATTTTCTAAACGTTTATCATTTAGTTCAGGTGTGTCTACTGTAAAGAGCATAAATTTAAAACTCACTGTCATCAAATCCATGGGAGCCATAGTGACGCTGTAAGACAGGGTAGACCTGCCTCTGTGAGCTTCTGAGACTTTCTCTCTGTAAATAACATAGGTTTCAATTAATCTAAAGATACATAAATGTATGTGTATAAATACATATTAAAATTTTTCTAATCACAATTATTGTCATGCTAATTTTACTTTTGTCTTTTCTATTTAATGTTTCCTTCATCTTGTTTGTTTTGGGTCTCTACTCCAAATCCCCTTTTTCACATCAATATAATTGTTTTGGATCTTTTGATACCTGATATCTGATCTTGTTGACACCTCATGATCACACAGGCTGGTATGCTTCCTCCATATGGGCTTATTTTCTTCCCTGCTATATGGCTGCTTGTTTAATTTCAAACTTTTAAGACCCCAGACACTGTATCTTTTGATAGCCAGGCACCATCTGCTTTCTTTACCACATTTGTCCATGCACCCTTTTTGTCTTCAGTGGTCATGTCAGGAAGGTGAGTATCAAAGAGTGCCAGGTTATCAGAACCAAGTATTCTTCTGTTAGTGGGGGCCTTGAATAGAGGCTCCAAATTTGTCTGCTATCGAGATACTTAACCTATAAATATATGTACATTTATGTCCACTTTCTGATGCCGCAGATTCCAAAGCCAATGCAATCTGAGATTTTAGAAAATAAGAAAAAATTCCCTTCAGTAAAATTTCATTTAGATTTAGCAATACTTTTTATTAGTATCTTATACTCAAAATTGCCTGATACAGCCCATATTTTCATTAAATTAATTACCTTCTAAAGTATCGCAATCAGCAATTATTTTAGAAGTGCAAATTATTGGAGACTTTCTCTGCCTGAAAATGTCTTTATTCCATCTACATATTTAGATAAATGTGTGACGGCGTGTAGAATTATGCGTTTCACATTGTAGACTTGAGAACTTTGAGGAATTACATCATTGTCCTGTAGTGTAAGGGATGACATTATATAATGTGAAGGTGCTTTGCTTCTCATTTCTATGACACTATATAAACTGATAACTTGTTCTCTGGGTTTTGGTACAATTGATTTTAATAATGGTGTTCTTAACACTTTCCATAATGTATTGATATGTACATATGCTTCTTTGTATTCCTAGGGCTTATTATCCATGGGCCCATTTAACATGAGAACTCATGTATTTCTTTAGTTCTGAGAAATATGTTGAACATCAACTTTAGTTGCATTTTGGCCTCATTGTCAAAATTTGAGATAGTTAAAGTTTATTGTGTCAACCTGGCCAATAAACACATGTAGGATTAATTAAAAGGCAGAGAGATAAATGACTCGGTGAGCCTTGCCTTTCTAGTTCTCAGATCTCTTGCTTTCTGATGGCTGGACCAGGGTGCAGCTGCCTTAGCCAGTTCCTGCTTCAGCTGGCAAGGCTGACTTCCTGCAAGACATCCCTGAGAAGAAGCCACATGGACCTATCCCGATGCAACCTTGGGTACTGAAGAAGCCGTGTGGAGACCCCTGTCAGCACTGAGATGCTTACACATTCACTGATTGGACTTTCCTCCTGCAGTTGACATCATTGCATGTGTTTTGTGTGATTGAGGAGGACTTTGTAGACTGGTGTTGGACGTATAGGGTAATGATGGACTTGTGGACTTGGGCAGCTCTGGGTTGTGAAGCTTTCTTAACCTATATTTACCCTTTATATAAGATTCATATATATATATATATATATATATATATATATATATATATATATATATATATATATATATATATATATATATATATAAAGTTTTTGTGGATTTGTTTCCCTTGTTTACCCAGACCAACACATTATGGTACATTGAGAGTAGGGTGCTGGGAAAACAAATCCTAAGATTTAGAGTTGGTGTCTGTTGACCTCTCCCTCAAGGTAGTTTTTCTTCTTTGTCTAGCCCAAGGTCAGATAAAGTCACACAATTTACTTGGTTGCTTTCTGGGAAAAGTATACAAAGTATGAAAATAGAAAGTTTGTAAGCCCACTTGCTTTCAGCCATTAAAATTTGATCTTAGGTAAGTTTAAGCCATGCCTGCAAAGAAAGTTTTGAAAAGATCTGCCCCACCCAGTGCTTTGGAGTACTCAGGAACCAATGGTCTTTGTCAGAAGCTAGAAAAATCTGGAACCATGAAGAAAACTCATCTCTAGGACTGAACATTAAAGGGAAACTATGGGTAGGCTGAAATACTTGCTCACTGGATCTACTTGTTGAGTAGAAGTGGGAGAAATGCAGCAATAAAGAGACAAGTTGAGTTTGGCCACTGACACCTGTGTACTTGGTTTACAGGTAAAAGAGAAGATAAGAATGGGTTGACAGGTCTGAAGTTCATGACCTAGCACGAGTGGGGGTAGGCTTATTGCGTATTGGTGAGAGCCCATGGTCTAAAGGCAAGACTACCAGTGGGTAGCCTGGGGCGGCTGAGGGAGGCAGCCCACATTGATTTGACCAGAACCTGATCAGATGAAGAGATTTTTGAGCCCGTGAACTGGTGCATATTGTTGCTGACTTTATGGATGGCCTGTCCTGATTTGACTTTGCTTATGGATGCGGACTTCATAAGGTTCCAACTGGAAGATTCTTCATGTAAAAAATATGGTTGTCTCCTCAGAGCACTGGGTTGATATAAGTGGGCAGTATTGAAATTGGATACCCAAAATTGGGGGTAAAGACATGAAGTGGTTGGCTTATAAAATTTCACAGGTGGGGGGATATATTCATAGGATTATAGGAGTAAGGTATAGGTATTGCTTAACTGCAATTGTTAGGGTAAAGAATTATGTAAAGGTACCAAGTTGGCAAGGGGTGGATTGATATAGTTAAGGTATATTGTGCCAACCTGATTGATAAACACATGTGTGATTAATTAAGGGGCGGAGAGATAAATGGCTCAGTGAGCCTTGCCTTTCTAGTTCTCAGGGCTCTTGCTTTCTTATGGCTGGACCAGGGTGCAGCTGCCTTAGTCAGTTCCTGCTTCAGTTGGCAAGGCTGACTTCCTGCAAGACATCCCTGAGGAGAAGCCACATTGACCTACCCTGATGCAGCCTTGGGTGCTGGAGCAGCCGTGTGGAGACCCCTGCCAGCACTGAGATACTTATACATTCACTGATTCACCTTTCCTAGTGCAGTTGGCATTATTGAGTCTGTTTTGTGAGATGGAGGAGGACTTTGTGGACTGGTGTCAGACATATGGGCTTGAGGCTTTGAGACTTTGAGGCTTGAACAGCACTGGGTTGGGATGCTTTCTGAATGTACACTTACCCTTTACATAAAACTCTCTCTTTTACATATAAGTTTCTGTGGATTTGTTTCCCTAATTTACCCAGACTAACACAAAATTATTTCGTTGAATACTATGGCTACATTTATATTTCTCTATATAGCTCTTATTTTTCTTTCAAATCCTTTTCTACTTTTTTTTTTTTTTTTTTGCTTTAAATTGTGACAAATAGGATGGCCATGACTTCTCCCAGAACCCACCGCTCTTCCTCTAACTGTAGCGGCCTGAGGTGACCTGCCAAGGTGGTTCGCTACTTACTCGACCCAGAAAACCCTACAAAGTCCTGCAAATCAAGAGGGTCAAATCTCCGGGTCCACTTCAAAAACACCTGTGAAACTGCCCAGGCCATCAAAGGCATGCACATCCGGAAAGCCAACAAATACTTGAAAGAAGTCACTCTGCAGAAGCAATGTGTGCCTTTCCGACGGTACAATGGTGGTGTTGGCAGGTGTGCTCAGGCCAAACAATGGGGTTGGACCCAGGGTCGGTGGCCCAAAAAGAGTGCTGAATTTTTACTTCACATGCTTAAAAATGCAGAAAGTAATGCCGAACTTAAGGGTTTAGATGTGGATTCTCTGATCATTGAGCACATCCAGGTGAACCAAGCCCCTAAGAGGCGCCGCAAGACTGACAGAGCTCATGGTCAGATCAACCCATCCATGAGCTCCCCTGCCACATTGAGACGATCCTGACTGGGAAGGAACAGATCGTTCCCAAACCAGAAGAGGAGGTTGCTTAGAAGAAAAAGATTTCCCGGAAGAAATTGAAGAAGCACAAATTCACGGCTAGGGAATAAATTAAGTTTAAAATAATAAAAGTTAAATCACTAAAAAAAATTGTGATAAATATCGATTTAGTAAAACCACTTTGACAATGTTCACATGTAGTGTTCCGACATTAAATATGGTCACTGCGCTGTTTAACCATCACTGCCCTGAATTTTTCCATCACGTTGTCCTTGTTTTTGTGCTTTTTTTTTTACTATCATCATGTTCTAGAAATCCTTCTAGACTCAGTTTTCCAACCCGCTAAAAATGTTGTTCTTCAATCGTGTTTAATCTGTCACTTGATCATGGATCAACATTTTATTTTATTGCTATTATTATAAATAATATTATTATCTTTATGTCACACACTTTTTTACTTTCAAGCTCTTTCATTGAATTTAAGTATAGATTATTGCTTCTTGTAGTTCTCTTAAGATTTTAACGGTGCTCACCTTTATCCAGGTACTCTTTGTGTCCTAAAGTGGAGTTTGATTGTAGCGTTTGGTGTCATCCTTGTCAGCGCAACTTTGTGCATCTAACCATACAGATGTTTTACTAGTTAGGGTTGAGACCTATCGATGGGTTGCCTGGTGCGGTGGAAGCACACATATTTGGTCATCTGAGGATGGAGCTATCCCTTGCAGTGTGGATATTGCTATCCTCTGTTTCTTGAGACTCCCAGAAAGGCCAAGAGTTAGATCGGTTTTAAGCATCGGAATGTCTTGTTGTACAGGCCATACTGTCAACTCCTGGGCTGTCTCCTCTGTCCTCTATTCTCTTAATATTTCAGGAGACGAAAAACCACCTTTATCCTAGACCTTTCCTCAGAGATTTCTCTGTTGTGTTTCCTCCCTCAGTCCAATTTGCACATGCTTTACTCCTTTTTTACAATGAAGAGAGGTTTTCTTTTTCGTTTCTGATACGTTTTGATTTCTTTCTTTGTTTTCAGGGCAGTGGTTTGTTTAAGATTATTTTTTTGTATTATGTATATATTTTGTGTCATGTAAGTATATAGGCAGGATGGATATATAGCCCCATAAGATAAGTCTACCCTCTTATTCAAATCTTTCATGATTTGGTGGGGTTCCAAATATTAAACAAATAAACGCTTAATTAAATGGCTCCCTGAAAAGAGATTTCCGACGAATAAAGGCCTCAAAATCTGCTTTTAAGCATGATCAGATTTTACTCACAGATTCATACAAAGCATTTACTCTATTGATTCACGAAGCTGAAAATGAACAAACCCAACATTTACATTATGATTCTCTGCAGTCGAGATGTCGCTTTCATAGTTCATTGAGTATTTTGTAGAGCAAGACTGCCAGCACAGAAAATCGTCATTTGGTGACTTTTATACAAATGTTTCTATAAGAAATATAGTCATCAATAGCTTTTATATTTCAGCCTCCTGACAATTAAGTATTATTTTCCTCGTAAGCTAAACCTTTTCCCTCTTTTACCCTGATCCCCCTAACAATAACACAGTAATTTAACTGGGGTTTTACATTTGTAAACTGTAAGATGCTGTTAAGAGATGACATGTCATGTTAGTCTCACAGCCTACAATTGAAAAATTTGATAAAGTTAAAGACTTATCAATTCCAGAGCTTAGGGAGAAGAGAGGCAAATACTTTCCTTTCACAAACAAGGCATAAATATTTATTCAAAGAGCCAGAGGTTTTCAAATATTTTTCTAGCATCTTAGGCTACCACTAATCACTATGAAATAAAGAGCAATAGGGTGATTCTCTTCCCACTAACTCAGGGGTAGGTAACTTGGCGTCATTCATTTATTTTTCTCGAATTTTTCTGACTGTACAATTTTAAATACATACACAGATTCTCACATTCAAAACAAATGTTGTCGTCATTTCTTAATGCTTTTTCTCCTTTTCATCTTTTAGTAGAGAGGATCAGAATCCTGAATGCAGATTATTCGTAGGACAGCTATGTTAAACAAGGATGTATGCTTTCAATATGAATAATGATCTTTGAAGAAGAAAAATATTGCTGGCTTTCAAACACAAGTGACCTAGTGAGCCACTGTATAAATGATGAGGGGAACTCAGTTTCTTCTTCTGGAAAATGGAATTGAAGATATTAAATATTTGGCGAGGGGCTATTTGAATGTGACACTGCATAAATTATATCTGTGATATTGGTATCTGATAATTGCATTTCCAATAGGAATTACAATTAAGATTCTTGCAATATGGCATACTTTTGATCATTTTAATTTCCTTTGTGATTGCAGAGGATGATAATTCTTTGGGGGACTTGACTCCAATTTTCACATTACAAAAGAAAAGTATGGGTAATGGAATAATGGGAGAGATGAAGGAAGTCTTGATCTCCAATCTCTTATTTCTCTCATTGCCATTTCTGCAGTGGGGATGCCACCTGTGTTCTGCTCATTATAAAACTTTTAGCAAGAGGCTAATGAAATGCAAAGCTTTCTATAAGACCAGCACTAGCCTTCCTATCAAATCATCTGAAATATTTATTTGTCCTCTTGAATAATTGATAGGGGCATCAGCTCCCCCGGTCAATTGATTTATTAAGGGACTGTTTGGAATTAAACAGCTTAAAGATATTAGATTTAGCAGTGATCTTGCTTGTTAGCATATTCATTTACCTACGGGAGCCCCTATTAGATATTGTTAATACATGACGTTTTCAGTCACGGCCTGGATCTCCTCAAATTGCATTAACGCCGGGCTGTTTAGCCACAGAATAACAGGTTTGATTGAGTGCTTGGGTTTGGTGTAATTAGATTTTCCTAGAAAAGGGGGACGACTTTAATGCCATGGGCATTAAACTAGATATGTCATCAGCGTTACTGTAATTGGCGAACAGGAGCGGGGAGACCTGGCTGTGTCTGAATGTTTGTGTTTACGGTTCACCCGTCCATTCGCATAGATGGCGCATAATAGCTGTACTTACTTACATATGCATGACCCCCGGGGAAAAAAGGGAACTGACCTCTTTAATAAGCATCTCTTTTGAAAAAGGTGGAAAATTCTATGCTGAGTAATGGGATCAATTTTTTGTTTGTGAAAACTGCCAATTATTTCTCTTACTGAAAAGGTCATGTGGCTGGTTAATCAATGATGGAAATCGTGGGTGAATATACATGGGTGTTTGCATGCACTGGATTTGAAATTTTGCCCAAGACTATCTGCTTTAGAGTTTCAAACTACCCTTCCGCTTTGGAGCCACATCATAGCCGGAGGATTCTCTTTTCACAAGACCTTCTGCGAAGCATCACTTCTTTTTATTGACAGAATTAGACACAGAAACTAAAATGATTTCTGGTCCCTTTTCCCCAGTGCTGCCGGTTCATTTTGTCAGCAGCCAGACCAATGGTGCCCATCAAAGTAGGATGTACCTAGGTGACCGTCTGCGTGGAGCAATAACGAGCGGGGTGTGAGACTAAGTGGGGAGGGAATCTGCTTCCCTTTCCCAGGCCTCCGCAGTCGAGTTACCTTTTTCTCCTCCTGCTTAAGGTGCCCTTTCTTTGCCCTTCAGTCACCCGCCCTTACTCCACCCCCTGTACTCAAGTGCTCTTATGGGTCCCGCCCTTCTTACCCGGAATCACACCCTACGCCCTGAACATGCACAGATGTGCTGGCCTCCTTTTCCTTGACATTAGGTCTTTGTTTGTGGGAACTATGAGTTTAAGAAAAAATGTGACAACCGGGCTTTAGTTCACGTTGCATACTTGTAAATGCTCCCAGAATTCAGCTAGTCGCTGCGGTTTCAACCGTGACTCACGCTTAGCCCTCCTTCTACACCTACATGTGACCCACAGGCTTTCCCATGCCTGCTTTTCTAGAAAGGACACTTTGCTTTTCTTCTGAGACACTTCTGGGGCCAAGCTTCATGTTAGCAGCCAAGCGCGTTTACCATGCTTGCCGCTTGTGAGTTATAAGGCAGGAACACATAAATTAGCTCCTGTCACGCTGTCCTATCAATGTTTGGTTAAAGAATCAGATACTCAGTAAAGTCCCGTCACTTCTCCATGTACATTCACCTGGTAGGAGAAGAATTCGAACGTGAATCGCTTCAATTCCCACAAGACAAGCCATAAGTAGCAACTAAGTCTTAACTAAGGTTTCAGGCCATACATGGATGATTATATGTCAAACAAAACATGGTCAAACTTATCTCTGCTATCAATGGACTGCTGGGGCCAAGGTCTCTCAGTAATGCACTTGCCTATTCTCGTTAGAGTGTCTTACCAAAAAAAACTCCAATCAGAGCAGAGTCTTCTAAGGGCAGCTGCGGGGCCAGTTGAATTCACGGCGTAAAGGTCAACTCAGAAGAGTATGACAAGAGTTTGGTTTGGTTTTAGGTAATATTGGTAGCTCTCCTAAAAGGAAACAGCATAATAACGGGGGTTTATTAGGAGTAAGTTTAAAGAAAATGGAAAGTTTCATTGGTGAAAAAGGATCAGGACACTTGCCCTGAGGGCTTTTTAGGTTTTTTTATTTTTATTTCATAAATCACAGTAATACACCTGTTCTTTCTTCAAGGGTAACAAGAGAATTACATCCAAAAGCCTTCCCTCGCCCGCCCTAAGTCCAAAATCATGCCCCTTCAGTCTTCTTTTGTTTCCCAAACTCAACGAATGATTAAAGGTAGACATTTTGTATCCTACAAAGTTTTTAATACTGTTTAGTTTCATGAGATGTAAATGGAAGAGCTCAGGGTGCTTCATGAAAGGGTAATACAGATAGAAGCATCACCTTGAGAATTATGTACACCTAGATGAAATAGAAGCCAGATGATAATAGCTTCAAATTTTCTGTTATTATTTAATAAAAGTTTCCATGCTAAGAAAGTTTCAATGTTCATACTGGAGATGAAGAATTGTGACAACACCTAATTTATAACTAAGAGGAATTAAAGGTTGTTGGAGTAACACTTGCCTGGAAGCTATGCAGGTGTTTATATAACAAGTATATCATATATCCCTCTTTTATTTGGTTATGGGACTGGCCGAGATTGCATGGCTGTGTTCAATACCTAACCCCCCAATCCCACCTACTGATCATGTCTACCCACTCTTGGGGAGGAGAAGGCTGCCAATGGCCACAATTGATAGGGCTGACGGCCGGTGTGATTTCATACAAAAATAACTTTAGATATTTTCAAAACAAGCTTCCTTTAACCTTGTAAGTGGATTCTAGATTTGTAGATGTATGAAGGGGTATCCCCCTCCACCTCCCCCCACCCCCGGAAAAAAAAAAAAGCATTTTTACTGGTGGGTGAGCATCCAGCAACTCTCTCTGAATTAGTGTACCCAGTGGCATCACCTAGGAAGGTTCCCTCTGGTCCCTGAATTTGTTCATTAAAGGAATTTCATTCAAACCTCATTTCTTGTGATGGCTGATTAAGAGAAAAGTGGGCATCTGTGAAATTTTGTTTCCCGTTCAGAATAAATGCTGCAGAAAATGTTGTGATGTTAAACACCCCTAACTTTTGCCAACCCATTGTTATGGACTACTGTAGTTTATAGGACGTTGGCAGATACAGATCACTAGACCTTTCTTTCTCATTTGTCTTAGTCTGTAAGTGACATTCATACCTGTTCACTATCATAACAACACAGAAATCTTTATCAGTGGTCAATAGATCCAGTATTGTATTGGTTGGGAATCAAATCGAGGTCTCTTGGGTGCTATAGGAAAAACTCTAGTGTACATGAATTCTTCTCATTTCAAAGAAGGTGAAACGTTGATTGATGACAAACCTCATTCTGGATGTCCATCAACTTCCCAAATGGACTGAAATAGTGCATTGAGAGTTCATTCCACCAGGTCAGACTCTTATCAAGCTTTCTATTTAGAGGTTCATAAAAATAAGCGTAATAGTGTGTGCCAAAAATGGACTAATTTTTGACAGACAAGGACTGGTTTTGCCACCACTATAATGGACCTGCCCATGCAGTCATCTCAGTGTGCCAGTTTTTGCCAAAAAGTGGCATGCCTCTCTTGCCTTACTCACTGTGTGAATTCTTTCTGTTTCCACAAATGCAGAGGGACATGAAAGGACAGCAATTTGGGGAATTAGAAGAGGTGAAGAAAAAAACAAGGGAGGCGCTATCAGCCATCCAAACCGATGAGTTTGAAAAATGTTCCCAAGAATAAAATCACAAATTTGACAAATGTTTTAAGTGTAATGGAGAGTAGTTTGAAGGTGATAAGGTTGCTTTGTAAAAAAAAAAAAATTAAATACATAACTTTGGGAAAATACCCGGTGTTTTGGGGCTCCCCCTCATATTTCTCCATGATAAAATGATTTCCAGTTTCAGAACAAGTTTATAAATAGTAAGGTACCTCAGTGATTATCCATGAATCAGGTGAAATAGAAGAGGGGGGAAGTTTTTAGCAGTATTACTACCACATTATGATAGTTTCCAACTAATTTACCAGGTTGCACAACTATATTTTCAGCGATATATATGTCATCTAATACCCTCGATAGTGCTGTCAGGTAGACATTGTCCTGTAGTCCTCAAGGTCAGTGACTCAAACCCACCGGCCACTTTGTGGGGAAAGTTGAGACTCTGCTCCCATGAAGATTTAAAGTCTAGGAAACCTTAAATAGGTTCTCTATGAGCCAGAACTACTCAATGGTAATAGTTTCTCTGTGTGTTGCTTTTGGTTAGAGAAACAAATGAAGATGCCATTTCCACGAAGGCAGTTTGTTTTTGAAATTCCAAAACGTCTTCCAAACTCACTGCCACTGACTCAATTTCGACTCACTGTGACCCTATAGGATAAGGTGGAACCATACCATTGTGTTTTCAAGACTTTAAAGCCTTAGAACAGTAGGCAGCCTCATCTTTCTCCCATGGGTCATCTGGTTGGTTTGACCCACTGGCATCATTGTTGGCAGCCCAATACATAGCCCATTATGCCATCAGAGCTCAGAATTCATATGCTGAGAATAATTATGTATTTTACTGAAAAGTAAATATGTACATATATTTTTAACACTTGTATATATGTATTTTCTTGAAGTTATCTGCTAATGAGCCACCCCTAACTTTTGGCAACCCCATTGCTATGGACTCTGATGGTTCATAGGACTTTGGGAGATATACATCCCTAGACCTTTCTTTCACATTTGCCTTAGTCGGAAAGTGCCACTGAGACCTGTTCATTATCGTAACAAAACAGAAATCTTCATTGGTGGTCAGTAGACCGAGTATTGGTCGGGAATCAAACACAGGTCTCTTGTATGAAAGAGAATACTTCTGCCACTCATCCACCACTATTATAATTCATGGAAATATGAAATTAAAAAATACAGAATTCTTCCATGAAGTTTTGTTTGTGTGTGTTTCTCTGTGTGTGTATGTATGTTAATATATGTTATATATAATTATTTCATTGTTTATAAGGTGAGATAGTTCACGTTTATTGTGCCAACATGACCAATGAACACATGTGGGGTTAATTGAAGGGTGGAGAGGTAATTGCTTGGGGAGAACACTATTCTCATCAGTGCTTCTCTTGTGTTGTGTGGCACCTCACACTTGCAGTTTTCTGTACTTTCTGTATGAGTTTGTGTTTTGTAAATGTTATCTGACAAGAAAATGAAGTATGGGAAAGAGGCTTTCAGCTTCATTTCAGTGGAGACTCAATTCCTCTACCGCATGGGGGTCCGAGCTATGACTGCTGCCCCTTTCTGGGGTGGTGACTGTGTCCCACGTGAAAAGGAGAGTTCCACACCCTACTATTATCTCCTCCCTCCCTCAGGGCATGAGAGGGGGGAGGGTCAGTGGAAGTATGTGTGCCTCCCCACACCCCGGTGTCTCAAGGTGGCATAAGCTGGAGGCTATTCTTGCATGGTTTTGTAGTACAATTCAGCAGCCAACTCTGCAATTTCAGTGCCCAATGCCCAGGGTGTCCCAGCACAGATATTGCAATCTATGGTGGAGGATGGGGGGGAAGAGGTTGCCTATCTCCATTGTGTTGGGATGACCAGTCCTTGGAAAGCAGTCTTTCCCATCCTCAGCCAAGTCTTTATATTTTCATTTTTCACTCTGCCCTGGAAATGATGGAGCTATTCATGTGGGAACACACTCTCACAGACCTCACTATTACCTAGTGGTGGCTGCCACCCCACATTAACTAGAATCACAACCTCAAAACACTTCTGTAATTATAGATTCTCCGACCATCCCCCAACACAATTTCGATTTAGAAATAATAAACTTTGGAATGGTTTAATAGTTTACCTATGTTGACAGAATGTCTTTGTTGTTCAAAGGAAGAGATTAAATGGTGGTTAAATTCCCTGAGAGTTAGTAAATCACTTAAACAACTTTCTAAGTCTCACTTGCTTCATGACCAAAAATGAAAATATTAATGATTGTTCAGTCCAAGGGTGTTACAAATTATGATTTAATTCTTGATTACTCTTCCAAAGGCTGGGGTTTTGAATTCATCCAGAGGTCCATCATAAGACAGGTCTGAAAGTCTGCTTTTGGAAGATTGCAGTCTGAAAGATCTATAGAGCAGTTCTACACCGCTCACAGGGTCACCAGGTGTTAGGATCAACTCAATGGCACTGCCAGCAATGCATGTTCATGAACAACAAGATATCTCATATCTGTGAATATTATTATACTTTATTGTAAATTACAATTATTATATATTACATCATACTGGCAATCCCAAACCAAATAGATCACGGACTTTTCAGTGTGTTCCCGTATCCCTAATAGTTTCCTTACATCAGCAACCTGGCTACGCATCCATCAAGCTTATATTTATTCCTAATTTTTACATATGTGGGGATTTTTCCTTCCTTTCCATTTTCTTTCCTCTTCACCACTGATCTGTCTGGTTTCCGATCTGTAGGGCTTACTATTACTATAATGATTAGCCAATTGCCCTCTAGTCAACTCCAACTCATGACCACCCAAAGAGGTAGAGCTTAACTTCAAAGAGTATTCAATGGCTGGCTGTTGTGGTTGTTGTTGTTTTAATGTAAACCATCAGGTCTCTCTGCTGCGGAATTTCTTTGTAGAGTTGACTCTCCTAGGTTTTGGCTAATAGCCAAGTGTGCCAACTCTGCACCACCCAAGGATTTCTGGGACTATTGTAAGGAACACGAATGAAAACTATGCATTTTGACAGTTCCTCCAATAATATCTTTCATAAACTCTTGTTAATCCTTTGGAAAAAATATATGTGCAAATATTTTATAATTTGCTTTGAAGGGTATCGTACACATAAGTTAACACCTTACATTTTTGAGGGTATAGTTGTTTTTTATTCCTTTTTTATACATTAAAAAATCTTAGTTTCTTGATTTGTTCTTTAGCCTTACCATGAACCATCTCCCTCGCACCTAGAATCAGAATGTTAGGCTGCAACACTTGCTCTATAAGAGCCCAACGGGTTATGGATTTCATTGAGGTCCTCTGCCCTATGTGAGCTCACACTTCTGATCCATGATCAGCTTAGATTGACAAGTTCTTCAATTCCTATTCTCAACATTATCCTTGATAAAATCAACTGCTAAAAGCCTTAGATTCATGACTTTAAATTGTAGAGTTCAGTGTTGTTGGCATTTCCTCTGGGAATGTGCCCTCACACCCCAAAGACTTTGCCAGTGTCTAACCACTTTTTTCATGTATTTTGAAAATATACATCTTTGAAGAAACCCTGTGGTCATAGTGGGGTATACATTTGACTGCTAACTCCAAGATCAGCAGTTCAAACCACCAGCCACTCCATTAGAGAAAGATGAGCCATGCTGCTTCCATAAGGATTTAAAACTTCAAAACCCCACAGGGGCAGTTCTCTTCTCTCCTACTGGGTCACTTTGACTTTTTTGTTGTTGTTTGTTTGTTTTGTTTGGGGGTGGTGGTGGAGAGGTGAGGTTATTTTCGTTTTTGTTTGTTTGTTTTTTTGTTTTAAACGTTTTATTAGGGGCTCATACAACTCTTATCACAGTCCATATATATACATACATCAATTGTATGAAGCACATCTGTACATTCTTTCCCTAATCATTTTCTTTTCTTTCTTTCATTTTTTTCCCTTTTCTTTTTTTACATTTTATTAGGGACTCATAAAACTCTTATCACAATCCATACATATACATACATTAATTGTATAAAGCACATCCATACATTCCCCGCCCCAATCATTCTCAAAGCATTTGCTCTCCACTTAAGCCCTTTGCATCAGGTCCTCTTTTTTTTCCCCTCCCTCCCCGCTCCCCCCTCCCTCATGTGCCCTTTGTAAATTATACATCGTTATTTGGTCATATCTTGCTCTATCCGGAGTCTCCCTCACCCCCCCTTCTCTGCCATCCCTCTCCCAGGGAGGAGGTCACATGTGGATCCCTGTAATCAGTTCCCCCTTTCCAACCCACTCACCCTACACTCTCCCAGCATCGCCCCTCACACCCTTGGTCCTGAAGGTATCATCCACCCTGGATTCCCTGTGCCTCCAGCCCTCATATGTACCAGTGTACAATCTCTGCCCTATTCAGTCCTGCAAGGTAGAATTCGGATCATGGTAGTTGGGGGGAGGAAGCATCCAGGATCTGGGGGAAAGCTGTGCTCTTCGTCGGTACTACCTTGCACCCTGACTGACCCATCTCCTCTCCTAAACCCCTCTATGAGGGGATCTCCAGTGGCCGACACTTGGGCCTTGGGTCTCCACTCTGCACTACTTCCCCCTTCATTCAATGTGAGATATATATACACACACACACACATTCTTTTTTTTTGCATGATGCCTTATACCTGGTCCCTTTGGCACCTCATGACCGCACTGGCTGGTGTGCTTCTTCCATGTGGGCTTTTTTTGCTTTTGAGCTACATGGCCGCTTGTTTATCTTCAAGCCTTTAAGACCCCAGACACTATCTCTTTTGATAGCCGGGCACGATCAGCTTTCTTCGCCACATTTGCTTATGCACCCATTTGTCTTCAGCGATCCTATCATGGAGGTGTGCAGCCAATGATATGATGATTTTTTGTTCTTTGATGCCTGATAACTGATCCCTTTGGGATCACTCGCTCACTCAGGCTGGTGTGTTCCTCCTTGTGGGCTTTGTTGCTTCTGAGCTAGATGGCCGCTTGTTTATCTTCAAGCCTTTAAGACCCCAGTCACTATCTCTTTTGATAGCCGGGCACCATCAGCTTTCTTCACCACATTTACTTGTTCACCCACTTTGGCTTCAGCAGTTGTGTCGGGAACGTGAGCAACATAGAGTGCCAATTTAATAAACGAAAGTATTCATGCATTGAGGGAGTGCTTGAGTAGAGCCCCAAGGTCCTTCCACCACCTTAATATTAAACCTATAAATGTAGACAATTAGATCTATTTCCCCATCCTCATATATATGTTTGCATGTACATGTCTTTGTCTAGACCTCCATAAATGCCCCTTGACTCCCAGCTCCTTCCTCCCTCTCCCTTGACATTCCTCCTGCCCCACCACCATGCTCCGTCCCCACCTGGGCTACAACTATACCTATTTTCTACGCAACCTTACCCTTGATCGTTCCCCATCAGGCCTGTCACTCCCCCCTCACTACCATTTTGGGTCCCACGTTGTTCCCTTGTCCCTGTGTTTATTAACACCACTTCCTTACCCTCCTCCCCCTCCCCCACCCAGATCTGTCTGTCCCCCCGGAACTGTCTGTCCTATTGTTTTTCCTCCAGATAGTTCATCCAGCCTGTCCTATTCAGACAGACCTGTGGAGACACTAACATTCACGAAAACAAGACAGAGGAAAACAAAGCAACAGTATACAACCAGACAATAAAACAACAAAAACAAACCACTGACAAAGAATAAAACACTTCACAAAAGAAAGGCTTGTAGTTCGTTCAAGTATCGTTTGCTGGCCCTTAGGAGCGTTTTCCAGTCCAGTCTGTTGGGGCACCACGCCCTGGCCCCAAAGTCCACTTTCAGCATTCCCTGGGGACCTTGCCACTCCATTCCCTTGCTGTTCCACTGCACTCCCCCAGTGCTTTGCCTTGGTGTGGTGGGATCAGGTCAGGTGCAATTCCCACACTGTGTCTCCGGTGCTGTCCCCTGTATCGCCCTTAGTCACTGAGGGGCATCATGTCTCATAGTAGGGTCAGCCATGTTGTTCTCTCTGTGGACTGGCTGCTCTGCTCAGGAACATCCTCCTCACGGCCTCGTGGGCCAGGCTGTGTTCCACTGTCTCCTCCTGTCCCTTCATCTGCTCCCGTGTGTTCTGCTCAGGTATGTCCATCTCCCGGAGTTGCAGAATCAATGTCGTCCTTTGGAACAAATTCTTTTTGGGGGAGGGGCAGGAATCCACTTAATTTTTGGTTCTGGGCCCTACTCCACACCGGGATATTGCATTCACACCTTGCGGCACTGGGTTGAAGTCTGGTCCCACTTTCCCTGTGGAGATATAAACAATACCCTCCCCTTGGGTGGATTAGTGCCCCATGCCCCCACTTCCCTTTTCTTCCTTATATTCATCCTTTTATTTTCCTTTCCCCACCTCCTCCACTGCTGTCTACCATGTGCATCCCTGGTTTTGATCTGGTCTCTGCCATACTACACAGTCTTCACCCCAGAAATATTTGTATACAGTAGCTTTTTCCCCTATGCCACTTTTGCATTTAAAAAAATTTTTTAAATTTTTTTTAATTAAATTTTTTTAATACTTACCTCAGCGGGCTCATGTTGTACTTGTCCTTTTGTGCCTGACTTACTTCGCTTAGAATGATTTCCTCCAGTTCTTCCCATGTCGCTATGTGCCTCATACATTCATCACGGCTTTTTAGTGATGCGTAGTACTCCATTGTATGCATATACCACAGTTTTTTAATCCAATCGTCAGTTGATGGAAATTTGGGTTGCTTCCAACTCCTTGCAATTGTGAACTGTGCCGCAATGAACATTGGAGCACAGATGTTTGGTCTTGGTTTGTCCCTTGCCTCTTCTGGGTATATGCCCAGTAGGGGAATTGCTGGGTCATATGGTAACTCTATTTCCATCTGTTTTAGGTATCGCCAGATTGATTTCCATAGTGGCTGTACATACTTACAGGCCCACCAGCAGTGGATGAGAGTTCCTATCTCCCCACAGCCCCTCCAACACTTGTTGCTTTCTGATTTTTTGAATTGGGCTACCTTTGAGGGTGTCAGGTGGTACCTCATTGTTGTTTTAACTTGCATTTCTCTTATGGCTAAAGATCGGGAACATTTTCTCATATGTTTGTTGGCCATTCGGATTTCTGTCCCTGTAAAATTTCTGTTCAAGTCCTTTGCCCACCTTTCAAGTGGGCTATTGGTTTTTTTCTTTTTGGAAGCTATCAGGGTATTGTAGATTTTAGTAATAAGGCCTTTGTCTGATGTGTCATTGCTAAAGATGTTTTCCCAGTCTGTGGACTCTCTTATTACTCTCTTGGTGAATTCTTTAGATGTACACATGTGTTTTATCTTCAGTATATCCTATTTGTCGATTTGTGCCTCCTCTGTGTTTGTGTCCTTCCCTATTTCTGATAGCCTGTGTATTCCCTGCGCCAAAGTTCTCAAGTTGGTCCCAATTCCCTCATTGATGGCCCTAATAGTTTGGGGTTTAACTTCAAGGTCTGTGATCCACCTTGAGTTTATTCTTGTGCATGGAGTGAGATAAGGGTCTTACTTCATTTTTCTGCATGTGGATATCCATTTTTTCCAGCACCACTTACTTGTTAAAGAGGGCATCGGCTTCCCATTTGATATATTTGGGGCCCTTATCAAAGATCAGCTGTGTGTATGCTGATGCTTTTATTTCTGGGTTTTCGGTTCTCTTCCATTGGTCTGAGTATCCGTCATTGTACCAATACCATGCAGTTTTGAGAACTGTGGCAGCATAGTTTGTGCCAAAGTCAGGTAAAGCAAGCCCTCCCACAGTGTCCTTCTTCTTGAGGAGTTCTCTGCTAATTCTGGGCTTCTTCCCTCTCCATATGAAGTTGGTAATCAGTTTTTCCATTTCTTTGAAGAAAGATGATGGTAATTGTATCGGGATGGCATTAAACTTATATAGAGCTTTTGGCAGAACTGACATCTTAACTATATTAAGTCTCCCAATCCAAGAGCATGGAATATTCTTCCATTTGTTGAGGTCGCTCTTGGTTTCTTGTAATAGTGTTCTATAGTTTTCCCTATATAGATCTTTTGTTTTTTTAGTCAGGTGTATCCCTAGATATTTCAATTTGTGTTTGGCTATTGTGAAGGGTACCACCTTTTTGATCTCTTCTTCTGTGGTCTTATCTGATGTGTATAACAGTCCGATGAACTTCTGTTTGTTGATCTTGTATCCTGCCACTCTGCCAAACTCCTCTATTGCTTCCAGTACTCCCCTTGTGGAACTTTTGGGATTTTCCATATATAGAATCATATCATCTGCAAATAACGATAGTTTCACCTCTTCCTTCCCCAGACGTATACCTTTGATGTCACTTCTTTGCCTTATGCTGTTAGCTAAAAGAGGTGAGGTTATTTTCAAAGAAAAAACAAAACATAATGAATGCCGGACTCTGAAATTTTCTCTTGAACATAGAGTAGCTAAATTGAACTGAAGAATTGATGAAGTGAAATAACTAAATGAAAGCTTTCCAAGGGTGACTTGAGAAGATGGAGTAAAATATTATACCGAAATGGGAAAAGAATAGGTGTTAGAAGATCCAAGGGGAAGAATGTGCTTAGAGTTTCTGAAGCTAAGAGCACTCAGGTGAAACTTCAAGTCTTGAGTTGAACTGTTGACGGATTCTATGGGCAAGAAGAAACAACACAGGATGCATGGGGATGGGAGGAATACACAGTGTCACTGCTCCAGAAAGAATTGTTTCTTGTTCAGTCATTTCAGGAAGCAGCATATAATCAAGAACTGATAGTAGGTCCAAGCTACACTGAAAATATTGGCAAAAGACAACGATCCAGAAATAGATGGAATACTTCTTAAGATGTTTCAGCCTACATAGGCAACAATGGAAGTCGTCACTCATCTGAAAGAGATCCATATCTGTGCCCATTTCAAGGAAAGGCAATCCAACAGAATTCAGAGAGTATCAGATGGTATAATTAATACTATATTCAAGTAAAACATCGCTGAAGATTGTTATTAAATAGTTACAGCATTACATAAATAGGAAGAGACTAAAACTAAACTTAGGAGACGCACCTGCTAATGTCAGAGGTATCTTGGCTAAAAGCAGAAACCATAAGAAAGCTGTTTACCTGGGTTTTATTGAGAATACATGATACTCAACTCCGTGGAGTGCAAAACAATTAAGGGCAATATTGAGAAAAATAGGAATTACAGCACATTGTGTTCATAGGGAACCTGTATATGGACCAAAAGGCAGTCGGTCCAACAGAAAATGGGGATATTGAGTGGCTTACAATCAACAAAGGTGTGCTTCATGGGAGCATCATTGCACTATAATCATTCCATCAGTGTGCTGAGTAAATCATCTTACGAACGGTACTATACAAAGATGAATATGGCAGCAAATATGGAGGGAGCCTCATTAACAACCTGTGCTGTGAAGCTGACAAAACCTTAACTGCAGGAACACAAAGGCTGTAACTTTGTTGTGGATTATACCTCAAAATAAAGAGGGGAAACCTTAATGGCTGTACCAATAAGGACCATTGTGATAGAGAAACTTTGTCAAGAATAGAGAAATGTCAAGAATTTCTTTTCAATTGGATCCATACCTAATGCCTATGGAAGTAAATCAAGAAATCAAGTGTACTGCATTAGGAAAATCTGCCAAAGACATCATTAAAATTTCAACGAGCAAACAAATATGTCACTTTAAGAAATAAGACGTACTTGACTCATGCCAATAGGAGCTCTCCTGGTGCAGTGGTTACACATTGACCTGCAATCCTCATGATCATCAGTTCGAAACCACTAGCAGTGCCTGGGAAGAAAGACTGGGGTTTCTACTTGCATAAACAGTTAAAGTCTCTGAAATCCACGGGGGCGGGGGGTGGTCACCATGAGTCAACACTGATTTGATGGCAGTGGGTTTGGTTTGGGTTTTGACTCAACCCAAGATATTTCCAATTACTGTACATGCATGTAGAATCTGGGAGACAAATAAGGAAGACTTAAAAAGAAGTGATGTATTTTAATTATGGTGTTGGTGAAAAACATTGACCAGCAGATCCCACCAAAAGAATGCACAAAACTTTATGGGGAAAAGTACAACTCTAATATTTCTCTAATGTTGAGATTGGGGAGCACTTAATTCATAAATTTAGGATATTTTGGACATATTTCCATGAAGGACCAGTCTCTGGAAAGAAGGATAATGCTTGATAAAGTACACGGGTACTGAGAAATAGGAATAGCCCTGAGAAGATGGACTGATGCAGGGCGGCAACACATGCCCCGCATAGCAACGACTGTGAGGAAGGCATATGACCAGGCAGTATTTTGTTCTGTTGTGCAGAGGGTCATGGTGAGTGAGCGCTGACTGGACAATACCCACCAACAGCTTTCCAAAGGCCAGACACATAGTATCATACATTATCCTCAGCCTATTGTCACAAAAAAATTTAAAGGAAGATAAGTGCATCTATGTACATGTGTCTAGCTATCAGTATATATGTATAACTGTAAATATAGAAGGATAAATAGGTTTCATTGTCCATGTGGTATGTATTCTCCCAACTTCAGCAATCCGACTAAGAGACATGTTTCCACTACGCAGCGCACATCAAGGCTTGTCGTGTTTTCTGATTTATCCCACCTATTTGTAGGATTTAAATTACGTGATGCACATAACTGAATCAGATAAATAAGGAGTAGATGTTGAAATGAATTTTTTTTTAAAAAACCTGCTGTGCACGTTCATTGCTTGATGTTTTATTTAGAAGGGCAATTCTCATCACACATCAAAAAAATTTTTCCGGGAAACAAATAGGCTGAAATATTCGTTTTATTTTTCTGGAAAGGGGAGTAGCTCCCGACTTGCTCACCCACTCCTTTCAGTTCCCAACTTTGCCTGGGCTGCTGTTTGCACTGAGTCTTTTTTATTTTTTTTAAGTGTTTTTGTGATTTTCATTTCCGTTTTTGTTTTCTGTTTTGGTGGAGGGAGGAGAAGCCGTGTGCGTGCTGGTGACAACAGCCAGCCAGCAGCGAAGCCAGAGCCTTAATCACTGTTTACTGATTTAGTCCATTTTACTAGCAGCAGTGCTTTTCCAGAGAGCTGTTTTCCTGGCAGGGTGCAAAGACTGCTTTCAGGGGCAAAAGTGCGTGTCTCGTCACTGTTTCGCTCACCCTCGCTGGCATGGGCTTGCCATGTCTGTAGGGGCCACTGCGCGGAGGCAGTGGGCTGGCATGTGGGCTGTGCCCCTGAAGGAGCTCATCCGGTGGTGGTGGTAATGAGAGCCAGACGAAAGCAGGAGGGGAGGCTGCCCAGGAGCCAACCGGGCACCAAAACAATCTCTATTGCAGGCAGAGCCAACACATGTCACACTGCGTCTCCACTCATGTGGAGAATGGAATGGAAAATGACAGAGAATTTCACCTTCCCCTCGGATAGACCTTTTTGTTCTGCTTGTTTACACTGCCCTGGGACAGTGTGGCTGTCGTGGTCGCCGTTTTTCCTCTGCGTTTCCTTACCACGCGCGCACGTGACGATGAAAATATGATACTCAGACATGGAAAGCAGAGCGGGTCCCTCTCTGATTTGCTGGCAATTTTTTCCTCACCCGCATGCTCCCTGTTTCTCACAGTCAGTCTCAAAACCCTCCTTTCAGTGGCTAATCTAATTTCGGGGTGTTGTGTCTGAGCGGAGCAAGTAGGTCTGCAGGGTAAAAGGAAGTGGGGCTTCCTGGGCTGTAGAAACTTCGGTTGACATTTATGTATGCATGTGAACTTCAAAGGCGTGCCCTGCGTCTGTCTAGGTACTCAGAGTACATATTAATGATGACGATGTTTCCCATTCACACGCCATCTTCATCTCCGGTCGGGATGAGAGAGCTAGCCAAAGACAAGGCTTTGGCTAGCCTGGTTAGACACAGCACCACACTGACCCCACAAAACGAAGCAAGTGTGTCATGGCTGTTGTCAGTTATCCGGCCCTGGCTCTCTGTTTTTATTTCCGTGAAGACATTCTGCACTCTTCTCAACCAAACGGTCCAACGTGGAAGGGGGAAACGGGGTCACGTGCTCCTGCGTTGGAACCTCCCCACTTAGCGTCCTCACAGTGACCCTGTCACTTTCACTCCCCTTCATGACCTTCCTTCTGGACCTTCTCCCACCATCTGACCCAGCGACATGCAAACATGTTCCTCCTTTCTGCTAAACGTGCCCCTGGGCCACCTAAACATCACTTCGACAGATTTCAAGTCTCCCATAAACACGGGACTCACAGAGCTTTGCGAGTGTCTGCAGGACATCTTGAATAAGCTGCCTGCAAACTACACTGGCTGTCGTCTTAAGCCTCCACACCTTGTTGAAGTATTAAGAACGGATGCTGCTTTGCATCCACGGGTGTCTGTCTTGGTCTGTGCACGCGGGAGATGCCCTCTGATTTCTATATCATCATCATTGTTAATATTCATAATGACCTCGACAAACGATGTCAAATGCCTTTGCAATTTGTCACCGAGTCATGTTATTTCTAGGCGCAGTTTCGGACAATCAGAGAACTATCTGGTAAAGTGGGATTTTGTGCCGTTTTGTAACCCCAGTAAGCACCACCTCCACCTGTTTTCAAAGGGTCTCATCTTTATTACTTTGTGCAGTTGAACATGCACTTGAAGGACAGGGTTAGAATCTCAGAGAGACATTAGCCCCCCATTTGCTGCTCTCTACACTTGTGGAGGTAAGCTAAGCTATTGAAAGAGCCCTTCCTTACCTGGGACAGTGTCACCTATGTGCAATGCTTTGCTGGAAAATTCAAAGCACTAGCTGACCTAAAGAGAACTAGATGCATCGACCACAAGTATACCTTCTCTCTAAACGAAGCACAACCCTGCCTCAAGACTATTCTGGATAGTTGTAGAAGAATCGAATTATCACAAGCATGCCCCAGTCTTTCTAGACACCAACACAATTGCCCCAATGCCAATTTTTTATTATGTTGTTTTCTACATAAAAACATATAGTAACATTTAAGGCAACAGAGAAAGGTTGATAGAGAGGGAGTAGAAGCGGGAATGAATGAAAGAAAGCGGAGTGAAAAAAAAGGAGAAAGGAAAAGCGAGATTACCTTTAAGGTTTTCTTTTCTCTTTCTTTCAAATGACACAATAGATTTTTTTTTCCTAAAGTTGTATTAGGGATTCACTTAAGCAGAAATGAACTGTAATATGCAAATAGTTCTAATTGGACTGCTAATAGAGCGTGTCTCTGTTGTTTTTTTGTAGGGAGTTTTATGCCTATGTAATCAGTGCAGACAGCCGTTAAGTAAATGAAGAGGCAACTAACAATGTCAGAAAAGAGACGGGGCGGTTCCGGCTGACACTACCCTAATCTTCCAGGACCCATTAAATGGCAGTTTCAACGCATTACCTACCATAACATCCTTGAATATCACTGATTTTATTTGCAGTATCAAACATTCCATTTCATGCCCCATTAACAGTGGGAGCCTGAGCTTTTTGACGCAGCTAAACATTTTACTAACTACCTGGACTAAGTAACCAATTAACTTTTGGAGACAATACGGCCAATTAAGCGCGAAAAGGTAAGGCTGTCATCCCCCACGAAAATTGAATTTCCTTTTCCTGATGGCACTGATTGTCGCCGCTCAATTGTTAATGGGGATTCAGTCCCTATTAAGTATGAAGGCAAAGCGGAATGGAAAAGTTCAGAGGACTTGGTTCCTAAAGAGTAGGTCACAAAGTGTCCCAATTGGCCACTAATTCAGTTAACTTTTCTTCATGCCAGATTACTTATTGGATGCTACTGTAGCAGGCCTCTAATATGACATTCGGTGATAGTACATTGCACAATCTGGTAGCTTCTGAGGCACCCATAGGCCCAGGGCTGTAGTTTGGGACCTTATATGGGAGGTTTAGGAGGAGAAAAAAAAAGAAAGAAAGAAAACCAGCGGGTTTTGTTTTGACAGCAAAAATATCAATGTCTAACACGATATTGCTCTGGTTATCACTGCCTTGGACTTTTCAGAGATAAGAGCAACGACGACAGCAACAAAATCCTGGGTATGGGGAGGTGCACGCTGAATTAACCCTCTGTGGTTTGGGGAGTCATCTGCTAAATGGCACACAAGGTCGCGGGTGGTAATTCTGCTCTGTGGATTTGACCCCAGTTGACTGGAGGGGCGTTCAAGTAATGAACTTGCATAGCACATCCGGAATGCCGCAGGCAAGTTTCATCCCTTTTTAGTAGGAGTCTTTCGTCTTTGGAGGTAAGGAAGACAATATGTCCTGGAAGGCATATTCCAGAGGCCGTGTATGAGTGACAACACGAAACTCCTCTCAGAGGACACAGCCCTGACAAAACGCGGCGCTCAGATTCATGTAACCAAAACGACAACAATAAGAACAAAATAGCCAGCCCACATCAGCTTCAAAGAAACAAAACTATTCTACATTTTAAAATACACTGGGAATTTTGAGAACTGGAGCAAGAATTCCAGTGATGATTATTCGGATCTGTGTCATGAAAAATGGAAGTCTTGCCAGTTCAATGTTGGCAAATCACTCTTCGAGCAATACAGTGGTTGACATTATTTCAAACTTGTTCCTGTACACGTAAAGTATGATTTGAGCCTGAAAACCCATAAATAAAGCAGTGATTGAAATTGTACATAGAATTATTAATTTCTTTTTTTTTTTAAATCTCAATGGTTAAGACTCTGGGTCCTCAGGTGCTGAATCGCCCTGATTGGGCAGAGTCACATTAATTGTATTAGTACTCTAAGTTTATAGTTTTTATGTTGTTTCTGCCAGATGCTATGGTGAGAGCAGGCAGGGCCAACCTCTCAAGTTTAAGTGCCTTTTGAAGAATTTAGCAAGGAGGGCTGTTGCCCGCAGAGTGTCTCAATAAAAATAGTTCTACACTGAACGGCAACGGAATCCAAACTCTATGCTATGGAGCTGATTCCTGCTCACAGATGCTACAGGACAGAGAACTGCTTCTTCTGGTTTCTGAGACTATACATCTTTACAAGAGCAGACAGCCCTGTCTTTCTCCAGCACAACAGCTGGCTGCTCTGAGCTGCTGATTTGGGGTTAGTAGCTCAATGCTTAACCCACAGTGAGACCATGACTCCTTTCCCCATATGCGTCTGGAATGATTAAAAGCCATCAACTGATTGCCTTTTGAAATTTTCTTTATATTTTATTATCTTTTCTTAAGAAATGCCATTTACTTTAGAGAAGTGAATGCTGTAGGCTATTTATTTTAGGCATTTTCCCATGGCAGTGGATGATTCTAAAATGATGCGAATAATATGAACTCTCTGCTATTGAAGATAGAGGAATAAAGCCAGATTTCATCTGCTTCCTGCTGCCACTCCCCACAGGGTTCTATGAGAATAATTAAAACAACAACTAAAAATGACAAAACAACATCAGCAACACTCAGAATGTGGAAAGGGCGGGTGGCCAGAAGCTTTCAGTAATCCACATCACTCTGCGAAGGGCCAATAGGAAGCTGCGAAGCTCCCAAAGCTGCCCAGCATCTACTGGAGCCCTGAGGTGCTGCTGGAACACTGTGCTCCGCTGGGCCAGGGAGCTGCCAAGAGGCATGTTGGGAAACCCAGCTGCCAGGCCCTCGACGCCCCTGCACTGCTAGGGGAGGTGCCAACATTTTCTTTCTTCTTTTTTTTTTATTTTTCTCTTGTATTTACGAGAAGTTAAAATGATTGCTTGGAAGAAAAGGAAAATAAACAAGCTATGCTATTTCTGATGCAAATAAACCTCCAAGGACCCATAGAGTGTTTCTCATCCTAGAATAAGATACAGCTCTGAGAAGGCAAGCTCGATCCTGGTTATTTAACAAGAGAGCAGATGCTAGGTTTAGCAACCCAGATACACATAGATCGCGTCTTCAATCCGCAGCCTATGAAGACCTCAGCCTTTGGACTATATATCATAGAGAAAACATATTGGGGATGTTGTAAGGGCAGTGTTGGGGAGATCGGTTAATACGTGGATCTACAAAAGCAAACAAAGACCGGAATGTCGAACCTTTTTATTTTTCTTGACATCTGCTGCCCGACCCCTTCCAAGGAGCAAAACAAAAATACCGAGATAAATCAATGGGTTGTGGTTTAAAAGCAAACAAGCAACAAATACATCATTGAACACATGGAGCAATAAACAAAAGCGCATAATTTAGAAGACGCATGGGTGAATTTTCCTGTCATCTTGTAGTGAGTACATACGTAAGTGGGGTTGAGTTGCGGTAGATTTCTCTCTGACTAGGTTTTCAAGGCTGGGACTGTTCAGAAGCACAACCCCAAGCCTGGGTCTGAGCAGCTTCTGGATGGGTTCAAACCGCAGGCATTTTGGCTGGTAGTAAAGTGCTAAACTACGTGCACCCCTCAAGGACAGCTTCTGGAGGGGATACGTCTTCTTAATAAATATAAAATTCAGCTCTGTAAGCCCATACCAGATATATGTAGCTAAAACTGTTCCAAGCTACAACAAATATCACAATTTAAAAAGGTATATCAAATACATTTTTATTACACATCAATTTGACAAAGGTCTAATTATTTTATTATAAAAGCTCAAAAATTGATTAAAAAATTTAAATGTACAGTACTGAGTAAAACATGCAAATGGCCATGAAATATACAGAATTGTTTCCTCCTAAGTCAAAATTATACATCAAAATGATAATGAGTCACCGTTTTTTACCCCTTGATTGAAACAAATGCCAAGGTGGGTTCCTCTCCAGAGGTGGATTGGGATGAGGTAGACTGCCACTTTTAATTTCCAAATTAAAAATAAGTGCCCAGCTAGGAAACACACACAAAGATGTGTATACATATATCCTCCATATATATGTATCTGCACAAGTGCTTAGATCATTTTAAGTTTTAAATTTATGACTAGGTATTATTTTATCTTCCAAATTATTACCAACTGACATATAATACTTATGGGGACATAAGATTATTTGGTTGGGTTATTTTTATTTTTTGCTTGAAAAAATCGCTATAGAAAATATTTGCTTTTTTCTTGTTACACAGGTGGTTAAATATTCAATGTAGAAAAAATGTTTAAGTACAGACTTTATCTGCCAGGACAGCACAAGGCAATTGACCCACATGCCTATGATTTGAATATTAATTCTTTTCCGCAGCTCTGGTGGGTATAGTAGGTATGTTTGGGGCTGCAAACACACAAGTCATTCAGTGGGAGAAAGACAAGGCTTTCTACTCTCTTAAAAGGATTACAGTCTTGGAAACTCACACGGCAATTCGATTGTGTCCTATAGGCAAGTGTTGGGATTCAGCCAATTCGAACCAGTTCAGCAACCAATACCTGATTTTTGTTGAGTGCAGGAAACCTGGGTTCTCTCTAAGGTGGATGGCTACCCAATGTGGAAATCACAAATTTACATTCTTTATTCATTCTTAATGTTCATCTGCATAACATCATATTCTTAGCCCCCAAAGTAATGTCCAGGCCATCCATCGATGTAAACAATTAGATGAAACTAGGCTTATAATATTTATTTATTCAGTTCAAAAACATCGTGACTCTTTTGATGAAACACCACATTTTGGTTCTCTGGCATTTGTTACTTCAATAAACAAACAGTGCCAAACAGATGGTGACATGATGCCATTCATTTCAGCTTTGTGTTAACCCCTAAATTCCCTCAGGATATTATAAGTGAATTATGCAATTCCTGAAAATGTTCAAAGAGCTAAAAATATTGTCAGAAGCAATTGCTATAATTTCAACAGAAGAGGAAAGGGGTTTTTTTTTTCCCAAGATGAACATATTATGTTCAGAGAAGAGAAGTCATTTGTTTCTAATATGTCAAACACAACAGCTATTGTTTAATTGGCCTACCTCGAAAGCAGTGGTTTTCAACCTTCCTAATGCTGCGACTCTTTAATACAGCTCCTCATGTTGTGGTGACCCTCCCAAACCATAAAATTATTTTTGGTGCTACAACATAATGGTAATTTTGCTACTGTTATGAATCGTCATGGAAATATCTGATGTGCAGGATGTATTTTCATTGTTACAAATGGAACATATTTAAAGCATAGTGATTAATCACAAAAATAATATGCAATTATATATTGTGAAACATTTATTTCTAAACAAATAACTGAAATTTTGTCTTGAAGCATGGTGTAGCATGTTGTTAATATAAAAACAGTAAATTACATTGCTACATTTTTGGGACAGTGTGAGTAAAAAGCCCCCTTATAGAAAGGTCACGGGGAGGAAAGGACCAGTCAGGATGCAGGGCAGCAACGATGAAACATACAGCTTTCCTCTAGTTATTAAATACTTCCTCCCCCAGACTATCATGATCCCAATTCTACCTTACAAATCTGGCTAGACCAGAGGATGTACGCTGGTACAGATAGGAACTGGAAACATAGGGAATCCAGGACAGATGATCCCTTCAGGACCAGTGGTGGAAGCAGCGAAACTGGAGGGTGGAGGGAGGGTGGGGTGGAAAGGGGGAATTGATTATAAGGATCTACGTATAACTCCCTCCCTGGGGGTCAGACAACAGAAAAGTGGGTGAAGGGAGACATCGGACAGTGAAAGATATGACAAAAATAATAATTTATAAATTATCCAGGGTTCATGAGGGATGGGGCAGGGGGAGGAAGGGGGAAAATTAGCTGATATTAAGGGCTGAAGTAGAAAGCAAATGTTTTGAGAATAATGATAGCAACAAATGTACAAATGTGCTTGACACGATGGGTGTACCTATGGATTGTGATAAGAGTTGTTTGAGCCTCCAATAAAATGATTTAAAAAAGAAAAGCCAATGTCAGTGCGAAGGTTGAGATTAGCTTTTCTCACCAGATCAGTGTACCTGTAGAGAAGCGGTGTCTCGGTTCCTAAGGTCATCAGAAATATGTGTTTTTCCATGGTCTTAGGTGATCCCTGTGAAAGGGTCATTCGAGCCCCCGAAGGGGTCACGACCCACAGGTTGAGAACCGCTGCTCTAAAGGAATTGGGTCCTACTCCTACCATGAAAAGATGTTTAAGGAGAAACCACACAGCCCATGATGCTCCAATAAACGGAAGAACATTGCAAGTGAGGATACAAATCAAGCAAGATGGAAATGTCTTAAATAACATTTTTTGTTTTTACTAGGTTATATTTAATATTTTTATTAATATCTTAAAACTCTGTACTTATTGAAGTATTGACTGTATGAAATAATCAACTACCTTTCAGTATCTTGATTTTTATACTTAAAGTTTTCATTAAGGTAGTGAACTAGTTGTTAAATTATTTGAATCCCACTGGGCTTACATGCAACCTTGGTGGTGTAGTGGTGCCCATTGGCTGCGAACCTCAAGGTCAGCATTTGGGAACCACCAGAGGTGTTTTCTGACTCCTGGGAAGAGTTCGTTTCAGAAACATACCAGGCCAGTTATTCCCAGCCCTACAGGGTTGCTATGAGTCTGAATTAACTTGATGGCAGTAAGGTTTTCTTTGTTTTTCAAATGGCCCGTTGGGCAGCTGGCGGCCTTGTGATGAGGCACTGGACTGCTAACTGTAAGGGTGGAAGTTCTAAGTCATTGGTCACTCCCTGGGAGGAAGGCGGGGCTTTCTGCTGTAAAGAGTTACCGTCTGAGAGACCTGCAGGGGTGGTTCTACTCCGTCCTACAGGGTCGCTATGAGTCGGCATCTACTTGAAGGCAAGGAGTTTTGTTTTGTTTTGTTGTAGGACTGCTGTGAATCGAATGGACTCCATGGCAGTGGGTTTTTGGTGTGCCCAATATTGTGCTAACACATTGGTAACTCAGATATTCTCTTTTATTTTTATCATTTTATTGGGGGCTCATACAACTCTTATCACAATCCATACATCAATCCATTGTGTAAAGCACATTTATTTGTACATTCATTGCCCTCATCATTCTCAAAGCATTTGCTCTCCACTTAAGTCCCTGCTCCTTATTTTCCCCCTCCCTCCCCACTCCCTCCTTTCCTCTTCCTCGTGAACCCTTGATCATTTACAAATTATTATTTTGTCATCTTATACTGTCTGATGTCTCCCTTCATCCACTTTTCTGTTGTCCGTCCCCCAGGGAGGAGAACACATGTATATCCCTGTAATCAGATACCCTTTCACCCCACCCTCCCTCCACCCTCCTTGTATCACCACTCTCACCGCTGGTCCTGAAGGGGTCATCTGTCCTAGATTCCCTGTGTTTCCAGTTCTTATCTGTACCAGTGCACATCCTCTGGTCTAGCCAGATTTGTAAGGTACAATTGGGATCATGATAGTTTGAGGGGAGAGGGAGAGGATGCACTTAGGAACTAGAGGAAAGTTGTATGTTTCATCATTGCTACGCTGCACCCTGACTGGCTCATCTCCTCCCCACGACCCTTCCATAAGGGATGTCCAATTGCCTGTAGATAGATTTTGGGTCCCCAATCTACACTCCCCCTCATTCACAATGATATGATTTTTTGTTCTATTGATGCCTTAGCTCTGATCCCTTCAACACCTCATGATCACACAGGCTGGTGTGCTTCTTCCATGTGAGTTTTGTTACTTCTGAGGTAGATGGCCGCTTATTTACCTTCAAGCCTTTAAGGTCCCAGATTCTATATCTTTTGATAGCCGGGCACCATCAGCTTTCTTCACCACATTTGCTTATAACAGATAAAGATTCTTGCCCTCAGTAATTTAATTTTTCAGTATGGGATATATATTCTAGTAAATTATAGAAATTCATATATCAAGGTCTGATTAATGCTCTTTTAAGACAGTCACAAGGTTTCTATAGCAAGATATAAATGAGATACCTAATCACATACAAATTTGAATTACTATTTAGCTTTGGGGAAATATATTCTGATTAATAACTTAATATAGTGTTAATTGAGCAAATTTAGAAAATGCAGACAAATCAAAGAATGCTCAATTCTGGACGGTTTTAGATCTAATTTTTTCAGTAAACCTTTGAAAAGAGTAACTGGAAACATAGGGAATCCAGGACAGACATTTGCTAAGTGCTCAGTACTAATATTACCAAATCATTAGTGTAGTTTTGAAAATAATATCATGTGAATCTCCTAGTGGCAATATATAATTTTTATACATATAATATGAATGATTGCGAATGATTTAGGGGTTCAGTATAATCCATTTAAGCAGCTAATGTTTCTGGAAAACTATTTTGGACTGAATACTCACATATACTTGAGATGTGTTTTCAGCAGTGTTTCACAACAACCAAGACCTTTAATATATAACAGTTTCATTTACCTATATATTCCTCCCTAGTAAGGCTGTGCCATTTCCAAGAAGGGAAATGGCCAGGTGGATGTGACCCTAGGTCAGACCTGGGAGAGATTGTGTTCTCTGTTCAGAGACCTCATGTCCTAGTTCATATGCTACCCCTGACTTCTGAAACAAGTAAGCTTAACTGGGATATTCTGAATCTCTATAAATACACTACAGATAAAAACCCTGCCTCATAAGAATAAGGTGAGACATTGGTGTGAAATCTGAATGATCAGGGTTTGTGTGTGTGTGTGCGTGTGTGTGTGCGTGTAGTCTAGAAACAGTGTGCAATTAGGAGATGATAAAGGGGCTCTGGTTACACATTGATCCGCTAACCACAAGACCAGCAGTCTGAATGCACCAGGCTCTCCATAGGAGGAAGACGTCTTTCTATTCCTACAAACCATGGCGGTCTCAGAAACCCACAGGGCATTTCTACCATATTCAGAGGATCCCTAGGTATTGGAATTGACTCAACCACTTTTGGAAAGTAGCTCAAGCTTGATGTAGAATGGGCATCGCTGACCCTAAAAGGGATGCATATTTATGTAAGAACATGGTGTGACATTTGGTGATTGCTTGGATAAAACATTAGGGTAGAAATAAAGGAAGTGATCCGAGCAGATTCATGGGTTTTGAGATTGGGTAATTTTATAATAAGATCTTGACATGTATGGCTAAATGGGAAGGGTAAGAGGAGTTAGAAATGCATTTTATGACCAATAATGAAGTGAGCTGCTTTTTCAACTAAGTGAATAGATTACCATTTGATGTGTGTTGTTTTTCGAGAGCTGCGGTAACAAAATGGCATCAAATGGGTGACTTTAAAGGACAGAAATTCATTGCCTAAGATTTCTGGAGGCTAGAAGTCCAAAACTGGACATTGGCTACATGGATTCCTTTTCGGGGCTCTTAGCAGGAGTGACTTCTTAAAAAGCATGGAAACACAGCTTTACTTGTGCTTTCTAATTTACAGTGAACGGTTTCAGGTGTTTTTCATCACAATAAAGATTCAAACCCACATGAAATTGTTCACTACATTAAGTAAGTAAGAATAAAAAAGTCTGGGCTTGCCTTGCTTTCTGAGTATTCCACCCCTCGGGAACTGTCAATTGGAAGAGACTTTGCTTCTGTAGGAAGATTCTTTGGGCTTGGGAGAGATACAGAGGCCAGTCAGGCTGAGAATAGAAACTTTGAAGTAGTGAAGTAATGCAAAACATTCACCAGCAAGATCATGCTTACTTAGTTTACGGAATAATACAGTTCTGGTTCTAAGATACCATTCCATACGTTTCTCCTCACAGAACCAGGGTGTCTTTGGTGTGAAGCTGCAGTGTCACATGAGGCTCTTCCCCTGTCTCTGAGTATCTTGGAAAGAAACCGGTTATTGCCGACACCGAATTCATGCGAACCTACCTGACAATATATTTTCAGAGCCCTATATCCAAACGAAATCAAGTCACAGGTACAGGAGTTAAAACAAAACCCCCGAACCTCCCAGTACCTGTTGAATCAATGCCAACTCATAATGAGTGGAACTTTTGCTCCTATGTATTTCTGAGATCGTAAATCTTTATGAAAGCAGACTGCCTCATCTTTATACCAAAGTGAAGTTGATGAACTTGAAATGCCAACCTGTTGGTTAGTAGTTCAAAGCACTAAAAACACAATATATACTTTTGGGAACCACAATTCATGTTATGATGTAAAAAGGCAACCGAGTTTCTTCAGATACTTCAAACATAAAAGAAATATAATGTGACCATATTGAATGAAGAAATGAAGGAATCTAAGATCTGGTACATCAGATGCGTAATAACCTCGTCTCCATCAGGTGGTATAGTGATATGCATTGTGTTGCTAAATTCAAAGTTAGCAGTTCAAAACCACCAGCGGCTCCAGGGAAGAAAGAGGAGGCTTTCTACTCGTGTAAAGAGTTTCAGTAGCGGAAACCAACAGGATTGTTTTCACCCTGTCGTACAGGGTCACTCTGAGTCCAACTCCACTCAGTGATCTTGTTTTCTGAGTGAATCTCCATGAAGTATAAAATGAGCAGCTTAACGCAACCTTTTTGATGAGGAAATGGATAGAAGTAACTGGTCCAAAAAGTGCCGTGGAAGAACCAAGAAATAGGCTAGAGGAGGCCTTTAAAGGGAAGAGTGTCATATAAGATATCTCAAAATATTTAATATGGGGGTAAGGATAGAGGACCATAGACAACAATGGGGAAAATGGAAAGGGAGGCTTAGACATTTTTGTTATGGGATTGAAGTCATTCAAATTGCCTTCAATTGTAGTAATGAGGTGCATGTAAGACCCGAGACTTGCTGAAATAATATGGGTAAAGCCACGAGACAATAAGATTGTACTTGCCATAACAGAACCCATTTGGTCTATTATTAATCTAATCTCCTAAGTGTACATAATACCCAAGCAAATAAACCAAAGCTTTGAATTTGGTTGACACCAATAGTAAGAATATCTCGCGGGCTTCTCACTGGGATTCCCTGTGCCATTAAGCAATTACTAGTGGCTGGAACACTAGCCCACATATTGCTATTTCTGGTTAGGGGATTTTCTTGCTTGCCTGACTAAAACTTCCAAAAAGTGCAACGGTAAAACAGCATTTAAGTTCTTCATTTATTGTTACTTAAACAAGCCATTGTGTGTGTGTGTGTGTGTTTTAAGGTCTTTTATTTCCTTTCAGATACACACTAAGAAGAGTGAAATTAGTAAACATGAATAGATACCCCAGTCCCCACACAGTAACAGACTTCATTCATTGAAAGGTGCAGTTTCTACGTGAGCAATTGCTCGGTTGCTGGGTTGAAGGGTGGCCACGCCAGAATTATCGGGGTGTGTTAAGGGCTTGGATTTTATTAGAAGGTGCAGTTGTGTCCACTGGTAGAAGATGGAGTCAGCGCTTCGGAAGTGCAGATGGATTGAGAGTCTCAGATTCTGAGCATCGTCCAATGTTGGCTCAAATTTTCGTGAGGACTAGTTTAGCAGTTTGAATCCACCTCCTGCATTATCAAACAAAGACTTGGGCATGGGCCTCCTTAAATATTAGCCCCAAATTCAACTCTGAAACAGTGGGCCTTGATCACTGAGGTTGCCACATGGTGAGACCCACTGGAAAGCAATGGGTTTAAAGATTTCTGGGCAGGGAGTTCTTTTCAAGGACAGCTCCTAAGCCTAGGAAGAATCAAAGGACACACATGTTTCCAGGTGGTCTCAGAGTCCTTAGAATGCACTATCATGGTCCTAGAGTTTGGGAGTCCATAGTCTGAGCAAGTATTAGGCAACCTATCAATAGGCCACTTCTGAGGGGTCAACGGATCACCACAGGAGATTACAATTCCCACGTTGAAGATTGGCTAGGTGTTTCTGTGTTTCCTGAGGGGGAGAGATAGTCCAAGGTACAACCCCATTTGACAAGAGCTTCAGTTTAGCTAAACTGTTCAACCCCTTACATAACGCCATTGCCTTTTTAATATTCCATCCGTGTTAAGAGATCATTGTGTAACTAGTAAAATAGAAGACATGGAGATAAAAAGTGTGATTTCTTTTATATCACAGCAACACCTGTATCAGTACGTGATCTAGTTTCCAAGTGGTCCTTGTCCTTCATCTCTCTTAATTTCATCAACGCTGTCAAATTTCTATTTCAAGTTTTAAATGTGAAGCACATTAAGGACTTTCTAAGTGTTTACCAAGGAGCATGATGGCGATGTTTGGGAAGCCTTCTGTTGCTAACTGCAAGGTCAGAGTCCAAATTTGCCAGGATCTCTGTGGCAGAAAGATGAGCCTATATGATCCTGTAAAGATCTACCAACTTGGAGACCCTCTGATTTAATTAATTCACTACTATCGAGTCCATGCTGACCCATAGTGACACACACACACGCACACACACACGCACACACACACAGGGGTTTCTGAGACTGTAACTGTTTATAGGAGTAGAAATCCCAGGCTTTCTTGGGAAAGGGCAGGACAGGGGCATGGTGACATTTATTTTCCCCGTTGGGACAATGCACCTGTTCACTCTTTAAGGAAAGAAGGGCTTTACCGTGAGGATTTTCTTGGGAAACCTCACCCCATCCAGACTTTTGCTCTGTCAGGTGTATTTTTCCCTAAAAAACCCCCCAAAAAAACAAAAACAGAGAGTATTTCAGTGGAAGATAATTTGTAACCCTCAGTGACGGCAAAACGGCCATTTGATGTGGTGTGAGTCTTAAAATGCAGTGCGCCAGCCTGTGCGATCACAAGGAGTCAAGGGATCAGGTATCAGGCATCATCAGAACAAAAATCTTACCATAGTAAAAGAGCAGGGGAGTGCGGAGTGCAGACCTAAAGCCCAATTTTAGGCCACGGGACACCCCCTTACAGAAGGGTGCTGGGGAGGAGACGAGCCAGTCTGGGTGCGATGTAGCAACAATGAAAAATACAACTTGCCTCTAGTTCCTAAATGCTTCCTCTGCCCGCCCCCCAAACTATCATGATGCGAATCTTACCTTGCAAGTCTGACTAGAACAGAGGATGTACACTGTACAGACGGGAACTGGAAACACAGGGAATCCAGGGCGCATGATCCCCTCAGGACCAGTGGTGTGTGTGGCGATACTGGGAGGATATAAGGAGGGTGGATGGGAAAGGGGGAACCTATTTTAAGGATACATGTGACCTCCTCCCTGCGGGACATACAACAGAAAAGTGGGGGGAAGGGAGACATAGGACAGAGTAAGATATGAAAAAATAATAATGTATAAATTATCAAGGGTTCATGAGGGAGGGGGAAATGAGGAGCTGATGCCGGGGGCTTAGGTGGAGAGCAAATGTTTTGAGAATGATGAGGACAACGAATGTACAAATGTGCTTTACACAATTGACGTATGGATAGATTGTGATAAGAGTTGTATGATCCCTAATAAAATGATTTTAAAAATTTTAGCGCAGGGTTCTTTGGGAAAGGGCTAGAGAGATGGGAACCCCGAGTTCAGAATTGTCTGGACAGAGATGCGTATGAAAGTTGGATAACAAATGAGGAAGACAGAGGAGCACTGATGCATTTGAATTATGGTTTTGGCTAAGAATCTTGAAAGTGTCATGTATCCCAGAAGAATAAACAGATCTAAGTTCGAAGAACAGCTCCAAATGCTTCCTGACTGGAGGGTGTGGTGAGACTTGGATCCTGTGCATTGGATATTGTTAGGAAAGATGTGTCCTTTGAAAAGGACACCAGCCTGGACAAATAATCAGCCAATAAGAAGACCCTCCACCTTGTGAATTGACATAGTAGCTTCAAAAATGGCCTCAGACATAACAGAAGTGGGAGAAGAGCACAGGACTGGGCCATGCTTCATTTGGTTGTATACAGTGTAACTGCACCTCAGCAGTGACTCACCGGTACCTAACAACAAGATAGAGGACATGGGGAGGAACAATAGCTTCACATTTCCATAAGTTTATTTAATAAAGTGCACTATGATGCTGTGGCAATACTTTTCAACACCCTCATATGCTGACCAGATATATAAAACTAAGAAAATCAATCACAATTACCATACTTTTGAGTTCTTTCATTTTCTAAGGAGAAAAGTTTTAAATTTCCTGAGTTATTCACCATGCTTTATAGACCTTTTTTATTATTAATCTTTGACTCTTAAAGAAGTATCCACTAATTATTTTAGTCTTGCAAACTCAAGTGCGGTGTGTAGTGATAAAAGTTTTTGGGGGGGGTTAATAAGATAAAGGAACACAGTTTCCCATTCAGAAATGTTATAACTGCTTCTTCTATTTCTTCCTCAAACTAAAAGCCTTATTTTTTTCCTCTTATACACTGGCCAAAAGGGGAAACCACAAGGCCTAAGTCCTAGCTTGAAGAAGCATTAGACATTGACCCCCTGGCTCTCTAATAGATCTGCAAAGTGCTTTATTCCTGGAAATCAGCTGGTGAGTTGTTCAGGGCTATTGGATATCTTGTTAGGGCAGCCAAAGTGCTGCAGAATGAACCAGCATCTCCCTGCTGAATTGCAGTATCCGATGCTGAGAACATTGGGAACGTTCAACAAATTCCTGCTATGATCCTGAGGAGCCTTGGATAAGTCTGGACATGGGGTTAAATAAGAAATATGAGTCTGCGTTAAGTGTCTTTTGAAAGCAACCAAGCTCTGGGTATAAAAGGGGAGATAAGGGATTCCCTCTAACCTTCTGTCCTTTCCAATTGTACAGCAAGCACAAGAAGTCAAATATATAGGGACTCGAGCACGGATTCCCCTGTAATCGTAATGCCTCAGACAGAACTGATGGGCCTCTGAACCTTTCTTTTACTCATCGTGATTGTCCAATATTATAGTTTACTGCATAATAGCTAATTATGTGAGGAGAACAGATCTTTCAACTATTTAGTCTCCTATCTATCTATCTATCTATCTATCTATCTATCTATCTATCTATCTATCTATCTATCTATCTAATCTGCCTACCTAGCTGCCCACCTGCCCTCCTGCCTACCTACCCATTTGTCTACCATCAAACAAAGAGGCGCATTTACTGCCTGCCTTCTGAAGTCTTCAGTTGATTGTATCTACACATACTCTCTTTTCAGTTTCAGAAAGCATCAAGCTTTGGATTTCTCTGATCATGCTTTTATGCATTACTTATTCTATACAAAAGTTACTCCATATATTTCATTCTCCTAAATTGTATTTTAAGCAACATTATTAACATATTATATTAGCATGTAGTTGATATACATAAAATGTACATAGTGTCCAATACACATTACAGTTTATATATGTGTGTGTACATATACATATATAACCATAAAGCTAAGATGATAATCAAGATGTAAGTGTATCTATCACTCCCAAAATGTTCTTGTTCCCCATGACATTCTTCCTTCTAGTCCCTCCCTTCCCATTCTCCATCCTCCCCCAACCAATGGCTAGCTTTTCGATGTTACACAGTTTATTTGAATTTTCTATTAATTCATGTAGATAAGACAATTCAATACATATTCTTTTCACTGAAGTTTTCATTCAGAAGAATTATTTTGAGATTTTTAACCATGTTCTTGTTTGTATCAATAATTCATTCCTTTTTATTAGGGAATAGGAATACATTGTTTGGATATACCACAATCTATTCATTTGGTCCCCAACTGATGAGATTTAAGTTGTTTCCAGGCTTTGGTTATTACAACTGTAACATTTGTATTCCACTTTTTCAAGGACATGTGCTTGTGTGTGTGTGTGTGTGTGTGCATGCGTATGTAAATACCTAACACTTGAATGTCTGAATCTTATAACAGGCAAATATTAACTGTTTTAGAAAGTGCTGAGCTGTTTCTAGGTGATTGTACTATTTTACAATCACACTAGCAATATAGGAGAATTCTAATCCCTCCACGGTGTAAGAAGTAATGCCTATGGGAACAATTTTTTATATTGTCTGTTTTATTTTTAGATAGTTGAGTAGGTATAGCATGGTACTATTGCATGGAAGTTTTAATTTAATTTCTCTAATGATTAATTCTGTGCCATTTTCATTTTTTTCTCATAGTCCATATTTTTTTATTGTTTGCTTAGTGTAAAGTTTTAGTAGGTATGGTAAAAGGACACAAGCTGGATGCATAAGCTGTGAAAGTTAGGTTTTATACCAACTTGTTTAGAGAAGACTCCTGAGCTAAGCAGTTACTCAAGTTATGGCCTTGAAGCTATTTCTTCAGGGAGGTTGGGTTGGAGTTCAGGATATTTTTTTCTAATTATAAAGTTTTTAAGTTCTTTCTATATTCTACTCACAGATCCTTTGCTTAGCAAGTCATTTTCTTCATAGCTGGCTTATTCTTTCATTTATTTAAATTAATTACTTTTAAAGAACCCGTGTATTTAAAAGATCCAAACCATACGAATTGCCACTGAATCAATGCTGAATCAATGGGAAACTAGATTAATTGTTTAAAGGGCATAGAAAGCCATCTTTCTCCTCCAGAGATGCTGGTGATTTCGAACTGCCTACCCAGCAGACCTCAGCCCAACACATAACCACTGCACTACCATGGATCCTATTTTAAAGAGCTTTCATTTAAATTTTGATGATGTACTTTGGTTTACTTTTATGAACTATGCTTTCAGTGTCAAACCTATTTTCTTAAACCAATGTCAGTAAGATTTCTTCTTTTGTTTTTCCTGTATAAATTTTGTTGTTGTAGGGTTTATACTTAGTCGATTTTTAGTGGACGCTTAATGGTGAGAGGCATGGTGCTTTGTTTATTATTTGTTTTTACATAGCATTATTTTATCGCTCTAGCATTTGGAGGCTATCAATTTGCTTTACAGCACTGATTTTGCAGCACTCTGCAAGCCTTGTATGATATTTTCATTTCAACTCAGCTCAGAAAGCTCTCTAATTTTCTCTTTATTTCTTCTTTGACTCATGGTTATTTACAAATGCATCATTCAGTTTCTAATGTTTTCATTTTATTGATTTCTGTTTTAGTTTCGCTGTGTTCACAAACGATACATTATATGACTTTCATTTGTTTAAATGCAGTGAGGCTTTCCCGGTGGTTCTGTTTCAGGGCTGCTAACTGCACGATCAAAACCACCAAACATTCTGTGGAAGAGAGCTGGGGTTTCTGCTCCATCCAGTTTGTGTGAATATTTTGGTTGTTTCTGGTAGAAGTCACAACTCACCCTATTATTCTCTATCGACCAGAAGCAGAAATTCTCAATTGCCTTTCTAGCATAACTCATAACAATAACAAAAATGCAAACACCCAAACCCTTCAAATGTCATCATGGATATTCTTATTCATGTGACCCTATGACCCTAAAGATTTAAACCTTTATAGGAGTAGACAGCTTCTGCTTACTCCCTGGAGCAGTTGTGGGGTTTGGACCACTGACCTTTTGGTTAAAAGCTTAATGTATAAACCCCATGCTACCAGAGCTCTTAGTCATAATAATACCAATAGGGAAATATTAGTACTTTTCTCTCAGTTTCCATCGAATACAAATTTTTGCCTTTAATTTTTATGGCTCTCAACCAATTTAGCCTTCCTTTATTTTCTTACTTTGCAGAGTAAAATTCTGTCTTATTTTCTCATTCCAATTTTCAGTTTTTTCTTATTACTTAAATAGTGGATATGTTAATTTTATTGATTAAGGAAGTCTCATATTTATCTGGGGGACGCACACAAAAAATGTTTGAGGAATAAGGGGATTAAATTAATTTAAAATTTCTACAAGTTTTTAAAATTCCCCTTTGGATGCACACACACAACACTAAGAAGAGAAATATTGATATGTTCCATTAAAAGGTGTGTGTTCAATCATTTGTACTTACTGATGCCAGGTATATGTTGGACTAATCGAAAATGTACCCAACATGAAGATTCCACCCTCGAGGAACTTAAAGTCATGTGAATAAGGGCAGGCTTTCATTTCAGACACAAATTTGAACAATTTCTTGTCATTCCTTAGCTAAATGGACTGAGGGTGTTATGTTTAAAATGAGAGATTTCTAGAGAAAATTGAGGTGACTAGGAAAATAAGCTATCAGATTAATTACATAAAATTCCAGTGTATATATACAGTAAAATATTTTAGAGATTAAAAATGGTATTTCAGAAAAGTATTTAAGAAGATGTAAAAGTCATAATAGTCATAAAGTGATGGAAATTTTACATGATGTAATTGATAGATAGGTAGTCCACAATAAAGTTCCAACACCCTCCATGATAAATTGAATATCTAAATTTATTTTATTTTTAAATTTTTCGTTATTATTGCATTTTATTATCAATACCTCTATAAATTATATCTCTGTCTTTGAGGCTGGGCATGAGAGTAGAGCACAAGCAAATTATACAGTGGAACTTTGGTGTCCAAAACGAACCAAACTAACTGCCATTGAGTTGATTTCAACTCATAGTAACACTGTAGGACAGGGTAGACCTGCCCCTACAGGCTTCTAAGACTGTCATTCTTTACAGGAGTCATGCGCCTTGTTCTCCAATGAAGCAGCGGGTGGTCTCAAACTGCTGACCTTTTGCTTAGCAGCACAGGACATAAGTACTACAGATCAAGACAATACGATGTAGGAAAGTAAAACCCCAAGCACAGATGGTTTGCACGTGACTTGAGATCATAGACAATCCTGAAAGAAATACCCTATATTCTTCTCCACCCTCCCCGCCTCCCCCAATTCAACAATTGAGTTGTGTTTCATCCTCAATAGAAATTTTACACGAGATTCTAATTTTCTTTATCACCATATATGCTATTTCAATTTCATAATTTGAATATTATTCTTGTGACTACTTTTTAATAGGAACCTGAAGACGCGATTGTGGTGGAGATTGCCTTGCATGCATCAATCTGTCACACAATAAACAGCAAACACTTCAGCTGTTTCTCTTCTCTCCCCCACAGGGTAAACTGCTGCCTTACTACATGGGTCTCCATTTTCAAGGATGTCTGTCTTTACTCTTGAAAAAATTACAAGGACCTACTCAAATACAAGGTCATAATTGTCTTAGTATTCGTGTCTAGAGTTATTGTTATGCATCGAAATTCTAGACATATTTATTAATTATTATGTGATATTCTTATTTTGCCCTTAAATTATTTAATATTTGATATCAAAAGCTCAAATAGGAACAATTTAAAAAATATTTTGGACTTTTGAGAAATGTGGAAATGTGTAATAATGTCCCTCATTTAGTTTGCTCATATTTTAGAAATTTGCCAAAACCCACTCAAGCAATTACTCTTGTTTACATATGCTCATTTTTTCCTTCTTTTTAACATTAGTCATTGGCTTTATGTTTGGTGTCATTTTGGAGATGTGACTCATTTTAATCTGTTGACCAAGTTCAGTATATTCTAGATGAAAGAACTTTCTACTTCTAAAAATAATTTTATTCTCCACTTTTTGTAGTTAGAATAACTTTATTCTCAAGTAATTGATATCTACAAGATGTAATTACTGAAAAGGACTCTTGAAAGGACTCTAGCCTGGGATTCCTGAAGAGATATTTAGTGGTTATATATGACTCAACCTATAACTCAGTTAAAACTAAAAAATAATTAGTCATAAATCAATGAACAAAAAAATTGAAGACCTTGTAGTTTCTAATCAGTCACTTGCCGATTTTCCTTCCTCTCTTGTATATTTACCTTTCCTATTAAAAAAAAGAAAATTACTTATTTTAGCTAACTGAATATTTAAGTGTACATTTGGCTAGTAAATGGCAGGAAAATATGTCATTAGGAAGTAAATTATTTTAGTTAAAAATGAGTTATCTGTCCCTTCATCTCATCAAATTGGTATTATTTCTTCAACACCGAACCAGGCTGATAACTATAACCATATCACTAGCATAAAATCATTAAATAACTTTTGCTAAATAATTTTATCTGCCAAATACTTATATTTGCCACCTTTATAAAAGGTTCATAAAGTCCTGTAGAGTTTAGAACCAGTCCAGTGTGACAAAGACTTACAGAAAGTATTCCCGGGTATTGGCATGCACCACAGCACCTGAAAAACAATAGCTGGCTTTTAGACATGGAAGCAATATGTCAATAGTATTTTGTCATTTTCCCAGTCTTCATACTTCCTTCTTGATGTAGTCGCTCCCTTTGGTCTCTACTTTCTTACTTACTTTAAGAAATTCTGATTTACACTGAGAATTTAAAATTATGTTCCCCTCTTCCCTCTCTTCAACCAGGCGTCTTCTATAGAATCTCAGACTAGAACATTCAGTAAGGGTAACCATACACTTATACAGGCATTTTGGTCTCATAAGACAGAGGCATGCGATGCCACTATAAAGTAGTGTAACTTTGGAATCTGATCTCAACACAAACTCTTAATCTTTTTTTTTTCAAACTCCTAATCTTATGTAAAACAACTTCCTAGACATCAATATGGCTCCTGGAATTGGAAACTCACAAAACAAGAACAAATAAACTAACAAAGAAACATTGTCTATTGCTTCAAGGAATGTTAAGTAAAAGAATGAGAGAGAGAAAGTAAATCTATAGATGGCTTCAGCGGAAGGCAATATGTTTGAAGAGCAAGGAATCATTGACCCTCTTTATTGGTGGGTTATGTATTTGCAAATATTAAAATGGAGTTATAACCCCACAGTCAGTATCCAGGTACTTTTATGACCATTTAAAAATATGCAGTAATAAGCAAAAGTTGAGAACAAAGCTGATAGTGCCTGGCTATCAAATTGTACAACATCAGGGTTCTTAAAGGCTTGAAGATAATCAGGCAGCCACCTAACAAGAAACAACAAAGCCCACAGGAGGAAACACACCAGCCTACCCCGATGTGAATGCTGAAGACAAAGTGGGTGCATGGGCAAGTGCGGTGAAGAAAGCTGATGGTGTCCAGTTGTCAAAATATATAGAATTTGGGGTCCCATACGCTGGAAGATAAACAAGGGGCCATCTAACTGAAAAACAACAAAGCCCATATAAATGCACACCAGCCTGTGAGATGACAAGGCATTGAAGGGATCAGGTAACAGGCATCAAAGACAAAAAAAAAAAATCAAAGCATTGTGAATGAGGGGAATGCAGAGTGGGGACCCAGGGCCCATCTGGGGGAAATTGGACACCCCTTACAGAAGGGCTGTGGGGAGGTGGTGATGAACCAGTCAGAGTGTAGTATAGCAATGATGAAACATTCAATTTTCCTCTAGTTCTTGAATGCTTCCTCCCCCCCCATCCTCCACTATCATCATAATCTCAGTTCTACCTTACATAACCAGCTGGACTGGGAGATGTACACTGGCATGGATAGGAACTGGAAATAGAGGGCATCCAGGACAGATGAGACCTAGAGGACCAGTGGTGAGAGTGGCGGCATCATATCGGGAAGGTGGAGGGAGGGTGAGGGAGAAATGGGAAACAGATGACAAGGTCTACATTTAACCTCCTTCCCGGAGGATGGACAGCGGAGAACTGGGTGAGAAAGACATCGGATGGTGTAAGATATGATAAAATAATAATTATTTATAAATTATCAAGGGTTTCGGGGGAAGGGGGGAGCAGGGAGGGAGGAGAAAATGAGGAGCTGATGCCAGGGACTCAGGTGGAGAGTGGGTGTTTTGAAAATAATGATGGCAACAAAAGCACAAATGTGCTGGACACAATGATGTATGTACAAATTTTAAAGGAGTTGTATGAGCCCCTAATAAAATGATTAAAAAAAATAAAATAAAAATATGCAGCAAAAATTAAAGCATAAAATGTTCATGTTTCTAGTTCAGGTCAAATAACATTATTATCTTCCTTCTTGTGTCAGCTCTAGTATTATAAATTAATGACCCTTCTCAAATTAGTTCGTGCCACGTTTTCATACTTTGGTGCTTTTTTGTAGACTAACACTGTTTTAAGTGCTTCCCAAGTGTGGTGCTGTCTACATGGAAAATTGCAAGTACAAGAAGGCTGTGATGTACCTTATGATGAAAGTATAGGTGCTAAATAAGTTACATTCATGTTCATGCAGGAGTTAAGGTGTGATTGGACATGATTTCAATGTTAGTAAATGAATGATATATGTTTAATAAGTTGTCTTTAATCAGAAACACACACAAAACAAGGTTATGTCTTGATTAGCTCAAAAAAACATTGTGACCCGAAGCTTGCAGGGATCTAAACCTGTATTTCCTTGGAGCAATAGTTTAGTATTCACTAATTCAATATTTGTGATGACATCATAGTACATAATAGAGAAAATAGGGAAAAGTGATATGTATACATGCATCCACGTGGTGCATCCTAATAGAACAAAAGGGATTGGTAAGGAAAATTTGGTCTTAGTAGCTCAAATGTTAATCTTGATAAGATTCTGTATTTTGCTTCTATAGAAAATGATAAAGCAAATGCACAAAGATAGGTATAAATCCTTGGCTTTTCTTTACTGTTCTTAATGATGTTAAAAATTGGGAGCTTTCATAGCTTGTGAACTCATAAGCATGAACTTCAACTCCTTTGTGCTTTTGATTACTTGTGAGTATTCTGTTGACGCTGGAAAGTACAGGGGTCCATGTAAGAGCTATGATTGAACCTTCACATCTAACCTGTGGACACTCTGAAAAGACTGGGATAACTGTGAGACTGAGGAGAGAGAAGAGGAACAAAACATTGAAAAGAGAAAGCAGTGAGGAAAAAATTTAACACAGCTTCAATTTCTTAAAACCAATAGGAAAATGAACTCTTATATTGATCTCACACTACAATTTGCATTTTATACCTTAGATGCAAATCTGACATGAGCATAACCTTAAATGATCCTGCCAAAAGGGAAAGTTTTATAACTCCAATCTTTCTTATGTTAAGACATTAAGAATGTGAGAAGCAGTCAAACTCAGCTTCCTACATGCATAGCAAATGGGTTTAAAGTCAGATTTTCTTTCATGGAGCACAGTATTATTGTATCACAATAAGTGTGATTGAAGAGTTCTTACTTAGACCATGTCGCCTATAATTTTTAGCTGTGGCTTTCCACGATTCAGGGGGCATATTTTATTTGAACTGCAGTCAAACCATGTTTGAGAAGCAAAACACAAATTAGGTGGGGTTCAGTATTGTATTAGGTTGGGTTCGGTGGAGAAGCAATACAAATGACACTTGTATGTCTACGTATATAGAAAGAGAGTTAGATCAAGACATGGCCTATGTAATGGTAGAAGTCAGTAAATCCAGCCTGCTTCAAGTTTAGAGGTCATATTTTAGCTGGAGGCTTCTCCTGACCAGTGTAGATGAGGAAGCTAACAGGGAATGGGAAGATGAAGCAGGAGAGCTGAAGGAACGCAAGGCCAGCTTCCACTGTTGGCTCCTGGGATTTGTAGGTGACACAATAGGGGTAGGGGATGGACAAACCAAACACGACTCAGATCCAGTGGAAAGTGAAGGGGTAAGAGAGAGCTCAGTTCTGCTCAGCCTCTCTCTTACACAAGAGGCCACACCTGCAAGGAGATGCCATTAGGCTGCGACCTGATTGACAGGTGGGCTCCACCCCTGCCTTCACTCAGGTTTTTCTAGCTGACATAAAATCTAATCATGACAAGTATCAACTCTATGTAACAACTGATTGGATTTATATAAGTAGTGCAATCTATATTTGTAGTATAGATTTGGTTGCCTTAAAAAATGACCTGCATATAAAGATTCATTTTCTGTCTCATTGAGTTATATACCGTAAACACTTGTGTATAAGCCGAGTTCTTCAGCACATGTTTTATGCAGTTTTTGTGATAAAATTAGGTGCTTTGTCTGATATTTGGGTCAGCTTATACTCAAGTATGTATGTTACCTATCTTTTATGGATAGAATGATGTCTCCACCAAACCCCTCCTCAAATATATGTTGAAATGCCAAGCACTGTACCAGTAAATGAGGAGCCCTGGTGTTCCAGTGTATTACACATTGAGCTGCTGAATACGAAGTCATTGGTTCCAAACCACCAGTCGCTGCACAGGAGAAAGATGAGGCTTTCTACTCCCATGAAGAGTTCCAGTTTGGAAACTCACTGGGGCAGTTCTACTCTGTTCTCTATGATCCTTAGGAGTTTAAATTGACTCCAAGGCAGTGAGTAGGTTTGTTTTGTGTTTCATACCTGTAAATATGCCTTTGCTTGGAAACGGATCTTTGTGGCTGATTTTATCAGTCAAGTGAAATAACATCATACCAGTGTAAACCAAACTCATTGCCACGGAGCCAATTCCAGTTTATAGAAGGCCTAGGACACAGCAGAACTGCCCCTTTAGGCCTCCAAGACTGTACATCTTTAAGAGTATAGAAAGCCTCATCTCTTTCTTATGGAGTGGCTGGTGGTTTTGAACTGCTGACCTTGTGGTTTTTATCCCAATATGTAACCTTTAATGCCATATCTCTTACAGTTTTGGGTACTAAACGCCCAGATGAGGATATCAAGTGTATCACTGTTTTTCTTCCTAGGACTTGGGGAGAGAAACTGGTCCATGTCTTATCTTACTAATGGGGGAGCTTCCACCACTTACTGGCTCTCCATCAGGTCTTCTGCTATTGGCAGGCTTTCTGTAGTGCAACCCCATTTCCAGGTACGTGCACCCCTATACCCCAGAATTCATGCTGTATCCTTGTTACCAGGCCCCCCAAACCAAGGCTAGCCTCTGCCATTGTAGAGGTCGCATGAGCATCCCCTCTTTCCTCCACCCAAACCCTTTCATTTGCTCTGTCTCTTCCACTCATACAGAAGTGTGGCTTATCTACTTTTCACCTTTTTAAAAAACAAACAAACTGGGAGTCAGGAGAGAAGAGCACTCCCTGATGTGTTGGAATTCCTTTCCCTGCCCCTCGTTGTTTTCCTTTGCCCAGTTCTGTCTAGCTAACACTATTATGAGAGTCAGGGGGTAAGTGTCTAAATCTCATGCCTCTTGGAAAGCCAGCGTGACATCTCCTTGCTAGTTTACCTTGCAGCCAAATGGAGCTTAGAGTGGTGGTTATGGAATGAATTGTGCTCTCCCACAAAACAGTGCTATAAATCTTAGCCCTTACATTTGTGGTCATAATCCCATTTTGAATGGTTCTTCTGTGTGATTTCAAAGAGGCCATCTTAGTGGAGAGTCTATGTTACGTCAATCTATTTCGAGATACAAAAAGGCAGATTAAGCAAACACTCAAACATCAATAGATAGAGATAGATGCCAGGCCACATGAAGACCAACAAGAAACTAAGGAGTAGGATTAAAGAGACACTTATCTTCCCAGAAGGTGACAGATGAAGGAGGCCTGCCATGTCGCTGATGCTGTGAATTCAGATTTCTGGTTGCTTAATCCTAGAGAAAATATATTTCTTTATCAATGCCACCTACTTACAGTACTTGTGGCTGCAATGGAGACCTAAGACAATGGGTATGACCTGCTGAATTCATGCCATAATCTATTCACTTAGCATGGTCTCAGATCATCTATCTAGTTTAATTCTTATTTCGAAAATCTTGATCCAGAAATGGAATCAGCCCTACACCCCGTCCTTAGGAACCACGAGGAACACATCATTGTACTCATGCTAGGGCAGCGGTTTTCCACCTGTGGGTCGCAACCCCTTTGAGGGTCTAATGACCCTTTTTTCACAGGAGTCACCCAATTCATAACAGGAGCAAAATTACAATTAGGAAGCAGCAACGGAGATAATTCTATCCTTGGGGGGTCACCACAACCTGAGGAATGGTATTAAAGTGTCGAGGCACTAGAAAGGTAGCCAGTCACTGCTTTAAGGTCTTGGCACTTGCGTGTCAGCCACGATTCATGCTCCTACGCCTCCCGGCATGCCCCAAGGCTGCAGCGATATGAGCGGCTGGAGGCAAACGTGCGCACACTCCCGAGTCCTCTCCTGAGCACAGGAAGACTGCCCTTTGACCAATTGCACTGTAATCACGGCTCAGCACCGATAATACACCGCAACAATCTGTATGCGGACCGACTGGAAAGAAAACCATCTTCTCACATCCAGGCCTCTCGTGTCTTTCAGTTCATCTTAGAATTTGAGGCCCGATCATGCCTTTGCTTTCCTAAAATGTGGCTGAATTATCTATTAAGCTCGAACAATAACATGTTTGCAATAACATAACATCCTTCTCCACTTTCAAAAACCTCCTCAATGCCCACCTGTTCTTCAAAGCACTTCCTCCTGCAGTAATCACCTAACTCTGTGTGTATGACTATCCCGCATCCGTCCCTATTGTTATGGGCTGTGTGGCCCCCTATCATGTCTTTCATCTGGAAGTTCCCCATTGAGAGTGTTTGTTCTTTGGGCATGTTATAATCCTCCTGACAGAGCTCCGGACACATTGCTGATGGGGCTGAGAGCAGTGATCTTAATAAGGACCCACCGTAAACAAACACAACAATAGATACACTATCCTATGACGGCTCAGATCATGAAACCAGCCATTCAGCCGGAATCCTCGTGGGCCCGGCCTGAGGAAGCGCATTGTGGAACAGGGCAGCGGTGGTTCTTGGGCAGGCGTTGGACTGGGCCGGCAGGAAGGGTGTTATTGGACCCTTTGTGTGAGGGAGCACATGTGCTTGGCTCTGCACAAGACAAAAGCAAGGCCACACTCTCCCGTTAGGAAACTCCCCGGACACGGCGCTATATATAATAATAAAGATAAATAATACAAAAGTGAAATGTTCTAAATGAAAGGTGATGCACTGTGAACTTCACACCCTGGCCCTTTAGCCTTTCTGTTAACAAGGTAATCTGATTGCCATTGATTTTTTTCACCTCTGTTACTAAGGAGGTGATGAAATGCTGTCTACACAGATGTATTGAATCAGATACTAAACAAAGAGCAACATAAAGAACAATTATCAGCAACCTTGCTTTCAGTCTGCTGATTATGACATTACTGAGAAGACAAGGTCTGGGTGACTTAAAAAATAAAGTAGGGGATGCCGTGTAGTGAAAAGGAATGATCAGTGGGTACGTTTCTTCTGAATAGACGCCTGCCCATTGCAGAGAATTCTCATACAGTCTGATCCCCTTCCCCATAGCTTTTCTATTGCTGCTGTTGACTGACAGGCATTCTAGTGTGATCTAAGGAACTACTTTTCTTTCTTTTTTTTTCTATTTTTACATTTTATTAGGGGCTCATACAACTCTTATCACAATCCACACACATACATACATCAATTGTATAAAGCACATCTGTACATTCTTTGCCCTAATCACTCTCAAAGCATTTGCTCTCCACTTAAGCCCTCTGCATCAGGTCCTCTTTTTTATCCCCTCCCTCCCCACTTCCCCCCTTCTTCATGAGCCCTTGATAATCCACAGATTGTTATTCTGTCATATCTTTCCCTATCCGGAGTCTCCCTTCCCCCCCTTCTCTGCCGTCCATCTCCCAGGGAGGAGGTCACATGTGGATCCTTGGAATCAGTTCCCCCTTTCCAACCCACTCACCCTCCACTCTCCCAGCCTTGCCCCTCACACCCCTGGTCCTGAAGGTATCGTCCACCCTGGATTCCCTGTGCCTCCAGCTCCCATATGCACCAGTGTACAACCTCTGTCCTATCCAGTCCTGCAAGGTAGAATTCGGATCATGGTAGTTGGGGGGAGGAAGCATCCAGGATCTGGGGGGAAGTTGTGGAACTACTTTTCTTATGCTACAGAGGAAATAGCATGATAGAGATGACACACGAATGCACGTTTTCGCGGTCTCTATTGTGGCGCCAGATTAGGCAGACAAATCAGTTCTTGGTCTCGGGACTTGTCCAAGCAGGTCCCATGACAGAAGTAAGACCCTGACATGGTCTGGAAGAGGATCCACCCTGCTGACCTGCCAGTGAACCTCCCAGAGGCTGGTGTTGGTTACAAGCCCGTGCTCCAAATGTATGACGCGTATGAAAGTACCTAGTAATGCCAACTCCATGGCCGATGCGGGATCAATTTCCTAATCTCAAGTGTTTCCACCTTTTTGTATTTATTGTTTCATTATAATTAGCCCAGAGGTAAAGACAGCGGCAAAGTTATGTATGCCGAAGCAAGCCTCATACTTCTGAGAATACGCTTTGACCTACATAAAAATACCTCCGTTACCTTTGATGACATATGCTTCTGTGACAATATCTAATCGTGGCATTTCCTCAAGGTCAATGCTTCCATACTTCTGTCCTCCCCGGTGTTGGCAGCCATTACTAATTGACTGTGAAAGTGGAAAATGCAGTGGTGTGAAGAGATCTCCTTTTGGAAACTCCAATACAGTTTGAAAACGTAGTCAAGCAAAACTTGATCAACAGTATTATCGAGACACACAGTGCTTCTAAACCAATACAGAAACACTTGTCAATGAACCAAGTGTTCACCACACAACTGTGGAATTAGTGAGCACATCAGAACCAGAGTTCTGGGCCCTAACACTTAAATGCTTCTCTTTAGCCTCTGTCAGACAAGAATCTGAAAATAAATAAACCCCCAAATTAATGAAGATATAAAAACAATCCAAGAAGTTGGAGTAATTTGAAATAAAGAACACAGCTGAAAAATGAGGATATAATATTTTCTAAAGTCAAAGTAGGAGCAGTAAAATCTTGTAATTCATACCAAAAAAAAATGATGAATGCTTACAATGGGCTCACTGATGTTACAGATGTTACTGGTGGGGAACGTTTTTGCCAGTGGTGATTCTCAAAGTTCATTGTACCCCAGACTCTCTTGGAGGGTTTGTTAAAATACTGATAACTGGATCCTACCACAAGAGCTTCTGAAATAGCATTCTAACACTATTAGTTGACTATCATGCTTTGAGAACCGCTCGGTAAAGGGTCTGTAGAAAGAAATATCTTTCAGGTATTATAAGTTTTTAGGCTTTTGTGTGAGGGCATGCCTCTCAGCTGATTCATCGGGTTGAGAGTCCATGGGCGTGATTTCAAATATCAGTTTTGCCACAGAATAGCTTGCAGCCAGATTCATAAGTAAAGTTTGGTGAGTAACTTTTACTCTCTACATCTCAAGGTCCTTTTCTGAAAAGTTCAAAGGGTAATACTACCCACGCACCATGAATACTTATGTAAAGCAGTACCTTAAATTAGTCGATGTATAATAAATATCCTAACTATCCCTGACTTAAGTCCAGATCTCTATTGCTTGGCAATGAAATGAGACCTATTTGAATTGGGGGCGGGTTGGGGGACAATTCAGTAGATTCTATCAGCACAGAAGGTGTTGATCCAATTTAGAAATGTGGTCCAGTACCAGAAAAAGTATTCACTTGACCAGATCTTCCCTTTGGAAAATGAGGCTAGCTAGTGAAATTCGGAAAATCAAGATATCACAACAATATTGCTGGGTTATGTAACAGCTGAATTTAATTGTAATCTGCTTGAAATGTTAAAGGGATAAAATTCATGATGAGATGTAGGCTTTTCTCAAGTCACGTCTTAAGCCCACATTGGCTATTTAAGGGTTGAAAAAGATTAAAACCACGAGTTGCTAACCAACCAAATGTGGTGAAGTACAAGGAGAAAGGACACGCTCACACAAGCCTGACTGGAAGATAATTTGGCTTAACTACCATGAAAATATTTATCAGTTGTCTACACATTATGATTTAATATTTGTTTTCTTTTTCAAAGTCACTGTTTTTTTTTTGGTTGTCATTGAATCCTCAGATGGCTTTCAATGTTGTGATCTTTAGGAAATCTAAATTATCTGAGTGGGATTAAAATTTCAACAAGTTGGCTCATAGTTGAGCAGTTAACTCTTTGTACCACCTAGGTACTACCCCAATTAAGACCTAGAAATTTCGGTTCAGGGGATACAGTCTAAATACTACCATATATGTACATAGTATATATTTGATGCATATATATGGTACACATACATAAAATACATTGATACATATATGAAAATTGTTCTGCATCCAGTGATCACTGAACTAGCACTTGGAAATGGTTTTCACTGTTGTTAGGTACCATCAAGTTTAAGCACAACAGACACTGCATAGTCCTGTGCCATTCTCACAGTGAGTGGCTCCTAGGCCAAAGCTCATTACAGCTAAGGTGGATTGAGAGCCCTCTGCATTTTCTTTGCCTGTCTGCTTTGCCAAACTTGATCTCCTTATCCAGGGACTGGTCTCTCCTGATGCCATGTTCAAAGTATATAAGATGAAATCTTGCTATCCTTGTCTCTAAGGAGAACTCTGGCCTTACTTGTCTCAATGCAGATTTGTTAGTCCTTTCAATATTCTCCTCCAGCACCACAATAAATGCATTGATTCTTCTACAGTCTTTCTTAGTCAATGCCCCACTTTCATCTATGCTAAGGAAGCAATTTAAAATACATTGAAAATGCCATGGCTTGGGTGAGGTATACCTTAGTCCTCAAAGTAATATCATTGCTCCTCAATACTCTAGAGAAGTCTTGTGTAGCAGAAACCTTGTGTAGTGTCTTTTGATCCCTTGACTTCTGTTTGCACAAGTATTGATTGTGGATCAAAGCAAGACAAATAACTTGATAACTTCAAACTTATTCCCATTTATCATGATGTTACTATTGGTCGAGCTGTGAGGATTTTGGTCTTCTTTACCTTGAGATCCAGACTGAAGGCTGTCTGTCATCTGTGATCTTCATGAGCAATTGCTTCAAGTCCTCCTCGCTTTCAGCAAACAAGGCTGTGCCATCAATTGACGATTGTAAACAAGTCTTCTGCCAATCCTGATACCACACTCTTCTTCATATAATCCAGGTTCTCTGATGATTTGTTCAGCGTACGGATTGAATAAGTAGGGTGAGAGGATCTCCTTTACCAGTTTAAATCAAAGCAGAGAACTCAGCTCCGAAGATGACAGCAACTGTTTTTTGGGATCCCAATGAAATCGCCTTGATAGATTTTCTTGGAAGCTATTGGAAAATAGTGAGTACTTATTAGGAAGTTTTAAAATAATTGAACACTACATTGTTAAAACAAAACCAGAAAAGTTGCCTCGAGGATTTTTTTACCTATCACAATGGACCTAGTCATTCTTCCAGGGTAGGAAGGGTTATTCTATGTAAAACCTTCCTCCATCCATAGGCCATCCTTGGTTTTGGTCCCTCAGGCTTATTTTTATTTGCAAAACCTAAAGGACATTTGAAAGGAAGACAACTTGCCTCCATTGAAGATGCCAGAACATGCTGTTTGGATGTGGTACACATTATAGAGCACATACTTCTTTGAGGATGGTTTAGAGAGATGGAATCACTGCCTTCAGAAGTTTATAGACCTAGATGGAAGCTATGTCAAGAAATAGTAACTTCACATTTTGATATTTTTGTTAAAGAAAGGTGTGGTAATTACATAAGGGCATGTCAACTTGAAGATGTAGCAGTGCATGGAGTGGAGTTTAGCCTATCAATCAGCTCACACCTGATGGTACTTACTGATGGGCATGACTTGCTCACAAGGAGGAGCCTGGGAACTTCCTCTCTGTTTGTGCTTCAACTTCCTGTTGGCCATCCATCGTACTGAGACATGCCACCGCCATTGGATCAACAAGACTTTGCACCCAACGTCCTGTGACCTTCCTGGATTTTGCATCATTACTTGTGACTGTGTCAATCTAAAGAGGGATTTATAGACTAGGATTGGATTTATGGACTACTATTGAATGTATGGACTTGATTTGGACTGGGCTGGGATGTTTTAGTGATATCCTATCACTCTTTGATATTACTCTTCCCAATTACTCTTTCTTACATATACGAGTGGGTACACCTCAAAACAGAATTGCACTGGGCAGAGCAGAGCTTTCATAGTATGTATTTTTCTTGCTAGGCAAGCATTGAGCAGCTCACTCTGAGTTAGTGCACCCTGTGGCATCGCCTGGGAAGGTTCTCTCTGGCCACAGTGAATTTTTTCGTTAAAGCAGTTTTGCTCAAACCTCATGTTTTTTTGTGATGGCTGATTTAAGAGAATAGTGTGTGGCTGTGAATTTTGTTTACTGCTCACGAAAAATGTCACAGAAGCTAGTGTGATGTTTAACACAGCTTACAAGGAAGGACAACGCTATGGGAAAAATCTCAAGTGTACAAGTGGTTTTCTTGTTTCAAAAAAGGTGAACTATAGATTGATGACAAACCTCATTCTGGAGGTCCATCAACTTCCTGAACAGATGAAATGTCTACTTGCAATGCATTTGGAGTCCTCTCCATCAGGTCAGACTGTGAATCAAGCTTTCCATTTAAAGTCTCTGAAAAGACTGTGTAACAGCGTGTAACGAAAAAAAAAGAAAGCCTGATTTGTTGCAGATGGAGACTGGTTTTGCCACCTCCGCTATGCACCTGCTCACACAGCCATCTCAGTGCTCCAGTTTTTGGTAAAAAGCAGCATGCCACTTTTGCCCCATGTACCTTACTCACCTGACCTCATTCTGTAAGACATCTTTTTGTTTATGTGAATGAGGGAGAACATGACATGGCAGCAAATTGACAATATAGAAGAAGTACAGAAAAAAAACAAGGGAGGTGCTCTCAGCCATCCAAACTGATGAGTTTGAACACTCTTTCCAAGAATGGAATTGCATATTTGACAAATGTATGAAGTGCAGTGGAGAGTACTTTGAAGGTGTTAAGGTTGTTTTGTTAAAAAATTTAAATACATAGCTTTGAAAAATGCGTTTTGGTTTGTTTTGGGTTTTTTTTTGTACTCTCCCATATGTGAGTGTGTCTCTAGTCAACCTGACCTAACACAAAGGTTTTCTTTCAATTTTGTATCAATATATTTTGAGTTGCCCTTCTATACAAGTATTTAGCTATAGTGCTTTGTTTGAGAAATTCTGTCTTAAACAAAGGTCTTAATATTTTCTACGTAAATACTGAAAAACATAGATTATCAAGGTAGAAAACCAAACCAATTATCAATGAATACTAATATGATCTATTATTTATTACTATTTTTAAAACTAAAACAAATCACTAACATGGATTCAATTCTGACTCTAGTGACCCTAACGGACAGGGTGGAATTGCTCTTGTGCTTTTCTGAGACCAACTCTTTTCAGGAGTAGAAAGTCTCATCTTTCTCCCACAGAGAAGCCAGTGGTTTTAATTTGTGACCTTGTGGTAGTAGCCTAACTGCATAACCACTATGCTATCAGAGTTCTTTACCATTTTTAGGGAAAACCAAAACAATGATAGTAATTAAATGGCGTCTTCCTTTTATCATCCTAATTTACTTCCATTGTTCTTCAATTAATTTTATAAAGGACAAAATTGTTTTAACTTATTTTTAAGAGAAGATTTTATCTTGAAGCGAATGATCATATAATATTAGATATCTACTCTCTTAGTTTCATGAAAATAAAAGGTTTTGTGTCTGCCATAGCACAGTTACATCCCTAGCAAATGTTGTAGGACTTAGTACTAGTAGGTACGTTTACTAGCTAAGGTTAAATTAATCCATAGTGAGTATCAAAGAAAGGTGGAACAAATAAGCATATTCTGTTAAGTATCAAAGATAGAGCAATTCTCCATTTATTTCCAAGATCATCATTGATATATTGTGGGTGTATTTCCATTAGAACATCCGTATGGCATTTCTAAAGAGTATTAGTAACAGGGGGAGTGGGAAGAAATAGTCCACAAGCTTTATTCTCTTGGTATTTTGATTTTAAGGAAAAATGAACGGCATGAAAGTGTTCGGGCATTTTGCTCAGGGGTATTCCAGTTCTAGGTTGCCAAATTAACCTATCTCGATCAAGGTTAGAACAAGCACTAAGCTACCCACCGCAAGTCTTCAGAAATATGGAAACTCAGTGGTAAATGTTTACTATTGGTGTTCGACACTGATTTGTCTCATGATGGCCCCTGATAGCTAAGCGCTGGGAAAATGCCACTCTAAACCGGGTAAGATTTTTCTTTCCAAGATGTGTTTTTGTTTTATCACAATGACCTTTCTAAGAAAAGATGAAGCCAGCCTCAGGTGAAAAGAAATGGCCACATTTCATCTACAGTTAGCCTCTCTGACCTCTGAACTTGGTTTTTCCATCTGAACCTCTTTTCATGCACCATTTCTCCTGGTATCTGATAAGGGACACTCAAATGTCTGAGCAAGGCCAGATTTGAACTTGAACTTTCATGAAAGAGCTAGTAAACAAATTCTGCCTCACTTTAATTGGTGATATTATTTCTCTGGATCTTCCCTCATAGCAGAGGAGGTTGATAAACCACAAAATGCAGGAGAGTAAAACAGAGCTATTGAGTGGATTCCCATTACCAATTGGTGATTCCCCGCTATCACCTACATGTTATTTAAGTATTTATTTATATATATTTACACACAACCACACACTTCTGTGCATTTTCACACAGAAACGATATTCTCTCTCTCTCCCTTTTTTCCTATCTCTAACACAAAAGTCAAGGGGTTTGGGAGCACGCACAAAAAAGAGATTTCTAAGAGAGCAGGCGATTGGGCCAGGGTCATTCGAAAGGGTAATTATTGTTAAATGTCAGGTTAACTCTGAAGGCCTCAGCTCATCCAACTGAGAGCAGATTAGCCGCGATGGAGACATTTTCAACACGGGGCTGCCTGGCCAATCAGAGACAGCTGGGATTAGCCAAATACCTTCTCTCATCTGCTTGCTCACAGAAAGGTCAGTTTCTGCTCATTGCTTCTCTTTTAAGATGTGCTTTTTTTATTTTATTTATGGCAGTCGTGTGCAGGAAATCGGGTCCCTTTTATCAGTGAATTAAATATTCAACATCTAAAACCCACTTTTTGAGAGTCAACTTCATTCACTCGCAAGACCACTTTTATCTCGTTTTAAGTGCTGGAGATATACAGGCTGCATGTACACGGTGCATATTTTAACCCGGGCCCTCCTGCTAAGCTGGAGGTCTGCCTGTCTCATTTTGCTTATGTTTGAAAGCTTACTTGGTTCGTTTCGTTCATTTTCTTTTTTAAGGGCACTAGTGTATGTTTCTGATCATTTTTTTTTTCATAAAAAGGAGGGTGGGGTGGGATGGGGACGAAGCTAACCCTGGAGTGCTCTAAAAGATAATTAGCTTTTTCTCTCCCTAAGCAACGTAAATGAACACATGCCTAACAATCAGCAACAAAATGAACAGTATGGGAACCAAAGATTATGGACTTGTAATTCTTCACACTGTGTGTATGAACACATATGCAGGTGGAAACACTCTTGTGCACACACACACACATTGCCACTGAATTGATTCTGGCTCGTTGTAACCCTATAAAGTAAAGTGAACGAGGCTGTGAGCCTTTAAGAACACAAACTGCTTCATCTTTCTCTCAGAGAGTGGTTGGTGAGTTCAAACTGCGAACCTTTGGTTAGAAGCCAAATGCTTAATCCACTGTGCCATAGGAAACATCAGCATTTGCTAGATACATTACTTAATGTACTTATTCATGAATATGTGTGTATGTGTCTGTCCTTAGGGAAACATGTGGTACCACTTTGTATGTCCCTCTTAACATGTTGTTAATTCCACATTGTAGAACTCAGTTAGAGTAAGGCACAAGAGCACTCTTCCTGAAGAATTCATTGTAAAGGTGGAATTAGGATTTTGTGAGGAACCCTGGCCTTGGTTAATACACTAGTGTATTAACTTTCCCTTGTCCCCACTCATACATCCCACCGTTTTATGAGAGTAAGATAAGATACAAAGGACAGTCAAAACAAAGACTGAGAATTCTCTACCATTCTATGTAGAGACTTGAAACTTACCTTTAGATGCCACGCACAGGGAAATCACGAACTGTGATTAATTCCCTGCAATGACAGACCAGTCATGTTTGGTAAAATAGAGGGGCAGGAAAAAGAGGATGGCCTTCAACAAGATGGATTCACATAGCTGCCACAACACTGGGCTCGGTGTAACGATTCGGGAGATGGCATAGGACCAGGCAGTGTTTGGTTATGTTTCCTTTGGACCTAATGAGTTGAAACTGATGCTATAGCACCCAGCCAACAACAACATGACAGATAATATAAACATAATTCTAGAATCTAATATTCCTATCTTGGTTTCTAATCTCACTATTGAAATAAGAAAATAAACCACTTTGTAGGAAAGTCCGATTGCAGTACTGGGACATATCCCACTTCAGAACAGTTATGAGATGGTCTTGCAATGTTTTTAATGCCAGAAAGCAATCAAGTGATCAATAAATAAAATTAAAAGAAAAGATAGGGAAGCGTCAATGATACTCACAAAAAAGTAATCGATAAAAGGAAGTAATGGCCAAAGCTAGATTAATTAGAACAGCAGAAGAAACTAGTGTTGGATCATCATCACCCAAACTATAAAGCATATAGGCATGAGCCAGTATTGATACCAATGAATGAATGAAAGGAGGAAAACAGGCAAATCCGTGTCAAAGAATTCCACGTAAATCATGTAGTCCCAACATAAATTCATCCTGCTGGCATTCTCCTCTTTCATCCAAGAGCAATGTGTCAGCGATTATATTCTTTGTCCAAGTCCGCTTCCAGATCCTGCTTGAATTTGTAACTGCTCCTGAAGAGGAAACCATTTAAATAGAGCTCAAGAAGACCATGTGCATTCCATAATGAAATGTACGAAGATTTAAAGTTAGAAAATCAAACGAGAACAACACACTAAGAATCCGTCAAGCGGAGAGAACTAGGGCAGGGTGAGGGTAGGGGGTTCAATCCAAGCCTCGAATTGCAAGAGTGAAGTGCTCTCATTGCAAAAATAATGGAACGATGCAGGAAGCACCAGAGAAGATGGACAAGCTACATATGGCAACAGGTGAGCAAGCCTTCCTCCAATCCTGATGCCACATTCTTCAAGTTAGGCTTCTGCTATTGGTTCAACATACAGATTGAACAAATGTGGCAAAGGGATACAACCGTGACGCACACATTTTGTTGTACTTCCAATTGGCTAATTATGCAGTAAATATTTTTGATAGACTGAACATGTAGTTTTCTAAATATCTTGCTCCTGCTGGTTGAGTCACCAGGATAGTCTCATATGACTGTATTTGATGTTCATGAAACAGTCTGACTTTAAATAGTAACAGACATATCCGAACTTTCACTTGCTGTGTTTTTAAACTAAAAATATATTTGGCTTTTTTGTTTTTAAAATGAGATTTGCTGACAATTTAGCATCTGGAGATTAGACCATATCATGCCTGTAATGTTGGGAAACTTGTAGTTTTCAGGTTTTTCTTGTGTAATACAATTTAAAAGCAGTGAAAAAATATTTAAAAGAATTGTCTTATTTTAATGGGTTTATATCCCAAACACCACTCTATGAAAAGAGCTAGCTAGTTTGGTACATGCAATAAACAGAACATTTCTGAGTTTGCCCTCTTGCAGCAAAATAAAAACACAGAAAAATGTCTTTTAAGGAAGTAAAAACAAGTGTCCTCTAGTACAGAGATTTCAATGAATGTTTTCTGAATGAACTGGATAATAATGGGTAATAATTAGGACATATTTGATAGTCTCTTATTTATGTGCCTATGGATGAATTTACATATGAGGGTGGATATGTTTAAGTACTTGCACAGATAAAAATAATATTTGAGATTAATATGGTTGAAATGCATTTGTTGACTCACCAATTGAATTGACTTTGAGGTTCCTCTGAGACAACTTTAAATTGTTCACCTACTACATAGGCGTGAGACCAGAGAGCTTATTTATCTAGGGAGTTGGGTATAAATGCAGAAAGGAATGATAAAAATAAGATTCTGCAAAAAGGGCGAGCTCAGTTCTATTGCTGTAACCTCCTTAGAAGTTCTAAAGTTGTTGAAATAAAATTCATATGTATTTACTGAAGAATTCACTTAATATTTAATAATATTTGAGCATTTGACCTTCCTCATGCATGTATATATGTGTGTGTATAACTCCAATTTTATATATGTGTATATATAACTCCCATTTTGCATACACAAATATTTGTATGCTATTAGGGAATTGCACCGGATAAGGGAATATCATTTCCACTACACTTAAGATATTTTATTTTTTAGAACTGGAGGCTTAGAGAAATAATATGTGTAGTTAAAATATGATGGGAATCAATTGATTTTGACTTACATAGGCATGCTATTATTTTGCTTTAAAACTTCCTGTCATGACTACTGTATGAAGTTATACCAGTCTGATGGGTCCCAGACCACGGCATGTATTTGTTCCCAAAGGTTTATTGAATATATAAAAAAGGGCTTCAAAAAGTTTGTAGAACAAAGGAATTAAAAGCATTTTTCCACAAACGTTTTGAATATCCCTCAAACTATATAGCAAATCACTGATATGAGACAAGGCAACAGAAAAATTCATCTGCCTTCAAGACCATCTACTGTTTCTGTAGCATTTATAGCTATGGTGATTAATTCACTAATCATTTCATATCTGCTTATTCTTATTGAATATAGGTTCTCAGGTGCCAAAGTTCCTCCTTTATTGTGTTGTGTTAAGTGCCTAGGTGTATATGCAGCACAGAGTACCTGTTGGAGATTTGTTTACCTTCATCAGTGGAACTCTGGAGGGATGGTGGTTACGCACTAGGCTGCTCATCCAAAGGTAAGCGGTTCAAAACCAGCAGCAGCTGTGCAGGAGAAAGATGAGGTTTTACACTCCTGTCAGAGAGTTGCAGTCTCAGAAATCCACAAGAGCAATTCTACCCGAGAGTTTCTTTGGCATCATTTCAATGGCAGTTTGGGTTTAACCTGTATAAAATATAGCTAAATGAATGAGAGACTCTCCTCCTTGTAAACGAGTAGTTTAGTATTTTAGTTCTAATACGTGGAATGTTAATTTTCCTGATGATCGCACTTCCTAGATTTATTGTTGCTTAGTTGTGAGGCTTCTTGGAACTTTTCCCTTGCTTCTGTTTGCCCTATCTAACCTTGTTCTTACTTTTGGTTCATAACTTGGGCATTCCAGGAGCTCACTGGGAGCTTGGTCATGAAAGCCAAGCTCTCGCAATGACAAAGCAGAATGATCAATGAAGCCTTGGTCCTTGATAGGACTTCAAAACCCCTCCAGGGCTCCTCAAACTCTTTAAACAGGGGGCCAGTTCACTGTCCCTCAGACCTGTTGGAGGACCGGAATATAGTTTGAATAAAACTATGAACAAATTCCTATGCACACTGCACATATCTTATATTGAAGTAAAAAAGCAAATGGGGCAAAAATACCTGGCGGGCCAGATAAATGTCCTCGGCGGGCCACATGTGGCCCGCAGGCCATAGTTTGAGGATGCCTGTGAGACCCACAGGAATGCTTCTATTTCTTGCCTCTGTTAACATTGGAGAAAAATAAGTTTCCATCTAATTTAAACTGGTGATATTTCCAGTCTCTTAGTAGTAGCTCAGCACACTTGATTTAACCGATTTAGGCAGTTCTAAATTTCTACTGCCAATAATTGGATATGTACAGCAAATGAACTAATCGAATTAAGGCTGGCATGTTATTTCTTTCCACTACAATTCGAGATCTATGCTGATTGGGCTAACTCGGTTGTTCTTAAATGGTGGGATATTAGAGAACACCATCTCTGCTCCCAAGACCCCTAGCCCCACTCCATTGACACTCAGCTGTGGCTGTGAACATATTAGCTGCCATCACTATGCGTGGAGAGAGTACTTCTGGCATCTAGTGGGTAGAAGGTGTGTCAGTAAGACCCCACAGCCCGGAATTACCTGCCTTGCAGTGTTGATAATACCAAGGTTGAGAGACCCTAGGTTAAATCTTTTATTAATTAAGTTGACTCCATGATTCATCTAACCATTAACTATTGATTAGTGTTTGTTTTTTTAACGTGAACCTATTTGTTCATTTGGCTTATGCAGAAAATGGTCCTTTATCATCACATAATCAAATAAAGTTTAGCAAATTCAGGTGTGTTTTGCTTTCTGTGCTTAAATGGGTGGTAAGGTGGGTCTGAACATTAATACATAAAATATTGGCCAGATGAATTCTCCTCCCTAAAAAGAGAATAACACAGAAGAAGTGTTAAACAATTAAATGGACCAAAATTACAGAGCTAAAGTGATTGAGAAAACCAGGCTGCAGAGTTTCTCTTAATGTACTTGAGAAAATTATGTAGTCTAAAGGAGTTTGGGTTGGATATGCACGTGTGTGTGTGTGTGTGTGTGTGTGTGTGTGTGTGTGAGAGAGAGAGAGAGAGAGAGAGAGAGAGAGAGAGAGAGAGAGAGAGAGACAGAGAGAGAGAGAGAGACAGAGAGAGAGAGAGAGAGAGAGAGAGATAGCTAAAGTTGGATTTAAACATTAGAATAAGATTTCTACTATGGTAAACTGGGCAAAGTTGATAAATCGAGCAAACTAAATGCTGAGTGAGGCTGAGTTTTCTAGAGGAGCAAGCCCAGTGACACTCATATATGTATCGGGGAGGTCTATGGTGGCAGAGTAGTTACACATTGGTCTGCGATCTGCATGATTGGTGGTTCAAAACCAAAGGAGACTGGACTTTCTGCTACTGTAAACCATCTCAGAAACCCACAGGTGGCCCCTATGAGTTAGTTTGATGCTATGGTAGTGAGTTCATATCAAGAAATCATTTTATCTAAAAAAAAAAAAAAAACCAATCCAAGTCCATGGGTCTCATGTTTATCCAGGCTCCTCTCTTCAAATGCATGCAGCTTCTGATGGAGGAAGCAGAGGAAAATGGGGACATCACAGGACAATTGGTACAGAGCCATGTGAATCCAAGGTCCACATGAACATGGCAGGGTGCCACAACTCTCAGTGTCAACAGAGTAAATGGGCTGCCAATCCCAGCACCAGAGGACACCCAGGTAAGATGCAGATGAGAGTGAAGTTCCCAGCGTCACCTTATAGAAACACGTCAGCCCTCAGGAGCCATCACCAGGCTAAGACCTGATGGGTAAGTTGGACCAACCACAACCTCCACACAGGTGCCATCAAGTTGAAATAAACTCTATCCACCTCTAATAATTAGTAGTTTGAATAACCTAGATGTCTCTCAGAAAGACTTGGTGGTCTACTTTAAAAGGTCATAGCTGGTGGAAACTTCATGGGGCCCAGTTCTATTCTGACACACATGTGGTGCCAGGAGTGAGATTTAACTCAATGATGACTGATTTTTTTGGGTGCTTCAGGGAGCCTCGTGTCCTAAATTTTTCCTCTGGATTTGGCCCAGAGGAAGAAGAAAGAAATAGGCAAAGTAACATAGTGGAACCTATATGTGAGCATAGAAAACACAAAAGTGGAAGTGAATAAAAACAAACCCACTTCAAAAAGGCAATGGCTCTTCTCAGCAAAATGAAATCTCAGCTATCATTAAACCGTTAATATTTATAGCTAAATTTTTAATCATTGCTATCAGCAGAAAAAAGCTGTAATAATCTGATTGCCATCCTGGTCAGCAAGGGTTGTGTAGGCCATGAGATTTCTTGCTGTCATGCTCAACTACGTTCACCACATTGAAATTAGAAAGAACTATGTTAATTTTACTTCATAGCCAGGGTAATGGCTGGAAGACATAATTGTCTCCACCCTCTCACTGCAAATGATTTTATTTTCCAATGTTGCCTAAATTCAGTCTCAATTATCCCATGTTCTTGTAAGTTTGAGACATCGTCCCTGCTGGAAATATTTCTTTCATCTTCCTCATCTATAAAGAGGTTCAGGGTCCTCTCCAAATAGCCACGATATACCTTTTTGATCTGCTGGGTTGATGAATTAATGCTATACTTCATATAAAAATCCTGCTCTTTATCTTCCTTAAATGTCTCTCTTTATAAGTCATAACACCCCATAGAATTGACTCAAGGAAAGTTTGAAGTAATAGCAGTTGAGACATTTGAGAAGATAGATTAAGTATTCTCATCAGTACTCCCTGTCACCTCCTCAATTCTGACTCATTGTGACCCTACAGGACAGAGCATAAGTGCCCCATTGCTCTTCTGAGCCTGCTGTACGTCTTTACAGGATCTGAAAGCCACATCTTGTTTGAAGTGATTAGTGATTTTTAACTACTGATTTTGAAGTTAGCCCCCCAACTCATACCCCACTACATCACCAAGACTCCTTTAAGGAGGGTAGAGGGCATGAGCTAGGTTGGATTCTCTGGAGATGCAAAATCAATGATGGCTTACACAGTTGTACAATAATAAAGTTGTACACTAACCAATCCAGTTCAAGTCCATAGGTCAGATGGAAGCAGGAGGCTTTTCTAACTTGTGTACCTGCAGGAACTGGTGAACAGGAAGCAGGAAGGTGAAGCAGAAGGGCTACAAACTGGTGGATGCAGACCTGAATGAATCCCAATTCAGCCAAACGAATCCAATGTTGGCAGTCTGTCGATCACTCCTAGGATAAGTCGGTGATACAACAGGAAGCCAACCAACCAGATGCAGGATCTGGACCAAAGGAACAAGAGAAAGCTTGGTTCTGTTCGGATTCGGTCTTATAAGAAACGCCACACACCTAAGGAAGTGTCATTACTCTGTGACCTGATAGATAGGTTGGGCTCCACTCCTACCTTCACAACCTTATTACGTCAGTGTTACTCTTGCCATACCTCTCAACACTCCTTACGGACAGACATACGCCATGAATGTGTAATTTTGCATGATTGTCTTCATCATGAAATGCCGACGAAGGAGAGAGGGAATGAATGAGGAGTGGGTGTAGTGAGCTCTAGTACAGGACTTCCCCAGTTGCTGTTGCATCAGTTCCAACTCAAGGCACCCCTATCTATGTTGAAGCAGAATTGTGTTCTGTGGGTTTTCACTAGTTGATTTTTAGCATAGAATTCCAGGCCATTCTTCCTAGTTGCCTCCTGGGGACGATGGGCCCTGACCTTTGAGTTAGCAGCTGAGCATAGTAACAATTCATACTATGCATAGACTTGACTCTAATGTGAGGGTGACTCTAATGTGAGGGACCTCCAAAATAACAGAGAAGGGAAAGAACCTGTGCTTTCTTTTGTATTGGGTATAGATTGATCTGCAAGAGCTTTGTAAACATAAGGTGACTATTGATTAGCTAAAATACAACTGATCATAAATCTAAGCATAGGACAAAGATATAAATCATATTTTATAGGCTGATCAGGTGAGCATCTTCTTCTGACTGTTTTAACTGTGGGTATGGTACAAAAGATGAACCTCTCAATGCTAAACTGTCAGAGAAATCTTTACCACTTAGATTTATCCCTGTCCATCCATCTTCCTTGTTCAAATTCTGCCTAATGATGTGTGGTGTCACTAGCCTAAGGCATCCTAAGCTACTCATCTCTTGACAAGGAAGCCACCAGGAGCTTAACTCTTCTTTCTCACAATATCATGATTATGTTGTTTTGAGTTATTAAGCATATTGACACGTGGTGCATCAAAAGAATATCATGTCGTTTGTTAATGTTTGAGATGCTCATTCTGCTTTTATGATAACCACAAAATGTATAAGTCCAAGTATTAAATTACCTGTCATTTAAAAGGCTGGCATGGAATACTCACCCATGGTCATTTTTGCTAAGAGGTCCTGGCTGCTGAGTGAGTCTTGTCCCTTTTCAACTGTACCCTGAATGCCTCAAGAGTTAACGGGAAGCATGTGTACAGCAGCCACTGATTGAGCTGATGCCTCAAACCATTCCTGTGTGGCTCAGGATGTGCGACCAGCTATAGCATGTTGTCTTATGGTACCCAGGGAATTCAGCCATGCCATAGATTCAACAGAATTGAATGGTTCCTCTCTTTTTCAAAACACATCAAGTACATTTCACCAACAGAGTTGATTGTTCATTTGTAGCCAGAGTGCAGGCACACACACTCACATGCATTTGTTTAATATTTGTCTGTACTTAGCATAGCTTTTAAAACAAGTGGAGATATTTTCTGGAACTCTTGAAAATTAGCATATCATGTCTGTAGATATTGGCATCTAAGACACGTTATTGAGGAAAACTCACAAGCACCCAGGGTGCTGAGAGAAAGAAGATACAATCTATTTATGTCAGGTCCCATGATCAAGGGTCCCAACCAGTCACCCACCTCAGTTGGCACACCTTGGTTTCTTCACCTGCATAATGGGGGTGAGACAGTTGTTTTCTGCTTCTCTGGGGTGTTCTGAAGATTTATGAGATCAGTTTTCCAAAGCGCTGTAAACTTCTTGGGGAAAGGAACTATGAAAAATAAAGCATCATTATTCATTTTTTTTCTGGGACAGGACCCTTGGGGGGTCCCTGAAAAAGAACAAATAGAGTCATTTTGCTTGAGACAAGAGAGAAATGTTCTCATCTGAAATGCCAAATTCAGCGGAAAATAAAGTAGAAAAAGAAGTTGGTAGAAATCTGTTTAAAATGTTTTGTATTTCTTTGTCCCCTAACCCTCCCCAAAACTTGACACCCATATTTCTAACCAGGGTTTTTAAACTATTATCTCTGTGGGTGAGAGAGAGAGAGAGAGAGAGAGAGAGAGAGAGAGAGAGAGAGAGAGAGACAGAGACAGAGACAGAGAGACAGAAAGAGATAGGAGTGAGAATTTTAAAGGTTTTTTAAGCACCTTCTCTTGGTGAAATTCGTCTTGACTTACTTGACTAACTATAGAGAACCTATTTATGACAACTTTCTGGGTGTGAAGAAGGAGACTCCTTGATGTCTACTTGAGATTGAGAAGAAGTGCTTTACTTGGGATGGACTAGTCTCTTCTTCCTTGGATAGAAGCAAAAATATCAAATGGACCGCTAGGTGATCATTGTTGTTAAGTGTCTTTCCATTCATAATAATGGACTACAACCGAGTTGAACTAAATATTACTTATCTTTATATTTGAAGGTATGGCGGGAGGGCACGATCACTTTGGAAGGAAAACGCAGCTTATCTAAGAAATAGCAGTAACAGGATTTTCAGTTCCTGTTCTTCCCGTTCCTAGTCTCCCCTCTCCAAAAAGCACCCCGATGCTCACAGAGAAAGCTCCCCAGAAGCCGCTTATCGGGATCCTCTGCGTGGAGTAGCGTGTTCTCTTTTTCCTTTTATATCATTATTCCAACTGCGTAACTCTGAAACCTCACTTGCAACTCACCTTTGACCTGAAATAAGGAAAAGAAACATTAAGCATCCTTTTTATTTGACATTACAAGCACCGGACTGCCCCCTGGTTATTACCCAGTCATGTAATAGAGCCTTTAACGTATGATTTTCTTTCTTCATTTAAAGGATCGTTACCCTGGACAATTGGACACTTTGGAGCATCGAGCTCCCCTGCTTTGCCACAGGGTGGCTGGCCTCCAGTTTCTATGGCCCCAGCCTCTATCTCCTATAAATCAGGACAGGTAGACCTACAGGAGTTTGAGTGTGACTCTACCTGCAGCCCTCTAGTTCTGAGAAGAAACTCTCCTGGATAAAGCACAATGGGCTGCTTCATAGGGAGGACCTCGCTGCCTTGCCTGAGACTTTTTTGTCTGCCTTTGCTGGGTTCATTGGTCTTGCTATCACTATTGTGGGGCACTCTCCATCCCCGCCCCCCCCCGCCCCCCCCCCACAGCCCTAGATCCTGTCGGAATGCCAGACCTCAGATATCCTACCCAGTTGTAGAATTAAAAAGTTTGAAGATTTAGAACCAATCATAGGGGTTATCTAATCTGTTGCTAGTCAAGGTGAAGACCTAGACCTCCACCATCACCATAAACAAGGAGTTGGTACAACATGGTGAATCTGGTTTTTTTTTTCTCAACATCTATAGGTGAGTCATACAAAACAGTTTGAGAAACACTGCTCTAACATAACATGCATCCAGAGTAAAGAATTTCATCATATTATGACTTGTACAAAGGAATCACCTGAAACTTTAAAACTTCTAGCTAAATTGTTCATAAGCACAGTCTGCACAGCTGATTTAATGAAGCCAACCATGTGATTATCATGTGAATTCACAAACATAGCATAGATATTGACAACCGTAACTATAAAGCTGTGATTCAAGTCCCAAACATCAGCATCAATAGAAAAATTATTACGAATGCAGATTCTCAATTGCTAGGTGGTATATACTCGGGTTCATATTTTGGCTCTCGTGGACTTGCAAACAGTCAGAGAAGCTGGATTACATGAGGAAAAATGTGGTATCAGGATTAGAGGAAGGCTTATTAACAACCTATAATGTGCACATGAAACACCCTTGCTTGCTGGAAGCAAGGCAGTCTTGACGCATTTGCTGATCAAGATCAAGGATGATAGCCTTCAGTATGGATTATGACTCATTGTACAGAAGACCAACATTCTTATAACTGCACCAATAGGTAACATCATGATAAATGGATAAGAAATTGAAATTGTCAAGGGTTTGATTTTTCTTGGATCCACAATCAATGCTCACGAAAGAAGTAGTCAACAGCTCAAATAACACATTGCATTAAATAAATCTATGGTTCAAGGTCTCTTTGAAATGTTTAAAAGCAAGTAGTTACTCTGAGGACTAAGACACACCTGATCCAAGCCGTGGTGTCTTCATTCACCTCACATGCAGGTGAAAGTTAGACATTGAGTAAGGAAAACCCAAGAGAAATGGATGCACTTGAATTATAGTGTTGGCTGAGATTATTGAAAGTAGCACGGGCTGCCAAAGGAACACACAAATTTGTCTTGGAAGTACGGCCACAATGATCCTTAGAGGCCAGGCAGGATGGTGAGATTTTGTCTCTCATACTTTGGACATGTTGTCAGGAGAGATCTGTCCCTGGAGAAGGACATCATGCTTGGTAAAGTGGAGTGGCAGCAAAAAAGAGGAATACCGTCATATGTACAAATGTGTTCTTCAAAATGGATATGATATACGTATTGATTGTGATAAAAGCTGCAAGAGAACTCAATAAAATAATTTTTAAAACAATGGAATGCCCTCAAAAAGATGGATTGACATAGCAACTACTACTAATTTGCTAACACTAACCTGTTCATCTTTAACCAGTAGAGGATCCAGGGTTCTTCTTCTTTATCATTATTTTCTTACTTTGGCAATCATTTATTTTAAAATAACTGTATTATTGCATTGTCAGAATTGGTAATGAAAACTTTTACCACAGTTTAATATTTTTTTCCTTTAACATATTTTTCCCCTTGGACCAAAATTATATTCTGAGTTAGTCTGGGTAGACTAGAGAAACAAAATTCATAAACATTCATAAAAGAGAATTTTATATAAAGGGTAATTGTACATTAAGTATGCCAACCCAATCCAGTCCAAGCCTGTAAGTCCAACATCGATCTACAAAGTCCTCCTCAATCTCACAAAACAAACACAATGATGTTGACTGCAGGAGGAAAGCCGAGTCAGTGAATGTGTAAGCAGCTTAGCGCTGGCAGAGGTCTCCACGTGGCTTCTCCAGTACCCAAGGCTGCATCAGGGTAGGTCCATGTGTCTTTTACTCAGGGATGTCTTGCAGGAAGTGAGCCTTGCTATTTGTAATGAAAATATATACCATATTTGCATTTTTCCATCGTTTTTTGGAATCAGATCACTTATAGTGCAGATATCACAGGTCTTTTTTTTTTGCCCTAGGATGAACTATGTGTAGTTTCATTAATATTTGATTAGATGATTCAGAAGATGGGCTTTGGACATGAATTTATTTAAAACATTTGAGGTCATATGTTGGGATGAATACATTTTGCATATTTCAAAGACATGCATTTTTTGGCCAACTTGTTCAATGTCATAGATTTAATTTTCTTTTGCATATATCTGTGTCATAAATCCTAGCCTGTTTTTCTTTGACTCTCATCTCATTTGAAAGCGGGCTGTTTTTCTGTTAATGTGGCAGGATTTATGTAAGCTGTAACTTTTGAGCTATACAATAGGTGAAACAAGCAACAGAGTGAGTCAGGTGGAGTTAGGATGATGTCAGAAAACATGGAGAACTCCAGGGGGCCAGGAGTCAAAAGCTGAAGAGACGAGAACTATCCTCCAGAGCAGAGAGAGGAAAACGCTTCTTCTAGACTTCGTTGTCTCACTTCTGACTTCTCCCCTACTCTGTTAGGCTGGGTTCTCCAGAGAAGCAAAACCAGTGATGCTTATAAATCTAGAAAGAAATAAATCTATATGCAGGAAGCATCTCACCCAAGTGAAGAAATGGGTAAGTACAGTCTGGTTCGAGTCTGTGGATCAGATGTTAAGCTAGAAGCTGGTTGCTGGGGCTGATGAAACAAGAAGCAGACAGATGAAGCAGGACGACTAAACTGGTGGATGCAGAGACTGATGAATCCAAGGCCAACAGAGAATATGGCAGACTCTTATGGTCCCCAAGGTCGGTACAAGGAACTGGAGATCTATGAGCTAGATTCCAGATCCAGGCCACCAAGAAGTGAAGACACACTCTCCACAGTTTCCACTTACAGATGAATAGGTCACATCCTACAGAAACTTCCCTTTAATTATACTTCACCTAATCTTCTTACAACTGCCTGGCTGCTCACTGCCGTTTCCTTCATGGAGTTGATGACATTGTGTTAGATCACATGATGGGGGATTACCATATCCTAACTGTACACTAAGAAACCTGCGCAAGTCAAGTCGATTCTGGCCCAGGCAAGTTAACATCACACATCCTAAACCACCAGGAAATAGATATAGATTTTAATCACAGCTCCTAGAATGTGAGAAAATGAAGGGTTTTCTGGTTGCTTGTTGAAGTCACACATTTGTGGTATTTCTGTTATAGTAGTACTAGATAACCAAGTCATGTGTTCTTGGAGCTTTGCATCCAGGTTGAATCAAAATTGACGCCCTGCAATAGATGTCTTACTGGCCATCTCCGTCTGTGACTACAGGTTGGCCATGGCAGAAAAATACATATTCTAGTCTTGGAGAGAAGGATAGTGCCCTAGAAGTGTAGTTCACTGGCTTAGCTCCCTCGTGGTCTGGCATTTTTTTTTTTGTATTCCATAATTTTTTTAATCATTTTATTGGGGGGTCATACAATTCTTATCACAATCCATCCATATATCCATTGTGTCAAGCACATTTGTACATTTTTGCCATCATCATTCTCAAAACATTTGCTTTCTACTTGAGCCCTTGGTATCAGCTCCTCATTTTCCCCTTCTCTACACACTCCCCTCTCCCTCATGAACCCTTGATAATTTATACATTATTATTATTTTGTCATATAGTATTCCATAAATTTTATATGGCTTTAAAGTCAACTCAACTCCTCAAATACCTTTAACTGATAGAGAGAACCACTTTCCCTCTTGTTCTGTCACATTCTTTTGCGCTTAATCTTTTATTGTATTAGCCCCATCTGCCCATTTTTTGGAGTTAACTACCCCCTCACCCATCCTTGTCTCCTTCTGCTGCTTTTACATAACTGCCTCGCCCCTTGGGTCCCCTTGCAAGTCCACTTGACCCTCTTCATCTTTCATCTCTTTCCACTTAGGCTTTTCGGGTTCTTAATCTGCGTTCTCTTTGAGTCAGTACTAGATTTAAGTACTGCAACCAAATAACCATGAAAGCTGCTTTTCTCGTGGGGTTTACTTTTGACTTCTAACAACTGTGGGGGAACAGAGTTTTCTGTGACCCAGCTTTTGGTGGCCCTCATTTCCCACATCATCTTCTAGACTTGAGGGACGTATGCAAACACTTATCTAAAACCTTGGGAATGGGGGAAGTGCTGTACCACTCTGTCGAGGACACAGATATTACTAGAGAAACCACTGGACTTCTGGTGGGACACAGTTTTACCAAAGTCTCCAATTACCATTTCTAACCAACATGCTTATCATATGGCCTTGAAGCACTAAAACTTTCCCAAACAACCAAAGGTTACAGTGAAAAAGTCTCACTAAAATAACCTCTTCCATTATAAACAAAGGGTCTGTTTGACAGGCACATTCCAGTCTTCACATAGAACACTGAGAAGAGCCCTGCATAGTCTAGGCTTCCAGGAGAAATTTTCACTAATCACTCCTACTTATAAATGCGGGTCTCTGAATGCGCCTCTATGAATGTGATTCTACTCACCTATACTTTTGATATACATGTTTCTCTCCAATTTCCCCATGTATTCGGTGTTTCCTTGATAGACTTAGAAGTGCCCAGATGAACGGCACTTACAGTCCATTGAGCCAAGTAGATACACATGCTTCTTTTAATGGACAAACTCTCTCCTAGAAATTTTACATAGGAGTACAGTCCATGAAGCTGAAAAGAAAAGTGATTCTGAATGGGACAAATGGCTAGTCAACAGGTGGCCCTATTTGAGTCTACCCGAGAATTTCAAAAGAAATGCCTGGGGATGTACTTGTAGAAAATAAGCCATTGATTTAAAAAAAAAAAAAAGATCAATATGTACTCAAGCAAAAAGAATATGTTTTGAAAATTACAAAGGCAGCATATGTACAAATGTGCTTGATACCATTGATGTATGTATTGCTATAAGAGTTGTAAGAGCCCCCCCCCCAAATAAAATGATTTATTTATTTAAAAAATACCCTTTGGGAACATAGTTCTCCCCTGTCACAATAAAGCCCTCTCATTGTACACAATAATGAGTCTCCTTGGCATGGAAGATCACATTCTGATGCCCATAAATGATTCTTTTAGGAGAAGCACGGATATGACATGAATAGAGAACTATGTAAAGACATGGGTAGGGGAGTGTAGAAAAACTGACTGACAAGGCATAGAAGGAGGGTTAAACTAGTGACAAGCATTATCCTGCTTTGGATCTTATTTCCCATTGACTTTTAAACTCATTTCTCGATTTTCCTTCATGCAAAATACCCAGAAAGAGTAAGTAGGCTGTGCTTACTGACTGCAGTTCTTCTTTCATTCCTTCTTGAACATACTCGGCCGGTAAGGCATCTAGGATCCACTGCACCAACTCAAGTTCACCCATGACGTTCACTTATAATTTGTCAACAAATTCTAGGTCCTCTACATGCTTTAGCTGACTTAACAAATACATCATTCCCTCCTTTAACCTCTCTTTTCATTTGCCATCCTAGACCTCATTTCCCCCTTTTCCCCCTGTTTTTTTTTTTAATCCGTCATCACTGGTCACTCTGTCATCTCTTCCTCAACTGGCTCCTTCTCATTTCTTTCAACTCCAAACCTTCGTGTGTCCTAGGACTCAGTCCTCAAACCTCATCCCTTATCTATGCATTATTATTCTAAACAGTCTCAGCAAACCATCATGTTGCTAACTCCTCCCCATATCTCTCTAATTGGGAATTTCCTCTGAACGATGTACTTTCATACTAAGTATCAACTGTTCCTTTTCTATTCTATTGTATATTGAACAAGCATCTCATATCATTGTATATTAACATACCCAAACCAAATTCCTGATGCCCACTCCATCTCCATCTAAACGATAGTTCATGTAGAACCTCCCATTTTAATAAGTGGCATCTCTGTCTTCTGTTTTCATGAAAAAAAAATTTGGTACCATCTTGAGTTGCTCTCACTCTACCCTAGGCCATAGCCTGCAGGATCTACTTCCATGATTTCATTTCAACTTGACGGTTTGTTATTACAGCTACCAAGTCATAGCCACATTTCCATTGTTTTTCGCCTAGATGATGACAAGAACCTGCCGTCTGTGTCTCTCCCCAAAAGCCTTTACTCAGTATAACAACTCAGAGTGCGCCTTTATGCTAGAAGACCAATCATGTTCTGCTGCTCTAATCACCGATTGGTTTCTCATACATATTACTCAAAATAAAATGCAAAGTTCTTAAAATAACCATTAAGGCTACACACTGTCCAGCCCCTCACAGCCTTCCTTATGTCTTTCCTAATGCTCTTTCCTTATCCCATTTTACTCCAGCCATGTGTACCATTCTGTTTTCTTGAAAATACATCACTACTTCTACCTTAGAACTTGGTACTTTCTGTTCATCCTCCTAGGAAATCTTTTTCTCCATATACCTTAAATGACTTTCTCCTTCACTTCCCTTAGAAATTGGCTCAAGAAGCAGTTCATCAGTGATATCATTCAACAACTAAGGTGGTAAGTCTTTAAAAGTGGTTCCCAATGAGCCACATCTGCTATTCATACCTCTATAGCCTTCTTCCGTTAATCTAGAAGGATCTCGTGACTCGCATTTTACTCATAGAATGTGGCAGAATTAGTACATCGTGACGTATCAGGCTAGGTCATTAGAAGGGAAGCAGCTTTCCTTTAGTTCCTTGGCCCAGGGGAAGCCAGTTACCGTATGAGAAATGTACCTCTGAGCCTCTCATGCGATGAGGAAGCTGCAAACGGGCACCAAGAGAAGCTGTGTGGAGAGAGAGTGATGTTTGGCCAGACTCCAGCTGTTCAATGCATCCATTGAAGGAGCCATAACATACGTGAAGAAGCCATCTCGATCATCCAATGCACTTGGGTCTTTAAATGACTTATCTCTTCTTGCCATGTGACTCTCTCTGCTAGAGAAAATCAAGTGAGAACCCTCTGCCCCTGGTCCCGGTCAAATTAAAAAATCGTGGAAAAAATTTTTAAATTAGTTTTAAAACAATAAGTTTGGTTGTCATGAGTTGGAATTAACATAATAGCAATAGGTTTGAGGTTTTATTTGCTTTGTTTGCTTAATTTATTTTAGGGTACACATTGTACAACAACATATATCTAGCACTGCAATAAATGTAGACTATATCTATATTCACCTGCATAGGGATAGCCTCTTAACCTACCCTCCTTTATTTTTCTCCATAGCTTTCTAATTACTACTGAACCGGCTTAGTATTTACTTACAGTGGTATTTGTTATGTCTTCCTATTTCAACTGGCATATAAACTCTGGAAAGGCAAGGACTTAATCTTATTCATAGTCATATAGTGCATAAAGTAGGCACTAAAATTTTATTGAATGCATGAGTGCATTTAATTTAGTTTATATTGATAAGTTTGCTTTTTCTAAAGATGGTAAGTCCATAATTTAAAAAAAGTGAAGTTATTTAAAATTCTCTCAGGCCTTTGGTCTCATTAGGGCAACACATCTGGAGTGGCCCAAAATATTTGGTTTTCACCTACCTATTGCAACACACCTTCCGAAGGGGGAAGATGTGCAATTCTTCTCCGTGAATGCATACTGAAACCAATGGGAAGGTACTAGAGGGAAAACAGAAGAGGCAGGAAAATTCCCTAAGACTCTTTCCTACAGATTCAGAAAATCAACTAAGGGAATAGCTAACAGAATCAAGTCACCCTCTTCCCTTTCCTTCTGCTCATTTTGAGGAAGACTTGAAAATTCTTCCTCAGACTTCTCACAGTGGTGGATGACTGGCTTTCTTTTGTGCACTGTACATACAGAGTCTCCTTTGTATACTACTTTCCACAGAATTAGTGAGAAAGAAAATCACTTTGAAGACAAACATTGTTAAGTAATTAAAATTTTACACCCAGCAATTTTGTTCAAGATTTTTTAAAAAATCGCTTTATTGGAGGCTCTTACAATCATTTTTTCATTTCAGCAATTTTGTGGAGAAATTAAGAGTACAAAGATATGTCTTTCTTTAGCTTTGTTTACCTTTGGAAACATTTCTTTATTAAACTGTGATATTTCTGGAGGAAGAAAAAGAAATCACATGCACATGCTCAGACAGAGAGGGTATTTCCTGGTCTTTCCAAAGATGTGCTGTGGCTGCGTGTGACAGCAAATACAGTTTCACCTTTTTGGCATGAAGATGCACCCCGGAAAACTCATGGGAAAGTGTGATGTTGTCAATGCACAAAATATCTCTGTCACTTCTTTCGCGTGCCTTGTATTTATAAAGAGTGCATGTATCTAAGTTTTCACGAGATAGAAATGACATGGCTCATCCATACTGCCACTGGTTTGTAGTCCCTGGTCTCCAGAGCAGGATCTATTCGTGACACCTCATGCACAGCTGTACAGAAATGTATCCTGCTCGCCAACAATTACCCACAGTCCCCCATGCAGAGGAACTTCCCTTTATCACTTATACGGGGCTAGAGAAGAGTCAGTGATCAAACAGATGTTTCATCTTTTCCTATGACTTGGAAGACTATTTATCAGGTTCCTTTGGCTAGTGATGGAGAAAATCACCTATGAAATGTGAACAAATATACTGTCTTAAGTTTCTTAAGTTTTTCCTCCCCATCATGGAATGAAAATAGGTGTAAATTAGCCCACAATTGGCCAGCTCTAGTTGTAAGTTAACAATGCTCAGTTTTAACTTTTTACCTCCTTGGAGAGTCTAGGACAATGGTTCTCAACCTGTGGGTCACAACCCTTTTGGGGGTCGTGTGATTCTTTCACAGGGGTTGCCGGATTCCTAACAGTAGCAACATTAAAGTTATGAAGTAGCAATGAAGATACTGTTATAGTTGGGTGGGGGGGGGTCACCACAACATGAGGAACTGTATGAAAGGGCCATGGCATTAGGAAGGTTGAGAACCGCTGCTCTAGGTTAATATAGCACAAAGGGGAAAATCTCTGGGTTGGGAGCAGCAATGACTGAGCTTGGCTGTCTCAGAGAGAAATTTAAAATATTCAAGGCAACACCTGGATGAGTTATTAATTGGCAACAGCAAATGCAAAATAAATAGGATGCTAGAGAGACATTCTGGGGACACTCCATCTTCACTCCTGTACTCAATTTTTTCCATGTAGGGGTACATCAAGAAGACCACCCATTGCTTCATTTTCTTTTCTCAGAATGTTTATGGTCCATCATGCACGGAGAGAGGTGGAATGAAGCAAAGGGGTTTCCCATGGACCCAGCAGGAGAAGGTTATTGCTTACAATAGAAAGGTGATCATGATCTGTATCGTAACTTTGCGTGGTTCGTGCTTCACCTGGTTCTGCTCTCCCTGTGTTGGAGTGAGAGGGATTCTCTCTTCTCCAGCCCAACCAGTTAGAGCTTCCTGCTTGCTTTTTACCTTAATGGGTTAACTTTTTAAAAGCCCAGCTCTTTATTCCAGCCTGAAATTTCCCATCATACTTTAGGACCAGCGAACCGTCCCTTCTTTGATGGCACCTTTTGGCTCCACAATAGAAGCCAATTTGTTAGACTTCTTTACAGGTCAGGGGCTGCGTGAAGATGTGGAGGGCGCCACCGTGGGCACTGGAAAATGAAGTTGTAGTCGCTTGGCAAATTATACGTCTGCTGCACTTTATGGGCCCTGATTTCCTTCCTTTTCCTTCTGCCTCACTTTTCAGCCCCCTCCCCACTCTCCTGCCTTTTCTTTCAACCGAGGAAGCGTGTATGTGAGCTATCGTCACAGATCCAGTTAATGTAGGTTAATAGATTGATTCCAGTGACAAGGATCATAATGAACAGTAAATTGTTTTATCTCTTAACTCTTATTTGGTCAGGCAGGAAAACATATGAGGTAATATGGCTTGGACTAAATGGACCGTATAATAGATCTCCTTCCAAAGAATAAGGACAGGGGTGACAGGGCCTTTTATGATTAATGAAAATAATAATGGTCCTGAAATTGAAATTTTTCTAATTTTTTTCCCTTCTCCTCTCTTGGCTGCCACCAAAAACTTCAGCCAGGAGTTGATTTGTGTACAATAAGTGCCTCTCGCTTCTTCCGCAGCTAAGTATACACATTCAATGGCCTGGGAGAGAGGAGAAGGAAGCGAAGGCATGCATTGGCTTACAGAAGTCCAGATGTACAATTGGAGGAGCTGGAGGGTTTGATAAAAAGCAATTCTCTGTAGGGCTCAGATGCAAGGCTTCGTGACGAGCACAGGGATATGGACAAATCCTTTCGCATTCGACGTCTTATGGGTCGTTCTGATTATTTATGGGAACACAAGTACACGGATTTGTCTGTACGTTGATTTCTAATCCATGTGACTCCCCCACCCTACCACCCATTTTTCTTTAGGCAAAAGAGTGGTGTTTCCTTCTATAGGCGTTCATCTAGGACAATGTCTTCTCAGAGGTATTCCACAAAAGTAAACGCACTTCTCAGATTAGGCCAGAGGAGTGCCTTAACACTTTCTGGAAAGTAAAGGAACTAAGAGGCATTTTGATGGTTTCTTCAGATACATGCAGGGCATATTTATTAAAAAATGACAACAAGTGGTCCTATGATGCTTTGTCCTGTAAAGGTCACTCTAAATGCAAACTAATGTTGGACCATGAAACCATTAGAGATACGATTAGAGAAACCCAGGCCCTTGGGGATACGCTGAGCAGAAGAAATGAAGAGATTTAGGCAAAGGGGATAAGGAACTTCAGCTTTCACTTGAATAAAGATGATTAGCTCCAAGCCATTTCTTCCATTCCTCAGGCCACATATCATTTGGACGGCAGATTGAAAAATGTGTTCAGGCTGCTCTGTGCAGAAGTAGGTATACATCCTTGACTGAGGTTATGTGTCTTTCTCTCAGATTCTGTCCAAATTCACTACAGATTCATTTCCCAGTCACTTGTCTGTAGTGTCTGAATGAGTTGCTTCCAGAATTTTTCATGACCAATGCAATTTATTCTATTTGTTTTCTGTAAAATGTAAATATACAGTTGTGGAAATTGGTTGCACCAAAGGAAAGGTTTAATCGTGGATCTTTCAGCAATTTTTTGCTCACCTACAAAAACATGAAGGCAGGATAGTGACACTGATCCATCCAACATAATTTACTGAGGGTTCCCAAGTAAGGGCCCTCCAAGGGGCATTCCAAACGATTATGCTTCAGTTTCTACTTTTAGGCCATTATTGTAGTAAATGGAAAAGAAAAGTCTAGCAAAGTCCCCATTCATCTATTAAAAACAGATGGACAGTAATGAATTAAAACCTGTGGTATTGTCAAAGAATGTATGTTTTGGATATAACTTTAATTCTAATGAATCTATGTTTACTTACACTTATAGATTTATAATACTCATTTCTATCTATATAAAATGTAATCAATTTATATTTCTTAAATATACATTTTAGGATATTTAAAAATCACAGAGATGGCATGTTAGAATAATGCTATTTATGTTGACATATTTTTATGTTTGTGTATAATTATATGCAATTAGCTTATATTTAAATATATTTTTAAATGTATATATGAAGTAACTTCACAAATTTATGCAAAATTCAATTCAAAAATAATATCCTAATAAGAATAATAATTCTTGAAATAAAACAGAACTCTATCTGCATTTGGTCTCGGTTCTCTAGAAAGGTAACAATGACTCAGAAACTTGTGCACAGGATTTGAAGAGTGCTCACGTTTTAAAGCCCATTTGATAACTTCTCTTTCCAAGCCATTCCTTGATATTCAAAGATTTTCAAGAAATAATGGATATAATATTAAAATGACAATGAAAGTATATTGTGATGATAAAGTATCTTTGGGTGAAACTTAAATAGCCTATCAGGATTTCTGTTGTTCACTCTTTATATATTTTCAATTGCTCTCTATAAAAATGCTTGAGACATTTTCTTAACCTTTTTCTTTAAAATAAGAATATTTTTCTTCTGTTTTATTATGTTGTGAACTAAAACCTTGCTACTTGATGTTGGGGAAACTCAGATTCCACTTAAAATACTAATACACATAATAGGGACTAGGACATAAAATTAATGTTAATAGCCCATTCGTCAATATTTTGTAGTTCTATTTCAATTGGAGCTAAGATTTCTACTCCCATCAACGGTTACAATCTTGGAAACCCACAGGGGCAATTCTACCCTGTCCTATAGGGTCGCTTCTGAGTCAGAATTGAGTTGATGGCAAAAGTGTTGGTAAAAGGCTTAGCATTCAGCTTCCTTGAAATAACAATGAGAGCTACTCAATTTGGATAATGTAATTGTTTTTTCTGACAATTACTAAGAAATCCTAGGTTATAGGGTTTGAAGTCTTCAAAAACTAAAATCAAAGTCATGCATAGTCCTAGTCATAAGGGAGATTGTATTTATAATGTATTTTTACTCGTGATACTTCACGGCATTTAACATATCTTAATGCAGAGCACTGATACAGAATATACAACACGATATAAAATAGCATTAGGTGACACAACAGCAAACTAGGTCACTGGAGGAGTAGACAATCTTTGGCGATATTAGAAGTTCTAAACACACCCAAAGTCTGCCGATTCAGTAGATATTTATACTAGTTTCATTCTTAATACCAAACCAAGTCATCATACTAGTTTTCAATATATGTTAATGAAAACATAACCTGGATTTTCAATCCCTGATTTAATGAATTTTAGAAAATCCAAAGGATTACTTTTTGAAGAAGGAAAAAAGTATCTTGGTCTTCGTGAATGCAAATGGGACTTTCATTGGGTTTAACCTGCATGGTGTTGCTGCCTGAAAATTTGAAAATGTTTTATTATGATTTACATTTACTTTGGCCTACCTCGTATCCAAACAAACAAACAAAAAACTCACTGTCATTGAGCCAGTTCTGACTCATAGTGGCCCTATTAAGACAAGGCAGGACTACCTCTGTGAGTTTCTGAGACTGTAACTCTTTATGGGACTAAAGAGCCTCATCTTTCTCTGGCTAGTCCACATGGTAATCACATATGTGTATAATCTGTATATTATGCATACATAGAATATACACATTGAAAAATACAAAATGTTTAGGAACAACAAACATGAGAATCTATAAAACATGTTCATGAGTGCATTATTCATTATTCACCTTTGGGAAGAATGCAACTATCCAAGGGAATTGATGAATTGATAGGAAATGGAGGATATTAACATCAGATATCAAAATGGATAATGACTAATCATTGAATAAATGCCAAATGACTGAGAACTATAATCCATCCTAATTGACAAGTAATCTTAACCATCATAATCAGCGTTACTCTCATTTCACCCTTTAGCATTTGTTGCTGCCAGATGTATGTCATTAATGCACAAAAGAGGCAGAAAATAGTTTTCACTACTGTTGTAAATGTGAAATGTCAGATATAGAAATAATTGATTGGTGAGAAAGAAGTAAGTGTAATTCCAATTTTGTGAAACTGAACACACAGGAGTGAAAATCAAGGCAAGACGTTATTTGTAGATATTATTATTAAAGTACTAGTTTTTCATTTTAAAATATATTTTTTCAATAAAAAATTCACACACACATGTTCATTTTATAATTAAATAGAAGTACTAATAATATTGCTGCGTTGGGCATTCTTTTAAATAAACAAATCCTTTAATCTTCATAAGCACCCCTTGAGATAGGTATTATCATTACTCAATTATCAACATGAAAAGTAAGTCCCAAAGAAGTTATTTGTTCAAGGTGTCAAGAATTGAAAAAAGAGTATTGGGCTCCAAATTCTTAGTTTTCATATGTTTTCAAAAATAAAATATACCAACCATGCTTTGTATTTGTGATAACACAGTCCTAAGTCAATATCATTTACCCAGGAGGATAAAATTAGCTCAGGCAATATCACATTCTAAATGTGTAAATAGAATTAAAAAATAAAATTAACATTTCACACATCAAGTTCCAAGGTCTTGAATTGTATATAGTTCAGTTTTCTTTCTTAAAAGATGTTGCTAAAAAAATTAATGATAGGCTATATTGACCTCTTTTTATGCTTAAAAAGTGGACAGGGTATTAGAAACTGGACGCTTACTGAGTGCTACCAAATTAGTGAGGATCATTGCCTTAATGGACCAATAAGGATAAACTATTCCAAATGCCTAAAAGAAAAAATTTCTTAGATAACATCACCACATTAATTATATAATTTTTGAATATATTCTTTGGTTTTAAACCTGAATAGACATGCAAATCAACAAACGAAAAATCAACAATTATTAAATATCCTGTTTTGACCATTTGAAGACTGACTGACTTTGTGCTTTGAATTTTTTTGTTGAAAACACGTGTTCTCAGTACCTGAAAGCATGTTGATTGAAATGAAATTATTTTATGCCATATGAAATTTGATACAATTAGTGGGACACACATATCCCAGTGATCTCTGATGCTGGAGTTGACAGGAATGTGGCCAATTTATCCTGAATAAAGTCCTGCAGTTATACATGAGGGGGTACCCCCAAAATGGAAAAAAATTTTTGTCCAAAGCTATGTATTTATAAATTTTTTTTTTATCACCTTCAAAATACCCTTCATTACACTTAGTACATTTGTCAAATCTGCAATTCCATTCTTGGAAACATTTTTTCAAACATCAATTTGGATGGCTGATAGCATCTTCTTTTTTTTTTTAACTTCTTCATCATCAAATCTCTGTCCTTTAATGTCCCTCTTCATTCACAGAAACAAAGGGAAGTCCCACAGGGTGAGGTCAGGTGATTAAGGTGCATGGGGCAAGAAAGGCAGGCTGGTTTTTGACCAAAACTGGTGCAATGAGATGGCCATCTGAGCAGGTCCTTTGTAATGGTGTCAAACCCAGTTAATTATCTGCCACAAATCAGGACTTTTTTGTCACTCACTCAATATTTTCTGAATTTCTCAATAGAAAGCTTGATTAACAGTCTGACCTTGTGGAATGAATTCCACATGCACTATCCCCCTCACATCCAAAAAACACAAGAGCATTATTGTGATGTTTCATTTCACTTGACAAGTTTTCAGGGGGCAGGTGATGATGGCGCTTTCCATTGGCTTGCTAGTTGTTTGGTTGGGGGGCGGGTCATAAGAATAACACCTTGTCTCCTCACAACCTTGGAAAAAAGTCTTCACAGCTGTTCTTTCAAAGCACGGCATGTTTCCAGTTGACACTCTTTTCCCAGGTCAGTCAAGGTCAGAGGCACAAACTTCACAGCAATGCTTCTCATTCTGAGATCTTCTATTAAAATTCACTAACCTGAGCTCCAAAATAGTTCAGAGAAACCCTTCCCCCCCCCCCACCGCCTGTTTCATCAACGGCCCATCTTCAGTCTTTGAGCACAAGTGCACGGATTTTTTTTCTACATATTCATCCATTCAGGAAGTTGATAGATGTCCAGAATGAGGCGTGCGCTTGAGTTTTTCCCATAGCGCTGTCCTTGTGAGCTGTGTTCAACATCATGACAGTTTCTGCGGGACCTTTCCTGAGCAGGAAGCAAATTGTCATGGATGCACACCGTTCTCTTAAACCGGCCATCCTCTTAAAAATAAATAAATATATCATTTTATGGGGTGATTTCTACAACAACCCAAGTATCAATTGCATCAAGCTCATATGTACATATGTCCCCTTCATTATTTTCAAAATATTTTCTTTCTATTTGAGCCCTTGGTATCAGCTCCTCTTTTTTCCCCTCCCTCCCTCCACCACCCTCCCAACCTCATGAACTCCTAATAAATTATAAATTACTATTATTTTCATATCTTACACTGCTGCTGTCTCCCTTCGTCCATGTTATTGTTGTTCATCCCCCTGGGGCGGGGGAGGGGGGCATGGAATTGTGTGTCATTGTGGTCAGTTCCCCATTTCTTCTCCTTCTTTCTGCACTTACCCCTGCCCTCATGGTATCGCTACTCCCATTACTGTTTCTGAGGGGTTATCTGTCCTGGATTCCATGTGTCAAGAATTCTCATCTGTACTAGTGCACACACTCCAGTCTAGCCGGATTTGTCAAATAGAACTGGGGTCATGATAGTGGGGATTATGTAGCATTAAAGACCTAGAAGAATGGTGTATGTTCCGTCGGTGCTTTGCTGCACTCTGGCTGATTTGTTCTTTCTTTGTGTGACTTCTCTGAGGGAATGTCCAAATATCTACCGATGGGCTTTGGGTCTCCACTCTGACCTCCATCATTTGTATTGATATATATTTTTTTGGTTAGGGTCTTCTGATGCCTAATACTTTATCCCTAATACTTCAGCACCTCATGATCAAACAGGCTGGTTTGTTTCTTCCATGTGGGCTTTCTTGCTTCCCTGCTAGATGGCCGTTTGTTTAGCTTCAAGCTTTTAAGATCCCAGAAGATATATATTTTAATAGCTGGGCACCATATGCTTACTTCACCACATTTGTTTATGCACTGATTTTGATGTCAGCAATCGTGTTGGGAAGGTGAGCATCACAAAATGCCAAGTTATTAGGACAAAGTGCTCTTGCATCGAGGGAGGACTTGAATAGAGACCTAATGCCCTTCTGCTACCTGAAGTCTTAACATTTAAATATATGTATATAGACCTATATCCCTATCACTGTATATCAATATATTTATATATGTGCAAGTTTGAATTTATACCTCTATAAATGTCTTTTGCCTCCTAGTTCTTTCCTCTGTTTCTTTTTACTTTCCTCCTGTCCCACTCTCATCTTCGATCTTCATTCCACTCTCAGTACTTCCTCTCAGCTACATCGCACTTGATCACACCCCATCAGGCATTCGACGCCCTCCTGGCCCTCAATTTTAGACCTTTTGTTGTTCCTTTGTCCCTGGGTTTTTTGGCTCCCCCTTCCCTTTTTCCCACCTCCTCTTCAATCATGTCCCCGCAGAACTATCGATCCCATTGTTTTCTCCTTGGCATCAGTTCTCCTACCGATTCTATGTGGATAGATATGAGTAAAAGAAAGAGAGAAAAGGAAAAAAGAGGAAAAAGAAAATAGAAAACACACACCAAAAATTCCCAACCCTATAAATAGTTCCAGGTCTGTCTGCTGACCATTCTGAATGTTTTCCAATCTGGTCTGGTGAAGTGCCATGTCCTACCCACTGATTCCGAGGTCTATTTTCGGGATTCCTTGGGTACTTCATTGTTTTGCCCGCTTTTTGTTCTGCTGTGCTCCCTTCGTGTTTTGCTCTGGTTGGGGGTGGAGGTGGGTAATGTCAGACGGGGCACAATTCCAACTCCTTGTCTCCAGTGCTGTCCCCTGCAGCCTTATGGGTTAGTGAGGGGGCATTGTGTCTCCTGGTGGGGCCAGCCCCATGGTCGTCTCTGTGCATTGACTGCTCTAGGCAAGAATGTTGTTCTCAAGGCTTGGTGGGCCAGGTTACGGTCCTCTCGCTCTATTTTCCTCTTAGCTGCTCCCTGGTGGTCTGGGAGGACCCACCACTGTCCCAGGGCTGCATCTTCAGTGCTGTTCTCTTTAGTGCAGTCTTCTGGGGAGGGGGGTTGACATCGTTGGCACTGGGACCACCTTTCTGTTAGTTCTCTACTTCATGCCAGTCTGTTGCCCCAGGTTGGTGCACCAGGTTGAGGCCTGGTCCCTTTCTCTCTTTCCTGCAGAGACATGAACAATACTCCCCCACTGTGTGGGTTAGTGCCCTGTTTCCCCACTATCCACATCCTCCCTTTCTTCCACCCCACCTTTCCCCCTGTTTTTTAGTTGGCTGCCATATGTATCCTTAGGTTGGGTCCAACCCCTGCTAGGGTGCCTGAACCTCACCTTGGGAATTTATGCACATGGTGGCTTTTCCCCTATGCCCCTTATGTTTTTAAAGCTTACCTCTGTGGACTCATGTTGTACTTATCCTTTGTACTTGACTAACTTCGCTTAGCGTAATCTCCTCCAAGCCTTCCCATGCATCTATGTGCTTCAGGTGTTCATGGCTGCTTTTTCAGGAATGCATAGTATTCCATTGTGTGTATATACCAGAGTTTTTTAATCCATTTGTCGGTTGATGGAAATTTAGGCTATTTACAATTCTTTGTGATTGTCAACTGTGCTGCAATGACATAATGTAGAGGTTTGAGTGGAACTACTTTTATGAAAAAATTCACTGTGACCAGAAAGAACCTTCCCTGGCGACGCCACTGAGTGTATGAACTCAGAATGAGTTGCTCAATGCTTGCCTAGTAGGAAGAATGTATACTATGAAAACTCCACCCAATGGATCTTTTCCCCAGTTTTTTGGGCATATCCCCTCGTGTGTGTGTGTGTGTGTGTGTGTGTGTGTGTACAGGAAAAAATAAAGTAATAAATTTAAAGCAATGTAATACAGGAGTAGTTACTAAACATTGTATTCTTACAAATATATGGCAAAAGCCCTTTAAATTTTCACTCCCTAAAAGTTTTCTTCTCCCTTTTCACTGACTGGAATTCCTGTATATCCTACATGTGTACAAAGCTATCTAAATATTTCTTGTTACATATATTTATCTCTACTGTGCCAGAGTTGCTCAGTATGTCTGCCATCTTACAAGGTTTTGTTGTTGTTTCTTGTTTTGTCTTTGTTTTACAAAAAGAGCATCCTTTATTCTAGGTTTCAGACAGAAGAGATAAACACTCTGTACTTCCTAAATTGTCAGCAGTAAACCCACAGCTTTGCGGGGTCTCTTTCAGACTATTGTCTAGAATATGTCTTTACATATTTGCAGATTCATGTGGGAAAGTTGAGATCAGCCTTCAGGTGCCTTGTGTTAATTAAAAAAGGAAAATCAATGGTCCTGTGAATCCACCTTTTCCTGGGGTTGATTAAAATCCGAGAAGAAATTAAGACCAAGTTAAATAGAAATGCTACGTGGGTGGGAGAAATATTTACCATGTATATACCATTCTCTCAAGCACATACAAAATACAGTATTTTCTTTTATTGACCAAAACAAAAAGATATTAAAAAAAAGCCAGTGACTGATTTTGCTTCTTGAACCAAATCAAATATTTTCTTGTCAGAACGCTCATAACTGCAGCCTGCAGAGGTCACGGCCTTGGCTTTCGCCTTCAGATGGTTTGTGAGTGGAATGTCCTTGCGATTTAGGCTCCTTTTGTTTTCCTTGGGAGGGGTTTTGCTTACACTGGCAAGCGGCGGAGCCTCGCCAAGGTTCTCCAGACTCTGTTTATTAGATTTTTATCTTCTTATCAGAGTCTTCCTTCTTAAATCATGTCAGCGTTTTACCACTCTTCAGGGATTCCTGGTGTTTTATTGTCTATGAACTGCTTGGGGGGTGGTCGGGGAGGGAGCTTGCCTAACAAATATAGCATTTATCGAATAGCAGGAACCGGGAAGGAGCTGCGCGTCTCCTATGATCCCCGCACTCACTGATGCTCCCTCTTCCCCTGCCCAGGAGGCCCGAAGCCCATTGCCAGCTCCTTCCATGCTTATTTGTCAATGGAATGACATGGCTTCTCTGCGGAAAACTTGCTTTTCAGTTGCTCGGAGTGGCTTTTTAAACCCATATGCACTTGCTTAAGCCATTTTCAATCATCCAGCTGGATGAGTGGGCGAAAGCTGTGAGCTTAAGAATGTTTCTGGGCTTTAGTCACAGATCTAATCAGCATGGAAAGGGCCCATTCCCTCCTCTCTGCCTGCTCTTTCTTACCCTGTTGGCACAGACATTTACAGCAACCTTGGGAACCAGGACGAGGACTTTGAACTGAAGTACTCAAGAAAAGAAGGAAAGGAAAGATGAGGAGAAACCCCCTGGCCTTCCCTCCTGTTCGGGTTTTCTTGGGAAGTCCACAGAGGTGTCCCGAAAGCACAGGATTCTCTGCCGAGAACGGGAGCCTCCCCTCTTCCTTTCCACGGGGTCCCCACAGAACTCATGGTCCTATTTTTTTTTTTAACCATGGGGAGATCGCTCCAAGTCACCTATATCTAAAAGCAAATACGTTTTAACTTACAAAGTTAACTAGGAAAAACATCGTCAGAGAAAAGAACCACATCTTTCAGTTGAGAGCACAGAGCACAGAGCAATGCTATTGTTGCATTTTGGGTTCAGAATTGGTAAAAACAAACAAAACACAACTGTACTACCTATTAGAATAAGGTATTAACTTCTTAGGAAACATACATTTGCAAAGCAGCAGGCTTTGCTGGTACACGGATTCCCTTGGCTACGAAAGATTTTTAAATTATTCCCCAGGAGCTCTTATAAGGTGAGAATTTGAAGTATGTTGGGGAAAATAGTCATTAAAAAGTATTAGTTTCCTTTCCAATGTCCTTTCACCCTTTCAGAATATATTTATTGAGCCCTTACCTGCATGCAGCAATGTTTATCTTGGATCCCGGCTCCACTTTGGCAAGGTCTGGCTGCTGATGGACACACTGTAGATGTATGTACTCTGTCTTCGGGACCAGGACCTAGGAATGTAGACCATCTTGTCTGTGATGGGTCGTTGTTTGACACCTACTCCTTACTAAGCACTCAGGGTATGTTCATCACGCCTAAGTAAAGTGGGGACATTGTGAAGGACCCTGTGTTTGAGTCTGTGTGTTTCCCTCTAATGAATCTGGAATGACATTTTTTTGTTTCTTAGGAACATGTTCCCAACGTATTAAAGCAACGCGTTCCTTCGGGAAAGTTCTTAGCAAATCAACTCAGTGGCTAGTTTTCGCTCTCACTTGAAAACATCACAGGCAGAGAAGCACAAGGTTTGGGGACTCCGGCCAACCAGACCAAAAACTACCTTGAGGTCTTTGTTGCTTTATTTCATTTTAAAGATAAAGATAAATGGTGAGAAAAATTTCATCATGAAGATGCGTGTGCATTTTCTAATTGGGTTACTATGAACTATTGTTCTCCCCTCACTTATGTTCCCATGGCAACTTCAATTTTAGTGCCTCCCCATCTAGATTAAACCACATTCCAAATGTGTTTGCCGGTTTTTCTCTGATTTGAGGATTTATGTATTTCAGGTTTTTCTTACTTCATCAGTATCAGTGTATCTTGTACCTTCATAGATAAGAATCTTGATTTGTATCCACGTTCTACAGAAACATATACTTGTGAGAGCCTGTTCTTTAGTAAAATGTGGAGGATGATTGCCGAAAGAATACAATGAAGACTGGTAGGACTCAAGATCCTCATTGGAACCTAAGACTCGGGGTTTTCGAAAACAAATGAAAGTGTAAGTTATTTCCAAAGACTGCTCTCCAAACTTTCAAAGAGACCACGGTGAACCCAGAGTCATTCTTCATTCGTTCACCAAGCATTTATTTATTATTTTATTTTCTAGCTAGAATGTTAGCTATGAGAAGAAGAGGTAGTTAAACAAAAATGATCCCTTTCATTGTGAGCTCCTACATGACTCCCTTTTACTTTCACTGTAAAGGGAAGCACACCTTTACACCATAATAGATAGACTCTTTTCAAGAGAGCCAATCCTGGTCTGGAAGAGAACTAAACATAGAGCAGGAATTTGCAAAGAAATGTATATTACAGGCAGAGTAGATGTGTTAGGCCAGGTAGACTGGAGAAACAAATTCATAGAAACTCCTGTGTATAAGAAAGAGCTTTATATGCAAGAACAACTGAATATTGAGAAAACATCCAGTCCAGATCAGAGCTCATAAGTCTGGTATTAGTCCATATATCCAATACCAATCTATAAAGTCCTCTTCAGACTCATGAAATACATGCAATGGTGCCAAATGCAGGAAGATCACCGGCCAGTGGGTGGAAGGTCTTGTGGATCTGGTGGTGGTGTAATCATCTCAGCACTGGCAGGCCTCTCCACCTGGCTTCTCCAGCTCCAAAGGTTTGGCTCCCTCAGCCTCTCTCTATGTGTCTGCTCCACAGGGATGTCTCACAGGGAGTGAGCAGAGAGAGAGTGTGTCTCCCACCTTCAAGGGGGAATTACAGGAGTTCCCAGAATCCTCAGGAGAAGGCCATGACACACAGAGGCTTGATGGGCTAAATCCTGATTGACAGTTTAAACTCCACCTCTATAGTCTTCATCCTCAAATTGACACTAAATTATGTAATTGCTACAGTAGTTTTAGACAGGTATATCAAACACTCTCAGACTCACTGCCATCGAGTCTATTTAATAATAGAATATCCACTTGTTTTTGGAAATGCAGCTCATTGCCTCCAAAAAGGAGTTCATTTTTAGGCTATTCAGACTACTGTTCAATTCTTAGTGATATTAAGTAACACATTGCTCTAAATACACACTCACCTATATACATGTACATACACATATGCACACATATATGTGGGCTGGTATATATGTATATGTATATACACACACACACAAAAGTGTATCTATAATCTCTAACATGCTTATTTTTTAGTGTTTAAGCTGTTCTTTCCCTTCAAAATTACAGGTGGGTTGCTGTCAAATTTTCGTGTATTATGTACAAATGAAGTCTGGTATGAAAGCAAGCTTGAAGATAAAACTACTTTAATACTCAGAGAAAACATTACAAATTGTGGAGCATAAAGAAGACAGGGGACATTTGAGGAAAAGGTCAGGGCACGAACCCCCAGATTCTGATTTTGATTCCAAAATATCAGATTCCCTTTTCACCTGTGCTTCAAAGGCACAGAAAGTTTTGGATGGCAAGTTTTTCTCATATACTATAATATTTCTAACTGTACCAACTGTTATAATGCTAAAGGATATCAAGAAAAATAAATAAGGTATAAATAACAAATTATCATTATTTTCAAATTACGGTTGAAAAATAACAACTATGCCAGACTGGTTTTTAGATTTAAATTCAAGATGAAATTGAGCCTAGGATGAACAATTGCATCTTTTAAGTGAACCTCCCCAATTCCACTCCCATCAAGTTGACTCCTACTCAGAGCGACCTTATAATGGGTTCCCAGGCTATACGTCTTCACCAGCGCAAATGGCCTCATCTGATCCCAGAAGAGCAGCGACTGCTGGCTTTGAAGCACTGATCCTGCTACGAGTCATCCAGTGCTGACCCAAAAAACCACTTCCAGAACTCCTTCCTTCTAAGTTACCTATCAGTAATTCTTCTTTGCCAGTGAGCAGTTGCTCATTCTTAGATTCACTCTGCAACATTTTGACAATGTCTTCGATAGCCCCTGTTGTTGCTGCACAGATCCTTAGGCACATTTGAGTGGATGGGTCTTCGAAAGATAAAATCTGCTTGTAGAAAAAAACTGTGAAAATGGGAAAAGACTACTGCTTAGCAGGATTGCAAAAGACGCATGTAGTCCAAAAGAAACTGCGAGGAAACTCTTGGGGTAAAAATAATCTCAAAATTTACATATTTAAACTATTTTCAAAGTGATTGCACATTTCAAGTTCAAATTAAGTCTTTTAAGTATTATATCTCTTGTTTAGTCCTGCCCTTCATACCAAAGCAAAACAATTTGATAGTGAAAAGGACAGATTTCTGATAAAAAACCACCTGGAGAAACTATTTTCTGCAATCTCTTTAGAGGATGACAAATTATAGTGTATCATTATTATTTCTTTAATCCTAGATTGAGAAACATAAATTAGAAAATGAATGAGGGAAATAACAACGAAATGACTATGAACTGGCACATATTTTTTATATAAAGTCAATTAACAGTATGTATCAGAAGACTGCAATATAATCTCTTCTGATCAATAACTCAGCATTTTGAAAGGAAATTATCTTAAGCAAAAAGAGTTTGATGTCCAAAGTATGTGATGAGCAACATAATTTATATTGGCAAATATTTGATTTTAACAAAATGTCTTAAACTGTAAAACATTGTACATTTGGAAGTATTTTCATTGTAAACTGAGTGACATTAACCTACTGCTTATACTTTGTAGTAACAAGAAAAATGCATATGATAAAAATTCTAATTAAGAAAATAGAATCAAGCATCTTATTCTGAAGGATCTCAAAAATGTAGAAGACAAGAAAGCAATTAACACATTTGAAAAAGTTTGATACCAAAATATCAATGATAGTCATCTGTTAGTAGTATGATAGTAGATACAGTGTGTTCTTAGAAACTTTTAAGCGCTTCAAACTATTTAATAATAGAAATAATATTTTCCAGTAAGAATAAATTAAGCAAACATCATCTTGAAAATATAATGGGATTGGCTAGTTCTATTTAGTTAATTCTTTCAGACTTCATTTTACCTGTATTTGTTAAATTCCATTATGAATATATTAGAATGCTTAGAGACAATTCAGGTGTTCTTGAGACACTAAAAACCTATTTCCTAGACAAATCTCAATATTAGGATAAAATTTAGATATTGTTAAATCAGGTCAATAACAGTTTCACTTAACTTATATTTAATTCCAAGAACATACAGAGTATTTCCATTATTGTTGCTTACACATCTCAAACAAAAGCTATACCCAAAATACTAATGATAGGACCTTCAAGTGAACTAATACTCAATATGTTTCTTTATTAAGTTTGAAATAGATATGTAAGCATGGATCCATTACCTATTTCTCTATATATAATTAATTTTAACACACATTTTATTTTCTCAGGGATGGAGGAGATAAATGTTAAATAACTGCCTACTGTGACAGAGTGTGTTTATCAAAAATAAACCACAAAGCCCACACACTCACTGCCTTCAAGTCAGTTTTGACTCATAGCCACTCTGTCCACCTGTTGCCATTGTGTCAATTCCACTTCACAGAGACCCCGTTTGTTACAGGACAGGACTGTGCTCCATAAGATTCTCTTTTTTACTCAACAAATGGGTGGATTGATTTGTCTTTCATTTTATTTGTGCTGTTGGAACTATACACTAATTAACTTTCCCTATGTGCAGTTCAACGACCTGTATTACAGTCATCGAATTGGGTGATCATGCCGACCCTCCTTTTCCAACTGGTTTCTTACCTTGTTAACACAAACTCACGACCTCATAAGTTCTATTTAGTCTTTTTAATTGGTGTTAAGCTCATCCAACATAGCACAAATTCTTCGCTAGTTAAGCTAAACTATAACTGATTCTAAGAAAATGTAAGGGGATATTTTTGGTAAGGTTTAAAGATTGTCCCCGGGAAATAATTTCAGTGGTGTATCTAGCCACGGTAGTTCCAGAAAGTCTAGGATCCATGAGAATTTTAAATTCCTGTCTGTATTTTCCCCTTTTGATTAAAATTCTATAGAATTTCTGTAATAGAGGTTGGACAGCATCCAGTTCTCATGGAAAAGGGGGAAATTATTAACATGGATAATTAGTTACACATCACATTTCTTCCTTTCTAACTTTTCTTTCTGTAGGTGAAAGAATCCAATTGTTGCTGTACTTTGAATAGCCACTTGCAAAGTTTTAAGACAGCAGTCAATACGCAATAAACTAGGAGGTAGAACAGAAACACTGGACATGTTCTTATATCAGTTAACTGTCATCGTCTATGAAACGATGTCACTAAAGTTCCAAACCAAGGAACCAAATCCCATGAGCAATCCCAAATCTACTCGTAATTATCATCTTTTCGTTTTTTTTTGTCTTTGTTATAAATATCCCTCCTTTCACTGCCATTGAGTGGATTCTAATGCATGACAGCCCTATAGGACAGGATTATGATAGTTACATAATCGGTTGTCAACTTGTGAAGGAGTGGAGTCTAACCTGTCAATCAGGTCACAGCTTGACCTCATTTGGAAGCACCATGGAAATAAATAGTTCACTAGAGGCCAGATACAGACACTTTCTCTCTGCTTCCTCTCCCTGCTGACAAAACACATGGAGCTGCACTAGAGCCCTGGAGCTGGAGGAGCCACATCGAGACCCCTGCCAGCTCTGAGATGCTTCCACTGCCACTGGATCCACAAGACTTTCTACCTACTGGGCTGTGATCTTCCTGCATTTGGCATCATTGTATGTTTTGTGTGAGTCTGGAGAGGAATTTATAGATTGGTATTGCACCTATGGAGTAATATTGGACTTATGGACTGGGCTGGGGTGTTTTCTTAGTATACAATTACTCTTTGATATGAAGTTCTCTCTTACATACATAAAAGTGTCTCTGGATTTGTTTCTGTAGTTCATCCGGACTAACACAAGGGTAGAACTGCCCCTGTGGGTTTCTGAGACTAACGTTTTACAGAATTAGAAAGCCTTTTCTTTCTCCGGTAAAGGGGCAGGTGGTTCCCAACTTGGTTCTCAGTTTTAGAACTGACTGTGCAGCTTTGAGCAATGAACGGAACCAAAATGCAGATTCTTTATCTACAAAAACGGGAGTAATAATGGCAGCTATTTCATTAGAGCCAAAAGAAGATTGAGGGAACCCGTTGTGCAAAGGCTTACCTCTTATGGCTAATTTCTGGACCTGGACCTTGAAATCTTCCAAAGCCTGGCAGTTAAACTAAAGGTGGAAGAATAAGAGCCAAGTAGGTGAAGCTAAGCAAGTGAGATAACAGAGGGGAACGGATTTAATACTGTTGAGTGTTGCCTTTATCCTGAGGGTAATGGTCTAGATATGTGAGAAAGAACCATTTAAAATATATATTTATGGAATTATAGGACAGTGTGTTAAAGTTTTCTCTATTTAAATATCCAATAACTCAGATAACTTGTCTTAGTTTATGAGAGATGCAGAGAGTCTTTAAGGAAGGGTCTTCTGGGCTCCAGGATGTTTGCTTTGCAGCAAAGCCCTTTTTTCAAAGCGGAGCTCTCTGATTGCCTGAATTGCCTATCGCACCAAAAATCAAACCCACTGCCATCGAGTTGATGCCAACTCATAGTGACCCACTAAGATGGAATAGAAATGTCCCTGTGAGTTTCTGAGACTGTAACTATTTATGGAATAGAGCAACAACAACCACAACCACAACAACCAAAACAAACAAACAAACAAACAAACTAACTGCCATCAAGTCAATGCTGACTCCTAGTGACCCCTAGTGGGTTTCTAACACTCTAAAGGGGAGTAGAGAACCCAGTCTTTCTCCCTGGGGGCTGTTGGTGATTTGGAACGTCCAACCATGCAGATTACAGCCCAATATATAACCACTAAACCATCTGGGCTTCTAAGCCTTGTCTTTCTTCCAAAGAGTGGCTAGTGCTTTCGAATGGCCACCCTTGGAGATTACTCTGCCAGGGCTCCTTCCTGTCACACAAGGTACTAAACTGCACTCAAAAGTACAGCGTGGCAAAACCCACATGGCTACTCGACCTAAAGCAACATTCTCCAACCCAATTTTAATAAATGGAATAGTTTTACCTCCAGTGACAAGATTCCTATTGTGATAGCTAGCTTTATTGTGCCAACTTGGCCAATGGGAATATCTGGGTGGAGTTGGATGAGGTCACAGCTCAATTGGAGGGTGACTGAGATAAATTATGGCAGCTGGCATCCCATATCTCTCTTGCTTTCTGGTGATCGGAGCAGCATGTTGCTGCTTTAGCTAGTTCTTTGCTTCAAGCTGTGTGCTATATCGCCTGTGGGCCAACCAACCCATGGATTTTTTTCCCCTAGAGCTTGAGGTTCATTTGAGACCTGCTTTACCATGCTACCAGTGCTTACACTGCTTGAGCTTGAGGCTGGTGAATTCTGTCGCTGCACATCACTTGAGTTCCAAATCCCATCATGGTCTGGCTTTGCTAAGCTCCCATGGTACTGACTGTGGCCAACACACCCTGCTGTCTGCTGCCTGTAGGCAGACTCTGCCTACCTTGCCTGAGAGAAAACTTCACTGTCTGCTTCCTTGAATTTGGCTCCAGTAGCCCACGTGAGTTAAAGGACTTCCAGTATATTAACTTCCACAAAAGTGAGTTGAACTGAGCCCTCTGTACTGCTGCGTGGACTAATTAGCTGTTGTGTTCCTTCTCTCTGTGTAAACCTATCTATCTCTCCATAGCCAAGACACTTTTGATTATATATATGAATATATGTAAAGAACATATAAGTAAAATCATAATTGTCTTGGTTTTCTTTCTCTAGAAAACCCTGCCTAACACACCTAACTTTCTCTGTTAGCTCAGAATTAGCACCCACAAATCCTAACAAGGGTTCCTAAAGCATTCTGAATCAGCCATTTGGATTTTTAAGGTGGCCAGCAGAGAATGACTATCTTTAGCTAGTTAAGTGGAGCAGCTTTCTAATACCAGTTAGGGAGAATCTAACAGCTGCCTTATATGCTAGACATATTACAGTATGGCCATGTAATTATATTTCAGGGCACAAGATAGGATTCATTTCCCATCAAAATTCATGTAATGATAAGCTGTGCTAGCATACGGTTCTTCTAAATTTCAGAAAATACTACTGTGAAGAGCTGTCTTGTTCTTGCGTGCCATTAACATGCTGTAGATTTGTAACAACAGAATTGCTGAGAGTCCCTGATGTCATCAGACATTATGCTAGCGTCAGCCAAGGGATCTTTGACAATTGGGTCATAATGGCCACAGTGTGTTCAGGACTGTAGGAAGATATGCTGGGGCTTATGGAATTTTCACTAATGTAATTATGCTGTTTGTTATGCATTAGTGCCCCGTGGATGAACAAAAAGATCAAGTTGCTTTGCCAAACTCATAATCAACAATGAAAAACTTATCACTATTTCAAGATCATTACATAGATGACTGGCAAAGCCTGACATTTGTTCTTAAATGTTTTTCCCACAGCGTGGTATGTTACTGGTGCAGAAATGCTATGTAAATTGTACAAAGCTATGCTGAAACTGTCATACAAGGGCACGTGGGGTCATTTGGAGAACTGGCGATCGCTGAAGAGAGATTGTGCTGTACAATTATTTAATAACATGGTGAAAATAAGTGGACTGAAAAAAATCACTTCCAGTGCAAGATACTTGAACCAAAGTTCTAAACTATTCAAAGTGGTCACGTGAGTTTTCTATGCTACACGACAGACACTCAAACCAAACCTGTACGATTTCAGTGATATAAATGTATAGGGGTGGAGCCTAGCCTGTCAATAAGGTCACAGCCTCATGGTGCCTCCTTGTGGGCGTGACCTTCTCATAAGAAGGGTCCTGAGAACGTCCCCCTCTCTCTGTGCCCCCACTTTCCTATGGAAGAGCCACTCTGAGACTTGGGCAAGCCCAGTAATCCAGCCACCGCCATGGATCCACATGGCTCTTCACCCAAATGGGTGCAGATCTTGCTGCGTTCTGCATCATTGCACGTGGCTGTGTGCATCTGAAGAAGGACGTATGGACGAGAATAGACTTATGGACTTGCGTTGAAGAGCATGTTAACCAAGAACCACAATGGACTGCATCATGGCTGATAACAGCAAGATTGAAATAGACCCACGCTTCTACATTGTGGGTGCACAAGGCTCAAAACTGTAGTGGGAAAAATCAATGGATGAACTCCTGAAACAGGAGACTTGGAAGAGGCATTGTGACTGTTTTCCCTGTCTTGGTCATTTCTCACTTAGAGAGTCAAGGCCTTAATTCATTAGGGAAACTGGACGTAGTTTGTTCAGGCTGCATTGAGCTGGACAGGGGCGTTGGCCATGCCTAGCACCGCCACTGTCCTGACTAAGCCTATGGGAGGCATGCGCAGGCTCTCTAGATCCCTGGCTGGAGGCACGGGCAAGCTTGTTGCTCTTTCATTAGTCTCGGCTATCTTCTTGCTGACAAAGGTAATCATAACCCCGTCTAGGAAACCTAGAATTCATGGGATTCCAACAACTCCTGACACTACCGTAGAAGTTACTAAGGACCCAGCAAGGCCATTCCATCTTTGAAACCGTTGTTCCGGGCAATCTGTCAGGGGGTCATCCACCCCTGAACTTTCAGCCAACTCTGGTTGTTAACACTTGCAGCTCCCTCAAGAGGGTTCCCTCAGTACAGTGTTGTTTGGGATGAAAGAATAGCATTGCTCTTGGCTAACATGATACACGCTCATCTTTCTTTGGCTAAAATCATATCTAAGACTAGCTTATTTTCCCAACTCATCCAGCTGGTGGGTCTCAATTGCTCAGAGACGCCCTTGATGGCATTTCTAATATAATTAACAAATTGCTGTTAGTTATTGTAGTTGAGCAAACTATGTTTGTATTAGTGGTGACACACCAGAACATAGATTCAAACGCAGCCGCTTCTTGGCCTCTGGCTGTGAATTCATTGGGGACTCCCCTTGGGACTCTGGTGGTCAAAGTAAGCTCTCCTCAAGGCTCGTTGACTAGGATTGCCAGAACACTGTCAGCCCAGACCTTTGGGTCAACGTCGCCCAACTCGGGCGGGAGCCTCCTGTCTAGGTGTGCAGGCTGCACAATCACCAGGGAGAACAGAGGAGCAACCTGGAAAAGAACCCAGCCCTTCACCTGGGACAGAAATCTCAGCCTAACAAGGGAGAAGGAGCCTCTGGTATCACTAAGAAATGGTGCGAGAACAGGAGCCCTCTACACACGCAAGGCAAGACTGGGGTGAGATACCTCTTCCCGGACTAGTAGTCTATCCCAGCAGTCAAATGATGCTCAGAGGTAATGCAGCCAGCATGGGATCTAAATGTAGAATCAGTGACTCCTCTACCAAGAAGAAAATAAATGATCAAGTTGGCTGCCATCTTTTAGCCAGCCACCATTGTGCTCGCTGGGAAAATAAACAGATTTAATTGTTCTGCAATGTCCATGCCTCCATTTGTCTACAGGGAAATTCAGTTTCTAGCAGGGTGGTGAGCCATAATTGTTTTTGTTCAGGAAATCATCTTAGTATAGCCTTATTTTAGAAATTCATGCCTGCTCTGGTCTTGCTTCATCAGCCTTGGTTGAATAATAATAATAATAATTATGCAAAACTTAGAATAATTATTCTTTTTTTAAACATTTTATTAGTGACTCATACAACTCATCACAATCCATCCATATACATACATCAATTGTATACAACACATTTGTACATTCTTTGCCCTAATCATTTTCAAAGCATTTGCTCGCCACTTAAGCCCTTTGCATCAGGTCCTCTTTTTTCCCCCTCCCTCCCTTCTTCCCCCTCCCTCATGAGCCCTTGATAATTTATAGATTGTTATTTTGTCATATCTTGCCCTATCCGGAGTCTCCCTCCACCCCCCTCCCCCCTTCTCTGCCGTGCATCTCCCAGTTCCCCCTTTCCAACCCACTCACCCTCCACTCTCCCAGCATCGCCCTTCACACCCCTGGTAGAATAATTCTTCTTCTTCAAAGATTTGTTTTCAAATGTTTAGCACACAGATACACCCTCTCTGTGTCTCTGTCTTTGTTCTCTGTATAACACACACACACACACACACACACACACACATTCTTACTAAACATTCTTATTAAGCATTTGTGGTTCGATGCTGAACTAGACACTGAGAAAGTGCTTCAAAACAAGATAAATCATGGGTTTATGTTGCTTTTCTAAATCCTCCTTTAGGTATTCTAATTTCTTATTCCATTCTCTACCCATTTGTAATCTATCAACAATTGATTAAACACCCTAGACAAAAATTAGAGTCCAGTAATTTGAATTGGGTAAGAGAGATTTGTGTGTAAATATACGGTAAAGACATATCTAGGTCAAGATCACAGATTGAATGTAGGCTAGAACAACTTCCTTTTTTTAAAATGCTAGATAAATAATTTAATATGTATTAAATGATAAATAAAACATTTTAGTAAATATAATTTTAAAAACCATGCCAGAAATCTACAATGAGGGAGGTAATTTACTGTGAGCTAGAAACAGCACGGAACTGATTAGCGAGGAGTATCTAAACTACTGACATCACAGTTAGGGAAAAGGGTATTTTCAGGTCAGCTACAAAACTAGGCATGTTTCAAACTCAAAAACTCCCAAACCCACTGCCATGAGTAAGTTCCAATTACATAACAGACTAGAACTATTCCTCTGTAGTCTCCAAGTCTGCAGACCTTTACCCAAGCAGACAGTCACATCTTTCTCCTAGGAAATGACTGGTGGCATTGAACTGCCAAACTTTCTTTGAAAAATATGCAGAAAGAAACAGGTTCAATCATCTATAGTCTCTGAATTTGTAAATGTCCCATAATTACAGATTTTCTCATTTTGTTTTCTAAAAAAATGAAAAACACTCCTGAAAAAAAGAAAATGTGTGGGGAAAAGGAGGAACTGCTACCAGGGGCTCAAGTAGAAAGCAAATGTTTTGAGCATGATGATGGCAACAAATCTGCTTGACACAATGGATGGATGTATGGATGGTGATAAGAGTTGTATGAGTCCCCAATAAAATTATATATATTGATCAAGGATTCACCAGGGTGGGAGCGTGGGGAAGGGAGGGAAAAAAAAGAGGAACTGATACCACGGACTCAAGTAGAAAATGTTTGGGAAATGATGATGGCAACATATGTACAAATACACTTGATACAATGGATGTATGGAATGCTATAAGAGCCGTAAGAGCGCCCAATAAAATGATTTTAAAATAAAATTAAAAGTGTTGTCATTTTAGTCTCTAATCATTGATTGTGGCAGGGAATGCATTCCTCTCAGCTCCTATTTAATGGACCTACCTGCTATTTTGCTGAAAGACAATCTTCAGGTGTGATTTCAGGCCAGAGTCTTGGCAGTTTTCCAGTCAGAACAAAAAGTTTGATCTTTTACCAGGAATTTTAATTTTTTTTGTTCTTAATCTTTCTCCTGTTCTGTCTGGGACCCTCTGCTGTGAATTCATGTGATTACTTACAGTCGTCGGTTGGACTAATTGTTCCCATGACTCTTTGATTTTCTTGACTCTCCTTTGCCGCAGCTGAGAAGAAAGAGCCCAGTAGTTGTATTTTAGATGGTGGCTTATACGATTTTAAAACTCCAATGCACTAAAGGAGGATGCATTAACAGTCTTTACACATTCTGTTGTAGGCACAAGCCCTAATGGCTCACTGATGTAGTCAGGAACAAGGAGCCCAGGTGGCACAATAGTTTAGCACTCAACTGCTAGCAAAAAAAAGTTGGCAGTTCAAACCCATCAGTTCCTCAGTGGGAGAAAATTCCCGAAGATCTGCCACTGTGAAGAGTACAGCTGAGGAAACCCGGCATGTCAGTTCTATTCCATCCCCAAATTGCTGTGGTTGGAATTGACTCAATGACATAGTCGAGAGTACTTCTAGAGAAGGAAAATCATTTTGAGGGTGGCTTATTGCTACTAATTGGTTCTCAAACGTGGTGACCCCATGTATAATAGAGGGAAATGCAGCCTGATCTCGTGCCATTTCCATGGTCTCTTGTATGTTTGAATCCACTGCTGGAGATATTATGTCAATCCATCTCATTGAGGGTCTCCTAAGTGTCACTAAGCCTCTAAAACGGTTGTCCAGTGTCAACAATTGTTTTTCCTGATCGCATGGGTTTGGGAGACAATCTAAAACCTTGCTACCCAAAAGCATCAACTGGCAACATCAATATCCTGGAAGCTTATTAGAAATGCTGGCTCCATTTCTGACATTGTAATCATGGCGTGCATTTCAGCAAGCTTCTCTGGTGATTCAAACACACAGTAAAGACGGAGAAACTCTGCCCTAATGCTCACTATTCTAAATCTTTGAGGTAGATGAGAAATCCCTTGTCAGAGCCCCACAATACATACCGGGAAACCAATCTCGGGGCTTACATTTTTGTGTCATCCAGGAACTTCTATGTATGCCTAAACCTATATAAGTACACAGACACACATCTGTATACACATAGTTAAATGGTACAATATGATTACAGGAATGTGGTCTGTGCAAACGCCTGGCATGTGTACACATGTATATTTAATTTCTAATTTTTTTCCAGTGAGAGCTTCCTCAGCTAGTGAAGTCAAAGTAACCAAAATCCCCAAAGAATTTTTATTTGTCCAACGAATGGACATTTTTGCAAAACAAAAAAATCTTAATTTTAATTTAGCATCTCCTAAGTATAACTAAAGGGTTTCATTTTCAGTGTATTTATTTTATGTCATAAATATGTTCTAAATTGGAGCTCTAAGAAACGTTCATCCATGTGGGAAAGGTTTCACGGTATTCTTTCTTTTGCGGCACCAGACAGTTCGAGCTCTCACAGGGAAGCCTGCCGTACGAGGAGTTATTGGACAACTTCATAGAACAGCCTCTTCAATTAACAAAAAAATCTACACCTATTAAAATTTTCAAGTTTAATAAATAAGGACATTTAAGATGAATTAGGATGGCATTGCCAAGAACGTGAAACTCTTCTTTATTATGAAAATCCATGGAAATTTGTCATAATTTCACTCTATAAAAGGCAGGAAATAGGAAGTCAGACACTTTTGTGTCCAAATTCATTGCTGTGATTCTTACCAGTCTCCAAACGAGGGCTTTGTAACCTGCCTCGGCATCACAGGCTCCTTGTTTCCCACCGAGCAGGAGTGTGAGGGAAGTGGGAAGATCAGACTTCTCAAAGATGTAGTAGACTGTTGGCTTGTTTATTTAAACCTGCTTTTTGAGATTAGCTCTATCTTACTTTGAGCGTTTTGGTCTGAAGGCTAGACAAGGGTCAAGTAGGAGATTTCAACCCAGCTAAGAGAGGTTTGTTCTTCATAAGAAGAGGAAAGCTTTTTACCAGTCGGGCCTAATGTCCTGTCTTAGACCCTTTGTACTATTTGAATGTGTAAGGAGGTTCAGGATAGCACAGGGCAATTTTAAACCCCAATGAACAAATCCATAACATTCATCATTATCTATCTTTGGGCCCTGCTGTCCAGCCCTAATGCTCACTGTTCAAATATGACCCTGACATTACTATTGCCCTGGTCAGACTGGATTGTGTTAGTGGATTAGAGACTGAGGATTGTTTTCTCCCCTTAACTAAAATGATTGCAGCAACATATTTCTGATAATCAAACAGAAGTATATTCTTAAATAGTTAAACACGATATGCTTCAGTTGCGTAGTATTGCTATAAAATGATACCACAAATGGGTGGCTTTAGCAAAAAGAAATCTATTTCTCACAGTTTAGGAGGATAAATATCTGAACTCCAGGAAAGGTTTTTCTCATATCTGAAGGAAAATCCTTGTTCCTTTGAACTTCTGCTGCTGAGTGATCTCAATGAGTATTAGCATTTATCTTACTCATCTCTGATGATTTTGCTTGTTTAATATCTCAAAATATCTTGCACCAATCCTGCCCCATTTCCATAGCTAAGACAACCCATTCACAAATGGTATTATAATCACAGACATAGAGGTTATGATTTGCCATCCATATTTCAGGGGGACAAAATTCAATTCATAACATTTCACCATTTTACCCCCCAAATTCCTGTCTTTACTCTATACTAAACACTAATGGTTACCAGTGGTAGGAGAGGAAGGGAGTGTCATTCACTAACTAGGGGATGGAAGCTTATTAACTTAGGTGAAAGGAAAGGCAATACACTGATAGGTATCTAAATATATAGATATAGATAAAAACTAATAGGGAGGTGAGCAAAAGCCAAAGCAACAACAGCAGCAAAAAAAAGAGAACCCCTATTTTTAAACATTTTGGCATTTATTTATTAGAGAGAAAAGGCAGTCTGGTATAAGCAGCACACTCCAAGTAAAAGAAGAAAAAGAAATAAAGACATCATATTTTTATACCCAGCTACCTACTGGGCCTATCCATAATTATGGTAACTTCTTTTCAACAGGTATTATGTAAAAAATATTTTAGTATATTCCTTTAAAATAGTTGTTGGCTTTTGACATGCTCCCTTGTTTAGCTTGATGGTGTTTTAAAATAATACCAGACAATATATCTTTAACTACTTTAAGAAAAACAAAACAACAACCCCCCAAAAGAAAATACAGTCATTCCCTTTGTGTTGTCATTCCAAAAGTGTTCCATTAATTCTGAATCCAAAACTCTCATTTTCTCAATCATCTAAATCAAACATAAGTGAGACTTAAGGTTTATTTCATCTTGGGCCACAGTCTTGGTTTGTGAACCTATGAAATCTAGACTACACGGTATCTATTGCCAAAGGATGATTGAGTAACAGGATTAAAGTAGATACTTCAACTAGAAAGGGGAGAAATTGGAGGGAAATGTGGTATAATGAACCCCAAGCAAATGTAAACTCCAGCAGAAAGTATTAAATTAGCTCTCAAAATGGGACAATACTACACTGTTCTCTGAGATCGTCAGAGAAATGACCTTGACCTGCAAACTCCCTGTGTTAGAAGCACTCTGGATTCTGGGTAGAAACCCTTGGCTTGTTCTTCAATGCTGCCTTATAGACCTTCAGATTTCTCCTGATCAATCTAAGTGGCTACCCCACCAGTCTCTTCCTCCATGTGCATGGTAAACCCATTCGTTTGGCATTCGACAGCAGACTCATCCCCATTGCACTCCTGTCCAGCTGCTTCACACCCAGAATCTGGTTGATGCAGACCTGACTCTGAAATCTAGGTGACTGCTCCAAGGATGGCCCTGTTCTTTTCTCACAGTGTAGCAGATGTAACTCCTTTGGCATGTTTTCTGCCTATAGAATGTCAAGGTTTGGACAGAGTTCTTTTCTTTTGTTCTTTCTCTGTCCCCTGTGATCTCTCTGAAGGGTTTTCTCCTGTAGTAATTGCTGAGATCAGTCAGCCGTCACTGCAAAAGATGGTGTAGTGATATATTTGGTGAACATTCTAAGACACAGACTGCTCCCAATATTTAAAATATTTAAGTTGATTTTCATTGTGGATATTTTTATTTTTAACTCCCTCTTTTTCATTTTTCAATTTACTATAAACTTCAAGGAAAAAAAACAGCCCCTTTAAGATGCTGCTTAGAAATCTTATTAGTTCCAAGTTTTATCTTCATCAAACATTTGAACCAGTACTTTGCTCCTACATAAAAAGCACCCCTTTTGACCCACACTATTCAATAGCATGTTCATAATTTTCTCGTAATGTCTCACTGGAATCCTACTAAATGTCCACATTTCAAGCAGTATTCTGCTGCTGGTACTAAATGATGACAGAGACTTTGGCTAAAGCTTTCCTCACTTCTCACTTCCCTCTAAGCTCTCACCAGAATTGACTTGTTCATTATTGATTGTATCCACCGTAACTTAGGACATCTGAACTTCTGTTATTACAGCCAATCAAGTCTGCTGCCATTGACTCAGTTCTGACTCGTGGGACCCTATAGCGTGGAAGAATGTCTGCAGGTTCCTGAAGATGTAAATCTTCACTGGAGCAGACAGACAACCTCAACTTTTTCCTTTCGTGAGCTAAACTGAACTGGTAGTGGCCGTTTTGAATCAGAAAAAGTTATGGTTTGCTATGCCATGAATGACAAATTTGAGAGGAATGGCTTCACATTTATCATTAAAAAGAGTGTTTCTAGAACTCTCTTGAAGTATAATGCTGTCTGTACACATAGGCTACACTCTATACACGTTCAGAACAATCCAATTAATAAAACTACTATTCAAATTTACACACCCATCATTGGAGCTAAAGATGAAGAAATAGAAACATCCTACACATTTCTTCAGGGTGAAATTGATTAAACATGCAACCAAGATGCATTTCTAGTTATTGGTGGTAGAAATGTGAAAACTGGTAGCAAAGAGGAAGGAAAAGTAGTTGTAAAATATGGCTTTGGCGACAGCAATGAAGCTGAGGAACACATGATAGAGTGTCATCAGACCAAAAGTTTCATCATGAAAACCTACTTTCAACAACATAAATGGAAACTACATACATGCATCTCATCAGATGAAATACACAAGAATGAAATTATCGACTCCATCTGTTGCAAGAGCTGATGGCTGCTCATTGCTCGGTGCTATCGAGTCAGTTCCACTCACAGCCACCGCATGCACAACAGAACTAAACACCACCTGCTCTTGCACAATCCGAACGAGTAACTTTGAACCCATTGTTGTAGCCACTGTCGTCAATCCATCTTGTCCTCTTTTTTCCTGCCCCTCTACTTTACTCAACACAGGGTCCTCCAGGAACAAGTCTCCCTGCTAACCTGCCTAAAGCATGTGAGACAACCTTTTGCCATCCTTGCTTGTGAGGAGCCGTCTAGCTGTACATCTTTCATGCTAGACTTGTTCGTTCTTTTGGCAGTTCGTGGTACTTACAAAACTGTTCACCAGCAGCATAATTCAAACACAACGATTCTTCTTCAATCTTCCTTATTCAATCCAACTTTCACATATGGACGAGGCAATTGAAAATCCCATGGCTTGTGTCAGATACACTTTAGTCCTCAAAGTAACATTCTTGTTTTTCAAAATTTTAAAGAGGTCTCCTGCAGCAGATTTACCCAATGAAAATATGTCTTTTGATCTCTTGATTGCTGCTTCCATGAGCATCGGGTGTATCCAAGAAAAAGTTCTTGACAAATCAGAGCAGGGCCTGATGTGGAACAAACCATCAATTGCTCATATGTAAGTTCAAGCTGAATTTAAACAAAATTCAAATAAATCACAAGAACCATATTACAAACTTGAGTTATCCCACCTAAATTTTGAGAATAGCTCAAGAACAGATATGACCTCATGAACACTAATGAAAGAAGCTCTAACTAACTGTGGGATGACATCACGAAAATCATTCATGGAGCAAGCAAAGGTTCATAAAAAAGCAATAAAAGATTAAAGAGGATGTCAGAAGATATTTTGAAAGTTGCTCTTGAACATCAAGTAGCTAAGAAGAAAAAAAGGGGATGAAGTAAAAGCTGAATGGAATAAATCAAAAGTTATCTTACGATGACAAATTAAAGTACTGTAATGAAATGTGCATTGACCTGGAATTCCAAAATGACAAACTCATAATGACCCTCTCAGGCAGGGTAGAACTACCTCCTGTAAGTTTCTGAGACTGTAATTCTTCAGGAAAGTAGAAAGTCCCATCTTTCTCCAGAGGAATGGCTGGTGGCTCCAAACTGCTGCCTTTACAGCTAACAGGCTGACAGGTAACCGCTATGCCACTGGCACTCCTGAAGTTGGAAGGCCAAAAGTGAAAATAATGCACAGCACATCCAAGCTGGAAGAACTGAAGAAACACTCAAGTCTGTAGTTGAAATATTGAAGGACTAAGAACACGAACTGCCATCAAGTCAATGACGGCTCATACCGATCCCTCTATAGATTTCTGAGACTTTAGTTGCTTACAGGAGTGAAAAGCCTCATCTTTCTCCCATGGATTGGCTGATGGCTTCGAACTGCTAGCCATGTGATTCGCAGGCCAATGCTGAACAGCTGTGCCACCAGAGTTCCTGGTGAAGGATTATATCGGCAAAACATTAAGTAATGCAGGAAGCAGCAAAATAAATAGAAGTCATATGCAGAGTCATTGTATCGAAAATGACTGGCCAACATTTACCTATTTCAGGACCAACAATACAGAATTCTTAACTGCACTGAAAGCATTAGCAAAAGGCAAGACACTGAGAATTGAAAAAATAGAAATTGAAATGCTTCAACATGCTGATGAAATGCTAGAAGTACTCATTCATCTATGCTAGGAAGTTCTGAAGTTGTAAAGATAGCTTTAAGCCAATTTACTAAATGAAATCTATTTTTGCGCCCATTCCACAGGAAGATGAGCCAACAGATTGTGGAAACTATCAAACAATATTATTAATATCACATGAAAGTAAAAAATCTACTGAAAGTAATTCAACAACAAGCACAGCAGCACACAGCAGTAATTCAACAACAAGCACAGGTAGCATCCAGAAACTCCAGCTGCATTCAAAAGTCATGGCATGAAGGTTATCATTGCTGATTGTCAGGTGGGTGTTGGTTGAAAAGAAAGAATAGCAGGGAGGTTGTACTTGTGTTTTATTGCCTAGGTTAAGGAAATTTCAGAATACTTCATTGTGCTCATTTGGAGCCTGAGTTGTAGGAATATAACCAGATAATCCCATAGGGTTTAAAATCATAAAAGGTGTGCATTCGGGTTGTATCCTTTCATGATCTACTTATTCAATCTCTATGCTTAGTAAATAATTGGAGAAGTTGAACTGTACGTGGGTGAATGAGGCATCAGAATTGGAGGAAGGCTTGATAATAAGCTGTGTATGGGTATGACGCCACTTTGTTTGCTAAAAGTGATGAGTGCTTAAAGCCCTTGATTATAAAGATCAAGGATTGCAGTCTTCAATATGGATTGGAACTCACTGTAAAAAAAAAATCCTCAAAAGTGGGTCAATAAGAAAACATCATGATAAACTAAGAAGAAAGGGAGGATTTCCAATATTTTACTTTGCTTGGATGCACAGCCAATGTTCATGGGAGCAGGAGACTAGAAGTAAAATGACATGTTGCTTAGGGAAAATTTCTGCAGAAGGACCTCTTTAAAGCGTTAAGCAGCAAGGATCTTACCTTGAAGATTAAGATGTACCTGACCCAAGCTATGGTATTTTCAGTTGCCTCATATGCAAGTGAAAGTTGGACGAGAAATACGGGAGATTGAAGAACAGCTGGTGCATTTGAATTATAGTTTGGTGGAGAAGGTTAAAAGTACTACAACCTGTCCAAAAGAAAAGCATATGCCATATATACTTGTGTATAAGCTGAAAAATTGTGCTGAAAAACTGGGGTTCGGCATATACACGGATCAGTGGTACCCCAGCAAGGTGTAACATCTCGTGGGTGATTGCCATTTCTCCGCTGTTCATTCAAAGCCCCCCCTGACACTGCAGGGCTTTGAATGTTTGTTTACTCACATCTAACCAATCAGAGCCGTCCTATGACATGTTTGGCTCCAATTCGCAGAAGCACCCATAATGCTTCACTTACGCCGGCAGCTGAACTCAAGGATGTGTCTGTGGCTGTGATCCATCTCTCCCCTCTGGTCTCTGTTTTAATTCACATCCTGAATTTTCCACCCTAGGCATATTCTCGAGTCAATCAGTTTTTCTGGTTTCCCAGGTAATCATTAGGTACCTCGGGTTACACTCGGGTCGGCTTATATTCGAGTATATACGGTATATGTCTTGGAAGAAGTACAGTCAAAATGCTCCTTAGGATGAAGAATGCCCAGCTGTTGTGTCATGTACTTTGGTTTTAATATCAGGAGAGAGCGACGCCTGGAAAAGAACATCGTTCATGGCAAAGTAGAAGGCCCGCAAAAGATAGGCAGACTACCTAAGCTGTGGATTGACATAGTAGCAACAGAAATGGACTTAGATGTAACAATTGTGAGGATTACACATATGACCAGGCAGTGTTTTATTTTTGTGAATAAAGCCCCTATGATTCTGAGTCAATTGGATGGCACCTAACAATAACATTCCAGACATCTGCAAATAGATGTCATAGGTTTAATTAACTGGATGGTTCTTTTCTTAGACAACCGCCTGTACCTCAACCCTCTCGTGGTAGAGCACTACTTGACCCAATTTCCATGACTTTCTGTTACTTCTGCTTAGTTATGTAAGGCACCTGAAACACCTGGCAGCAAAAACTTTTATGACCTCTTATGCGACAGCCACAAATGAAAGAGGAAACTATTTTATCAAAATGCCATAATAGAAATTAGGCCAAATAGCATCCTGGGCAAAACAGATAATTAAATCAATCATTCAATCAAAAAACCTAAGATCGGCATTAAAGTCGCCTGGACCCCAGTACATCCTGAAAATAAAACAGATTTAATTCAACTATCCCGTAATTTCATGATTAAACCCTTTTCTTTTTCACTATTGTATAATTAAAAGCCAAAGCCAATCATATTTTGGACTAACCCTCCACCAGGCATAAGGAGGCATGCACTAACCAAGAGGTAAAAATATCCCTAACAGCCTACATCCATTATTTCGTATTTAAAGATGAAATGACCATGCACAAAACCACATGGCATTTTTATATGATTAAAATCATAGCAATCACCTCATCCTATTAAACAATTGTTGTTGGTAGGTGCCTTCAAGTCAGTTCCAACCCAAAGCAACCTTGTCCACAACAGAAGAAAGCATGGCCTCGTTCTTGGCTATCCCTACAATTGTTACCGTGTTGGAACTCATCATTGCAGCCCACGGCAATCCAGCTAGTTGAGAGTCTTCCTCTTTTTCTCTGACCTTCTATTTACCACGTACGGTGTTCTTCTCCAGCGACCATTTCCTCCGGCAACATGTCCAAAGTGTGTAAGACAAAGCCTTAACATCCTCACTTCTAAGTAACCTTCTGCCTACACTTCTTTCCAAGAGAGAGTTGTAGGTTCTTCTTATAATCCATAGTATATTTAATATTTAGCTCAATTTAAAAGATGAATATGAAACAAAGTCTGTATGAACCTTTGATTTTACCTTAGGACAGTATTGCCTTCTTGCTTTATTACATTAATAAAAGAGATTCTCCTTACTTGTAATACATTTTCGTTATAACTTCCATTCCCGTGAAATAAAACAGGCTAGTTTGATGTTGTGAAGCACAAATATTTCTGTTCTTGAATTTGATTCTACTTTTAAATTTCACATTTTCTCTTCAGAGTGATTCTCCCATCCCTACAGATCAAAATCCAAGAGGATAAAATGTACTCAGTAATGTAAGTAGCAAGACTCTTCCACTCACAGGAGACCGTAAGCACCTTTTCTTTGGCCCTGTACATTTCTTCCCTCACTCAAATGTGTATGTTTGGGAGCTTTATAAATTTTGTGGGAATATGAAATTAAAAGATAATGGAAATTTTACATGAACTTTTTGAAGCCCCCTTGGACATAAAACTTGACCTTGAAAGAACCAGAATAATAAATACTTCGAACTTTGCTGACCATACAAACTGTCAAGTTTATGTGTGGCATAACAGCAGATGTGGCCACATGTAATGGAGTAATGTGCCCCAATAAATTAGTATATAGATCCCTAATTTGAATTGGTGCCCTGGTGGTCCAGTGGCTATGCATTGGGCTGCTAACTGCAAGGTCAGCTGCTTGAAACCACTCGCCACTCCCTGGGAGAAAGATGAGGCTTTGAACTTCTGTGAAAAGTTACCACCATCTTGGAAACTCACCGGAACAGTTTTAACCTGTCCTTTGGGCTGCTAGGTATTGAAATGGACTCAGTGGCAGTGGGTTTGGTTTTTGAATAATTTGAATTGATAGTACACGTAAGGAAACTTCTTGGTGTACCATTTCAAAATGTAAAAACTATCCTTAACTCACACACCATAGAAAGGGGCTCAGCTGATCCTTGGATGATAAGTCTCTTGAAGGCAAAGACGTACTTTAGATGTTTGTCTACCTTCCAGGTCATCAGAACTGCAATTGGCAATTTCTGGAGCCCTGTAGTCATTCACACCTCAGAAATTGGATTCAATTTGACTCATGACAACTTCATATGTTTCAGGGTGTTTTTACGATGGCTCTATTGGATGTAGCTCCCCAGACATGTCTTCAGAGGACTCTGACCAATCTTATCCTCAAATCTCCTCTCAGGCCTTTTAACTCTGAAGCACCAAGAGTTTCTGGCTTAAGAAAATGAGCCTGCAATTTACACTGTCCAGTTAGGAACTATTTGGAGAACACAGAAAAACTCTTAAAGAAGCAACTTTAGAGATTGAAATTCCCAAGGAAATGGGAAAAGGAGTATCAGCTCCTCTTGCGACTTCGTCAAGTTATCAGGATGTCTGTGTTCAAACATGGTATTTCTTTGAACTAAGCAACATTCTCGGAAAGGGCAGAAGGCAGGCTCAAAGCTGCAGATGCCATTTTGAATGCAAGCTTCATATGGTCTCCGTGGGAGTCTGCAAAACCCAGCGCTCTGCTCTGTGGGAGTTCTTCACTTTTAGCACGATGGCTCTGTATTTAATTACACTGTATATTTTCTTCTTTAGTGCTGCGATACAGACAGAGACACAGTCAGGGGAAAGGATGGGGAGAGCCAGAGCAGCACTCCAGGCCTGTAGATAAGGGACATCCTTAACATCCAAACTACGGAGCAGCTAAGATACTCCCTTACAACATGATTCATATCAGAGGCTCTCTTGAGTTATAGTACCAAAGGGACAAAATGCCCATTTAATGAAGAGACATGTTTGTCCAGTTTAAAAGCCATAATTTTGCATGCATGTCATAAAATACATAATCTGAACAAATAAATCTGCACAGCCAGACTGAGGGCCCACTTACCACTGGAATCTGCTTTGCGTTTTAGCGTAATGAGGAGACATCCCTTTCCTTGGAGAGGAGAGTTCAATAGTTTAATTTTTGTTAACTGAGATCTCTTGCACGAAGGTAAATTACATTGCCTTTTCTATTACTAGCTCTGTTAATTGTCAAGCAATCAGAGTTTATGCACTCATCCAAGACAACGGAGAATTTCCCATAATGTTACAAAATAAAACCTGACAAAGCACAATAATCTTTAGTTTATTGATGTGCTACCAGGCTGTTGAAAGCATCAGACCCGTAATGTGCTTTGGTTAGGAAATTGGGGTCTAGGGAGAAATATTGGGAGTTACAGAGAGAACATCAGGCCTTGCAGAAAAAATATATTAGGAGTTAAAGGGGGGAAAATGTATGTGGTGGGATTTTAGATACGTTGAAACAACAACAGCAGCAGCAACACTGGGGTCTTGTAAGGATTTGCAAGGAGAACACATCCCACATCCGGAGTGGACAGAAAAACGTTGGCTCTCGTGCTCAAAGATAATTTTTCATGGAAGGAGGTGGCGCATCCCATACAATAAATCACATACACACACACACACACACACACACACCAGGCTCCCAGAAAAAACGCACTCTGAATATATCCATTGCAAAGCACAAAAATTCCTGGATTCTGGTTTTATTAAAGTACTATGCGCCTAGGAAGGCAACATTGGGTTTAGGTTTGACTGAAAGATGCTAAACATCTGGGCTTAATAAAATATCCCAGACATCTCTTTAGAGATCTTAACTTTTGATGCAACTAATCATCATAATAATTCAACATTTGTTTTCCACCTCGAGGATGTGAAAGATCCAGCTGCATTATTTTTGGGAGGATGACGGCCGTCTCGGCCAGCTGTCGTCTGTGCTCCTCTGTTCTCCCGGCTTGGTGTCTGATCAGCAAGTTCACCTTGGACTTGCCAGGCTGCGCAGAGGTCCTAGAGAAGGTGCTTCTCACCGCAATCATGAAAGTGAAGAGACTACACAATCTCATCGCCATTAAGGACGGGCTTTTTCCAAACTGCTAGGAAGTTTTCAGTTTCCATTTTGCTGTTTTGTCGTTTGTAGCCATGTTGACCACCAGAATTAAGACATGTGGCCCTTTATTAAATTGTTCCTTCAGAGCAGGATTTTGAGTTCCAAAAGCTTAATTCTTTGCTAACTGATGGAGAACAAAAGGATTATTGCAACGACTGATTCTGGAACCCGTCATCTATTAATACTATATCCCTACCCAAACTTTCAGGAGTCAAACGACAATCATTTATATATATATATATATAATGTGTATATATATAATGTGTATATATATTACATGTCTATTAATTAAACAACTGCCCCCAGAGCCACCAATCCAAACTCATTAGGTCCAAAAAGATGATATTTCTTATGAGTTCAAGAAATAAAAGAAGAATGGGGTGAGGGTGCTGTAAGTGTGTCTGTGTGTGAGTGTGAAATGTGTGTGTGTGTGAGAGAGAGAGGGAGAGATTGAGATTCTCCACCTTGCAATAAAGATGGCAAAGTGATAAATTAGTGCTCTCCACTGAAATTGATTACTTTGTGTTCCCTTCCAGTTCGCGTGGCAGCCACACAGATGCTCGGAAACACCTTAATGACACATTGGAGAAAACTTCGCAAGTGGGCCTGGTGCAGGGTTTTCTCCCTGCCTCCCCCCGATGGGCTCCGCCAGCAAAGTGCCTTGTGTGCATCAGGGGAAAGCCCATACAAATCTCCTCCCTCTCTCCACACTGGATGCCGTCCTATTCCATATCAGGACTCATTTACACAATCCTGGGAGTCTGAATGCTAAAATGACAAATGTAAGTGATTTTCTCTTCTCCGGGCTCGGATATATCTATTCCAAGCTCTCTGGAGAGACGGCACATACAGCACCAGATGAAACCGCGTTCAGCCACCTAGAGGCAATCTTTCCCAAGCCTGCCCAGCAAAGCAGAGCAAAGTTATGAGGCTTATTGCCATAATTGTAAATTAAATGAAACTGTCGAGCTTACTCGTAGAGATACAAGGGGAATTTTACCAAAAGACTTGGATTAAAGGAGTACTAGACAAGATGGAATAATTTGACTCAAGCCCTCAGTTTTAAATAAATTAAGAAAACTCCTCACAGTGAAATCTCTAGTTGTACTGATAACTGTTGAAATGTAATCTATCTCATTCCATTCCAACTCTGAAAATAGGTGAACTCCTGAAAAGTGTCTAAAGCATTTAGAAGTAACCAAAGAGCCCAGGATTTTCATTGTCTATAGATTCTTATTTACTGTGTAATTTTTTCCAAGTATATGACAAAATTTTAATAAGATATTTTGCTGCTTGAAGGTCTGAAATAAGTGAAATAAGGACCAGTAGTTCATGTAGGCATAAGTAACTGAATTTATTGTCATTTGTTATCCAAAATGGTTTTTATACATACTCAATAATAACTTTTGATGGAAGCGACATAATATAGATTAGATATCAATAATATACTTGCACTATATTAATTATTAAGTTTTAAATTATATAATAAGTATTAACTATAGGAACCCTGGTACCACAGTGGTTACTTGTTGGGCTGTGATCCTCAAGATCAGCAGTTCAAAACCACCAGCTGTCTGAGGAAGAAAGTTAAGGTTTTCTACTGCAAAGAATCATATTCTTGCTGTACTGAGAGCCGTGGACTGTGTGTTGGATATTATGGAACCTCAGAAGAGTTTAGGGGAGACAGGACTGACTTTGGGCATCAGCAAAGACCCTTAGGACTTCTGAGAATATGGAATCGAGTTAGCCCTCCCTCCTCCAATTCCCTCTCCTGGCTCTCCAAACAAGATCTTGACTCTTCCAAGACTTCTCCAAACTCTGCTTTTCCAATTAGCAAGAAATGGACACTATCTTTTGGAGATCCAGAACAGGCTGGAGATCTGGAATGGAGGCCTTGTCTTCCCTGGGCTGTAGATACAGAGTTAAGTCAGTCTCCAAGGATATCCTCAGCCGTTGGCCTCAGAGTGGATAAACTGCCCATACTCGCATCCCCTCCCAACCTCAAACATCAGAAACACAGCCTATTTGACCCAAAACAACAACATCAACAACAAAGAATTATGTACAATTGTTTATAATTTCTCTGGACGGATCCTCAAAACAATCAATAAACCACCAGTTGCCAACAAAAGAGAGAAAAGTCACAGTCTCTATAAACTACAGGGGCAGCTCTACCCTGTCCTACAACGTCGTTATGAGTCAGCACCAACTCAATTGCCATGAGTTGGGGTTTTAAAAAAAATTTAGGACAGTGTTTTCCTAGGTAGGTAAAGCACTTTGAAACATCTCCCACAAGGCCTCTTATTCCTCATCAGTGCAAAACCATTTACTTCTCAACTTTGTAATTTAAGAGAACTACACTACTTATGCCTTTAATAGCTTTGATTTAAAAGTATGCTTACATGAAAACAAAACAAACAAAAAACTGCACTGAATGTAAAATGACTATTGTTGAGTTTATATCTGAAAAATATTTTAGTAGCTCAATTAAAGCCTCTGTGATAAATTACATATGATGCATTTGAGATATGCTTTGGCCAGAGCGTAAGGTCTGAAAAAGGGTGTCATTTGGTGTGGTGTAGCAGGTGTCTCCTATAGCGATCACATAGGATAGGGTACGCTGCCCCTGTGGGTTTCCCAAATTGTTGCTCAGGACTCAGTTATCCCTCGGAGCTGCTGTTGCTTTCAAAATATTGACCTTTCAGTTTGCCGCACAACACAACACACAACACGTAGCTATTGTGCCACCAGGGCTCTGGCTTCATTTGCATAGTTGTCTCTAAGTCATTCTAGCAGGGTCGTTATAGTTCTTCAATTCTGTGCTTTGCACGGTCTGAGTCCCAGGGCCTCTGGCTCCCTAAACATAACTGTTGCTGATACACATTGGGGGGTATGCAGTGTGGAGGAATGCGGGAACATGACTGATGGGAAAAAGGCACATACTTTGGAGCCTTCCACCTGATTTTGTTTCTTGAGGGGAGTGCATTCTACTTTGCTAGTAAGAACCACTGGACTCTAACAATAAATAACGAAATAAGTGTGTATCTAACAGTTTCTGCCTATCTGAAAATTTTTACACATACAATTCAGTAACATCGATTATGTTGATTGTGTTGTATCTCACCATCACCACTAACCATTTCCAAATGTTTTCACCACCATTAACAGCTCCTTGGACTCCCACTTTCCTCCTCTTTGTTAACCCTGGCAACTACGCAAACATTTTAAAGCAAGAGACGTGTTCCATCAATGAAGCCTATTTGAATATCCGAGCACCTTTGGATTCAAGCACCTTCTTGCTCCGTGTAATACCTCTTGCAATACTCCCTCGGGACTCAGGAAGCCTCGGTTGACAATAATTCTCGGACACAATTGTGCTAGAAACACCCGGAGCAGAGACCTCGTCCTGGCGGTGTGTTGTTTGTGAGTTGATTTCATCCTCCTCACCCCATTCCCTCTTCGGAAAACATTTCATCCCTAGGGTCCCAGCGGAAACTCCCTAGTTTTGTCGTTTGAGTAGATAGGCCCTTGTGGGACTGTCAGACGTTCCAAGCAAGTCCCTTTGACCTTCATCCCAGTGCAGCCCAGAGACCCTTCAAAAAGACCCTTTCCAGTCAAGAATTATTTACAACTTTCTGTATGCCATAGGGAAGTCCCTGTTGGCTTACTGGCTGCATGTGCTGTGCCGCGATCCAAAATGTGACGTCAGAAGCCGTCAGCCCCTTAGCAGAAGAAAGAGACTGTGCACTCCTGTAAACAAATGCCGTCTCGGAAACTCACAGGGGCAGTTCTCCTTTGTCCTAGAGAGGCGGCACGAGTGGGCATTGACTTAATGGCTGTGAGTTTGGTTTGGGTAATATGTGCTATGTGCTATGGATTAAATGGTAAGCTCCAGAAAGAGAGAGGAAGGCCTAAGGTCAGTGAAAGTTGAGGGTGACATTGCTGAGAAATAGTCTCTTTCAAGAGGCCATCAATTAATTGAGCACGATGTCCTAGTTGAGTAGGATGAATCCTAATCTAATATTTGAAAATAAACGAAGAAAAGAAATACAGGAAAAAAATCACAGAGGGAAGACAACAAGGGAAGAGGGTGTCAGAAATGGAAACGATGCAACTGCACATCAAGAGACAAGGGGTTCCAGGAGCCACCCCACATTAGGACAAGAAGAGAGAATTTCTTCCTTAGAATTTCAGTGGAAGCCAGCCTGGGTCTACACCTGGATTTTGGACTTTTGACCTCCAGAATGGGGGAGGAGTTAATGTCAGTTGGTTGAGTCCAGCCATTTTTCAGTACTTTGACAGGGCAGCCCAAAGAAACCGCACCCCATCTAGTGAGAAACCTGAGGATTTTGTGTTCCGGAGTCAGGAAATTTTATTCCCATGTACATGACTCTGCCTCACTTTGCTGTTACTTAAACAAATCTTAGAGTTTCAAAGATGTTTAACCAAACAATGGAAACTATGCAACAGATAAGGAGAATTTGTCATTTCCGTGGGAATCTTCAATTTAACAGCAAAAGCATAATTTAGATAAATGGGAAGTCATATACAATTACATTCAAGGAAATGTAAGCAGACTTGGTAAAATAGTTGTTGCCTTTCCCATATTGAATAAAATCATACATTATCTGTAGAGTTTTATTATCTATCCTTAACTGAAACATACAGTGCCTGTCCTGTTTCTTCAAAAACCTTGTTAATATGCAATCACCTAATACAACTGCTAAGTTTTTAAAGGTCACCCATGTTTTATTCATAAAGGGCGGTTTTCTGGAGGGAAAAGGGTTACAATGTCATGTAATACCATATTCTGAGGGAGGCTTTGCTTTCCAAGATGTGTTCTAATGGACTGAATGTGGAAAAAATAAGACGTGGGGATAGAGAAGTGAATTGTTTCAGAGACATCAATGGAAACTCATGGAGAACCAGTAAGCCTTATAAAACAGGGAGTTGGGGTTTATTCAATTTTTTGACTATCAAATGAACATGAATATTTGTGTTAATTATACTCACACACACTCCACTTTTCTATAAGGTCAAAATATGAAAGCCAATATGTCCCTCCTCGCTTGAAGCTATGTGTGGTCCTATGACAAGTTTTTTCCCACTGAAATAGGCATGAGTGAAGTGCTTCATTTGTAAACTGAAATCTATATTAATCGACAGGGCCCTAGCCACCAGCTCCCGCTTTTCCTGCCACGGTAACTTGGGAAGAGAGAATTCCAGATGTATATCTTGTCAAACTGAATCACTGAGTTACTAGTGGAAAGAATATTGTTCTAGGAATTGCCTCAAATTTGCTTGGAATGATCGTGCATGCCTAAGAAATAAACATCTGCTGTGCTGAGTTGCTAAGGTTTGCAAGTCGTTCTCGTGGTCTTGGGGTCACAGTGACATAGCGGTTGTGCTTTGGGTTGTCAGCTGCAATGTTGGCAGTTCCAAATCACCAGTCACTGAGGTAAAAAGAGACTCTCTATTCCATAAAGAGCCAGTCTCAGAAACCCAGAGGGACGGGCCAGTTCTACCATGTTACAGGGCTACTATGAGTTGGTATCAACCTGATAGCAATAGGTTTGAGGGTTTTTTTGTTTGTTTGCTTGTTTTGAGTTCTCACAGCCTTGGGGGTTTCAGTAGTAGAATTTCAGGTCAAAATACCTCATGCACAAATCTCACCTGTCTGCAGTGCAGGTTTGTGCTGCTATAATGGGAAACTGATTTTCATCAGGGTTTCCAGACAAAGAAGACAAGGAAGAAAGGCCTGACATTCAACTCCTGGAAAGCAAACAGTGAAAACCCAATAAATCGCAATGTTCTGCTCAAGGGGATGACACAGGACCAGGCAGAGATTCGTTTGGCCGTGAATGAGTGGGGAGCTCATGAGTCAGGGGACGACGGCATGGCCACGAGCAACCGCAGCCGCAGTAGCAGTTCAAGACATAAAATCTTTCCCACTATAAAACATTGAGTTCCTTTTTCATGGCTACTCTGAACCACATTTCCTAGAGGAAGAGAAATTTAGAATAGAAAGAAGTACACATACGTACCTAGTTGAATAAATACCCTTATGTTCATTGATATTATTTTTTTTTCATGGATCACAGAAACTTTCTAGGAAAAGAGTGGAAAATACTTTCTAGATTATCCAAAAGCACTCATTAGTCAATTTAGATGATTATCAACCAATAAAGGTTTTGAAAAAGATTAGGGTACCATTTAGAAATCTTTTTTTTTGGTTTTAGTAATCAAATTTGAATATGAAGTCATTAATTACTTTTAGTATTTTTGAAGAAATAATAAATTAACTGATGAAAACAGGCTGGGAGACATGCCCCCAAGTGATACGTTCTATACTATGAAAAAATGTTTAAGTTCTTTTTTTCCTGTCTGTTGCATATTGCTAATAACTAATATGCTTTTTTAGCAGTTTGACTTAGATTCCTTTCTTTATGACGTGACTCATGAACTTTCTTAAAGATTTGTAGCTTCAATTAGACATATGCTAATTTCCGAGGCTTTCTTTTGATTTAGCAATGATTTTTTTAATTGTGGATCATTTTATTAGGGGCTCATACAACTCTTATCACAATCCATCCATCCATTGTGTCGAGCACATTTGTACATTTGTTGCCATCATCATTTTCAAAGCATTTTCTACTTGAGCCCTTGGAATTGGCTCCTCACTTTTTAATCAAGTAAGATTAAGAGAGTAAAAAAGAAGAAGAAGAAGAAGAAGAAGAAAACCTTAAGAGGAAGGCCTTGTGATCTACTTCCAAAATACAAATACTCATCATGCTGGACAAGAAAGCTGAAGCTGTGTCCAGGCTTAGGACACAGAAATGTTCATAAATATTTTCGATGTTGAAATGCCTTTTTTCCCTATTTCTTAAATAATTTTTTTAATGGGGAAAACATGCAGGCTCCGGTCTTCTTCTTTTTAAAAGGACATATATTTCTACTTTTTCAAAACCCAAGTCAGATATTTCCTCATTTTGTATTGGATGGAGCCATATGAATTTTCTTGAAAACACTCTCCTCCCCTCAATACCCTTTCCTCATTCCTCTTCTAATGGTTTCAGAAAGAATCCCGGAGAAATGTCATGGACTTTGAGGCGAATCCTGACTTGTAAGGAAATTACACAAGTCTGGGTGAAGTAATAATATAAAATACATAGATGTTGGGGGATAGATTTTACTTGCTAACATTGCTGCTATTCTATCTTAAGAATGTTTTATAATGAATGACTTAATTATACTTCTCACCTGAGACTTTTCACAAAAGATGCAAGTTTGCAAAGAAAGAAATGGCTTATAAATGTGCATGTAATATACACACGTGTCACACACGTGTGTGAAAAGAAGAGTCTGCTCAGTTATATGACGATTGATACTTGAATTTCAACCTGTCTTATTCTACTACCCCCCCCTCCCTCAACACACATTTTTTTTCCTCTTTGGGTTATTCTAGGGAGACTAGAGAAACAAATTCATTGACTCTCATATATGTGTAGAGAGAACTTTATATTAAGAAGTAATTATGCATCAACAAAACGTGCCAGGCCAAGTCCATCAGTTGGATATTGGTCTATAAGTCTGAGATTAGCCCATGACTTCAGTCTCAGACTCACAGAGCACATGCAATGATCCTAAATGCAGGAAGATCACAGGGTAGAAAGTCCTGAGGATTCAATAACAGTGGACACATCTCCAGGGCTCTGGCTGCCATCAGCGTGGCTCTATGTGGCTTGTCAACAGGAAGGTCAAGCAGAGAGAAAGTGTGTCCCACCTCCAGGGAGGAAGAGAGGAAACTCCCAGAATTCTCATGAGAAAGCCATGCCCACAAGGAGGCATCAATCAGGCTGTGGCCTGATTGACCGGTTAGACTCCACCCCTATAACCTATTTATCAAGTTGACATGAAAGTATGTAACTATCACACTCTTTGGAAGCAGAATACTGTGACAAAAATAGCAAGTGTAAGTTTACACAGTTTGGGGATTTTTCATTTCCTACATTAATAGAAGACAGAGCTGACAAATGAACGATTTTTCATGTTTAATGGCATTCATCACCAAAAACACCCTCACTCTTGTCTCAGGTAGAGAACAACAGAAGGGCCAGCTCTGCCCAGAAAATGTGGTGACAAATAGGTGCCCTTAGATGTCTTTGGAGTCCCTGGGTCTTGTAGCATTTGGGAGGTGGGACCCACCATCAGCTCTGTAGGAGAAAGATAGATAGCTGACTTCCTTAACGATCCGCCATCTTGGAAACACTATCGGGCAGTCTACTCTGTCCTGTGGGCTCGCTCGAAGTTGGAATCAACTTGAGTGCAACTATGCTGAGCGTGAGGGGCGGAGTGGTGGTGCAACCAATGAAGGTGCTCCGTTGTTAACTGAAAGAAACACCTGGGGATCGACTTCCGGAATAAAGTTTTGTTTGTTTTGCTAGATGCTGTCAAATCAGTGGCGACTTGCAGTGACCCTATGTGCAACAGAATGACACTCTGCCCTGCGCCATCTGCACAACTGTTCTTATGCGTGAGCTCATTCTTATGGCTGCTGGGTCAGTCCATCTCATCCAGGGCCTTCCCTTGTTCTCCGTACCTCCACTTTATCAAGCATGTTCTTTTACTCCAGGGAATGATCTTTCCTGATAACATACCCCAATGACATGAGACAAAGTCTCATTATCCTTGCCTCTAAGGAGCATTCTGGTTGTACTTCTTCCACAATAGCCAAAATAATTAGACATTGAAATCCTTTGTATCTAATCTCTGCTCTAACCCACATACGTTGGCCATCAATTGGAATCAACTCAACCATTATTGATGTTAGTCTTTGCTCCTTACCCACAACACAACACAAAAGGTACATTTTTTCCCTCTGAGAATCTGTATACCTTCAACTTATGATTTCTGTCATCTTTATCTGCTAGTTTCTCTAAAAGGTAGTCTACATGGAATGATTCAAATTCCTATCCAAACACTAAGACTTGCAACCCTTGCCCTTGCCCTCTGTGTTAAGCTTGGCTCTCCAGAGAAGCCAAGCCAGTGATGTTGTGTGTTAAGACAGGTTGACTAGAGAAACAAATTCAGCGACACTCATATATGTATAAGAGAGAGCTCTATAATCAAGGAGCTTTATATATCAGGAAAACATCCCAGCCCAGTCCAACTTCTATTATCTCTCTCTATATAGGCAGAACTTCTGTGATTGAAAGCAGAAACCTGACTTCACTCATTCTTGGCTCCCCCTGAATTGTAGACTATCACGGTCTCCAATAATCTCTAGGAGACCACAGCCTTAAGTGTAATGCTACTCTTGGATTCACTAATATAAGACACTGAGGAAGAAAAGAGGATCCCCAGTGGTGTGGTAATTTTGTGTTTGGCTGAGATCTACTTACGGTAGTTGGCAGTTTGAAACCACCAGGAACGGCTGGGCGTGGGGGTGGCGGGGTTGAGGGGAGAGACTGGGCTCTTCTCCCTTAAACTGTTACAATCTCAGAACACCACCGGGGGTCACTCTGAGTCAGCATTGACTCAGTGGTAGTGGGTTTGGTTTGTTTGGTGTGCTTTTGAAGAGGGAGGGAAAATATCGTTTCCCTAATGTTTCATACGATTGTCCCTTTCTCTCTTCCCTAGCACAAATGGCATTAAAAACATATTTTGGGTTCTTTTTTGTCTTTGTGTGTGTGTGTGTGTGTGTGTGTTTCTCCACACATGGGAAATACAAGAGACTATTGACTATGTAAAGATTTAAATCTACATCAGCTGCTGTGAGTCAGCTTCACCTCATGATGACCTCATGGGTGTCCTCGGAGAAAACCCTGCTTTGCAAGGTTTTCAGTGACTGGTTTTTCAGAAGGACTTGCCCCACCCTTTCTTCCAAGTTCTCTCTGGGCAGACTCAGACTTACAAATGCTCAGCAGTCAAGACTGTTCACTGTGTAGGACCCAGAGGTTTGAATAATTTACTATCCAGAGTCTGCTCAGATTTGGTAAAACAGCCCATCTGAGAACATCCTTAGCAAAAGGGATAATAATGCTGACAGATATAATATCAGTATAAAATGTCTTAACCTGGTTGGCCAGGTATAGAAATTCTGTGAGGGTGTCTCCTCTAAGGGTATATTGTATTAATAAAGAGGGAAACTAATTGGCACTGGGAGAGAGAGTTTATTTCAGCCAGACATCACGCATGAAATTTTCAACCTCGCTCAGCTGAAGACAAACTAAAAGCCACGTACTCAATGATCTACTCTTGTTTGTATAGGTGTTTGATTATTACCACTTTATTCAAGTCTGAGAAACATGACTGAATCGTAGGTGAATGAAGCAACTCTTTGCCTTTTAGAACTCGCAAGGTCTTTGGAGTTATTAAGCTTGCTACGACGCAGTTTGTTCCAGTCTTTAGACTCCAAGTGCACTTACTATATAAATGTCCACATAAATAAGGTTCTAAATCACTCATTCATTTAGACTGTTTAGAAGTTGTGACATTTCTTTGGCCACTCTTGGAGCTTTTGTTTTGCCTTAAGAGTTGGAACCTGGACTCTAGTCGGAGGGAAAATACAGTCAGTAGTCTTTCGTCTTCTCAGCATCCTACTGGTGCCGTGGTACGATGTGTCAAGTACCAGGAATTCATAGGAGTCATTGAGTGGAGCAAATGGGTATGTGCTGGACTACTAACCACAACACTGGTGGTTCAACCCCATCTGAAAGCACGTAGGAAGTAGAGACTGGAGATCTACTTCTGAAAGATGAAGGCTTTTGAAAATCCTGTGGAGCAGTTGTGCTCTGCTCTAATGGGCTCACCAGAAGATGAAAACCACTTGATAGCTACTAGGGAAAACAAAAGGAATGGTTGTATCAGAAATAAAAATTGAAGAGCCAAATTTGTAGAATATTTTGGAAATGCACTCCTGTCCTATGTGTTTATTTTTCACTCTACAACACTATTACTTTGCCTATAGACATCCATGTGGAAAAGAGTACATTTTCCTCACCGCCACTCCACGCTCATGCTCTGGAACCTGTCAAAGGTACATTTATTTTACCAAGAACTTGGTAAGTCAGTGTCAGGATTTCTCTTCCTATTTTTACATATGGACTCATAGATCAACTTTCAATTATCAGGGATAGAGAAAAGGAAAGAAAAAGTCATAAATTAATCTTAGATCTTAATTTGGTCATTGGCTTCAGCCTTGTCTTTCCTTTCTGGTAACAATTGTCAAGGAGCAGCAAGGAAATCTAAAAAGTGACTTAACTGAGTAATAATATTATTAATATTCATGATAGTGCCTTATGGTGTTCCAAGTGTTTCCACATTTATCATCTCGTATGGTATTCTTAACGTCTCTGCGAGAGTGCGTGCTTTTCTTCTTTAAACCGAGGGAGCAGAGAATGAAATTTTAGAGAACTTGACTAGGTACTTGGCTAATACCCCTGCTTCTCTAAGATAGGATACTTACAGAGGCCAAGTTTAACATCACCATGTCTTTCTTGTATCAGTATGTCTGTATTTGACAGGCTGACAAGGAAGTAATGAATAGGAGATATGAAAAGGACAAAGTCCGATGGTTTAAAACTTTCCCAGAATTTCTTTTTTGTGTGTGTGTGAGAACTTATTATTTTTTCTTATCAAGATCTTCAGAATTCAAATGTGTGGCTCTCTTGAGCCTGGCTTAAATTTGTATAAACCTACTTCTTTCTTTCACTGCCTCGTCCCTTATGATTTTGTTGGTGTGTGTGTGCGTGTGCGTGTGCATGTGTGTGTGTGTGTGTGTGATTGATTTTGCTTGAAGAACCAAGAAGCAAGAAGATCAAAGTTGGGGAAGGCAGAGACAGCTAAGTCTTAGGCAGCCAGTCAGGCTCGTGGCTGCAGCGTCAAATCGATCCATGGTACATAGGCAATATGTCAGGTTGCTGATACCTCCAAGGGTTGGCAGGGAATACGGTGAGTCTATGATCCAGATGTAGGATCTGTACCAGCAAGAAAAGGGGGCTAATTTCTGCACAGCATCAATTTTTGTAATGAGATAGGTAAAGTTTAAGGTGCCAACCTGACCAATAAACACATGTGGCGTGAATTGAAGGGCAGAGAGATAAATGGCTCAGTGAGCCTTGCCTTTCTAGTTCTTGGGTCTCTTGCTTTCTGATGGTTGGACCAGGGTGAAACTTGCCTTAGCCAGTTCCCTGCTTCAGCTGGCAAGGCTCACTTCCTGCAAGACATCCCTGAGGAGAAAGAAGCTACATGGAGCTACCCTGATGCAGCCCTGGATGTGGAGCAGCCATGTGGAGACCCCTGCCAGCGCTGAGATGTTTACACATTCACTGATTTGGCTTTCCTCCTGCAGTCAGCATCATTGTGTGTGTTTTGTGAGATGGAGGAGGACTTTGTGGATTGGTGTCAGACATGTGGGCTGGATTGGGATGTTTTCTTGATGTGCACTTACACCTCTATATAAAACTCTCCCTTACACATATGAGTTTCTATGGATTTGTTTCTCTAATGTACCTAGACTAACTCATGTAGGAATAGGCAACAACCCCAATGAAACTTCCTTCCCACTGCGTTAGGGCTGTGAGTTGACTGAGGAAATAAATTCTAGTCTTCTCACGACGGTTGGCTGCTCACAGCAGAGCCTGTCATAGAGTTCATTATATTGTGCTAGATCACATCGTGGGGGAAGCTTCAACTGCCAAATTGAGGATCCTAGAACAGCCAACGTGACACAAAACCTAACTACCACAGTGGTTTCTTATTCTAGTGCGTAGTCCTGCGAGTCCTTGCAAGGTGTAAGTAATTAATGCACTTGGCCACTCACTGAAAGCCTGAATGTTCATCTCCACCCAGCGGTAATGCAAAAGAAAGACCAGGTCATCTATTTCCAAAAATTAGTCACTGAAAACTCTATAGAACACAGATTTACTCAGGCACACATGGATTTACCATAGGTTGGAGTCAATTAAAGGACCACTGGTGTTAGGCTTAGCCTGTTGACGAGGAATCAAGAGTAAATACTATGGAGCAGGTGAACTAGAAGATGCCAGTCATAATGTATGATTTATAATGTCCAAAGCTACTGATCATATATATATATATTGTTTTAGTCACAGGTAAGCGTTTTATAACCTAGACTTCAACATATTAAGTGAACATCGAAAAGTTCTACTGAGAACCAGCTGTCCTTACTGAGGTCCTTTTAATAATTTTTTAAAATTATAAATTAGGTGGGAGTTTACTTTTCAGATCATCAACTACTAATCAAACCCTCTAATAATTTTACCCTTCCTCCATGCCTTGCTTTCTTTCTCCCTCTTGTGGAGCACCCTCTTCCTTTTCCCCAGGTAACATCTGTCAATGTTCTAGTCTATTGCTTTATGTCCCCTCTCTTGGCTACGTGTCCCACCTCAGCAAGCTCCAAAGTCTGTTCTCTTTGTTATGAAAGACCTTATTGATATTTTCTCTTCTCCTGTAACAGTATTCCAATATATTTAGCATTTCCTAACATGTACCAATAATAAAGGGAAATTTTGATTCTTGAAGCACGGATTGTAGGCCTCACTATCACCTCCCTACACCCTCCCTGCTGAAGAGTCCCTAAAAAAGTAATGTACCCCTGGAATTCAGAGACGATAAGCAGAGAAAGAAAAAAAGAAATGGAACTATCAGCCAGACAAGACTTGCTTTCATTACATTTCCTTTCCTAAAATTAATTATTGTGGCTTGAGAAGGAAAAGAAAAACTACTAATGTACCGCACGAATCTTGACTTAGCTTCAATACTTGTTTAGAGTGAAAATATTTGGCAGCGTTTAAGTGAAACGCCGATTGGTTTTCTTTGTGTTTTTCATGAATTGCAGTCATATGCCATAGTCACTTTTCTAATAGATTATCTCATAAATAACTTTATTTTAATTATCACATGACTCTTGCCAATTCAATTTTTACAGCAATGATAATAATTAGTTATTTAACCCTACCATTGATCCATGCCATTTTGTCATCACCATTAACCACCCCTCTTTTCCCTACCTCTCATACTTAATACTCTGACTCCTGGCCATCAAGCCAATGCTGACACGGAGTAACCCCTGGGTACTTTCCCAAGACTGTACCCGTTGATGGGCGTGGAATGCCCAGTCTTTCTCCTGCGGAGCTCCAGGGACCGTGCAGCAGCCCAGGGTGTAACCACGACACCACCTGGACTCCCATTCATACTTGGTAAGCACGACTAACTTTGTTCTCCCTGCACTTGCTTTTCCTTGTTTTAAATAAGTAAGGTCATCCCATACCTGTCCTTTGTGTTTGACTTATTTCACTCAGCACAGCATCTTACAACCCCAGCCACATTGAAGTGTGTATCAAGATGTCATTTATCCAACTAGGGTAGCACCATTCCCTTGTACGTATGCGCTATAGTTGTTTGTTTTTTACTCATTTGTTGATAAACACTTAGGTTGCTTCCCCTCTCTGGCTACTGTGAATAGTGCTGCAATGAATATTGCCTGACAAGCCTCTGTTTGCGTCTGTTTCCCAGTCTTGGGGGCACATACTGAGGAATGAGTTTCTGATGCTTAAGGAGTCTTGATGATACTAGGTTTGGGTATTGGGCTGTTGACCACGATGTCTGTGATGGAAACCCACCAGGCAGCCACTCCAAGGGCAAAAGATGAGGTTTTCTATTTCCATAAAGATTTACAGTTTTAGAAACCATAAATGGGTTATTTTTTAGGTTTTGTATGCTTGCTTTTTAGGAACCACACCACACTGTTTTTCCATAATTGCCATGCCTCTTGCGTTCCCACCGGCAATGGGTACGCATTCTAATCTCTCCACATCCTCACCAACACTTGTTATTTTCTGCTTTTGCTGTTTCTACTGTTGCTGTTTCTTAACTAGTCTACTGACATCTCATTAGGATTCTGATTTGCATCTCTCTGATAGCAGATGACTGAGCAGCTTTCCATGGATTTTGGTGGCGACTGAATGTTCCCATTAGTAAAAAAGCCTATTCCAGTCTTTTGCTCATTTTGTAATTGGGTTATTTGGCCTTTCATCATTAAGTTCTTAACATTTTATATGTATTTGCATTAGTAGATTTTTGGTGGATATATGGTTTCTTAAGATATTCTATCAATCAGTAGTTTGTCTTTTCACTACTTTTGGTGAAGTCCTTAAAATTTCCTTGAGGTCTTCTCATTTATTTATTTTATCTCTTTCTGCTTGTTATTATATTTGATAAGCTGTTGTTAAAGCTAGCTCTGAGCATGCTGTTCCTACTTTTTCTTTTAAAATTTTTATCATTTTTAGGTAATACATTTACATTAGTTATCTATTTTAATTTTATAAATGACATCAAGACAGTTCCATGTTTCTACATGTGGAAGTGCAATTTTCCCAGCATGAAGGGTTCCACAGGGGCATTCCATAAGGTGCTCTGGTGGTGCAGTGGATTACAGCGACTTGGGGTTCTAATCACTAGGGAGGCAGTTCAAAGCCATCAGCTGGTCCACAGGAGAAAGATGGGGCTTTTTCTCCCAGTTAAGAAACCTCAGAAAAATCCACAAAAAATGTTCATTAGGAGTTGGAATTGACTCAGTGGCAGTGAGTTTAATGAGTGCCGTGTCACAGAAGATTATAGATTGGATGTCCGATCTCTGCAGTGAAGGCTTGGTGGTGGGAGGGGACCAGGATTGTACTGAACAGTATTGACATCTCAAAAATTATGTCTTCCAAGTCTTGAATATGGGACATTTTCCCATTTATTTAATCTTGTTTCATCTTTTTTTAGCAGTGTCTTATAGTGTTCACATGTATAAGCCCTTCACATCACAGTTTAGATTTATCGCTAGGTATATTATTATTTTAGATGTTATTGTTAATAGAATAACTTCCGTAATTTTCTCTCAGTTTTCTGATTGCTGCTGTATAGAACCCAATTGCTTTTTTCTTCTTGTTTGTCCTTTTCCCTGAAATTATGGCGAATGCTTCTTTTAGCTCTAGATGTTCTCTTGTGGGTTCTTTGGAATTTTTGCCATATATAAGAGTATAGGAAAATGTGAAAAATATTGCTATAAAATTCACAAACAACTTTGTTAAACAATAACACCAAAATAAAAAGTTAAATTAGTTATTTCTCAACCTATCCAATACCGAAGGCTATACATTTTTTGAAGATGGTTATTCCATCTCTCTTGAAAGTCAGTTTTTCAAATTTTTACCTGAGATCCATGCAAGATTTTCCTAGATACCCAGTACCACTGTGACACAAATAACCATAAGCAAGTAATTTTAAAAACAGAACAGCCCTCTCTCCCCCCGCCCCAGTTCAGGAGGCTAAACGTCTAACTTACTTTCAATGTGTTATTAAGAAGTACTGATTATTTGGTAGAATTGATAGCCAGGGCTTAAACTTACCAAAAATCCAGAACATGACACATAAGGTCACCATGAATTGATGCTACTTCAAAGGAAAAAAAACACCTAGCGAGATCAGATTTAACCTGAAAATTTTCCCATGTTTAATTCTCTGGTGGTTGTATTAAAGGGATTATTTCCATGATATCCATACAAGAAAATGCTCCCAAAGTATATTCTTTGAAATCACTTGCTTTGATAGCTAAGTTTTGTGCTGATTTGGCTTGACCTGGATGCTCAGTAGTTTGGAAATTGAGGACTCCCCCATGAAGTGACCACACAATGAAAATAGCTCCATGATGAACTGCTATGGGCAACCAAGAAGTACCAGGAAGATCGGGTTAAAGTGCACCCCCTAACTGAAGTCACCAGTTGGGTGTGTGGTCTACTTCGTTTATATAAGGAGATGCTGTCTAGAACTCCCTTGCTTCTTGTTGGTTAGGCTCCTGTATCTGGCTCATTGGGCTGTGGCTTTTTGGACCTGAGTCAATGATCCTTCACATTGTCTGCTGATCCTGGTAGCCATCAATGTCTGCCTTCTGATCTGCCCACCTTGGATTCATCAGCCTCTGCACTTACCAGTCAGGGACTTCCTATTTTGTTTATTTCCTGGTTTGTCTTCCTGTCTCCTGCGTTGTACTCCAACTTCCTTGTTTGTCAGCAGAGAGGTAGGAAAGGGCTCTAGCTTAACTTCTGACCCTTGGGTTTGAACCATATTGGACTTACCTGCTTCTGCAAACAGATCACCCACTGAGCCACATTCTTGGTATGAATTTCTTTCTGTATATATCTACACCTATACTTATGTCTATAGTATTTAAGCTAGATTTATATCTAAATCTATATCTATCACTGGTTTTGCTTCTCTTTAGAATCCAACTTAACACACTGACAAAAGGAACTCCTAACTACTTACAAGTTACCTGGAACAACATGCTGTGATGTAGTTAGAAAATGAACCTAGGCTGCGGACAGATGTTATTGGTCAGTGCTATATGCAGTGGAAATGGGAGGTGCAGGAAAAGACCTAGGGAACACAATATTCTACCTACCTGTGATGTTCTCCTTAAATAATTTAGTTCACATTTACTCTGTGACCTAAAAACAAAAACCAATTGATTTGACTATATATGTAAATATATATAAGACCATCAAAATTAGCTCCAACTGTGTCATTGTTTCTTAGGTTATTCCTCCGATTTCTGTCAAAAGCTAGTGAGGAAACAGTCTTTAGCTGGACATCATTTTAATTCTGTTAGCAACCTAAACTTGTACAGTACAGAAGGTTTAGAATATCATCAAAATACTTTCCTGTCGATTCCCACATGGATTTTTCACTCAGGGAAAAAATGAAATATATGTAGACATGTTTCTGAACATGCTGGTATAAAAACAGGGATTAAATTTTACTCACCACACTCCTAACTAAATTTCACAGATGTTTTATGTGAATTAAGGATTGTAAAGCACTTAGAACAAAAGAGCAAGCGCAGTGATTACCTTAAACTCGGTTTTAATGCCAGGCAAGTTATGGCATCTGTTACCAAATGGAATTTCAAATTAACAAATCTCTGCAACCTGTTCACACCATTAAACAGAACTCAGATATTTAGATGTCTAAATCATACAACTTTCAAGTGATAGCCATGTATTGATTTTTGCTGAGATTTACTGCTCATATGGAATGTCTATTTTGGGAGGAATGTCTTTGAATAAGACAAATTGTTTTCCAGAATCCCAGTCTGGCCCTCTGATTTCAAGATTTTGGTTGAGTGCCCATAAAATTATCTGTCCACTGTTATTTTACATAAAAGTGTTCTATTACTCTATCTACATAGAACATTCAAATTTTAAAAAATTAAACTCAATATCTTAAAAACAAATAGAATAAGAGGCAGTGCTGTTGTTAATCACTTAGCCTGGGGAAGTTTTCTTTCTGAATTTTAGAACGTTTACTTTATCCAAATTCATCTCACATATATTCCCCAAAAGGTACAAAATGATGTAGATTGAGATGGATTAGGCTAATTGATGGGTATGAACTAGTCTTTTACCCCAGTGGTTGTAGACAAGTTCAATCTACGAATTTAAATCAGGGTTTGCTATTCTAAGCCTGAGTGGACATCAATTCACAGCATATAATTTGGCAGAGTTGGCCCAGAAATGAACTTGCCATGGATCCGACCTTCCTACTCATAGATGGCCGAGGGACTAAGGGCACACACAGGAACATGTGAATACGCGCTTCACATGCGCATAATCCAGAATATTAAAGCTGCCTGCATTTTGTGGATAAAATAGGAGGCTCCATTTTATGGAGTTATATTGTGTATATTGTTTAGCAATAAAAATCACATAAAATGGCATCATTGTTGATCATCCTGCTCTTTCTTGACTGAGAGAGGAAAAGCCCAGGGATGACCCAGATAATCTGTGTATTTATAGCCTCAGTTAAAGCCTCCTGGAAAATAAGGACAACTTTAGGCATAAAGCACCATCGATAGTTATGTGAGTTCCTCTCCACTTAGTAACACATAAGCAAACAAGGGTGGGGGTGGGGGTGGGGAGACGCATAAAGCGAAAACATTTCCCCAAAGAACACATTTTAAAATAAAGGCATTTCTTACAGCATGGAAGAAAGAACCCCCTGCCAATTGAGGAGGCAGGCTGGGGGCAGGGGGTCAGCCAGCCAGTGTGGGTGCCAAGCTGGTTTGAATCAGAAAGCTGTGAATGGCAGAGGGGGGGTGTGTTTCAGGGAAGCCTTCTTCTGTCACTGGGCAACGCTGGCACAATGATGAAGTGCCGCTCAGGGCCACGGAGAATACGCTGCTGTGCGGGAGTATGTGTGCATTTGGCAGTAAGAATAGTATTTTGCTGTTAATGAAATTTTCTCAGTATCTGGTGCCTTTAAATATACAGCACGACCTCTTTAAAAAGGTGTATATATATATATATATATATATATATCACACACCAAAAATAAATAAATAAACAACCCCTGAAAAGTAATGCAATTTTCTAAAAGCAAAATATTCCTTTGTTAAAGGAAAAAGGGGAAACACTAAAATGATGTGAAGTTTATGTTAAGTGTAGAAGACTTTGGGTTAAAGCACTTATGTGTCTATAGTCAAGGTAAATATTTTTAAAAATTCTAAATGTAGTTTCTATTTGAATAAATGTTAACTCCGTCTAAAGGAAACATTCAAATCTGATGGTAGCAGACCTTGCATTAGGAAACATTTCAGTGACTTTCTAATGAATTTTGATCTGTTCATCTGCTTTCAGGACATTTTAAAATATGCTACATTAAATAAAAAATAAATTGATACAAGAAACACAGTTATCCTTAATAAATGGAATAATCATAATCCACACGAAATACTTGTTAAACTTGCTTACCAATAACTTTTCCCCCCTTTATTTTTGAGGCAAGGGTAAATTCTCCTATAGACTTAGGAAGGGTGAAATATAATTATTAGGTGGGTTATTAAATATGTACTTTTACAAACAATCAAACCGTGTACAGTCAGCAGTGGAATTTTGGAAATAAAATACTGTTGAAGAAAAACTGTAATTATCAGGTAACTATCATAGAGTTATATATCTGTGTTTCTGATTTATACAGGAGTGAAAATAAATCATTTTATTTTATAAGCACTTTTTCCTGTTCTCCCATTTAGCCCTCTCCACCTTGTTTTCTTTCTATTTCTAGCTTTGCTTCCTCTGCCACATTATGAGATTTAATGCACCTTTGTGTTTTGTTATTAAGAAACAGGGTGAGAAATATTCATTTGCAAAGATTATAAAGACTGAGTAGGATCAGTGATACAGATGCCTTTGCTCCTTAGCCCATTGTGAAAAAGAGTTTCTTCATCAAAGTGTAGCTTAGTTCATTCTGTTGAGAACATTAGAAAGTTGAGCATATTTATACCAGTCATGGAGAATGAGCATATAGTTAAATAGGTCATTTCCAATTTTAACAATTCCACCTCCAATTCCATTCAGCTTCTGTGACACAGAAACCTAGTTTATCTCCTCCTGGGAGGGGTAAAGCCCCGAGCAAGCAATTCCCAGAGCAGGGCCAAGGAAGCCTGGGATTTCTCCATTACTTAAGAACGGCTTCTCCAACGTGCTTGATGCTCCCAGTAGATGTGGGAGTGGGCCACCAGGGAAGGGAAAATTATTTAAACCATAAAGGGAAATTCACCAAATGTATTAACTGCTCTGGATGAGGGAGGCTGAAAAGATGAAATTGCTAGAAAAAAAATAATTAATTTAAAAAAAATGAAATCAGACCTTGAATTTGAGCTCCTGTACGTTCATTCATCTCTAAGCACATCGAGCGTTACCACCCACACATTTGTTTCCCTTGTAAAATTTATAGTGAGCGATTAAGCTGCGGGATTTCTTTGTAAAAACCATTATTTTACAGTTGGCAAGGATGCCAAAGACGGATGCCAATGAGCTTCTTCTCGCCGGAATACGTCTCAGAATTTCTTGCTTGTTGGCTACAGCGGACAGAGGCTATGCACCTATTCATTAGGTTTTGTCCTCGATTCACTCACAAAGCAGAGGTGCTAAAACTTCCTGCCAAGTTTCTTCACATTGCTATCCTACACCCCCTCTCCCTGGCCACACAATGTGCAGTGTCACACAAGAAGGGAATCACGCTGGTAGTGAAAGCTCTCAAGGAATAGCAATGGTGACTGATACAGAGGCAGAGGCAGATAGCAGAGTAAATTGGGTCATTGACCTTGAACCTCTAAAGGCCTGAGGTTAGGAGGGAAATGATCACAGAGGTTTGGCTTCAGAAATTAGCACTCACGTTGATTCATTTTGACAGGGGAAGGCGAGTGGCAGTGACTAAATTAAATAAAATTAGATTGCTATGCCTAAGTGGGGCATCTGCGGAGGGTAAAGCTTTATTCTCATCCATCTTAACCTCATGAATACCCAAGTTGGTTGTTTTTCGCTTTGTTTTGCTTTTTAATAAGGCATGGCTTAAAAATAGTTTGGAGGTGCCACAGAAGATACCAAGAGAGCACAAGAGGCTAAAAATTCACAGTGGCCACACTGGACAAAAATAGCCTTAGCATTAATTACAGTTGAACATCAATTCTTGAAACTTAGTAGATGTATCCTGTCTCCCCAAAGCATATCGTTAAGGCCATATTCCCCCGGCCTTGTATTGTACAACCTTCCCCAGTGTTTGGTAACCTGTATCTATTCATGTGACACGTGTGCCGTGTCTTCCACGTGCAATACATGTAAGTTGTGTCAAGGAGCTTGCTAAGCTAGTGAAGGAGAATTACGCTTCATAAACCACATTTTTGAAGAAATGGAGGAAACGAAATAAACGACTGTCAACTTGAGAGCAGCCATATATCAGGCATTTTTGTTTATGTGCAGCTCATCGGAGAATGGTTTCCACAGCACTTCCAAACGAAGAAGGACTGAAAGAAAGTCCTTTCAATCTACTTGCAACGATCAGGCAAGGAAAAGAATGGAGTGATCCGCCATGAATTGTGGAGCTAGCAGAACAGCGGGGAGCTGCACTTCTCTCGATTTTTTTAAATTAATAAATCTTTTTATTGGGGCTCATACAACTCTTATCACAATCCGTACATACATTTATTGAGCAAAGCACCCTTATACATTCATTGCACTCGTCATTCTCGTAATTCACCTTCCACTTGGGTTCCTGGAATCAGCTCGGTTTACCTTTTTTCCCCCCTCCACCTCACTCCCCACTCCCCCCTGGTCCCTTGATAGTTTATAAATAATTATTATATCTTATCTTACACTCCCCGGCGTCTCCCCTCACCCACCTCCCCATTGCCCATCTCCGAGAGAGGAGGTTACACATAGATCTCCAAGATCGGTTCTCCCTTTCTACACCCCCTTCCCTCCTGGTGTCGCCACTCCTACCGCGGGTAAGGGGTTCGTCTGTCCTAGATTCCCTGTGTCTCCAGATCCCCACTGCACCGCTGTACATTCTCTGGTATAACCAGGTCCGCAGGGTAGAATTGGGGTCATGATAATTGGGAGGGGAGGAAGCGTTGAGGAACTAGAGGAAGGTTCTCTCGATTTTTAAGGTGTCACTATGAGTTGGGGACAAGTTAGTTGGGGAGTGAGCAACAACAACATTATTAAATCTAGATGGATCGCTTTTTAAAAATAGATCTTCCTTTTGAGACATGATGCCCACACGATCACAGTATTATATGAATTTTTCCCACTAGGTAGAATCCAGCAACTCGCTCTGAATCAGTGCACCCAGTGGCATGGCCTAGGAAAGTTCTCTATGGTCACAGTGAATTTTTTGTAAAGGCAATTTCACTCAAACCTCGTGTGTGTGTGTGTGTGTGTGTGTGTGTGTGATAGCTGATTTAAGAGAACGACGTGAGGCTGTGAAATTTTGTTTCCAGTTCGGGGAAAATGCCACAGAAACTGCTTATAAGGACAGCGCTATGGGGAAAACTCTCCTGGTTTTCTTGTTTCAAAAAGGGTGAAATGTCAATTGGGCGTCGATCAACTTCCTGAATGGATGAACATGTCAACAGTACTCATGCACTGATGGACCTCTGAACGCATGGGGCAGTTATCTGGACTCTTGGAGCTCAGTTCAGAAGATTTTAAGGAAAGATTTGGGAATGAGAAGTTGCCGCTGCAAAATGTGTGCCTTGAGTTCTGATTGACCTACAAAAAGAGCATCAAGTTGAAACGTGCTGTGCTTTGAAAGAAAATATCTGACGTGAACCAGACTGCCCCCCCCACCCCTCAAGGTCTTACTGAGGAGGAAACATGGTGCATGTACCACCAGTGCAGTCAGGGCCAAACTGATGGGGCATGACTCCTGACTCTGGGACCCCTGTATCATCCAGAGTAGGGTGACCTCCATCAAGGACACATCAAGACCAGCTCCCAAGAGAGACTGACTCTCTCTAGCTGCCAGGAGCCTAGTGGAGGCAATTCACTCTCCAAGGCATTCTGCATGAGGGCAAAATGATCTACCTCCTTGGTTACAGGCCAGAAATCATTCAGTGGAGGCTTAATCTCTGAGGAGACCCTGCGAACAGTTTGGGGGTCATCAATGCCACCCAAAGCCTTTTCTAAACCAGGGTGCTCAGAATTTCATCTCTCATACACTATACATAATTTTCAAAAAGAATTTTCAATTAAAGAGTATATTTTTTAAAATGAAAAAAAATCAACTCTTCCTAAGGTTTCAAAAAGAGGCCAAGAAAGATCCAGACTGAGAAAGGATTGAGAAGTGCAGCCCGTCTGAATTTAAGCAGTCTGTCTGAATTTAAATGACAGTTACTTTGCCTGATCTCCAGTTGGGAAAGGGATGCAGCTCTTGGAATTTTATAATTTATTTAACTTAAGCTTCTTGTCTCCATGAAATTTGTCACAATTTACATTAATAAATAAATTAGAGAGGGGAAATGGCTTTTGCTTATTTCTGTTTCATTCTGAACCTTAAGAGATAACAGAGTGGGTCGCAAGAGAAGTAAGTGGTGTTCCTAATGTGTCTCAGAAAATCCCGGTTTGTTCAGAAGTGTCAGATCCATATTCTGAGAAAGTAGCAAAGAGGAAAAGAGGATCTGAAAAGGGATTCACACTTGTTTGCATATTTTAGGGTTCATGCACCATCGAAGCTCTTCATGCACATTTTAAATTAACCCTGATTAGACACCCTTGCACGGAGCTATCATGATACCATCAGGTAGCTAAGCAAAGAGAAGCTCAGAGATCTGAGTATATTTAATAAAGATGCTTCGATAAAAAATATTGCAAAAATTCATTTTTAAGCTTTTAAGATGACTGGAGTGGTTGACTTCTGTTTTCCTCCTTTGAATTAAGTGCTTTTATTAGAGGGATTATGATGTGGCATGTATTTTATTGACATGGGAAATGATTAAGGCTAGTGATATTGCCTAGTATTATTTCAATTAGACACCCCATTAAGAATTTAAAGAATTCCAAGCCCATGACTTTCTGCAACTTGTTGTCTGACCTGGGAAATCTCTTGTTCCCTTATGACCATGTCCCGATCCTTTTAAATAAAAACATATGTGATGAATAAGGAACTGGAGTGCTAGCGTGGCCTTAAGTAGAAGAGATGGTTGGGGTGGGGGGGGCAGTTATTTTCTTCTTTGGGGACAGCCCGAAAATTAAATATTTTTAAAAGACAGTAAAGGCTGCTGTGACTTTCAATTATTTTCCATTTCCATGCTGCCTCCAAACTTCCTGATTCCAGCTGGGATTGTGGTAAAAAATGCGAAAACATATGTAGAAAAGTTATTCTTGGGGAACATCTGACCGGAAACAGGAAATGCAAGCTATCTCGTGGGACTGCTGGTTATCAAAATATACCCAGTCCAGCACTGCACACACACAAGTAGTTGGTTTGTCAAGCTCCAGATAAGGAGAATTAGAGAGGATTCTGAGATAGACACAGGAATGTCCCTCATAGGTCAGATCCCCGGGTACTTCCATGATCATTCTGACCTTGCAAAGTCTCCCTTAATCTTTGCCAGTTTCATTAAACACATCTACAAAACAAGCCTTAATAATAATAACTTTAAAGCACATATACTTTGTAAAGGCCTGTTCATGGAAAAGTCCAATCATTATTATCCCTTGAAAAAGAAGAGGGAATTTACACTTTGATAATACCGGCTGGAGATTATCATGGCCATTCACTCCAGGTCCATGTTCAAGTAAAAGTGTTGTCTTAATTTAACATTACCCAAACTTATTGCCGTTTAATAACTTCTGATTCATACACACATTTAGTTTTTTTTTCTTTAAGACTTATAAATATTTGTTTGAGCTTCCCTAGAAAAATTAAAAATCATTAAAACACGTGTTTTAATTACATAGCTATTCCATGGTAGCTTCATCTTTAAAAAAAATCGAAGAACTAGAAGAGAAACAATCTTTAGGATTCTAGCCAGGTATTCTAAATTCATCCATCATAAAATCACTGGCACTCAGCAGGCAAGTAGAAAAAGGATACCTTTTAACCTCAACTGGCATAACTGTGTGTATTTATTTTTCAGAAGTGAAATATAAACAGCCATGCTGAGAGCCAAGTGTTTTATGAATAAAAGAGATTCCATATACACATACACACACACACACACACATACATATAAAACTTTCCCCAATGGGCCACCAAGGCTTGACGTGGATGTGAACTCTATTTACTGGGAGTATTAAGGAAATCATGGCTTTTTAACAAGTTACTCATGCCTGGAAAAAATCCCAGCTTTGCAAGTTATCTGAGATTCTTTGCCAACTGTCCGTGGGAATCAGTGGAATGGGAAAAGTTCAAATTTGTTTGAAAAGTACTTGCTTAATGGAAAATTAAAGTTTATAGAAAAAAGGGGGGGCAGCACCCCACTGTGCTATCTTTTGGTTAAATAAGAAAAATAAAAGTTTGGCTTGCTTGTTTTATTTTCCTTAGTTTTATTTTAAGAAAAAAATATAAAATAAAGATATTTCATCTTAACATTTAACATGGCCACTTAAAGTCACATTGAGGCCTTTAGCTGAAGTTTCCTACGTTCGGTTAGCTAACAGGAATAGAGGGTCTTGGACTGGTGCCATTAGATCAGATGACCTGTCGTGGCTTCTTCCCATTCACTTTCTGAAGGCTTTATTTTTCATAATTTCTGCTCCCAAGCCCCACAAAGTTTGGATTCATTGCCAAGGCCAATTTCAGAACTATAAAGGACTGTCTGTAGAAGCTAACGTTCAAAGTCACTGTGCTAATTACAGCTAAAAAACAGCAACAATCTCACCTGATTAAATATTTTCAAGATGCCTGACACCCTCCTGCCTGCTTTTATCTGTTAACTTGTTTCCAGCCGCCCCTCCCCCACAACTTTCTCAGGAAAGTATCATTTACTCTCCTTTTACAGTTGTGGAAACTGAGTCCCAGAGAGGGCAAATGCCTTCTCTACATCACACAGAGAGGAAGGCCATCATGAGCGGCAGGGCGACCTGCAAGGTCAGTGGTTCAAACCTACCATCCTCTCCTCTCTGAGGGAGTAAGATGCATCTGTCTGTTCCCATGAATACTTACAGTCTGGGAACATCAAAGAACATTCTCCCATCGGGTTGCTGGGAGTCACAATCAACTCATGGCAGTGAGCTTGGTCTTAAGGAATAACTGGAACCCCCTGGGAAGTGCAAATGGTTACCATGTTCAGATCGGATGTCCAGTGCTCTCAGAGGAGCCTTAAAAGACAAGCCCAGGATCAATCTACTTTTGGAAAAATCAGCCATTGAAAAGCTGTTGATGATCACAGTTCTACTCTGCCACACAGGTGAGAGAATCACATGAGAGTTGACCCCATGGAACTAGCGGATGTCACACAGAGAGGGACAACACTGAGATAGGAAGCCAAAGTCCTTGCTTTAACCTCAGGTACCCAATTGCTTCCGAAGAAGTACAATCCATAAATATTTTATAAAGTAATTTGACTAGAATACATCCCAAATTAATCTATTTCGAACTGAATGTGCAATACATACTTTTTATATAAAAGGGAATGGGAAATTGGAATCTTTGATTCTCCATTTTCAATAAAATAAATGTTAGAGTTATCTGTAGCCGTGCTTCAAATGGCCGTGCCTCTTGTTTGTTGCTTTCCCAAAGAGCAGCTAAGCAGCCATCACATTAACTAGTCTTTATCGAGGTGTGGTTCCTACAAATTAAACAATCAAACAAAAATGAACCCCTCTTGCCAAAGCTAAATAGTTTGCCATCTAGAAAATAAGGCAGTAAGGAATTTTCTAAGAATTTTTTATTTCAAGTATATGGTTCAGAATTGGTAGTTATTTTGGGTAAAACATATTATTTCACTGTAGATAGATAGATAGATAGATAGATAGATAGATAGATAGATGATAGATAGATGATTGATAGATAGGATAGATAGATAGATAGATAGATAGATAGATAGATAGATAGATAGATAGATAGATAGATGATAGATAGATGGATGTGAAAAATATATATGTAGGACAGAGAGAGAAGGGGGAAAGGAAGGAGGAGAGAGAAGAGGAGAAGGGAGAAGAGAGAGAGAAGAGCGTATAGGAGCCATTCAACTATGCCCTATACGGTAACCGAATTAAAATGCGTCAGAATTAACTCTGTGCCTATGGATGTACTTCTCAACAGGAGAAAGATTGAGCTTGCTACCCCTGTAAGCAATTACAGTCTCCCAAATCTATAGGGTGTCGCTATGAGTCAGCATTGACTGAATGGTGACTCTGTGAGCTCGGCATGCCAACCTCAACTTCGCTGGTTTGAACCCAGCTACTTCTAGGAGAAAGCGAAGTCTGTCCGCAGCTGTGAATTGCGGTAGCTTGGAAATCCTGTAGAGAATCACTGTGAGCCACTGTTGACACTATGGCAGTGGAGGGAATATATAAGGAATGTTCTAGAGATCCTGCCGGTCGCTTATATTTAGCATTCATATTCTTCTCATAAAATAGTACTGCATGTTCGGCTTTGTTCTGGGCATTTTATATTCCCCCTCCCCTGAAATTAATATCTAGGTGATTGCTTTTACTTGACATGATTGGGAAACACTATGAGTTCAAACCTAAATATTTTTACACATAACAATAACAACAAAATTATACTCTGATAAGATCCATTGATTTATATAAAATTTTTAAATGGACTTCAGATGTGATTTTACCAAGTAACAAGCCAACACGTGTTCATTTAAATTTTTCCTGACAGGGAACGAGTTTGTCATCTGAGATAAAATATTTCTACATCTTCACACACATAAAATAAGAGTTCTAAATTTCGTTCAAGCTGGTATTATTTTTACTGTTTTTAAAAATATATCTGCATAGGAAACATAAACGTACAATATTTTTATGAGTCAACTCCTAGTCAATTGAATAAGATTTATCGCACTAAATATAGTTAAAAATTTTAAGTAAAAATACTACTCAGCATTATTTTATATTCGTCTGTGGAAACTTGAATATAGTAGAGAATTGATGGTGAAACTAACTATAAGTTTAAAATAGGGTCTCACGTTCTAATTGAGATCAATAAACTTCTCGAAGGCCCATAACGTCCACTGGAGTAATAAGCATGTACCTATATTTTTTAAATGCTTAATTAACCATACTATCATCTATATTCACAGAAGAACGCCATGTATGAGACTCGATAACTTTGTCTATTGCTGTTAAAAGGTATTTAGTAAAGGGGACATTTCCAATCAAATAGAAAAGACTGAATTCTTTACCAAATCTTGAAGGCCTATATGACTAGCCAATGGGGGCAGGGGAAATAAACAGATTGCTGGCTCTCATCATTTGTCAAAATAAATTCTAGAGATATTAAAATGTAAGTAAAGAAGGAAGTGTAATGGATAATTATTTTAATTTTGTTAACATAACTGTTTACACAGAAATTTTAGTTATAATCACTGCAAAGATAGTTCCTTGCTTAGCAGAGCATCAAAATGTACAGCAGTTGATTGATTTCCGTACATTTCTGGTGGGGATCGGGTGGATGGAATGGTGGGGATCTTTAAATGAAAAAGTAATCATAATGTAACCCACCACGAACTGCTAGGCAAATGGAAATATGGATGTTATCAAATCATGTGCCCCCAAATTATCCTAAAATGGTAAGGGAAATGCTCTTAAAATCCAGTAAGAAAACAATTAGCGGGTTGATAAAAGATTGAACAGAATGAATATGAGAGTAGACCCAACTTCAAGGCTAAGAAACTTCCAATTGAAATAATTTCTTCTAGTCTATCTTTTGCAGTTTGGCATTAAACAGAACACCAGTGGTGTGTGGTTATATACCGTGATATAGGTGTTCCTAGGGGCATGATCTTTTAACTCATAAGTTTGACTTTTAGGCATTCAGCCTATAGGGGAAAATAGGAATGCCAAATAAGACACATGTTCAAGGATAATCTTGGCAATAGCAGTCATAAAACAAAAGCTTAAAAATAAATCGGATTTACAAAAATACTAGATTTCTCTAAGGAAATGTAGAAAATGATATCTTACCACAGTATATAAGCAGTAACATTGAAATCCAGAAGTATATTAAATTATATAGCAATTTATCTATGGTACAGTATAAATAGAATGACCTATTCAAAAATATGATATGTAATATTATCTTACTCATATGTGCATGTATATGGGTGGGGAGATATTCCCTCACACATACACATTTATAGGAGAAAAATATTGGAATGATTGAGGTCTCTCTCCTCTCCCCTCCTCTCTCCCCTCCCCTTTACAACTCTAGTCTCCACCTCTCCTCCCCTCTCCTCCAGACCCCTCCCCTTTACAACTCTAGTCTCCACCTCTCCTCCCCTCTCCTCCAGACCCCTCCCCTCCCCTTTACAACTCTAGTCTCCACCTCTCCTCCGCTTTCCTCCAGACCCCTCCCCTCCCCTTTACAACTCTAGTCTCCACCTCTCCTCCCCTCTCCTCCAGACCCCTCCCCTCCCCTTTACAACCTTAGTCTCCACCTCTCCTCCGCTTTCCTCCAGACCCCTCCCTTCTCCTCCCTTCCCTCCCCTCCCCTTTCTTCTCCTTTCTTCCTCCCTCCTCCCCTCTTCCTCTTAAGTTTCTTTATTTTTGTTTCTTCTTAATTGAGTATGTATTGTCTTTGCAATTTTTGAAAAATATTTCATTTGCGTACCTTTTGGGTTTAGGTCTCAAAATACTGTTTACTTATTTATTATTTTCCCCCACACAAAACATAAGAGAATACTGTGAAAGATCAATTGGTATGAAAAGATTTCATCACAACTTTTCATCCAAACTCAAAAGGTCAAATTGCAGAAATACTAAAATATTCTCAAATAAGATATTACAAATTTAGGTCATTCTTACTGGGAACAAAGAGATATTTTATGTTTTCTGGATAAAAGTCTTATACCAATTTTATATTTTATGTAGAACCATTTGAGAAATACACAGAGGAAAGGCCAGGGGCCCACCCTCATCTCTCTTGCTCCTCAGCTCTGGAAAATCAGAAGCCAGTGCTATTCTGAATGGGAAAGGTGACATGTTTATGACAGTCCAGGGCGGCCATTGAATCATCAACTGCTACCACTTTTGTGTTTTGTTTAGAGGGTCACAGTATTATTTTAACCAAGTTTAGTTTCATTTTTCCCTGTTTTGACTTTGTTGGTGTAGGAAACGATTTAACTTTATGGCCCATGTGCAGCAAGATAATTTGCAAGTGTGTGGCTGATGGCTGACTGTATGTGCCTTTGCTACGTAGATGCCACACCAATTACGCCTCAGACTCCCACGTCTTAATTTATTTCTATCGTAAGATTACTATTTTAACTTCCACTAGTTTGAAATGGCAAAATATTTTATATAAGAGTTTCCCTAAAGAATAATAATAGTTGTGTATGTGTGTGCATGTTTATACGTTTGCTGTTGTTCCTTTTCTTTTGTTGTTTTACTTAGGAAATAACAAAACCCAACAGTGAAAAAATATAAAGTTATGTAATTCTCTAATTAATTTACTTAAACATGAAAGGAATTTACAAAAGACATGATGGGAGACAGAGTCAAAATATTCCTCTTTAAATGATATTTTAATCAATAAGGTAGCATAATGCTTAGAGTTCAACTTAGGTCTTTATAGCTTTAGTATATATATCAAAGTTCTTTTGACCAATTTGAATTTAAAAAAAACCTGAACACCAGAATTCTATTTGACCATGCTTTAACACAAAGAACCTGGTGGTGTAGTGGGTTAAGCGTTGGGCAGTGAATGGCATGGTCGTCAGTTTGAAACCCCCAGATACTCCTGGGTAGAAAGATGAATCTACCTCCTGGCAAAGGGTAAGTCTCAGAGACGCCCATTTTCAGTTCTACCCTGTCCTTTAGGGCGTGATGATGCCAAACTGACTTGCTGGCAGTAAATGAGATACTTTAACATACGGAACATTTTCTTAGGAGATGTGATTCATCCTTCACTACCGTGACATTTCCAAACATAAAGATTACTAATGATCCCATAATTCTATCTTTGAGAAAAGCGACAATTGTAACAAAATTCATTTCAATCAATGCATTCTGCTTGAATGATTCCTAACAGAATCATGTCATTTCCTGTGAACTGGTATATGGAACCCAGAGAGATTTTAAAATTATTTTCCACTGTCAGTGTCTATGATTATACATCATGCCTTTCTGAAGCTATAGAGCCTGACTTAACAGGTTTGCACCTTTCCATCCTCTCCACATCACAGATGTCTCTGTCTACGGACAGCCATCTTGGTGGAGAAATGAGAACAGACCTATATTTCTTTAACAGTCATATTAAAAAGCTTCGATATGTCAAAATGTTCAAAATACTGTAGTTCCCATTCTTCTCTGTGATAACGGCCACCATTCCAGTTCAACCCACAATGCGTTTTCATGGTCAGTGTGCGTCCTCCTCTTTTTCCATTAAAAATAAGCAAAGAAATAAAGGCTGACTTTCAAAAGGCAAGTCGAGGTAAATCCTAATATTCAAAGAAGTTTTGAAAAAAACAAAAAGAATAAAAAGTCTGTTTTCAACACCTAGTTCGCTGCCATCGAGTTGATGCTAACTCACAATCAGCCTCCAGGGCAGGCTAGACCTGCCCCTTTCAGGTCTAAATTGTAACTCTACATAGGAGTAGAGATCCTGTGGTTTCAACCTGCTAACCTTGCACTTGGCCGTCGAATGTGTACCCCCTGCATCACCCTGGATTCCATTGTAAATCCTGAAAATAATGGGAGTATCCAGAAGTATAGTGCTTTAACTGGAGGTCTTTGTTTTTGCCTTTAGGAAGGAGAACAGGAAGCAAAATAGTTTATACAAACAAAATAGTATAGACGAAAAATGAACGAGAGTATGGTGGTGGAGGGCTTGGGGTGAAATAACTCCTTCAGCAGAAATGTCTTAATACATGTCCTTGGAGTGTATTTTTAAACAAAATTCATTCTTGAAGAAACCTCTCCTGTGTGCTCCAAAATGGCCCTTTCTCCTAGGAAGTGAACAACTCAATCTCAACATGTCCACCGAGTGGCACTACTGATTGGTCTTCATTGTTTGATACATTCATATAAAATCTAGGCCTTTGCGTGTTTCTATTTAGTTTCTATCGACAACTGGAGGAGGCTCGACTACAGAGGGGGGAAAGATGACATCCAAAAGAAAAACACAGTATGGTAACCTGACAAATGAACAACTCTGTCTTTTTGAGTATAGCCATTCCAGAAGAAAGAGCTAGGGAATCTCACTGAGAAAAATTCACTGCCCAATACCAGGCAGAGCGCACTTCACTGCCTTGCAGGGAATCGCCAGGAGGTGCAGAGGATTCCACAGGAGTTCGTGTTCAGTGGAACCATCACATCTTGGTGTTCAGGGTGTGTGTGTGTGTGTACATTGATAAACGTGTTCATGGTCTAGGCTGGTAATCTTGGGCTCTCAGTCCATGACTTGCCACCTTCCCCCACTCAGATCCTTAGCTCTCTTTCGCTGATCACTTTTCCAACACCTGAGTCATTGCTGGCTTTGCACCCCCTGTGATTCAGCCGTGTGCAATAACGTCTCTGTGTGAGAGATTTGTTCCTAAGACCATATCAAATTCTCTTTTCTCAGAATCGGATGGAACAGTCGTATGACTATTTGGAGTGAGAGATCTTCCCCAAAGAAACTCTAAGGAAATAGAGAAAAAAACAATGACAGCGGCCAAATGACAGAAGCATTGGCACGGCATCGAGATTAATATTGATAGAATGCTCTATATTTCTACTTGGCACCTGTTGACTTGGTGTACTTGCCCATTAGCCCTCCATTGAATACTCGAAGGCGGTTAATAGAGTCCTCCTTCCTGTGCAGGAAATTGATGAAGAGACACAAAATTAGCTTTTGAATTTTTTAAGAATGAAGTTCTGCACTGCTGAATTTTTCCTTTACTCTGTGACCTTGGGAAGTAGCCCACCTTGCTGTTTGGACAGGTAGAAACGGGTAGGGTTTCAGGTCGCAGAGGTGGCTTCTAATATGCACCGTCTCTGTCCTTTCTTGGCTCATTCTACAGAAGTTCTCAGGAAAGATCCGGTCCAGGAGGACAAGGCCTCAAAGAGCAGAGAGTTCAGGCTTTTGTCCTGTTATGTCACCCGGATTTCTTTACATGCTTTGTTTGATAATGGATAGTAATGGCTTTCTGCACCAATCACTCGCCCCCCTCCTCCCCACCCAACTGTCTGTACAAAGGTGTCCACAAAGGTGTACCTTCCAAATGGAAGGCAAACTAAAAGGGTTCACCTTCCTGGCTTCTATAGACACTTTGTAAGGCTGTTTCAAATGTAACCACAAGAAGGTAAGTGTGTAAAGAATGCCATGCAAGCCTCTGGGTTAAATGCAGCAAAGTTCCATGGCTTTCTTATTAATTAGTAGGTGTTTGCTTCTCTTTATTCCTTTTAGAAGTTTAACCTTCCCCTTGCTATGGCATCTATTTCGTTAAAAGAGAGGTGATACTTATGGTTACATGTATTCAAAGGAATATCTGAATTCAGTGTCTCCACTACTCCATCCTCCCTCAAAGTGCTGGCAGAGAATCTGGTGTGAAAATCCATCAGAAGTCACTTTTTTCAACCTAATATCAGTGCCTCAATGACTTTAATGATAGTAGAAATCCACAAAAGGGTGAGCATTTTGTATTGGACACAGCACAGGTAATTCACAAGTTAATAATAAAATGACGTTTGTTTTCAGCTTTATCCTGTGCGCGTTTAAAAATTCTGATAGTATAAAAGCATTTTCTTGGGGACTCTGTTTCCAGAGATTGCCACCGTTATCCATTGTTACCTCCACATGTCCTTAGGCTATTTCCTTCCAAATGATGACATTATAGTGGTACAATCTTCAGAAAATTAAACTCACATTAGTCATGGAAACATTTTTTTTCCAAATATTGATCAATAATCAGTGATGATAAACTTTGATGAAACCTTTTGTCTCGCTGCCACAAGCACTCCTCGCCCATGTAGTCATTCACTGTATTTTAATATTTTTAAGTCTGTGCCTAAAACTGGTATCTTAAATAAAACCAACATATTCAGAAAACAATATAAAGTAATATGTATCAAGTTTAAATAGTTCTCAAAGTCAGAACCATAAAGCTTAAAGAAGTTTAACTATTTAAGCTTGGAGAAGCTGATGAATGTGACTATGTTTCCCATGTAATTATTACACCAGCAGGAGAGAACGGGAATAGTGTAAAACCAAATTACCATGGCTGCCCCGCCTCAGGGGAGTGTACAATCCTGCTTGTGGCTGCCACAGATACCTTGTCTCGAGAAGAGTACTTTCTGAGTAAGTTGTTCCTGGAGCATGCTCAAAATTGCTCACATTCAATCAGCCTCCAGGGTTCCAATGTTCTATGTCCGCACACAAAACTTCACTCATTCATCCCTGCCATTATTTAACAAGCGTCTTGGTTTCCTATCTTATTTAAGGTACTGTGCGAAGTAAGGAGTCCCTTGTTGGTAGAAACGATTAACACGCTTGGCTGAAAACTGAAAGGAAGGATGATGGAGTCTCCCCACGGGGTGCCTCCAGAGAAAGTCTTGGTGGTCTCCTGAAGAATCAGCGACTGAAATCCAGATAAAGAACAGCTCTACTGTGACACACATGTGCTCATCCTGGGTTAGAATTGACTGAAAATAAAGTAGTTTCCCCTGGTTCTAAGTAAAGGTCAAGGAGACTTGAAAATGTTATGGATGGAGATTAAGGACCACAGCCTTCAGTATGGGTTAAATCTCAGGATACTCAATTTAAAGAAAATGAAAATCCTCACAACTGGACCAATAAGCAACAATATTATAAAGGAAGAAAAGCGTAGATGTGTCAGGGATTTCATTTTACTTTATCTACAGTCAACACCCATGGAATCAGTGCTTAAGAAACCTAACAACATACTGCATTGGGCAAATCTGTTGCAAAAGTTCACTTTAAAGGATTAAAAAAAATAGAAAAGCTGACACCTTGAAGTCTAAGCCATGCATATGGACATGAAAACTGGTTGAAGAATTTATGCCTTTGGAAATAGAGAAAAGAACTAGGAGGAAAAGGACATTTATAGAGATTGAAATATAGACATGTACATATGTAAATATATGCATATCTAAGGATAAGGCAAATGATCTATGTACATATATTTATATATTAAGTATTAGGATACCAGACAGACATTGGGCCTCTACTCAAGTACTCCCTCCCTGCAAGAACACTTTGTTCTAATAACCTGGAATTCCATAATGCTCACCTTCCTGACACAATCACTGCAGACAAAATGTGTACATAAGCAAAGGTGGTGAAGAAAGCTGATGGTGCTCAGCTATCAAAAGATACAGCATGTGAGGTTTTAACAAGCAGCCATCTAGCTGAGAAACAACAAAGTCCACATGGAAGAAGCACACCAGACTCTGTGATCATGAGTGGTTGATGGGATCAGGTACCAGGCATCAAAGACCCAGAACCAACAAAAAAACATATCAGTGTGAATGAGGGTGAGTACAGAGTGGATATCAAAAGCCCATATTTAGACAATGGACCCCTTACAGAAGGTTCACAAGGAAGAGATGGACCAGTGTAGTACCAATGAAACATACAACATTCCTCTAGTTATTTGATGCTTCCTCTCCCTCCCCCCCACCCCCCCCCCCAACACCACTGCACTATCAGGACGCCAATTCTACCTTACAAATCTGACTAGACCAGAGCATGTACAAGCATACAGATAAGAGCTGGAAACACAGGGAATCCAAGACAGATAAACAACCCCTTAGGACTAATAATGAGATTAGAGATGCTAAGAGGTGAAGGGGAAGGTGTGAGGGAGAAAAGGGGAGCTGATCACAACAATCTACATACAACCACCTCCCAGGGGGATGTACAGCAGAAAAGTGGTTGAAGGCAGACATCAGTTGGTGTAAGACAGGAAAATAATAATAATTTCTAAATTATGAAGGTTTCATGAGAGAGGGAGGGTGTGTAAGGGAGGAAAATAATGAGGAATTGATACCAAGGGCTCCAGTAGAAAGAAAATGTTTTGAAAATGATGATGACAACATATATGTATAAGTGTGCTTGACATCTGGATGGATGGATGGATTATGAAATGAGCTGTATGAGCCCCCAATAATTTTTAAAATGTAGAAGAGAAATCTATGCCTTTGAACTATGATACTGGAGAAGAATGTACTACACTGCAGACTGCCAAAGGGTGAACCAATTGGTCTTGAAGGAAGTTCAACCAGAATGTTCACTAGAAGTGTGAAGGACAATACTTACCTGGCAGGGGAGATACCACGATCACAGAGGTGGTTTTCCCAGGGTGACGCTCACCCATTGCACTCCGGATGTGCTGACCCCTGCGATCTCCCCAATCGCGGGAAACTCAACTGCATAATTTGTGGTAGTGGGGGGCTGCGTTCGCACTCTCCCCTAAAAATAAAAATAATTAAAAAGAAGTGTGAAGGGCCTCATGCTCAGCAATGTAAAGGGTTAACAAAAAGGGAGGCATCCTAGTGAGGATGGGCACAGCGACTGGAGTCCTGGGTTCAGTCACAGCAAAGACTGAGGATGGTACCGGTCCAGGCAGCCTTGAGTTCTGGTGTGCATATGGTCACTGTGAGTGGGAAGCAGATTGGTGGCACCTGGCAACCACAAAGTCATAAGTACGCAAAGCTTTGGAAAACTGGAAGTATTTATCCCACCAGTCTAGCACTATTAAGAAGCTACAAGGGAATCCAGAATATCCTCTTGTTCCTGAATCCTGCATTTTCCAGTTTACTTTCCTACTTTCCAAAGGACTCTGGCTCTTTCAGTTTCCCCGCGTGCTAACTCCAGACTCAGATCATAAACAATCGGTGCGTTTGAACATTCTTTTAAAAAGCAAGTTCTTTTGAAAAGCATATATATTGTGTGTGTGTGTGTGTGTGTGTGTGTCTTGAGCTTGTTTTGGAGAAGGCACTGCAATTCATTTGAGCTTAGTTTATGTCTCACAGAGACATCATCTCAAACACCATGGGCTCCTTTCTCCCAGGCAGGTATTGGCTTGCCATTGAACAAGGATGATTTGTCTTTAAAGTGTTTTCTTTTGTACTCAGATGTTGATCTCAAACTTCACAGACGCAGCATATCTGGGCATGGCTTTGATGTGTTTTCGTTATTCCTCAGAACAGAGCTCTAAATTGTATCTGTATATCTCAGCAGAAAAAAATTAATATTCAGTTCAATTCTGTCCCATTTTGGAAGGAGCGACCACAATAGTGGTCACAAGAGTCAGACGACTCTGAAAACCCGGGCAATCCAACTGTCCAGGAATCTTTGGTTCAAAGGTCACAATGCCTAATTCCTCTTTCCCTGGACACAGAGAGGGGTGCATTGGAGGATTCTTCTAGCAGCCATGGACCTACATGCAGATTTTCTATTCTCTTGTTGTTAACCAGGAAGCAGCTATCCCCAGACCTTTCTGAGATGTGGGCACATTAGAATCCAGGAAACACTGGTTTTACCACTACCATGTTGTTGACATCGTAAGACTACATAACCCGAGTGGGGAGAGCCATATTTTATAAACACCCTAATGTATGGCACATGACGAAGTGATAAATCTTGACACGTTTACCAAACAAAAGGAAAGCCTTCATTTGTCTCAGGGAAAGAGAAGTGGTCCGTGTGTTTGGACATCTGCACAGACACCATGTGGCAATGATTGTGCAGGGAAACTGGGATCGCTCTCCCTGCTGGAGCAAACTACTATGGCTTCAGTGATTAGTCTCTTTCCCACGCTCACACTCTCCGCCTCATCACTGAGATATACAAGCCCAAGGCCCTGGAAGAGAGAGATTTTCCTCAATCCGTTTCTGAATAGATTTCCTCCCAGCAGGCTCTCCTACACCATTACACAGTCTGTGCTTTTTGTTTAAGGATTTCTTGAGTATTTCTCACACACTGTTAGTGCATATTTACTTAGGCACTAAAATTAAACACACATAATGGAGCCATCTGCAGGAAACAGAATTAATACGTGGAATACCCTATTGCTGTGAAGATACAGAGTCAGCAATCCACGCTGTTCTTTGTGGAAGTTGGAATATTTCAGGTTTTGCTGAGCATATGTGAATAAGTACCAAGTTATTTCGGTATCTGGGGATCACATACTAATGATGCAAACCTGAACTAGTAATCCATCCTATAACATGTCTGTTCCTTGCAGAAGACTGACTGTCTATCAGAACACTGCAAGGTGATATAGGAGGATAAAAAAAAGCAATTGCTATTGGGTTGCAGTTCATGCATGCATGAGTGGATTCCAAATAAAGCATGTTTAAACATGCCTGTGCAATCAGTAGACAGCTGCAGACAAGTTCTTTCAGTAATACACTTGTCTTCATCTTGTTAGGGTGCCTGGAATAAAGTTCACTCAAAAGAATGGCTTCTGAGAGGATCTGCTGGGCCAGGTAAATTCAAGGAAGGCTATAGGGCTGGTGTTCTGTTTGGGTGGAAGTCCAAAGGGATAACCTTTATAGATATTTCTCAAAAGGTGCAAGAAAATCACAGGGACTTATTCTGAAGGAAAATTTAGACACGAGAAAATGGCACTGAAAAAAAAAAAAAAAGGCCAGGAAAAAGAAAGAAAGAAAAAGAAAGGCCAGGAAGGTTGATCTGAACAATGGTGGTTGTTTTCATCATGACCATGCAGAATGAAATGCATAATTCATTCTTTGAAGGTACTTAGGGCTGTCCTTTAGAAAGAAACCAAGGACTCAGGTAGAAAGCAGATTTTTTGAGCATGATGATGGCAACAAATGTACCGATGTGCTTGACACAATGGATGGGCAGATGGATTGTGATAAGAGTTGTATGCGCCCCCAATAAAATGGTTGGGAAAAAATAAAGCTCATGACACAGGAGGGGATTCAGGTCAGATAAACCCCTCAGGAGCAGAACTGGAAGTAGCTCTATTAGGAGGGTAGGGAGAAGGTGGCGGAAGAGGGCAGGAAGGGGAAACCGATTTCAATGATGGATGCATAATCCCCCCACCCCCAGGGGGAAGAACAACAGAAACCATGGGGAAAGGTGACAGTGGTTGATGTAAGATATGAAAACAATAATAAATTATAACTTATCAAGGGGTCATGAAGTTGGAGGAGGGAGGGAGGGAAAATAGAGAAGCTGATACCAAGGGAGCTCAAACAGTAACTAAATGTCTAGAAAATGATGATAGCAACATATGTACAAATATGCTTGATTCAATTGATGTAAGGATTGTAATAAGAGCTGTAAGAGCCCGAATAAAATGATGTACTTTAAAAAATAAAAGAGAGAAAAGAAAGTTTGTTGGGAAACTTTATCACATCCACCCTACAGCCCTGCTCTGGCTCCTTCAGACTCCTAAAGAATACCACAACTGTTGTTGTGACATTATGTCAATCAAAGAGAGCAGTGTTCTTCAGGAAAGGGTTAAAGAGAGGGAAAAACCACCTTCAGAACCGTATGGCATACATAGTGGAAGCCAACATAGATGACTTGGACCTATTAGAAACAAAACACTTAAACACATCAGAAGACTTCATCAAAAAAGTAAAAGCCCACAGATTGGGGAAAACAACCTTCAGCACTGACACAACAGATAAAGCACTCATCACAAAAATATCTAAATCCCTGCACTCTCTCAATAAGAATAAAAGAAATAATCCAATTAATGATGGGCAAAGGGCATGAACAGAAAGCTCACCAGAGAAGACACTTGAAAGGCTAACAAACACAGGAGGAAATGCTCAAGATCACCAGCCGTCTAGGTGATGCAAATCAAAACAATGATGAGATATCACCATACACTCAAAATGATAACCCAATTATAAAAAAGCAAAACAACTTTCATACACTGCTGATGGAATTTTGGAAATCGATATGGCACTTCCTGAAACAACTGGGTGTGGAAGTACCATACAACCCAATCATAACTTTGCTGGGCATATACCCCCAAAGAATAAGAGACAAAACAAGAACAAACACATGCTCTCCCATGATCATTGCAGCACAGTACACAATAGCAACAAGCTGGAAACACCGCAAATGCCCATCCGTTGAAGAATGGAGGAAGAAACTGTGGTGCATACACATAATACCAGTGAGGAAACCATGAAGCACGGCATGACATGGACAGATCTAGAAACCATTTATGCTGACTGCAATTAGTCAATCACAAAAGGACAGATATGGTACAAACCCACCTCTGTAAAGAGTAAAGCCAAGATTTTGATTGTCTGCAGTTCTCAAGCCATACAATCTTCCAACGTGCCCCCCTCAGGTGTAGAGGAAGTATACTGACCTAAATATCACAAACCATACATTATTCCCTCAATAGAGCATCTAAAAACGACCTCCAAAGAGATGGTTTCGTCTCAGTTGGGATCAGCTTTCCATGTGATGGGAAGAGGAAAAAGATCAATTAATCTTGGCCAAATAATAGTGTTCTGTGGTCATGCCAAATTAATAGGCAGCCCTAAAAACCTTTATATAAAACCCTCTCTTATACATGAGTTTCTGCGGATTTGTTTCTCGATTGTACCCAGACTAACACAACTGATGACCTGAGAATAGCATATAGTTGCTATTTTTAAGCTCTCTGTGCCTTTTTATGACATGCATTAGTCTATCAAGTATGACTCTGCCTTCGTGAATGGTTGTAACTTAAAGTATTGCCACATCTCCGACCCTCATGGCTTGTGTAAGTTAGTGTCCTATCACTCGTTATGAAGATGTACAACTTAACAATTCATGTATTAGAGACTGATAAAATGTCCTACACCAGTATAACATCCTCTGCCCAATACTGTGCTACCATTGACTATCATAATATTATCATCAACAGAATTACCTTAGGCCACATGGGAATGATCTATGATGCACTACAGCAAAACCACAGTCTCCAAAATGAACTGGGGACCTATGGAAACCATACTTCTATGAATGGATTTTGAGCTCTTATTTCATCACGTCCCTTGTATAATAAGATCAGTTGGTTCTTGTGGCATGACCCTACCTGCTACGAACATTCATGAAATCACTGAAAATATAGATGCCACAGCAAAGTATGGTGAAAAAAATCAGATGGTGCCTGGCTATCAGGAAAAATAGCATCTTGGGTCTTAAGGGTTTGTCTCAAAAGAAGCAGCCATCTAATTGAGAAGTCAGCTAAGTCCACACAAAAGAAACATACCAGCATCTGAAAATTTTAAGCAATAAGATCCAAACCTGGAGGAGAGAATGGTCCCACTACCTAAATTCTCCACACCCAGTTTGCAGGCTGTGGATGAAGGTGGAAGCCCAAAGTCTGTTTGCAAGGTCCCTACATGGGTTGAGTACTGAATAGCCATAATATCTGAATAACTGAATAACCGTATTATCAGGCAAAGAGCATTGTAAAGAAGCGCTTAGAAAAGGCACTTAGATAGGAATGTGACTCATTGCCATTCATTTTCCTTTGGACCCATTTGCAATTTGCTCTAAAATTTTAATGTGGCATGCCATTCTTTAGACTGATAATCTTCCACTGTTTCATATAATCATTGCTGTGGGGTCCTTCTCCCCCCCCCCTTTACCTCATTCGTGTTTGCTATATTTTTCTGTATAGGGAAGCCAGGACTTACGAAGGCAGTAACTGAAATAATAATTACCTAAGGGTTTAAAAGAAGAGGGTTGGAAAATGAGAAGTCAACAAAAATTGGGAACAAGAGGGAAGAAAATGCTCCCACGTTGATGGCGGTGATGTTTGCAAACCCTTCCTGCTATTGTTGAGCTACTGAGTTGTATGTGCTAATTACAATGCAATAAAACTAATTAAACAAGAAAGAAGTCATGCATAGCGATTGCAATGCCACCTTCAGACGTCTACAGACCTAGATGTAGGACATGCTGAGAAACAACAGCCTCTCAAATGGAGAGTTTTTGTTTTTAAATAGAAGTTTCTCTGATTTTTCTCAGTCCCTTTGCCTTTAGCCTCAAGTGTATGCTACGCAGTTTGTTGTCAATCAATTAATTTGATGATTTAAAATGTCAGTAGTTACCTATGATGAAGACGGTTTCATCCTAGATATTCATTATATCTTTCTTCCAAATAAACCAGGGTTGATTATTTATATATGTATATACATATGTATATACACACACACATACATGCATATATATATTAAATAGTCCCAGATGATGTCAAACTTCCCCACTACATCCATCAGAATTTCTTGAAAAAGCAAAGAGATAAAGTATGAAGCAATCACCCCCAAGCTGCACCTGGCTTCTATATAAACATATGGAAGATTGATTATTTATGCCATTTCTGTCAAGCTCATGTCTGTCTTTGTTTTCACAAGCAAATTTCATATTATGTTGAAGCGGCTACAGCACCCAGCTAAGGTAAGGAAATCAAGTTAGCCTTTGAACCATCAACAAGGATGAGTTAAACCCAAGTTCAGATTCATTTCCTTACATTGCCCTTGGATAAAAGAGGGCAGAGACTGAGGTGTGTTCAGTGGTGCTTCTAGTCTCAGAAAATGAAGCTGGCTCTGCTGAGAGGGGATGCCCTCTATGGATTGGTTCTGGATAAAAAAGCTCAAACTTACTCAAAGCTCACTTGTCCTTGCTTATACTGTTTAGGACTAGCAAGGTAGCTCAATTGAAGCAAGTGATTGAGGCCTAATTGGACATTATTGATTATGTGTGTGCCAATGTCATTGACAGGCCATTGCTGGATTAGCATAAAAATGAATTTTGCCAAAAAGAAGAAAGAAATGAATTTTGTAAACAGCACATGCACACTAAGGGTGCACACCAATGTAGACAGAACATGGCTCACCAATTTTAAAAAAAAAGTAAGCCTTTTAAGGATTGGGCTTGGGTCTCCACATTCTCTTGGGATATAGTTTCAGGTTAAATTTTCCAAATCCACCCTCCTGAAACATCTGTATAAAAATCCAATTCACCTGCTCCTTTGATTTCTACCCAGAAGAATTCCCATGGACACAACCAATTGCATCTACTGAAAGATGAGCCTGCTTTGGAGGTTGTGTTTAACCTGCCCCCATCTCCTCCCACTTGGAATTCCTGCCCAGCTGGGATGGTTGATAATAAAATTTCACAGTTGCTGGTTATCAATGTATGTCTCCCTCTAGGAAGCATTGAAAAACATTCCCCACCCCTCCCTCTGGAGATATTGATCCATGTGAAGAATTTAAGGCCTTTATCTTATTACCTATTATGAAAGGATGGAACGCAGGCTCAGACACTTGTTGGGCACTCACCTGTGCTGTGCTTAGCTGTGTCCGTACACAGATGTTCTCCTTGGATCCCTCGGTGCCCTGTCGGGAGAACACTACTTTTTGCAGATGAGGGAACCACTTGGATATTCTGAACGTAAATCTTACGTGGACACAAATCCAAAACACTCTTGGTAGCTTAGATTGCTTCTTATTGGTTTAGTGATTGTTTTTTAAACAGGTTTACCTATTGCTTCAGCAGCAGATAATTTTACCAGCACCGTTGAAGCTTAATTATGTGAAAACTCTTCTGTGACGTGACACGATGCCCCACTACCACGAGAGGTGCTGGTAGCCAGAAGGCCGGTACAAGAACACAGCAGCCGACCAAGAGGCATATCAACCGCTGCATAATCATGCCTCCCTTTGGCTTGCCTCTTCTTGTATGGCTGAAATGTTCTCAGTGCTTGGCACCCAGAACACAGCTACTTCCAGGTAGTTAGGTACAAGATGTAGTAAAAATAAATCAATAAAAACAAGGATACCCAGTTATATTTGAGTTTCTGATAAACCGTGAATACTTCGTTTACCATAAGTTAGTCCCATATGGAAATTGAGGCGTGCTTTGTTTGTTTTTCCAGCTGACATGGAGACCTTAGTTGACGGCTTGCATCTTCTGGCAATCATAGCTATTTGTCTGTGATGAAATGAGTCTCACCTCTCTTAGGCACACCATAACAATCAATCTCTCTGTGGGGAAAGACGGCTTACCTAGAGTGAGAGGTATCATGGTACCTACTTCCTTGAGGGCCAGAAGCCTAAAAGCAATTGCATATGTAAAGCAGTAATAGATGGTACAAAATGTATGCCAGAGTGTCCAACTGTGCTTCACTGGATTTTTAATGGCTGTTTCGTTTTTTGTTTTTAATTAGACCATAAGACCTTTCTTCTGAGGCACTTCCGCATGGAATCAAACTGGCAACCTTCTGGTTAGCATGTTAACAGGGCCATCATGAAACTCCAGTACAAGGTAAATCAAAACCAAATCTATTTCCGGTGAGTCGAATCTGGCTTAGAGAGAGTCCATATGGATTTTTCAAGATAGTAAGTCTCTATGGTAGTGGTAGCTACCCTCTATGGTAGCTTCCCTCAAGGAAGCTGGTGGGTTTAAACTATTGATTTCACAGTTAGCAGTCTAGCTGCTAATCCACAGCCGCAGGGCAAGTATATGGTCAGATCTCAGTAATTATGTTTCTTTATCCAATCTCTACCAATGCATTTGCTTAACAGGAAGCTAACCTGCTTCTTTCCCCTTGGTTGAATAAATTTACTATTGTGTAGTCCTCTAAAATCATACTTGATTGGAGATCTAGCACAGAGCTGGCACCATGGAGAGTCATTTCTGGTATACTCTGTAAATTCTTTGCAGAACATTAAGACCACAGCTTTTTTTTGTTTGTTTCTTGTTTTTTAAATAATTTTATTGGGTGCTCTTATCGCTTTTATAACATTCCATACATCAATCGTATCAAGCATATTTGTACATATGTTGCCATCATTTTCTAAACATTTAGTTTCTCTTCACCCCCCATGACCCCTTGAAAAATGATAAATTATTATTGTTTTCATATCTTACACTGACTGCTATCTCCCTTCATACACGTTTCTGTTGTTCATCCCCCTGAGGGGCGAGGTGGGGTGTGATTACGTGTCAATCATTGCTATTGGTTCCCCCTTCATCATCACACCCTATCCTCTTCCCCTTCCCCTCCTGGTATGGCTACTCCCATTTCTGTTGCTGAGCGGTTTATCTGAGCTGGATTCCGCGTGTCATGAGCTATTCTCTGTAGCAGGAAGACCACAGCTTTGAATAATAAAACCAATTTAACTCTCAATCGGGTACAGTTACACAAATAAAAATAAAAAGGGTTTCAAAGCATTTTTCGAAAATTGGAATTTAAAATAGTAGAATAATTTCACAACCTTTTGTATATCCCTCATAGATCAACTCATGTAATTCTTTTTGCACCCCAATAAAGCCACTATTCTTTGTGTTGCAAATGAGGTAACTGGGACACCACGTGGTAGCATCACAGACTCGGGGACTTGCCTGCTATACAGACCCGCAGCTGTGCTTGCCTGCTGTACAAACGCCCAGCCACCAGGCTGCGCAGCACAAGTTCTTCCCCCAGCCCAGTCACAGGACACCAACTCAGGTGTGGCTGCAGGACGTTCTATGGTGACCTGGCCTTTGCAACTTCCCACTTCACAGGAAGACAAGGTAGAGATTCGGAGCTGACCAGGGATCACAAATAACACGTGGCCTTTGAAAGGGTTGATTGGTTCTATTTGCTGTTGTGGAAGTAAACGTTGGCTGGCAGCCTGGCAGCGCTGTCCTTGGATACTCAGGAGGGGTGACATTGTAGGGCTTCGGCCCCTGCCAGTGCTCTTCAGTGCTTTCCATAGAAGCATCTCTGTTCAGGGTGTGTCTTCCTGTTGAATAGATCGCCCTGACACAGGGCAGATGAGAGCCTTACCAGGTGGCCATTGCCCGCATGGACCAGGACCTCTCCAGGAGCTACACAGTGAAGAAGCCATCTCATTACATTGTTCAGTCAATGATCATCTGCTGATTAGCAGAGCTAAGAGGTTGGAAGGACCTCCGTGAACCCGAGTGGATTTCAATTAGGTCTCTTCTTTAATACTTTTAGAAAACAATGCTTGTATTAAAACACTATTAAACTACAACACATTAAAAATGTCAAATCAATTCTTAAAATGCCCACAGCGGGCAGGAAATGGTTTGTGGAGTTCTGAGGCACTGCGCAATTATCCCGTAGTTTGTACTCATTTCCCAAGCAAGCCTCCAGTTATGCTTCAGGGTAGGAGAGTGACCCTTAGTGCTTTAGTTATTGTAAAGCGTAATAAGAAGAAATGGGAAGAAACAGACTTTATCATGATCCGTCAATATATTTTACCTTTCCTGTGGGAAAAATGCCAAGACCTTTGGTTGGAAAACCGGAATTCAAGAAATAAAGGATCCCTTGAGCTCATTGCCACTAAGACTTTAACCAAAAGTCATGGTGGAAATGACTTACAAATAGCTTGCAAAATACATAGTTAATCCAAGTCTCTCAACTTTCTGAAGTGTATCTATCCCTAGGTCAAGCCAAACACAAGAGAGATGTAACCAAATTAAACCATGTGATCTGTCTTCCTGAAGAGAACATCTATCAGCTATTGGCACTTGTCAGAAATCTTGGAGGAAATAACCTGATACATCACTTGCCCCGCCTCTCAGGGAGTTTTCTGGGATAGTGTCCTTCCCTGAAAGCAACGCGCTTCTTTATATTTGTGCCAGGAAGGAAAAAGTGTGTGAGCATGTGTCGTCGTTTCTTAAAGCCTTTGTAAGAAATCCGACAAAATGGGTAGAGGTCTTTAAAAATGAGAAATCAATGTTTCACAGTTCTGAGGACTAGAAGTGTGCATTCAGGGTTTGGCAAATTTTTCTGTTCATTCCTTTGTCTCTTTTAGCTTCCAGTGCCCTGGACATTTCTTGATTTCCTTTGGCTTGAAGAGGCATCTTCATAAGAGCACCCTTGTTTTGTTTCTCTCAGTGTCTCTTCTCCTCTTTCGTAAGTAAACTACTCAGACAAATTAGAACTCTGTTTTGTATCGAACCACATGTTAACTTGTAGCACCTTCAAAAATACTATCTTCACATAAGATTATTCATGGGAATATGGGATAGGACTTCACGTCTTTTTGGAAGTAAGAATCCAATAGATAGCAACATATGAACATAGGTACACGACTACCAGTAGTAGTCATCTTGCTGGAAGTCATTGTGAAGAAGTAATTAAAGCAATTGGTTATTAACCAAAAATTGATGGTTCAAACCCAGGAGAAAGATAGAGCATTCTGCTTCTGTAAATATTCACAGTCTTGGAGAATATGATTCCGTTCTACTCCATCCCATGGGGTAACTATGAGTCAGAATTGAGTCTCAATCTTAGTATTACTTTCTCGAAGAATCTACAACCAATATTAGTATTGCACTGGTGTTTTCAAAGTGATGAATTATAGGGGGGAAGGAAAATCAGAGTTATCAACTCAAATGAGGTGCTAAGTGCTGTAGGCAGGGGATTGCACCAAGTCCTCAGTAAAAGCAGATATTAATATGTTCACTTTCTAGCTTAGGAAGTTGAAGCGCAGAGAGTCACGTGCTCAGATCACACAGCTGTGCTGGGGCCAGTATTGCCATCCAGGTCTACTCGATGGCCACACCTTGTCCTTTCCAGGACCCTACACACAAAGGCAATGATCTAGCTTTGTTTTTGTTTTTTTGTTTTGTTTTTGTTTGGTTTTCTTGCGTTCTTGATTCTCTCAACAAAGATTAAAGACAACAGCACTTACGGCATATTTCACACTCAAATCTCTGGATAAAATTTCATTCAAGAGTTTTCTGATGCATCCCTGCCTCTTCCGCACACATACCCAGGATTCAGCTTCTGTAATGTTCTTCTCAACATTCTCCAAATAGCACTTGCCATTCTCCCATGCAGATTCAACTAATTCCAAATGAGTTTAGTTGTCTCTACGCTTAATCTACTCTTATATCTGTAAGTGCATAGGCTTAAGACACACCTTCCATTAATATGGCTCATTAACCAAGCAAAGTAAAACAAAACCAGTGTCCAAATGAGATTGCATCAGTAGTCAAGGAGTTGGACTCCCAATACTATTTGGCAAGTATGCAGTTCGATTCATAAGAGTGTTTTTCATTTTCCTGCAGCTGAGACCCAGGAACACATCTGCTCCAGAAGTCATATGCCTTGCATGTGATTTCATGATATTCTCTCAGTTGAGCATTCTTTGGGGCCACTTTTCTTTGGAATAAGGTACATATATGCGATAAGCCACTAAAATGAGAAGCTTAATATCACTTGTGCGTCGACAAATACAAGAAGTGCACCAGAAATGACAATTTATCACATTCCAAACTAAGGATATGTGGTTTAGCAGTGAGACCAAGGAGTTGAGGGCACTCAGATCGTGTGTTGGAAGTAAGAGGATGCGCCTCTTACAAAGTAAAATACACGGGGAAGCTATCACTCACATGTTTTCGTCTCTTAGTTGGTGTACCAGACATACCACAAGCGAATAATTTTAATAGACAAAATTAAGTTCTCCCAGTTTTGAAGGCTAGATGTACAAATTCAGTGAGCTAGTTTTAGAGGAAGACGATCGTTGTCTTCTCTGCATGGGGATCCTGATTTTTGCTCAGTTTCTACTCTTCTCTTTCTTAGTGCTCTCCGTGTGGCCCGCATGTTTTCCTCCATTATCCCTTCTTCCTCTGTGCCTAGGATGATAATATCTCATTAACATAACAATGAAATCTCTGCTCCCATGTGATAATCCATCCACAGGTATACAAAAATGCACAGCCATGGAGTCACCTTGGACCCTTAGGGACCCTACAGGACATATGGAATTGACCCTGTGGGTTTCCAGGGACATAAATCTTATGTAAAGCAGAAAGCCTTATCTTTCTGAAATGAAGCACTGCTGGTTTCAAACTGTTGACCTGGTGATTAGTAGCCCAATTCTTATCCTCCTATGACATGAGGGCTCCTTATTCACACGTGTTAAACACTACAAAACAAACTTGCTCCCATTAAGCCAATTCTGATGGAAAGTTATCTCACAGGAAAGAGTAGAACTGTCTCTATGGGTTTTCAAGGCTGTAAGAATAGAAACCTCAGCTTTGTCTAGAGGAGCATCTGGTAGTTTTGAAACGCTGGTCTTGTAGTTAGTAGTCTAACTCATAACCCACTATTCCATCAGGGTCCTGTCCACATGTATAGGAGTTATATTTGTGGGGAGGGCAATTTAATCTATAGCATTTGTATTTTGGAATCGAGATTGCCAGTTGAACTTCTAGCTCTAAGATAAGTTGAAAAATGGAATGCAAATTACAATTAACTTAGAAAGGTATTATACAATTGAGATGAGCTCAAGCAAGAATGTGCCAGGTTGCAGGTAGCAAGGCAAAGGAACAGAATGAGTTCAAATTGTTCACTGCTTGAAAATATGGAGGATTTTAGAAACAAGGTTAATAAAGTGTGCGTGAAACAAACCTCATATGGGCCTGTCACTTGATTAGACTGCCAGGGCATAGATTAAATAAAGGATACGGAACCCCATAAAATTCCCAATTAATTAAAGTGCTTCATCTTGCCAATCACTTTATAGGTGTGGCAAGTCCTATTACATTCAAACACCCGAAAGTAGCGCCATTGAGGTGAAAGAGGATTTAGAGGAGAGTCAAATAACAAGGAAATAAATAAAGACCTGATTACATGTTGGAAAAAAATGAACACGCACACACACCTCACTCACCACAGCTTTAGGTGTGCTTGAGAACATATACGTGGCAAAGCAGTGCTCCTGGTGGATTTGAACTGCTGACCTTGTGACTAGCAGCCAGACTTAACCCACTATACCAGCAGTGCTCCTTAGAGTAGAAACAAGAGGTATAGATAGATAGTCCCTGTGTTAGTCTAGGTACTTTAGAGAAACAAATCCACAGAAACTCATGTATAAGAGAGAGTTTATAAAGAATAAGTGCACATCAAGAAAACATCCTAACACAGTGCTGCCCAAGCCCACCAATCCAACATTAATCCATATGTCTGATGCCAATTCACAAAGTCCTCCTCCATCTCACAAAACACACGCAATAATGCTGACTGCAGGAGATAGCTGAATCAGCGAATGTGTAAACATCTCAGCGCTGGCAGGGGTCTCCACTTGGCTGCTCCAGCATCCAGGGCTGCATCAGGGTAGGTCCATGTGGCTTCTCATTGGGGGTGTCTTGCAGGAAGTGAGACCTGCCAGGTGAAGTAGGAAACTGGCCAAGGCAACTGCACCCTGGCCTGACCATTCGAAAGCAAGAGGCTGGAGAACCAGAAAGGCAAGGCGCACCGAGCCATTTATCTCTCCGCCTTCAATTAAACCCATATGTGTTTATCAGCTAGGTTGGCACAATAAGCTAACCTACTTAAAGGAAGATTCTATTCATACAATTTCATTGGTTCTGATGTAAATAAAACTCATTTTTGATTTTAATTTTCATTGTGATTGCTGTTTCTTGTCAGTCTCTTGGAACTTCCAATTTTATTTGTCTTTGGAGGTTGGAACCATCCCTATAAATGTTGACTAGCCTAAATTTGAGAATGACAACATCAGCAAATTATGTAATGCAACATTGTATGAGAAGTCAAAATGCATTACTGAAAATCCTAGAAAGCTTTAGCAAACAATATTAAAATTTAAAAGCACTGTTTAATGCTATATCCTCCATCTATGCACTTCAGAAGTTAATATTACCATTTCTCTCACCTTCCTACAAAGAATTCTCTGCTCTTCATTTTGTTGCAACTCATCTAAAAGGCAGTTTGGGCATTCTGGAGAGAGCCAAATGATTCTCCTTCTCTATGTTCTTTGAGTTTGGAGATGAAAAAGAACTAGGAAGGGGCAAACTCAGGGTTCAGAATAGATTGCACAGGTTTCCCAACACATGTACATGGATAGTTTTTGTTAAATGAAACACACACACACACACACACACACAAACAAACCTGCTATGAAATTTCCTGAACCTTTCCTCACTAATGAAGTCAACAAATGTTTAAAATTTTCCTCCTCATAAGCCCCTTGATGGTTGTTCTAAATCCTTCCAGAAGAGTTATGAAGATTGCCCCTTGTTATTATTGCTTGGATTTGCTCAGTGGCTTCTGTGCATCAGGAGCGTATGTACCATAGAGTGAAGCTCTGCCAATAGTCTACCATCTTCACAATGCTTGTTTTGTCTGGGCCCATCATTTCAGCTCTCGTGTCAATCCATTTTGTTGAGAATTTTTTCTTTTGTTTTAATGACCATCTACTTTTCCATGCACGGTGTCCTTTTATAGTACTGGTCTCTCCTGATTACATGCCCAAAGTACGTAAGGCAATGTTTTAGCCACCCTCACTTCTAAGCAGCAACCAGGCTGTATGGAATCCAACAGGGATTTGTTGGTTCTTCTGGCAGTCCTTGGTGGTGTCAATATTCTCCGCTAACACCCTACTGCAAAGGCGTCAGTACATCTGTGTATTCCTTACGTATTGTCCAGCTTTCACAGAAAGCGATTGAAAATATCTTGGCTTGAATCAGGCGCACTTTAGCCCTCAAAGTGCCACCTTTACTCTTTAACACATTAAAGAGGGATTCTGAAGCAGATATGCCAAAGGCGATGCATCGCTTGACATCTTGGCTGCTGTTTCGGTGAGCTTGATTTTGGATCCACAGAAATCAAAGTCCTTGACTACTGAAATATTTTCTCTATTTATCATAATGCTGTCCATTCATTTGACAGGATTTCTGTTTTTTTTTTCCATTGAGGAGTTGTATTCCATACGGAAGGCCATTATCATTAATGTTCACCAGCAAGTGCCTCAAATCCTCCTTGCTCCTACAAAAAACTTGTGTCATGTGAATACTGCAGGTTGTTAATAAGCCTTATGCCAACTCTTATGCTGTGCTTTTCTCCACACTGTCCAGATCATTTTCTTAGAATACACGTGGATCATTTTCTCAGAATACACAGGGAATAAGTATGGTGGAAGGAAACAAACCCGATACATACCATATACACTCGTGTATAAGTCGAGTTTGTCAGCATACTTCTTATGCAGTTTTTGTGGCAAAATTAAGTGTCTTGGCTGAAATTCAGGTTGGCTTCTATTCTAGTATATACAGTACTTTTTCTGATTTGAAACCATGCAGTATCCTCTTGTTCTGTTCACACAGGTTTCTGTTAGTGATGTGCATGAGCACACTTCTGGAATTCCCATTCTTTACAAGGACACTCATAGCTTGGTACAAATCCGCCATAAATACACAAATGCCTTTTTTCATGTAGTCAGTAAATCACAGGCAAATGCTGATGTCCTCTGGTTTTAGACAAGATACACCTAATACCAGCAATGATATGTGGCATCCCATGTCCTATTCTGAATCCAGCTTGAAGTTCTGTCTGGCAAATCCCTTTTGATGTACTGCTGTAACCATTTTTAAAGTATATGTAGCAAAATTTTACTTGAATTTGCTATTCGTGATATTTATGATGATATCTCCCTTCTGTTGGACTGCTTTTCCTTAGGATGGTTACAGATGTAGATCTTTGCCAGTGGTTGTACCAGTCAACTGCCTTCCCAATCTCTTGGCAGAAATTAGTGAACATGTCCAGCACTGGATTTATTTGTTAAAACATTAAATTGGTGCTCTTTTAATTACTGTTGGGTGATTTTTTATGAAGAACTTCAGTACACTTAGGACTTCCTTGTTAAAACTATTTTTGGTTTTTGATTTATCATAAACTACCTTTTGAATCAGTTGAATGTCACCTAGTTCTTTTTGGTTCAATAACTATTATTCTACTTTCTTTTTTATTAGTTGGGTTTTAATACATATATCATTTCATATTTCAATCATGTCAAGTAGAATGGACACTTGCTACCACAATCACTTTCCAAACATTCTTTTTCTACATGGACTCCTTTTTACCTTGCCTCCCCCCACCTCCACCCCCCACACAGTACCCCATATGGTGAACCTTGCTGATTCAACAAGTTCATCAATCCTGGGTTTCATATACCAAAAATATAACAAGCATATAATGCAGCTTCGAGAGGGTGACCTCCATTGACATAATACCTCTGTGATAGTCTCTACTATGAACAAACAAAGACTGAAGAAAACAGTACAAAATATAAAACTACAGAGAATTTTGGAAAGCAGATCAGGTCCAGCCTGCATCATAGGGGGGATCTACTGTGAAATGTTCAGCTGTTCAGGTCTGATTTATGCTTTTTGAGCTTTGCTTTTTCCCTCCCAAGAACTTTCCTTCCATTCCTCAATCTCAGATAGGGGGACATATCCAGAGGCTTAATTCCTTGGTTTCCACCAATGACTCTTGTCTCCCACTGTTATACAATGCCTTCGGCACACAAGACTCTCACAGTTTAGGTTTTGATACTGATCCCTCCTTCCACTTTGGATTATAGGAATTCCAGCCCTTCAGTGACTGATGATGGTGTGCTTCTTCCATGTGGACTTGGTTGGCATCTCACTTAGATGGCTGCTTGTTTGGAAATAAGCCCCCAGATCCTACTTTATCTGATAGCCAGGCACCATCTAAGTTCTTCGCCACATTTGGCTATAGCACCCTTATCTTTTGGATTCCCTTCCCAAGGGTGAGTATTGAGCAGGGCCATGATGCAAGAACTAAGTGTTCTTAAGTTGGAGCTAGGATTTAGTGTGAACCCAATCCCCATCCCTAGACCTATGCGTTTTGTTGTTGTTATTGTAACTTGGCAGTTAATACATATATCATATCATTCCTTAGTTCAATCACATCAATAAGAGTTGCACAATTTCTTCCATAATCAGTTTCCAAACATACTTTTCTTTCCTGGACTTCTTGATAACATCTCTTATCTCTCCCACTTCTCCATGCACCATCCCCAAACCCTTATTATATTTGCTTTTCCTGTAGGCTGAATGTCCCTGGGTTTCATTTACTGAAAAACAGAGAAACAAATAACAAAACTCCATGAGGATGACCCCAATGGTGACACACCTCTGAGACGCACACTGATATGAACAAGCCCAAGCAAAATATAACAGCATGGCTGTCACAGGATTTCCGGGACCATACATATCTTATAGCATACAGAGCATCGATGTAGCAAGACCCTGTTTGTCCACCACCCAACAGTACACCACTGATGGTACAGCTGTCTTCTGCTTCCCCAGACATCGTGTGTCTTCTGGCTGAAGCCATCAGGTTGCAACTGTGTGTGAGGTAGTCTAGTTTACCCAGTGGCATTCCCACATGGGGTCTCTCCGATGCAACCACTGGAGCATGCCATGTGCCACGAAGATCCAGGATCCGATGTCCTAGAGCCTCATGGCACATGGCCTGGTCCCCCTGGAAACACCCAGACACCCCAGGTCAATTCTTCCCACCCGTTGCCCACCACTAAAGACTCTCTCCACCTAATGCTCCCAAGAGCATTCTCAGTCTCTCCTCCTCCATCAGGCCTCTGTCCCCTCCCCTCAACAGACAGGCACCTATGTTCCCCAAACTGGACCATTCGCTCTCCCCAATCCTGCACTGCCCCTCCCATCAGTAAGCCTCATCCCTCTGACAGGGCCACTTAGACCACGTGGCTCCCATTCAGCAGACAGCATCCCCACCCCTATCCATTTAATCTCACTTGTTGTAAAGTGCCCTCAATTTTTTATCCACTCTTCTATTGATGTACACAAGTGCTTTATTTTTAATAGGTCCCATTGATCTATTTTATCTTCCATGGAATGTGTTTACTTGGTCATCTCTGATACCTCCTGTATTCCCTGCACTCGGGCTCCTCACTCTGTCCCAATTTCCTCACTGATGATCCTGATAGCTTTGGGTTTTACACTTAGGTCCTTGGTCCACCTTGAGTTGTTTGTGTGCATGGAGTGAGTTATGGGTCTGGTTTCATTCCGCTGTGCGTGAATATGCAGCTTTCTCAACACCATTTACTGAAGAGCAAATCTGCTTCTCATTTAATGTGTGTGTGTGTGTGTATGTGTGGCCTTTACCAAAAATCAATTATCTGTACGCAGTTGTATTTTTGTGTGTTGGGTGGGGGGTTGTGGAGGAAAGGGCCAGCCCCCACAACTAATCGTGGGTTCTATAGGCGCAATTTTACAGTTGAGATACATAAAGAGTAAACAAAATCATAGAGAGCATGAGAGACAGAAGAAAGAGTCAAATGAATAAGTCAGACACATTTTATATTAGCACGCTCACTTCCTGGATGGCCATGATCTTAACGGACCAGTGATGATTTGTTGGAGGCCCTAATTTCCCCGGCAGAGGGCGAAGGTGTTTCTCTTCGGATCCACTGGTCCAAAATTCTATATTACACCAGGTGTTAATACTGTAGGTACTGTTCAATGTGTTGGTTTCTGGGTGACGTTACAGCCTGTGTGGTCTCATGTTTGTGTGCTGTGGTTGTTGGGTTTCTGTCCACCAAGAACTGGAAATATTGTTTTTAATGCTGGGTTTTGTTTTTATGAATTCTCTAAATGTTAAATTATTTCCGAAAACTTTTATTTCTCCTTCAAATTTGATGGAGAGCTTTGCTGGATAAAGAATTCTTGGAACACATTGCTCCAATGGGATGCCCTGGGGAATAGACTGCCTTGGGCCACTTCCCCACAGATGATAAACCACCTAATGGGGGAGGGCAGAGGCCAGGTGTTGTTCCCCCACTGAAAGAAGGAGCCAATTCACAAGTTGGTGCTATGTGAAGGCGGTGCACGCTTGAGGATCTCAGTCTTCTCTCTGGGAAAACTGACAGAAGAGTGCTCAGATCACTGTAACCCGAGAAATAACCCAATTTCATGTCCCAGTCTCCCAAACCGTCATCCTCACTGGTAACTATGGTGACCACATGGGTAGTTCTTCATGTGGGCCATCCTTCACAGGCGCCATCTTCATGAAAGAATGGACTCTATCTTCTATGATGCTTCCTAAAGCATTCAGGAGCTATCTTGTCCAGATAACCTTTCAATATTTCACCGAAGGCTTAACTTTTTCCTTGGGTTCTTTCAACTTCAGATATACTTCTATTCTTCTTTGGTTTTCTAACTTCAAGTCTTTGAGTATTTCATTATAATGATTTACTTTCTCTTTTTGCGCTATCTTTTGACATGGTATAGTTAGATCGTTCCATTAATTACACCGTCCATTTGCTTTAGCAAATTTCATAGTCCCTTCTGACATCCACTGTGATCCTCTGTTTCTCTTTAATGACGCCTTATTCCTTCATACATGATGCTTGTGATGTCATCTGCAGTCATTAGTTATACTTTTGGAGGTTATACTTTTGGCCCTCATAGACTTATTTTAATGTGTTTTTCAGTTTCAACCTGGAGATGAGCACTTGATAGTCTATTCAATGAGGGACCCTAACTTTGGGCTGGTAATTTTGGGCTTCCCCCATTTATTCCCACACAAGTAGCCTATTTGATTCCTGTGTATTCCATCTAGCGAGGGCCATGGGTATACTTGCCATTTATGGTGCTGAAAAAAAGATGCTTGCAGTGTAGAAGTTGTTAAATGTCCTTGCAATATTCTGTCACAAGATTTCCAGCTTTATGTCTGTCACTAAGGATATATTTTCCAACTCCTAATCCTTCCTTCTTGATTCCAACCTTCCCATTCCAATCACCAGTCATAGTCAGTGCATTCGATGGCTTACTGGGTCCATTTCAGAGTAAATACAATGGTGGGAGCCTTCAATTTTTTCATCACGGGCTTCGGTAACCACTGTGTAGTGGTGCATAATAATTTTATTTACTGGTCTTCCTTGTAGATATTATCCTATCAAAGACATAATTGTACTTTAAGATAGATCTTGAATTTTTGTGTGTGACTCTGTATGTCATTACCAGCACTCTAAACCAATTGATTGATTCAAAATGGCCAGTGACAGTCCCTTTCTGCCTAATCTTTGTGAGTTTCATCTTAGTTTATTTTTTACAACTTCTCGTTTTCCTCTACTGACACTTCATGCAGTCTATGTCCCCACGTTTCCAACTGTTCCTTCTCCCTCAGCAAGGGAAGGACCCCGGATTGTGCTGCCTTCATGTCCTCGAGGCCCCCTGCACTCTATGGCAGCAGTTCTCCCCCGTCCTACCTTCTGGCTGAGGGGCTCAGATTCTGGCACCAAAAAATCAGATATTGTTTCACGTTCATGCAAAACTTGTTCAGGAGTTGATTTTTCAGAAGGGAAGCTCCCCTCCTATCATTGTAGTCTGTTTGTTGCCTAGGGCCTCTGCAGAATCCTGTAAACCACAGGTGACCCTGCTAGAATTCATAACTCGTGGCATAGTTTCAAGAATCAGAACAACATGCCAGCCACAAACAAGCCACTAAAATACAACAAACTGATAGATTTGTGGAGTGAAGACCCCCTTGGAATCCACCAAAGCAGTCACCATCGCCTGCTGAGCTGGCCTCTCTGCTTTGTAAGGGACCCAAGCAGAACACTGTCAAAATCACTGTTTTGATTTTATCATTTTTTAAAAAGGAACCCTAACAAGACTAAGGCAAATATATTAATGAGATCATTTGTCTGCAGCCATCCAATGATGACTCAGACATTTTTAAGTATATTTATTTGGGGGAAACCTGTGTATGTACCATCTGGAACTCCAGCACCGATACTTTTTGACTTATCCTTGCATATTACTAATGATGAAATGTACAAAAATGAAAACAAAATAAAAGGACAATTGTAAGTGCAGTTCATCCTAGCTCAAAGAGATCATAAATAAGTTAGGTACGACCTGGAGTGGAAGGCAGTTCAAACCTATTGGCTGCTCTGCAGGAGTAACAATGGCAGTCTGCTTCAGTAAAGAATTTACAGCCTGGGAAACCCTATGGGGTAGCTCTACTCTCTCTATGGGGTCTCTGACTTGGATTCTACTCAACGGCAATGGAGATGGGGAGTGGTAGGCAAAGAGGAAAAACTCAATAAACGTGTGTCTTGCTTTCGTATTACTCTGAAGCAGAGCTCCGTGTTATGATCCATCCAAAGTAAACACCAGTTCTTTACCCTGAAAAGACTCATCTGATCTGTGGACCATGTCTTCAGTATGGTGTCCTCTAAAGTTTATGTCTATTAATTAATTTCATAAACCAATAGTAGGTAGCAAAATTTCGGTTGAACAGAAGTTATGCAGAAACCACATGGATTCTGGGAATTTAGGCGAATGGGCCAGGCAAGATTTTGCTCAGGAGAATTTGAGCACGACTCAAATGACTTGCTCATTCATCCCAAGCATGCTCGTCAGGCTGAAAAGTAATTACAGGCAGTTCCCTGGGTTACAAACATCCAACTTCACGGACAACTCCTACTTGGCCTTTCAGATGATGTAAAATCACCTTCACTTTGAAAGGACTAAGCCATCGTGTACCAACCCTTACTCCCAACAGAGTTCTTCATGACAGTCAACCTTACTTGTTTCACATGCAGCTTTTAAATCATTATAAAGGCCTCACACCTCTTCTTGTACCACACTGAAGTAAGGCTAAATAAAAACTGGATGCACCTGTTCTGGGTTATCTACAAATTCTTAAAGAGACATTCCAAAATAGATCTTCCTCATAACGTGGGACTGCCTGTAGCCATTTAGCCCCATATCTCAGGGCAATCCTTTAAAAGGAGAGCTTGTTTATTATTTGTTCCTTTGTTTCAAATCGAGTGGTTGACTCTAAATCTATTCCCTTGGCCACCCATTAAGCCAGAAAGGAAGCTGAAATCCCCAAATCCATAATCTCCTGATTCTAAACTCCATTCTGAGACCACCAGGCTAGACTGTCTCATCCAAAAAGATCCAATTCAGCCAGGGAGGGGCAAGCCTCAGAAAACTTCTAGTTGTTTTTCATGAAGTTCCCAAAATTGGAGATGCTTATCTGAATGCTCTCTGAACTATTCAGGTCTCAGGGGGCCACATAATTGGACTGGACATTTCCTAAAAACAAACTTTCTTGTACATGTTCCAGGTCTTCATGCTATTCCAAGAGCATGCTAGAAATATCCCTCTAGGGCATTCTGACTCGATTTTTCCACCTCTGCTGCTGCTGACAATTAAAACCGCAGAAATCAGTGCTGGTGGAAAATGACAGGGTAGATTCAAATCCCACATCACACCCCCAAAAGTTGGATGTCCCATTCCACCATAATCTAGATATCTTTTCCCACCATCTGAAAGTTGGGTTCCAGGGCCTCTGGGCACCCCTCCAGGTGGTTTAATTGGTAGTAAATTAAATAAAAGCGTTATCTTACTTTCCCCTATAGAAAATAATGATATTTTAATAATGATCTGCCATTATTTTCTTAGGATAACATCCAGAGAGAAGACAACAAGGGCTCTTCTGGGCTGGAGAATAGCCCAGAAAGTAGCCTCAGATGGCTGGCAACAGAGAACGACAAAGAAGGGAAGGGAAGTGAGAGAAGTACCAGGAACACAGAGAAGTGGGAAAGGAAAAGGTATGTCAATGTGATACTGTCATTATTTTCTTCCTGGTGGAAGCGGAATGAATAATTGGTGTTTGCCTATTACAAACACAAGCCTACGATGAATTCACTTGATGTTTTGTTTTTTTGTTTCTCCTATTTGGATTGAACCACAGAAGAAATAAATGGCTCTTCGGGTAGCCATTCTCTTTCTAAAATGTAGCTGCCAATTTTCCTTTCACATAAGGTGTATTGATCACATTCCAAATAAATATAATTCAGAAAAAATGGAGTCAACCTCACTTTGCTAATCATTAGTATTTTCTTTTAGACTGGGCAGATGGCTGGAGAGTGCATGGAGATATATATGAATCTTCACATTATTGTATTGTGCCTGACTTTAGTGAAGCCTGATGGGATTGTTGGTGATTTGCAACACGTGAAAGAATTCCTTCAGCAGCCTGCGGTAAGTGCAAAGCACTTTATTTAACACTAACTTAGATCATTAATATATTGTCATCATTCGACTTTAAATAAAGGAGCCCTGATGGTACAGTAGCCTCTTTTCTATTAATATATAAGGTTCTCTGAGGTTCCGTGTACTAAAATTTGTGATTGCTCCCATCTCACTCTCCTGCCCTGTGCTGCTTTCATCAGAGTAACAAACTCTTTAAGACACTTATCCGTTGATGCATCTAGTGTAGGTTACTTCTAAAATTGTTTTCCAGTTTATTTTAAGAAGAGCGCACTTAACTCTTATACTCACAGTGGTAAATCGTATTACCTTGTCCGTTGTCAGTTATCATTGGTTGACTTCGTCTCTTGGGGACCCTGGGTGTGCCCGAGTCAAAAGAGGACTCGGATTGGGGTCATACAAAAAGGTCCTGAACAGAATGGGAGGGGAAAAAAAGTAGAAGTAAATTCAGAATCATAAATAAGCTCAGATTTGTTGATCCTATAGAAAACTGGGCTGATCAGAAGTAGGTTGTCAAGCCATTCTTTGAAGGCAGTTCTGGGTAGCCTCAACCTCCAGCCTTTCTGTCAGCTGCCACGTGCTTGTACTATATGCACTCCATCCTATCGATGGGGATTTCTCCTAAAGACGTATCCTGCATCAATTCATTTTTTTTTTCTGTGAACACTTACATCCATGTTTCTTTTTCTCATTTGCCCAATGTATGTGGGGGAGGCTGGACTCCAAAGATGTACCTCCATTAACTGTGCTCCCTAGTCTTTGTGGCCATGGAAGGTCCCTGCCATCAGTGAATCACGGCTAGGCCTATGAGTCTTGTTCACTAACAAAGTGAGGTGCTGGCCTGTGGATGGGTACACACGGCACAAGTCTGGTCAATTCTGATTTTGCTGTTTGAGGACACTTGACCAGCCAGGGAAGAAGAATGGACACTTGCTGCTGATTCAGTGGCAGCTACAATGGATTTGAGGAGAGGAAGGATCATGGTGATGGCAACATTTCCTTCTGCTGTGCATGAAGCTAGGATCCCTGGTGGTGTAGTGGTTATGCATTGTGCTGCCGTCTGCATGATCATCAGTTTGAGCCCACCAGCAGCTCCATTGGAGGAAGACTGGGGTTTCTACTCCCATCAGCACTTACAGTCTCAGAAACCAACCAAAAGGTCACGATGATTCAGTTGTAACTTGACGCAAGTGAGTTTTTGCATTATGCATGAGGTTTCCATGACTCATAGATGATTCCATAAGAGGGAACACATGCACATATCTAAATCCCACGCATAATAATAAAGACAAACTCAAATAAATAATTAATATATAAATGATCTCGGTTAATTTTAGGAAAACATGCCAACCACATAACAACTAAATGTTTGTCTAAAAATACTTTAGCACATGTTGTACATCGTATTGTGGTGAGTATTGGCTAGGGTCTTCAAAACTAGTGAGTGACCATCTAAGATGGACTATAGGCTTCTCCCTGTTCAGGATAAAGAGGAGTGGACAAAATAAAAGATCTGAGAGTAAGTCCAGAGAACAAATGAATCACACAAACCATAGCCTCCGCGAGCCGTCTGATACCAGGAGAACTACCTCTCACCGCCATTATGGAAGATTCAAATCAAGATCACAGTAGAGGGTCCCAAACAGAGAGGGAGAAAGACAAATGTAGTGCAAAATTCAAAACTATATGAAAGTTCAGATTTATTGACAATGGCATAGAACCACACTTCATAGCTATAAGTGAGTCCATTCCTTGGGATTGCCTTTTAACCAAGCAATAGACAGGTCTACACAATGAAATATATGACTTGTGAGGATCATAGGTCTCAGAAGAGCTAGACATGAAACTAAAAGCAGCATTTGCCCAAAACAACCCGCAGAAGGCAGGAGGGACAGAGGTGTAGGAAAAAAAGTGAATTTGGAACCTCCAGGGAGACAGGGAGGAGAGTGCTACTGCATGGGGGAAATTGCAACTAATGTAAGAAAACAAATTGTGTATAAATTGTTGAATGAAAATGATTTATTTCTTATAAGCTTCCATGCAAATCACAATATGTTAAGGTAAAATACCTGGATACATGATTCTAACTTTCATTTTAGATCCGCCCTAATTGTACTGATATACCTTTTATATGTTGAAATTAAGTGTGGTCAAGTTGTTTTCGACTCACAATGATACCATGTGACAGAGAAGAACTATCTCACAGGGTTTTCTTGGGTGTCATCTTTACGGAGCGCTGGTAGTATAGTGGTGAAGCACTCCGTGGCTAACTGAAAGATTGGTGGTTTGAGTCCATCAGCCGCTCTGAAGGAGACAATCCCATGGAGATGTTCTACTCTGCCCTACGAGGTCCCTGAGAGTTGGAATAAACTCAGGGGCCGTGAATTTGGGTTTGTGGATTTGATCGCTGTGGAAGGAGGCAGTTCAAATTAGGAAAATTCAGATTGCTAACCTTTCAGCTTGCAGCCCATCTCAGCGGTATGGGCCACCTAGATTTCTTAACTTTCAACCTACAAGATAGCAATCCAATATCCTGCCACTCAGTGTCCAAGAATGTAATGTCCTGACATCATTTGGGAGCTTATGAAAAATGCAGAATCTCAGGCCCCACCCCAAGATCTCCTGAGACAGAACCTGTATTTTAACAAGATTCAAGTCATCTTCAGATGCATTAAAGTTTGAAAAGCACAGGCCATTCTTTTTTTTCTTATCACCTGCACATAAATGTACCAAAGTAGCATGCTGAATAAATGGTTAAAAATGTGACAATCGGCAGGCTGTTTTCAAGAACTACTTACTAGTTGGGATTGACTGTGTTTCAAAAGCAAGCACATTCTGATGTTGACAACTTTCCTGTTCTCTAAAGAGTCCCCAACTCAACCCCTGTGTTACCCAGCTGTGACAGCCTGGGTGATTTCAAAGGCCACTGATTGACATCTTAAACGCTGTTGAGAAATGCTGCCACGATCTGCAATATCCTTCATCACAAGAACACATCTGCCTTCATGTCGCTGTCCAAGCAGAGGGGCATTTCCTCCAGAAAGCAAAACACCAGCCTTTCATCTCTTCAAAGGAAATCCACATTTTGGATACAAAGAGTTTTCCCGCCTCTTCCCAGCAAGTTGAGTGGGACTCCCAAGGCGGGCTAGCTCCAACCCCTTGCTTTGGGCCCTGAGCTCAGAAAAAAAAAAATCCTGGTGGCAGGATTATACAGATGATAAACCTCAGAGTTAAGAAGTTGTTGTCCTCTAACCCAGATCAGGTTGTGTGAATGGCTGACAGGAAACACCCAGGGGTATCGGTTTACAGGGAAAAAGCTCGGGGTTATTTATTTATTTTCTTCCCTCTGTAACTGATTCCAAAAACAGACCTCCCTCACAAGCCTGGGTACAAGAGAACAAGATAGAGTCTGCCAACTTCTAATTGGGGAACAGTTGACTTAATTGGTGGCCATTTGGCAGACAATGGGAAAGGTGCCCCAGCTGGGCTGGGAAGGGACCCTGAGGGACTATTGCCTTGCAAGAAACCTCAAAGCTCTAGGGACTGATTGTTTCCTGAAGTGAAACCTGGAGACCAGGGCTTGGATTAACTCTGCAACTGTCAACCTCCATTAGGGGCCATCAGAGGAGACAGAGCGTGGGTTAAACACAGGCAGCCAAGCTGACAATGGAGGCATATGTCTCCCAGTGCCGGGAAAGGAGACAGGTATGGAGATGCCTAATAACAAACATAAACATTTTCCTTTCAGGTTCAAATGTAGCACTGATGGGTCAAAGAGATTCTTCCATGAGAGGTGTTATATGTCAAATATTTGGAATCAGAGTGGTCTGGTTACACGTGCTTATTTTGTGTAGTCTGATGGTGGGGAAGACGTATCATGGGCATCTCAAGTCTGTGGAGAGTCAGACTGGCTGCTGAGTGTGAGGAGCTGGAGGATAGGAGGCCGGACCCCCGAGGACCAATTTCCACTCCCTGCACTGCTCAGAGTGGGCAACTCTGTGCTGTTGGACTGCCTTTCTCAACATGCTAGGCCCCATTACGTCATTTTTTTAATGAAATGAGAAGTTAAAGAAGAATTAAATTAAGAAAAATTCTATCCCATGAAGACGTGAGAATGTTGATTCGATTTTAACTGTATTTTTCATTCTCTAACTCTTGAGGGAAGCCGTACAAACGCATTGCTGTCACATCTATTCTGACCCACAACGACCCCTGGAGCAAAGGACAACTGCCCTTCAGGGCTTCAACATAACATCACGTCTAGGATGCAATTCCTGTTGCTCTGTAGCTATGAGTCTGTTTGTGCCAACATGGCCCATGTAAGAAGACATGGGTGGAGGTTAGCCTGTCAATCAGGTCACAGCTTGATGAGCTCCTTGGGAGGTGCAACCGAGATAAATGGATCTCTGGAAGCCTTCTCCTCTATCTCGCTGTCTTTACCTTCCTGCTGATGAGCCACCCCGAGACCGTCATGATCCCTGTGGGGTGGTCATCACCACGGGATCTCCCCAACCCTGTACCCACTGGCCTGTGATCTTCCCTTCTGCATCGCTGCACGTGACTGCATGAATCTGAAGGGGGGGGCTGATGGACCAGCATTGGACTTAGGGACATGATCTGGACTGCTGGGTGAGGATGTTGGCTTCATCTACAATGAGATATATATAACATAAGAAGCTTCCTCCTACACATCGATTAGTGTCACTGGATTTGTTTCTCTAGTCAACCTAGCTTAACACAGAGTCTAACCAGATGGTGCCTAAGGATAGCAACTAATGTACGAATCAGAATCCTAGTAGCAATACGCTTTTTGACTTATCCTAATGTACCACACATGTGATAGTTGCGTGAGTATTTAAAACTTCATCAGGAAATTACAGTCACATTAAGAAAACAAAAAGCCAGGGTAGACGATGCCTTCAGGACCAGGGGTGTGAGGGGTGAGGCTGGGAGAGTGGAGGGTGAGTGGGTTGGAAAGGGGGAACTGATTACAAGGATCCACATGTGACCTCCTCCCTGGGAGATGGACGGCAGAGAAGGGGGGGAAGGGAGACTCTGGATAGGGCAAGATATGACAAAATGGCAATCTGTGGATTATCGGGGGCTCATGGGGGAGGGTGGACCGTGGAGGGAGATGGGGGAGGAGAAGACCTGATGCAGAGGGCTTGGGTGGGGAGCGAATGCTTTGGGAGTGATTGGGGCAGGGAATGTACGGATGTGCTTTGTACAGTTGATGTGTGTATATGTGTGGATTGTGATGAGAGTTGTATGAGTCCCTAATAAAATGTAAAAAAAAAAAGAAAAGAAAAAAAATGATTAGGGCAAAGAATATACAGATGTGCTTTATACAATTGATGTATGTATGTGAATGGATTGTGATGAGTTGTATGAGCCCCTAATAAAATGTTTAAAAAAAGAAAACAAAAAGCTGAGAAAAACTGTACAAGTGTCCTCATCCATATGAAGGAGTTTTGGTGAGTAGTGGCTTACATATTGAGAAGCTGAAGCAAAGTCAGCAGTTCAAACCCACCAGAAGCATCATGGGGAAGAGATGAGCCCATTGGATCCTATAAAGTTTCAAGTTCTCCAAAAAGCCAAAGGAGCTACCGACACACCGTCCTATAGGATTGCCGAGTCTATGGCAGGCGGTGGGTGATATCAACTGCCGGCCCTCAGATGCTTAGCCTCGGTTAGAATGAATTTAGTCCTTTGAGAAATTCTTTATGCATATAATTGATCTCTCCTGAAGATAGAAAAGTAAGCTCACTCTGCACAAGAAATCCCCCTCCTTGACTTGAGGAGCGAGGTGGAATTCCTGCCATGTGGCTTACTGGAGTACACCCACAAAATCCTTCTGGGTAGATAAAAATCAGTTGGTAAGAATTAGCAGAGGCAGCCCCCTTGGTTAACATGAAATTAGATGCACTTTTGATCTTTAAACTTCTTAAAGACTGAAGTCTCTAGTGGGTCTGGGTGGTCTGTCAGGTGCAGGCAAAATCTTCCTGGAAGGAAAATGTATAGGTATCAGAGAGCATGCCAGGCTACTGTCATCTGGAGGTGGGAAAAAAAAAGGGTCATTCCATCGTAATTGTCCAAAATGGATAAATGAATACACCAAACCTCCTTCCTCGGCCTCCAAAAGAACAGGACACATGAGAGGAAGTTGGCTTTCTACCCAAACTCAACCCTTTCCATCCAGAGAAAGCAAGGGAAGATTTCTCTTCTTTTCGTCCGTGGGCACTTCTACATGCTAGCAATGAAGGTGGGCGATTGAGATGGAAAACACTACTCTGCAGTGGGCTCGACCTTTACAATGGAAGGTTGGGAAAATCCTTTTTGATATGATTTCAATTGTCTGCCTTTTCTGCTTTTCTGAAAATCTCACAATTTTGCAAAAGATTTTGCCTTTGTGAGATATGAAAAATCTTTACAGATGCATGAATATTTAAATACAACACTCCTACCCCTCACCGCAACTTCTTCTGTTAGATGGGTTGACCAGCAAGAAAGAGCTGTGAGATTTTAATTTCTCCATTACCCTGTAAGTCTAACTTTGAATTAAGGGAAGGATCTTTGCTGTCCCATGAGGAGTAATTAATTCAAAGGAGGATTTTCTTTTTCGGGTCAAGGTATTTTTAAAACAGGTGAGCTGTAACTGGTGATAGTCTGATATTAAGAAAGAAAGAAAACCTTGGTGACTGAAATGGATTCGATTTTTAAAAATCAGCAGCAGTAAGAGTGACAACAGAGCATCTTCTGACCTAATTACATCTCATTTACACATAGAATCACCTGGGGTTGTCTTTTGTTGTTATTTGTCCTGATTGTGGAAGCAAAGCTTATCTTTCCAGTTGAAATGCTTACTTTGGGGGCTTTCAGTTTTACATTTGAAGTGTACTCTTCTGCCTAGCCTCTCTTATCCCAAATCCACTTCTTTTTTTTTTATCTTTACTTGCCCTGGCCCCACATACCTGTAGTGCGTCTTTATCTTTGTGCCTTGCATCTCTTATAGCAGGTCCACTGAGCCCCAGGGCTTGTCAATCTTATGATGCATGGGGTCTATTTCCCCTATCCTCTGACAAAGAAGGTCTGGGAGTAATTTAAAAATAGCCATTTCCATTTGGCAAGCCGAGCTGGAAAACAAAAACAACAAAAACAATTCCTTATTGACTGGCCTCATCTTGTATAATGTAATCTAATAATAAGACCTGTTCTCAGAGGAAATATTCAATAGATAGGAGAGTATTCAAGCAGATTTCCCACCGTGTGCTCCAGCACATTCAATGGAACAGAAGTGTCCAGTTAGCGTCTCCCTGCCGTGCCACTCAAAACGGGGAAAGGGGAGACTTCCTTGGACGCGAAGGAAAGAACTATACAAATATTCTAGAAGTCTATGAGCCTACGATGTGCACTCTCTTTAGGCATGCCTTTACCACCAGTTGCCCTGAAGTTGATTCTACATGTGGTGACACAAGGTGTACGGGGCAAAACTATTCCAGAGGGTTCTCCCGGCTGTGCCCTTTTGGACCTTTCTTTCAAAGCCATGCTGACCAGCTCCAGATCTTTTCATAAACTGTCGAATGCTTAACGTTTCATGACACCAAGGGACAGCACAGCTCATTAGTAGATGGTCTTTCAAGTATGGAGCACCTTCCCCCTTTTCAGGTAATGAAGTGCACACTGTGAATTTAGCCAACGAGTAACATGCCCATACATCCTTTCATTAAACTAGCATTATATCAATGCTTACTTTATGCAAAGCATGCTCTTCAGGTACAATCTCCTACACTGATCCCCATGTTACAGGGTACAAGGAAAGAAAACATGTGGTTACCAGTAAATCATGGCAGGGCTACCTGGAATAAGGAATCAGGAAGATTCACTTTTTGCTCTAAACATGAAACTCTCCTGCCAACAGTCTTCTTCTGCCTTCCACCCACATCCAAATGTAACTATTTAATCATGGAAAGAGTACTTGGAATTGCAGTCGAGGAAGGTGGTAGGGAATAATGTTTACTGAAACCCATACTAAACAAGAAAAGCAAAAGGTGAAGCCTCCGCTTAGGTCAGCACCCTCTGAAGCTCTGCCCCTTCGCAGAAGAAGTTTGTCTTCATTGATTGAAGTCACGCCAAAAGGACAGTTGGCATTCTCAAGGGGCTCAAGTCGTATTCGTTTTAAGAGTTCAGGTACTGGGGGTAGACAAAGAAGTCTGAAGGCACCAGGTCAGGTGTGTGTGCTGGGTGAGGGATGGTGTTCTAACTAAATTCTTATAGGCTAGCCCTTTCCACGCCCAGAGACAGAGCCAGTGCACTGTGGTGACAGGGAAGGAAATTCTGGCACCATTTACTGGCCTTTTTCTCATTACGGCAGTTTTCAATTTTCTTAAACTTTTTTTTTCCTAATAAACTCCCATAATTTCCCTCTGTTTTGGAGGAAATTTTGTCAAGATCACCCCTACAGAATCCACCCAAAACTGGTGGTGTAGCCTTCTGAGATGACCTCCTTGCTTTGAATTTCACTGGTTTAGCAACCCTCCTGAGAAGCCGAGTCTTTGAATGGATCTTCCATAAAAGCACCTTCTGACTAAGGAGGAACCTTCTATCACTATCCTGTCAGATACATTTAGCTGTAACTAGACAAAGACAAGAGTCTTATAGAGAGAACTTGTCTACAGCCATCCCCTGATTGAAGAGACATGCTTAAAAACCCTAAAAACAAAAAAGAATAAACCGATGCCCCTATGGATTCAACCCTAAGAGCAATCATTTCTGTATTACCCTAGTGCAGCATTACCCACCATTGTTTAGTGTTTTACGTGTCCGCATTTTTATTCATAGTCAAACCAAGGGAATCTGTTTTATTGCAAGCATTTTCTGGTAAAGAAATGAGAAGGGAAATAGAAATGTGTGTCAACTTTTTCTAAGTCAGTATTATTATTTTTTGTTGTGAGACTTAATCCCAAGTAGGTTTGTCTCAAACAAGTATTTTTCTGATTCAAAATGTCTAAGACCAGTCCATGTCAGCTCACTAATGCATGGGATATTGATCTTTATGCATTCCATTTCATTTTTGACCACTTCCAATTTTCCTAGACTCAGACTTCACACCATTTCAATTTTCAATCCTTGGCAGGTTTCTGCAGCTGTTTCCCCTTACCTTGAGTTGTGGCCCATCCACAAATGAGGATCTCGCAGGGTAAGGTACACCTGACCCAAGTCAGGGTATGTTCAATTGCCTCATATGCATGCAGAAGCCGGCCACTGAATAAAGAAGACCACAAAATAATCGATGCACTTGAATTGCGTTGCTGGAGAAAACTACTGAAAGTACCTTGGACTGCTAAATTGACCAACTGATTTGTCCCCAAAGAAGTACTGCCAGAGTGCTCTTTAGAGCTAAGGATGGCTAGAGTTTGTCTTATATGCTTTGGACATGGTGTCAGGATTGACTAGCCCCCTGGAGAAAGACATCTTATTTGGTAGAGAGGCAGCAAAGAGAGGAAGGTCCTCAAGGAGATGGATTGATGCCATGCCTGCCACCACAGGGACACCGTTGAGGCTGGCACAGGATTGGGCAGTGCTCTGTACTGCTGTGCGGGAGATTGCTATGGACTGGAATGGGCTGGATAGCACCTAGCAACAATAATGCGTTAGTCGCTGGAGAACCTATGTCTTTAAACTTCTCTTTCTGCCAGACCTACTTGGTTTGCAAACCCTGAGTATCTTCCATAATTATATTTAAAAATGAAGAAAATTATATTTAAAGATGTTCCAAGCACTGTTCTAGATGTATGCCAGTGGGCATATATCAACGGATTTCTTCCTCTCCCCACTACCACAAACACAGTGGTAACTACCCCATGCATGTTGTGGGACTGAACAGAACTTCCCAGAAATTTGGAAGGCATGTTTAAATTTCCCTTTTATAAACTGTTGCTACCAAATTCCCAAATCTTTCCATCATTTAAAGTTGGCTTACATAAATCCAATCTTTACTTTTATAGTCGATCACTTAGTCCCTGTCATAGTTCATTAGCGCTCAAATTTTGTATATAATCTTCTGACTAAGGAGGAACCTTCTATCACTATCCTGTCAGATAAATTTAGCTATAACTACCCTCTTGAGAGTTTATCGAAACTTTCATGATTCTCCATTGGCAAAGTTGATAAATTGCCTTTGTTTTCCCACAGTGTGATATGGTAGTCAAACTATGAGGTTCCCTGCAGAATCACCAATGTTTCAGAAATGGGGAGAAATCTTATGATGGATCACTAAGAGCGTATTAGCTAAATCACAGCATATTCAAACAACAAAATATTATCCAGCAATGAAAAAGAATAAAACCATATTCCTAATGTAAAATCTCCAAGATTTCTTATAAGAAAAAAGCAAGGAGCACTTGGGTTAAAAAAAAAAAAGAGAGAGAGACATACATAAGTAATTGCTCACGCCCTTGGAAGGTTTTACCTAGAGATGCTAAGAATATCATCTCTAGTGAGGAGAGACTTGGAAGCAAGAGCGACTGAAGTTTCACCATTTATTCCATTAACTCGTTTGCATTTCATATATCATGTACATATATTACCTATTAAAATACAGTTTGTCTTAATTTAAAAATACTTTTCCTAGCTTTGAAATTTTTTCGCGTCCCTCACTCCTTTTTTTACTTTTTACCCGCAAACATGCTTTTCTTTAAGAAAGGATTCGGCAGAGCGTACACTAACTCCACGGACAAGCAGGTCTCCTAGGGAGAATATTTTTGATGAAGACTAGTGCGAAGCCTGGGGTGTCCAGATCATTTCCAGTGCGTTGTGTTGGTGAGGCTTCTGTCTAGCCACATCTGGAGCATCTATTATGTCTATGTGGGGGAATGCCTCTGAAATATATTTGAAGGTACTGTTTATTATTCATGACCTAATCAAAAGAAGAGAATCTTGCTCCATATAGATACTACCACCGAGATTTGTGAAACACTTGATTAACAATATTTCATAGAGAATATGGAATTTGGTAAAACAGTTAAGATACTTTCTTATAGCCAAAAAGCTCAGGATTTGAGTTCCACCCAATGCATCTCAGAAACAAGGCCTGGAGACCTATCATCTCAGAAAACTCAGCCAATGAAAACCCCGACACACCTTGGTTGTCATGAATCAGAATCAACACAACGGAAATTGGTTCATTTTTTTGCTTTTGTTTCCTTGCAGAAAAATAAATACTGTATTTTAAAATGTGCCCTAGATGAAAAATGCAAGGATTTTCACTGACCTGGTAAGCAGAGGATCTTTGTGAAATATTTAAGCACTAAATATATTAACTCATCAGGCAGAGTCTTCATGTGAAAAGTATAGCTTTCAGTATAAACATTGATGTTATATTGTAGTTTTTAAAATTGCCAAGATTTAGTGCTGTTTTTTAACAAATTAACTGTACATAGTAAATAATATAATTAATTATTTTAGAAATAAATGAACTATTTTTATCTTATAAAATTATAATTCTATATATTTATAAATTAAATATTTATTTATTTAAGAAATAAATAAATAAAATCTCTTTTGGAATCTTACTTTCTGCATGACTATAATAATTATCACAATTGTACATATTTTGCCTGGGGTAATCCTAACATGTCTAACATATTTGGTTAATAAGTTTTTTAATTTGCTTGGAAATTTGACCTTCACTTTCACATACATAGATATAGAGATAGATGTATACATCTATATCTAGCCTTCTATATATGTAGAAGGAACCCAGGTAATGTTGTCAGGTATTAGACTGCTAACCTCAAGGTTGGCAGTTCAAACCCAATATAACTTTGCTATGAGACAGAACAGACATGATGGTAGTGGGTTATCTATTTATATCTATCTGTCATTATCTATCAATCTATCATTATCTATCAATCTATCATCACCTATCTCTCATCTGTCTACCAATCTACCTATCTATGTATCTGTCATTCTAAAAGGAGTGTTGGTGATGTTGCCAGGTTGACGGTTCAAACTCACCTCCTCAGGAGAAACCTGAGACTGCTTGCACTTGTCAAGATTCTCTATATTCATGTTGACCTCTAAAGGGTCACTATGAATCTGAATTAATTTGATGTCAGTGGATTTGTTTATATATATGTGCATATATATACATGTATATGTAGACAGAGAAATGATATGAGAGAAAGAGGGAGAGAAACCAAATTACAGAGCAATTGGGTGCTGAAATAATGCTATTTTAGGCTTGAGAGTGCTTTGGGAGAAGATAGAAAAATGAGAAATTATTTGGAAATTCTCTCTATACTGAATTATGTTATGCATTTTATATCTGCATTTTCAATTATTCAGCAACATCCATGGGACATTTTCATAAACCCCGAGTCTCTACGGCAGAGGCGAGCTGGTCCATATACTCCCCAGGGCTCTCCAATTGGTGGGGGCAGACTGCCATGTCTTTTCCCCAGAGAACAGCCTCTGGGTTGGAACCATCAACTCTTTGGTTAGCAGCTGAACAAATGCTTTAACTGCTGCCTCACCAGGGCTCCTGGGAATAAACATTTAAAATTTAGGACGATTCCAAATAGGATTTCTGTGAACTAGTCTCACACAGCCATGCCATGTGCCTGGTACAATGACACTGAGACATAGAAGGCCCACCCAAAGCATTGCTTTTCTTCTTTCCTTACTTAATGAGGTTATCATGCAATATCATGGTGGATTTCCTTACAGAATCACTTTGACTAAAACATAAGGTATTAAGAACCCACAACCGTCCCTTGTATCACCAAATTCAGTTCTTTGCAATGGAAGTTCCTAAAATTTTCTACATTGATTTATAACCTTTAAGGGAGAAAAAACACCCTTAATTCTCCATGGTTTCTGATCACTTCGGCTCTCCTGCACTGGGCTAACACAGCGTGCTGCATGTTTTCCTAACAAATTGCATTCGGACACTTTCCGACACGTTCATTATTTTAACTCAGGTAATAATTAGTCACTGTCAGAGGAAGGACTTAGGTTGTGCAAATCAGAATAAATTTACCTTACTGTAGCAGCAGTCACAAATGAAGCAATAAATTAGAAATAGCAAATTGTTACGGACTTAAGAGATCACAAATCAAAATCATTCCCTGAAATCCAAGAAAAGGTAGGGGATTGCCAAGATTTCTTTGAGAGCTTAATTTTTCCAGATAACTTTTGGGTTGAATCAGTTGCTGACAATTTCCAGGGAGCTTGCAGAAACTGATCCTTGAGACAACATGCTCGTTCCCCAACCCTGTAAAGTAAGCTAGTCCATCAGGCCCCACACTAAGAAGGAATATGTTGTCCTATTGTTCCTATTTGGGAGCTGTAGATCTTTTATATATGAATGAACACTCACATCAACAAAACACACTCACATACACACGGTGAAAATCAAGAGCTCTTCTAAAAAGACCTCTTAAATGTAAAACCCCTTTTCTGGCAATTCCTGTGATGCCAATTGTGAAACTTGTATTCATGAGAAGGCCTGGTCTCAGATGAACAACTGTCTCCAGAGGAGGATAATTAGTGAATTAATATCACCCAAGAGAGAGACATGTTACCAATATCTTGTGCTTACTCTTATCTTGTTGCACATTTTTATCCAGGATTAGGAAGATGATGTAAAAGGTATGGTGATCATATTTTCATACACAAGATGTAGAACACAGTGAATACTTGAATATGAATATTCCTCTATAAGAGGGGAGCTTCAAAGTGGTCTTGGCAAACTTTCATTATAATTCAATACCATTAAAAAAAAACTTTTTAGGGTTTCTCCTATACATTGGTAAAATGGACAAGCGCTAGGCACTACACCTTTACCAAAAGAAACAAAAGCCACTGATGTTGTTGGATGAGAAAACTTTTATTAAAGCCTCTTTGGAAAAGATTAGTGGATTGAGTGGTGAAGAAGAGCAACACATATTTGTGATATGATGACGCATTCCATAAGCTTATATGATTTCGTCTTTGATTATAGAGGCGGAAGCATAATATTTAAGGAGGTGGCTCGCCCACGTAAGTACTGAGCTCGTAAGAATAGAGTGGTCTGTTTGTTTATGTGTGCTCCTTCCTAAGGAGTATATGAACAAGCCACTAAGTGTTGAAAACACTCAAGTCTATGTGAGACTCAGAGAAGAAAATCTCAGGGTCAGAGTGAGTACTTGTGAATGCTGTCTTCAAAGATTATGGGATGACTGTGTATAGAGAGGAGCCCTTGGGTGGTGCCAATGGTGAACACGTGCAATTGTTAGCCAGAAGGTTGGAGGGTAGAGTCCACCCAGAGATGCCTTGGAAGGAAGGCCTGGAATTCTAATTCTGGAAAATCAGCCACTAAAATTCCTATGGAGAATAGTACTATTCTGACACTCGTAAGGTTTGATGAATCAGTGTGATATCGGTGACAACTGACTTGTTGACTTATTGATATAAAAGGAAGGATATATTTGTTCACTTTGGAACAAAGATAAAGAACAGGCTTTGGTCATAAATGACAAAAATACAATCTATGGTTTATTTCCAGGTAAAATGACCATTGGTTGTTGAACTAATTTCCCGACCTACCAACAAAATTATTAGTAGAACAAACTTTTATGCGTATGACGAAGCCTGTGCTATTTGATCTCTAAATTCAGGTGGGATGTAGTCAAAGTATTTTCTGACACTCAGGAGCCTGCTTTGAACAGGAGCAGTTGATAGTCTGTTCAGCAGTTGACTCTTAGCTAACCTTGTTCTGACTCACGACAATGAGCTGCTCCATTGTCTCTCTCCAGAGATGTAGTCCATTGTGTTACTGTGCATTCCATCCAAGGAACCCACATGTACACGATTTCACGTCAATTTGAAGATATTCAAAAGGATAGGGGTGGAGTTTAGCTGTCAACCAGGTCACAGCCTGATGGTGACTCCTTGTGGGTGTGCCCTTCTCATAGGAGGCCCTTGGGAACCTCCCTTTTGCTCTCTGCCTTCACTCACCTGCTGGCAGACCCTGCTTACAGCCAGCACTACAATCATTGGATTCCCAGGACCTTGCACCCACTGGCCCATGATACTCCTGCATTCTGCATCATTGCATGTGACAGTGTGAGTCTGAAAAGGGTCTTATGGACTAGGATCCAACTTGTGGACTAGTATGGGACCTATGGACTTGAGTTGGTCCAGACTGACTTGCTTTCTCTCTATATATAATTACTTCATGATGCAAAGCTCTTTCTTATCCATATTTGAATGACACTGGATTAGTTTCTCTAGTCAACCTAACACATGTAGCCTCTGTTTCTGTGAACAGGTACTTGCAATGAAGAAGTCACTGGTCTTTCAAAATTTGGTGAAGCGATCCCTAGAGATTTTTGTATAAGCAAGGCCATGTTTTCCAGCCATTGTTCCTTCTTCTTTTGTTTCCAACTTTTACAATGCAACCATCTGTCATTATCAATGTACATTGTATCAGTTTCAGACAGCAGATGTTGAAAACACTTTAATTTCTTCATTTTGGGCATTAATTGTGGTTACACAAATTTGAATAATAGTCATGCTAATTGTCTTCCATATAGGCGTATGGGTGTTATGACTTCACTGATAGGATGGTACCTTGGACTAGAACTTGAAATGTTCCTTTTGACGATGAATATGAAACAATTCCTCTTCAATTATCATTCCCAGCATAGTAGACAGTAACATTGTTTGATTCAAAATGGTCCATTTCAACTTTGACTGTCCAAGAGTACTGGTGACATATTGGATTAAATACTGGACTTCTCACCCCGTGGTCAAAAGTTCAAATCTACCAATTGCTTCAAGGAAGAATGATGGGACTTTCTACTCCTATAGACCACAGTAGAGAGTTCTATTCTGTCCGTAGGATCGCTATGGGTTAGAATCGGCTGGGCTGCAATGGAGTTCCTGTCTGGGGGTATGATGAGGATATAGAACTAAATGCATTGTTTAATTTAACACCTTTCAACTTTCCTGGATTAATACATATATTCTGATTGATGGACATTACAACCGATTTTTAGGTGGGGACAGATGACTCTTCTCATTTACAGTCATGACTAATCAGCAAAAAAAATCTATTTATATTAAGGTTGTAGTAGTTACATCATTTTCCATCAACTTGATAAATAGAATGGAGGGGTGATGTCTAGTCTGTCAATCAGGACACAAGGTAACACCCACCAGGAGGATTCTGGGAACTTTCTTTTTTGCTCCTGAGAGGAGAATCACACTCTCTCTGCTTCACACTCCTCTTGAGAAGCCCCATGGAGCTATGCTGATGGCAGTCAGGGCCCTGGAACTGGAAGAGCCACATGGATACACACAGCAGCACTGAGATGCTTCCACCACCACTGTATCCACAAGGCTTTCCACCAACTGGCCGTGATCTCCCTGAATTTGGCATCATTGCATCTGAAGAGGAATTTATAGACTAGTATCAAACATATGCACTAATATCGGACTTATGGACTTGATCTGAACTGGACTAGGATGATTTCTTAATGTACATTTACTCTTTGTAATTGTACAAAGAGTACAATTACACATATATATGAATGTTCCTCTCTCACATATATATGAATGTCCCTGGATTTATTTCTCAGGTCAACCTGGACGAACACAAAGATCAACTCTACTCTGAGGAATAAATTCTTCCCCAATCATATTTTACACAGCTTCCAACCTGGATAGCTCATCTTTGTGCATTGTATTAGAGATTGGATTTATGCTATTGATAAGGTTCTATTGACCAAGTTTCTAAAATGTCATCGTGTCCTTCCCCTTCAGCTGTCATAGTCCAGAAGCTCTGCTGAAAACTGTCCACAGCGGTTGACCCCACTGCTACTTGACATACCACTGGCATCGCTTCTAGCACCACAGCAACATACAAGGCACCACATTACAGACATCTGACAGACGAATGGTTAATTTTATGTGTATATATTACACACACAGTATGATTGCAATGTACTGCATATACTCGGGAATAAGCCGACCTGAATATCAGCTGAGGCACCTAATTTTATCACAAAACTGCGTTAAAAATGTGCTGAAAAACTCGGCTTACACATGAGTATATAAGGTAATTCATAAAAACAAACAGGTTATTTCATTTTTCAGCTTCCAGGTCAATGTCCTGGAAAGCCGCCCACTGTTGTCTTGCCCCATTGTCCAGGTTCTCACTGTCTGTGACATCTTGCACCGGCTCCAGCATTGCACCTCTGGCTGTCTCGTGGGCCTACGGGATTCTCAGCAGAGGGGTTCTGGGTTCAAATGATGTGCACTGTTCCCCACCTTTCTATTGATGATAGAGCAGTTTCCCCAAACTCTCTGGGGTTTGAAACACTATTATCCCCTTGGTAGGCCATGTGCACCTTATTTGCATAGCAACTGTTCAATCCTTGCAAGAGTTTTACATATTTCATTTGCACACGCACAACCAAAATGTGTGCAGTCCTTAAGAGTCCATGGCTAGGGAAGCCATATAAAAAGCAGGTGCATCTCTGCTGTTCACTGTATTTCGTCTACACAAGAGAGAGAACAAAGTCATCTTGTATTTATTTTGGTTTGTGATATTTTGTTTTTCTAAGAAAACAACTCCACCCTCTGTCCCAGCAGCTAATCGACATAGCAAGTGAAAATTAATGAAGAAATCATTTTTGATTTTCAGTCCTTCATACATGTACTGAATAGTTAACAATGTGCTAAATGTAGGGAAAAAAAGTTCTCTTAAAAATCTTGAAAGCACTCAGTCAAGCCCAGGAAGCAACAGGAGATCAACATAAACGCATACAAAATGAAACAATGTTATAAATAGAGATGACTGCCTTAATGTACAGAAAATTTTACTGGAAAGTAGCCACTACTACACAGTTTACACGGAGCAAACTTGGAGTTGACTGTAGTTTGGGTAGAAGAGTTATTAAGAAAGTGGGATTTTAAATAGTACCCAGTGAGAGTACAGTGGCTGAGAAATACCTAGCAAGGTATATTTGGGGGGGAAGAAAAGACTTTAAAACTTGAAAATTCTCAAGAGAATGTTTAAAGAGGCTTCCCACTTATAGACCTGTGCTATAATTAAAATTTAAAATATTTGAAAATGCTCACTAGGTTCAAGGAATCAGAAGTAAATAAATCTAAAAGCCACACAGTGGTTGAGATGGAACCCCCTCTGGCTTCAAAAGAGAGAATTGAGCTCTCTGCCATTCTCATAGCTCTCCAGTTTATACCAACCTAGTTCATTAAGGATCCCTCTGCGCATAGATCTCAGAAGATGTCTTGTCTGCTGGTAGTGTTTTCATCCCCCATGGAATATTACTAAGTTATACTTGTTACATGTTGTTGTTGTTGTTGTTAGGTGCCATCCAGTCAGTTCCAACTCATAGCAACCTTATCCGAAGGAAACCCTGCCCGGGCCAGCGCCAGTCTCACAATCAGTGCTGTGCTTTAGCCCATTGTTGCAGCCATGGTTTCCATCCAGCTCCTTGACGGCCTTCCCCCTTTTCAATTTCCCTCTACCCTATCAAATATTTCCAAAGTATGTAAGATGACGTCTTGCTATCCTAGACAGTGAAGACCACTCTGTCCATGCTTCTTCCAAGACAGCTTGGTTTGTCCTTTCAGTAGCCCGTTGTACTTTCAATTTTCTTCTCCAGCACCACAACACTAATGCATCAATTCTTCTTTAGTCTTACTTATTCAACACCCGACTTTCAAATGAATATGAATATAAGGCAATGAAAAATACCCCAGCTTGGTATTCAAAATAACATCGTTGCTTTTCAATACTCTGAAGAGATCTTTTGCAGCAGATTTACCTATTGAAAAGCGTCTTTTGATGAATTCACTGATGCACTGATTGTGGATCCAAGCCAGACAAAAATTCTTGATCAGTTCAGTCTTTTCCACATTTATCATGATGTTAACTCTTGGTTCAGTTGTGAGGATGTGGGTGCTCTGGACGTTGAGTTGTAGTCCATACTGAAGGCTGAAGTCCTCACTTTCAGCAACAAGATTGTGTCATCTTCATATCACAGGTTGTCAATAAGCCTTCCTCCAATCCTGATGCCACATTCTTCTTCATATAAACCATTTCCCTAATGATTTCCTCTGCTTCCAGATTGAATAAGTAAGTATGTTGAGAAGACATAACCCGTACACACACCTTTCCTGATTTTAAACCATGCAGTCAGTGTTCCCTTGTTCCATTCGCACAACATGCTCCTTAATCATGAGTTCCACAGGAGCCCAATGAAGTGTTCTGGAATTCCCATTCTTTCAAGGTGATCCACAGTTTATTAAGGCCCACATAGTCAAATGGCCTTGCATAGTCAATGAAATCCTAATGAGCTGTATATACTTTAATCAGCACCAAGAGTCTCTGTTCCACGTCCTCTCTGAACCTCACCTAATCCTCTGGCAGCTCCGTGTCACTGTATTGCTGCAAACATTGTTGGCTGATTCTCAGCAGAATTTTACTCGCATATGAGATCAAGGGGTACTGTTCGATAGTATGAGCAATCTGTTGGTCCATCTTTCTTTGGAATGGGTACAAACATGGATCTCTTCCAGTCAGTTGACAAAGAAGCCATCTTCCAAATTTCCTGGCATAGATGAGTGTGTGCGTCCAGTGCTTCATCAACTTATGGAAATATTTCAATTGGTATTCCATCAACTCCTGGAGCCTTGTTTTTGACAAATGATTTCAGTGCAGCTTGAACTTCTTCCTTCAGCACTATTGTTTCTTGCTTTTATGCTACTTCCCGAAATGATAAAATGTCAATTTGTTGGCATAACTTATTTTTTAAGTTATTTTGGGTGGTTCCTTAGTTTCATAGCTGGGGTTGTATTATTTCTTCCATACATACATGGATTATTGGGTGCTGCAAACAACGAATGCTCTTTATACTAATCAAAAAGTTGCAGCCTCAAGGCTACCTAGAAGTTCCTCAGAAGAAAGACCTGCTGGTCTAGATCTTAACAAACCATTGAAAACCTTATAAAGCACAGTTCCATTTTGATGAGCACCCATAAGGTGGGGGCAGGAGGGGGTCATGAGTCAAAATTAAGTTTGGCAGCCACTGATTGATCGGTCAGTTAGTTGTATATACTTTAATCAACACCAAGAGTCTTGTTTTCTGTTCCTTCTCAGTTTGTGCTGCTGTGATTTCCTCCATAGATTTTCCTAATAGTCTTTAATATCCTCTTTTCATTATTTCCAGGTTATGCCCCACCCACACCCCCGAAGCATGCTTTGAGAAATAATAATTATTGGATCTCAAAATTGGCGAAGACTTTGGACAATTACGCCAATGTTTTCTTAATTGTCTTCCTTAAAATACGGGTCACTAAAAATATCCTGCAGAAAAGTTTTCCCATGAAATTTGGATCTGCTCTAGGTTAGAGATCCCCTTTGAGATTCATAACGCATTTAGACCACTGCAGGTTAAGGAGTCCTCCAGGAAAGATGCCAACTGAATTTTGCATAATCCAGATGGCTCCCAAATATATCAAACTATATTCTGTGGAGGACTCATTGGAAATATTTCTGTGGTCTAATTATTGCACAGTTTTTCTCAGATCAAGTGAACCTAAGAAACTCAAAATGGCCTTTTCTCACCATCCCTGTTGTAGACAAGTTTTGGATTCTTTTTTAAATCTTCTCGTCACTGCTAGGGTATGTCAATGGCAGCATGTTTTCACTTTAAATTATTTACTCCATCTCATAAAATAATTTATTCCTTGTTTCCCATCTCTGCTGAACTTTAGTTCCTTTGACGTCAGAGGCATTGTCTCTTTTTTATACCCACTAATCCAGTGCTCAGTATCCACAGTATTCAATGGATATACCTTCTGTGGGGCATCTTCTGTGCCTGAGCAATGGTATTTTAGTGAATTTGTCAGCAGGTGTTATATACATTCTCAGCTCCTCTCTTAAGCTTTCCTCATTATGAAATATGTGTCCACATCCAATATAGATGGGTTAGCATCAGTGTAAGAATCCCTTTTCTGTCTTAAAATGTTTTATAGTCAGACAGCTCTCAAGAGAATGTCTTATGAAATAGTGGCATTGGCTTTGAAGAGACAAAGCCATACCTAAACAGGAGGGACACTATAATTGAATTCCTAAGTACTCCTAAGTGTTTGCTGAATAAATAAGTGAGCAAAGTAAGAATTCTCAAATCACCAGCTCCACCTTCCTTAACTCCAGATAACACCGAGGGCGGTTAGGTGTTATCGGTCAGTCCCTACTCATGTGACTCTATGTACAACATATCAAAACACTGTTCACCTCGAGTAGATGGTACACTTTGTCTCCAGTCCATTTTCCTTCTCTCGTTGCCGCTCCCAGACACTGCTCTCTTTGCGGCCCCTGACCTGATAATACCTTCCCATACTTTTATATAACTAGCTGGCTCTTATTAATCTTTTTTCCCTTCACTTTCTAAGTCTACTACTCTAAGTCTCATCCACCCCATTGCAAACAGTCCCCCTCAGTCCACTCCTTCTAACTATGGTTGGAATGCCGTTTGTGGTACTGCAGTGAGACCCCTGCACCGGGAGATTGAGTCCTAGTGTGTCTTCCTGGCTTGTCAGCCCCTTCCCATTAAAAGTCCACAGCAATGTTTGCCCAACTCACAACGTGAAACTCTGAGGAGCTGTATATGAAGGCATTTTGTTAGACATAAAGCACTCTGTCCATCAGATTTTTCCAAAATTGCCTTTTAAATCCTTAGGTTTGTGAAATGCTTCATGAACACTTTTCTGTGGTTTCATGTGCTTCTGTTTGGCTTTTGATGAGTCACAGTCTTCCATTTTTCTACCCTTATTTGTGGAAAATATTTAAATCTTCCTTCTCTAACAGGTTTTCACCTACTACAGGTTCAGGCTTTGGAAGATTTTAGTCTGTGAGGATACATAGACTTGGAAAGCCCTGCAGCAAATATACCTACTTAACTGTGTTTTCTCGGGAGTTAAGGGACCCTGGATGTTACAAATGAGGCTAAACGAAAGGTTAGTGGTTAGAAATCACCCACGGGTGCCTCGTAGGAAAGACCTGGCAATCCACAGCACAGGTCTACTCTGCACACACAGTCTCAGCAGGAGACAGTTGCAAGATAATGGCAATTGGGTTGGTTTGTGGGTTTGATTGAGAATTTTTTCTAGTACTTTCATCACAAACTTCGACCCCCCTGCTTTTTAAATATGCCTGTTAATGCTTAATAGACCCTAGTGCCCCACATAAGATTGCTGTAAGGTTATATCATTGATAACAATGGTGCCCAACAAACGTGTGTGTGTGTCGGACTCTTTACTTCTTCAACTCAAATGAGTGAGATGTAGTGAAATGTTCAGATACTGGCAAGAGGAACAGTGGAACAGTGTGTAGCAGGGAACCCTGTGAAACACCAGGGAAGAAAGGGAGCTGGGGTCTTGGCTGACATGAAAGACAATTCATAGAAAGATCAGGGAAAGTCTGTCTGCTACCTTCCAGTGTCTTAGGGCAGGTAGGTCCCCATTCTTGCACCTTCGGACTGTTCATAGCTTTCTCCCTAGATTCCTTGTTACCTACCTTGCCTTCAGTTTTGCAGTTCATCCTTCAAAAAAAGGCCTGGTCACTTGCTTGCTTTAAGAATCCATAGTGATGTAAAAAACATGTTTTTAATACGATGAAGATTATACTGTTCATCAAAACATGATCGGATCTGGCCGATTCAACTCTACGCCACAGACATGCTGTTTTCTTCTACTCTGAATGCAGCGCACCCTTCAATGGTGCTCAGAGATGCATCTGTTGGAGCTTCAAAATAAACTCCACCAACTTCTCCATTTAGTTCAAAGCTTCAAAATCTAACATAAATAGAGGCTCACCTGTGACCACTTGGAGAAGCTAGCTCTGCTTTCCTCAGGGAAAATTGCACTTGCTACAGTGGACCTCGTTGATATTCATGTTTTCAGCACCTAGTCTTGAGATGCAGTCACTTTGGAATTATTCATCTTTGGTGGACACTTGAAGCTCCTTAGTAAATGCTCATAGACAAACAAATGGCTCAACACATGAACAGACATAATTCTAGTAAAGAAGGTAAAGTCAGAGAGTCATACAGGAAATGGAGATATCGCTATCAGGCCAGTAAACTACAATTAGAAGCATTAAACTTGAAAATCTGGGTAGTCTGGACTAGAAGAATATTACAGGGCCAAGTGCTCAGGAAAATAAAAAATCAAGCAGAAATGTTTCACTCCTAAATGTCAGACCCAAATAGCACAAATAATTTTACTAGATATCTTGAAATCATCATTCAGTGTCACTTAGATACAGTCTTTGCCCTTTTCTATATTTCAAATATCAGTACATCCTTTTTTAAAAAAAAAAACCTATTTTGTCTTAAAGGAAGCCCCAAGCAGTAGGAGAGGGTGTTATGCAGTTGGCAAGAGTCTTCAAAGAGATAAATTCTCCTACCTTACTGCTTTAGAAGTAAATAATGTTATGTCTACCTGGTTTATTAATTTTGTTTAAAGGGTTCTTTGGGTTTAATAAATTCAAAATACAGAAGAGAAATTGCTGGAGAATTACTGGGAACGTTACATCCAAAGAGCAGTAGGAAATACTAATTAAATTCCATTTTCTTTTTTTTACTCAATAATAGTTAAATATCTACACATGCCAGCCTTTTAGACACTGAACATACAGGAAGGGGCAATATCTCCCCTGTCAAATGAGCTCCTCGTCCCTTAGCCACTAGAAGATGGTGTTTACCAATTAAGGAAGCTGACGCCCATCCATTACCTACTTAAATGGCCAAAGAAGCCATTGATTGTCAGCTGCTTCACTCAGAAACCACCATATTTGTGAACACAAATGCATATGTACACTCCGATGAATAATAAAGGTTATTTATTGCATGTGCTTGAAATAATGTTTGATTTTGGAGTGCCATTCATAAAAGCTGCATGGAAGAGCATGTTATAGCCTGACGTTTTCATTGCAGTTCAAGTAAAATAGTCCATGGAAATTGTCTTGCCACCAAATTGCAAGCAAGCAGACTTGGAGAATCACTTTATATTGTGAACCTCCGGATAATATATAACATAACGAGTTTAATTGAATCATTCGCTTGGGTTTTTGCCTGGAAAAGGGGGAGTTTAAATGCTGATACAGCTTCAGCTTCCAATGACACCAGTCAGCACTCCTTTAGATTGGATGGAAATAATCCTATTTGAGAATATGGCAATGTGATCGAGGTTTGCTTGTCTGTAAACTTGCTAGCAAAGGTAATTAAATAATTCTATCATGTCTCAATACATAGAAACACACACACACACACACACACACACACACTGCCCTCAAAGTAAGATTTAATATGGATTTCCCCTTAAAACAACTAGAAGAAAGCACTGCATTTTATCTTATTTGGGAATAGTAAACCAAGACAGAACACACACACACACACACACACAACTCAGAAATTACCATAGCAACGGGAATATCTGTTCTGACCCATTTTGGAGAACTTTGCTGCAAACACAAACCGACCGGATTGCATGGCATGATTCTTCTTTCCTGGGATTAGAGATTCGAATTTGGTTCAAGTTGTGCCTTTTAAAGTTCATCTTGATTTAATTTCGGAACTTCTCAAGTCCTGTTTGCTGAGCTCCAGTCTTATCATAGCATTTACAGGAAAATTAAGCAGCGATGGGGTCGCTTAGAACATTGTAATTGAGTCAATACCAAACAGAAATGAAATGAATCACAAAACCAAGACCATTCTGGCTGAGCTGCTCTTTGGGGTTAGCTTGTTTAGAAAAGTGTTCACAGTCTATTTAAAATGGGATTTTCCTGTGGCTTAATACTGAGTTAACTTATATATGTAAATATGGGGGGGAGGGATGGGAAGGATGCTGATTTAATAATGTCTTCTCCTCTAGTGTTCACCTCTCTAGAATGATAAAAGGTGATAGTATGCAGCACCATGAACTCAGCATCTTCTTTATGAATACTCCCGTTTCTGGTTTTGGGTGTTTTATTTCTTTGGTTGGTTTGTGTTTTCTTTCTTTCTTTCTTTCTTTCTTTCTTTCCTTTTTCCCCCATTCATTCAATTTTTTTTGTTCTCAGAGGTACCATTTCTGAAGTTTGAACCTACCCAGATCCACCTTGATGGAAATTCCTAGCAACCAACCATTGAAAGTCCAATGGAGCAGAGCATGTCTCAGGCACACAGTGGCCCACAATGCATTTGAATCAACTCAAGAGCAACCGTTTAGTTGTTTGTCCACTTCTCATAGAAGGTGCTCCCTTTCGGCTCCAAGTCAAGCCAAGCCCACTCTCCAAAGGTGCACACGGTATTTCTGTGTTGATAATCTCCAAATCAAATGTCACGAACACTGAACTCATGATCATTTTCAAAATGGTGGCTTCTCCATCTCATTCAAGTTTTCACTTAGGCTAGACCTAAGTGAAGAACTTCCACTCACCAGGCATATCCAGTTCTTTCAGTATATACATGTGGCTCTGAAGTAAAACTGGAAATTTTCTAAGGGTATTATTCAGACAATATTTAGTTCATTTGCTTTAATATATATATATTTTTGGCTTTAATTGTTGTGAGGCATGGGATTGTCTCTTCCATCTCCTGAACTAGACTAGGGGAAACGGTATGACACTTTCCCGTGACATCAACGATTTATTCTCAATGCAGTGTAAATTTTGATGTGTTCTATTTAACTAAAATATCCAGGAGGTTGACCCCGACACATATCCCCAGGTGCTTTCCTTGGCCTGTCTCCCTTTTATCATCTCTTCCTGGTGCGATTTCAAGATATTTCTGAACTGGCCTCCTGCTCTTCTCCACAACATTGTCTAACCTGCCCCCAGACAATCTTTAGAATAAAAACTGGATTGTGGACCATCCAGTAACGGTCTTCTCATTGGCTGCACAACAAAGTCAATTACTTGAGTCCTTCATATAGTTTACCCTTTCGGAGAAATCTCCGATATCCTCCCACAGGTGCCAGGCCCTGACGTCTTTCTGACTCCCACCACAAACCAGCAGCCATGACTGAGACATGTAGGGAGGGCTAGAGTAGATGTCAACTGATAGGAAGGAATGAGTGTTGTGGTCAGCTAGAGAGAAGATGGAGCCCTTGTGTGGTATAAATGATTAATGGGCTTACCAGCTAACTGAAAGGTTGATGCTTCAAGTCTATCCACACTTGTCTCAGAAGAAGGGCCTGACAATTTTCTGATGGACTATCAGTTAATAGAAACCCTATAGAGCTCATTTTCTCTTGATGCACCAAACACAACCATGACTGGAGTCCATAGGAAAGACATCTGTAACTGGAAGTCCTATTGAAACAATTAACATGGAGCTTTAAGAAACATTGTAGCAAAACTATTAACATGGAGTTCTAAGAAACATTGTAGCAAACTATTAACCTGGAGCTCTAAGAAACATTGTAGCAAACTATCAAAACTTTTGAAGCTAGATTTAGCCTTTGAGGGACTAAAGTATGCTGTTTGTCCTGGCGGCAAGCATGTGCACCCCAGTGAATAAACAGATAAGGAGAACTGCTGGTGCAGTGGCTGCAATATGCAAGACTGCCAGTCACTCCTTGTGAGAAAGACAGGGCTTTCTACTCCTGTAAAGAATTACAGGCTCGGAAACTCACAGAAGCAGTTCTTCCCTGTCCTATCGTGTCCCTGAGCTGGCACTGACTCGATGACAGTGAGTTTTTATCCTGAGACTAAATTAGGTTCCAGGAATTAAACTTTTCTTGTACCGATTCCTCTAGAATCTTTCCTAGATATCTATAAATATACAGCCCCTTTGCTGACCAAGGCGATTTCTCTTTCCATTTCCTCCGCTAACTATGTCAAGAAAGTGAGCCAGCAAAATTTATTTTTCCAAAACTCTTAGGTCAATCAGGGTGTATTCCTCTGGGGCCCTGACAGAGTGGGGACCGAGGCTGGGTATGTGGCTAAGGTGGTGCATGATTTCTTTTGGATGTGAAAATAACAAAAATGTTGCCATGTTTAGTTTTCCTTCAGACAGCCCCTTCCTCAAGGCCACCCATATCAGAACAGAACAAAATAAAATGGGGTCCCCACCATGCCCAAGATTGGAATCAGGTTTTCATTGGATTTTTTTTCTTCCCTCAAAAGCAAATCACCAGGCCTTGCTAACCTAGTCCTTCATACTTGGAAGACTGCTAAAAACAGAGTAACGCCATTGTCACATAGAAACCTGGCCAGCAGGCTACACATGAAATGCAATACTGGGAATACAATTAGAGTCTCTCACGTGTGCGGGCTAGAATTCTACCACTGAACTACTAGACCACGCAAAAGCAGGTGCAGTGCTATGGAGGCCGGATTCATAACCAGGTTTTCCCAGGTGATAAACCTTTGGGGACCCGACAACCTCCTCTCCTGAGGAGTGACTAGTGCGTTTGCAGACCAACACCTCACCCGCAGCACCGCTAGGACTTCTTACTCAACAACAGCACTCCCCAATAACAACACAAAATTTCATACAGCATGTCTGTGGCACTCAATAGCCACTAAACCATATTTATGCATGTGATCCATCTGGAAAGGCACAGTCCCAGGGGAACAGTAGAGGGGTTAGAGGAGGGGGGATGGGAGGAGGAGTTTGTTTGTACGCCATGGGCTGCACACTAGTACAGGTAAAATGAAGATCATTCAATGCATGAAAGCCAACATAGATAACCCCCAGAAAAAGTAATGGAAGTCATGGTTCCCTGGGGGTACAGGAAGTGGGGGGAAGGTGGGGAGGGGAGCTGATAGCAAAGGTGATTGTATAACCCCACTTGAGGGGAGTCACAACAGAATTGTAGGTGAGTGGATATATTGGATAGTGTAAGATAGGGCAAATACGTATGTATGTATATGTGTGTGTATACATATATATATAAGTATATATATATGTATATATATATACAATAATAATGGTTCTGGGGGGCGGGGAGGGGGAGGAAGGAGAGGATAGTGGGGAGCTGGTATCAAGGAAGTCAAGAACAAGGAATATCTTGAAACATTTCATGGTGACAAATGAAATGATCTTTGATGTCACTGAACTATGGAATGTTAGAATATCTGCAAGAACTCCCAATAAAATGATTGCCAAAAATAAAATACATTAAATTTTAATGTATTAAAATTTTTATTTATAAAATATAATTACAATTAAAATAATTTAATTATAAAAATAATTAAACCACCAGTTTCTGTTATGGAAGATCCTAGACTCACCTCTATCTTCTCTCTCTCTCTCGATATATATATATATATATATATATATATATATATATATGACACACAAAATCAAAATCTACTTCATGGGGGAATGACAGGAACTATGTTCCCTAATTCTTTTTTCTAAAGTGCCATACCAAATTTTCTTTAATTATGGCTACATCATGCTTCCATAAGATTTCATATATGAATTTATGGAATTGTTATATTGAAAAGGAATTGTGTTACACCTTTAAATCTCAAGTGGCTACTAATATTTTATTAAATACAGCTGCCTCTAGGCATTAAAAATCACCAAGGGTCTAAAGAATGAGTGCAGCGGTTTTCCTATCTGCTTCTCGTTGCATGAGCCATATGCTAGCAATACATATATTCTGCCTGGTGCCCAGTACATACTCCAGCTCTGTATATAGTTACCCGAAAGCATTGCACACCACCTGCATAATTTCAAAACACTGAACACTAGATGTCACGAAACAAAACCTTATGCTGTGCTCCCAAGCACAAATGCATTTACCGTTGCTTAATGAGATCTACAGAAAGCGGCTGCAGAGCCAAAGAAGTTAATTCCATTATAGAAGTTTGGGAAATAATGGTGGACTTCTGAGGACAGATATTCTGCGGCCATAATTAGCTTTAAGATAAATTCATTTTGTATGCATTTGGTTTTTCATTAGGACATGCATTTTCACTCCCACGTGCAGTGTTTGAAAGGTTTGCATTACATAAAATTAGGGCTGTAAAAACCGTGTGCTTCATCTCGTTCGCTAATGTGATTGTACCTTTCCTGGCACACGGTAGCCTAAATGATAGCCCCCATTGTATGCGATGCACGTCAATAAACACCGAACATGAATGCGAATCAATATTGTGTTAGGATTGGGATTAAGCAAGCTATTTTCTCCTCTTTTTTCTTTATCTTTTTTTTCTTTTCTGGGGAGATGAATATGAGTAAATAAAATGGGGGGTTGTCTGAAACTGTGTTGGGGGATTAGGCTTTGGATTTCCCTTCTGAGGAACGCACGCCAACCGTTTGGGCCTCGGCAGTTCCCTGGGCTTAGCACAGGAATGATGGTGCTCAGTGGTCAGGTTTGCTGCTTGGAAGGACGCTGGGAGCTGGGGCTCCTCTGACCCAGAAAAGCCAGGTGCGCTTCCTGCAGCAGGGAGAGGTTATGCTTCATCTGACTTCGTTTTCTCTCTGCAAATTAAGGGACAATTTATGAGTGTCTAGACAGGAATTAATCGGAATGATATTGGCCGCTTTTGACCCGAGAGTGCTATTACAATAAAGTATATACAACACAAATATAGGACAAAATCATTTATATAGCCTATTATCATGCCACCAACCATAGCCACCTTGTAATAATAAAATGATTTACAAAAGAAAACACGAACAAAAATATATCTCTGATTATGAATAGCTTTGAAAAGCAAACTTAATCATTTCCTGAAGTTAGAGAACATCTCTGTAAGTGCTTGGAAGATCGGGAGATTTTAAATGATGTTAAAATAAAACAGAATTGGTGATGGGGGAGCCACAGTCTAAAAGAGGAGTAGTTTCTGTGATTTATAACAAGCCAGTATGTGAGAATCTTCGCAAATTCATATAATGGTGAATCACAAAAATATGCACTGAATATCATTGAAATTGAAACAGAATCTCATGAAGAAAAAAGGTGTTCTTCAACTCTGGGGTAGAAGTAGAAAACATTTAAAGAATGTTTTAATTATATAAAATTTGAATATTTCATTCATGTTATCTCCCTAATAGATAAATATTCAAATAATTTCCATCATGTGCTTGGTGCACTAGTCTACCTGTTTTATGTATCTAGATAGTGTATCAAAAAAGGATAACCATATTTTATCCTCAATCTTTTATATGATTGAGTATAACTGTTTTTCCTCAATAGGAAGTACAGATGAGGCAGTACATTCACTTAACATTACTTTTCTTCATTACTTGTGAACCCAAGTAACACCAGAATATTGCATAAAAACACAAAAGACTATAAAGAAGAAGACAAAGTCCACGCATAATCCAATTCTAGCAATAACCACAGTGAACATTTTGGTGTATTGTTTCCAAGATATTAAATTTTAATAATTCTCCAAACTAATTCTAGCCAGTAATTTAACTGAAAAGAAAATGGATTACTTCTATGGAAATCCCTGCTACAGCAAGTAAACGTGAGTGTCACGGCCAATGTTGGGCCAATTTAATTCTCCTCAAAAGTGTAACTTTCCCTTACAGGCACTACAGAAGTATTTTAATTTAATTAGCATAGTTAAGTGCTACAAGATGGCTTATAAAATAAAAGAAATGCTACCTTTCATATTAAATGCTGATATCAATTAGAATCATATATTATATATGAACTTCAAGCTATAAAATATTTACTCTTTCTTTTTTGCCTAGGTAATAAGTCGACCAATAAATTTCTTCCCTTTTGTATACACATACACATGTATGTATATATAGGCAGGCATATACATACCATTCCTTCGTTCATTTCCTTTCTTTATTGCAAGCATAAAAGCATTTTCATCTTTCTACATCTGTCTGCTTTCTCAATAAAGAGGAAAACATTTTTAAAAGGCAGAACCCAAGAGGTTATATTTCTGTTTTTGTTCCTGCCGTCGAGTCCTGAATGCATTTAATCAGCTGAGAAGCAGGATGGCCAATGCTGAGCTTCCCTAGTCAACTCCACCGTGTTCTCTGATTCCCTGCGGCCTGGGGAGTGACACCCTGGGTCTTACTTCATTCCGGCTTATTTTGAACAGTTCAGTTGTGAATTACTGTTCTGTCAGGAGAAAGCTCAAGGCCAAAATTCCCACAAAGGAAAACTAGATGCAAATGTAACATGAAGACTGTCAGACAAAAGGGTTGTAATTTAGATTTAGCCATCGTTTACCATTTCTTTGCCACTTAAGTTTGTGAACTGCATTTTAGAAGGGAGTAAAACTCACCTCTCCACCCACAGCATGACTTATCCTCTTATCCATTGCACTTACCAAAAGATTGTCAAACTTGAGACCGCAGACCATCTTAAATTGTGTTGCCTTTTCTTTGCATGTCCCGTAAAGGCACAGAGTTGCAGGGCAATTTTGCTTTATTGTCTGTTTGGTGGTTGATTTGTTTTGCCATTTCATTTCCTTTGGTGGTGATGGCCCACTCTGGCAGCTATTGCCTCTTAAGAAAAATTAAATCTAAAATTTGGATTGGGGTCATATTGGACAAACAGATATTTGTACCCACATCGTTGCCCAATCTGTGCACTTTAGGATGAGAGGAACAACTTGAGTCATAGACTGGTTGTGGTGGATGGATGCTGCCAAGAGCAAATTGAACTAACTTCCACTGCCCACGAATTAAGGAGTCTTAGTGGAACAATAGGTAAGCATTTGGCTGCTAACTGAAAGGTTCACAGTTCAAACCCACCCAATGGCTCTGAGGGAGAAACACTTGTTGCTCCGCCCCTGCAAACATGCAGTCTCCTGGGGTGAAGGGGCAGTTAATACCCAGCAACAGAGGAAGGAAAAATCAAAGGGAGAGGGGAGTAGAGCAAACTCTTGGGAGGGTTGATGCGTAGTTTAAGTTGTTGAATACAACATTGAGGCTCTGAAATGGACATACTCTCCTAACTTAAAATAAAAAGCTCAGCAAGTTTTTAAAAATGCAACTCTACTTGATCACTTGGGGTTGCTGTGAATTGAAAACTGACTTAACAACAACCCACTAACACCTGCTCCCTGGATGACAAAAATGGATGGTGTTCCACAACTAGCTTCGACCTTGGTGGTTCCAACCCAGTCAAGTTGATTGTCAAAAAGCTGAACTGGCTGTTTATTCATCCAGTAGAAGAGAAGTTTGGAGCGTGATTTGTTCTGTTAATACATAGGCCCACCAGGAGTGACCTATGGCACCTAACAACAAGTTACCCTTCCAGGTAAGATGGCCCACTAAAAATACACAAACTACACTCCTGTACAATAATTCAGAAGAAAATAGTCAGGAAGTGAGGACAAGGTGGCTGGGATCTCCCCACAAAGCTTTGAAGTTAAGTGAATCAAAATTCCAACTTCCCAAATGTTGAAGGCCCAATCTAAGGACAAAGAGCCTGCACAGTGTTTTCCTCACTGGCTTCTGGCCAACTCCCTGACAACACCCAGTTTCTACAGCCTCCTCAGCTCAGCTCCCAGGCTAAGATGGGGAGCTTGGCAGCACCAGCATCCAGGCCTCTGCCCTGCCAGTGCGGCACCTAGCAGCAAGGGTGGAGACCGATCCTCCATGGAGCAAGCCTCCAGGCCACTCCTCCACCCACAAGGCACCAGAAACAGACTAAGGGAGTGGACCGCCAGAGCAGTCAGGACCAGGCCTCGCCTCAGCCCTGTACTACACCAGCGACTGGGTTTGAGGGAGAACCTCCCTCAGCCCCAGAGACCAGGCCCCTGGTTGGCTTCCCAGTAGCACCCACAATAAATCTGCAGTGCAGCTCTGTACGGTAAGCTTCTCTGCCTTACATAGTGCGCGGGTCCCAATATTACAGCCCAGTCCTCCTCCAGGAGTCCCTCTGGTAACTACGTGGTGTTGATCTGCCACCACCCATGTTTAAGTGACAGCTTTCTCTGACCTCCCTTTGTCCTTTTTCAGTCGGTGCATCACAGCAAACCCTTGGATACTATTATGGCTTCATGCCCTGGTGTCCCTCATCAGGATGATAAGTCTCTGATGTTTTCCTCATTTAACACACTTAACAAGTGTTTTCTTGATGAAGAAGAAGAAGAAGAAGAAGAAGAAGAAGAAGAAGAAGAAGAAGAAGAAGAAGAGACTGTTTCACCCCAAGATTGTGACCCTTCAATGTCCTCAGATCAGGAACTGAAATCATTCCCTGGGAATGGAAACCCAGGGTGAGGCGATGTTTGATTGAGACAAAATATGTGTGAATTGTTGAATCTAAAACTGATGATCTTCATTCACAATAAAAATTTTCCAAAAATAAATAAATAGGTGGATCTACTGAGGCAGAAAATGAAACAAAAACAAAACAAACAAACAAACAAAGTAAAACAGACCTTCAGCACCAAATTTCATACAACCCCCCAAAAAGGCATTCCACAGAAGAAAAACTTAGAATGGAAAGTCTTTGGAATTAAATGCATTGGGCGCCTCCAGCCTCTAACCAGTAAAATCATTTGTCATTTTCTTCTCCTCGATGCACAGTCTGTGATAAGTTATAACAGTGTAAACTTCATCATCTAATTGGACCAATTCTGTGTTTGTATTATTAATTTGTTAGCGTGTTTTTTTGGTTTTGTTTTTAGTTTGTTCTTTTTTCATCCACGCATCCCAGGTCCTTCCTAGGCCAGGTTCTGTCCGAATCGAGGAAGAACTTCCTGCTAACAAGAGCCACTGTTAGGGACTACATTGCTGTCTGGAGTATGCGCTAAAAGGTCTGGCATGAGCAGCCGTAGCCAGATGAAGCTTTCTGGTGGCCCCAGTGATGATTCTGAACTCTTTAGAGACCACTCCTTAAAAAGGTTGATAAACTAGGCCCTAGAGTCGATTATTTTGGAGAGAATCTCTAACACCCGATTTTATCATCTTGATCTGGATACATAATTTCATCATTAATGTGTCAGTTTGTAAATAGGGGGAGAAGAGAATGTATCTTCTGTTCTTAAGAGGATTGGCTATATCTTAAGAAGTTAGAACTGTGCCTATGTCCTTTGGTATTCAGCAGAAGCTCATATTGTGGAGTCTCTGGGTGGGTAAATGGTTAACACATCCAGCTGCTACCCGGAAGGTTGATAGTTTGATTTTATTCAGGGGCTCCTGAGGAGAAAGGCCTGATCATCCAGTTTCAAGTAATCAGAAACTGAACCTCTATGAAGCATATTTCTGCTCTAACATTCAAGGTTGTAATGAATTGGCGTCAACTCACTGGCAACTGGTTTTGATTAGCGGTTGTGCTTCAAGATCACATTGGCTTAATCTTCTTTGAGCCACATTTGCACATTTTCTACACAGGCTCTTTCATCATAGGAGAAGTTGGCTATTGCCCCAAGCCCTCACCCCATTATTCTCAAGACTTACATACACTGGGATCTCAATTCTGCCGCTTGTAGAATATGTAACCTAGAACTCAGATCCTAAGTGTTATTACTAAACCAAGGCCCAAACCCATTTATATCGAGTCCTTTCTGACTCATAGCACCCTTACAGCACAGAATAGAAGTGCCCCATGTGGTTTCCAAAGCTGTAGCTTTACAGAAGCAGCCTGCCCGTCGTTCTCTCAGGGAGCAGCTAGTTGGGTTGGCCACTGACCTTTTGATTAGCTGCTAGGATCCTAGTCATTGTGGCACCAGCGCTCCTTTCCCTTATGTGTAGTGAAGCAGAATAGTGGCCTCCAGATTGTGCGAACATTAAATGAGATGATACACGAAAAGCTCCAGGTGCAATAATAATGTTGACTTCATTTTAAATGGGCTTCACTCCTTGCATGCAAAGTGTAAATGCTGAGCTGACAATTTGCTTGCACATAATTTTTTCACCTTTGTTATTTTTAGGTTTGGCAAAGGAATACCTAGAAGGTAAATCAAGAATTGTCTCCTAAAATCATCTCGACATCATTATAGTAGACTTTGCCAGTCATATATTTCAGGAGCCCTGGTGGCATGTGGGTAACACATTGAGCTGCTAACCAGAAGGTCAGCAGTTCAAAACCACTAGCCTGGGAGAGATGAGGCTCTCTACTCCCATAAAAAGTGACAACCTCCCACAGGGGCAGTTCTACCCTGTCCTATAGGGTTGCTATGGGTCAGAATCAACTCAATGGCAGTGGGTTGCATATGGATCAGCCAACAGCTGCTTTCTATTTGAATCATTTTTTCCCATGGCAGTAATATGGCTGCCTCCAGCCAATAATCAAAGTTAGCTTACTTCTAGCCAAAATTCTTGGTGCATTTTTCCCAGCATTTCTTGTGACTGGGTATGAGAAATTAATCTGAGCAATTAGACTGAGGAAAGTGCTGGGAAGTTCTTAATGACAAGATGGAGCTACTTAACTAATTGTGGAAGCAGCTGTCTCTAGGTATTCTGGATAGGGAGATAATTAAATGTCTTTTTAAAATTTACTCATCATTACCTGAACATGTTGGTATTTTTTCTTGTTGCCTCCCTGTGTCTGTTCACTTGATCTGGCTCTCTGACATCCTGTTCCTTTTACCTAAAAGATTTATACATACAATAAGGGGATTCAAAACATTTATAGAAAAATGGATTTTCACAATGCCATTGTTAAGATCTGTGTCAACTTGGCTGGGCCAGGATTCTCAATATGAGGCAGTTAAGACCATGTAATTGCCCATGATGAGATTTCCTCAAAGGTAAGTCCTGTTGCTAGTATAAGTGAATGCTACCGAAGGTGTCCTTGATTTTTCTTGGTCTGGATCCTGCATCTAGCCAGTTGACCTCCACATCTTCAGACTTGAATCTCTGGCCTATTGTATTGCCTGCCAATCCTGGTACTCAGCCAAATCCTGCCATCTTACCTACTGGTTTGGATTCATTCACTTCTGTAGCCAGCAGCTTGTTGTCTGACCTGCCAATCTGAGTTTTAATCAGTCCCTGCTGGTGTGCAAGCCAGGAAAAGCCTCCAGCCTTATACCTGATTCACAGAGGTCAACAGAGATGTTTTGATCCCCCATTTTATAGATGAGAAGCCTGAGATTTAAAATAGTGAAATTGCCCAGCCAACTCTTTTAAAATCCTCTGTGCCATTTCACCCCTTATATGTCTCCCCATGAGTCTCACTGATTCCTGCTTCTTGCAAATCTGAATGGAAGTATAACTTCTTTGGAGAAAGACTTTCATGATCCATGACCAGATGCGTTTGTTCACAATTCAATAGAAGCACACTATACAACTATCTCACAATCTCTCGCACACTAATAATTATTTAATCACTTGAAATTCTCCCCCCGCCTCCTTTTTTAAATTCCACCTAGCTAGATGTTATGTTTCTTGATAGGAGACAGCATACCTATCCATTTCTGCCTCTGGGTTTGGCCTTCTGCCTTGCTTATGACACTAATTGTTCATAATGTTTACTCTGAAACAGCTCTTATGAAACAGCAAAGTAGAATTGCAAGTTTAAATTGCTTGTAAATCAGGTTACAAATGGAATGCAAACTATTTGTAAGATGTCTAGTACACAGTCATATATCTAAAGCTATTTAACAAATCCTATTTATGCCAGTATAATTCTAAGATTATTCCATGATTAAAAGTAGCCAAATCTAAGGACATCAAAAACGCTATTCGCGAAGAAAGCAAAAGGTCATTCAAAATGCGGGACAGAAAGAGAAGATCAAAGGGAATGTGTGAAGAGCCTCTGAAACTTGCTCTCAGTCATGGAGTCACTAGGGCACATGGACGAAATGATGAAGTGTAAGAGTGAGTATAAAATTTCAAAGGGTAGCTCAATGAGACAAAGTCAAATATTATAATGAAATATGCAAAAATATAGAGTAGCAAAACCAAGAATAAGAACATACTAAGCATCTCTGAAAGAACTCAAGAAAATATGCAAGCCTCCTGTTGTCCTATTGAAAGATTCTATGGACAAAACATTGAATGATGGAGGAACTAGTAAAAGAAGATAAAAAGGATGCACAAGGGTCGCTGCGCCAAAATGAGCTACTCAAAATTTCACCATTTGAGGAGGTAGCATATGAACACAAATCAATGGTACTGAAAGAAGAAATTCAAGATGCACTGAAAACATTACCAAAAAATAAGGCCCCAGAAATTGATAGTATACCAATTGAAATGTTTCAACAAGCTGATGACGTACTGAAAGTACACATTCCTCTATGCTGGGAAATTTGGAAGACTTGGCCAAGTGACTGAAAGAGATCCATATTTGTATCCATTCCAAAGAAAGGGGTCCCAACAGAGTGCTCAAACTACAGAACAATATCATTGATAGCGCATACAAGTGAAATGTTGCTGAAGGTCATCGCAAAATTGTTGCAGCAGTACATTGAGAGGGAACTGCCAGAGGTTCAGGCCAGATTCGGAAGAGGACACAGAGCAAGGGAGATCCTTGCTAATGTCACATGGATCTTAGCTGAAAGCAGAGAACACCAGAAAGTTGTTTAATTGTGTTTTATTGGCTATGCCAAGGCCATTACTGTGTGGATTATACCAAATAATTTCAATTTCAGAACACTTTATTGTGCTCATGAGGAACTTGTGCCTGGATGAAGAGACAGTTGTCCAAACAGACCAAGGGCATACTGGATGGTTTTAATTGGGAAAGGTGTGTGTCAGGGTTGTGCCCTCTCATCATACTAATCAATATGTATGCCTCACAGAAAACCAGGGAAGCTGGATTGTTTGAAGAAGGTTGCACACTGCATCAAGATTAGAAGAAGGCGTATTCACAGCCTGAAATACGTAGATGACACAACCTTGCTTTCTGAAATTGAGGAGGACCTGAAGCACTTGATGAATGGAGAACAAGGATTTTAGTCCTCAATGTGAACTACAATGCAGTGTAAAGAAAACCAAAATCCTCACAACTGGACCAAATGTAAAAATGGAGAAACAGTTGACCTTGTTAAATAATATTGTATTGCTGGGACTCATAATCAAAGCACATGTAAGCAGTAGTTAAGAGATCAAAAGATGGATTTCATTGGATAAATCTGCTGCACAAGATCTCTTTAGAGTGCTGAAAAGCAAGGCTATTACTTCGAGGGCTAAGGTGCATCTGACCCAAGCCGTGGTATTTTCAATCACCTCTTAATCTATGTGAAAATTAGACATTGAATGGGAAAGATTAAAGAAGAATCCATGCACTTGAATTGTGGTGCTGGAGAAGAATATTGAAAGTATCATGGACTGTCAAAAAGACACCGAATCTATCTTAGAAGTATGGCTAGAATGCTCATTAGAGGAATGGATGGTGAGACTTTGTCTTACGTACTTTGGGCATGTTGTAAGTGAGACTGGTCCGTGGAGAAGGCCATCGTGCTTGGTAGAGTAGAGGGGCGGAGAAAAAGAGGATGGTCCTCAGCCAAATGGACTGCCATCGGGGTGGGCTTAACATATGAATCATTGTGAGCATGGGGCAGGACTGGGCAGTGTTTAGTTCTGTTGTGCATAGGGTGGCTATGGTTTGGAGCTGATTGGATGGCACCCAACGAAAAGAAATATAATGGTCATAAACTGTATTAATGGATATCTGTTCTTATTATAATGAACATTTTAACATCACTTCTGATAGATTGCCTTTTTAAATGGAACCTACCACTGAACTAAAAAACAGGAAGAGTAACAACTAAATGTTTAGTAAGACACCCCAAACCCTTCCTTCAAAGTGGAGTTCAATTTGCAGAAAATCCTGGGGGAAATGGTGGAAGAAAATACTGAGGGTGATTATTAATGATTTAATGTGAAAAACTCTTTCTATTTTTCTCATGATTCTGATACAAAGAGTTTTAGCAAAAATGATCTTCGGGGCACGATGTATAAATCTTAAGTTGGTCATTTTGTGTAGAAAGAAGTATTGAATAACAAATCTTCTGATGTGAACATTGATCGCATTAGGGGAATGAACCCTTCATTGATATAGTCTCTGTTTTCAATGTATTAAAAGTAAAACTCGAAGCCCTGTATTATCATAAAATATAACAAATGATAGGCCAGAATTGAGAAAGAAACATTTTGATTAAATTTCAACGATGAGTTCAGTTGTGAGTTTACTCTCACAAATTAAGGGCAAGGGCCATGAAAGGCAGAGGCAAATGAAAAAGAGGTACAAAATGGTGAGTATAGTTTATATAAATTATATAATATATATTACATATATTACATATATATATTACATGGAAAGTTGTACATTCATTGTAAGATTCTGCTCAGTTTTCCCCAACATGATACATGATAGAGTGAGACCTTAGTTGCTGAAGGGCTTTCAGCTCAAACTTTCCACTCCTGGAACAGAAAAATCTGCTTGGTGTTTGTAACTTGGCTCAATAGTCAAACCGGAAAGTAGACTTGAAAGAACATGGATGGGCTGAGAGTGAATCATGCGTTCCATGTCAAGGAGAGATGCTGCAGTCTAAGTGCTACTCTCCCTCAGAGGGTATCCACTGCTCGTACCAGTGGGTTAGTTTTAATTCATCTAAATAAAACTAAGAATTCTAATAAAAATAAAAATTCATTTTAGTTTTAATTTAACAATTCATCACTGTGCTTTGCATTGTGCTTTATTTACGTAAAACATTGTAACCAGGGGTCCAAAGAACGCAGCGTTAAAGTTAAGAGGATGACTGTGAGAACCACAGTAGAGGTTAAAAAAGAAAGAAAGAAAATATTGGGGAATTTGAATCAGATTGTCTGATTCCGCAGCTGAATACAACATAGTTAGGTTGACTTTTTTTTTTCCAAGTAATTTTACGTAGCAAAGGGTGTGAAATTGTTGACCACAAAACAAAGAACCTAGACCTTGGAATAAGAGGTTGAAAAGCTACTGCTTATTTGAATAAATCAGAAACAATTTGACGGTGATACAGTATCTGAGACAGTGATCAGAGGGAAGGAGGCACAAAGCCTCCACAGTGATTTAAGGTCCTGGAAAAAATGAACTTCTAAGTGTAATTCAGGAGCTTCAGAACAAATTATTGTGTTTTCCAGTATTTATTATGGGAAAAATATGCTCAGTTCTTAAACTTTTCAGTGTTCAAACACAGATGTGGGATTAATTGAGTTCAACAATGGGGGTATTGCTATATTTATTTTGTAGTATCTTTTATTACACCAAAAATAAAAGGAAATTCTGAATCTAAATGTTGAAGCAAATTTGATAAAACATTCATTTATTTTTAAGTTGTCCTAAGTCAATGCAATTCTAAAAAAAATTAAAAAGTCCCAAAAGCTAGTTGGATTTTCCCACTTTGACAGACTCACATGATGCCCAAACTTACAGAACTCTTGGGTTATACTACTAGTGTTCTTACTTTACCCCAGACTTGATATTATCTTTGTATTCCATAGAACCCAAACAAAAGTGCTCTGACTTTTGGAATCTACGCAAGTTTTAAAGTAAAACAAAGCAAAAATTGTAACGATTCCATAAAACAAAGAGAAAATCGATCCCTTATTTCCTGTTGCTTGTGTGTTGGCTGTTTGAAAAACATTTAAAGCTGACAAAGTTTTCAATGTATTATCCCCAAAATTTGACTTTCTGATTGTAGGTCCAGATTTTATTCCTTAATTGTTCTCTGCAGAGAGAACTTCGGGTGTATGTTTGATTATTAAGTCTTTTTCTTTCCGCCAATACAACCTGATTGTTAGCATCAGCTGTACCAATGTTGGCATGCATCATCATGAAGGATCAACACACATATTGGCCTCCGTTACAAAATCCTTGATGAAAGCTCTATCAGTTGAAGATCCAGGAGTTTATATCTTTCTGCTTTCAGTACATTTTGGAGTTCTAGAACTTTTCATCAAGCATCTACCATTGTCTCTTGCCATTTGTTGACTATTGTACAGTGTAACGAGCTCTTCTGGTAGACTGCTAGAGCTCTAGGTTTGTATTCAGCAAGAAAATCTCTACTAGCAGCCTGATACAACTTCTAACTTACAGAAATGGCACCCTTCCAACTTGCCCCCTAGAAGTTGTTCTACTAGGCAGAACAGATATCCTCATACCTGTACTGTGATAGAGGCTACTCACTGTCATCAGGTCATTCTTCTGTCCTGCTATCTCCTTGTAGAAATCTCTCCTGCCTTCTAGCTAGTAAATGGCCACCCAAACCCAAGGCTACATTTTTCAGCTTATTTGTCCTGTGCACGTTCTTGTGAATGGATTGTAAGGAAAGGAGGATGGCTGTAACTCTCTCTTTCCTTAAAATAAATTAGCTTAACTAGCCTCTCCTTTCTCCTTCCGGTAAGGTGAAGTAGATCACGGAACTTTGGAGGCAGGTTTGACGACATAGTTGAGGGATCCTCATGAGGGAATTGCTGAATGACAGTATCACTATGGGAAAAGCCTGGATTCTTGAATTTCATGTAGCAAGGTCAACTAACATCCTGGATTACTCCATGACAAATATTATTTTGTATAAGTTGATTCCTTGTATATTTGTTTCTTTGTATCACCAAGGTTTAGCCTGTGTTAAAGTAGATTTGTACACAAAGCAGTAGTAAGAATTTTACATATTCATGAAATTTGGTGGAACTTCTGCAGCACTTATAGTGAATCGGTGTGCCATGCCTAAGACCACAAAGGGCAAGAGCCTATATTCTACATTGCCAAAAATGTTCTAGTAGTTTAAACTTATCAGATATCATTTAGAATAGTAACTCTCCAGTGAGGCGTCATGGGTTGTCACTAATCTTCCAAGGCCCCTGGACGGGGAAGCACAATGCTTGCACAAAGAAAGCATTTAAGCTAGTAATGGGATGCTCCAATGGAGGTAAGGATTATTGCGTTTGAGTGTCAATTCTTCACTGATGTTCACTTAATCTTCTGTCCAGTGACATTCTAAGACCTTCTGCCATGTTTTCGGGGAAGGTGGTAGCACTGACTAGAAAAAAAAACAGTCAAATACCTAGGTTGTAAAGAAACTGAGGGGCAAGATCTCTAATCTTTCTTTCGGCCTAATTGTAACAGGTGTATGTTGGCTAGTACTCTCCCCTACTATAATGATGATGGCCACGTGGATGAACAAGTACCTGATGATGACAGTTGTGGTCATGTCAACTTGATGATATATACATGTGTACGGGTGGTATTCAACTGTCAATCTGATCACAACCTGATGGCTTTTGTAGCTACAGATGACCTTCTTATGCAGAGGGTCTTGGGAACACCCCAACCCCACCCCATGCCTTCACTCTCCTGCTGGCTAACCCTGCAATGTTACTACTACCATTGGACCATGTTGCACCCACACAACATTGCACCTACCAACCTGTGATATTCCTGCATTCTGCATCATTGTTCGTGACTGTGTGAGTCCAAAAAAGGACTTGGGGACTAGTATTGCAATTAGGGACCCGAGTTTGGCTGAGCTGGGATGCTGTCTCTTGATATAAAACTTTCTCTTATGCATATATGAATGTGCCTAGGTCTGTTTTTCTAGTCAACCCAACCTAACACACCAGTAATGCGGGGAGGATAATACATCAATCCTGAGACATGCTAAGTCTTTGACTTGATGTCAACAGGGGAAACAGAAAACAATTAGAAGAGAAAACAGAAGACCAAAATGAAGAGTTAGGACGATATATGAGGAAAAATCTAGACTCTGAAATTTCATCGAGAACAACTAACTTGCAACAGAAATATTACAGTCAACATGTTTAAGGATATGGAACTCTGCCGAATCTCTGCCAGAGACAGGGAAGTGTTTAACTGAGGGATGAGAAGTCTCTCCTGGTAGCTTGTGAGAGAGTCTCAGTGTCGGTTTCATTTTCATTCTCACCCTCTTGACGGTATCCCCTTTAGGCTGCTGTCAACTCAGAAACCTGGTATACATTTGTAAAACGTAAATACATATGTGTAGAGCAAGTATTCATTATTTATCATAGCATTCTGCCTGGGAATCATAATAAACCGTTATATAGTCAGCAGGGAGGTCAGGCCTAAGAGTGGACTGAGCGTGTCTCCCTCCAGCAAGGAAGGATAAAGCTCCGAGGTCAGGCCAGGCTCCTCTGTGAATCTTTTTTTACCCTTCCCCAGAATAATAAACTAAACAGACTGACGTTAGTCTCATAGTGGGCTTAAGCATTACATGATGGACCAAGTCAACTTTTAGAGAACTAAAGTTGATATAAACATGCTGCTTTCTCTGTTTTCAACATAGCATATGCAGAACATCAAGAGTTGGTTGTTTAACAAATAAATAAGTCAAATTTCAGGAAGGACTAGTCCCTGGAGAAGAACATCAGGCTTGCTAACATCAAGGTTCAGCAAAAAAGAGACAGACACTCAATGACATGGATTTATACAGTGGCTGAAACAATGGGCTCAAACACAGCAATGATCATGAGCCTGGTGCAGAACTGAGTAGTGTTTGGTTCTGATGAACATACGGTCGGCATTGTAATGTCTTAATTACTGTGCTCCATTTTACCTCTGTAAATTCTAATATCCGTCAATGGCTACACAGAACTCACAGACAAATTTTGTAATTAATGGTTTTATTAAGGAAGTTAACAAATTGTAATGCCAGTGAGAGATGCTCACGGTTGAGTTGTTGATCAGGACTTGCCACAAAGTTCTGTTAAGTAAGCTAACAAATGCCCCCAAAGGCATCCCATCCTGCTGTAAGCCTCAATCTGAAGACATTCAGTTCAAGTTCCGTGAGTTAGCAAACCCGGCTCTCCTTAGTAGGCACCCAGAATCACCCCACTCCAGTGAACCTCAGATTAAAGATACTCAGCTCCACTTCTGTGAGTGAGCAAGCCCAAATTCCCAAAGTAAGTACCCAGGGGCACCTCATTCCATACTTGCGCCACCTACCCCAAAGCACTCATCTGTATTTGCTCTGTCGGTGGAGCAAGGCCAGCACTCTGCTCCACCTAGGCTCCTGGTTTGGCTGCTGCTCCTCTGATGTTGTAGCTGGATCCGGGAGGTTCACTGGTCAGAGATTCCAGGTCCAGTAGACTCGCTCCACTCCTGCCTCTTGCTGAAAATAACATCCCTGCTCTCGCTTCTCGCAGGCTGATTTTAGACGCAACTTGATAGCGCTCCAGAGAATCCTATTGGCAATTACTCATAGGTGTACTCCATTAGTACTTCCCTCCACCTTCTTACTAGAGCCAGAGAGGAAAAGGTTGTTTGGTGAGAGTTAGAGACTTTGGCTAGAAGAGCCACATTAAATAATTCACTGCTCCTGTAGGTATGAGCAAGAAGTGACGCAATGATCCAATAACAATAACTTGGTCATTTATAGAGGTCTAATACAGGCATGTGTATATTTAAATATATTTATAACAGTAGGCAAGTAGATCTATGTGCATATATTTATATGTTAAATATTAATGCAGCATATGGACATTGGGCCTCTACTCAAATACTCTCAACGCAAGAACACTTTGTTCTAATAACCCGGAATTTTGTGATGCTCACCTTCCCACATAATTGCTGAAGACAAAATGGGTGCAAAGGCAAATGTGGCGAACAAATCTGATGATGCCTGGCAATCAAGAGACATAATGTCTGGGGTCTTAAAGGCTTAAAGATAAATAAGCATCCATCTAGCTGAGAAGCAACTAAACCCACATGGGTAAAGCACACCAGCCTGTGTGATCATGGGGGGGGGGGGGTCCAATGTTTCAGGTATCAAACATCAAAGACCCAGAACAAAATTTATATAGATGTGAATGAGGGTAAGGACAGAGTGGAGACCCAAAGCCCATCTGTAGATAAGTAGATAATTGGGCGTCCCCTTATAGAAGGGTCACAAGGAAGAGAAAGGCCAGTCGGGGTATAGTATAGCACTGATGAAACTTACAACTTTCCTCTAGTTCTTTAATGCTTCCTCTTCCAACAACTAACATGACCCAATTCTCCCTTACAAATCTGGCTAGACCAGAGCATGTACGCTGGTGCAGATAAGAGCTTATAATATGGAAATCTAGGACAGATAAACCCTCAGGACCAATACCTGGAGTAGTGAAACAAGAAGGGGAAGGGGAGGGTGAAGTGGGGAAAGGGGACTGATCACAATGATCGACGGATAACAACCCTGCCCCAGGGGGATGAACAGAAAAGTGGCTGAAGGAAGACAGCGGATGAGGAAAGATATGAATATTGCAGTAATTCATAATTTATCAAGGGTTCATGAGGGAGGGAGGGACGGAGGGACAGAGGGACGGAGGGAGGGAGGGAGAGAAAAAAGTGAGGAGCTGATACCAAGGGCTCAAGTAGAAAGAGAATATTTTGAAAATTATGATAGCAATATATGTACGGATGTGCTTGAAACAATGGATGGATATATGGATTGTGATAAGAGTCCTAATGGAATGATTTTAAAAATGCATATTATGAAACAAGTTCCAAAATATGCAAGGTTAGTAATAAAATTTGAGCTTGAGGGACATGAATATCCATCACTTTAAGGAACCTAGGAACAGTGGGTCTAGGGAGTCCTGGTGGTACAGTGGTTAAGCATTCAGTGACTAACCAAACTATGAGCAATTCGAAGGTGGGAAGTCTTGTGGCTCCAGGAGTGGTGGAAGCATCTCATCTTAGCGCTGGCGCAGGGCTCTGGCTCCATCTGCGTAGTTCCATGTGTCTTGTCAGCAGGTAGACCGAGCAGAGAGTGTGGGTCTGGCCTCCAGTGAGCTTCCAAATGAGGCCATCAAGCTGTGACCTGATTGACAGGCTAGACTCTACCTCTCCACCTTTAATAGTCTCAAGTTGACAGCATATTTTGTAACTACCACAGACACATATCATACAACCGAGAAATGAAAGCAACAACAATGTCCTGCAAAGACAAAGTGATGAGTTTCAGTAACTGAGAAACCTAGCCAACATCATTTATGATGTTTCCTGTTTTTACTCAAAGGGTGAAAGTTTGCAGTTCCGGCATTCAAAATGTAATATTATTTCTGTTCACTCTGAGTTTGAATAGTTACCAATGGTAGGTACTGGTAGATAATTAAATGGGTAGACAATGTGTAAAACTGGGCCAAACATGCTTCATTATGAAAAGTATACATATAGTATGCTACATAGTAGGGATTTAATAAATGATATAAAATAACCTACAGTTTTGAAATACAGTATGTTTACCATCTGCTGCATAATGGTTGTTTATTTTTGTATAAGCTCTCTTTTATTCCTCAAAATTATTGGGAATTGTGAGCAGTTAAAAAGGAGAAAAATACATTACAGATGAGTAAACTATTAACATAGAAGTTGGGTAACTTACCCAAGATCACCTGGGTCTAAGGGTTAGTCTGCGATTCAAACTCAGAGACTGACTTCAGAGACGTAGGTGGACACAGTTTTGACAGTTCCTGAAACTTTGTAAGCTTCATGCACAAATGATGAATATACAATTTGAATTTGAAGAAAGTCAACATCTCTTTTTAAAAAATGTGAATGTTTAATGGTTTAGAGCAGCGGTTCTCAGCCTGTGGGTTGTGACTCTTTTGGGGATCAAACAACCTTTTACAGGGGTCACCTAAGACCATCGAAAAACATATTTCCGATGGTCTTAGGAACCGAGACACCTCTCTTCTATCCATCTCGAGGCTGCTCCACCCACATGTAGATATGCCCACATGCAAGTACCTGGCGTGAAGATTGTTACTCACGCTACACCATGCTTCAAGACAAAATTTCATTTATTTGTGATTAGAAATAAATATTTCACAATATATAGTTACATATTGTTTGTAACTAATCACTGTGCATTAATTATGTTCAATTTGTATGAAAATACATCCTGCCTGTCAGATATTTACATGACAATTCATAACAGTAACAAAATTACAGTTATGAGGTAGCAACATAAATAATGTTATGGTTGGGGGTCACCACCACATGAGGAACTGTATTAAAAGGTTGCAGCATTGGGAAGGTAGAGAACCACCGGTTTAGAGAATGTTTATTTTCTCATCTAGAAACAGAGGCTCATGCCACTGATTGAAATATATTACGGAATCACCATAAATATTGGTATCATATAATACATGATTTTTTTTTTTTTTTTAGGAAAAAACATCAGGAGATGTGGACTTCTGTGCTTGGTTTCTAACAATTGCTGGTGTTTGCCCTGTGGGTTGGATTGCTGGCTGCTTTTGAGTCACAGGTGTAAAGAAAACACATCCCTGAAACTCACAGTGTGTGAATTAATGTCTTTCTGTCACCAGCCTCTTTTTTTCCTACTCACTGGGTCAAGAGCTGCATGGCCTCTACTTTCCTCTCTGGGGAACTTTGAAAAATACTTTCTTTTGAAACACAGATTCCTGAGCTGGTAGCACCTGTATGTTGCCCCATCGAGGCCGGTCTGCTTGCTCAGAAAATATTTCTTTAAGAAGTTGAGAATGATTTTTATGCTTACAAATCAAGAATACAACTTGGCCCACTTTAATCTTGATCATGAATAAAATGACCATTTGATTGACTATAAAACCTGGATAGCTCTCAGAGTAAAAGCGACTGGGGATAAGAATTACACTGAGACCCCAGTCACAAGCTAGTTCTCTGGCAAGGGACACTATGAGTCTATGGACTAAATTAGGGATCGTTTCCTGAGCCATGAGAAAATACTGAAATGTTTATGTAAAACGAAATGATTAAATTTATGTTTTGAGCAAGTAGATTTGAGATGGTTGAAGATGAAAATCAATAAACACAAGCAGAATTTGGATGGGGTAGGAGGTGAGGAAATTACGTGCCAAAAATGACTCCACACTTTTTACCTATCTGCATTCACTAGTCATGCCTGTCACCGGGGCTGGCAGAGTGAAGTGGAGCTGCAGGGAGTGGAGATCATTAACTCAATATTTATGTGGAAGTTCTTGAAATATTCCAGTGACACCTCTACAGAAGACATAGTTTTCATCTTAAGGAAAAGATGTGAGCTAAAACTTCAGTTGAATAATTATCCAGGTAAGGATGGTAATTAAAGTATTGGGCCTATATATAATTTCCTATAGAAGAATTGAGAACATAGTTTTACTGTGCTAATTCATAATGAACTTTTAATTTTCTCCATTTAATGCAATGGGTAATGTTATATGGAATGTTGGCTAGGTTATTATTTCCGGTATCATGGAAGTATCTTTCATTTTGTAATATGACATAATTATCCTCTAATTTTTGGATCATATTTTCCCTCCATTGTCTGTATGTATTACAAATCCTATTCTCTATACATTCATGAGTCAGGCCTAGGATAGAATGTATCCTGAGTTGTACCCTTTCAAGAGTTATAACTTTACTCAAGTCATCATTCTTATCAGATGCAAGGGAAGCTTTAGCTTGTCATCATTTGGACTTTGCGTCTTTTTTTTAAATTTTTAAATTAAAAAAATTTTTCCTTCTTTTTAAATTTTTATTAAAAAATTTTTTTTGGACTTTGCTTCTTACAATTTAAGCTAACAACAGTATTCTGACCTGCCATTTCAGATGCTTCCGCAGCCTGCTGACCACCAACCTATTGTCTGACCTGCCAATTATGACTCCATTATGACTCCATTAGCCCCTGTAACTACGTAAATAGGAGAAGATCCTAGACTTATGCCTCACCCATAAATTTTGGAGAATATATATATATATATATATATATATATATATATATATCCCAACTACCATTGATTCTGAAATATAGTGACCCCATACGGGGTTTCTAAGACTATAATTCTTTAATAAGCATATAGCTTCATCTTTCCCCTGCACAGTAGCTAGTGGGCTTGAACCTCCAACCTTGCTGTTTTCAGTCTAGTCCTTACCCAACAATGCCACCCTACAGACCTGATCTTGCCCCTTTAGCCTTCTTTTGGCTTCCCAAACTCAAAGAATATATACATAAGGGGAACACATATTGACTCCCTTAAGGATGTCAAAATGGCAGTAGAGTGAAGAAATCTTCAGAGAAGGCTTACAAATGGAAATACTACCTTCTGCAATGTGTAGGTCTACATGGAGTTTATGTTGTGAAATAATAACTTTACATTTGTTATGTTTTTGTTTAGCAAAGGTTTCTATGATTTTGTAGCAATCGATCTTCAGTTGCATTAGTGCAAGAGCCAACTTGCTGATAAACCTGCTATTGCCCTTGTCCGTTGAGGTAGTTTATTGTGCCAACCTGGCTGATAAACACATCCGGCATTAATTGAAGGGCAGAGGGATAAATGGCTCAGTGAGCCTCACCTTTGTAGTTCTCAAGTCCCTTGCTTTCTGATGGTTGGACCAGGGTGCAGCTGCCTTAGCCATTTCCCTGCTTTACCTGGCAAGGCTCACTTCCTGCAAGACATCCCTGAGGAGAAGCCACATGGACCTAACCTGATGTAGCTCTGGGTGCTGGAGCAGCCACATGAAGACCCCTGGCAACACTGAGATGCTACACGCTTACTGATAAGTCTTTCCTCCTGCAGTTGGCATCATTGTGTCTGTTTTCTGAGATGGAGGAGGATTTGGCAGATTGGTGTTGCACATATGAGTTATTGGGTTAATGTTGGGCTTGTGGGCTTGAACAGCACTGGGTTGGGATGTTTTCTTGATATGTGCTTAACCTTTATATTAAAATTTCTCTTATACGTGAGTTTCTGTCAATTTGTTTCTCTAAAGTACCCAGACTAACACATCTCTCTTCAGTTCTTTCTCCACGTGGCAACACAAAGCCTTTCAAAATAAGAGGCACACTTTGAAGTACCTCTTCTCAAAATAATCTCAGGATTTCTCACCTCACTCCTAGTTAAAGTCACAGTCCTTTCAAGGCCTCACAAAACTTTAAACTCTCTTCCATCACCTTTGTCTGTCCTGTTCCTAATCCCCAATCACACATAACAGCTTTCTTGCTGTCCTTTATTTTCTTTGTTGTTATCACCTCTTTGATATCTCTTCAACCAGGTTTCTGCAAGATGTGCTTCCTCACTACATTCAGATCGTTCTACAAATAGCACCTTCTCTGGCACCCTTCCCTGGTACTTTTTAAGAAATCCCACCTCATCCATCCACCGCTCCTCCTTACACACCTTCCTTTCCCTTTCTCTGCTTTATGTTTTTCTTCAATGTCTATCAACCTCCAACATACTTTACATACTCACATATGCACTTGTGGACACTTACATTTATATTTACCTATTTTATACAATTATTTAGCTTTTCTTCTCTGACTAACCTCCTGAAATATAAACTCAATAAGAAAGACTATTTTCTTTTTTGTTCTCTTCTACATTGCAGAAGCTCTGACCTGTGCATCGCAGGCAAAAGTCTCAAACAGCCTTACTAACAGGCAGAGACCACTGTAATTTTGATTATACTGGATCGATCTTGACACTTGGCCAGATGATCACCCTATAGACAACACCTGAACATGTTCTGGGTGCAAGTATCTCTTACTGGTTCCGTGACATACATTTCTTCCCTGGCTTTTTAAAATGTTGTTGGGGTATGTTTTTCTTATAGGTTATTATATCTTTGTCTGTAACACTATTATGTTTTCTCCTTGCCACCTAAGTGCAATTTTTTAAACATTGTCTTCCATTGGGTCTCCCAATTGTGAAGCACAGGAGGAGTGGATGCGTAATGAGAATAATTGATACAAGGGTTATGGGAATATAGGCCGGAACAGGACGACCGGGAAGGAAAGTCTCAGGAGAAAGGGGCAGAGAGGGGAGTGGGGAGGGGGCACTAGACTGGCTCATGATTGCATAACTCATCTTGGGGGCAATTTAACCATGGGAGGGGGGATGTTCCAAAAAATTGATGTGGGGGTGGTTGTACAATTCTCCTTGATATGATTGAAATACTGAATTATATATAAATTATTTGCTAATAAAACTCTGGCCGGGGCAGGGGGGTTGATTTACAGCCTTGGGAATCCTGTGGAACCATGTAGGGTCGCTATGACTCAGAGTTGGCACAGTGGGAGTTGATGGGGTTTGAAAAGCATGACTTTAAGAGATAAAGCCTCAAGAAATCGGAGAGACTAAATGGGTGTTCTTTTAAGCCACTTAGTTGGGGGTAGTTTGCTATAGCAGCTGTGAAAATCTAAAACAACATCTTCACCAGACAGGATGGCGAAAAGAGAATGAGAAGAAAGAGAGAGGCCATGGCCACCGAGTGGCCAAGATTGAAAAGAAGAAACAGGATCACTGGAAGAGTAAATGTCGCCTCTGGGTGGCCCTTTTTCGCCAACAGTATCCCACACCACATGGTCCCAGACCAATAGGAGTCGCTGTTCTTCACATGACCCTGCCCCAAGCATATTTAGCTACCTCTAAGGCAGAAGTATTTCAGGATCTGTGGCGCAGGATGTCATTTATTCATTCATTCATCTATTTCCAAATTCAACAGATTTTGGTGGAGACACTCGGATGAGCTAGCTGTATGTCAGGAATAGGACATTTCCGCACACACGGTGCTGTCCCAATAGAATTTAGAGCAGGTACTTGTGGTCCCAATGGAAGCTGTCGACTCTTGTCTGATTCTTATGGACAAGCTGCAAATGGTCCTTGTCTGACTGTCCTTAAAGGGCCCCAGTCTCCACACTTGACAGCACTGACCATGATCACTTTCGGTTGATGTGTTTCCTCTATGTCTTGTCAAAGCATCTGTCCATTAAGAAGTCCAATTTTGCAACCCCCAAATTACTAGAGAGAGCAGTCAAGACAGAACACCATTTCAGAACTTGCCTGAGAGGGCACAAACCCTTTTAAGCAGCTTCAAACATTATCTCTTTCCCTTAAGTGGTAACCAGGTGACCCGAAAATGCAAACTGAGCCTCCAAAAGGTGCTTAACAAAGAATGAGGGAGGTACTTTGGCCCTAAGAAACTCCGGATCATTAAATAATACTTGCCTTAAATGCACCAATAAAACATTGCACATTAAGGTTTGGCAATCAGAGAGATGGGGCCCGGGGAAGGCTTCTTAAATTCCTTTTAGAGGAATTGGACTGGAGATGTACTTTACTCATCTTCCTATCACAGACAGTGAGCTCCCTGAAGACTTAAGGCAGCTCAGCCAAAAGTGCTCGCCCCGACTCTGCCCTTCCCGCCTTCCATGAGAACGCTGGTCCCATGAGAAAGCGCGTTCACACAGCTCTGCTGTGGGAAACACCAGGAGAAGAACTCTTCCCAAATCTGTGCAAATTGAGCAATCAGAAGCAACACTCCCTAGCTTCCTTGTTGATATTAGCCTCTGTGAAAATATTGAAAACCCCAAACAATTCAGAAGCAGGCTGCCACTGAATTATGTCAGAGCAAACATCCGCCTCAAAGGATTGCTGGATTTACTTTAATAGCGGGGAAACCTGGAGACATGTGCAGTCTCTTCCGGCTGCCAATTTATGATCTTTAAAAACATTTTTAAAATTGACTGGTCCTTAACTACATCCCACCTCATCTTGTTTAAGCCAAGTTTTACCGTTGCCGTCTTAAGCATCAATTCAAAGAGCGGTCATAAACTTGAAAACTTCCTCCTTGAAGCGTAGATGGCAGAATGCAATTTTGTTTAATTTTAATTGACAGAGATGTCAGCCTAAGAGAATATTTTAGAATATTAGTAGGAACAGTAAACTTGTGCCTTGACATTTTTATGGTATAATGGTATAATTCTCTGGGAAAAATTCACCACCGCCAGGATTTACACTAAAACGATACATATGGTACTTCCCCACCCCCCTCAGTAAAAGAGTGACAAATGTATTACTAATTGCACAATTGCTTTATTATGTGGAGCTGTAACTGAAGTCTTTTCTGGATTTTCCAGCACAATTGAGCTTCTTCTGAAACAATTAATTCTAGTAAATGGACTTGGGTTGAAAGAGAGAGAGAGAGAGAGAGAGAGAGAGAGAGAGAGAGAGAGAGAGAGAATTGATTCCAGCTGAAGGAAACACTAGCTTCTTAACCCCTTGAATTGGGGATTCAAGTGTGGGACACAGAAAATACCTAGAACAGACTGCTGGGATGAACTGCATATTGAAGTTTCCACAGGACTTTTGTAGCCACAGCAGGTACCCAAAAACCAGATGCTGGTTCTCTGAACTTGAAGTATCAGCTAGGTAACTTACAACGTGGTGCCACTCACTGGTGTCTAGTCAATTCTGGCGCACGGCAACCTTATAGGACAGTGTAGAACTGAATCTGCGGGTTTCCGAGGCTGCAAAGCTTTACGGGAACAGAATGCCCGTGATGTTTTCAAACCGTTGACCATGTGATTAGCAGTAGAGGGGGTCAAAAAACTGCACTCCCAGGCCATAGGCAGCTCTTTCAGTATGTAGCTATGACTATGAAGTAAAACAGAGAAACAAACTAAAGGATATTATTCAGAAAATGGTGATTTCATTTGTTTGTAAAAATATACTTAGAGCTTGCAAATAATTTTCAAATGTTATGAGCAACGAGATTGGCTCTTCTCTCTCAAAAGTTTGCTGAGCCCTACACTGGATGAAGAAACAGGGTGGCCCCGGAAGAAGCACACCAGCCTGTGCAGTCATGGGGTGTCGAAGGGATTGGGTCGCAGGCATCAGAAAACCCCAAACAAACAAACAAACAAACAAACAAACATATTGTTGAAAAAGGGACAGGTCAGAGATCCAAAACCCCTCTGTAGATAATGGGACATCCCCTCAAAGAAGGGTCACAAGGAAGGAATGAGTCAATCAGGGCACAGTATAGCACTGTTGAAACATACAATATTCTGTTCTGGCTAGACAGGAGCATGTATACAGGTGCAGTTAAGAGCTCACGATACAAGGAATCCAGGTCAGAGAGACCCCTCAGGAACAGAAATGGGTGTAGGGATACCAACAGGGTAGGGAGACAGTAGGGAGAGGAGGGGAAGAAGAGGGAACTGACGGCAATGATCAACACATAACACACGCCCCTCCCCAGGGAGAAAAGCAACAGAAACTGTGGGGCAAGGGAGACAGCAGTTGGTTTATGGTTTAAAAATAAAAATAATTTACAATTTATCAAGGGGTCTCAAGAGGAAGTGGGTTGGGAGGGAAAAAAGAGCTGATACCAAGGGCTCAAATAGAAAGTAAATGTTTAGAAAATAATGTACAAACGTACAAATATGCTTGATACAATTGATGTATGGATTGATAAGAGCTGTACGAGGCCCCAATAAAATGATCTTTAAAACAAAAACAAAAAAGAAAGAAGAACTAGGGCTACTTTGTGCTGGTAAATTTTCTTGCCCAAGAAGCCACATTCTGTTTGAGTTTCCATCATCTCTAGCACATCAGATTATCAGTCTTAGAACTTACTACAGTATGTTGGAAATATTGTCTCTGTCTATGACAGCAAGTCAAAAAGTATTACTACAAAACCATTGAAACCGTTATCAAACAAAAATATGCAAGGATGAAGTACTGCAGTTCCTTACCCATTTAAAATAGTTTGAGAAAAGGCTCCTGGGACTAAATGTACATTGGAAATTTCACAGGACTTTTTCAACAACAGCAATAAAATACATCTAAGAAGCCAAAAGCTGATTACCTTGACCTGAGTATAAGAAAGTTTAGGACGCAAGTCACACATCTGGATTCAGTGTTTCGATTTCTCTAATTCTTCACTGACTGGTGAAGAAAATAAAAAGGGAAGGACACGTTGCTTAGCATATGTCAAGTTAAAAGAATTACGGAAAATAATCAAGACTCAAGAGGCATCCAAAGAAGATGGTTAACCTTCACCGCTTTCAAAAGGTGGCATATGGTGAAGAAGGGATGGTATTAAAGGAATATAGCTGAGCTGCACGGAAGGCATTAATAATAATCACGGGTCTGAGAATTAATAGACTACTGATTAAAATGTTTTCTTTAAAAGAAGAAACAAACTGATGCACAACGGAAGCAATCACTGCTGGTCTACACCAAGAAATTTGAACCATAGCTACCAACCAACTGACTAGAAGGGATACATATTTGTGCCCACTCCCCAAAAAAAAGTGATCTAGCAGAAATTGTTGAATAACATCATTAATCACACTGAGGTAAAATTTTGCTGATGGTAATCCACAAACACCACAGTATATCAACAGGGACTTCCATAAACTCAAGCCACATTTAGAAGATGTCATGGAATATCATTGCTGGAAACACATGCAGTAGCTGAAAGCAGAGAATACCAGAAAAATGTTTACTCCTGTTTTATTGATTATGTAAAGGCATTCGACTATATGAAACATAGCAAAGTATGGGTCATATTGAGAAGAATGAGAATTGCACCACATGTAATCCTGCACTTGTGAAATATGTACGCAGACTAGGAAACAGGTGTGAGAAAAGATTAAGGGGATACTGCATAATTCACAGTCAGGAAAGATATACATCAGGATTCCTTGCACGATACTTATTCTATCTTCATGCTGAGCAAATAATCTGAGAAGCTGCCTTAAGGAGAAGATCATGGTATCAGGGTGGAGGAATCAGTGGACAACATCATGATAAACAAAGACCAACGTTATTAGCATTTTCTTTTCCTTTGATATACAATGCACTTGGCCATCGCAGTGAAGAAATCAAATAATGTGTTGCATTTGGTAAATCTGCTGCGCCAGATATATTTAAAGTGCTAAAGAACAAATAGATCACTTCGAGGACTAAGGTCAATCTCCAAATGTGCATGTGAAAGCTGGAGAACTAATAAGACCACAGAACGAGGCATTTGAATTATGATCTTGGTGAAGAACATTGAAAGTACGTGGAGTGTCAGAAGGATGAAAAAAAGTCTTGTTAGAAATATATGCAGAATGCTCCTTACAAATGGGGATAGTGAGAATAATGAGGTGTATTTTGGATTGGGTATCAATTTGGGGTAGGTTTCCATGGACTAGTCCCGGAAAGGTTAGTTAAAAATGGGAAGTTCCTCAATGAGATGGGTCGCTATAGTGACTGCAGCAATGGACTCAAGCATAGCATTTCTTGTGGTGATGACTTAGATCCAGGCAGGATTGTGTTCTTTTGTGTGTACAATCTTTATGAGATAGAACCAACGACCATCCCTCCGCCTCCACAATCCTGTGCTCTTTGATGTTCAGTGAGTCAAAAGGGCAGTTTTGGGAATCCTCAAGGGACACAAATCATTTGCCTTTCAAATTTTCTTCGACCTTTGAGAACATAAACTACGTCTGAACGATCAAGATCAAGGGTGTAGGGTAGATAAACTAAACTCTCCCAATGACATCCTTGTGGGGCAATTCTTACAACCCTAACAGAATGAGCAGGAAATAAATCCTCTACACAATGTTCCTGGCTTTTTCTCACGAATACAGTTTTCCATTTTGCAGCAACTTCCTAGCACGTTCCCGTTATAATCGTGTGGTCTGCAACACAGTCCGCCATGACTACTCCTTTGAGATGCTAGAATGAGATGTCATAATGTTCAAAGCTGACCTTGTTTTCTTGACTGGAATTTAGTGGGCCCAGCAGATGCTCTGGAAAGTCACTGATTTGATTAGACCTTTAAAAAAAAGTATTTTTGGAAGGCACTCTAATGAGATTAATACAAATGTATTATTTAGAGGACTTGTCTGCAGTCATCCAATTATCACAAAGCCTTTAAACAGGTTTTGTTTGGAATCACTTCTAGTCAGGTTGTTGGTAGCTATGGGTCAAATTTCTTGGTAGCAGCCAGTAGTGAGTGTTTCCATTCTGCATCAGTTTCTTTTGTTGTTATTTGTTTGTTTCAAACATTTCCATGGATAGTTGATCAATTCTTGGACCCTTGATCTTTGCTAATGCCTTCAGTGTTTCTTGGATTGATTCCTGAATACCATTGATTCTTTAACGTATGCTACTTCTTGAAATGGTTGTATGCTCGCCATCTTCTTGGGATGCTTTGTCAAACAATATTTTCCCCATTGACTCTAGTTAACATAAATGTAGCATCTCCCCAGGGAACTGACCAAAGTTGGCACAGTTTCATCTCAGAGATTCAGTGTCCTCATTGAAATAAATGACAGACGAGTCCCTTGATTTCAATAAACTTCCCGAAACATTCTTCCCTGCTAAGGAGATTGTGATTAGATGGGGATGAAGGTCGACTCTGTGTGTGGGAAGACAAGGTAGTTGTTAGGTGCCATAGAAGCTGGCCCTGCCTCATGGAAATGGAAAGTTGCCCCCAAGCAAATGGAAACAAAACGATGCTGGTTCTTTTGCCATCCCTACCGTCCAGCTCTCGAGCAGAACATTTGTGACCCACAGGGTCTTCATTAGCTGATTGTTGGAAGTTGATTGCCAGGCCTTTCTGGGCAGCCCATATTAGTCTAGAAGTTTCTCTCAACCTTGTTCAATAAAAAAGACAACACTTAAGCCTCCGATGACAGATTTCAGGAGGGACATTGGCCAGGAATCAAACTATGTGAGAATTCTCCCACTGAGTCACCATTGTCTCCATCCTCATTGATTTAAATTAACTGCTTTGAAGTTGATTCTGAACTCAAGGCAGAGTAGAACCTCCCCTTGGGGTTTCCAAACCTGCAAATCTTTCTAGAAGTTGAGAGCCACAGCTTTCTCCTAAGGAGAGCCTAATAGGCTTGAAAGGCGGAGCCTACCGTGAGCAGCTCAACTGGTAACTTACCATGCCAGCAAAGCTCCTGTCATGTATACATAGCTACACATTAGTGAGCTCATGCATGCAAAATGCAGATTGTGCTTATCTCTGAGTAAATACTTGTGGTATGGAATTGAAACAAGAACGACTTAAGCATAATATAAGGAGATAGGTGCCTAATTTAGCAGTAGTACAAATTGCTAAGTGAGACCAAAAGAGGAGAAGATTAGTTAAAAGAAAATCAAAGGAATCCTATCTTGGCCTTTCATACGGTTCTTCCGGGATGAATGGAATTTAATGACCACAGTGGCAAAGGGATGTCTAGGTAGAAGGCATTGTATTAGCAAAGTCAGGGAGACGAAGAAGGCCGTGGTGGATTTCAGGAATGGCAAATAGTTTAAGATTACTAACATTCAAATTGATCTATGTGTGAGAGTCTACCGTGGTCATTGCAGGCTGTGAAAAACTCAGGATGTTAGGTGTTAAGCCTGAGTAATGCATCCACCATTCTTATTTACCTCTTTAAATGCTAATTGCCAAGGAATTCATCTGTAACCAGTATGAGATTAAATGGTAAGAGTTATATATTTATGAAAAGTTCTAAAACACTTTTGATGTTTGAATTTGAGTTATTAGAATAATATCTAAGAAGCATGTTCTACTTCTATTTCCTTCTAAGAAATTGCATTTGTAGCAGTGAGTCACAAATTGTGCTCTGGGACACACAGCTTTCATAAGGGGTTTTGTCCCTCAAAGGACTTCTACGTTCTTACAAGTCACCAAAGGAGCTCATGTCGACCTAGGATGGATACTGAGGATATGCACTGGCAGATGAAAGAATCCACATTGTTCACAATAGGAAATGAAATGAAATAATATGCAATCTATCTGCTCCGCAGTCCCACAAACTGCTTTGTATGATTAATATTTGCGTTGCGTAAGGATCGAATGTGTGCAAGTGAGTGAATGTGAGCACGTGTGTGTAGAATAACGATGAACATTTTCACTGACTTGGTGTTTTAGGGAACACATCTGGAGAAATTTCCCAAGCAATTCTCGAGCTGTTGCAATCGTCGCTTTGGGTGAAATCAACCAATCGGCTGCACACTCTGTATGAAGCCTTATAAAAGAACAAATCTGGGATTTTGTTAGTCACTTTATCCTTGAAATGTACCAAAACACATTGCCTCCACCTAAATCATATTTTAAATTATTCTGGAATATCACTACTGTATCTAGCTAACCCTATCAACTAAAATGTTTTAGAGGATCGTATAGGCTTTCTCTGCCAAAGTATTCTGAAACACTGAATGGAAAGGAAAACCCTTGCCATGTCTCTTAGATTTTGTCAGATAAAATTAATAAATCTTCCTACGTCTTCGGATCAGTACAACCTGGCATGCTAGCAACCTTGACAATGTGATGCAAATGAATCATTGTAGTGGAGTTTGACTTTACTAGCAGAACTCCCCAAAGGTATGAGTGGTGAAGGTAAAGGCTGTCTTAATCACCTCAATGAAAAAGCTACCTAGGAAGGAACTGAGTTAACAACAAAGTTAAATGTCTGGCCTAAGCCTATAGCTAATCAATGACTCTTGCTGTAGGACTCAGATTGCCTATTTCCTTTCTACTGGTCTTGCCCCAACACTAAAGAGTCTCTCGGTTTCAGTAAGAGGACATTTCCATTGACTTGGATGTCCAAGGTCTGAAGTGGGGAACAAAAAAAGATTAAACAAAAAAACCCAACACTGTGATACTCCTGACCCATGACGACCCTAGGTGTTTGAGTTAGTTTATTGTGCTAAGCTGGCCGATACACCCATGTGGGGTTAATTGAAGGGTAGAGAGATAAATGGCTCTGTGAGCCTTGCCTTTCTAGTTCTTTGGTCTCTTGCTTTCTGATGGTCGGACCAGGGTGCAGCTGCCTTACACAGTTCCCTGCTTCAGCTGGCAGGACTCACTTCCTGCAAGACACTCCTGAGGAGAAGCCACATGGACCTACCCCAGTGCAGCCCTGTGTGCTGGAGCAGCCGTGTGGAGACCCCTGCCAGCGCTGAGATGCTTACACATTCACTGATTCGACTTTCCTCCTGCAGTCAGCATCATTGTGTCTGTTTTGTGAAATGGAGGAGGACTTTGTAGATTGGTGATAGACATATGGGTTAATGTTGGACTTGTGGGCTTGGGCATCACTGGGTTGGGATGTTTTCTTGATGTGCACTTACCCTTTATAGAAAACTCTCTCTTATAAATGAGTGTCTGTGGATTTGTTTCTGTAAAATACCCAGACTAATACAGTGTTCCAGGGCAGAACTATTCATGGGGCTCTCTGGGCAGTAACCTTGACAGAAGGTGACCTCCAGGTCTTTCTTCCCTGACACCACTGAATGAGGTCAAACGCCATGTTTTAGTGTACAAAAGAGACCCCAATCTCAAACATGGTTTAAGGAAAACGTAGACAAAGACAAGACAAAGATGAGACACATCATCCAGGTGAGGGAGACCAAATTAGCATCCGAAGATTCAATCAGGATGCTAGTTACATACAGCATAAAACAAAAGAGACTGTCCCAAAGGTAAGATTGGTGGCAGACTAAGACACCACAGTATCATATTACAGTACAGCTGGGACGACAAAAGAAGGAACAGGATCACGATTGAGATAAGTGCACTAGGTTACATAGAAGAGCTTACAAAACTTGCCCAAGGCCTTCTGGCTGAGGCAGTCAGACCATCACTGATAGATTGGACACGCATGACTCATGGCTATGTGTCCCCGGTCCTGTCCATCAAGGACACAGCCAAGCAAGCCCCTCGGTGAGAGTGCCTCTCCCTTAGCTCGCTGGGGAGGATGGAGAGAACCTCTTTCCAATACCCTCTAACTGAGGCCCAAATGGTTCTCATCCCTAGTTAATGATGAGAAAGAATTCAAGGGAGGCTTAATCCCCCTGAGGACTTTGCAGATGGACTTGGGCTTTGACTGTACCTTTGGCCTTTGGCGAAAGGGGTGCTCAGAATGTAAGCTCAAATACAGTACCTGAGTACAAACGTGGGCCAAGCAGGGACCTAAAAAAAGAGAAAGAATCCAATATTTCCTCTTAAAAATATTTTAAAAGGATGAAATGCTTATTACCAAATCAATCAATAATACAAGCTACCTTGGAGAGGAGAGAAAATGTCCCTTCTCTACATGATTATTAGCCAATGAGCCAGGTACAGATGGACTAGGGACAAAGATGAACCAAAATCAAGGTAAAACCTAACGCATTTTAAAGTTTGTGAACCCTGACAACCTCTACTCGTTTTTTTTGACTCTTTTATTCATCGCCAATGCATTCACAATTGCTTCATCCAGTAGGAACAATGTGTGTGTGTGTGTGCGTGTGCGTGTGTGTGTGTGTGTGTGTGTGTAGGGGGGTGTGGCTAGAGGAGAGGGGAGGGAAGGAAGGGCCAAGAAGGGGAAACCAAGGGCAGCGCAGCTAATGCTCTGTGATCTGGGAGCACATGGATTGTAGGTCAGCTAAATCGGGACACAGAGCTACAGCTGCCAACTCACAAAGGCCCGCCGCAGATCGTTTCCCCAGCACAGTTGCTTCTCAGTCTCAAATCTGCGGAAGAGAGCCTTCCATGGGGGAACCTTCTTCTCCTCCAATTAGTGCCTTTTCATAGCAGCAGGATGGAAAAGGTTTTACTCGGCAACATTACTGAGTATCAGTAATGTGCAAAAGATCGGTGAAATCAATTCCCATTATTTCAGAGGACTTTGCATAGTAAAAATAATGCATAGTAAAAACACTGTAATGAAACTACTGCTAATCGGCTGTGATTATCTAAAACGAACCAGCAACTGTTCCTTCCTTACTTTGCAGCATCTGCTCAAGGGTACATAAACTATGTACCCCCACCGTGATGTCACACAGTGTGGCGGTAGAAATGCTGTGAATTTGGATAGAAATTCAAAGGGCTTGGATATCAATAAATAAGCGTCCATTTTAATCTCCTCCGACTCATTTGTTTTCTACATTCTTATTTCTCTTATTGAGAGAGAGAGAGAGAGAGAGAGAGAGAGAGAGAGAGAGAGAGAGAGAGAGAGAGAGAGATTCACTCACTCACTCTCTCAATAAGCACTGGAAAGAAGCTCAAAGCAGAACAAATAGAAGCAACATGCTTTCCCTCATCCCCCCTTCTAAAGCTAGGTTGATCATTATGCAAATGACACTGTCCATCCTCTACCCAAGTAAACCCCCATCCTGTGTGTGTCTCTGCCCCTTGCTAATAACAAGCTGCCTTAGCTTGGCAACATTCTCCAACATTTTTGCCGCTCTATATTTCAGCCATGACTTTTGTCATATTTTGAAGAGAAACTTGCACCTGGCTAACCAGCTTGCATGCCAAGTTCCAGTCCATTGAGGTTTAAAATGGATTTGAATCAATTGCCCTATGAAAATTAAGAATGTATATTAAAAAACACATCAGTAAAAAGCCACGGGCGAGTTTTTCACATTGTCAAAAATAAGATAAAGGTCATTATGATTGGTAGCATCCCCTTTTCAGTACCATGCAACACACAGGAAATCATGCTCTCTCTTTTAGCCATATGCAAAGGAAAGGAAAAGCAGGTGATAAAATGTATTGTGAAAATGGAATACATTTCTCTCCTGGCATTGTTTATGAAATAAAATAGAGCATGTGATGTTTGACTATCACTTAAAGTTAATTGATGTAGAGGTATTTGCTACTGGACAATTTCTTATTAGTTATCCTTTGAGTAATTACTTTGATCAGAAACGGGAGGCATCTTGTTGCATAGGGACTTCTGTTTCCATAATCTCCCCTATCTCCAACATCGTTCCCAACTCTTCTCTAATGCTTTCTCCTCAGTCTGGAGAAAAGCAGAGGGGGAAAAGTTATGGATTTGTCAATTGGGGCCAGCAATAAAAACTATAGCATGGAAGTAGCCGAAATCTGAAATTGCCATGTAATTAAAAGCAGCTTGTCCTTTGACTAAGTCACATAAAGCCCAAGAAACTGTCAAATGGTCTCTGGAAGTGCAGAACTGTCATGCCCATGTGGTTCTTTGCAGATCTAGTTAAAATACAGGCTTCGATGGAGTCAGTCTGGGCCAGTGCCTGAGACTCTGCATTTTCAAAGAAGCTCTCTGAACTAGTACCCTGGCAAGGTTCTGATTTCCCTGACTGGCCTGTGATCAACAGTTAGAATAACAAAGTTTAAATAGACTGGATCTTTTATTTTCTCCCAAGTGTTAACAATGTTTTTGACAGATTTCAGAATGCTATCTAAAACTAGGCACAAGCCTAGGAAAACAGAAATATTCAGCCATAGAACCAGAGACAAAAGAGTTTCTCAAGATCACACTTCAGGCAGTTAAGGTTGGAAGCAAAGAGCTGAGGTAAAGCATGCATATTGAATGAGGTAGAAATGCTGGGAGAGTACCAGCTGATAATATTTTCAATTTGGATGGAATTTTTTATTAATAAATCTTTTTATTGGGGCTCATACAACTCTTATCACAATCCATATGTACACCAATTGAGCAAAGCATCCTTATACATTCGTTGCCCTCGTCATTCTCAAAATTCGCCTTCCACTTGGGTTCCTTTAATATGTTGGATTATATGTATTATATGTTTTGATCTAATTCTATCTAATGTGTGTATGTTTTACTATGGTCATGTTCACATCTACTTAAAACATTTTTTTCCTTTTTGTTGTTTAGAGTACACACAGCAAAAAAATCATAGATATTTAAATCAAGAAAATAAATTAAAAATAAAAGTTTACTCCCATTGGGTCATAAAAAGGTAGCTAAGATTTTCCTGAAATGGTGATGGTTGAGTCTCTCACCAGAAAACCCATCCTGGAGTCCGGAGGACCGCTTGGCCAAGTAGATCTGCCAATGGCCACTGGGCTGTTTGATCATTTGAGGCCCATCCATCCACAATTATCAGTTGAAAGATCAGCCTGCTATCTTTGGTCAAACATTTGTTTAACTCACTTTTAACGTGACGGCTGGAACTCCTTCTCTTTGCCGAGGTGAGCGACGTTGCTGGCATTGATGATTGTTGTGCCTCACACGACCCGCAGACCACACGCTCCCCACTCCGAAAACGGAAGGATGCATCCTGACAAACGCAGCTCGGTCAAACTGAACCTTGCATTCTTTAAACATTCGTTTAAATAGGAAGCCAATTTAGTATTTCCTGGTCGACGGCATAGAAAATGCATGCTACAGGCTAACATACAGACAGTTAACATATATGTATATGCTTGCAAAAGCAAACAAGCCAAAATAACGAGGCTGAACTCGGAAGAGATTGAATCACCATCTCAAAGACTCTTGACAAGCCAGCTGCCCTGGCAATAAATAGGGTTGTGCTTTCTTTCCCTCATCCGGAGTTAAGAGGGACACACTCCACACTGGGGATTCTCCTGTTTGACAAGCCTATTTTGTCTTCTACCAAAAGAAAAAAAATAAAGCTTACTATTATTCTCTCCACATCGATATTGTATATTCTTATTTTCCTGGGTGGACCAAGGATATTTTGATACCAGAAGTGGAACTTTTAAGTAAACATTAGCAACAATGCATAAAGGTCGTGAACATGCAGTCACCACAGAGAAGCTTTCTCTGAGGAGCACAAAGGTAACCTTCCAATACGTATATGTGAAAAAGACAGAGCAACTAGAACGAGAGAAGGGGGCTCTGCGTGTTTCCAACAGTTAAACACTTGGCTGCTAACCACAAGGCGGTCAGTTGAAATCCACCCAGAGACACCTTGGAAGATCTGGCAATCTACTTAGAAAATCCAAGAGCCATCGAAAACCTCTGACACACGTGGGTCACCATTAGTCAGAGTTGCCTCAACGGCAATTGATTTTGTATATAAGAAATAGATCTTGATAGACACAACTCATTTTATATATATTCTATATATTCAATATTCTATGTATTCAAATATATTTTATATATTCAAACAAACATTCGTTTTCTTAGTTTACTCGCGACTTAGTTATTGGGGGAAATGCTTGGGTGCATTTTGACTAGTAGTACAGTGGGTAAGTAACTTGTAGCGATCTTAGGAGTTTTACCACAATATATTCGCTCTGCTAGCAAATGGAAGGGTATAAACCTAAACTGAGTATCATCCACTCAAGTAGCAAGCAGAATGGTCTTTTTGGCAATAAAACCTTGTCAAAGAATCTTGTTAAAAGCCATGTTGGAAGAGACATAAGCACAAGAAATATCAATTCATTATATATAATCTTTCTTTTCTTTAATCCAAGACTTGGGCGACTCTTTTCCAGGAGGGCAAAGTTTTTAACATACGTTGAGATGGTGACATCAGTGATTACCTAAGTCATTCTTCTGTGTTCATTTTTCCAAACGTTTCCTTTCTACGAGATTTCAAATGTAGTTCCACCTTTAAAGGCCAGTGCTTTGGTGAATACTTTCTTTGACGCATTGTCGCTTAAGAAACCAAAACGTAAAGAAGGAATGCACTTTTACAAATAAAGATAAACAACTGGATTTGGAAGTGTCACTCGCAGCCGGAACGTAGGTTGTAAATTGTGCCAGGGTTATTTTTACAACGGGTCGGTTTGTTTTTGTGATCGGTTAGAGAGATGTGTTCTATGAGCCCCAGCTGAGAATCCCAAGCACTTCCTCGACTCCCAAGAAGCAGAGAACCACCTGGAAAGACCGGGATTCTCTAAATGGAAAATCCAAGCTCTCTCTCCAAACACTCGGACAAGCTGCTCCAGGTCCGCAGCTCCGTTTCTCATGCACAAACGAACGAATGAAAAACACAACCCAGGTAGGTTATTTCCTCCGCTATGTCCTTCACCTTGAGTCTCCGCTTGAAAACAAGCAGCTAACGAAATAAACATTCCCCAAAGAAGCCTCCCACCACCACCAGGCTATTAGGATCTCCAAAGTAAATAAAAAGTGGTACTGCCGAGAGTGAATTGCTACGGCAATTCCGGGGAGAATCCTGATTTTAGCACCACTGTACCAAATTTGTCATTTAGGAAAGCTCTTGTTCCCTTTATTGAGTTCCGCTGTAGCGAACAATTTCTGTCAGCATCCCTCGTGTGTCCTTTTGGTTTATGATCTTTTCCTGTGAATGGAGCCTCCGCAATCAGTTTCATGGGAAGCCTAATTTCACTCACTGCTTATACAGATGAGGAGACAACCCCCCTCCCCCTCTCCCAATGTTCTTATCAAATGAAGAATTGTGGATAAGGGTTAGGTGCAGATAAACATGAGTGTAGCACTTCCAGAAAGGTCGTGACCCCCCCATAAGGTGCTTCTTGTTATGCCTGACCTTCAGATTTTCATCATCAGCCCGCCTGACAACTTAATAATGCAGAGGGAGCAGGATTCATTTCGCCCCTCTGAGAAAGCCAGCCCGGGACGCCCTTTCCCCTGATTATTTCCCTGCACTCCCGGCTGCCCTTTATAAGCCAACCAGAACTCCATCAATCATGCTCCTCTCTTCCCTCGCCTCCTCAGCCCTCAGTTTTGAAAGCCCTAAAGCTGCTCTGGTCCTTTTGTTTGGGGCTTGAATGTGTATACAAAGATCCCCAAAAGGGAGGCCGAGTAGAGCACCTTTAGCAATAACTGCTCCTCTTCCTGGCTTGTGTCTTTTCTGTGCCCCGCATTTCTCTCTCTCTCTTTGCCTTTCCCTCCTGCATGTAGGCAATGCTTTCCAAAGTTCTCATCCTCATTTGGGTGTCTGACTGTCATGCCCCATCTCTCTTTAGGAGCTCTGGTTGCATGCAGGAATTTGAAACAACCTGAATGCAAGGTAGATGTGTTCTGGTTTTCTTTGTTATTGTGGGTACTGGTCTTATTCATGTTTTTATTGTTCAAGAAGCAGTAAAAGGAGATGAAATCTGTTTCACACCTTCCTCCCCAGCCTTCTCTTCCATGCATGCAACAGAGAGAAAAAAAAAGAGAGGAGAAGGCAAAGGCAGAGACAGAACTGGAACAAAACGGAGGGAGACGAGCTATCAGAGTAATCAGGCATTTCACCTTGGTCAGAATAAAAATGACGTGAGGAAGGATTGCGGAGAGAGCGGAAGGTGGTGATACAGTTTAGAATCAGCTGCTTCCGGTGCATTATATTTGTTCTCTGAACTAGGCACGGGCCTGAACATATGTATTTTCCAGACAATAAAGTTGGATGCTGAGGACACTGCAGACCAAGTCCATGGAGGAGGCCCAGTGTGCCTTCTGCCATGGCAGCTCCCTGTGCTCTGTAGAAGAGGACTTGCATCTCCCTAGCAGCCCATCCGGACAGTCCACTTACATCTCTGCCGCAGGGGGAGCAAGACGGAAATCTGTGCTTCACTGGAAGGGATGTGAGTGTGCTAGTCCAGATTACATTAATAGATTGTGCTGAATTGGATTTTTTTTTCTTAAGGAAGAGAATGCACAGTGGAAAATAAAATGCATCCAATTGTTTGTTAAATATCTATGAAACAACAATGGTTGTTTTAAGTCATCTTTGACAATAGCAAGACAAGAGGTAAGGGCAGAAATGCATCACAAAATATTTTATCGAAGACATTCATTTCAGAATAAAAGCGCTCCAAATCTTATGTGGAATTAGGTAACAAATCACTCAATTTTGTCTTATATCTTGAGTTAATAAAGTTCACGGCTGGTTAAAAGGTTAACATGCTTAGCAGCTAACCAAAAGGCTTGAGGTTCAAGTTCACCCAGAAATTCCTGGTGATCAACTTTCTAAATTAAGCCATCGAAAGGTTTAGGGAGCATTGTTCTCTCCTCCGGAACACATGCGTCAGAATAGAGAGCAACTGCTTTGTTTTGGTTAAAGTTATGTAGTACAAGTTAATCGATATGCATTTACAAGGCTATATTATAATCCTGTGTGAGATGCTAGATACTCACTGGAGACCTGTATAACCTGTGAAAAATGGCATTCACAAAATCTGATGGTAGCATATTGTTATTATTGGATGCTTATTTCTGAGAAATGAAGGAAAACCCGATGAGTTGAATGAATGTGACTTGAGCTTCTAGAACAGTGGTTCTCAACCTTCCTAATGCCTCAGCCCCTTTCTACAGTTCCTCAGGTTGTGGTGACCCCCAACCACAAAATTATTTTTGCTGCTTTTTCATAACTATAATTTTGCTACTGTTACGAATTGTAATGTAAATATCTGATATGCAGGATGTATTTTCGTTGTTACAAATTGAACATAATTAAATATAATGAAAACATAGTGATTAATCACAAAACAATATGTAATTGTATATTGTGAAATATATATTTTCCGATGGTCTTAGGTGACCCCTAGGAAAGGGCCATTTCCCCCCCAAGTTTAAATATGATTTCTCTTGACAGTTCTTTAGTTTGATGTTTGCTACATGTGACTAAACAAATTATTGAGTTCAGAATGGGATTTTACCAAAAAAGATTCGTCGAGAGCAAGAAAAAGAGTAAGATCACTTAGAAAAGCATAGACTGAGAAGAAAGCTGAGGTGCACACTATAAAAAGGATGACTGATAAAGGGGTCCTGGCAGGGAAATAATTTTATGTACAAGGCAGAGAAAGGTCAGGAAGCATAATGCGAAATTGCTTTGTGTATCCTTTAATTCATCTACTTAAGATTTCTCACTCCAGACCTAACGTATAAGTTTCTTTAGGCAAGGACTTTAAAAAAATCTGATTGAGAAATACAACTGGAACATAGTAGATCGGTACATAAATATTTGTTTATAGTTCACAATAAATGAATAGGAAAAAAGGACGTTTGTAGAGAGGGGTATCTCAGGGACAGGAATGTAGACTTTAGTAAAGTAGAAGGCTATTGAAAAATGAAATACAGAAATAAACAAGAGTAGTTTAAGAACTAAAAATTGACATTGGATTTGCCCATTTCAGAAGTTATTGATCATCAGAATAGGGATTTTTGAGAAAAGCCATGAGAACAGAGACTGGATGGTTGCCATAACACAATAAGGTCTGTCAAAACAAATTGCTCCTAAGGGGTCCAAGTTCAGACATACATAGGTTTCCCCAAACACAATGCGTCCCAACAGGTCTCTGTGATCAGCGGATAGCTGCAGACAGGCTCTCTCAATAATACATTGCTCTTGTATTGGAGGGAGCCTTCAATATAGAGTCCAAACCAAACAGTGGCTTGGACGGGCATCAGCTGAGCCAATTAAATTTTAGAATGAGAGACCAGCTTTGAAGGTAATGGTGACTCTTTCTTGGGACTTCCAAGGGGCAATATTGATAACTGCTTTGTAAGGATACAGGATGATTAGGAAGAAGGATGAAGTAAATTAAAAAAGAAATGATGAAGAATGGTTCAGGAAAGTTACACCGAGAAATTGCAGAAAATATACCGACTCATTCTTGAAGGATGAAGGCATTTCCATGAGACATCTTCCCAACCTGATCTTACATATTCCAGCTTCCTTTTGTTCCCCGAAGTAAAATATACATTTATAGGGAGCACAGCAGGAATCATTGGAGGATGCCAAAACTGTTCTTTTGAGGAGGTGTACATCCAAGAGCACAGAATTCCCTGGGACCGTTGAGAGATGGACGCACCTCCTTCAGAAGTTCATAAATGTAGATGAGGGCCTATTGAAAAATAATAGCATCACATTTTGATATTTAATAAAGGTTTCAAACAGTTTGTAGCAATATTTTTAGGCATATGTTTATGCTATGGCTTTGTTGTCAGCTGCAATCAAGCCTTTTAAGACCCACAGGCACCCTTTGCACAACGGAACAAACACTGCCTACTGCTGTACCATCCTAACCATTGTTTCTATGCCTGGGCCCATTTTGGTGGCTCCAGTGTGGATCCAACTCATTGAGGGCCTTACTCCTTTTTACTGCCCCTCCACGTTACCAAGCAAGCATGCTGTTCTTCTCCAAGGATTGGTCTCTCCTGACAATATGCCAATGTTCATAAGATGAAGTTTGCCATCCTTGCCTCTAAGGACAACACTGACCATACTTCTTCCAAGACAGCTGGTTTGTTCTTTTAACGGTCCATTGAAATTTCATTATTCTCCTGCACTGCAACTCAAACGCATGAATACTTCTTCGGTCTTCCTTATTTAATCTCCAACTTCCACGTGCATAGAAGGCAATGGGAAATACCCTCGCTTGGGTCAGGACAGTTTTAGTTTTCAAGGAAACATCTCTGCTTTTCAATATTCTGCAAAGGTTTTGTGCACCACATTTAACCAATGCAACAAACCCTGATCTCCTGTTTCCATGAGTGTTGATTGTGATCCAAGCAAGACAAAATCCTTGACAATGTGAGCCTTTTCTTCATTTATCATGATATCACCTATTGGTCCAGTTGTGAGGATTTTGGTCATCTTTACGTTGAGTTAAAATCCATATTACAGACTGCTCTCCTTGATCTTCACCAGCAAGTGCATCAAGTCCTCCTCACTTTCAGCGATCAAGGTGGTGTCTTCTGTACTCTCGGGTTATTCATAAGCCTTCCTCTGAGCCTGATGCCACATTCTTCTTCAGATAAAACTATTTCTCTGATTATTTGTTTAGCATTCAGACTGAACAAATATGGTGAAAAGATACAAACCTGAAACCCATCTTTCCTGAGTTTAAACCATGCAGTATCCCCTTGTTCTCTTAATCCATGTACAAGTTCCTGAGGAGCACAATGAAGTGTTCTGAATCCCTATTCTTCTCAAGGTTATGATAGGTTATGATCATCCACACAGTTGAATGGCTTTACATAGTCAAGAGAGCACAAATATTTTTCTGGTATTCTCTGCTTTAAGCCAAGATCCATCTGACATCAGTCATGATATCTTTTCTTCCACGTACTCTTCTGAATTCAGACTGAATTTCTGGCAGCTCCCTGTGAATGTACTGCTGCAATCAAGTTTAATGGTCTTCATCAAAATTTTACGTGCATGTGATATCAATGATATTGTTCCAAAGTTTGAGAATTCTGTTGGATCACCTTTCTTTGGATTGGGCACAAATATGGGTCTCTTCCAGTCAGTTGGCCACATAGTGTCTTCGGACTTCTTGGCATCAACAAGGGAGTGCTTTCAGTGCTTCACCAGCATGTTGAAGCATTTCATCAGTGCCTAGGGCCTTGTTTTTGGCTGATACTTTCAATGCTGCTTGAACTTCTTCCTTCAGCACCATTGGTTCTTGCTCATATGCTACCTCCTGAAATGGTGGACTGTCGACTGGTTCTTTTTGGTACAGTGACTCTGTGCATTTCCATCTTCACTTGAAACTTGCTGCATCCTTCAATATTTTGCCCACAAAATCTTTCAAGATTACAATTTTGAAAATAAAAAAGATTATAATTTTGATTCTTGAATTTTTTCTTGAGTTCTTTCAATTTTAGATATGCTGAGTGTGTTCTTCCCTTTTAGATTTCTAATGCTAGGTCTTTGCATACTTCGGTATAAAGTTTGGCTTTATCTTCTATAGCTGCCCTTTGAAAATTTCTATTTAACTCTTTAACATCAACCTTTCTAAAATCCACTTTAGCTACTCTAACATTAAGAGCAAGTTTCAGAGTCTTTTGACATTACTTCGACTCTTTCTTTCTTTTGTAATTTTTCATGAATGATGGTCTTGATGTCCTCCCACAGCTCATCAGCTCTTCTGTCATTTGTGTTCAGTGCATCAGATCTGTCCTTGAGATGTTCTCAAAAATCAGGTGGGACAGACTCAAGGTCATATTTGGGCTCTCATGAACTTGTAATTTTCCTCAGCTTTATCCTGAATTTACATATGAGCAATTCATAGTATGCTACACAGGGTCCTCATGTTTTAGCTGCGGATATTGATCTTCTCCATCATCTCTTTCTGCATATGTAGCCCATTTGGTTTCTGTGTATCCCGTCTGGGGAAGTCCATATGCGTCGGTCACCTTTTGGGTTGTTTAAAAGAGGTATTTGCTATGAACAAGTCATTGGTTTTGTAAAGTTTGATCACGTGATCTCCAGCTTTATTTCTTTTACCAAACCATATTTTCCAACTACTTTTCCTTCCTCTTTGTTTTTAACTTTTTGATTTCCAATCACCTATAATTATCAATGTATATTGATTGCATGTTTGATCAATTTCCAATTGAAAATGTTGATAGAATTCTTCAATTTCTTTATCACCAGCCTTTGTAGTTGGTGCATAAATTTGAATAATAATTTTATTGATTCAATTTCCTTGAAGGTGGGTAGCTATAATCCTATCACAGATAGGAATATATTTCATGATGGATTTTCCATTGTCCCTTTTGATAATGAATGTATTGCCATTCCTTTTGATTATGTTCTTCTTGGCACAGTAAATTATAATATTTTTAAAATTTGAAATAGCCAATGCCAGTCCATTTCAACTCACTAATGCCTATGTTATTCATCTTGATGGGTTCTGTTTCATTTTTTATGACTTCCAATTTTCCTAGGTTCATACTTGGCACATCCCAAGTTCTGCTCTTTAATGGAGTTTTTCAGCCGTTTCTTCTTACTTTGCATCATGAGCCAGCAGCAAATAAGCATTCCAAAGGCATTAAGTGCACAGGTTGTACCCGACTGACGTCACCAAGAAATTAACTCCTCTACAAATCACAATCCGAGTGCGCTCGGCCCTGGGGGCCATCCTCTAGCCCTCTGCCCAACAATGTTCGCTTCCTTTCTTTAGGTCTCTGACTTCCCTTATGCAGAAGGTTTCTAGTAGCTCCTTCGTTCCAAGTGGGGAGTCAAACCCTCCTTTGTTGTCTATTCCTAGGAAGCGCCGCTGAAACCTGTTCACTCTGGGTGACCCTGCTGGCATTTGAAATGCACGGGACATAGCTTCCAACAGCAGAGCAACATGCAAGTCACCACAGTATGACAAAGTGACATATCTACAATCCTCAGTGGAACGAAGCATTACTAAACTTGTTTCTAAGGAGCACTCTGGTTGTACTTCTTACAAAACAGATTTGTTTACTCTTCTCAGAATCCATGGTATATTCAGGATTCTTTAAAACCTCGATAATTCCAATGAATCTATTCATCTATCATGTTTCAGAGAAATTGTCCAGCTGTTCAATGATTATGAAGTGATTGAAAACATCATGGTTTCACCTTAGTACTCAAAGGCACATCTTAGCTCTTGTATACTTTGAAGAAGTCCTGTGCAGCTGATTTTCCCAACACAATATGTCTGGATTTCTTGACAGCTATTTCCATGACTATTCCTTATGGATCCCAGTATAATTGAATTCTTGACAACAATCTTTTCTCCATTTATCATGGTGTTGTCTGATGGATCTTGACTGAAAGCAAAAAAACACCAGCATGTGTTTCTCTGTAATTTATTGACTATACACAAGCATCTGATTGTGTGGAACATAAAAACTATGGTGCTAATAAGATTGCAAATAATGAAAATTCCAGAACATTTAATTGTGTTTTGGAACCTTTGCATAGACAATGAGGCAATTATTCAAACAGAACTAGGGATAATGCATGTTTTAAAATCAGAAAAGGTGTGTACCAGACTTGCATCCTGTCACCATATGTATTTCATCAGCATGCTAGGTAAGTAATCTGATATATTAGACTATGTAAAGAAGAATGTGGCATTGGACTTGGACAAAAGACTCATTACAACCTGTGATATGCAAATAACCATCTTGCTTGATAAAAATGAAGAGACCGTGATACAATTAATGATGAAGATCAAAGCGTGTAGCCTTCAGTATGGATTACAATTCAGTTTAAAGGGGGAAAATCACATTGGATCAATAGACAACATCAGGATACATGGAGAAACGACAGAAGTTGTCAAGGATTTAATTTTGCTTGGATTTTCAATGAACTCTGATGGAAACAGCAGACGATATATCAAAAGATGCATTGTAATGGGAAGACCTGCTGTATATGATCTATTCAAAGTGTTAAAAAGCAAATATGTTGAGAGGACAGAGGGGCTGGCCCCTCCACAAGACATGCCACAGCCCTCACGGATCCACAGTACTAAGGGGGGCAGCATTGGAATCACAGTGTGAGTATTGTGCCTAGTCTGTCTACCCCCATCCCCACCCCACACACCAGAGCAAAATACGAAGGGAGGACAACAGAGCACCAAGAGGAGCAAAGCAATGAAATCCCTGAGGAATCCTGAAAATAGACTTCAAAATCAGTGGGCAAGGCGTGGCACTTCACAGGATCCCACTGGAAAACAATCAGAAGGGTCAGCAGACAGACCTCAAAATATTAATAGGCATGTTTATTAATTTTTTTCTTATTATTTCTTTTTTCTCATGTCTATCCACAGAGGACAGGCAGGAAAACTAGTCCCTATGAGAAATCAACAGGTCAATGGCTCCAGAGGGACATGGGAGAGGAGAAGGGGAAAGAAAGAGAGGGGGTAGCCAAAACACCCAGGCACAGGTGAACAACAAGAGATGTAAAATTGATGGCAAGGATGGGGTAGAATGCCTGATGGCGGTTGATCAAGTGCAAAGTAGTCGAGAGAACGTACTGAGAATCAAATGAAGGGTGAACATGATAGTGGAACAGGAAGAAAGTAAAAAGAAAAAGACTAGAACTAGGAGGCAAAAGACATTTAGACATTTATAGAGGTTAAAAACATAGACATGCACATATGTAAATATATACATATATTAATAGGGATATATGTCTGTGTACACATATATAAATGTTAGGTATTAAGGTAGCAGATGGCGCTGGGACTTGACTCAAATAATCCCTTAACACAAAACACTTTGGTCTGATAACCTGGCATTCTGTGATGGTCACCTTCCCAATATGATCGCTGACGTCAAAATGGGTGCAAATATGAAGAGAGATGATGGAACCTGGCTATTAGAAGATATTGCATCTGGGGTCTTAAAAAAACTTGACAAATAAGCAGCTATCTATCAGAGAAGCAGCAAGACCACATGGAATAAGCACAATACCCTGTGGGATTGTGAGGTGTCAACGGAATCAGGTATCAGGCATCAGAAGACTCAGAACAAACAGATATATTGATGTAAATGATCGAGGTCGGAAAGGAGACCCAAAGCCCATCTGTAGACAACTGAACATTCCATTACAAAAGGGTCACATGGAAGAAACAAGTCAGCCAGGGGACAGCACAGCACCAACAGACCACACAACCTTCTTTGAGTTCTTGAATGCTTCGGCCCCCACAATCATGACCACAGTTCTACCTTACAAATCTAGCTAAACTGGACCACGTACACTGGTACAGATAAGGGATTTGTACTCACTGAAGCCAGGCCATATAAGTCTTCAGGAACAGTAATGATAGTGGCGATACTATGGGTGGGAGCAGGGTGGGGGAGGGGTGGAGGGGAGAAACAAGGAGCCATCTACAATAATCAACATATAAACCAAATCCAGGGGGGATGAACAACAGAAATGTGGGTGAAGGAAGACAGTGGATGGTGTAAGATATGAAAATAAGAGTATTTTAAATATTTATCAGGGTTCCATAAGGGTGGGAAGGTGGGAGAGGGAGGGGATAAAGAGGAGCTAATATCAAGGGCTCAAGCAGAAAGAAATGATTTGAAAATGATGATGGTAACATATGTACAAATGAGTTTGATATAATTGATGTTTGGATGGTTATAGAGCTGTAAGAGCCCCTAATACAATGATTTATTAATAAAATGGCAACATATGTACAAATATGGTCGATACAATTGATGTATGGATTTTTATAAGAGTCCCAATAAAAAGACCTTTTAATAAAAAAAAGAGAAAGAAAATATGTCTTAAGGAAGACTATGGTCCACCTGATCCAAGTCATGATATTTTCAATTTCCTTATATATGTGAAACCTGGACAATGCATAAGAAATATAGAATCATTAACAGATTGGAATGATGGTGTTGGTGAACAGTCTTGAAAGTGTCATGGACTGCCAGAAGAACAAACAAGTCTGTCTTGGAGAAAGTATAACCAGAATGTTCATCAAGGAGGGTGAGAGTTTGTCTCATGTACTTGGGGCATATACTCAGGAGATAACAGTCCCTGGATAAGGATATCTTGCTTTAGTACAATGTTTTTGGTTTTATGTGCCGTGGAGTCACTTCCAACTACCGTGACCCTATAGATAGCAGAACAAATCCCTACTTAATTCTATGCCGTCCTCGCAATCATGTTTTAGCCTAATGTTTCAGCCACTCTCTCAATCCACCTCATTAAGGTAGATGACTTTACTAAGCATGAAAGCTTTTCCAGGGTGTGTTTGTCCAGGTAGACTAGAGAAACAAATCCAGGGAGACTCATATGTGTATAAGAATGAGTTTTTTTTTCATTTTATTGGGAGCTCATACAACTCCTATCACTATCCATCCATACATACATACATTGTCTTGAGCACATTTGTATATATATTGCCATCATTGTTTTCAAAGCATTTTCTTTCTACTTGAACCCTTGGTATCAGCTCTTCAATTTCCCCTCTCCCCTCCCTCCCTTATGAACCTGTGATAATTTACAAATTATTATTTTTTCATGTCTTGCACTGTCCTATGTCTCCCCCACCCCCTTGTCTGCTGTCCATACCCCTGGGAGGGGGGTTATAGGTAGGTCATTGTGATCGGTTTCCCCTTTCTCCCCCCACCTTACGCTTACCGTCTTGGTATGGCTGCTCTCAATATTGTCCCAAGGAGTTTATCTGTCATATATCTCCACCACCACCCCTACGAAAAAAGATAGAGCTTTATATAAAGAATAATTGTATATCAAGAAAATATCACAATCCAGTCCAGATCAAGTCCATAGTCCAATATTAGCCCATATACCTGATACCAATCTATAAAGTCCTCTTCAGACTCACAAAACACATGCAATGATGCCAAGTGCAGGATGATCACAGGCTAGTGAGTGAAAAGTCTTGTGGATCCAGTGACAGTAGAGGCATCTCAGCAATGACAGGTGTGGTAGTTGTATAATCTTTTATCAGTTTGAGGATTAAAAGTGAGTGGGGTCATAGTCAATAAGGCCTCTGTGTAGGCATGGCCTTCTCCAGAGAATTCTGGGAAGGTCTGTATTTTCCTCCTTGGAGGCAGGAGACGATCTCATACTCTACTCATGACCCTTGGAGACTGTACTGACAATGCTCACTTTTTGCAAGACATCCCTAAGGAGAAGCCACATGGACCTACCCTGATGCAGCACTAGGTGCTAGAGTAGCCATGAGGAGACCCCTGCCAGCGCTGAGATGCTTATAACACCACTGAATACAAAGAAATTTAACCCACTGGCCTGTGGTGACCCTGCACTCGATGTTATTGCATGTGTTTTTTTGAGTCTGAAGAGGACTTTATAGATTGGTATGGGACATATGGGCTAATATCGGACTCATGGACTTGATCTACACTGGGTTGGAATGTTTTCTTCATTTTTGATTACTCTGGTATATAAACCTCTTTCTTATTCACATACAAAGTTTCTATGGATTTGTTTCTCTAGTCTACTCAGACTAACACAGCAGGGGCCTCCATGTAACTCCTTCAGCTCCAGGGCTTTAGTGTAACTCCTTGTGTCTTGTCAGCTGCAATGTCTCCAGGACCTGGAGTGAGTCCCTCCTCCAATGAGCTATTTATTTCCTTAGCCCCTCCAAATGAGGTCTTCACACTGTGACCTAATTGACAGGCTAAACCAGCCTTTCACTTGTAAGTCTCAAATTGACCACAGATTATGCAACAACCACACAGGAATTGCTCTCTCTTCATGCTATGTCCAAATACCTAAGACAGAGTTTCACCACCCTCACTTCCATGATGTATTCTCCCCATACTTCTTCCAAAACAGATTTCTTTGTTTTTCTGTCAGTCCACTATACTTTCAACATTCTTTGCCAAAAACAATTCAGATGTGCCGATTATTTGGTGGTCTTAATTATTTACTGTTCAACTTCCACATTCTTATGAGGCAACTGAAAATATCATGACTTGGGTCAGGCATCCCCTAAGACCTCTCACTGACATCCTTGTTCTCAAATATGTTAAAGAGATCTTGTGCAGCAGACTTCCCCTAACACAAGGCATCTTTTGATTTCCTAACTGCTGCTTCCATGAGCACTTACTGTGGATTCAAGCAAAGTGAAATTTGTCACGATGTCAATATGTTTGCCATCTACCAGGATGCTGTCCCGTTGTGAGGATGCTGGTTTACTTTACATTGAACTGCAATCCATACTGATGACTGCAGTCTTTGATCTACGTCAGCAAATGAGTCAAGTCCTCTTCACTTTCAGCAAGGCAAGATTGTGTCATCTGCATCTCTCGGGTTGTTAAGAAACCTTCCTCCAGTCCTGATGTTGCGTTCTTCTTCATAGGCTCCAGTTTCTTGGATTATTGTCTCAGTATATAGATTGAATAAGTATGGTGTAAAGGTACACCTCTGATGTGCACCTTTCCTAATTTTAAAACATGCTAGGTCCCCTCGTTCCATTAGAACCACTGCTTCATTGTCCACTTACACATTCCCTGGGAGCCAAATCAAGTGTTCTGGATATCTGATTCTTCCCCATAGTTTCTCGTGATCCATGCAGCTGAATACTTTTGCATAGTAAATAAAATACAAATAAATACATTTCTAGTAAAATATTGTTCTTGTTGTTAGTGTTGACTCATAGTGACCCTATGCACAACAGAACAAAATACTGTCCTATCCTGTGCCATCCTCTCAATTGTTTTTATGGTCGAACCCAATGTTACAGCTACTGTATCAATCCATCTTGTTGGATGCCTTCCTCTTTTTCACTGCCCTTCCACTTTACAAAGCTTGTTTTTCAGGGACTGTTCTTTGCTGACAATATGTCCAAAAGACATGAGTCAAAGACTCTCTACCCTGCTCTAAGGACCATGCTGGCTGGACTTCTTCTAAGAGAGATCTGTGTGTTCTTCTGACAGTCCATAGTACCTATGATATTCTTTACCAGCATCATAATTCAAATGCATTGATTTTTCTTTGGTTTTTCTTATTCAATGTCTAACTTTCACATGCAATTGAGGGGCATGAACATACAATGGCTTGGAGCAGATACACCATAGACCTCAAAGTCACATACTTACTTTTCAGCACTCTTAAGAGGTCTTGGGCAGCATGCTCACACAACTCAATATGTATATGATTTTTTGTCTGCTGCTTCCATGATCATTGATCCAAATATTGATCCTTGAGTATTCAAACTTTTCTCCACTTCTCATTATGTTCCCTATTGGTGTAGTTGTGAGGATTGGGTTTTCTTTACAGTGAGTTGTAATCCATACTGAAGGCTGCCCTCCTTGACCTTCATCAGCAAATGCTTCAAGTCCTCCAAGCTTTCAATAAGCAAAGTTGTATCATTGGCAAATAGCAGGTTGTTAATAAGCCTTCTCCAATCCTCATGTCCCATTGTTCTTCATACAGTGCAGCTTGGCTTAGTGAAAAGAATGTCCTGTGGGAGCTAGATGAACACAGTGAGCTCAATAATGGCTCAAATAGTGACATTTGCAGCATTTTCTTCTGTTGGATAAGAGCCAACTCATGGCATCTAACAAAAATAAGAACATAGTCAATACCCTATTTTTGCTCTCATGAACTTGCATATGATAATCCTTTTCCTGTTTTGCAGTTGAATGCAGAACCTGTGGATAGAGCTGATGATATTGAGCTTCTCCATCGTCTCTTTTTCCAGTTGTGAGATCCATGTGTATAGTCACTGCATATGCTGTTGATGAGATATTACCAATGACTAGCTTGGCGGGTTTGCAACATTTGCTCAGGGGCACTTGGGTGATATTTCTAGCACCAAAGCCATATTTTCTAGCAGTTGATCCTACATAATTATAAACAAATATAAATATTTCATATTTACGTTAGTACATTTATTTATAATAATATATTATGAATATATATAAAATATATAACTTTCTTTTTCTTCATACAAACACACATATACACACAGGGGCTTCAAAAGAGTTTACAGTAAATGGAACTAAAATGTAATAGAACTTTTCTGAACATTTCTGAAATCCCTTTGTAATAACTATATTCCCAGTTGAGTATAATTAGATTTGTCAAAACACTTGCTATCTGATGGCTTCCCAGAAACTTAACATTAGTTCTATATTGAAGAATAACCTATGTGCAGGAGAGCTTTGAAAAGCTCGTGTAAAAAGACCATTATCTTTTCGTTTCACTTTTCCACAAACTCTTTGTAGCCCCTCACACGTGTCCTTTCTCGCATGCTGTGTGCACACATGAATATACTTGAAACCCACTGCCATTGAGTTAATGATGATGGATAGTGACCCCCTATAGGTGTCTGAGTATGGAACTATTGAGGGAACTAGAAAGCTCGGTCTTTCTCCCATGCACCTGGCGACCATACTGATCACAGACCAACGCATAACCACTGTACCACCATAAATATATAGACATAGACAGGTATGCATATGTATGTGTGTATACATTTTCCACCCTATCACTGACTTTCATCTGTTTAAGTTACTTGAATATTTTTTAATCAAATAGCATGACCATTTTTATAGTGCTAGGTATGATTTAGCAAATCTTCAAAGGTTGTACCAAATTGATATCAGACTGGCAAGATGTAGCGTCAATTGTACTACCATTATATTTAAAATATTTTAATTATAGTAGAATTCATAATTATTAGTATTGAATTAAATAGTTAGAAGTAGTTAATGACCTAACTTTTTTTCTGATTGATCTGCTAATATTCCCGTTGTCTAATATTTTACTAACATGGTAGAATATTTTCCTGTTACGTAAACATAATCTATGACTTAAGGCATGCAAACTTTGTTATATTTGCAATCAGGGCATATAAATATTTATTTAGACTTGTTTGTTCCTCTTTGATGATTTTTTTATGTGCAAATATTCAAAATATTTGGTTGACTGAGTACACTCTGTGGTCAACTAATTTCTTTCCTTGCTCTTATACTTGATTATTTTTAATTTGTAAGACAACTACCTGGCAAGCAGACTCAAAGCGAGCCAGAGATGCCAGAGAATAATTTCCTTGTGCTGTCTCTCAGACTTTCACCAGAAATGACTTAATTTTATTTTCTGGGGATGACCAAATATTTTGAAATAGCAATACCTCTCAATCTATCAACTGAGAGTTTACGAAGGTTTCCGGTACAAGTATCCACAAAAGTGCTGCTATTCAAGGACTTTACTTCTAGTGCCTTCCTCTGCTGGATTTCAAGGGAAGAAGTCAGTGTTCCAGCAAAGTCCAGAAACTCCTAAGATATCACAACATTTCTATGAGAAAACCCATTCTCAAATTATGAACTGAAGACTATGCTTCAGGAGAACAATCTCTTCTCAGATTACACAAACCCTGTGAGACCTGTGAAAATATCTGTCTTATCTCTGAAAGTGTACCCAGAATAAAAACTGTCTGAGAAGCATCTGGAAATAAACAAGTTCATGGTTCCTGACATGTGAGCTGACCCTTACATCGTATGGGCCAGTAAATGCTCGATTTTTGTTTGGTTTTGTTTTTCGATGAAATGACAACGACAGACCTGAAATCGTGTGCATAAGGTGACTCGTCTTTCAGTAGCACTTGTAACATTTCTTCTTCGCAGCACGGATTGCCTTTGTTGGTTGGTGTAGGGACTAAAAGACAAAACCAAACACTCTATGAGGCTAAATAGCAGAATCCAAGTTTTAGTGTTACTCCGAATTAGTCCTGTTTCCAACTGTCCTGCAGGCCTTTCACTTTGACCAAACATAAACTACCAAACTGCAAAGAAGCCCTTCTGCTTTGTAAAGTTCTATTCTGTAATAAAGGAAACTAAACATTTCCATCCTCTTGTTTGAAATAGAGGCTTCTCCTAACATGTACGCATGCCGACAAAAATGAACGCATTGGGTGTATGTCCCTTGCCAATGCTATTTGCTTCAAGAGAGGCTTGCAGAAAAGGAGGGCATTGATTTCTCCCTACCTCCCCAAAGACTGTTGCCAGTCATCTTCTGTGCTCACAGCAGAGCCCTGACCTCAAGATGCACATTTTCTGGCTTGGCAGCGGATCCTCTTGGCAGGGAATCAATCAGTATGTCTGACTAGATTAGGAGGCAAAATATTTAACTTGAATATATTACAGAGAAGAGTTCTTTCATATTCTGAAATATAGAGATGAGTCATTGGTATTCAATTCTAAATAAATCCCATTCTCATTATTGGGCAGAGCAGGTTATTTTGGTAACTCCAGCAAGATGACCTAATTAAAACTTGATATAAAAATTCATCACAACATATAGTGCTTTACCTGTCCAAAGTAAACATTGGCAAGCACAATTTATTTTACGGGAGCATCCCTCATGCAAAATTACTAGTGAGTATATCACAACCAATTACAGGCCACTGTATATGCAAATTATTACTCTTTCAATTATTTATAGAGAGCTATGAGTGTACACCGCCTTTTACAGAGCATCAAACATAGCAGACACGGGCTCTGAATAAGGAAGTTTGAATAGTGGGGACTGCTCCTAAAATGACATGGCTGGGTGGCAGATAAACAAAATAAAATTCATTTGCAGGCAGTTGAAGAAGGAAATGAAATTTTTCCTTTTACAATTTATACCGTTCAGGAAAACAAGTTAGAACTAGTCACAAGAACAAAGATGACACTCACACAAAACTGGGATGATAACAATTATTTTTATTCCCTTACTTTTCACTCTTCATCCCTAACAGTCCTCTCATCTCTTAAGTTATGCTCTAGACTGCCTCTTAATTTAATTTTATGCTCAAGCTAATGGACAATAAATGACACCATAAGAAAAGAGACAAGAAACAAACTGCAATTCAATATTTGGAAAATACCTAACTTTCCAGGTTAAATATTTAGAATATATCAAAGTCCTAAACCTAATAAGAAAAATGACAAGTTGTCCAATTCATCTCATAGCAACTATATAAAATTCAGTGATCACTTTAAAGAATCATAAACCATCAAGTATGCATATTTAAAGATTGACTACATTACCAGTTGGGGCAATGCAAATTGAAACAAGATACCTTTTTGACAAAATTTTAAAATTTGATCATATGTTGACAATGTTGAAGATAATACAAACTTTAAAACAGTGTGTTGGATTATAAATATTTAGTTACTTAGAATAATATTGTTAGTTTTATTAAGATTGTTTATCATCTTATAATTTATTCCTGTTTTATCAAAATGTTATATTGATTTTTTTGAACATCCCTATCAAAAGCACAAAATAAATAATTTTTAATGTACTTGTACAAAATGCTTCAGTCACTCAACTTTTTATAGGCCCCCCGAGAAATGCAGGGTGCTATACACTAGAGATATATTGAACCGTGCTATTTTTAAAAGTAAATGAGCTTAGGAGTGTGACAGGGAAGGGTGAGGGAAAGGGGGAGCTAAGAACACTGAGGGCAAGAATGAAGCAAATGTTCTAAAACCGATGGTGATGATTGTACAACTCTTCTGGATGTGATTGTGTGATTAAATTGCATGATATTTGAATCAAATGCCAATAAATCGGTTAACCAAAAAGGAAATGAGGAGTCCCTGACATTGCATGTGTGCGAACAAGGCCAATAGTGACACCAGTGGGGAAGATCCAGAAAGGGGAGGTGTGTGTGTGTGTTAGGACAGGTGTGTGTAACCTTAGGACAGCGGTTGCGACCCCTCTGGGGGTCGAATGACCCTTTCACAGGGGTTGCCTGAGACCATCATGAAACACATATTTCCGATGGTTTTAGGAACCGAGACACTGCTCCTATAGTCTCCAGGCCACTCTGTCCACATGCAGATACGCCTACACACATGTACATGGTGTGAAGACTGTTACCCATACTACACCCTGTTTCAAGACAAAATTTCATTTATTTGTAATATACAGTGATATTGTTTTTGTAATTAATCACTATGCTTTAATTATAACAATGAAATTGATAGCAATTTATAACCATGAAAATACATCCTGCAAATCAGATATTTATATTACAATTAATAACAGTAACAAAATTATAGTTATAAAGTATCAACAAAAATAATGTTATGGTTGTGAATCACTACAACATGAGGAACCTGTATTAAAGGGTCAAGGAATTAGGAAAGTTGAAAACCACTGCATTAGGAGAATAGTGTTAGTTAATATATGCTGCTATTTTTTCTAATTTTTGAAATGTGGAACTGTTTTCTCTTTAATTAAGGTGTAATTCATTTGCATGAAGGTTTCAGTCATTTCCTACTTCTTTTTAGTCCCCCTACTTAAAGCCTCTCATTAGTGATTGATTTATGATCTGAATGACTATTACAATTTCACACTTATCAATTTCAATTTTCCATGGATTTTGTTTTCTCCCATTATCATCTAGTCAACGATGACTCATCTCAGCCCCATGTATATCAGAGTATAACTCTGGTCTGTGAGATTTTCGATGACTTATTTTTCAGAAGAAGAAAGCCAATGGGTGTGCGCCCGGATCCAATCTTTTTGTTAGCAGTTGAGCATATTAAACATTTTCAACACATAGCAACTTTTCTGTAGAAGAATCTTCTACATCTTCATGTAGGCCAAGACCCTCCCAGAAAAAAAAACTGTAAATAGTTGTGTCAGGCTGGATTTTCTAGTGACACTTATACAGGTAGATATATGGAAAGGGACTTCTATCAAGAAATCGCTTACTCTGTGGTAGTAAGGAAGTTCAGGCGGGTGCAACTTTTTCGGTCAGATGTCAACAGAAGGCTTTGCTGACTCGTTTAGCTGTGCACGCTCACAAACAGGAATCAGGATGATGACGTAATTGCAGAAATACATGAATCTGTGTTTGGCCAAATAAATACAAGGTCAGCAGTCTGCTGATGGTTCCTGACACTGGCAGGCAACACAACAGAACAGTGAAGAACCGGATGCAGTATCCGTCTCCTGCAGAAGCCCAAGGGACAAAAGAGAACTCAGCTCTTCATAAGATCTCCCTCTTCTACAGACGTTCAGGGGTCCTCAAGCTATGGCTCGTGGGCCACATGTGGCCTGCCGAGGACATTTATCAGGCCCACTGGATGTTTTTGCCCCGTTTTGGTTTTTTTTACTTCAAAATAAGATATGTGCATTGTGCATAGGAATTTGTTCATAGTGTTTTTGAACCATAGTCTGGCCCTCCAACGGGTCTGAGAGACAGTGAACTGGTCCCGTTTAAAAGGTTTGATGACCCCTGGTGCATGCCCTCAAGAAGGTGTCCTCAGGCTGGGACCTAAGTGATAAGTCGGGCTCCACCTCGACCTTCATCCATGAGTGTCTGGTTGACATAAATTAACCATCACAGTAACGCTCATGTTAGAAACATTATTGTCCATTGATTTAATTTCAAGAAAATCATGTGTCAAAGATAAGCCTTTGTCGTATAGTCAATGTATGCATTGGACTGCCACTTGCAAGTTCAGCTCTTTACACTCAACAACTGCTCCACAGGAGAAAGGCGAGGTTTTCTGCTGCTGTAAAGCTGCTCACAAACCCAAAGGGTCATTCTCCTCTGCCCTTGAGGGCCATTGTGAGTTGAAATTGACTCAGTAGTAGTGGGTTTGCTTTGGGGTTCAGTATGTGTTTTCAAAAAGGAAACCAAAAAGTTAAAAAAAAGATCTGTTATTGATAACTCATGAATTTCCTCTTTTTCTATTTTCTACAGTCTAAAATCATTTCTATCTTGGTTTCCCTAGTTCATCCCTTTTTCACTTCCACATTTATTCATCGAACACTTGAATTTCTCCAGGAGCAAAACTACTAGTGGTCTCTGACTTTCAGATGACACAGTAGTTAGTTCTGATCTAAGTCAAATACTGAAATATAAAACGTTAAATTATTATTGCCTTTTGTTATGAGTATCTTTATAAATTATAGCATTGAACATCCATGACTTTGTCTGACATCGTTTGTCAGGAGACACCAGCCCTTGGAGAAGGATGTCATGTTTGGTAAAGTAGAGGGCTCAAAAGAGGAGGAAGATCCTTGACGAGGTGGATTGATGCGGTGGCTACCTCAGCGGGTTCGGTCAGTTGAACAATTGTGAGGATGGTACAGGGCTGTGCAGTATTTCATTTTACTGCGCATGGTGTTGCCATGGGGCAGAGCAGACTGGTCGGCACTGAACAACAGCATCGTTTTCAGTTCTTTGAATTGATATAGTCTCTTGTGTCTGAAATGCTATGCTTTGGTTTCGTTTTTATATCATTGATGATGGTACGTGGCTGTGATCTTTTCAGTCACCATCTGTCTCCCAGTGGGTGTGATAAAGATGTTGGTGTGTGAGCTGTTCTCTGATTACTGCGTATGGAGCACAGTTGAGAGTGGCTGCAGCTGATCTCGGTTTCTGTTTGTCCATCATCAGTTAGGAGAGGAGTGGGTAGTGGCCCTCCCCCATCAGGTGGGGCTGCAGAAGGTACTGGTGTGACAAAGCTGTGTGGGTATGGTTGTAGTCTCCTTTCATGTCATGTGGGGTCCAGGATAAAAAATGAGAAAGAAGACAAAGAGGACACAGCAGCAGAAAGAAAGAAATCAAGGGGAAAGGGTGAAGAAAAGCAAGAAAATAATAGCAAGGAAAAATCATTTAATAGCTTAAAAGAAAAAAGATAAAGGATAAAAGGAATTGAAAGGGAAAAGATCTACAAGGGAAAATACAAAAAACCAATTATATAGGTGAAGAAAAATGAATAGTTAAGAATAAAACTAAGAGTAGGAATGGATACAAAAGAACAGCAAAGCAGAAGAAAAGAGAGACAAGGAAAGTAGAGAAAGAAAGGGTAAACAACAAGAGAAGGGAAGTTGTTTAATTAAAGGAAAACTTGGGGCAGGGAAGCATGTCAGCAAGAAGACAAACGTCGGGGAGAGGGCATTCCGCAGCATCTTTCCGCCACGGAGCTCAAGGTGTTGAGGAGATGGACTGCTCCGTCCCAGGTGAAGTTCCCACCAGCCTAGATGTTGTATGGGGTCCGTCATTCTTCCAGTTTTCCGAGGAAGATTTTGCACGCCTCTGGAGATGGAGATGACCCACCAGGAGCCCACTTCAAGAGGGTGCAACTCTGAGCTCAGGTAGGAAAGGGCTTGTGCTGAGAGACACTGTGTCATGAGCTGGGAGATGCATGGTGATGGGAGCCAGTCACCAGGACTAATGGACAATGAACCTTTCTTGCCGCTTCTGTTAGGCTGCGGTCTCAATCAAGTGCTGCTTGAGAAGTTCAATGTGGCCACGGAGCATCAGGATGGTCAACAGTGCACCTGCCTCTTTTCTCCCACTACTTTTGTTCACTTTCTTCTCCTAATAAGTTTTCAATATCTTTGTCTATTCTGTCCTCTGAAGTTCAGTGGGATTACTATCCCTATCTGTCTGGTCTTGTTTCTCGTGTCCCTTGTAGTAATGGGCCTGTGTGGCATAGCTGCAGAGCCTGCCAGCTTGCATCTCAGCCTTTCTTCAAATGCCTGTTCCATCTGAACAGTTATTTTACTTGGGATTGCCTTCCCATTCACTTACTACAAAGCTTCCGTGACTTGGAAAGATGTCCACTTGAGTTTTGTTAAAAAAAACTTTATCTCAACTTTTTTCCCCCAATGGCAACAATGGAATCCTTTTCTTGAAGGAACTCCACGAAGACCAAGAGAAGCGGATTACTAAGAGAACTGGTCTGCTGACTTCCACTGGTGGCAGAGAAAGGTTTGAGCACATTGTGCTGGGAATAAACTTAGGTATCCATAAATTGGATCCCTAGTTAAAATGCTTTTTAATGTATCCTCATACTACTAATGATAAGATATACAACAAAAAAGATGTTTACAAGTGCAGTTTGTCTAACGCAAACATGTTGTACGTCAGGAACTACCTGTAAAGTGTTTTGTTGTCGCTTTATCTCTGTTTGTTTCTTTTCATTCTTAGCATCACATCTCTCTTGATTTTACCTCTTTCCTGCCTCCTCACTTATAAATCTTAATTAGATCAAGTAGTACTGCCAGCTCTCATCTGCCTCTTCTCTTCCAAGTCTTTGTCTCTCTCCGTCTGCAAGGCCGTTCGGCAATAGTTCCAGACAAATTGGATGGCATATTAGCAAGTTACCAAATAATTCCTCCACGGATTTAAAGGACATCTATAGAGCCTGAAGATTAAAGGTCAAAGGCAGGAAAAGCTTCCTGGATTTTGGGGTGAGTTTCTGAAATATTGAAGTTTACACGAAGAGGTCATCATCATCTGCTATTTGAGAAGAGTTCTGGAGTCCGACCAAATGACTGTGGAAAGATCCAAGCCATTGCAAATTGACTTGGCATGGGAAGATGCTTCGGAGGAGAAAATAATCTCAGTGCAGCGCCTCTTGTGCAGTGAACACCATGTGCTTGACTCAGCATCCATTATTGGCAAAATGACCGAGCCAGAGAAACATACACATCTGACAAGTAGGATGATGCTTTGTCAACTGCAGCATAACACGTCTTGCTCGAATAAGTGAGCATCTTCATTGTCACATAGCTCACTTGCTAACTGGAAATTTATGTCTTCAATGCGATGCGTTTTCATGAATTTCAGAATTCTAGGACAACAGTTCAAAAAGCACAGGAAAGTTGTGATGGAAGAGGTAGGACATCCAGCAGAAAGGTTTCTTGTCAAGTGCTTAAGTATGTCAAATTCTATGTCTGTCTGTCTGTCCTGGGTAAAGAAAATAATTCGGAGGCAAGAGACTATGCAAAGTCATGGAAGGAATCCAATTGCCTCTGACTTCATAAAGTTAGAGAATAGGTCGAAAACTTTATGGTTTCTTGATAAATTTATTTAAAATAGAAAATTGTATTTTTTAACAAATACTGAACTGATAAGATTTGTTGCATCATCAAAGTGACAGTTTTGTTGTAAAAACATTTTTAAAATGTCACGAGTAAGAAAATATATGCACTTTATAATATTGTACACAAAAATACATTTTTGAACTAAAAAATACATCTTTTAAAATAAAAAGCCTGTATTAGAATGGATATAATAATATGAAAACACTAAAATAGCCTGAGAAACTTGATTTATTTCTCCCTATTAAAAGCCACTGAACCAAAGACTAAATTAAAGCACATAGAAGTAGAATGAAAAATAACTCAATTTAGTTATATAAAAATAAGGAAATCGCCTAAAAAGCAAGATATAAATTTAACAAGAAACAGCATTGTATTTACTACGTTTCTACTTTTTTTAATTTGTTAAGTTATAGAACAAAAATAATGGTATCATATTATTTACTTCCCAACTTCTAACACTAATTTTTGGTAACAAGTGCTGAGTATGTTAAATGTCTTACCACATCTCATCTCCATAAACACTAACAATATTTTCAATAGCATATCTGAACTTTTATACAAATAAGGATCATATATTTTTAAACTATATAGTCTCAGTAAATAAAATATAATTGAATAAGTAGTGATCAATTTGTTTGACAGTAAAGTGACTTAAAGTAAAACATTATATTATGGCTTATTCATCTCATGTCTTAATTGCCGTGAATATTGGCATGCTTATATTTTATAGTTGATAAATTTTGTTTTAGTTTGTAAATTTATGAACCAAAAATGGGTAAATATTATTCAATATTTGTTCATTATGAGGGGAATCATAGGATAAAAATCAACAGTAATATTAATAAAGAAACAGAAGAAAAAGAAGTAAAATTTTAAAAGTATGAGATAAGCGAAAATGAAACGTGGAAGGTGAGGGAGAAAGTAACAGAGTAAGAAGGGCAAGGAAAGAAAAGAAAACCTGAGGGAAATCTCCATTGGGAAAGGAACACACAAGGTAGAAAGGAGGAGAGAAAAAGCCCCAAAGACAGAGGATGTTCTCAAAGTTTCCATGATCTTCATGTCAATAGCCATCTTTAACATCCTCCGTCTGGTGTTCCCCCACCTCTAGGCAGTCAATAAGGACCTTTCTAATAGCTGAACCATTTCTCCCATTATAACTAGCCTTTATAATGCATCTCCTTGGCTTCCCCCACAAGCCATCAGAGGCATAGCCGTGAAATTAATTCTCTCTGCAACACTACTTAAATCACAGCATTACTTACTAAAACAAATGTAATGGCTTTGTCTTGTCAAGCCTGTTGCTGCTGCTTCTCTGTTTCTCCTCAGTGTCCCAGCTCTGTGTATCCAGGACTGAGGGGATTCAGCATGCATATAATCCTATCAGGACTACTTCCCACTTTCTCTAACCCAGACCTGTAGGGAATAGAGGGAATGTTCCCATCTGCATGGGCTCAGCCGGTTGTTTAATGGGAGTTACAAAGGCTATGGCTTTGAAGTGCCATATCACATACATCACAGAAACTAATGTCTAACGAGAAAGAAAACTAAGTACAGTACATATAATGATTATTAAAATGATAAAGGAAAACAAACAAAAGGAATAACTCAAACTAAAGTCTATTACAATATTTGGGGAAGAATTTTTATTAGCTACAAACCTACATGGATTGGCTAGGAGAAAATAATCAGAGATTTATTCCCCTTTGGTTTCGTGATACTGGTCCTTGTAGAAATAGAAGGATTTTCTTAACCATCCATAGACAACTTTCTGTCTCAGCAATCCTGTTGTTTTGTTTTGTTTTCCATGACAAAAGAAAAAATAGAACGGCTGAGTAGCTATCCCTTTTCTACAAAAATTATCTTTCTTCAGGTAGCTGTTGTGTGTTGTTTCTTCTCATTTTCTATGTACCACTCAGAGAGCTCCAAAAAGCATCGAGAACTTCTGATGAAATATTAGCTTATTCTAATATATCATCCAGAGTGTACTATTACTCATCATTAAAAGCACCATACCCTTGACTGAGCATTTGGTGCCAGACAGGGAAAACAAAGAGAACCAAAAATATATGACTCCTGAACAAGTACTCATCCTACAGTTTTATCATCCATTGATGAGTCACCTTCTAATAATTTATTAGAATCATATTATCAAATTATCAATTGTTTTGATGAGTATTATTGAGTTAATAATATAATATTGTTAATATGAGTCTTTCTGGTGGATGTGTACTCTGTACTTCACTGTAATTTTAATTGACATTTTCTCAACTGCCAATAACTTAATTGCTAATAAGATAATTTTCATATGATTTGGGTCATTGCAAGGCCTTCTGTAAGGTGCCTTCTTAAATCCCTCACTATCTTTTATTTATTTTTTAAAAACTGGGCTTTAAAAATTAATTCGTAGTAGGTTTAAAGAATGTCCCCAGTTATGAATCAAATCAATCCATAATTGTACCTATAGGAATTTTATCATAGCCTTGAACAAGTTCTGTCCAATGCAGGCTTAGCTAAGAAAGTGTTCCCAGAACAGATCTGAATTTTTAAAATGATGGTGAAATGGAGAGATAGAGCAGGAAAATTATGAGCAGAATCCTTGCTATAAATGTAACCTCGATCTTAAAGACGATCAGCATTTAAGTTCCATAGTGACCAAATCTCTTGCCAATGAATGTTGAGAACAGTTTGAAGCAGCGCTTCACTGTATAAAGATGGTGGCACCCTCTCCCAGGAGGATGCCATCCCCTGAACCTTGGTAGCTGAGCCCTTGGAATACAATCTCATGCATCGGCTTCAGAAAAGGCTTGTTATTCCTATTCCACGTCTCCAATTCCAGTGCTTCCATCCGTGATTTTTCCCATTTGTAGTCCGATGCAAAAGATACCAAATTTTAAAATGTGGAGTCTGTTCCTTTTCGTGTCATCAGCTATTTCAAAACTAGTCTAAACGGCAAGTAGGAGTTGATTATAAGTTGGATGTTTGAAACTTGGAGATTCCCCAAGTTATGTATATGTGTCCACACACTCACATAAATACGTATTCAAATCAAACTCATAGTCGTCCACATACTTTCAACTCTTGAGGACCCTACAGGCCGGAATAGAACAAACCCCATAAGATTTCTGCACACGTGATCTTTACGGAAGCTGTCTGCTACGTGTTTCTACTGTGGCACACCTAAGCGTTCGAAATGTCAACCTTTTGGTTAGCAGCCAAGTGGTTAAATGCAGTGCCATCAGGTCTTCTTGAGATAAATAAAGATGTTACAAGTGTCACCATCCCAGAGACATTCTGTGATGTAGGACATTGGGTGATTTGAATGTTGTGCAAACACCATGTTGTTTGCAAAAAGGCCCTAGATTACAAACAAATTCCTTTCCCAAATTTGGGCTTAGGTCCAATTTGTAGGTAAATTGGCAGAGTTGTATCAGTACATAGCATATTAAGCACCTTTGTATGCATCAGAAACATTAAAGAAAAAGTTCCAGATACATGAAAAATCTTTAACATAATTCAGTAAAAATGTATTAAGTTTTATTAAAGGCATTACATATAAAAATCCATATTTAATATTTTGATTTATATTGAAAAGTAGCAACCATTTGTTATTACAAAGCATATGTACCTTAGAATATTAATACAGTGGTTGGGACCACCCATACATACATAGTTGGATACTGACAGACATTATGTGGGATAGGACTGTATATGTGCATATGTAGGTAATAGACATGTAATTAGGTTGTTTCATATGTCTTTTTAACAATTCCTTACATTGTACACCTTTCCAAATGTTCACTCCTTTAACAATGCCTTTTGATGAGGCAAGTATTTTGAAACCACCAGCCACTCCTCAGGAGAGATGAGGCTATGCACTCCCAATGAAGTGTTACTCTCTCAGAAACCAACAGCGACAGGTCTACTCTTATCTCTCAGGTTGCTGTGGGTCAGAATTGACTCATGGCAGTGAGCTTGGAGGGGGTGGGGAGAGGGTTGTTGATGGTCAGGTGACTCAGATACATTAAACTTAATTTATATTATCAAAATGTTCTTTAAATTCAAGTTTTTATTCTATGTAGAGATATTTTGTCATTCACCTTTATTCCATGAAAATAAATTCAAGCTGAAAATAATTAAGTGTAAAAAATTACAATAGAGGAGATAATATCAGAACAGAAGTTAACAAATAGAAAGCTATTACAGAATAAAGAAGATCAACATAGCAAGAAGTTTAGACTTAGAACACACACACATAAAAAAATTTTAATAAACATATAGATTAAACATCAAGCTTAATCCCCTGGATTAAAATATGTAAGTAAAAACTCATAATAGAAATATTTTAAAAGGAAAAGTAACAGTTGACTCTCTATTGGTGCATTTAACTTATTTATATTTAATAATGTAAGTTTTCATATATTAATATATTACATAATGGTAGCAGTTTGAAAACCCTTGTCCCTATGACGCTTTCTACTGATAAAGAGTTATATATATTCTCAAAAACTAATAGAGGAAGCTCTACCCTGTCCTATCGGGTCACAATGAGTTAGAATTGACTCAAAAACAGTGAGTTTGTTTTATTTTGTTTGGGTTTTGATTGAGTATTTATTTATGTGATTATTTAATATATCTATAATATCTACATAAAATATTATCTCACTGGATACTCTGTTGACATTAAAATTCACTATGAAAATGTATTGCCATGAGAAAAGACAAAATACTCTTGAATGAACTAAGAAATCTACAAAACATCAAATACAGCATGAGTCAATGTTATATGTTTGCCTGTATATGTAGAATATATAGCAGCTGGTATCATATCCTTTGACTTTTCTAAATTTTCTTTTAGTCTGAATATATATGAAGGGTACCCAAAACAAACCAGAAAGAGCTCCACTGGGCAGAGCTTTCGTGGTACACATTTTTTTTCCCCCGCTAGGCGAACATCCAGCAACTCACTCTGAGTCAGTGTACCCAGTAGCACTGCCTGGCAAGATTCTCTCTGGTCACAGTGAATTTTTTTTTTTTTCATTAAAAGTTTCGCTCAAACCTCATTTGTTCTGATGGCCCATTTAAGAGAACAGTGTGCGGCTGTGAAATTTCATTTCCTGCTGGGGTAAAAATGCCAGAGAACCTCTTGTGATGTTGAACACAGCGTATAAGGACAGCGCTATGGGGAAAACTCAAGTGTTCAAGTTTCTCCTTTCATAAAAGGTGAAATGTCGATTGATGACAAATCTCATTCCGGACGTCCATCAACTTCCCGAACTGAGGAAAATGTTGACTCACAGCACATTTGGGGTTTGTTCCACCAGGTTAGACTGGAAATCAAGCTTTCTACTGAGAGGTTCTGAAAAGGTTGAGTAACTGTGTGTATCCATAAAGGCCTGATTTGTGGCAGATGAGGGACTGGTTTTGTCACCATGACAATGCACCTGCTCATGCAGCCATCTCAGTGTGCCAGTTTTTTGGGGGAGACAGTATGTCTCTCTTGCCCCATGCGCCTGACTCACCTGACCCTGCTCTGTGTGACTTCTAGTTGTTTCTGCAAAAGAAGAGGGACATGAAAGGACAGTGATTTAAAGATGTAGAAGAGGTGAAGAAAAAAAAAAAACCCCAAAAAAACGAGAGAGGTGCGGTCAGCCATGCAAACAGATGAGTTTGAAAAATGTTTCCAAGAATGGAGTCACAGATTTGATAAATGTATTAAGTGTAATGGAGAGTGCTTTGAAGGTGATAAGTTTGTTTATATATATATATATATCTTTAAAAACTGTTTTGTGGGGTGTATCCCTGTGTGTGTATGTGTGTGCCCAGAGCACATTAGCACCAGTTTGCGCCCTCTAGTCTATTACCATAATCTGCACTAGTAATGTCTTGAGAGATCTGTGAATGAAATAAGGCATATATTTTTTCAAGAAGTAAGGCTCCCCACTCCTGGTCCTGGTGGCATGCTGACTTCCGCTTTATGTGCTAACTGCAAGGTAAGCAGTTTGAAACCACTAGTCTCTCCATGTGAGAAAGGTAAAGCTTCGGAATCCTGTAAAGATTTACAGTCTGGGAAACCCACAGAGACATTCCCACCTGTCCTAGAAGGCCATAATGAGTTGAAAATGGCTTAATGAGCATTATGGGTTTTTTTAAGGTTTTTTTTTTTTTTATTTGTTTTTCAGGAACAGGGAGGTGATGAAAACAGATCTTCTCTTACTTCCACCTATTTGAATGTGATGTTCTTCATCTTTTATATTAAGCACAAAGATAGGCACTAAGTGATAGAAAGCTATGCATCAAACACCAGGAAAAGAGGCCTGTCTTGATCTGGACCAGAGCATATCTAGGGTAAATTTTCCCTATGATCACTTAGACCAGAGTCAGCCACTCTGCCTCCCCCTCTGTATCTCTCTCCTTTATAGTAAATTCATTCCTTAAGTATAGCAATTAGCCCACATCTGGAAGTCACATAGGTCCGGTTTTTTAGTTTGCTCTCATGCCTTATTAAAGGTATCACTACATCGGAAAAAGTATGTACTACCTTTGGGGGACAGGTAAGCGTTTTTAAATTGAGTGATGCTCAGTAAGAATATGGAGCACACATTGCAAAACATTGTAATGAAAAACATTCAGCTATAAAATTTGTTAAAAATTCTAACTGAGCATAGAGTTTAAACTGATATTAGGGGTTCTAAGTCTTGCAAACAAAAGGATACAAGATTGAAGGTTTGAAAATGGCTTACTTCGATATACCCCTTACATTTTATTCGAATTGCCCATTTGTTTATCTGTCTTTTTAAGAAGAGATTAATTTCTTGAATGCAGGATGTGTGTCATCTTCATTTGTGTATCACTCCACTTAGCAAAATGTCTGCCAGAGTGAAGATATTTAGTAAATTTAATTTGAACTCACAGATTTATGAGTGAGACCTATGGAGAGATGCGTAAAGAAGAATATACCGTACTACAAAGTGAAAGCGACCCAGCTATGCATTATGCAGAGCCTACATGTTAACGCAAGAGGCATGATGATTAGGCACTTCGTCATTAGAATCTATGAACAATTTCACGGGAGGCAAGACCAGCACTCTCTTTCCATGTAGATTATGGACTCGGAAACCCTATGGAACCCTTCTACTCATTTATATAAAACCACTATAAGTCAAAACATACTCAACAGCAAGCAACAGATTTATGTTAGTCTCAGAGCCAGGGATTTCAGATTTGTAGGTTCATATGATAGACTCATCTCTGCCAAACTTAAAAAGTATATGCCTTTTATGATTCAATCAAAGCATATTTGAGATCTATAAGAAACAATAACTTCCTCTAGTTTTTAATGCTTCCTCCCCCCTCCCTACGATCATGACCCCAATTCTACCTTACAAATCTGGCTAGACCAGAGCATGTACACAGGTACAGATATGAGTGGTAAACACAGGGAATTCAGGACAGATAAATCCCTCAGGACCAATATTGAGAGTAGTTATTCCAGGAGGGTAAGAGGATGGGAGAGAAAGGAGGAACCATTAACAATGATCTATCTATAGCCCCCTCCAGGGGGGTGGACAACATAAAAGTGGGTGAAGGGAGACATTGGTCAGTGTAATACATGAAAAAATAATAACAATTTATAAATTATCAAGCCTCCATGAGGGAGGGAGGGTAAAAAAAATGAGGAGCTGATACCAAGGGCTCAAGTAGAATGAAAAAGTTTTGAAAATGATGATGGCAACAAATGTACAAATGTGCTTGACACAATGGATGGAGGTACGGATTGTGATAAGAGTTGTACGAGCCCACAATAAAATGATTTTTTTAAAGAAATAATAATTTTATTACCTAAAATGAATAAGCATCCCCTCTAATTCTGCTTAAGCCACTTGTTGTTGTTAGGGTACATTGAGTGGGTTCTAATTCTTAGCAACCCCAAGTACAACAGAACTCCACCTAGTCCCATACCATTCTCCCATTGTTTTTATGTTTAAGCCTACAGTTACAGCCGCTGTGTCAATCAATCTTGTCAGAGGTCTTCCTCTCTTCCTCTGACCTTTTACTTTACCAAGCATGGTGTCTTTCTCCAGGGACTGACCACTCCTGATAATAGGTCCAAAGCACAAGAGACAAAAATCTGCACATTCTGTCTGTACTTATGAGACTGGATTGTTTGGGTTGTTTTGGCAGGCCCTGGTTCTTTCGATACTCTTTGCCAGAACCGCATTCAAATTCATTAAGTCTTACTAGGTTTTCTTTTTCCAAATTCCAATCTTTACATGTATTTAAGGAAACTAAAAATGTGAAGACTTGGGTCCAACACTTTGATGAGGTCTTGTGCAGGAGATTTACCTAATCCAAGGCTTCTTTTGAAGTCTTGACTGATGCTTTTATGAACATTGATCATGAATTCAAGCAAATGGAAATCCTTGACAACTTCAATCTTTTCTCCATTTGTCGTGATCCCACCCATTGGTTCAGCTGTGAGGATTTTTATTTTCTTTCCATTAAGTTTTAATCCATGTTGAAGGCTATAATCCTTGCTCTTCATCAGCAAGCGCTTCAAGTCCTCCTCACTTTCAGCATGGCAGCTTGTGTTACCTGCCTTTTGAAAGTTGAGAATAAGCCTTCCGCCAATCCTGGTGCTACATTCTTCTGCATATAATCCAGCTTCTCTGATTATTTGGTCAGCACACTGATTAAATAAGTATGGTGAAAGAACACAACCTTGGTACACACCTTCTATGATTTTAAGTCAAATGCCGTTTGCATAGTGAATAAAACACAAGTAAACACCTCTCTAGTATTCTCCACTTTTAGATAAGAAGCATGTGGTGTTAGTAAGGATATACCGGGTTATGTGCCCTCTTATCAATCCCACCTGAATTTCTAGCAGCTCCTTGTCAATGTACTGCTGCATTCATTGTTGAATGATCTTTAGAAAAAAAATTATCAATTATTTTTATCTATGATTTGTGCATTCTGCTGGGTCAACCTTTTCTGGAAAAGGTAAAATTCGGGATCTCTCCCAGTCATTGGCCAGGTAGCTATCTTCCAAACTCCCTTCCGCCATCAAGGAGTGAGGGCTTCCAGTGCTTCATGAGTTTGTGGAAACATTTCAATTGGCAATCCATTAATTCCTAGATGCAGCAGTTTTCAACCTGTGGGTCATGACCCCTTTGGAGGTCGAACAACCCTTTCACAGGGGTCGCCCGATTCATAACAGTGGCAAAATGACAGTGATGAAGTAGCAGCGAAAATAATTTTATGGCTGGGGGATCACTACCACATGAGGAACTGTATGAAAGGGTCACGGCATTAGCAAGGTTGAGAACCACCTAGAGCCTTGTGTTGGGCTAATGCTGTCAGTGCCACTTAGATTTCTTCCTTCAAAACTATTCCTTCTTGATCATATGGTACCTCTTGAAATGGTTGAATATCGACCAGTACAGTGACTCTCTAAATTCTTTGAACTTAATACTTTCTTCATCATTTAATATTTGTCTATAGAATCTTTCTATCATGCATCTGAGGGTTTAAATTTTCTTGAATTCTTTCCATTGGTATGTTGAGTATCCTTTGATATTCTAATTCTGTGTCTTTGCAACTGCGTTATCATACTTTGCTTGGCCTCTTTAAGCTACCACTTGAACATAGCCGTTCAGCCTTTTGACTTCACTGTGTCATCCATTGGCTTCCGTAGCTGGTAAGTTTGGTGGAGTTGGTTTGGACTCATGGTGATCCTTGATAAAACACAACAGTGCCCTGCTTGTGCCAGCCTCATAATTCTTTTGTTTAAGCCCATCCGTGCGGCCACGGTGTCAGTTCATCTTGTCTAAACCTCCCTCTGTCACTGCCCCACTACTTGACCAAGCATGACGTCCTTTGGCTGAGACTGGGCTCGCCTGTGAAAACGTCCAAGGATGGTGTAAAGAAGTCTCAGCACCCTTGCCTCTAGGAGCATTCCAGCTGCATTTCTCCCAAGACCTACTTGTTTGTTCTTTAGGCAGTCCATGGTACTTTCAATATTCTTTGCCACTACATTAATTCAAATGTATTAATTCTTCCTAGATCTTCATCTGAAATGTACAGCCTCTGCCTTCTTCCTAGTCTATTCTTAGTCTGGAAGCTCTGCTGAACCCATTCACCTTGGGTGACCTTTTTGAAATCCCCGTGACTAACTCTCAGCATCAAAGCAACACACAAGTACCAACAGTATGGTATACGGAGAGACAAAGGATGGGGAACCAATGTAGATTAATTTTATGAGATTAATAAAAGGATCAACAAGTACGTTACCCATCAAATACTACTTCGTCTCTGATTCTAAGACTGAAAAATAAACAAAGTTAACGCCTTGTCCTCATCAATTTTGGCTCACGGGACTTCAGATATTGCAGAGAAAAATTCTTCCTTGGCCATTTCTTGTTTGTAATCTTTATGGAAGTAGATCACCAGGTCATGCTTCTAAAAGATTGCTAACTGGATTCAAACTGCTAACCTGCTAGAGGTCTAGTGCATAACTGTTTGCAACACCCATCCAAGAGGGCCTGCCAGACAAAATAAATTCAAATCCTCATGTGACTGAACTGGTTCCGTCAATTCCAGCATGAATACAGAGACAAACATATGAGATGGTATATCTAAATGTATCCATATGTTACACCCTTTTGGATTTCAGTTATGACAAATTCTTCTTTTACCAATATATCCGTATAATTCATGTTACATAATCAAACACTGAAAATTGGAAAATCCTATAGAGCATAGGTTCTAGATTAAGTTTGATGGTTACATGTATGGCATCATGTTTAATTACAATAGAAGATAAGAAATACTACAATTTCATTCTGATGTTATAAACAAGGAATATTTGGGCAATGAGCATATTATCAAAAGTTAGCCTATGTTCATGTGTGTTAATTAATATTCCTTATAAACCCAGAATTTAGTATTATATTAAATGTTGATTGAATTTCAAAAAGTATTTTTTAATCTTTATATATATTTAACACAATTAACCTTTTTTAAAAATATCATTTTATTGGGGGTTCATATAATTCTTATCGTCGTCCAAACATCCATCCATAACACAATTAATGTTATGCATGCTTTAGTTATTTTCGTTTATTTATGATATTATCAGTCGTCTGTCTCCTGCTTTCCTCATCCTTCTGGGTATAAAAATTAATGAAATTATCAATATCAGGGCAGGCACATTTCTCAAATGTGTGATGTTATTTTTCTTTCCAAGTTCAAAGGTGTCATCATTACACTTTATTTTTTGTATGTCCAGATATACCCTCAGCGTTTTTCTCATTATGGGGTTCAGGTCGCACTCAAAACTCACTGCCATTGAGTTGATTCCAGCTCTTAGTAACCGTATTTGACATTATAGAACTGCCCCTGTGGGTTTCTGAGGCTTTACATTGTTACAGGATTAGAAAGTCTCATCAAAAAATGAAGAGTTACCTAACTTGGAAAGAAACAAAGCAGAAAATTCTTCCTGCAGACCACAATACTTGTGTATATTGAAATTGTGTTTTCTGGGCACAAAGAGGGATTTCGGATTACCCTCTTCACGAAGATAGGACTGGACTGCATTGCTTCTTCTAGCTAGACAATGGTCTGCAGCCTTTGCCATCCTTGGGACCCTGCCTACAACTCAAATCTAAGTTTTGAGTTTTAACCCAGGATACTCAAGAGAGCATTTTTAAAATGCAGGTGGTACACTTTCCTGAAAAATCTTAGCTATGAGATGTTCAATTTTATTCATGAATACAATCTCAGAAAAGTATAGAAAATGAATACAATATCAGAAAAGTATAGAGAATGAGAGTGTGTAGAAACTCTACTCCATTTATTCAATCACTTTTAATAAGATGACGGGTTAAAGGTAAAGTACACCTTTAAAGATCCTATGGACCTCTATTTTAATCAAAGAATTCGATTCAAATTGTTCTACTATGCCAAATGAATATAAAAATCTATATTTTTCCATTGTGCCATTTTAGTGTTCAAGTTAATGAAATAATATTAAAATTCCACTTTACTGAGGGCACCCACAGAATAAATACCCTATAATACGACATTTTAATTTCAGTAGCAAAAATGTGTGCTCCTGCGTCAGTCTTACATGATGGATAAGAGCATCCAAATTATGTTTTTAACATAACCTTTATATTACATTAACAAAATAAGTATTAGTATCACATAGATTATATATATGTGAAAATCTTTAACACTATGTGAAAAATTAATTCAAAATGGTTTATTGATCTTTATGTCACATAAAATAAAATATATTAAGCAATTATAAATATTTCTCCAGAAAAATCCTCAATGTTTCACCCATTCTTAGACAATTTAAGTAGAAATAAATTAGTAGACACCAAAGCAAATCCTCATAACTTAGTAAGCAAATTAGTGGGTGCACAGAAACAAAAATTCATGGTTAGAGAAATTATTCTTATAAGCGACCGTTTCTTTTAAAACAGACAAAGGAAATATCTCTTATCTTTTCAGGGTCCATTGGATGAAATATATTGGTTGATTACAACATTTTAAAACTCACCGCCATCAAGTCAATTCAAACTCAAATTAACCCTGTAAGAAAGAGAATTGCCCTGCTGGTTTGCCAAAACTGTACATCTTTGTGGGACAGAAATCCTTCCTCTTTTGGAATGGCTGGTGTTTTAAAACTGATGACCTAGGAGTTAGCCTAATGTATACCCACTATCCCGTGAGGGTTGCCTATGGTGGTTGATAGGAAACCTAAAATTCTATCAGAATGGAAAGAAATTTTAAAAATCTAAGGTTGAATATGGTAGTGGGACAGGAGGAAAGCATAAGGAAATAGAGGAAAAGAGTAGGAGGCAAAGGACATATATAGAAGCCTAAATACAGACATGTACATATGTAAATATATTTATGATTATGGGGGAAATAGACCTATGTGCATATATTTATAGGTTCAGTAGTAGGGTAGCAGGTGGACATTGGGCAGCCTCGCACACACTCCCTTAATACAATAGTACCTTGCTCAGCTAAATGGTCATTCCATGATACCCACCTTTCGGACATGATCGTAAAAGACAGATGTGTGCATAAGCAAACGTGGTACAGAAAGCTGATGGTGCCCAGCTATCAAAAATATATAACATCTGGGGTCTTAAAGGCTCAAAGGCAAACAAGCAGCCATCTAGCTCAGAAGCAACAAAGCCCTCAGATAAGAAGTGCACAAGCCTAAGTGAACACGAGGTGTTGAAGGGTTCGGGTAGCAGACACCAAAGAACAAAAACCATCATTGTGTAATCACCTTCCCCACGTAAACGCTGAAGACGAGTGTGTGCATAAGTAAGTGTGGTGAAGAAGGCTGATGGTGCACAGCTATTGAGAGATATAGCATCTGGGGACTTAAAGGCTTGAACGTAAACAAGCGGCCATCTAGCCCAGAAGCAACCAAGCCCGCATGGAAGCAGCACACCAACATGTGTGATCATGAAGGGCCAAGGGGACCAGGTTTCAAGCAACAAAGGCACGGGAAAAAATCATATCACCGTGAATGAAGGGAGTGTGTGATGGTGACCCAAAGTCCATCTGTAGACAACTGGACATCCCTTGCAGAGAGGTATTGGGGAGATGAGTCACTCAGGGTTCAGTGTAGCAATAATGAAACTCACAACCTTACTCTAGTTCTTAAATGCTTCCTCCCCCCAACTATCATGATCCCAATTCTACCTTGCAAACCTGGTTAGACCAGAGGATCCACAGCGGTACAATTGGGATCTGGGAACACAGGGAATCTAGGACAGATGAACCCCTCAGTACCAAAGGTGAGAGTGGCGATACTGGGAGGGAAGGGGGTGTAGAAAGGAGGAACTGATCTCAGGGATCTACATATAACCTCCTGTCTGGGGGATGGGCAACAGGAAAGTGGGTGAAGGGAGACGCCGGGCAGTGGAAGATAAGATAAAACAATAATTTATAAATTATTAAGGGTTCAAGAGGGAGGGGGGAGTAGGGAGGGAGAGGGAAGAAAAAAGGAAAATGAGCTGATTCCAGGAACCCAAGACGAAATTTGAGAGTGATGAGGACAATGAATGTATAAGGGCGCTTTACTCAATTGATGCATGTATGGATTGTGATAAGAGTTATATGAGCCCCAATAAAATGATTTATTAAAAAATTATGTTTTCACTTGAAAAACATAATTTCTTGATAGCAAGTCCATACTACCAAACGCAATCTACAGCTCAAAATCTATTCATATAACTGCAGTTTATAAATGTCCCTGGTCCACTTTAAAGACACAACTTCCTCTAGTTCTTAAATGCTTCATCCTCCCCCCAATTCTACCTTACAAATCATGATCCCAATTCTACCTTACAAATCTGGCTAGACCAGAGGATGTACACTGGTACAGATAAGAGCTGGAAACACAGGGAATGTGGGACAGATGAACTTCTCAGGATCACTAATGAAAGTAACAATACCAGATGGGGAAGGGGAAGGTGGGAGAGAAAGGGGGAACCAATAACAATAATCTACATGTAACCCCCTCCCTGGAGACAGACAACAGAAAAGTTGGTGAAGGGAGATATCGGACAGTGTAAGACATGAAATATATATATATAATCAAGGGTTAGTGGGGGCATGGCGAGTGAGGAACTGATACCAAGAGTACATGTAGAAAAATATATATTGAGAATGACGATAGCAACAAATGTACAAATGTGCTTGACACAATGGATGGATGGATGGATGAGTTGTACAAGCCCCCAATAAAATGGTTTTTAAATTAGCCAATGGTAATGAATTTTAAATACTGTTGACAAATGGAAAGTAAGCATGTATAGGAAATCTTTTTAGACTAAAATATATGGATTGTGACTAATATAGATTAAGAACTTAAGTGACTTAGCACTATTTATGAAAACAATGGAGGTCTGAGATCAGGTAAAACTCTCCATAATGCTCATTCACTAAGGCAGAACTATGCCCGTTGGACTAAGGCATATCATAAAAAAGCAAACATAGTATGAAAATAGCAAAGATGTGGTCATCTTAAATTGCAAACTATTGGGCACCATTAAAGCTTCCAAATCCACAAACTTTGGAGAGTAGTCCTACGTTTCTTCTCCCAACAGGGCATTCCAGCACTAAATCTAATGGAATATTTAATTTCTTATAATCTGTTGCAGGTGTATTTAAATTAAAGACCAGCTTGCTTACGGGGGTTTCAAAATCTGATCCTTCTGGTGTAGCCTATGATGGACGTCTTAACACAGGCAGCCATCTAAGTGAGGTGTCAGCTACGTCCATATGGAAAAAAACAGACCAGCCTGAGTACTCCGAGGATTGTAAAAAATAAAATCCAAGACTGAAGGAGGGAATTGGTTCAATTTTGAGTACTCAGTTTGCAGGAGGTTATGGATGACACTGAAAGTTCTAAATCAATTAACTAAGTGTCCTCATGTGTTCAAACCTCTGGTGAATCCCCTCTGACCATTGTCCAGGCATGGGAATAGGCTTACTATCAGCTAGAATGCATTGGAAAGTAGATCAATAGAGCTATCTCTCTCATTGCCATTGAGTGGATTCCAACTCACAGAGAGATGGGACCATGAGCAGAATTACCCCTGTGGGTTTCTGAGATTTTAACTCACTAGGGAGTAGAAAGCTTCGTCTTTCTCTTGCCCAGTGGCTGCTGGTTTCAAACTCATGATCTTGTAGTTAGTAGCCCAATGTATCACCACTCTACTACCAAGGTTCTTAATACATATAGTTAGGTTATAAATTGACATCTTATCATCATCTTTGATCCATAGAAAATTTGTTCTAGTTATTATTATTTTCTGCTTTCTTTTGGATTGAACTTTTTCTGTGTCATTTCATTGTTGTTGTCAGGGTTCTCTTGGTATGATTTTCTTTTTGTGAAATCCAGGATTGGTCATCTATAGAGATAATAGATGGATTCGTAGTTTCTTAAAGTTCTGGCAGGGAGGAATGGCAGGTGGAAAATGAAGAGCTAATAACAATGAGAATGAAAAATGAAGAAGATGATCTAAAGTTTATTGTGGTGATAATTACACTACTCTTTTTAATATATTTGAACCACTTAAAAAGTAGACAAAGGACTTGAATAGACATATGCTGGGGTTTCAAATAATTGTGGGGAAAAATGTCCAATATCCTTTCATCATGGTTTTCTACCAACTTTTTGAATCTCCCATGTACTTATAAGGTAGAAGTACAAAAGGCCAGCAAACCCATATGAAGATGTTCAACATCATTAGGCATTCAGGAAATGCAAATTACAATTATAATGAGAAATCACTTCACATGCATTGGTTGGTTATTATTAAAAAAATAATAACATCAAAAGATGATGATTCAGAAAAATTATAGCCCATGTGTGCTGCTTGTGAGAATGTAAAATGGCACAGCTATTATAGAAAATGGGTACTTTATCAAAAAGTTGAATCTAGAATTAGTGTCTGACCAAACAATATAATTCTTATGTACATACCCCAAAGACTGTAAAAGTTGAGACTGGCTATAAAGAGAAATGAAGTTCTGATACATGCCAAGCATGGTTGAATCTTGGGAATATTTTGTTAAGTGAAATAAATCAGATATAAAAGGACAAAATTTATATCATCCTGCTGATACAAAGTATCTAAAATAGACAAATGTTCAGAGACAAAAGTTTATTTCTGGTTATTAAGAACTAGGGCTGTGTAATAAGGAGCTATTGCTTAAGATGTATGAATTTCTACTTATGACAATAAAAAAGCTTTGGGAAAATCCACACCAAACTCATTGCCATCGAATCAATTCTGACTCATAGTGACCCTTTAGAACAGGCTAGAAGTGACTCTGAGACTGTGACTCTACAGGAGCAGAAAGTCCCATCTTGATAATTACATCACATAGGGAATATAATCATGATCACTGAATTGCACACTGAAAACTGATTAAATAGACAAATGTTCATCATGTCTTTGTTATCTATAGAAAAGTAAGTTATCTTTAAAATATTGTACACACAAACACACTTAGATAGTACATACCTACACAAATAATACTTCAGGATAAAATGAAACTACCTTAATTTTGTCAAATGTGACAATATACTTTCTTCTTTTTACGTGAGAGATATCATTGTTGATGTCAGCTATCTTGGCTGAAAGCAGAGATACTAGAAAAATGTTAATCTTTGACTGTAGAAAGGCATCCAACTGTGTGGATTGCAACAAGTTTTGTGTAACAATTGGCCCAATAGCAAAATTATGATAAATGCAGAAAATACTGACGTTTTCAGGAATCTCATTTTACTTGAATCCACACTCAATACTCAGGACAGATTTGTGCTTTCTTCTGGTAGAGCACGGCATGTTAGCATTCTCCATTAACAACCTAACTCATGAGCATCCTTTCTTAGTCTGCCTTCTTTACTCAGTTATCCATTTTCACATGCATATGAGGCAATCAGGAAAAAAAGGCAATTGGGTCAAGTGCTCAATGGACATTTTTGCTTTTTAATGCTTTTCTGTAGCATATTTACCCAATGCAATTTCTTATATGAATTATTCACTGTTAATTCCATGGATGTTGATTGTGGATCCAAGCAAAATTAATCCCTTGACCATTTCAATCTTTTCCCTTTTCCTCATGCCACTGTTTATTGATCCTGTTTGGGAGGTTTGCTTTCTTTGTATTCAGGGGAAGCCCATACTGAAAACTGTACTCTTCCTTCTTCATAGGTCAGTGCTTGGAGTCCGCTTTCCTCGCAGAGTCAGGTTGTACCATCTACACACCCCACACTGTTAAATAAGCCTTCCCTTGAGCTTGATGATGCTTCTTCAAAGAGTCCAGCTTTTCAGAATTGCTCAGCCTACAGATTGAACACATGTGGGGAAAGGATACAACCCTGATGCATGCCAGCCCTGATTTTAAAAGATGCAATAACCCCTTTGTTCTCTTTGAACAATTGTCTCAGTCTATGCACAGGCTCTGTTTGGGCAAAATTAATCCCCAGTCTTTGCAGTGTTGTTCGTAATTTGTTATAATTCACACAATTGAATGTCTCTGCAGAGGATACAGAGAAATATTTTTCTGGTAAATATGCAGGCTGCTTCCAAACAAGAGCAGAGAGCCATTTGAAAATAATAATGGAACATTGTCTGATACCGTTCTGAAGTTGGACCCCTCAAGTAGTAAGGGGTTTAAAATAGACCTTCATCTTCAGAGTAGATTGCGTCTTACTGATATAAATGAATAAAAGCCTCTGGGACTTTCAATTGCGCATGTGACATGACTCAAAATGAGACTAAAGTTTCAAGCATCCAACAGTAACCCGGTTGTGGAATGTATAAAGTGTGAATGGAGGAATTTTGAAGGGTGTCAATAATTAAGTGGAACACATAAAGGTCACTATCCTGGGCATTAGCGAGCTGACGTGGGCTTTTCTAAGTGGACACCATGGTCCACTACGCCAGGAATGACAAATTGAAAAAGACTGGTGTGACATTGATCTGATCGAAGAACATTTCATGAGATATTCCAAAGAAAGGCATTTTGATAGGCTAATATGCAGCTGTGTACAAAGAAGAGTGTTAATACGACAGTTTTTCAGATTTGTTTACCAATCACTAATACCCAACGTAGAGAAACTAAAGAGTTTTACAAACTTTTGAGGTCAGAGGTTGATTGGATATGCAATAAAAAAATTGAAAACAGCAAAGAAGATCAGTAGTTGGAAAATATGCTATTAGTAACCATGGAAAGCATACGAATCACTACAGAACATTTTCCTGCATGCATACTCATGTCACGGGAAGGGATTAATAGTTTTCAGAGGACGTCCAGTTTGGGGACATAGAGGGTCAAGGAGCACAAGTGAGACCCTCAGTGAGCTGGATATAAGCAATAGCACAGCAATAGATTTGGATACACCAACAATTATGAATAGGATGTCTGACCAGGCAACACTCTTAGTCTTCTGTGCATACAGACATCAAATCAACAACATCCATCTATCTAGAGTTGACAAAGGATTTTTTTTTTCTGTAGTGTTCTGGTTCTATCCTAAAGTTGAAAGTAGCTCTTCGGTACCATTGTCACAAAGATGTGTCTCTCTCCAAGGCTGACCACTATCCCACTAGTAGACTGCATTTTCTCGTTACTCAGCTCACAATCAGGGCTTCTGGAATCTCCAGGCTCAGCAAGCCGTAGGCAAGCCCACAGGAAAAATCCTTGAGGCAGAGCCTCTATCCGAATTCCTACTTTCTTCTCAGGACAAACAAACTCTATCTTGGTTTACTCCCAGGAGTAGCTGAGTTATGTTTTCTTTTAGTATAGAATTCTGGATACAAGATGATATCTTGATTCTCTCCCAGTGGAATGGCTTTTGTTTCCATTTTTCCATAAAATAAATATTTTTCATTGGGTTTTGAGGGTAGAAAAGCTTTCCATCCCTTACTCAATGACTGAAAATTTGATTTATATTAGGGAATGAGTCAGGGAATTAACAGGGTTGTATATTTTGCTTTGTGTTCTGCCTTGCACCACCAGAAACCCATAGCCCCTAATGTGTCACTCAATGGGTTCCTTCTACTATTCTCTTCTGCCTCCAGTATTTCTTAGTGTACAGTAGACCGCCACCATTGGATAGTGTTGTGCAGTACACCGCCACCATTGAATAGACTCCAAATCATAGTCACAGGAACAGGCAGACTCGTCTTTCTCCCAAGGAACAGCCGGTGGGTTTGAACAGCCCCAGCAGTACGCCTTGTATAAAGTAGAAGTGCATAAAAGAGCTTGTGAAGTGATGCTTATTGCCCTTGTGGATGTTGTTACGTGATCCTGAAATACCATACTCTCTTACAAGGGGGTGCCCATGTTGGTCCAGTAGAATAGAGAAACAAATTCATAGACACGCATATGTGTGTAAGAGAGAGTTTTATATCAAAGAGTAATTGTACACTAAGAAAACACCCAGCCCAGTCCATATCAAGTCCATAAGTCCGATGTTAGCCCGTGTGTCCAATACCAATCTCTAAAGTCCTTTTTAGACTCATGAAATACATGCAATGATGCCAAATGCAGGAAAATCACAGACCAGTGAGTGGGATGTCTTGTGGATCCAGTAAGCATTTCAGCACTGACAGGGGTCTCCATGTGTCTTCTTCAGGTCAGGGTACTAGGGTAGTTCCATGTTTAGCAGTTACAATGTCTCTCGTGGAGTGAGTAGAGAAATAATGTGTCTCCTGCCTCCAAGAAATAAATATAGGAGTTCCCAGAATCCTCAGGAGAAGGCCATGTCCACACAGTGATCTCATTGGCTATGACCTGATTGACAGGCTAGACTCCACCCCTACACTCTTAATCCTCTCAAATTGACAACAGATTATATAACTACCACTGTACCGCCCCCCCCCCAAAAAAAAACCCAGAATGTTTCCTCCAAAAGCTATGTGCTTAATTTTTTATTTTCTTTTTTTACAAAACAACCTTATCACCTTCAAAGTACTCTCCATTACATGTAAAGCAATTGCCAAATCTGCAATTCCATTCTGGAAAACATTTTCCAGACGCATCTGTTTGCATGGCTGATAGCACCTCCCTCATTTTCTTTCTCCACCTCTTCTATGTTGTCAAATCACTGTCTTTCATGTCCCTCTTCTTTCACAGACACAAAAAGAAGTCACAGGGAACAAGGTCACATGAATCAGGTGCATGGGGAAAGAGAGGCATGTTGTTGTTGTTTTTTTGCCAAAAACTGGCACACTGAGATGGCTGCATGAGCAAAACCATGCAGGTCGATTGTCGTGATGGCAAAACCAGTCCCCTGTCTGCCACAAATCAGGCCTTTTTTGATCAATCTTTTCAGAACTTGTTACTCAATCTTTTCAGAACCTGTCAATAGAAAGCTTGACTAACAGCCTGACCTGGTGGAACATGTTCCAAATGCACTATCCCTCTCAAATAATCATTTAAAAAATGAATATGATCTTGATCTTTAATTTCACTTGAGGAGTTTTTTGGGGCCAGATGATGTTGGTGTCTTACACTGGCTTTATTGATGCTTGCTTTAAGGTATATAAGAATAGCTCCATGTCTCCTCACCAGTAATGACCTTGGACAAAAAGGTCTGGGTTGCTTGGGAGTTGTTCTTTAAAAACATGGCATGTTTCCACTCAGCGCTCTTTTTGTGGGTCAGTCAGAACCTGAGGCACAAATTTCACAGTGACCCTTCTCATTCCCAAATCTTCCATGAAAATTCACTGAACCAAGCTCCAATATAGTCCAGGTAACTTCCCCATCTTTTCAATGGTCCATTGTTGGTCTTTGAGCACAAGTGCATGGAATTTGTCAATATTTTCATCTATTTGGGAAGTTGATGCATGTTCAGAATGAGGTTTGTCATCAATCAACATTTCACCTTTTTGGAAACGAGATCATCACTCATACGCTTGAGATTTTCCCATAGTGCTCTCATAAGCTGTATTCAACATCGCAACAGTTTCTGGGGTATTTTTCCCAAGCAGGAAATGCGATTTCACAGCCGCACGCAATTCTTTTAAATCAGCTGTCACAAAAAAATAAATGAATAAAAATGCAGCTCAAGAGAAACTGCTTTTAGGGGGGAAAAATCACTTTGACCAGAGAGAACCTTCCCAAGTGATGCCACTGGGTACACTAATTCATAGCGAGTTGCTGGATGCTTGAATAGTTGAAAAAATGTGTCCTGTGAAAGCTCCACTCAGTGGAGCTTCATTCCAGTTTGTTTGGGGTACCCCCTCATACTAGACTTGTCAAGAGTCACTGGAATTACATCTTCTTTCTTTTGACCTGTTTTTATGGAGGCTACTTCTTCCACCTATTTTTAGTCAAAAGTCATAAAGTTTGTGTGTCCCATCTTTCCTCAGTTGGCTCTTCCACACTTCGGAATTCAATTCACTTGGTTTTGCTCTCTTTTGATGGCTTATCACTGATGAGGTAAGAAAAATGGTGGCATTGGGTTTTGATTCCTTTCTTTATGCTTCCAACCGTCACAGCGGTGCATTAGTAAGTTCTCACAGGTATTCATTCCTGCCTGACTGTCAAACTAAAGAGCATCCTTGCTTTACGTTTAAGTGTGCATCACCTACATTCTAAATACAAAGTTTAAGCAAATGCTATTAAATTGGGTTGGGGTTGAAAAGTTGGAGTTCGATAAGGCTGTATAGTACAAGACCTATGTAATTAAATTCTTTAAGTAGGATACTTTGAAATCAGGACAAAGAAAAGTTGTGGATTCATATATTTTTCAGCTATTGCTCTTAGGTAAAATAGGAGCGATTTTTATGATGTAACTTATAAGTTAGAAAAATTAGTCATATTTCTCCCAATGTATGCTTTTAGAAGTTCATCTTCTTTGAATCCAAGAAAGGGTAGTCTTTAAGTTGCATTCCCTAATTTACTAATTTCTTAAAAGAATAACAATTTACTAATTTTTAAAGAGGATGGCAAGTGAATTTTTGTATTTTTAAAAATTCTCTAGCTTAGTTAAACAGTGTTTTAACAATGTGTTACTAATTTAGTTTTGAAATTTTCTGCCCTGCTTTCTGGAAATCAAACAAAAAATAGGAAAACAGCAACAACCACACATTTATTGTGTTTGTGAATCTACAAGTATAGAAATCTCACATACTGCAAATCATAGGAGATTTTACCTCTCAGTCCAAGAGAACTAGAGGGAGCAAAATTAAGGGGAGTCAAGGTAATTAAAGAAAAGAAAAATCACAGGAATTCTTATAAGTAAAAGAAAAATAAAAACACATTTTATAAGGCTCATGCTGTGAATTGTGACCTTTTAAAGGACACTGAGTCATTTTAGAGATATATACAGAAAAAAAATAAATGTGGATTGAATATTAGTTTTATATTTTCAGTGCTATTGTGGACTCTAATTTTACTTTTCTAGGATATAAAGCTATTAAGTTGTTTAGGGAGACTTTACTTATTTTTAGGAGATTCACTTTGATATTTCTAGAATTTAAAGTGTTATTCTAGATGCCATTTACTGTATTAGAATGACATACCCAAAGGAATAGGGAAACAAGATTTGATCAAATGAGAAGAGTTTGTAAATCTATATAAAGTGAGATCCTCACACAAGTATTTCACATTTATTTGGGTTAAAATATAGTTGAAGAAAATATTTGTAGAAGTTTCATTTTAAAAATCAGTTTGTATGCAATGAACTGCTAATATGTTTTATAATGAACATAACTCATTTCTAAACTATATGAAATAATTTATTAGTTTTAATTAGTGAAATAGGAAGGTAACACACCTAAGCATTGTTATTAGATTCAAAGAAAATGATTGGTAAAAGTATAACTTGGAAGAAACATGGGTTAAAAAGACTATGAATGGAATTCAGAATTCAGTTCAGGGTTTTAATCACTCCATATGGTAATATTCTGATATACTTTTTGCTGAAACCAATACGCATAAAGAAGGGAAAAGATATAATTATGAGCTATGGTTATTTTTAAGAATTATTTTTATAGAGTGAAATGATAAATAGAATGTTATTTGCCTTATAGTCTTGATGAAAAAATACATACATAACATTTAAAAATAATAAAGTCTGTAAAGACCCGAGAGAACATCTAATTGCTGGGGCAGATTTGTTCTCTATAAACAGAAGTGGAGGCAGTAAGGGGTCTAGAGGAAGGATAACCTTGCCACACCAATACCGGACTTAAAAGTCAAACCCCTGTACCTGCCAGATAGAATTCCCATAATCTGGCCCCCCTCTACCTTTCCCTCTTTTTCCTACTCATCCTATTTCAATACCGAATGATTTGTGCTAGCTTTCATAAGCCAGTCACGGTCCTCGATAGTACTGTATGTGTTTCTTTTTCAATATAATTAACAGCCCTGTGTAACTGACCAAGTCCTCCTCAGCACTCGTAACTGTATGTAATTAAAGCCATCTCCTCCACAAACCTTTCCATCACATCACCTTAAGTGGGATAATCATTTCTCCCTCAACATATTCTACATCATTCTCTTACTATTTCAGAACTACATTGAGCTCTTGAATATATCTTCTCTCCTCAACATCTGGGACAATCTATTACTTTTTTTGTATAACTAATTTAAAGTATGGATCCAGCAATCAATAGGTTCCTAGTTGCTAAGGCACCTTGTGTTTCCATATGTAAAGGTTGATGATGACAAGGCAAAGTGACAACACCAAGCCATAAGTGATATTTGCTAATATGAAAAAGAATGACCCTATACTAGACAGATTTAGCACTCAATTTTGGTGACCCCAAGTCTTATTCACCACAATGAGACCCTGAATCTGACTCATATGGAACAATAACTCTGCGTCTCCAGTGTGAACATGCATTATCTGAATAGCAGTAAAATCTAGTAAATATGAATATTTTTAATGTATAAAAATATATAAAACTTCTCATCCAAAACATCAGAACTATAGCCAGTGTTGCGCTGAACAACAAAAACAAAAGAATTATGTACAAGTTGTTTATAATGTCTCTCTATTTATAAACTACTAGTTACCAAAGGGGAGGGGGCATGATTGGCATTCAAAATCAAACCAACCACAACAAAAAAGAAATATAAATTCTGGGACTGAATCCCAAATCTATCAAATCATCATCTGCATTTTAACAAGATCCCTGGGTGATAATATACACAGTAAAGTTTATACAAAACTGCTCTAAAATATATCTGTAACATCAAGAACAGAACCTGAGTTTGCCTGAAGGTCTCTGTGAGGGAAAAATGAAAATATTACCCTGCTGATGTCAGCTAAGCTGTTGCTGCACATCCTAATGCACAAGATTGCTGATAGCTTTTGTGTACATCCTGTATTCGTGTTATCAGGCACTCCCACTTGTCTGCATCTGCTGTCCGTAGATAAAGCTAGCAGTTTTTAAATGAGTGCCTATATCCATCCAGTTATGCTCAAATCATCAGCTTGTGCCTATCTTCTTTCTCTGTGAGAACAAGCTTGAGTCCACGTACTCCAAGTTGGCTTTCGAGTGCATTGTTTTACAAATTCAAAGCCAGGAAAATACAAGTTTGGGGACTGTATTGAATTTATGAGTTTAAATATTGATAATACAGATACAGTTCAGGTAGAAGTCTCCACAGTAATTCTTATTCATAGCTGTACTTCTGAAACAGACTTCAGTTACTCTAACGATAATTTAAAACACAAAAATAATGTTATTTAAGTTCCATGATGGAATAGATATTTTTAATATAAAAGCTTCTTGTCCTTAAAATGAATTTTATAACACTTGTTGACATTTAAAAACCTATTTAGAAGGGAGGAGATGTGTTGAATAGAGTTATAAAAGTTATTTTGCTTTGCTTTTTGTATATTTTCTGGAAGAAGAATAAATGACAAAATTATTAAATCTACTCCTAATTTAAATGTTGTAAGATATATCCTTTTCAAGTCAATGAAGATGATAGTTGATCAGGGAAATAAAGTTATTTTGGGTTATTTTTAATCAAAATAGTGAACACATGTAGCCTAGTTTGCTAATTAAATAACTTCATGTTCAAGAGGACGTTTCTCATTCACTTTGGACATCCACTTAGGTGTTTTTTTATTTCTTGCCTCATTACGAAACTTTTGTTTTCTTCATGTATGGTATCCTTGATACCGTATCACAACTCTTCTGGCCTTCTGTTATTAGCATGTGATGCATCAAATCTGTTCATGAGATGATTTCTCAATGCAGGTGGGATGTTCTCAAGGTTGGATTTTAACCTTGTAGATTTGCTTTAAGTTTTCTTCACTTTGATCTTGCATATAAGCACCTCACGGTTGTTCTGCAGTAGAGCCCTGGCTTTGTTCTGACTGATGATACTGACTGCCATCATTTCTTTCCACCCATGTAGTCAGTATGATCCATTGTGTATTCCAACATGCGTTTTATAAAACACGTGTTCTATTTTATGCCATTGAAACACAGTAAGCTCTGAGAATTCTACCATGAAATTTTCATTCTTCTTTCTCTTACTAAGGCCATAGTTTCCAACTGCAGGTCCTTCTTTTGTGTTTCCAACATGTGCATTTTAATCAGTGATTAATCAGTGATTATTCTGTGATTAATAAGCATATTGGATTTCATCTCTGATCGATTTGTAAAATCTTAAATTTCATCATCATTAGCATTAGTGTTTCATATCAAAATTGAATAATAGTCATATTAACTGGTCTTCCTTGTAGGTGTATACATATAATTCTATCATAGATAGCATTACAACTCAAGATAGATCTTGAAATGTTCCTTATGACAATGAATGTAAAGTTCCCTTCCTTGAGTTTACCTGATTTGCAAATGACAAATTCCAGTTCATTTTAGCTCACTATTGCCTAAGATAACGATATTCAAGTGCTTCATTTTGTATTCGACAATTTCCAATGTTCCTTAGTCATACTTAACACGTTCCAGGTTCTGCTGGGTGTTTCTAGCTGTGTATGCTCATGTTGAGACATTTTACATCAGCAAAGAAAGGTTTCAAAAGTTTTACCCTATCCATATTATTTAGGAAAATCCATCATTGAGGCATCATCCCTTCCCCAGCTATATTTTGTGGTTGTTGTTGCTGTTCTTAGGTACCACTGAGTCAGTTCCTAGAGTCAGTTCCTACCCATCGTGATCGACTCTATACATAACAGATTGAAACACTGCAAGATCATGCTCCATCTTCACAATTGTTCCTATGCCTGAGTCCATTGTTGCAGCCACTGTGTCAATCCATCTCCTTGATGGCCTGCCTCTCTTTCACTTCCTCTCCATCCTACCAAACATTATGTTCTTCTCCAGGGACTGGTCTCTTCTGACAACGTGTTCAATGTATGTAGGATGAAGTCTTGCCATCTACCTTCTAAAGAACATTCTGGCTTCTAAGGCAGATTGGTTTGTCCTTTCAGCAGTCCGTGATACTTTCAGTATACATCTCCAGCACCCTAATTCAAATGCACTGATTCTTCTTCAGTCTTCCTTATTCAATGTCAAACTTTCACATTCACAAGAGGCAACTGAAAATACCATGGCTTGGGTCAGGCACGCCTTAGTCCTCAAAGGCACATCCTTGCTCGTCAGTATTCTAAGGAAGTATTGTGCAGTAGATTTTCCTAATGCAACTTGTCTTTTGATCTCCTGAATGCCGCTTCCATGAACATTGATTTGGGGACAGAGCAAGACAAAATCCTTGACAACTTCAACCTTTTCTCCATTTATCATGATGTTACCACTATTTTAAGTGCTTTCAAAGAGTACTAATGACCTCAAAGGGCACTGAGGGACTCGTCATCTATCTATATGCTGTTACAATAGAAACTTTTCAAAAATAAATAAACAAATAAATAAATAATTTAAAAAACAATAGAAACTCTTCACTGTTTAATGTTTTAGGAAATAGGTCTTTCTAATCTGTCTTAGCCTGGAAGTTCCACTAAATTATGTCTACCTTGCTTGATGTTGATAGTAGTTGAAACACTGATGATGGCTTCGTGTATCATTAAAATTTGTAAGCACTGCAATATTCCCCATTTACTTACAACTGAATCATTGGACTCTAGACCACCTGCTACTCCCTACATTGATATTATTCCTTCTTGAATGTCTTTATTTACTTAATATGTCCTTGTAGATATCAGAGTACACATTAACTTGTTTTAGAAATGACTTCTTTTGAACAAAGCATTTGTAAATGACCTATTTAGAGTGTTTAAAATCGAACATGCATGAAGACTTAAAGCCTGACTCAAGCCGTGGTCCTTTCAATCACCTCAGAGGCATGAAACAGTTAGACAAAAAAAAAAAAGAATTATGGTTTTGGCAAAGAATATGCCATGGACTGGCAGAATAATCTGTTTTGGAAGAATTACAAGCAGAATGCTCCAAACAAGAATGAGATCTTCCATTAGAGAGTGAGATAGACACCATGACTCCAACAATACTCACCCATACGTACAGTCGTGAAGGTGCCACAGCCTCAAGTAAACATGAATTGTGTGTTGTGCTGCTGTGAGTTGGAACCAACTTCAAGGCACTTATAACAAGACAACATTTGTTTCGCGATAGCTTATGATCAAACTTTCTGAAATTTTCTGGTGAGCTTGATAAAAGTGTGCATCCTGCTTTTAGGTGGAATATTTTATGAATGTCAATGAGATCAAGTTGATTAGCAATTGTACTAAGGTTTTCTATAACCTTTATAATTCTTTTGCTTCCTTAATCTATGAATTAGTGAAAAAGAAGGGTCTAAGTCATGAACTATAATACTGGCAAAGAAGGGTTCAAGTCCCTGCAATAGTATCAGTTTTGGGGTTAGGTAGAACAATATCATTAGGTGCAATACCCTTTTAAGGTTGCTATGTTTTATAGTATTAATTTATGTGTCATTAAGTATCATCCCCCTTTGTTACTGACAATCAATGAAGTCTGAAATTAATATAGTACACTGAACTTCTTCTGATTAGTATCATATTTCCCCATTATTTCATTAATTTTAAAATATTTTACCATATCCGAGTCTAAAAACTCAGTCTAAACTTAAAGTATTTATATATAATTTCAGTTCTTGTAAACAACATATTTAATATTTAATACATTTTGACAATTTGTCTTTTATTTTTTATTTAGAAGACTCACATCTAAAATAGGATTAAAAATATACCATCTTTGTACCTACTGTCAACTTGGTCTGTTTGTCGTCCCCCTCATTTTTCTTCTGTTCTTTTTATTGAGGATTTTATATTCTTCCATTTTATTTTTCCTTTTAATATATCCTTATTCTTGTGTTTAAAAGTATGTCTAGTGACGGTTTTTAATTTTATAGTATATATCATTAAATTATGTGTGCATTTTCAGACAACCCCCTACTACTGTTCCATGCGGCCCAGCAATCCCAGTTCCTCTCACTGCAATAGTAAACTCACTGGTGATTTCACTGTCATTCAGTCCGTTCAGCAGTATGCCACACTCAACCAAGACACTGCTGTTATTATTTCTTTAAGGAAACAATTAGCCTTTTGATCCATTTACCATCATCGTTATTGATTCATTTTCTGACAGTCTTTGTTTCTTCATGCATACCTACATGTTTGACCTTTGAAAGTTTCCTTCAGCCTGAAAGCATCCTGTGACAATTTTTTTTTGCAGGACAAATCTATTTGTGATGAATTCCCGGTGTTTCATTTTCTAAGACAATTTTTATTTTTGCTTCATTTTAAAAGATAACTGTACTCATTATGAAATTCTAGGTCGGTGTCCTCCCCCGCCCCCCAACATTCAATATTTCACTGTTCTTATTTCTATGCTTCCTGATAGCCTTGGTGTTACAGAGGGTTATGAGTTGAATTGCTAATCACAGGTTAGCAGTTTGAAACCATCAGTTGTTATGAGGGGAAAATACTAGGCTTTTTACTCTGATCAAGATGTGCGGTCTTGGAAACCTAGAGAGGCAGTTTTACTCTGTCCTATAGGGTCATTTATAGTCAAGATCCACTTAATGGCAATGAATCTGAGATTTTAGTTTGAATTTTTATGCTTTTTACTCTCTATTCAGTGCCTCCGTCCAGGTCTACTTACTTCAAGAGTTTCTCTTTGACTTCTGTTTTCCACAGTTTGAATAGGCTTTGCTTTGTTCTTGTTTCTATTTTCTTAAGGAGGCCCGGTGGTGCTGCCAGGTGATCACTGGGACACTAACCATAAGATTGGCAGTTCGACACCACCAGCTGCTACATCAAATAAAGTATTGCACTGGAAATATTAGCTTTAGACGGCTTCTTTTAAGTGATTGAAAGCCAAAAGGTCACTTTTAAGACCAATGTCTTTGGTATGTTCAATTGCCTCATATGCACATGAAAGCTGGAAAATAAGGAAGATCAATTAATTTATGCCTTTGGATTACAGTGTTGGCTAAGAATATTGACTGTAGACCATAGTCAATATAGACAGTAAGAAGAACGAACAAATCTACTTTGGAAGAAGTGCAGTTAGAATATGCCTCAGAAGTGAGGATGGCAAGAGGTTGCTTCTAGTACTCTGGAGATTGATTAGGAAGGGCCCCTCCTTGGAGAAGGGTATCTTGTTTGGTAAAGGAGGGGGGTCATTAAAAAGGAAGAAGACTCTCAATGAGATGAATTGACACAGCGACTGTATTGTGACTCAAACAGAGCAACGCTTGTGAAGATGGCCCTGGGCTGGACAGTATTTCATTGTACAGGATACAACATAGATCTGTGTCCCATTTTTCATGGAACTCCAATGGCATCATATTTATCAGCTTCAAATCTATAATCAGAAATGTTAAACACAAAAGTGTACATTCTAGATGCAATTGATGGGAGAGAAAGTTGGCTATAACACAAGCTATTTTCATTCTGAAATCACTAAACTTTAGAGCTGAAATATACTTGGATTTTATAAACAATATCAAATAAAATCAACATTAAAAATTAATTATCCATAAAAGGGTATTTCTCTTTTACCGAATTGATTTTGATTAATTCAAGTTCTAGGTAATTGTTGGTAAAGACATACAGGTAGTAATAGCTATAAAGATATAAAAATAAAAGCCTGATATGGAAATAATTACTAATGCAAACTTAGAGAACTTCAGGATTAATTCTAAATGAAAGACTAACATAATAAATGTCTTTACACTACTGTCCTCAAGTCCACAGATGAGTTACAAAAACTGAAGAAAAACAAAGGTGGACCAATGATGATTCACTGTTCCAGTGAAAATCAACTGAGTTCTACATGAATGAAATTGTGTTCCCATGTGTTAGAGTTAAGTAAAATGATCCAAAATTTTAACCCAAGGTGCTCCTATAAATAGACAAATTACCAAAGACCTATCACCCAGGATATATGCTCTATTATCTGAAAGATTTTGCTTCTGTTCTCTATCATTTAGACCCTGGATTTTTTGAAAGCCATGTTGACTTTGCAATTCCGGTTCTTTCAAATTCTCGGGATGTGCATGTGCTATCATTGAGAAGATGAATGACTTCCAATGGGAGAGTGCAACACATTTCCTTAAAAGTTAGCAAAGTTAACAATGACAGGTGCTCCCTTGGATGTTGCCTGAGGTAAGGTAGACAGTCAAAATCATTCCAGATGGAATGCAGAAGTACAGCACCTCAAATAGTTGTACATGACGTATGATGTCGGTGCAATTTCACCTTCTATGCAAATGTTGTATAAAGGTCTATATTTAAAGCACATGGTTTTACAGCAAAAATGCATGTATGCCTATAAGTTCTTAAATAATTCTTGAGTTAGTGAAGTGTCCTGTGCATAGGACACCTTAATGGATTTCAGTGAAGCTCCTGATCTATAAGAATTAATTAATTATTCTTTTTTGTTGTCATCGCTGTGTTCTCATTCGTTGCCTTGTCTTGCTATGCTTTTTTGGGGGGGCATATTATTTTCTCTACACATCTATCTAGATAAGATAGGCTGGATGAACAATCTGGAGGAGAAAACAGGACAGATGTTTCCAGGGGGACATGGGAGAGGGGGAGACTGGGGTAAGGAGGTGGTGTTGACCAACCCAGGGACAGGGGAGCAACAAGTGATCCAAAATTAGTGGCAAGGAGGATGTGATAGGCCTGGTAGTCAGGGATTCAGCAAGGGCAAAGTAACCGAGAGACATTAATGAAACTCGAATGAAGGCTGAGCATGATACTGGGACAAGAGGAAAGTTAAGGGAAATAGAGGAAAGAATGAGGAGACAAAGGGTATTTATAGAGGTCTAAATACAGGTATGTAAATATGTAAATATATTTATATAGGATGGTGTGGAAATAGATATATGTGCATATATTTATAGATTTCGAATTAAGGCAGCAGATGGATATTTGGACCTCCACTCAAGTACTTACTCCATGTAAGAATACGTTTTTCTATTAAATTGGCATTCCATGATGCACACTTTTCCGGCACAAACAGTAAAGACAAATCGGGTGCATAAGCAAATGTGGTGACTAAAATTGATGGTGCCTGGCTATCAAAAGATATAGTGCCCGGGGTCTTAAAGGCTTGCAGATAAACAAGCAGCCATCTACCTCAGAAGCATCACAGTCCACAGGGAAGAAGCACACCAGCCTGTGTGACCATGAGATGTAGAAGGGACCAGGTATCAGACATCAACGAACAAAAATTTATATCAGCGGTGCCAATATTAGCACTGAAGACAAATGTGTGCAACAGCAAATGTGGTGAAGAAAGCAGATGGTGCCTGGCTATCAGAAGATATAGCATCTGGTGTCTTAAAGGCTTGAAGATAAACAAGAAGCCATCTCGCTCAGAAGCAATAAAGCCCACATGGAAGAAGCACACCAGCCTATGTGAACACGAGGTGTTGAAGGGATGAGGTATCAGTCATCAAAGAACATAAAATCATACCATTATGAATGAGGGGGAGTGTGGAGTCAGGACCCAAAGCTCATCTGTAGGCAACTGGATATCCCTTCACAGAACAGTCAAGGAGAGGAGAAGAGCCAGTCAGGGTGCAGTGTAGCAATGATGAAACACACAACTTTCCTCTAGCTCTTAAACGCTTCTTCACCCCACTATCATGATCCCAATTCTACCTTACAAATCTGGCTAGACCAGAGGATGTACATTGGTACAGATAGCACCTGGAAACACAGGGAATCCAGGCCAGATGAACCCTTCAGGGCCAGTTGTGAGAGTGGTGGTACTTGGAGGGTGGAGGGAAGATGGGGTAGAAAGGGGGAACTACAAGGATCTACATATAACCTCTTCCCTGGGGGATGGACATCAGAAAAGTGGGTGAAGGGAGATATCAGACAATAATAATTTATGAATTATGAAGGGTTCATGAGGGAGCGGGTAGGGGAGGGAGGGGGGAAATGAGGAGCTGATATCAAGGTCTCAACTAGAAAGCAAATGTTTTGAGAATGATGATGGCAACAAATGTACAAATGTACTTGACATAATCGATGGATGTATGGATTGTGATAAGAATTGTACAAGCCCCCAATAAAATGATTTTTTAAAAGGGAATTCATTTAATTATTATCATTTTATTGAGCGCTATCGAGTTTACTGTGACTCATTGCAAAACTATAGTCATTCACTATAGAACTGGAAAGTAGAAAATAAATAAATGTTACTACTACTTGAAAATTAATAGAAGGTTAAAGGCTAAATCAAAGGGATTTTCTCTGAAAGAATATCTTCAAGGATGGAGAGTCTATTTGTCAATCTTAGCTTGGACAGCTAAACAGGACTATACAAATGTACAGAACACCTGGATATTTTAGATTAGTTCTGTATAGTGATCAAATAAAGGAAACACTTTCTATTTCACTTTGTTTTCTGCAGACAAGTGTACAAACATATTTAAAAAGCCAATATAAAGCAAGAGAGAGTTAGACAAAGTAGACATGGCTAATATGTTTCCTAAAGTTTAAGTAAAACTGCCAGCATAAAATTTCTAAAGAGTGTGAACAGATTATATGATGTTAAATGTAAAATATTTTAATTTTTATATTCCATAGTAATCTACCTACTAACACTAATTATTACATTTCATCGGGGAATACTGAAGTCATTTAGAAATGATTAATGGATTATGGTTCAGTTTATTCTTCAAGGATCTGATAAGATCACAAAATAAAAACTTGATTTTATACACTTGGTCGTGATAAACACTATGTGTTTCTCTTAAACAATGTCTCTATCAGGCAAAAACTTCTGATTATGTTTTTATTTTCTTAAACACATTTAAAAAGAGAAGGAGAGGGTGTTAAGTAGAAAGTTGAGAATGTAATTGGGAATGATATGGATCATATAACTAACTGTTTTAATGATAGTAATTTTTAAAAAAAACTTGTCTTAGCTTAGTTATAAGAAAAATACATGTTAAACTTAAAATATTTTTAAAATCTGGGCTTGAGGAGGAGCTGTAAAATAAAAACAACTTCGATGACAAAATCCAATTAACTGCTCTACTGGTTCATATTCTTGGTTCATACTCATCTGATCTATTTTCAAACACTTTAAACAGGGCAAATACTAACCTTAGAGAGGTTTAGTGATTTTTATTTCTCAGTATTGGGCTGTCATTTATCTAATGGCATTTCTATAAGATCATCAGAGCTACAAATTTCAATTAAATAATTTTTTAAAGTGTGATGAAAATTCTGACCCAAAAATGTCACATTAGTGCTACAATGTCTAATGTAATCAGTTAGTATGATTTTTCTGATTTAAAATAATTGATGCACTATCTTCATGGTCGACAGACATCACTTTGCATACTTAATAGATACTTTGAAGATAATCTTAAATGATTTCACTTTAATACCACCCACAAATGATGGTGGGAGGAAAAATATACTGCTTGAGGCACGGGCATTGCTTTTGTACTATGTCTACCAGACACTCCTGCGCTCTTACCTGCCTGAGGATGTGCAGAGAATTACAATCACTGGTGTTTTGATGTCTATTCAAACCTTCATCTGAACGGTTTCTCATTTCCCCTTGTTCACCTCAAAATACATGTAAATGAATATGAAAATATTCAAATGTGGATTAACCTATTTTTTTCTTATGCAACCTCATCATTTGTTCTTTATATTTTCCCTAAGACAGCCTCCAAAATGTTAAATGCCATTTATTTTATATTGCTTCTTGCTAAGTTATCACTCAATCTGAGCCTTAAAAGTGCATTTATAGAGAGCTCAGATTGGGTACATAACCAAGTTTTATCCATTTGTCACAAAGCCATGTAATGCCTTGTTTCTTTAACTTTGCCGCCCTTGCAGCAGGCTTGCAAAAGTCCCTTTTCTGCGTAGGTTAGTTAAGATGTATCTGACTGTTTTGCACTATCTTTAGTATTCAGGGAGCACAGAGATGGAGATAAAAGGCGAAATGTCTATCTTTGAGCCCTCTGCAATCCCGAATAAGTTATCAACCCACTAACATGCATGTCTGAATAGACTCCTTTGGCAACAGTGAGATGTTATCTTCCATGACATGCGAATTCCTCCCTTATGTCAATCCATGAAAGGACTAAAGAATGAACACGCTAGTAAAATGAATGTGGCAACACCCCTGGGACTGTGAGAGCATCATATTTTCCCTAGCTCCTTTAAAAAAGACACACACACACACAGACTCTTGGATATACATATAGTCAGTCTGAAGAACTGCTGAAAAACATCCAGAGCTTTCATCTTATAGAGTAGGAGTTGGGAGTGTGCTCTGGGTTATGTTTAGGGGCCCTATTTTCCCTCCCATACTTTTTTTCACACCCTGCCCACACAGGTGTATCTGAAAAAGAAAAAAAGAAAAGAAAAATTAAGCCAGAAACTGGGAATCTGTGCTGACCACCTAAAAAGAACCAGGACTGTGACTGGATGCAGAGTAAACTGATTGACAGCTAACTCAGACAATCCACGAGCCTAATATTAATAAAGCTCTGGATGCAAAATCAGTCCCAATTCATAACGACTCTGTAAAGACAGAGTGTAACCTGCCCAATGGTATCATAGGAAGCATCACGATCAATGGAGAAAAGATTGAAGCTGTCAGGATTTCATCATACTGGGATTCACAATCAATGCTCATGGAAGCAGCAGTCAAGGGACCAAACGATGTGCCGCAATGGACAACTCCGCTTCACGAGATCTCTTTAGAGTGTTTATAAGCAGGCGGGTTACTTTTTTGGACTACAATGGGCTTCGCCCAAGCCATGTTATTTTCAATCGCTTCATATGCATGTAAAAGTTGGACACTGACTAAGGCAGACTGAAGAACAATCAATGTATTTGAATTGTGGTGCTGGAGAAGAATATTGAAAGTACCATTGACAGCCAAAAGGACAAACAACTTTGTCTTGGGAGAAGGAAGGCCAGAGCGCTCCTTGTAGGCAAGATGGTGAGACGCCATGTTACGTACTTCAGGTAGGTTGTCTGGAGAAGCCAATCCTTGGAGAAGGACATCATGTTTGGAAAAGTGGAAGGGCAGTGAAAACAAAGAAGGTCCTTAAGATGGAAGGACACCGTGGCTGCAACAATGAGCTCCAATGGAGCAACAGCTGTGAGGCTGGTGCAGAACTGGCAGTTTCATTTGATGATGCGTATAGTCACGATGGGTGAGAAGTGATTCTATCGCACGAACAGCACGACTTCTCGTTTCTTTATTCAGCCTTATTTTCTGCTCTGCGTTCATTTAACCGTGGCTTTTCTTGCCATTTTCTTCATTGCTATGGTTTTGGTGTTTACAAAATCTTTGTGGCTTGCTTTTATATTTTGATGAAAACTATTCACTTTGAGATTGTCCTATAATGGGTGCATTTCTTCCCAAATTCAGAAGTCTTTTATCTTAAATCCTATTAAACTTCCTTCCATTTGAAAGTGGTGTAACCATAGGGCTTCCTCTGTTTACTTTGTCTCACTACACTCTGATATATCTGCTTCTCTCTATTTATTTGTCTAGGTTTGTTTTAATTTAGATACTTCGTTGTCGTTGTTGTTCTTAGGTGACACCATGTCAGCTCCGACCCATACCGACTCTCTGTACAACAGAGCGAAACACTGCTTAGTCGTGCACCATCACCAAACTTGTTCCTGTGCCTGATGCAGCTACTGTGTCCGTCCATCTCACCAAGCTTCCTCTTTTCCGCCATCCCTCCACTTTACCAAACATGATGTCTTTCTCCAGGGACTGATCTCTCCTGACAATATGCCCAAACTATGAAGGATAAAATCTTGCCATACTTGCTTCTAAGGCGCACTCTTGCCTTACTTCTTCCAATTCAGATTAGTTTCTGCTTTGAGTAGTGCCTGCTACTTTCTTCTGTAGCACCGCCATTTAAATGCATCTCTTCTGTGGTCGTCTTTATTCAATGTCCAACTTTTGTGTGATACAATGGAGAATATTATGGCTTAGACCAGGCACATCTTAGTCCTCACAGTGGCATCCTTGCTCTTTAATACTCTGAAGAGGACTTGTGGATCAGATTTACCGATGCAATACCTCTTTTGATCTCTTGACAGCTGCTTCCATGAGCATTGATTGTGGATCCAGGAAAGACAACTTCAAACTTTTCTCCATTTATCACAATGTTAACTATTGGTCCAGTGTCCAGGATTGTGTTCTTCCTTGCATTGAGTTGTAATCCATACTGAAGTCCACAAACCTTGCTCTTCATCAGCAAGTGAGTCAAGTCCTCCTCACTTTCAGCTAGCAATATTACATCATCTGTATACCGAAGGTTGTTAATGATCCTTCCTCCAATCCTAATACCACATTCTTCTTCACAGATCTATCTTCTCTGATGATTTGTTCAGCATACAGTATTAAAAGTATGGCTGAGAGGTTTACAACCCTTACTCACCCCTTCCCAGTTTTAAACAATGCAGCCTTGTCTTGTTCTGCTTGTACAACTGTTTCTGGAACCATGTACAAGCTCTGATTGAGCACACGATGTGTTCTAGAATTCCCATTGTTCTCCAGGTTATCCAGTTTATTATGGTGCACACATAATCAATGAAATACAAGTAAACATCTTTTGGGAATGCTCTGCTGTCACCCAGATCCATCTGACATCAGCAATTATCTCCCTTGTTCCAAGTTCTCTTCTGACTCTGGCGTGGATTTCTGGAATTTCCCTGTCAATGTGCTATTGCAACTGTTGTTGGATGATCTTCAGAAAAATTTTATTTGCATGTAATATCAATGATATTATTCTTTATGGTAAACTGAGGACTTGGTAGAGTGTGTTTGTCCTTATTTCTACACTCACAACCATGAGCATGGAAAACTAGTCCTATTTTGAGAAACACCTCCACGGTTCTGAGCTAGAACACCAACCAGAACCAGCCTGACCCCCACCCTGGAAGTATGTGCCTCATAAAATGACACTAGACTTTGTGGTGGGGGAAAGAACCAACCTGCCATACCCAGATGGAAGCAAACCAAGAAGGAAAAAGAGAAAGGAGAAATCAGTCTAGACTCCATATAGGCACACCAAGCCCAGAGGATGAGGGCCCGTATGGAGCTGCTAACGCACAGAGAGGACTGTGGCACTACCAACAGCTCAAGACACCATGTCCCCTAACTGGAGCATATGGAGACAGGAGCCAATAATGGGAACACATGGAGGGGAGAGAGGGTGGGAATGGAGCATAAGAGACCAGCAATGGAAGTAAAGCCGAGCCACGGAACCCCTGAGGAGCCCCAAGAATGACTTTGGGCAAGGAGAAGCAGCCCCTGGATTCTCTCTGAGGACCAGGGGGGAGGGTCTCATGGGGACCAGCAAACAGGCCTGGAGCTATCTAGGGTTGTTGGTTTTTTTCCTATTTCTTTCTTTCTGTTTTGTATTTTTTCTTTTCTCTCATCTTTTTCTCTTTCCTTTTTTTTCATCAACCACATGTTTTCTTATTGTTCAGACTAAGACATGGATGGGTTGCCTAATTATATGGGTTGGACATGGGAGGAAACCCCAGGGAAAAGATGATGGGGCCAATGACCCCTGAAGGTAGAGGGGGAAGAAGGAGGTGGGGAGAAGGGTGTGGTGAGTGGATGGCATCATGGACAGGGGAACAAGTGGGGAAGTGGAACCAGCATCTAGGAGAGGTTAGAGATCCTGTGAGTATTAGAGCAACACCAAGCCAGTGGAGAGGAAGCACTAAGAGGTGGACAAAGGGGGAAAGTGATGGGGGGTCAGGAGGAGGCAAGAGGAAATGAGGCAAGCTCTAGGAAGCAAAGGCATAGATAGGGAGATTAACAGAGGGGTGCACTTATGCAATACATTAATCCATAACAATAGAGGTATTGGCCTATGTACATATATTTATAAGGCAATACACTGAAGCTGCAGGTGGGCCTTGGACCTCAGCTCATACCTTCCCTCAATACAAGAACACTTTGTTCTAACAAATTGGCATTCTGTGATGCTCACCTTTCCACCCCACTCCTACTACACCTTCGCTGATGACAGAATGGATGTATAAGCAAATATGGTGAAGACAAAGGATGGTGCCTGGCTAATAAAATATACAGTGTCTGGGTTCTTAAAGGCTTGAAGTTAAACAAGCAGTCACTCAGCAGTGAAGCAACAAGCCCACATGGAAGAAGCACACCAGCCGGTGCGGGTGTCATCAAGACTGGGCAACGGGCATCAGAAGATTCACAACAAACGGTAAACCAACAAATGAAAATGCACTGGTGGAATAGAGGGGGGTTGGAGTGAAGACATAAAGCCCATCTATGGACAATAGAACGGTCCCCATTGAGGGGTTGCAGGGAGGGGATGAGTCAATCTGGGTATAGTAGAGCATAATGGGGCACACAATGTACCTCTAATCCCTGGAGGCCTCCTGACAACTGCCCCCCCTCGCCCCCAGCTGACCACTGCTATCGCAACTCCAGTGCCATTTCCCAGTTTCCCAATCTAGACTAGACAGGAGCATGTACATAGGTAGAGGCAAGAGATAAAACTCACAACACATGGAACCCAGGAACAGGAATTGGAATAGGAGATCCCAAAAGGGTAGGGGGAAGGGGGAGAAGAGGGGGCACCAATTGCAATGAATGGCACATCACCACAAACACACTGTCAAGGGAAAGAACATCAGAAACCAAAGGGGAAGGGAGACAGCTGTCAGTGTGAGATTTGAAAATAATTAACAATCTACAATCTATCAGGGGGCCACAAGGGTTGGGGTAGGGTGGGATGAGAGAGGGAAAAAAGGAGGAGCTGATCCCAAGGGCTCAATGGAAAGTAAATATCTAGAAAAGAACCATGGAATAGATGTACGAAAATGTTGGATACAATTGATGTATGGATTGTAACAAGAGTTGTAAGAGCCCCCAATAAAATTATTTTTAAAAAGAAAGAAAGAAAGAAAGAAAGAAAGAAAGAAAGAAAGAAAGAAAGAAAATGTTTTCAAGTACACATTCTCTAGGCTGAAACTGTGCCACCTGCCATAGCCCTCCATTTGGAGCTGTCAGAAAGTACCTACCATAGTAGATGAATCATCCTGTGCTAGGCTACTTCCCTACACCTGAAGGTTATCTGTAGATAAGAGCAATCAGGTTCTATAACTAATCCACCATAACATGTGGCCAACTCTCTTTTGACTTCTCTTGCTGAGACTGATCAGAGATTAAGGTACCTGGGGAGGGCTCAGGGGTATTTGAGGTCAACTAGGTTAAGTCAAGAAGATGATTCACCTCATTGTTTCTTTTCTTATGTTATTTCCTTATGATACCACCTACTGACTATGTAATATGTTTGCTGTATGACATACTGGCCCTTTGAAAGATCTGGAAGCCCCATTGTATATACCCATTGGAAAATACATTCACTCTCTGGGTTCTGACATTGAGACAAGAAGTCCCTGTGCCCCTGCTTGCTGGCTCTCTCTATCATTCTCCACAATTAAAAAGTCATTCCTGAGGACCCGTTCAATTGCTGGGGACCCCCATACCCTGACAGTTCTATAGTTTGAGTATTGTATTGGGTTAGCTGACCAGGTAGCTATCTTCTGAATATGTTGGCAAAGGTGAGTGAGCGCTTCCAGTGCTTCATCAGCTTTCTGGAACATTTCTTTTCCTTTTAATCATTTTACTGGGAGCTCTTACAGATATCAGAACATTTCATAGTTCACTCACATCAAACAGTATTATACAATTGCTACCACAATCAGTTGCAATACATTTTTTTCTTCTTGAATTCCTTATTATCAGTTCCCCTTTACTTCTCTCCCTTCCCCATCGTACCCCCAGGAACCCTCTTCTTATATTCGATAATAGTTTGTTTAGGTTTTGTTTCTTTGTTTGCCATAGCTTACACAATCCAATATATGCATTCACACACAAATCTGTGGGTTGATCCCATCCAGTGGGGTTATACCAGCAGTTCTCAACCTGTGGGTCATGACCCCTTTGGGGATTGAACTACACTTTGACAGAGGTTGCCCAATTCATAACAGTAGCAAAATTGCAGTCATGAAGTAGCTACAAAAATAATTTTATGGCTGGGGCTCACCACAACATGAGGAACTATATTAAAGGGTCGCAGCACTGGGAAGGTTGAGAACCACTGGGTTATACAGTCATCAATGAAATCAGCTTCCCCTTTCCTCTCCGCCCGCCTGCCCATGGGTTTCTGAGTATGTAAATGCTTTGGGGAGGAGAGGGTCCTATCTTTATCCTGGGAAGTGGCTGGTAACTTAGAACTGCTGACCTTTCTTTCAGTTAATAAACCATATCCATATCCAGTTAGTTGTACCACACTCCACCATTAATTCTCCTTCGAGAGTGGACTGGACCTTAGAATAAAAGAAACTGCTATAAAAATCCATATGATCGTGACCCTATAGATCAAATGGAATTTCTATGTTCACCTTTTTTTTTAACAATGATAAATGCAGTCTGCCAATGTTTATTTCATATACTACTAAATAGTTAATATATGCAAAGATGATATTGTTTTGCAATTTCAATTGTCACTGTTTGGAAAACAGTATGTGAAAAATTTACAGATGTGAAAAATGGGGCTGGGGATGTTCACTAAAGTAAATAATATCATCTAGCTAGAATATTGTGGATACATGGCTAAAATGCAGATAAATCTGAATCCATATCCACACCCTCAAGATGTTTATATTCTATTTCAGATGACAAGATTTTAATTGCATTTCTGTTTTTTTCTTATGCATACAAATATTTTCTTAGTGATTATCCATTTAGAAATTATGTGGGCCAGCACTCATAAATTGGTAAATGATAAAATGACTTCCCATCTTCCTCATTTCCCTGTGCCCTCTCTCCCCTTCACTGTTTGCATTGGCATGAGAACTTCTAGTTTCACTAAATGAGTCATTTGGGACAAGAAAATTAATTTATTTGAGCAGATGTATATAAACATTGCTCAGAATAGAATCACAAGGCATCCCAGTGTTTACATAAGGTCTCTATAATTGACGACCTTTTATATTTTTGTGTGAAGAATCCAAGGAGCTGACTAAGACGCTACATGGGAAATATCAACATGATTAGAAATACAGGCTCATCTCTTGAATTCCAATTCTGTAGGGTGACACACAGTTAACCTAGAGGAGAGAAACTGTTGCAGAATTCTTTCTTGAGACAATACGTTTTTCGTTTTAAGTGTGCTGACATTCAGCTGATTTCATAGAACTAAAGTGTCACAATTATAGATTTTAACATTGCTAATTAACAATGTTCAATTCTGTGTCTTTTTTTACCAACAGAAGAAAATATCTAAGTTTTTTAAACAAAGAAAAGCATTTAGTTTGAGTTTGTCTTCAATAACACCATTGTATTTATTAAAACTAATCATCTCTACTGTGTGACATTTTAAAGCATTTGACTGTAGATCTTTCACACTAAAGAAGAACTCTCCATTTCAAAAAGTTCACAGCTAAGCATAACTCTTATTTTATGGATCAAAGGATTTCCTACAAGATTAAGACCTTTTATTTTACAATATTCTAGATTCTGTACCAAAGGGGAGAAGAAATTTCAGTTGGGGGACTTAGAATTTTTGTCTGCTTTGAATGACTTTTCTTTTTTTAAGGAAATATGTCAAGTGGAAGTGGATATCCTCTTCCTTTCCCCCCCCCCACCTCCCTCTCAGTGAAGGGAGTGGGTAAGATATGACAAAATAATAATAATCTATACATTAGCAAGAGTTCGTGAGGGAGAAGGGAGCATGGAGGGAGGGAAAAAATGAGGGCTGATACCAAGGGCTCAAGCAGAAAGCAAATGTTTTGAGAATGATGATGGCAACAAATGTACAAATGTGCTTGACACAATGGATGGATGGATGGATGGATGGATGGATGGATGGATGGATGGATGGATGGACGGACGGATGGATGGATTGTGATGAGTTGCATAAGCCCCAATTAAAATGATTTAAAAGGGAAAAGAAAGTGAATATCCTCAAATACAGAGGAGTAGTCAGATGGAATAGTACAATGCTTGGAAAAATTAATTAATAAATTAAAAGGAATATCTGGATTAGGAATGAACTATGTGAAATGTAAATATGTAGAGACAACAAATCATGATGCTCTTATTGATAGCTATTGTTGAATTGATAGTGAATGACTGGATGATAGAACAAAATGCTTCCCAGTCCTGTGCCATTCTCAGGATCCATTCTGGGCCATTGAGATCCATAGGATTTTGTGATCCATGGGATTTTCATTGGTTGATTTTGGAAAGCTGGTCACCAAACCTTTCTTCCTAGTCCATGTCAGCTTAGAAGTCCTTCTGAACACTTCTAGAACCATAACATCAGGCAAAAACCCACAGGAAAGGCTACTGGTTGTGTATGAAGTACATTGGCCAAGAAACACGGTCAGAGTTTTCACATGAGCGATGAAAATTATACTTCTGCACCAGTACAACTTCCCACACCTTAATGAATGGCACTTTAGTTTGATGGACTAAAAAGAGAAAACACCATTTTTCTCCTGGGAGAATGGAAAGGCTAAAAGTATAAAAACAAATCCTTTTATAATAAAAGGTAATAGAAGAACAAATTCCCTCAAGGAACCCAAACCACATTTCCCCCCACCTCAGTGAAAAATAGCAAAATCTCGTCACTTTTAAAGCCAATCCAGATAAGATTTTTTTTAATTCAAAGGAAAAAATTGCGATAATGTCTAAGAGTGAAGACAAAAGAAAGTTAGATGACGTATAAGTGTGCACATAGCGAAGGATGCACAGATGAGCCCCCATTTCCCAAACAATGGTGACAAAGCTTTCCTAAACAGAGTAAGATTGACAGCTCCTTCAATCGTACACTGGGCTTCTCCTGTGATGGAAGAAGCAGCTATCTCCCACCGCAACAAACACAATAAAATAGGAAGACCCCAATCCCACTGAAACAATTCCACTCATATTGACCCTAGAGGACATTGTAGAACTGCTACTTAGGATTTCTGAGATTGTAAATCTTTATGGGAGTGAGCAGCCTCATTGTTCTTGTGGAGAGGCTTTGCTGCTAGCAATCTCGCTGCTCCAGTCCAATGCTTAATCCACAGTGCCATCAGGGTTCTCTGAGCTACCCCCAGGTGATATAAAATTGCCCCAGCAACATGAAAAGGTATAAGCTGCCTCAAGATAAAGATAGGGCCTGGCCTTCAAAGGACTCACCAGTTATTGGGCAAGATAAAGAAGTTACACCACAAATAATACAGCATCTCAGTGTTATGAGAGAACACTTAGCATTATAGTTACACAGAAGAGGAATTCCATTATCTTATGAATATCCTCACTCGAGTTCCATGGGAATCCTGCAGGGTGAGAGATTCCATCATTGCTATTAAAGAAGTGTACACATTCTTAACTCCTCCTGGAAAAGCCCGGTTGAATTTCCTCACTAAAGAGAAAAGCTACAAAATAAAGCGAAAGCAGTATATCACTCTAGGTTGCCAATGAATAATACTATTTAAACCAATTTTAACATATGTATTAGTAAAGAGTTACACATGCTTATTATAGATTTTTAGAAAATGGATTCGGATTAAAAATAAAATTCTTGATAGCTGGGCACCATCAGCTTTCTTCACCACATTTGGCTGTTCACCCTCTTTGTCTTCAGTGGTTGTGTGGGGAAGGTGAGCATCAGAGAATGCCAATTTAATAAAAGAAAGTATTCTTGCATTGAGGGAGTACATAGGTGGAGGCCCAGTGTCTTTCTGCTACCTTAATACTAAACCTATAAATATATGCACATACATCTATTTCCCTATCCTCATAAATAAATATATTTCCATGTGTACATATCTTTATCTAGTCCTCTATAAATGTCGTCTGTCTCCCGGCTCTTTCCTCTTTACCTTTGACTTCCCTCCTGTCCCACTATCATGGTCAGTCCCCATCAGGGTTTCAGCAATTCCTCTTGGTTACATTACCCTTGATCATGCCCAACCAGGCCTCCCACACCCTCCTCACCACCAATTGGGATCACTTGAGATTCCCTTGTCCGTGGGTTTATTAATGCCACTATCTTTCCCCACACCTCCCCCTCCCCCATGTCCCCACCGAACTGTTGGTCCCGTTGTTCTTTCTTCCAATTATTCATCCAGCCTATCTTATTTAGACAGACCTGCCGAGATAATAACATGCACAAAAACAAGACAGAGCAAAACCAAGAAATGATATGTGACAAAACAACAACAAACCAATGACAAAAAAGCAAAACAAAACACAAAAAAGAAAAGCTTGTAGTTAGTTCAAGGATTGTTTGTTGGCCTTTAGGAGTATTTTCCAGTCCAGTCTGTTGGGGCATCATGCCCTAGCCCCAAAGTCCACCTTCAGACTTCCCTGGGGACCTCACCGCTCCATTCCCTTGCTGTTCTGTTGCACCCCTTATTGTTTTGCCTCGGTGTGGCAGGATCCGATTGGGTACAGATATAGCATCTGGGGTCTTAAAGGCTTGAAGGTAACATCTAGCTCAGAAGCAAAAAAGCCCACATGGAAGAAGGACACCAGCCTGTGTGATCACAAGGTGTCAAAGGGATCAGGTATCAGGCATCATCAGAACAAAAAAAAAATCTTACCATAGTGAATGAGGGGGGCAGTCCAGAGTGGAGACCCAAAGTCCATTTTTAGGCCACTGGACATCCCCTTACAGAAGGTTCTTGGGGAGGAGATAAGCCAGTAGAGGTGCAATGTAGCAACGATGAAAAATACAACTTTCTTCTAGTTCCTAAATGCCCACCCCCTCACTCCACACTGTCATGATCTGAATCCTACCTTGCAAGACTGGCTAGACCAGGGGATGTACACTGGTACAGATAGCAACTGGAAACACAGGGAATTCAGGGTGGATGATCCCCTCAGGATGAGTGGTGTGAGTGGTGATACTGGAAGGGCATAGGGAGGGTGGGTTGGAAAGGGGGAACCGATTTCAAGGTTCTACATGTGACCTCCTCCCTGGGAGACAGACAACAGAAAAGTAAGTGAAGGGAGATGTGGGACAGAGCAAGACATGACAAAATAATCATTTATAAATTATCAAGGGTTAATGAGGGAGGAGGGTATAGGGAGGGATGGGAAAAATGAGGACATGATGCCAGGGGCTTAAGTGGAAAGCAAATGTTTTGAGAATGGTGAAGGTAACAAGTGTACAAATATGCTATACACAATTGATGTACGTATGGATTGTGATGAGTTGTATGAGCGAACCCCTAATAAAATGATTAAAAAATATAAAATTCACTTCTATTTCAGTCACCCTGCTTGCTGCTGATATTGTGTCTAATATAAAAAAAATCTAATAATTAACATTGCTTTTCTAAAGCTATCCTTTTTAAATAGTCTTAGAAAGATTTTGGTGTTTTCTAAACAGTCTCCCAAATATAATTCTACAGGCACACTTGGAAGTGCCTTGATATTTTTCAACTATGTGTGTGGGCTAGAGTTGCTTTGCAGAAAGGAGGGAAATACAGAGTTATCCTAAAGACAAACTAGTTGGTATATCAGAAGGCATTTCTTTTTATCCTTCTTCTCAACATGTGCTTTATCTCTCCAATATAATGTAATGTCTGTATGGACTGAGATCATCTCTTAGAGTAGTTTATATTTTCTATGACTCTAGGACAGGGCTGGGCATAGAGTCAGTGTCAAAAAAATACCAGTACTTGATAGATTCATCAACTAGTTCTCAGACTTGGCTAATAATTGAATTTCACAATTTAGAGTTCACATCCTCTGAGCCTGACATCCAGGTTCACTTGCTTTACATGAAAAGGAATTGGAAGAACAGTCACCTAGATCTTCACCCACGAAATCCTGGGACTTGCATGTTACAACCTTTTTAGACTTCTTTGATGTCAGACCCATAAATTATCTAATTCTTCTTAATACCAATTGCCACTATTTGATCTCTGAAAGGCTTGCATTAGCTTCTCACAAGCTCATAGCTGAACATAAATGATTTTCTCTTTCTCTGTTATTTTTCAGTTCTCCAAAGGGAAAGTTCTCTGAGGGTGGCCATCATGTGAGGTGACAGTATGATATAATGACACTCAGGGCCCGGTGTCATGGGCCATTGTCAGGGAAGTGATAACCCCCATGGCCACCAATCTATTCTGGAATGCTGAAGTTGGGTTCACTCTAGCCAAATTGAAAATGGCCAGCCTGACTCCGATCATGCCCCGGACACTACACAAAGCTATTTTAAGCAACCTGAGCAGCTTGAAAAATCACAAAGTAGCAGACAGGACTCGGTGCAATGCTTTCCTGCAGAATCAGTGCCTGTGACAGTTACAATTTGTTTGGTATCTTCTTCAGTGTGCGGCTTCTAAAAAACAAAATATAAAGAACTGCCCTTTTTAGCTTTCTCCCCCCCCCCCCCGCCCTCCCCTCCTCCCTTTAGTGCCTCTGCCTCAGCTTAGGTCTGTGCATAAGTCCCGGGGTCTTGGGTGTCAAATGTCAGGCCTTGTACTGAGCTGTCAAAGAGAAGAATGGGTTGAGATGATTGATGACTGGGAGGCCTGAAACCCAAACCTCTATTGCAACTGCTTCTTTTGCAAAAAAGCTGGGGCAACCCACAGCGCCTATGTTCAAGGTCACTCCGCATACCATTACACCCACTACTCTAGGCGCCCAACAAGCCAGGCCTTTCACGAAGGGGCTAGCTTCTCCTTTCTCACCCTGCACACCCCCTCTTCCCTCCAGTCCCCTTCTGGTCGCCAAACAAACCTGTGCGCAATGTTGGAATACTTAATTCCAATCCCGCCAAAAAAAATGAATGCAAAACATAGGCATTTTCTTTTGTTTTGTTTTTCTTCAGGCTACATTTGCTCCGAGAAGCCATGGGCTGGAGCACAAGGCAGATGACAAGATTATTAATGGGAGCAGGGCAATGTCATATCTGATTTCATGCATATTCATGAAGGGAGCCACACAGCTGGGACCATGCTCTGTGGAGAGGGAGAATAGAGAGTGCACTACGCCCACCCCCCCACCCCCCAACCCCAGGCATGAAGAATGTCATTGTGGAGATGAGGGGGCTTACTGGAAAAGTTTAAGTGACTGTATCCTTTATTTGGGGGAAAAAAAAGGGCAGGGGTAGACTTTTCTATTTAAGAAAAAAAACAAGACAAAACATTTTGGCAGCTCTGGTATAACTCAATAGCTAAATACTGACCTAGAAAATCACATCTAAAACCCTCTACTTTCGAACTCTCCTGATCCTATGATAAAGAGGAAGCACCTGTACAAACGAGCAGCAAAAGAAGTAAATGTCCTAAGAGAAAACAGAAATCAAAAGAAAGTCAGCAAGTTGAAGTTCTTTGTGGCAGATAGATAATGGGATATTTACCCTGTAAAAGATAAGTTATTCATAACTAATGATTAAAAATGTACATTTTTTGTTCTTTGATGCCTGATACCTGATCCCTTCAACACCTCATAGTCACATAGGCTTGTGTGCTTCTTCCATGTGGGCTTTGTTGCTTCTGAGCTAGATGGCTGCTTGTTTCCCTTCAAGCCTTTGACCCCAGCCACTATCTCTCTTGATAGCTGGGCACCATCAGCTTTCTTCAGCACATTTCCTTATGCACCCATTTGTCTTCAGTGATCATATCGGGAAGGTGGGTACCTACTGGTATGATTAATTGAGGATGAGTGCATAGTAGGGACCCAAAGCCCATCTGTAGGCAACTGCACACCCCTTACAGAAGGGTCACAGGGAGGAGATGAGCCAGTCAGGGTGCAGGGTAGCAATGATGAAACATACAACTTTCCTCTAGTTCTTAAATGCTTCCTTCCCCCATTACCATGATCCCAATTCTACCTTACAAATCTGGCTAGACCAGAGGATATACATTGGTACAGATAGCAACTGGAAACACAGGTAATCCAGGGCAGATGACTCCTTCAGGACCAGTGGTGAAAGTGGTGATACCCGGAGGGTGGAGAGAAGGTTGGGTAAAAAGGGGGAACCAATTACAAGGAACTACATATAACCTCCATCTCTGAGAGATGGAAAACAGAAAAGTGGGTGAAGGGAGACATCGAACAGCGTAAGATATGACAAAGTAATAATAATTTATAAATTATCAAGGGTTCATGAGGGAGGGGGGAAGCAGGGAGGGGGGGAAAAATTCGGAGCTGATATCAAGGGCTCCAGTAGAAAGCAAATGTTTTGAGAACAATGATGACAACAAATGTACAAATGTATTTGACCCGATGGGTGGATGTATGGATTGTGATAAGAATTGTAAGCCCCAATAAAATGATTTTCATGTAAAATTATGAGAGGAATGTCTTACTTTGTCAATAGCTTTGTCAATAGCCCAAGATGGACTATCCCCTTAATCCAAATAAAGTAATTTCTAGGAAAACATTCACAATCTGGGAACGTGGAACTTTCAGAATAGTAATGTGGTGTGGACAACACTCCACAGGGTTTCTGAAACTATTACCTTTTGGTAGCTGATCCATGGGCCTCATTTCCAAGCACATCTTGGTGGTCTTCAAGCATCAATATTTTGGTTATTAACCCAAGGCTTAATCATTAGTTCCACCCAGAAACCAATCCTGAAATACTGGATATTTCCCCTTTCTGTGTTATACATCTACTTATTTTACTTAGCCAACCAATCACTTTCAACAAGCACAGCGGGCTGTCCCCATTGGACAAAAACCTCTCATTCACTTATGCCCCATGTGGTCACAACCATAAAAAAAGATTTCATAATACTATTCTCCATAAGAGGGACAATCCACAATGGAGTACAGGAAAACATATTTTAGAGATTATTTTCTTTCTTCTCATTAATCTTCAAATCTCTCTCACATCAATTAGAAGGCTATGGGATGGGATGTACATGGTAGGCCAAAAAAAGTAAACTGAAGTGAATGACTTTGAACTGGTTTTTATGATCTTCACTATTTATACTAAAAAATGAATTCAAGATATCAAGTAGCATGTCCAAATATATTCATTCTATTTATAAATATTTATATATTTTATATTGATATAAAATCATATTTATAATTATATAATCTTGTTAAATTCTACTTAATTAGCATAGAAAATAAAATCAAGAAATTAAAAAAGTAAATGCTACATTATGGATAGCTTATTGAATTAATTATTATTCATCAACTGGAAGCACTGAAGTCTTATTTTTTCAGTTATGTCCAATTTTTTATGGCAAATAGGGCTGACTACCATTTTAAGGACTATTAGAATTATGCAAATAGATACTATTTTAGAATTTTTAGTAAATATCTATGCTAGAAGGATTCCTGTGGTGTAATAGGTTATGCCTTTGTGTGCTAATCATAGGTTAACAACTCAGAACCACCCATTGCTCCACAGTTGAAAGATGAGGCTTCCTACTCTCATAAAGCTTTAAAGTCTCAGAAACCCACAGGAGCACTTTCTATTCTGTTCTATGAGGTCCCTATCAGTCTGACTCCACTTAATGGCAGGGAGTTTAGGTTTCTTAACTTCTTTCTTTCTTTCTTTCTTTCTCTCTTTCTTCCTTCCTTTCTTTCTTTTTAAAGTCAATCCTTGACATGACACTCATGCTACTTATTTGTAAAAATTAATATTGAAATAAAAATACATTTCTAGTATCGCTCTGTGTGATGATAAGACTAGATGCAACTAATCTGAGTCGGTGAGCAATCTCCACCCACATTTTTAGTTTCTAATTTCAAATTAACCCAATTTTTAATTGAAAAGGGGGCAGGAGAAGTGAATAAACATAATATGTTACTCATAAGTTATGTAGTTAAATAATATTTCAACCTAAGTTTCCCTTTAAACAAATTCTGATGAGTATAGGAGTATTGGCAAAAGGTGTAAAAATCAGATACATTGTTTTGGTAGACTTAGTAGATGGAGTTTCCCCACATTCATTTTTTTTACATAAGTTATATGAAATTTATAAGTTCTACTCAAACAAGAAAGACACAGATTACTATATATCTAATATTAAAGTTTGGGGATTTTGCATTTTCATTTTATTTTTTAAAATAGGTATTATACTTAGTTAAATTAGTCTATATGCTCCAGAATCTAGCTCCCATTTCTTAACAACACCCAAAAAAGACAATATGATATATTCCCACTTGAACCAGGAGTCACATTAACTGTTGACACTGCAAAGGCTGACTCCACCACCAGTGGTTGTTCACTCTGTATCTTGATTCAACCCTATGCATGGCCCTGCATGGTGTGCAGTGTATTCCCCACCTGGCTGTCAGCAGGTGAAATGAACAAAGCACTGAGGATTCCCGCTGACGGGGGTTGTGTTTTCGACCATTTCTCAACCCAAGATGGGAGTCCCTGCCTCAATATTAGGGTCAAAGGGTCCCTGAAACAGGGATACATGGATGAAGCAAATAATTTTTAAAATTTGGACTGCTAACTGAAAGGTTAGTGATGCAAATCCGCTTGGAGGAACTTGAGAAGAACGGGTTGGAGATGTGCTTGTGAAAAGCCAGAACCAAGAAAAGCCAAAAGAGTGCATTTCTACTTTGTCCCACAGGGTCCTCGGGAGAGAAGCAACCTGCAGGCAACTGGCCAAATAGAATTCTCATCAAGGAGCAAGCTTTGTTACGTGTCTTTTATTTGTCAATATCTTTATCCAAATGTCATCCAGCGTGTCAGAGATGTCCTACAGCTTGCTCACTTTAAAAGTGGCCCCTTAAGTCCATGATCTCCTAAATATGCGATCAGATGAAGAGGAACAAAAAAGCATGAGGGCTTCCCTACTTTCTTTCACTATGCCTGGGCGCAAAATGGAAAAGGAGAAATGTGAGAATTCTTTAAACTACAAAAGAGACCTCATCGTGAATATAACTTAGAGAGAACATTTATGAAGTCGAAAAAGTGACAAAGACACACATCATTTGGATGAGAGAGGCCACTATCATGAGGTTGAAATGGCTTCCAAGGGTTCATTGAGATACTAAACTTTTTAAAGGGCATGGGAGAGCAAAAGAAACTGTCACAAAACCATGTTCAGTGGCTGTTCAATACATCAGAGTAACAGGTGGACCTATAGAAGCAAGGATGGACCATGCTGGGGCATATACATTGTTAGATAGAAGTACTTACAAGATTGGTCCATGGCTTTCCTATCAAAGCTATTGTTAGGTGCCAACAAGTTAGCTCCAACCCAGAGTGAGCCTGTGTATAACCAAAGGAAAGACTGCACAGCCCTGGGCTGTTCTCACAATTATGCCTAAGCCTGAGGCATTGATTCAGGTTTGTGTCGGCCCCTGGACTAGTTTCCAGTGTTGATATTGAGTTTCTCCATGACCTCTTCTCACAGATGGAGTCCTTTTGATTTCGGTGTATTCTATCTGATGAAGTTTAGCTGTATATTGACTTTTATGTTACTGAATAAAGGTCTTTGCTAGGAAGCCATTGGTCTCCAGCTTCATTTCTATCACCAAGACCATGTTTTCTAACTACCGTTTCTTCTTCTTTGTTTCCAACTTAAGCATTCGCCAATAATTACCTTTGCATCTTTATTACATATGTGATTAATTTAGATAGAAAATTTTGGTAGAATTCTTCAATTTCTACTTCACTAGCTTTAGTGATTGGCTTATAAGTTTGAATAATAGTTGTATTGATTGGATTGATTTGTATTCATCATATAGACATTATCCTATCACAGACAATTGTTTTTGTTAGTCTGGGTAGACTAGAGAAACATATGCATGGACACACATGTGTATAAGGAAGAGGTTTATATACAAGAGCAATTGTACATTAAGAAAACATCCCAGCCCAGTCCAGTCCAAGGCTATAAGGCTGATATTAGCCCGTTTTTCCGATACCAATCTATAAAGTCCTCTTCAGACTCACGAAACCCATGCAATGAAGCCAAATGCAGGATGATCACAAGCCAGTGGGTAGAAAATTTTGGGTCCTGTGGCGTTGTAAACATCTCAGCACTGGCAAGGGTCTCTCTGTGGCTTCATCAGCTTCAGAGGTCTAGTTGCATCCATGTGGCTTGTTCAGCTCAGGGCACAAGGGAGAGTTGCTCCACGTGTCTTGTCAGCTGCAATGTCTCCCAGGGAGTCACAGAGAGAGAGAGAGAGAAGTATCGCCTGCCTTCAAGGAGGAAGTACCGGTTTACCCAGAATTCTCAGGAGAAGGCTATGCCCACACAGAGGCCTCATTGGCTGTGATGTGATTGACAAGCTAGACCCCAGCGCCTACACTCTTAGTCCTCAAATTGACACATGATTATATAGCTACCACAATTGTATTTCAAGATAGATTTTGCAATTCCCCTTTTGTGTGAGTGAATGCAATACCATTTTTCTTGATTGTGTCATTCCTGGCGTAGTAAACCATATAATCTCCTGATTCAAAATTGCCAATACCCATTCATGTCAGCTCACTGATATCTAGAACACAGATCTTTATGAGTTTCATTTCATTGTTAACAACTTCCAATTTTCATACATTAATATTTCATACCGTCCAAGTTCCATCTATCAGTTGACTATTTTTCATTGGAGTCTCTCTCTTTTTTTTGAATCATGCCCCCATCAGCAAAGGAAGATCCTAGGGCTTTACTCCGGAAAACCTTAGTCCACATTTGTCATTAAATGACAATGGTTGGAGTTGACTCTACTTTGAGAAGGTAGCTCTTCCTCAATTTTATTCTGATCAAAGGGGCTAATCATCTGGTGTTATCCCTGACAATGCTCTGCTTCTATTCATTGGGTTTCACTAATTGACCATTGTTTTGATACTATCTATAGGCTTGTCAGTGAGCAGTGCCCTTGAACTGGACCGCCTCTTCCTTTTTCATAGTTTGTTTTTACTGGAGGAACTGTGCTGAAAGCTGTTCACTTTGGGTGACTCTGCTGGTCTTTCATATTCCAGTGACTCAGCTTTCCACATCACAATACCATACAAGCCACCACAGCCAGACAAACTGACAGCCGCTGGTTGTTTATGCAGGTCCTGTAAATTCAGTTCCTGCCAGTGCTACTCGATAGCACCCAGCAATAACTTATTTAGGACTTGATAACTGGGCTTGGGTTTTTATATAGAACAAAATAGCCCTTGGCCACATATGGCTTATCCCTCTTAGCTTTAAAACCTCAGCACATGTTTTCTTTCTCCCAATAACTATGAATCAACCTCAAGGAAGATTCTGTTTTCCCTGGATGAAGTAACATGGCCATTTCTGAACAAATCTTTAGATCTAAAGAGAGGGAGCTTCATTATTGGTCTAGACTGAGCCACAAACCAACTCTTATGGTCAGCAGCTATGGAGGATTGCATGTGATGGGCTTTCAGACTCGTAGTGGGTAGAGAGGACAGAGTCGCCTAAAGAAGGGATATTGACAGAATAGAAATAACTTGCCCTGCAACTGTCAATGAAGAAAGGATATCTCTGTAGAGAGAGCATGCTGTTCTTTGAAAGGGCATGTGCCAAATTATCTCCACAACACTACACACAGCGCATCTGGGATTGGTTCCCTTCAAAATCTCACGCTCTAGCCTGTGCCTCCCATTCTGGAATTGGCTCGGATATCGGAAAATCTGTAAACAGGAGTAGTGCAAACCAAGCTATAACTTTTTATGTAAGTTCTACAGAAAACAATACCCAGATACCAATTTTTTATTTCCGCACCATTTCCAGGGACGCGTTTCCTCATGGAGACTTCTAGAAGATAGTTCAGAGCACTCCTCATCCCAAAGCACTTTCATCTTTCTCCAATGTGCTGTACCTAGACAATTCTGACCAATCATGCTGTTGTTCCGTGCCACTGAGCTGGTTCCAATCCATACCTACTCTGGATACGCAGAACAAATCACTGCCTGGCCCTGCACCCTCCTCCAAATTTCGTTCGCATATGGGTCGTTGCGGCCAAGGTTTCTATTCATCCAGTTGAGATTCATAAATTTGTCTAGTGCCATATTAACTGTGGATTGCGCAACACGATTCACCTTAAAACGAAATAATGTAAGCAAGTGTTTTATTCAAGTTGTTACCCTTGCACTTCACAATCTTGAGTTAGACAAGCCGTGAAGGATGTTCTAAAGCAGGTGCTTACCGAACACCCTTATTCCTACGTCACTGCGATTGAGTTCTGTGGACATCTTAAGTCTAACTTTGGGCGTCTGCACGCATACTTACCATGTGTATACTGATGAGCATTTGTTCTTCATATTAATCAGAACCCACTATCAATTGTTTCATTGTCTTTTTTTTCTATCAGAGTTGAACTGCTAAATCTGGCTGCTCTGAGGGGGGACACTTTTGATAACAAAATTCATATGAGCCTTGTGTAACCATATTATAAATTCTGAAGTTAGTTTTCTCTTCATGAATTCCTTCCACCTGACTGCCACGAAGCTTTTCTCCAAGTGTCCACTTATTTGGATAGTAAAAGAAGAGACAGACAATAATATGGTAAAGACCTGAAGGAATCAAAAAACATACTCACTGCCATCGAGTCAATCCTGACTCATAGCAGCCCCCTGTGGGTTTCTCAGACTATAACTGTTTACAGGAGTAGAAAGCCCAGTTTTTCTCCACAGAGCAGCTGCTGGTTTCCAATGGATGGCCATGAGGATCACAGCCCAACACATAACAATTCCACCACTACGGCTTCTCAAGAGGATCCAGTAAATGCATTATTTGTGGGAAAATAAGCAACTTGGGGTGAGAGGACTATAAACCGAGGGGGACAATTGGTAGGAAATAATCCTGACAGTGAACGAATATCATACCTATATAAACTTATTTCCTGATAGTAAAATCTCATGAAGTCTATTAAGAAGACTTTTGCCATATTGTATGGCATATGGTAAAGTATATTTCCAAGTAAAGTGAATAATATATTTTGGTTCAAAACATCACTAAGTTTTATAGTAAATTTTATTTACTATAATCTTTGATACCATTCACAATTTAGGTGTGGTAATGGGAGCACATAGAGTTTATTTTCTTTTGATCATTTTATTGAAGGCTCTTAAATTGCTTATTACAATCCATACATCAATTGTATCAGGCATATTTGTACATATGTTGCCATCATTCTTTTCTAGGCAGTTACTTTCTATTGAACCCTTGTTATCAGTTCCTCTTTCTCACCCCCCCCACTGTGACCCCCTTCATGGATTATAAGTTTTTATTATTTTCAATGTCTCACAGTGTTCACTGTCTCCCTGGCCCCATGGTTCCCGTTGTTCTTCCTCCTGAAGTGGGTGTGTGCGGTTCTGTGTCGCTCATTGTGATGGGTTCCCCCTTCTTTCCCTTTTCCCCACCTTCTCCCTTCCCATCTGGTTTCTATCCTCCCATTCCTGTTCCTGGGTTCCGTGTGTCGTGGCCTCTTATCTCTTATCTACATCTGTGTACATACTCCAGTCAAGTCTGATGTGAGAGGCATCACTAAGATCATGGTAGTTGGGGGTGAGGAATCCTCAAGGAACCAGAGGAATATTGTATGTTTCATCAGCGCTTTACTGCCCCCTGATTGACTCATCCCTTCTCTGTGTCCCCTCTGTGGGGTTGTTCCATTGTCTACCAATGGGCTTTGGGTCTTTGCTATGAATAAACCTCCCCCCACCCTTGTTCTAAACCACATGGTTTTGTTTGTTTGCTTGATTGTTAAGGGACTTCTGATGCCTATTACCTGATCCCAATGACACCTCATGATTGCACAGGCTGGAGTGCTTCTTCCATGTGGAATTGCTGTTTCACTGATAGATGGCTGTGTGTTTCACTTCAAGCCTTTAAGACCCCAGACGCTATATCTTTTAATAGCTGGGCACCATCTGCCTTTTTCGCCACATTTGCTTATGCGCCCATTTTGTCTTCAGGGCTTGTCCTGGGAGGGTAAACATCTCAGATTGCCAATTTGTTAAAACAACATGTTTTGTATTAAAGAATGGTATGAGCAGAGGCCCAAAGTCCATCCACTACCTTAGTGTATTTCCATATAAATATATGTACATGGACCAATACCTCTATTTTTATGGATTAATATGTTCTAGGTCAGGTCCCTATGAAAGAAACTAACACTGAGACTTGTGTGCAGGTGACTTATTGATAACGTCCCTGAGGCTCCACAGCTAAGAAAGAGGGATGGAAGTTGGATTGTGTAGAAAGAGAAAAGGAATTTAGAAGACATCAACCCAATTCCGAGTTTTCCTGCAGTTTTAGAGATAGGATGGCATTTCATAAAAGAAATAAAACGCATAATGATTGAAAAAGAAATGAACTCGTCATTACTTTTTGATGATATGACTGTGTACATAGAAAATTCTATGGCATTTAAAAAATTCTTAATGTAATTCATTAATGAACTTATGTTTAAAATGTTAATTTTAGGGGTTTTAAGTAAAAGGTTGGTATTTTTTGAAAATCAGTTGTATTCCTATATGTTTTCACTGAACAATTTACAAATAAAATTAGAAAAGCATTCCATTAATAATAGTATTTCAAAATCACAGTATAGTGCTACCTCACTTGTCAAATTGCTCTAAGCTCCAGTTTCCACCACTCAAACAGCAAAGTTCAAAAATTATCTGTTCAGTAGTTGAAATTTTACTTGAAAGTTGTTGAACCCAAAAATCTGACTTTAAGACATTGGTATGGGCCCAGAGTGAGCCACAAGTCAAGTCTTGCCATAGACACAAAAGGGTGATGCTTCAGTCTGAGCATGGCTCTTATTCAGACCAAATACAGTGCTTGTGTCAGTGTATTGACACATTCCTCGTTGTGCTTTTGTGTGAGTGTGTGTGTACCTGTTTCAAGTAAAATACTGTAATCAAGGCTCCAAAGTAAGTTAGTGACAGTAGCAGTGAAGTTAAGGGGAAACTGTGAGAACCACGATAAAGAACCAAGTCATTGCAAATTTTGAATCAGGCCTATGGTTGGAGGATTTGGCGCCTTAATACAACGTGGCTAAGTCAATATTGAGCGCTGGTGGTTTAGTTGTTACATGTTGCGCTGCAATCTACGGGGTTAGCAGTTTGAAACCACCAGCAGCTCTGTGGGAGAAAGACTGGGCTTTCTACTCCCATAAACAGAGACAGTCTCGGAAACCCACGCGGGGGGGCGCTATGTGTCAACACTGACTGGTTAACCATGAGTTAAGTCAATATTATCAAAATTTTTTGAAAAAAAAATATGACTAAAGCAGCTAATGTAGTGAAAGATGTGAAGTCCTTAACAACGAGACAAAGAACTGAGATTATATAAGAAATTGGAAATTTACTGGTAATTTCAATAAATCAGAACCAACTCAATGGCAATAGCATAGCCGAGATGGTGATAGGTAAGAAGGCTGTAAGGTGCCATAGTGGTTTAATGAAAGGAGTTGCAGGAGAGAGTGCTGAGCAGCCCGGTGTTCAAATCCAGCCATGGCTGGTTTGAAAAATTCACAGAAGACAGGCATACACGGTGTAGTGAGACATGGAGAAAGTAGCCAGTGCCGATATGGACGAAGCTATTACAGTTGTGGCTCTATTTGCTGACCATGTTGAGGCTGATGGTTTCATTCCCCAGCAAGTGTTCAATGATTATGAAATTGGAAATTGTGGAGAAAAAAATTATCAATAGGACCTTCACTATGAAAGAAGAAAAAGCATCGCCAGACCACAAGTCTGTGAAAGAGAGCTCCCTCAGTCATAGTTGGAGGAATCCTGGTGGGGATTTGAAAGTCAAGCCCATGTTAATCTACCTTTCCAAATACTCACAGGTTTTTAAACAACAAAACATAAGGAAAATTCGTTCATTTTATTTACTGTATTGTGTCATTATATTTAATTGTAGTAGAGCTTAAGCAGATATTTCCTCAACTATGGTTGTTAATTTTGTGTTAAATCCTGTGGGGGGGGGTGGTAGGGGAAGAAGAAGAAGAAGAAGAAGAAGAAGAAGAAGAAGAAGAAGAAGAAGAAGAAGAAGAAGAAGAAGAAGAAGAAGGATGTATAAGTGTAATTTGGGGCCTCAGAACCAATTATTTGGTTTTCTATTAGTTCTTATGGGAAAAATATGTTCACTTCTCATACTTTTCAGTGTTCAAACACAAATTTGGAACGAATTGAGTTTGACAACTTAGGTATCATTTTCAATGTCATGGAATAAATAAAAAATTTGCAATACATCTACACTGTAAGCTATAAAACACTGAAAAGAGAAATTAAAGATTCAAATATATGGAGATATATGCCATGTCAATGCTTTAAAAAATCATCAAAATACCCAAGGCAAACCCTATTAAAAGGCAAAAAATAAAAATGATTCTAAAATATATATAGTCCAACTAAACAAAATTTTAAATGGATAAAATTGGAAGACTGCACAGCAACATGATTTAAGACTCAATGAATTTCCTGGGTTATGCAAACAGCACACTCTGATAACAGAAGGACTGGAGGTGTGTGCTCCACCAGGAGCAGTTTTTGAAGGAAGACCTGGTAATATATTTTCAGAAAGTACACCATAGAAAATTCCAATTCAGCTCTACTCTATTGCACATGCACACAAGTTGTGGTCAGGAGCCCAAATCTGTCATTTGATGCCGAATTAATCTAATTGGGAAAGAAAAACTCTGTCTGTACGAACTACATGGATTATATCATATAAGGAAATATTGAAGAAACACGGCCTCGTCCTGTGTCATCAGCACAATCATTGCTGTTTGAGTCCCTTGTTCGTCACGGTGTAAAATCCATCTTATTGAGGGTCTTCTGATATTTTGCTGAGCCTCTTTTGAATTAAAAAAATATCCTTCTTCAGGGACTGATTACTCCAGATAACATATGTCCAAAGTACTTGAGACAATGGCTCGTCATCCTCTCTTTTAATGAACATTCTAGGTATACTGCTTACAAGACATAGTCGTTCGTTTTCCTGGCAGTGATATCTTACCACACTAGAATTCAAAGACAATGATTCTTTTTCATTCTTCCTTATTAATTTCACAAGTGTAGGAAAGCTATTGGAAACAACATGGCTGGGGTTAGTAACACCTTGTCCTCCAAATGTCATATTTTAACACGTTATTTTGCAACAGATTTTCCTAGTGCAATACATAATTTGAATTGTTGACTGTTGTAGCACTGAGCATTGATTGCAGATACACATAAAATGAAATCCTTGACAACTTCAATCATTTCTCAGTTCATTGTGATGTTGCTCATTGGGACAATTGTGAGAGTTTTGTGTTGACATTATGTTGAGATGTAACGCATACTGAAGGCTGCAACTTTGATATTCATCAATGCTGTTGCTGTCAGATCTCATCAAGTTGGGTCCAATGCATAGCGACCTACGTACAACAGATTGAAACACAGCAGTCAGTCCTGTGCCATTTTCACAATTGTTCTTATATTTTTAGCCCATTGTTGCAGCTACTGGGCCAATCTGTCTTGTCCGGGCCCTGCCTCTTTTTCATTGTCTAAGCAGGATGTCCTCATCCAAGGGCTAGTCTCTCCCTAATAACATGTCCAATGTATGGGAGATGAAGTCTCTCCATCCTTATCTTTGGTTATACTTCTTCCAAGAAAGATTTGTTTGCTTTTTTGGTAATCCATGGTACTTTTAGCAATCTTAACCAACCCCGTAATTCAAATGGATTGATTCTTCTTTGCTCTTTCTTATTCAATGCCCAACTTTCAAATGCGCATGAGGCAATGGGTGAGGAGCTCCTTACCCTCAAATTAATGCCCTTGCTTTCCAGCATTTTAGAAAGGTCTCCTGCAACACACCGACCCAGAAATCCATTGTTTGATCACATTGCTGCTACTATAAGCATTGATTATGAATCTGAGCAAGATGAAATTCTTTAGAACTTCAATCTTTCCTCCATTTATCATTATGTCACCTATGAGTCTAGTTGTGAAGATTTTGACTTTCTTTTTACTGAATCCTTAATCTTCATTAGCAAGTGTGTCAATTCCTCACTTTCAGCACACAAGGTTGTGTCATCTGCATATCACAGGTTGTTATTAAGACTTCCTCCAATCCTAATACCACATTATTCTTCAATAAGTAAGCTTCTTTGATGATTGGCTCAGCATACAGATTGAATAAATATGATGAGTGGATACAACTTTTACACACTCCTGTCCTGATTTTACACCAAACAATATTCACTTGTTCTGTTCCCACAACAGCCTGTTGATCCATGTACAGGTTTCACATGAGCACAACGAAGTGTTTGGGAATTCCCGCTCTTCTAAAGGCTATTCATATTTTGCTATGATCTATAAAATGCAAGCAAACATCTGACATCAGCAGTCATATCTCTTGTTCCATGTCCTCTGCTGAGTCCTGCCTGAATTTCTGGCAGCTCCCTGTCAATACACTGCTGCAATCACTGTTGAGTGATGTTTTGCAAGATTTTCTTGCATGTAATATCCACAATATTTTTCTATAATTTGTGCATTCTGTTGGGTCGTTTTTCTTTAAAATGGGTAAAATATGGATCTCTTCCAGTCAGTTGACCAAGTAGTTGTCTTCTAAATTTCCTAGCATGGACAAGTGAGTGCTTCCAGCACTTCATCTGTTTTTTGAAATATTTCAATTAGTATTTCACCAATTCCTGGAGCCTTCTTTTCTTCTTTGTTTTTTTTTTAATTAAAAGATCATTTTATTGGTGACACTTACAACTCATGTTTGTACATATATTGCCGTCATTCTTTTCTAGACATTTACTATCGATTGAGCCCTTGGTATCGGTGCCTCTTTTTTTCACCACCCCCCACCTTCATAACCCCTTGATATATTATAAGTTATTATTATTTTCATACTTCACACTGACCACTGGCTCCTTTCCCCCATGTTTTCTGTTTTTCTTCTTCCTAGAGAGGGGTGTATGGTTATGTATTGATCATTGTAACCAGCTCCCCCTTGCTCTCTTCCTCTCCCTTCCTTCCACCTTCTTCACCACATTTGCTTATGTGCCCATTTTGCCTTCAGTGATTGTGTTGGGAGGGTGAACATCTCAGACTGTCAATTTGTTAGAACAAAGTGTTCTTGTATTGAGGGGGGGTATGAGCAGAGGCCCAAAGTCCATCCCCTACCTCAGTGTATTGCCATATAGATACATGGGCCAATACCTCTATTTTTGTGCATTAATGTATTTATATATGTACACCACTATGCTTATACCTCTATCCATTGTTTTGTTTCCTTGGTCCTTCCATTGTTTCCTTTTACTTTCCTCCTGCCCTACCATCACTTTCCCCCTATTTCCACCCCTTGGCACTTCCTCGTAGCTAGTTTGCTGTTGCTGACCCACACCCCCACCCCACCCTCAAACCTTATCCCTATCTCCTCCTAGCTGTGGACTCTAATTCCCTAGTTGTTCCCCTGTCTATGATGCTACCTGCTCACCGCGCACCCTCCCACCACCACCCTCACCACCCAAGTCCCACCCACCCCCTACCTGGATTGTTGGTCCTGCTGCTTTCTCCTCAGGCCGGCTTCACATGTCTATCTTATAGAAGGAGGCAAACCAACTATGATATGGATCAAACAAAAAGAAAACAACCAGGATTATAAAAGCCTTGGGTCTCAATTCACAATAACTTTTCAGAGTCTTCACAACGCCAGAATTCCTGTGGTATTGTTGGGCACCATCATTGTACTATTGGAAGTCTATATTCTCCCTTTCTTCCATCCTTTTTCTATCATTCACCTGCAGTCACAGAACATCTCAGGAGCACTTTCCAAGAAATGTGCTTATGCAAATTCATTTCTGAATCTGCTTCCCAGGGAAGCACACCAGCAACAATTACTGCCAAGGTACATCCCACCCTCCCCCAAAAAATCTACCTAGAGACTTTAAACCTGGGGTGTGCTCTTCCTGGCTGGCCTGGTAGAAAATCCCTCTTGCTGTCCTATGCTACTATACTAGTGTTGACCTTCAAAGGCATAACTGCTGAAAGGAATGCTCTGGTTAAACTCTATGGCAAGCGTGGATTTCAATTATAAAGACAATAGACCTCAATTTTGTTGATGAAGTCAGTAATTGCTTTGTAGAAAGACAATGCAAAGCTAAGAGTAGTTAATTAACAACTAAAGGTCAACTGTGAAAGCCAGAGAACTTCATCTTCTGTAGTCCGAGGGCGAAAGCACTAAGAAGTGGACCCAGGAGCTCATCTTGGGAGTAATGGAGCTCCAAGAGGCTTGAGAGTCATGACACGGATCATGATGGGACCCTGGGACTGGGACTGGGACTGGGCCTGGACACACACATCTGCCATTTTATGCTCAAATAACTTCTGTTTTCAGAGCCACTGAACCCTCTGGGCCTGCAGATCTAGTCTATTTGTTGCCACTGGAAGCTATTTAGTTCCCTTCGTACATAACATCTTAGTTCCCTCCATTCATTCCCTTCTGATATAAAAAAGACAGGATGAAATTAAAAGTTAACAAGATGTCTCCTTTCAGAATCTACCTTCTACTTCACTCCTGAGGGTTTTTATCCCCAATGATGCTTTGTTGTTGTTGTTGTCCCTATTTGTGATAATAAACCAAAAATGAGACCCTGGTGGTGCAGTGGTAACACATTGGGCTGCGCTCCTCCTGGTCGGCAGTTGAGAGCCACCAGCAGTTCCCCATGAGAGAGACTGGGCTTCCTGCTCATGCGAACATAGTCTGGAACACGGCAGGGCGTTGTGATGAGTCAGCCTGTCTCAGTGGCAGTGAATTTTGTTTTGAGGTCATTGCTGAGGCTTCCACTGGAGGAAAAAGATTTTACCTGGGTTTTCTCCAGGACCTGGTTCCTCTGTACTGTCGAAAGTCAACTAGATCCAGAAATGGCAGCAGGATATGCATTTAGATAAAGAATGTTTATCAAAACTGGGATTCAATCAGGAACACAAAACATGATACCATCACCATGACCATGAATAGTGATTTTATAACATTGTGATAAAAGCTCTTAAAAGCCTGGAAAAAGCCATGACGCCTCACAGGTTAAGTAGAAGCGTCAAATCTGTCATGGAAGACTCAGTAAGAAGGAAACCAAGAGGATCAGAGAACGAGCATGCAAGAGCTGAGATACCATCTAAGACTGATTAACCACTGTCTACACTATGTAGGAGGGACCAAATGTCACCCTACAGACATACAAAACTGACCAGCAAGTCACCGATGAAAGGAACTTCAACCGGACTCAGTAGCTCAGTGGTGGCTAAGTGCGTAGAAATGTAACAACAGTAGGAAATGCCTCATTATTTAAACATTCATAGAAATGACCTCCTTAAAGGGGTCATAGAATTCAGAAATATTTGCTGCTAAGTAATAGCACTTCACCCCCAGAAGCAAGGAGTACTCAATGATTCTAATGAGCAAGAAGCCTGGGGTGCCAGGTAGGGGTCTCCATCCTACAGGGACCTTGTGGAGAGAGTTAATGTTACCCAGCATTGCTAGGAGCAATACTGATAGGCACTTAATGATCTATAAATTCAAAAGAACTAAAAATGTATGATCAGAAGGTTCAAAGAAAGTACTCTGATAAAAACTCAGAGATGAGTATCCAGTTTCTGGACATGATTCAGCTTGCAGCTCCAGAGCCCACTGGTAGAAGAAAAAGTCAAGTTCCTAGAAGGAAATATTACAGCAATAACACAGGATGTGTATTTATTAACAATGTCTCATTTCCTCCACAAATTAAGTCATTTACTTAATCACAGAAGGTACCCAGATCTTGTGCAATTTGGGGAGTGTTTGAGGACATATATACTTAGGGACAAACATCATCATGGACCCCACTATTGGAGCCCAGGTATAGGAAGATCAGATAATCAATGACTCCTTGAATCACCTACCTGTGATACAAAAGACTTTCATGTTTGGGATCATCGCAGAGCAAGAAAAAGCTCTGAAGCAGATCCAATCTGCGTTGAAAAGCAGCCCTAAGTAACATTGTGGGAAACTGAGGGACGTGAAGGGAGTATAGGCAGACAAATTCTTTTTTTAAAAATCATTTTGTTAGGGGCTCATACACCTTCTATCACAATCCATACACACATCAATTATGTAAAGCACATTTGTACATTTGTTGCCCTCGTCATTCTCAAAACATCTGCCCTCCACTCAAGCCCCCGGCATCATGTCCTCATTTTCTCCTCCCTCCCTTCTTCCCCTCCCTCATGAACCCTTGATAATTTATAAATTATTATTTTGTCATATCTTGTTCTGTCCCATGTCTCCCCTCACCCACCCCGCTGCTGTCCGTCCCCCAGGGAGGAGGTCACATTCAGATCCTTGTGAGATTTCTATTCACATTCTTTGCCCATCTTTTAATTGGATGATTTGTTTTTTCTTATTGAGTTCCTACAGAATTTTAAATATTTTAGTAATTAATTCCATGTGTGTTTATAAATACTATAAATGTGTTTATAAATACTTTTCTCCAATCTGTGAGCTTTTGTTTTACCCTTTTGATGAAGTCTATTGATGTGCTTAAGTGATTTCATTTTAATAAACCCCAGTCATTTATTTTGTTTCCCACTATTTGATAGTCTGTATATGCCTAGCAATAGTACCCTTAAGTTTGCTCCAATTTTCTCATTGATAACCATTGTAGCTGTGGGGTTTAAACTTAGTTTTCTAATCCATCTTCAGCTCATTTTTGTGGATGAGGAGGTCTGGTTCCGGTTTGTTTATATAGCATATAAACATATCATTTTTCCAGCACTATTTTGAAAGAGGTGTCCCTTTTCGACTTGATTTTTCCCCCCTGAAAATCACTAGCCTGTAGGTAGATGCTCTTGTTTTTGGTATTCTATCCTGTTCCCTTAGTCTATGTATCTATCATTTTACAAGTACCAGGCTGTTTTGACTACTGTGACTATGTAGTAGATTTGAGGTCACGGTGTGCAAGGCCTTTTTCTTTGTTCTTATTTCTGAGACATTCTTTGCTTATCCTGAACTTTTGCCCTCTCCATGTGAACTTGGGAACTAGCTTTTCCATTTATTTAAATAATGACGTTGGAATTTGGATCAGAATTGCATTGTATTTGTCGATTGCTTTAGATAGTATTGACATTTTCATTGCAGTAAGTCTACTTATCCATGAACACAGGATATTCTTCCATTTGTGTAGGTCTCATTTGGTTTCTTGTAATAATGTTCTGTAGTGTTCTTTTTATAGGTATTTTGTTTCTTTGGTTAGGTTTAGTCCTAGGTATTTCATCTGTTGTGTGGCTATTGTAAATAGTATTGTTTTCTTAATGTCTATTTTAGAGCCCTCTTTGAAAGCATCCAGGAATTAGATTGATTTCTGCTTGTTGATCTTGTATTTTTCTACTTTGCCAAATTCCTCAATGGTTTCCAACGATCTTTTTTGTGGAGTTCTTTGGGTTCTCTCTTTATAAAAGCATAACATTTTCAAATAGTGGGACCTTCATTTCTTCTTTGCTCAACTGTATTCCTATGAAAATGGAAAATAAGTACATATCCATGCAAAGATGTTGTTGGTTGGCATAGCCTCCATTTAGATCTGAACATTTGTTAAGGCAGTGTCTCTATCTACTCAAACCTTCCACCAAAAATGTTATGCTCTTTGATTTACACTACAACACAACAATACTTTTGGCAAGAGACTCCAGGTGTGCTTCAATTAAATAGTCATTGAGTTTGGTGAACAAAAAGAATGTGAAGAGGCAAGATCATAGCTGTAAATCGGATGGTGTGGGCCTCCCAATTAAGTCCTCATAGGATATTCTGTGCTACCCTCAAAGTATGAGCAAGTTCCTTGTTGTAAATGAAAAACACAAAACTAAACTAAAACCTTAATGCAAATTTCCTGGTTTTTTTTCTCTTTAAAACTGTTTTAAATTTTATTAAACCCTTTTCATCATAAATCTTGGTAATCATCCTGTATCTTCAAGAAAATCTATGAGGATTATCCCTTTTAATTCCCAAAGCAGTCTCCATAACCTGAACTGACCTCTTTGCTTTGGATTTAAATGAACTGGCATATTCTTACAGAAGCCACAATTTTGATTGGAGCTTACTTTCTGAATCATATGCATAAATCTAAGACTTGTCTCTGGTAATGATTAATTCCACAAAATTGCCTCCATTAACTTTGATCTAGCTTAAAAGACTGGTGGAAAGATCAGTTCTTTGAGCTAGCAAATCTTTACACACACTTTTGGTAAGCATAGAGCTGAAAACTTCCAGAGGGCAAGATGTGGTCTTAAAATGGAAAACACAGAACCATGTGAGATCCCAACTGCAGTGGTTACATCAGTGGTAATTCTACAGTCTTTTTCTTCTTCCTGACTTTCCTTAAAAATACTTAAAACTGTTGTTTTATGGGGACAACATTTTCCATAAGCTTATTTGCAAAGCTTTGATGATTTTTAAAGATGTGCCCATGAGTCTTCATAAATATTTGTTATTATCTCTAATTTTCAAATGGTTTTTCCAAAGCACCAAAAGTATCCTCTTTTATTTATTTATTTTGGATGACACCCCAACAAGACTAATATAATTTTATTACTGAAAACTTGTCTCTAACAATTTACTGTTTTTAAGCTATGTTCTGTTTGGAATAGACACACGCACATACGAACTGGAAACCTAGCAGCATTACGTACTTTTAAAAAAATTTCCCCTCATAGTTTTCCTGTAGACTTGAATGGGCTGGAATTCCCAGTAGTTTGGCGGTTGAGACCTCCTCCATGATATGATCTAAATGAATATAATCAACTCCGTGACAGGTTCGACTCAGAGGCCAAGCAGTTGTGAGAATACTAGGGTGGCATCCAGCCCTCTTCATCAGGCTACAGCACGTATGCCATTGGATGGAAATTTCCTTAGGGGATGTATAGAAGTTGACCCTGTGGAAAGCTTGTTTGCTTCTTCCTAAGCTTGCTCCTGCATCTGGCTTGTCAACTATTGGTTCTTTGGATGTGAATCAGATTGCCTGCTGAACCAGAGAGCCATCAGAGCAAGCCATCGGACAGGCGGACCTTGGGTTCATCTTCCTCTGTGTCCAACAGCCATAGTCTTCCTGTGTCGTCTTCCTGCTCCTGGTTTATCAGCAAAGGGACTCAGGAAAAACTTCTCGCGTAACACCTATCTATGGACTTAAAGTGGACTAGACTTAATTATACTCCTGCAACTCTATGAACCAGGTCTTAAATCTAAATTTCTGTCTACAGACGTGTCACCAATGGTGTTTCTGTAGAACACTCAGCTCACCCCATCATGGGGTGATTTAAGAGCTAAATTCTGGTTGTTCATGTTGTCCTTGGTTGTCACAGAGTCAGCTGTTCACAACCTGTGGGCCACAACCCCTTTGGGGGTCGAAGGACCCTTTCACAGGTGCTACCCGATTCCTAGCAGTAACAGAATCATAGTGATGAAGTAGAAACGAAAATAATTTTGTGGTTGGGGGTCACCACAACATGAGGAACTGTGTAAAAGGGTTGTGGCATCAGGAAGGTTGAGAACCATTGTTCTACCTCATGGCACAGCACGAACAACAAAAATGTTACCCAGGTCTGCAACATCTTCACACTTTTTGTAGATATGTAATGATCTACCCCAAGCAATATATAAAAACATCAGAATTAATTTGTTTTGTTTCATGACTTAAGCCTTACTACAACTCATGAAATAAGATCCATTCAACCCTTTGAAAAAATGATTTTCAAACTGTAAATTTTGAGTCATTATTTCAATTTGATTCAGTTAATAAAATCAGTAAAGATGAGACACGATGTAAGCAAAACGTTGTAATGAGACCAAACTACAGGATTCAGTAGCATCTGACATTTTTGCAGCATGCTCAAGTGCAAGCTGATGATACCGCTAAATGTAAAATCCTATCTTAATTTTCTGTATTTTAGATTCCTGCATCATTTCTTCAATCAATTGAATAATGGATAATTTAAAGCATTAAAACATGCAATTTTTCTCATGCTGATCAACTAAGAGAGAAGTCACTGAGAGAGATTATAACAGAATGAAGAACATGGCAGGGAGTGCAGAACAGAGGAAATAGCATGTTAATGACATTCAATATTCTCTCTGTGTCAAGTCATCAGCATTTTTATTGCCACGATTTCTCAGCATACACTATTAGAATTTATTGAGTCAATCTGTCTCCATCACCCATGATATAATATATTTTATTCAGTAAGATATGGAATAATATTTATCTTTCAACTCCAATGACTGCCTTTCAGGACAATAACTGCTTATCAACCATGCATTGCAAGAGTAGGAGAAGTTGTACATTTTAATGTCTGACCTGAGGGTTGTCATTTTAGAATATCTACATTTGGTATTAAGAAGAGTACAGATTTCAATCCAAGAAATTGCTCAGATCGTATCGTTTCATAAAATGATGGAATCAGCTTGCTATTTTCAGTTCTAGCATAGTGTAGCATACTGCAAGAATTTGCAAAATGAAAAGCCTACAGGTGTAAGCTTACCCTTTGAGACATTTGCCTTCGGTTTTCTATGCCCTAGGTAAGAAGAAGTAAGCCCTAGGTGGCCCAAATGGCTACTCAGTGTTTGCCTATTCCACAAAAGTTGGGTGGTTCAGACCTACACAGAGACACGGTGAAAAACAGAGCTCAGGATCTGCCTCCAAAATGTCACAGACTTAAAACCTCCTATAGAGTATAGTTGTGATCTGACACACATGGAGTCTTCATGAGTAGGAATCAAAAGATTTACTTTTTTTAAAAAATAAGAATGAAAATCCTGTGCCTTTACCTCATCTGAAATATAGAAAAGAGAACTGGGTGTGGGTGTTGGCTTGTTTGTTTGTTGTTTTTAAAATGACTCCAACTGTCCTGATTTTAAAATGGTGATAGAAGTGAATCTGTAACTAATGTCCTAGAATCATAAGACTGAACCAGCTGTATTCAGGGCTGCGCATTACACCTCTGGTTCTCCATGCCATCCATGCCCAAAGAGGCTACAAAAGGTGTGGGGGAAATTCCACTATCTCTTCATTCCATTTTCCATGAAAGTCCTCTTGTATGTGATATTCCATGGCAGCCATTTACAAGGGAAAAAGCATTATTGATGACTGCTTGGTGTTTTGGGGGGAGACATCTGTCTTAGCAATCTGGGTGCTTTTGGAAAAGCATCAACTATTTTATGCTATGTGTTTTGATAAATGCTTATTTCATATCCTCTTCTTCCCAGGTTTCCCCTCAGAAAAGCAATATCATAGCACTGCTGTGATTGAGTTGGTGTCGGTGGTTTCACCTCAGAAAGAACACCTGCTGGTAAAAAGCACCGTCAATGACTGTTCACTTTGTGCCCCCCCCCCCTCCAGGAAGTCCCCTTTCCCAGCCAGAGAGCCTAGAACTGCACACAAGAAACTTCCTGTCAGGCAGTTTATTGCTTGATGAGATCAACTATTGCTGATCTGTGTGAGTAGGTCAGCAAGCAGGTAAAATATGGAGTGATAGCTGCCTTGCAACAAACACATGCCATGTCAACCTATGTCCTGTTGACATCATGTGTGTCCCAATGCAGCCATTGGGATCTACTCTGGGTCTCTTTCGTCTTTCAGAGTGAGGCTCTATTGTGATTAAAATTAATTGAAAACTAACTTTCTCCATGCAAAGCCTTCTCCCCACATCTTTATTTATCACTGCGCATTAGAAGTGAGTTCAAACATGTGGGGTGGTGTTCAAAACAGCACATTTGGCTTCAAGTCCCAGCTGCGCTCTTTACTAGCTGTTTGATCTCAAATTAGCTAGTCTTCTGAGCCGCAATTCCTTTGTCATGAGTGCCTACCTTTAAGAGGCTATGATTAAGAAGACATGAGGAATGGATCCCACCACTGTGTCCTTCCTGAGTCACAGGAAGGGTAATTTCATCTCTGTGTGTGTACGGAGGCGGGGAGTGGGGAGGGGGAGGGGAGGAGGAAACAACTAAATTTTGGAGTTAGACTTTTGAAGGAAAAAGGCATGGATAGCTGCTTATTGGCTCATTTATGGATTTATTACTGTACAGGAAGAGGGAGTCAGCAAGGAGGGAATCTGGTTGGGAGACATCATGCAATAACCCCAATGGGAACTGCTCCAAGTGTATGCTCTGTGTCGCCTGCTTATATCTTCTCAGAGTCCCCACTTTAAAAGCACATTCTTTCTGTAGTTTGGCACACCACAAGACAGTAACAATGGGATTAAAAGGCATGTATCTGGTTTAGGACTTGTCTTGAAGCTTTACCAAAGCCAAAAAGAGGTGTTATATTCCTGACTTAGCAAGAGAATGCTTGGCCAAGGAAACCTCAGCCTCAAATCCTTGGCTGTTCCCCCCAGATTTGAGGTTTCTTTGTTGTGTGCATAACGTGGTGTTGGTGTTGGAAGAGGAAGGGGGATGCTGACATTTGGGAAAGTAAATTGGGAGGATATATAGGAAAGGGATATTCAGGTTTGTATCCCATAAGGAGTTGTGTAATCCAGTTTTAGAGTAAATCTTGTGCTTGAATGTAAGCTTTGGTAATCTCAGCAGGTCTCTTATTAGGCAAACTCTTTAGTCACTGTGAGCCCATGGCCTATCTGAAAAGTGAGGGGAAAAATGTGTGTCTCATTTATATATATATATGTGTGTGTGTGTGTGTGTGTGTGTGTGTGTGTGTGTGTGTTGATAAATGCTTATTTCATATCCTCTTCTTTCCAGGTTTACAGAACTCGTACATAGACTATGAGACAATCATTGAAACAGAACAAGGGGGTGGGCAGAACTCATTTTAAAATCTGAAAAGCTGTATGTCAAGGTTGTGTCACACGTATTCAGCGGCATCTTGAGTAAGCTGTCAGAACAGTTGCACTCTGTAAAGAAGAACTTGGCATCAGGATTGGAGAGAGATTAACAGCCCACGAGGTGCAGATATTACAATCTTGCTTGCTGAACACAGAGAGAACGTGAAGGACTTTGCTTATATAAAAAAGTAAGAATTGCTTCAGCAAGGATTGTACCTCAATACAAGGAAAACAAGAGTCCACAACTAGACCAGGTAAGATTACACAGGAAGGCTGTGGGTCAAGAGCCAAGAAATGGCAGGCTTCATATTTGGGATTAATCAGCTTGAATTTTATTCAAAGTGTGATCTAACACCATTGATAAGGTTTAAAGGTGATAATTTATAATATTTTCACATAAATAATGAACAGATTATACTGGGATTTTCTGTTTTTGTTTTTCTTGCCCATCAGACAACCAAACCCTCAGACACTGTCCCCGTGAACAAGTTTGGTCCATTTCCACGTGTTATATATTTGGGTGCACCATTTATGTGGGCATGTGATTTTCTATAAATATGGTCATTTCTGTTGAACAAAATTTTCTGGTCCATCCATGTATCGATGATAAAGGAATAAATTATGACCTTAAATGCTGTTGAATCAATGCAGCAACATGATTTGGTAGGAGGCATGGCAGCAACACAGCATTATGCAGGCTGCTTCTTATTAAGCGGCTGACATAGGTAAATCACTAAAGTTTAAGTCTCAGTGTTCTTATGACTAAACCAGGGAAAAGTATGCACACTCACAGGATGATCCTGAGAACTGTGTATGAATCCATGTAAAAGTTTCCATCTTCCTGAGTTAAAAGAAAAAAAAAAAACGTTACTTCCCCTTGTTCCTGACTCAGTGACGTTTGAATCCAGTCATGCATGGATACTTAGCCCTAACCATAGAAAGATGCTTTTGTCATTACAAAGTTCGTGAGTTTACAGGTCTACCCTGGACAGATTAAGAGTTGTGGTGACAGAGTGGGGATGGGGCCGGGGAATAATATGGAAGAACAGTGAATCACAGTAGCCGCAGAGTATGAAATGGCACGTGCAGTGAGCTCAGGAAGAATTAATTGGAAAGAAAGTTGATGGAATATACTTACCGAGGATGCTCTCAAAGGCTTTGTGGATGGCCAGCCTGAGCGATGAGGAGACTCACTGGGGATGGAGAGCATATTGAGTCAATGGTTCAGCAACAGAAAATGTATGTGGTGAACCAACAGTAGGACAGTGTTTCTGGAAAGAAAGTATCATGTTAAGAATTGTGGAAGATAACATTGAAAAGATATGCTGGAGCCAGGGTATGGAGGCCCAAAGTTATTACGTAAAGATGTTTTGTATTCAAGATCTACCATCTCAAATTCCCCAACACTGATAAAAAACTATCTTGGATCAGGGAACTGTCCCATCTGTGTTTTGCATGGCTAAGAAGTAGGGAACTGTTGTCTTCAGCTACCACATGATGAGGGAATTTTATTACTAATAATGCTTTATTTGAACAAACCTGGCTCCAATTCTGAAATTTCATGACCTTGTAGTCATGAGGAGTCATATATGAAGTTACATATGAAGTCACGCTCATGCATTGTAAACGTGTTTCTTAAATCACTTATCACACAGAAGGGTTTGGAGGCCAGCTGAGAAGGCAAGGAAGAGGAGAGAAGACTGAAAGATAATCCTAAAAGATGCTCCCCAGTTTCAGAAACTTTCTGTTTAATCGATGTCAGGGGAGAGTGAGAAGCCAGAAGAGTACCGTGGTAGATTTCAACAAAAGCCGTGGCTAATACTGCTCAAACTATAAAGAGAACAGACAAAATATCCCTTGTTTAAATTTTCAGGTGCACATTATGCTCAAGTAGGTCAAAACATCATCATATTTTCTCCTAACACAAAATTCACAAATTTTGTGCTTTGGGATTGATATCCACATAGTAATAGGTGTCTGGAAAATCTATTTTCTGCTCTACTTGTTAATAAATCTTAGTAAGGCATGGATGGTAAAGAAAAGCAATGTCTTCACTAAAAGAAATCAATAATGTTTTTAAACACAAACTCATTAGTATTACATATTATTCTCATTTTTCACTATACCGAGAAAGAAAAAATGATAACCATATCAATGCATACTGCTCTTTTTAGCCGATGAACTAATGCGATGGCACATGCATTCTGTAATGCATTAAAATGATCCATACAAATAAGATATTATTTGTATATTTACTACCGTCGTCCCTGCAATCCCTTCACCCATATCCATCCATACACTTCTTCATCAAGGGATTCTGAGACAGCTTACAAAGAACTCATACATTGAGATGAAGAAGTCGAGATGGATCAGAGACCTAAATGTGAAATCTAAACTTGGAAGAATGGAAAAACAAAAAGCTACCGTGGTTAAGTGTCATTTCATGCACAATGCCAAAACAAAGGGGAAAAAGTTATTGTTTAATATTGTAGGAGTGGGTACATAGGTATATATGTGCACTGAACAGGTGTGGCACGGTGTTACCATTATTATCATTCGAATCAGCTTCAGTCTTGCTTAAAAGACTGATGGAAAGGTCAACTCTCTGAGCAGGATGCACTTCATCCAATGCTATTGGCAGCCATCGAGCAGAAAGCTTGCTGAGGTCAATGTGTTTGTTGAAATTTGGAAATGCTGAACCAGATAAGATGTCAACTTCAGCAACTATTTCAATCCTGTTCATTCCATTATCATCTTCCACCAGTTTGGGGATTTCAGCCACGGTTTCTTCATTCATCAATATTGATACTCTCTAGTCTGTTGTCTCATCTTCGAGGCCTTCCTCGCCTACCTTAAAATGCGTGTTCCATCTAAAAACTCTAGTTGCATGTTAGTAGCATTCCCATAAGCTTGCCGCAAAGCTTTGTGGATTGGGGAAGATGCTAACTTCAATTTTATAAAAACATTGATATTAGACTTGACATCAAAATTGTTTTTATCTATGATCTTCCCCTCCCCTTGCTAAAGATCCTTGCTTTTTATGGGAAGGCGCCCTAACTAAACTGAGACAAATATCTCCCTGAGAGACCATTTCTGCAGCCATCCAATGATTGCATGTTTTGACTTACTTTGTTGCCAACACAGGAGCATCTAGATACAGGAGCAAAGTTATGCAGATGTATTATCCATAACCGAATACCTGAGGGAATGAGTAACAGGTCATGGTCTCAGGGGACATTCAGGTCAATTGGTGTAACATAGACTACACAGAAAATGTTTTATATCCTACTTTGATGCATAACAACTGGAGATTTAAAAGCTGTGAGTAGCCATATGCGCTACCATTATTGGTCTCTTCATATTTATGGGGGGGAGGGGATTAACTCAAAGAAATAATTAGTTCAATTAATTCAGCCTCCATTGGCCTGAGACTAGAAGATCCAGACAGTACCTAGCGACCACTAACTATTCTTAGCAGGATCACAGCAGACAGGCCTAGGCAATGGGTGACCACCCCCCCAAAAAATGTAGAAGAAATTCAAAATCACAAAGCAAACAGTCTTTACTGGTCTGACAGAGACTTCCCTCAGTCATTCTTCAAACCTGTAACCGAATCCACTTGCCAGCCCTTTTTTCAGCCAAACAACCGGCCTATAAAGCAAACAGTAGTATCTACGAGGTGGGTGCTCCCCAGGACAATTAACCACATGAAACAAAAAAGGGAAGCATTTGACAAAAATAAAGTTAAGAAGGCAGAAATGGATGTGAAAGATAGGCTAAACGAAATGGAGACTCAAGGAAGGAGGTAGAAAAGACTCTTATACTGAAAGGATTGCTCTGATACCACAAAACAAAATGTGTATAAGTTGGTGCACTTATTAACACTCTCTGTAAACTTTCACCCAGATGACAGTAAAATATTTTAAAAACTGTTCAAGAGATAGATTAAAAAAATCAGAGAAAGGTAAGAGAAATATATTCATCTACTAGATATGTGCCATGTCTGACGATAGGAACCATTAATACAGCATGTATTTTGAATGTTCCTTTTTTAGTTCCTATGCTAAAAATGATGCTATGCATACCAATATATTAAGAGTCATGTTAGTATTACTCAAGGAGTCTTGGTGAGTCTCCTTGGGTTAAGCATTTGGCTGCTAGCCCCAAGGTCAGCAGTTCAAACCCACCAGTCACTGCGCAGGTGGAAGATAAAGTTGTCTCTTCCTATAAAGATTTACAGCCTTGGAAACCCCATAAAGAGTCACTATGAGTTGGCATCAATTCAATTTCAGTGGGTGAGTATCCTTATATTATCCCAAGTCATTCATTTTAGATAAGATTAGTACTCAACGAGTATAAAGTAACTTGAGATTATTACAAAAACAAGAAATGTATTTTATAACATTACTGAATTTCTTACTTGCACTGATTAAAATAAATGGAAAATACTTTGACATATTTCTATGGGAAACCTAGCTATTGTCTGTGCATGCCCACAGAAGTAGACCCAATAAAATGTACACATTTCCACACGTATTTACTTATGTCTGTGCCTGTGCTCTCGTGTACATAGATACAAGGACACTTACTTTAGAGAAAGAAACAAAGATTTTCCCAGAAGGCAACTCAGAGGAAGCTAGCATATTTCTTATTTCTTGTTGTGCACAAGTTAGAATCTCCCCAAGACAAATCAGTGAGCACCCTTTTGCCAAATAGCCTTGGATTCCTGGATATAGCTACTCGTTCTTACCTGTGTCCACACGCTAAGAATAATTGTACACACAAGCACTGAGAGTCCTTCAGGTAAAAATGTGAAGGTGGAGATCCCCATGCCAAGGGGGGAGAGGAGCCAGGGGCACGGGAAGTGTGGGTATCCTAATACGAGAGATGTAAATGCACAAGGCAGCCCAAAGCCAATCCAGCTGCTTGTTGATCTTATTGAAGAACACAATACCACAGAGATATCTCAAAGAAACAAAAATGCAATTTTTAAACCACTCAAATTTTCTGGTTCAATTTCACATCAAACATTTTTTATAGAATTTAACTTTTTTTTTCTTTCCATTTTTCTGGTAGGAGAAAACTTCATTAAGAAGTCATGGATATAAAATATGAAATCAAGATTGGCTACTGCACAAACAAAGCCAAACATCACTAAAAAGATTTCATCTCTTTCACTGTCTAGAATTTTTTCATGGAAGACCTTGGCTGCCCTTTTGATATTAAAACTTCCTAACAAGTATTACACAGAAGTTTTAAATTAGAACTAGCTGTCACGGACACCGTTATAAACTATTAAGTATGTCCTTTATATGCTAAGTTCCTGTAAAGTATGCACATGGTCATGGCCAGGACACGCTTCCTGACTAGTATCAGGGTGAGATCATAGAAGGGCTTGCAAATTGCCTGCATGGCCTTGCAGGTGGCCCTATCGAGTGTGTGTGTGTGTGTGTGTGTGTGTGTGTGTGTGTCTGAGTATGTGAGCAAATGTTTGACTGTGTATATGTCTATATGCATATGGATTTGCATGTGTATGTTTAAAATCACATTTCTCTGCCTCTCAAATAATATAGCTCCCTCAAATTAAATCTTCCAATAGATATGCAAGTTGCATTTTCTTTTCTTTTTAAAATCATTTTATTGTGGGCTCATACAGCTCTTATCAGAATCCATAAATACATCAATTGTGTAAAGCATATTTGTACATTTTTTACCCTCATCATTCTCAGAACATTTGCTCTCCATGTAAGCCCCGGCATCAGCTCCTCATTTTGCCCCCTCCTTCTTCCATACTCGCCCCTCTCTCATGAACCCTTGATGATTTATAAATTATTATTTTGTCATACCTTACACTGTCTGACATCTCCCTTCACCCACTTTTCTGTCGCCCATCCCCAGGAGGAGGTTATATGTAGATCCCTGTAATCGGTTTCCCCTTTCTACCCCACGCTCCCTCCACCCTCCCGGAATCACCACTCTCACCACTGGTCCTGAAGGGATCATCCATCCTGGATTCCCTGAGTTTCCAGTTCCTATCTGTGCCAGTGTACATCCTCTGATATAGACACACTTGTAAGGTAAAAGTGGGATCATGATAGTTGTGGGTGGGACGGGGTGGGAAGAAGAGAAGAAGCATTTAGGAACTAGAGGAAAGTTGTATGTTTCACTGTTGCTACACTGCACCCTGACTGGCTCATCCCCTCCTGCGACCCTTCTGTAAGGGGATGTCCAGTTGCCTAGAGATGAACTTTGGATCCCCACTCAGCACTCCCCCTCATTCACAATGATATGACTCTTCTTTGATGCCTGATAACTGATCCCTTCGGCACCTCGTGATCACACAGGCTGGTGTGCTTCTTCCATGTGGGCTTTGTTGCTTCTGAGATAGATAGCCGCTTGTTTATCTTCAAGTCTTTAAGAACCTAGATGCTATATCTTTTGATAGCCAGGCACCACTAGCTTTCTTCACTACATTTTCTTATGCACCCGCTTTGTCTTCAGTCATTGTGTCAAGAAGGTGAGCATCATGGAATGCCAGTTTAATAGAACAAAGCATTCTTGTATTGAGGGAGTACTTGAGTGGAGGCCCAATATCCATATGCTATCTTAATACTAAATTATAAATATATGCACATAAATCTATTTCCCCATCCTCATATATAAATATATTTACATAGGTATATACCTTTATTTAGACCTCTATAAATGCCTTTGCCTCCTAGCTCTTTCCTGCATTTCCTTTCATTTTCCTCTTGTCCCACTATCATACTCAGCCTTCATTTGGGTTTCAGTAATTCCTTTCAGTTACATTGCCCTTGATAATGCCCTACCAGGCCTATACCCTCCTCACCATCAGTTTGGATCACTCGTTGTTCCCTTGTCCCTGGGTCTGTTAACACCACTTCCTTTCCCTCTACCTCCGCTTCTCCCATGTCCTCCTGGAACTGTTGGTTTCATTGTTTTCTCTTCCAGATTGTTCATCCAGCCTATCTTATTTAGGCAGACCCGCAGAGATAATAACATGCACAAAAACAAGACGGAGCAACACCAAGCAATAAAAGAAAACAAAGCAACATTAACAACAAGCCAATTACAAAAAACAAAACAAAAAACCACAACACAACTACAACAAAAAGAAAAGCTTGTAGTTAGTTCAAGGGCTGTTTGTTGGCCTTTAGGAGTTTTTTTCCAGTCAAGTCTCATGGGGTGCCAAGCCCTGACCCCAAAGTCTATTTTTGGTATTCCCTGGGAACTTCATTGCTCAGTTCTCCTTGCTGTTCTGTTGCATGCCCTTAGGGCTTTGCCTCCATGTGGTGGGATCAACTCGGGTGCAATTCCCACACTGTGTCTTCAGTGTTGTCCCCTGTAGGGCTAAGGCTCAGTGAAAGATGGCGTGTCTCATGGTGGGGCAGCCATATGGTCTCTTTGGATTGGCTGCTTTGAGCGGGAATATCGTCTTCAAGGCTTGGTGGGCCAGGATGTGCTCCACTCTCTCTTCCTCCCCCTTCATTTGCTCCTGTGTGCTCTGATCTGATCAGAAATGTCTCGCTCCCTGAGCTGCAGCTTCAGTGCTGCCCTCTGAAATAAATTTTTCTGGGGGGAGGGGCAGCAGTCCACATAGTTGGGATTGGGGCCGGCCCCTCAAACCTCTCCACTGGTTCCCTACTCCATGCTGGAATGTTGCATTCACATCTTAGAGCAATGGGTTGAAATCCGGTCCCTCTTTCCCTGTGGAGATATAAACAATGCCCTCCTCTTGGATGGGTTAGTGTTGTTTCCCCGCTACCCATTTCTTTTTTTACTTTTTTTCCTGCCTCCCCCCCCCCCCGCCCAGCTTTAGTTGGCTACCATATGTATCCCTGGATTTGGTCTGACCCCTACCATACTACCTGGTTCTCATCACCCAATGTTTATATACAGTAATAATAAGCTTTTCCCGTATGCCCATTTTGCATTTGGTTACGTTTACCTGAGAGGATTCATGTTGCACTTGTCCTTTTTTTTCTTGACTTACTTCACTTAATATGATTTCCTCCAATTCTTCCCATGTGGCAATGTGCTTCATACATTTATCACTGCTTTTTAGCAATGAGTAGTACTCCATTGTATGTATGTAACATAGTCTTTTAATCCACTCATCAGTTGATGGAAATTTGGGTTGTTTCCAACTCCTTGCAATTGTGAACTGTGCCACGATGAACACTGAAGCACAGATGTCTGGCCTTGGTATGTTTCTTGATTCTTCTGAGTATATGCCCAGTAAAAGGATTGCTGGGTCAGATGATAGCTCAATTTCCATCTGTTTTAGGTATCGCCAGATCGATTTCCATAGAGGCTGTACATACTTACAGGTCCACCAGCAGTGGATGAGAGTTCCTGTCTTCCCACAGCCCCTCCAACACTTGTTGCTTTCTGATTTTTTGAATTGGGCTACCTTTGGGGGTGTTAGGTGGTATCTCATTATTGTTTTAATTTGCATTTCTCTTATGGCTAATGATTGGAACATTTTCTCATATGTTTATTGGCCACTCAGATTCCTGCCCACATGAAACTTCTGTTCAGGTCCTTTGTACACCTCCTTAGTGAGCAATTAGTTTTGTTTTGTTTTTTTCTTTTTGGAAGCTAGCAGAGTATTGTAGATTTTAGTAATAATGCCTTTGTCTGATGTGTCATTGCTAAAGATGTTTTCCCAGTCCATGGACTCTCTTGGTGAATTCTTTCTATGTACACATGTGTTTTATCTTCAGTATAGCCCACTTGTCAATTTGTTCCTCCTCTGTGTTTGTGTCCTTCCCTATTTCTGATAACCTATGTATTTCCTGTGCCAAAGTTCTCAAGTTGGTCCCAATTCCCTCTTTGATGTCCGTAATAGTTTGGGGTTTTGCTTCAAGGTCTGTGATCCACCTTGAGTTTATTCTTGTGCATGGAGTGAGATAAGGGTCTTGCTTCATTTTTCTGTAGGTAGATATCCATTTTTACCAGCACCACTTGTTGAAGAGAGTATTGCTTCTCATTGGATATTTTGGGGACCCTTATGAAAAATCAGTTGTCTGTATGCTGATGATTTTACTTCTGGGTTTTCAATTCTTTCCCATTGGTCTGAGTATCTATCATTATACCAATACCATGCGGTTTTGACAACTGTGGCTGTATAATATGTGCTAAAGTCAGGTAAAACAAGCCCTCCCACTGTGTCCTTCTTGAGGAGTTCTCTGAAAATTCTGGGTTTCTCGCCTCTCCATATGAAGTTGGTCATCAGCTTTTCCATTTCTTTGAAAAAAGATGAGGGTAATTGTATTGGGATTGCATTAAACATATATAGTGCCTTGACTGACAGTAAAGAACTGACATCTTTACTATACTGAGTCTTCTAATCCATGAGCATGGTATGTTCTTCCATTTGCTGGGGCCACTCTTGGTTTCTTATAATAGTGTTCTGTAGTATTCTTCATACAGATTTTTCATTCTTTTAGTTACGTATATTCCTAGATATTTCTATGTATGCTTGGCTATTTTGGGATTTTCCATATAGAGAATCATACCATCTGCAAATAATGATAGTTTCACCTCTTCCTTCCCCAGATGAATATCTTTGATGTCTCTTCTTTGCCTTATGCTGCTAGATAAATCCTACAGTATGATGTTAAATAAGAATGGGGACAAGGGCATACTTGTCTGGTCCCCTTTTTCAGTGAGATTGTGTTTGTCTTTTCTCCATTAACTACAACGTTGGCTGTTGATTTTTCATATATAATTTGTATTGTCTTGAGGAATTTCCTTCCATTCCTGTCTTCCCAAGTGTCTTAAACAGGAATTGGTGTTGGATATTATCGAATGCTTTTTATCCATCTATCGATATTATCATGTGGTTCTTATAATTTTTCATGTCAATGTGGTGAATGATACTAATGGTCTTTCATATGTTGAACCATCCCTGCATCCCTGTTATGAATCCATTTGGTCATGATGAATTTTTTATATGTATGTTTGCATTCTAGTGACCAGTATTTCGTTAAGGAGTTTTGCATTGATGTTCATTAGGGATATTGGTATGTAGTTTTATTCCTGTGGGATCATTGCCCAGCTTTGGTATCAGAGTTAGACTAGCTTCTTAAAAGGAATTTGGGAGTTTGCCGTCTTTTTCTATGTTCTGAAAGAGTTGTGTAGGATTGGTGTTAGTTCTTGGCTACATACTTGGTAGAATTCTCCAGTGAAGCCATCTAGTCCAGGGGATTATTTTGTTGGTAATACCTTGATAACCTTGTCTATTTCTTCTATTGCTATGGGGCTGTTGAGATTCTTGGCATCCTTTGGGGACAGTCTAGGAAGGGATTGTTTTTCCAATAATTAGTCCATGTCTTCCAAGTTGTTGAATTTATTGGAGTACAATACTTCATAGTACTGTGTAATTATCCTTTTGATTTCATTAGAGTCTGTTGTAATGTCCCCTCTTTTATCCCTCATTCTTGATATTGAAATTGGTCTCCTCCTTTTTCTGGTTAGGTTTGCCAGCCACCTCTTGCCTCTGTTTATCCTTTCAAAGAACCAACTTTTAGCAGCATTAATTTTTTCCATAGTTTTCTTATATTCCCTCTTCTGAATCTCAACCCTGATTTTTAATATTTCTTTTCTTTTGCTATTAGTAGGATTGTCCTGCTGACTCTCCTCTAGTTGTTGTAAATTTTGTGCCAGCATATCAATCATGAGTCTTTCTTCATTTTTCATGTGTGCATGTATTGCTAAGAAATTTCCTCTGATAACTGCCTTTTCTATGTCCAATAAATTTTGGTATATCGTGTTCTCATTCTTGTTAGTTTCTAGAAATGTCCAAATATCCTCTCTAATCTGGACCAGTATGCCCTCCTTTTGCAATAGAGTTATTCATCCTCCAATTGTTTGCTCTTGGTGTCTTCGTCTTCCTTTTGTTGATTTCCAGCAATGGCACAGTGGTCACAGAGAGAGAGTTCTGTATGATATCAATGTGAATAAATTTACGTAGATTTGCCATATGCCCCAGCATGTGGTCTATCTTTGAATATGTGCCATGCAGACTTGAAAAGAATGCATTTTTTTATTTGGATGAAAAGCTCTGTAAATATCTATGAGGTCAAATTGTCTAATTATAGTGTTTAGATCTCTAGCCTCCTTGTTGAGTTTCTTTCCCTGTGAACTATCATTCTCAGAGAGCAGTGTATTGAAGTCACCCACTATAATTGTTGGGGCTGTGCTTTCTTTTTTAATCTTTTGTAGTGTTTGGTTGACGTATTCAGCTGGTCTCTCAATCAGGGATATATGTTTACAATGCTTAGTGGTTCTTTGTCTACTGTTCCCTAGAGCATTGTATAGTGTCCCTTTTTATCTCTTTTTATGGTTTACACTTTGAGGTCAATTTTATCTGATATTATGATTGCAACAGCTGCTTTTTTTGAATTGCTGTTTGTTTGGTATGAGTTTTTCCAACCTTTGATTCTCAGCCTATTTTTATATGTAGCCTTGTGATGTGTCCCCTGTAGGCAGAAGATTGATGGATTGTGTTTTCAAAGCCAGTCTGCTACCCTAAGTCTTTTAATACCAGAGTTCAGTCCATTGATATTCAAGGTTATTATCTCCATCTGTGGACACTGTTATGTCATCTCTTACCTTTTGTGTTGGGTGTGTTCCTACCTTCCTTTCTTATTAGTTTTTTGATCATATGTGTGTGTGTATCATTCTTGACTTCTTTCCAACCTTAAGCCAATGCTATCTTGGGGCCTGTTTTCTCTTTCTTTCCCTCTGGGTGAGGTTGTTCTATGTGGCAGTCTCTTATTTATGCCTGGTGAGTGTTGTTCTGCCCATACTGGGTCGGCAAGGATCTTTTGTAGGGCTGGGTTTCTCCTAATGTATTCTTTGAGTTTTTCTTTGTCTGGGATAACTCTTGCTCCTCCATATATCTTGATTGATAATTTGGCTGGGTAGAGTATTCTTGGGTTTATGTTGCTTTCCTACAATTTTTAGAATATGATAATCCACTCTCTCCTCATTTGGGAAACTTTATATGTGATTGCTTGTTTTTCCCTAGCTGCTTTCATGATTTTCTCCTTTTCTTCAAAGTTGGATAGTTTAACTCTTATGTACCTTGGTGACTTCTTCTTGGGATTCAGTCTAGCTGGTGTTCTTTCAGCCTCCGGAATGGTTGACTGGTTTTCATTCATTACGCTGGGGAAGTTTTCCCCCAAGAATTCACTCACAATTGTTGCAGATGACTTCTTTATTGTGTCTTCCTCTTATAATCCAATTATTCCGATGTTCCTCTTCATAGCATCAGATGTAGCTCTTAGGTTTTCTTCAGCTTCTCTGTTGACCTTATTAGATTTTTGTTGCATTTGTTAAAGTCTGCTTGGCTGTTCTCCAAGTCACTGGTGTGATTTTATGCTTCCTCCAATTGATTCTCGCGGACTGAGTCAGCTACTGGCTTTTGTTATCTCCTCCCTGAGCGCTTGGATTTCCCTTTTGTATATGGACTTTATCTCTTCTATCGTTGTATACATTTTCTGTATAGTTTCCCTCATATCCTGCATGACTCCAAGCATCATCCTGAACATTTCTCTCTGTGGCAGCTCAATGTTTGCTCCTTCTATGCATGTTGTTATGTTCAGGACATCTTCTGCCATTACCTTTTGTTTCTCCTGTTTTTTCATTGAGGTTGTTGAGGTTGATTTCTGTTTGTGTTGCATTGTTTTAGAAGAGCCTGGTGCCATTTTCCAGGGAGTCGAATAGCACTGACTATCTCTGGGAGACTCATAGGAATGCGTCTTCGAATTGCCTACAGCTAATTTCACAATGGAATTAGCCTACCACTTTATCCTCCTGTGGCTTCGCTCTCAAGGAGAGATCCCCAGAAGGCTGGTTGGTTGCCTGCTTTGGTATAGAACACTGTGAAGGGTGAGCGGAATTGCCCTGGCCAGGTAGATTGCAGCGGAGGTTGGGCAGAAGTTCCTGCAGCAGCTTGGATCATTTATGAGTGTTGGCCAAGCTGCCTTAGGCCATGTGAGGCACTAAGGTAGGTGGGAAGAAGTTCCCTTAGTCACGTGGGACAACAGAGGAAAAATGGGAGCTCCCCCAGCCACACAGGCAAGAATTCCCCAGTAAGAAGTTGGGCGGAGTATATCCCCTGGTGGAGGATAGCTGGGCTGTCCACAGCCTCAGGCTACACTGCACAGGGTAGAGCTCACCTAACTGAGTGGGGGTCGGGGGGCAGGCATAAATGCCTAAGGGGAGTGGTCTAGAGGTCAGCAGTGGTGTGTGAGAGAACATGGAAGAGTCAAAGGGGATAAAAAAATACTAAGCCCACTGACACTGTGGGGGGATAGAAAGAAGAGAGGGAAACAAAAGTCACAATATAACTGAGCCCTGAGCCCTGCCCAGGGGACTGCAAAGGTTTAATCGCTGCCTTCATGTCGGGAAAGCTGTGGCTGTGTTGAGATAAAGCCCCTGCATTGACTCCAAATGGTCCCGAGTCCGGCCATTATGGTGGAGGTGCTAAGGTAAAATCCTAGCTGGCCTCCACTGTGGTAAGTGAAAAGCCCTCAGTCCCTTAAAACCTTGTGGATCTGTGCCGACTTTTCCTTATGATGCTCCTCCTGTGATCCAGCAGTGTTGAATTTCCCTCTTACTAACTCTCCTGGGCTAATTCCGGTGGAGTCCCTCTGGTATGTGTTACTCATTCGCCATCTTCCCAGAAGTCCCCCACAAGTTATATTTTCAATGACATCTAGAAACCATCCAGTGATTTTCTAACTTATTTTCATGTGTTGAACTAATTTAACATAGCATCTTTAAAAGTAGAAATAATTTTGATAATCCGCCCTATCATAAATCAGAGCCTACATAATTTTGCTGTGAAAAACATGAGTCATCTTCCAAAAAGTTATTTTCTTGTTATCATTAGTTCTTACAAAAGACAAAAGTAAATTCTGAGGTAAATGAAAACATCATAGAAATGCAGGTGGAAGAGGAGAAAAAAATGATCCTCCACTTCTTTCATTCCAATGCTTTGTTTTGTTTACTTTGCAATATTTTTAACAACACAAATATTTCCCAATGGCTTCTTCTAGAGATTACATAATGTTCTCTGTGGGTTTTTTTTTCCTTCCTTATCTGACTGGTAGAGCCCAAAATTAGTGCTTAATTATAGTTTATATGGCTATGTTGACCAGGAAGAAAAGAGCAGCTTTGTTACAGTCAATGAAGTATTTAAAGCTATTTGCAAGATGGGGATGAGTTTATTAAACACTTGGGTAAGCAGTAATAAACTTACATTGATCAAGTAACTTGATAGATCTCTTTTATGTGTTGGTTTCAAAAAAAAAAAAAAAGAAAGAAATCCAGGTAGAATTAAAACTAACTGTGATCCCTTTTGAAGGTATTAACAGTACACAGTGCCTTGCAAGACTAACCTAATAGGAGTAACACAATTCTTACTTCACTGGGAAAAGTGGCTCACCCCCAAACTGAGCTATTTTACACTGATTTTGATCAAAGGGATGGAGAACACATCTCACTTTACTAAATAATCTGTATTATGTATTGAGAGCAAGGCACTAGCAGAGCATTTTGCTTGTGAATGAAGGTTAAATAAGGTCAGAGCAACGTTCAAATTGAAACACTTTTTGTTTTACAATGGGAACATTTAAACTCTCTACTATATTGTATTCAATTGAAGACTTTATCTCTTCAGATTAAGTAAGGAAGGATGTTGCTTGCATGGGAATTTCACTTTTATTATTTGCACATGATTAAAATTTATTTTTAGTGGAACTACCTTCTGTAATTAACTTTTCAGAGAGGCATAACCTCTCTCTCACTATAGAAAACAGAGAGGTCTGTTCTTTATTTTAATCCTCAGCTTGGTAAATGGTTCCAAGAAAACCTTTTTTTTTTCTCAGCATTCATTTAGGCAAGGCCGGTACAAATCTTGATCAGCCAATAGGGTCTCACTGGTTTAAATCAGGATTCAGTAATGTTCAGGAAGAGGAATGAGTCTCAGCTTTCATGAGTTCACAATGACTCATGATGTCTTCAATTCATGGTAACCCATGTCAGAGCAGAACGATGCCGCATAGCATTTACTATAGCTGCTGTGTTGGAAGTAGACTGCCAAGCATTCCTTCGGACATCTCAGAATGCATTGAAGGATCCCGTGTTAGAGTTGGCAGCCATACATATTTACATTTGCACTACCAGGGTCTCCTCGGAAGAGGGAGCAGATGTTGTGCCACTAACCTCACTTCCAGAGCAAAGGAACCTGCAATGCCAGGAGAGGTGACTGAGGAGCAGGAGCGAGTTTCCAGCATGGTGGCAGTAGGTGCTGTAGCCTCTGTGCTGACAGTGTCAGAGTGATGCTTTTACAGGTCTGGTCCCAGTTGTTGCCTAACTTGTTTTAGGTTCTATTTTCTTAACTTGCTTCTCTCTTCTTCCCACCTTTGCTGGGGAGTTAAAGAAGCAGCATATTTTGTGATGAAACCAATCTGATTTGAATTGTTGCCTGCAATGAAGATCTCTGATAACACTAGATAACTTGATGTTTTGATTTATTCAAATATTCAATTGTCAAGGAGGAAAACACGCTGGTCATTAGGAGCAAAATAAAACAATTTTATAGAAGACAAAGAATGAAGTTCACATTGGGATGAACAAGATATAAAACAAGAGTACCAGCTTACCCCGACACAAACACTGAAGATAAAGCGGGTGTATGGGCAAATGTGGTGAAGAAAGCTAAAGGTACCCGGCTGTCAAAACATATAGAATCTGGGGCTCTATAGGCTGGAAGATAAACAAGGGGCCATCTAATTGAGAAACAACAAAGTTCACATGGAAGAAGCACACCAGCCTGTGAGATCACAAGGTGTCAAAGGGATCAGGTATCAGGCATCAAAGACCAAAAAAAAAAAAAAAATCATAGCATTGTGAATGAGGGAAGTGTGGAGTGGGGACCCAGGGACCATTTGTGGGAAATTGGACCTCCCCTTGCAGAAGGGCTGTGGGGAGGAGATGAGCCAGTCAGGGTGCAGTGCAGCAATGATGAAATATACAATTTTCCTCTAGTTCTTGAATGCTTCCTCCCCCCCCTTCCCCCTCCCACACACACGATCATGATTCCAATTCTACCTTACATATCCAGCTGGACTGGAGGATGTACACTGGCACAGATAGGAGCTGGAAATACAGGGAATCCAGGACAAGTGAAACTCTCAGGACCAGTGGTGATATCTGGATGGTGGAGAGAAGGTGAGAGAGAAAGGGGGAATAGATTACAAGGTCTACATATAACCTCCTCCCTGGGGGACAGACTGTGGAGGAGTGGGTGAGTGCGATGTTGGCTGGTGCAAGATATGACAAAATAATAATAATTTATAAATTATCAAGGGTTCAGGGAGAGGGGAAGGGGAGGAGGGGAAGGAGGGGGAAAATGGGGAGCTAATACCAAGGGTTCAAGTAGAAAGCAGGTGTTTTGAGAATGATGAAGGCAACATATGTATGAATATGCCAGGCACAATTGATGTATATATGGATTATGATAAAAATTTCATGAGACCCTAATAAAATGATTTTTAAAAATACAGAATACACAGATTGGACCATATGGCTGATCCCACTATCCCACTGATCCCACTATGAGACACGCCATTCCTTGCTGGCCCAAGGCCTTATAGGGGACAACCCTGGAGACTCAGTGTCAGGACTGCCCTGAACTGACCCTGAGACACCAAGGCAAAACACTAAAGGCATGCAGCAGAGCAACAGGGGGGAGCAGAGCAGGGAGCTCCTGAGGGTATACAAAGGATAGACTCCGGGGCCAAAGTGTGGTACCCCATTGGACTTGACTTGAGGACATGCCTAGAGTTCAAAAATCAGACCTTGATCTATTTTACAGGTTTTCTATTCTTTTTTCTTTTTATTAATTTATTCTTTTATGGGTCAGTGGTTTTCTTTTTTGTTATCACTGCTGTGTTCGCTTTCATTGCCTGTCTCATTATGCCTTGTTTTTTGATGCATATTATTATCTCTACAGATTACCTAGATAAGGTAGGCTGGATGAACAGTCTGGAGGAGAAAACTACAGGACTGAAGGTTCCGGGGTGACAAGGAGGTGGGGTTGACCAACCCAGGGACAGGGGAGCAACAAGTGATCCAAAATTAGTGGCAAGGAGGGTGTGAGAAGCCTGGTAGGGATTCTGCAAGAGCAATACAGCTAGAGAGAAGTTACTGAAACCCAAATGAAGGCTGAGCATGATAGTGGGACAAGAGGAAAGTTAAAGGAAATAGAAGAAAGAACTAGAAGGCAAAAGGGTTTGTATAGAGGTCTAAATACAGGCATGTACATATGTAAATAAATTTATATAGGAAGGTGGGAAAATAGATATACATGCATATATTTATAGGTGTAGTATTAAGGCAGCAGATGGGAATTAGCCCTCCACTCAAGTACTTACTCAACTCAAGAACACTTTGTTCTATTAAATTGGCATTCCATGATGCACACCTTACTGATACAATCGCTGAAGACAAATGGGTTCATAAGCAAATGTGGTGAAGAAAGCTGATGGTGCCCAGCTATCAAAAGATACAGCGTCTGGGGTCTTAAAGACTTGAAGGTAAACAAGCAGCCATCTTGCTCAGAAGCATCAAAGCCCACATGGAAGAAGTACACCAGCCTGTGTGACCATGAGGTGTAGAAGGGACTTGGTATTAGACATTAAAGTACAAAGAATCATATCGGTGGGTGCCCACCTTCCCAATATTAGCACTGACGACAAACGTGTGCATAAGCATATGTGGTGAAGAAAGTTGACGTTGCCTGGCTATCAAAAGATATAGTGTATGGGGTCTTAAAGGTTTGAAGATAAACAAGCAGCCATCTAGCTCTGAGACAACAAAGCCCACATGGAAGCAGCACACCAGCCTATGTGACCACGAGGTGTCGAAGGGATCAGTTATCAGGCATCAAAGAACAAAAAAATCATGTCATTATAAATGAGGGTGAGTGCAGAGTGCAGACCCAACACCCATTTGTAGGCAACTGGATACCCCCTTACTGATGGGTTGTGGGGAGTAGATGAGCCAGTCAGGGTGCAGGATAGCAACTATGAAACATACAACCTTCCTCTAGTTCTTAAATGCTTTCTCCTCCCGGATATCATGATCCAAATTCTACCTTTCAAAGCTGGCTAGACCAGAGAATGTACATTGGTACAGATAGCAATTGGAAATACAGGGAATCCAGGACAAATTACCCCTTGACAACCAGGGATGAGAGTGGTGATTCCTAGAGGGTGGAGGGAATGTGGGTTGGAAAAAGAGTACTGATTAAAAAAATCTACATATAACTTCCTCCCTGGGGGATGGACAACAGAGATGGGGGTGAGGGGAGACGTTGGGCAGTGTAAGATATGACAAAATAATAATAATTTATTAATTATGAAGGGTTCATGAGGGAAGGGGGAGTGGGGAGGGAGGGGGGAAAAGGAGGAGCTGATATGAAGGGCTCAAGTAGAAGACAAATATTTTGAGAATGGTGATGGCACCAAATGTACAAATGTCCTCGACACAGTGGATGGATGGATGGATTTTGATAAGAAGTGTGTGAACCCCTAATAAAATGATTTAAATTTAAAAATATATATTGGCTTATTCAAACCAGTTTTCATTACACATGAGCAATCCCCCTAACTGTAGCTGAAAGTTCAGGGTATATTGAGCCATTTGATCATCTTCAAGCCAACTATTAATTGTGCATAATATTGAGAATTGACAAGAACAATATATTCAAGGTGATGAATTTTTTAAGGTGCCTCTTCTAGCCACAGTCTCTGTAATTCTCATCAAACAATCTTTTTTTGATAGGGCTGGTCAAAGAGGTGGGGAAAGGGACTCGCATGCTTCAATTGTGAGTACTTGTTTGTTCAGAGGGTTCATTGTGATTGCCACACTGCTAGACATAAAACGAACCATGTCAGAGCAGAAGAGGGATTTCACTAACAGCAAGAGTCAGGAATGGAGCACATGCTCCAGAGTCAACGAACGCCGAGGAGTGAGTCTACTTGATCAGAAGATAGCTTTGACAGCTGAGAAGTGCCAGGAGAGTAGCAGCCGCAGTACCAGGAGCCGGAGCACCAGAGTGGTGGCTTCCCAGCCCACAGAGGGAGTAAAGTTGCCTGCGTTTTGGCAGGAGGTTGGCTTCTTTTGGACTGAGTGCTGCTAGGCACAAATTCTGGAAGTTGGGTTTGCTGACTCACAGACCTGGAGCTGAATACCTTCGGGTTGAGGCTTACAACAGAGTGATATGTTTGCGGGAACATGTATTAGCAGCCCCCAAAGTACTTTGCAACATGTCCTGAGTGAACAACGGTTTCCTGAGCATGGATCACCTGAATTATAACCTATTAACTTTCATACTAAACTGTGTACTCAGGAGCACTGTCTGTGAACTCTGTTTGCCCATTGTAAGAAATGATAGGGCATAACAGAAAAGTAGAGATCACTGAGGGAGAGAGAACAGAGTACAGTTTCAAAAGTAAAATATCTGTTAGAGTCCACCTAGAAATGAGTGAAATTAAAGCAAGGCACTGAGGGATACATTTCCGATTCACCAGGGTGCCACTGGGTCATGGAGATGTCTCATTTGGTTCACTTATCCACGTCTACAGTAATACTAGGGCCATTCTTCTCCCCACGTACTGAGACAGTAAAAGAGTCACAATGCTCATGCGTGGATCAAGAGAAAGGCGAGATATACAGCCTTTGTGCTTTAATGGGAATTACCAAAAGCAGTCAAATAAAACTTAAGAAGGGGATTCATAAGGAAGAAAAACTACTAAAACTAAAATAATGAATCAAGCAGCATATAACAATAACAGCGTAATAAAGTAATAAGATGTTTCAGTCACTTGCATGAGAAAAATAACATTGTACCCAGGAAGAAATCCACAAATATGAAAAACAAATAATACAAAATAGCCAATAACTGTAAAGCAAAGTTTAAAATTTTTAGTAGGTTTCATGGAGTCTTGTTCTCTGTTCTTGGGATTCGCTATGTACTTTAAATGTCAACTGCTTCTGGTCACTAGAACAGCGTTAAAATGTTTTTCAGTTCTCCAGAATGTTGACAGGTCTATAAAGGTTTGGGGATTTCTTTGGTTGATACAAATGTAACCAATTCTTAATTCCTTGTAATTTAGCAGTGCATGGGTTAGTCAGGAGGACTGGTTGTAGTCTTTTCCAGTTAAGCAATAATCATTTTTTTAAATTGATGTATTTTCAATATTCAGTCTCCTGAAATGGCATCAGGATTTCAGTAGAAGTTGTAACAGCAATAATAATAATAATAAAGTTTGAAAAACACACACACACAGTTGTAATAGCACAGCAAGCTTTATAGCAAGGATTTGTTTTCAGATTGATGCCATCCACAAACCAAAGTAAATCAGAATCGGTCAAATGAGCTTGCTTTAAGTTTGGCTCCTTACATCCCCTTACAGAAGGGTCTCAGGGAGGAGATGAGCGAGTCAGGGTGTGATGTAGTGATGATGAAACATTCCACTTTCCTCAAGTTCCTACATGCTTCCTCCTCCCCCACTATCATGAGCCCAATTCTACCTTACAAATCTGGCTAGACCAGAGGATATACACTGGTACAGATAAGAGCTGGAAACCCAGGGAATCCAGGGTGGATGATCCCTTCAGGATCAGTGGTGTGTGTGGTGATACTGGGAGGGTGGAGAGAGGGTGGGTTAGAACGGGAGAACCAATTACAAGGATCTACATGTGACCTCCTCCCTTGGGGCCGAACAACAGAAAAGTGGGTGAAGGGAGACATCAGACAGTGCAAGATATGACAAAATAATAAATTATCAAGGGTTCATGAAGGAGGAGGGAGTGGGGATAGACGGGGGAAAATGAGGAGCTGATACGAGGGGCTAAGGTGGAGACAAATGTTTTGAGAATGATGAGGGCAATGAATGTACAAATGTGTTTTACACAATTGTTGTATGTATGGATTGTGACAAGAGTTGTATGAGCCCCTAATAAAATGATTTTAATAAAAAGAAGAATGGCTTTAAAAAAAGTGACCTTTATGACATAAAAATGTTGAGTTAAAACAGTAGTAAGTAAAGCAGTCACCTTGCAGGGCACATGAGCACCCAGATTGTTACTCATCCCTATGCCAGCTGTACTTTCTACTAATTTGGCAGTGGCAGCAACAGTTCTAAGACAAGCAAGGTGGCCTCCAGCCATGGGGTTGAGAGTCAGACTGTAAATCCATAGGTCTCAACCACATCTCACTCTCATATTTTTCCTTAAGTTAAAGCATGTCTGTAGGTATATTTATAATTTTCCCAGGTGCACGTAAACAAATGTTGACTTTCAGAGGGTATAGAAATATATAAAATAGTACTATAAAAGTTAAATAGGTGGTATGCGGAAGAAAAATAAAAAGTAATAAATAGGAATTTGGGGCTAAAGGAAATCCAGTATAATGTGATTAACAGCTTTATAATCTCGAACACGCTCAGTCATCCTCTATTATTTATTATTTTATATGTGAACAGACTGGGCAAGTGCAAGGCCTGCTGCAAGGAATAATGGGGACGGATTCAGGAAATTTTGCATTATTGGAATAAGTACCTTTTTTGCTTCTCCTCTGAAAAGATACTAGGCATTTTTTTGGAAAGCGGCTTGCATAAGTCTGTTCAGGTAATAGTTGGTTCTTTGGACAAGAGTCATCCCACAACAGTGGATGTAGCAGACCACACCATTTGAGGAATGAAGGAAAGAACCTCTTAGGGGGAGAAGAGCAGGCAAATCGGAGTCTTGAAGAGACATGGCAAATGTCTGAATAGAGCAAATCATTCCCGTTTTTCCTTGAATATTATCTACCTCGGGATCTTTTTGCTTTTATGTGTCAATCAAATTCCACAAAAATTCTCATTTATTAAATTAATAATCTTATGTCCATTAGATGGAAAATCTCTTCATAGCATGTACATGGGACAGAGGCTTTGTAAAGATGAGGGTTACGCAAGAAACAAAAGCTCCGGTCCAGTGCCCCATTCATATTTATAACCATCTCGCCTTGCAAGTTTAGTGCCACCACCCAGGGAAATCTGGCAGTGGTTTCCTCAGTGCTTCTTCATGCCACATCAGATTAAACGGTGCCCTGTAAAATATCTGAAGTCACACTGCCCCTTCCCGAAAATCCCATTACCATCTAGCCAACTTCCATTTATAGTGCCCCTGCACTGGGTTTACTACACTAGAAATAGTTAGTGTAGCAGACAGCCTCCTATTTCTTCCATAAAGAGGCCGGTGTATTTGAACCACAGACCTGACAGTCAGCAGTCCAATGTCTATCCAACAGCACCACGGGGATTCCACATAAGACAACACCGACTTAAATACTACAAAGCTTGATGATTTACTTTCTAATATAGACTCCTTGGAGCTAACTTAGCAAGTAATTTAAAGAGATGGTTTCATATACATTCTTCCAAGGACAGGCTCCACGTTTTCACAGCCATTGCCACAAGCAGAGCACCTGCAAAGTCCCTACTTCCAAATAAATGCACGTTCATGGGTACTAGGGGTTAGAAAATCAGCTTATCTTCCTAGGGGAAAATCCAACCCAAAGCACTCTGCATAACTAATTCTCTTGGTCTAAGGAGTGTCAGAAGTAACATGGCTAAGGGTTAACCTGCCAGGACAGTCTCTTACCCTTCTTTTTCTTGCCCCAATTCTCCTGCCTTCCTGTCTTTCGCTAAAAAAGGATAGTTGTTATTACATTGAACCCACCTGGATAATCCAACCTAATCTTGCAATCTCAAAAGGATGAGCAAATGGAAAGGGTACTTCCTCATGCAAAGTAGAGTTTAATGGTAAAGACAGACAATAATTTATCTGGTGAATAAATATAAAAGTTCACACTAAATAACAGGAGACATAGAATGAGAGTTAACTTATAATGAAGAAACATAATCGAGATTGGGTAGACAGACATATTACGTCTACAGGTTTTTTCCTCTAAATGAGGTCTGAAATAAATATGAGATGATAAAGAAATAGCATGTGCAAATATGAGAATAAATCATGTAACATAAGAAAATGGAAAACTAGTCAGTAGTTCTACTGAGGGAGGCACTGGGTGGTGCTCATGTCTTCGAACAAAAATGTTGGTTTGAGTTCTCTTAGACACCTTGGAGAAAGGCTAACTTTATGGATCTACTTCCAACGTATCAGCCATTGAGATCCCTACGAAGCACCATTCTGCTCTGTTCCTCATGGGTCACGGAGTGGGAATCGACTGAATGGCAACTGGTATTGGTGGTCTTAGTGGTGGGCTTATTGGAAGAGCAGCCACTATATTGACAGTAGTGAAAATAACTGAAAACGATTGCTATTTAGATGGATTTGAGAGTTAAAACCAATCAGAATTGGTAATGCATAAGAAACAGACACAAGTGAGAAAGGAAAATAAAAAGTCCTGGTGAAGTTATGAAGGGAATGGATCACTCATCCTTTGCTAGTGGGAAGGTAAGGTGATATGCTATAGCCAAAACAGTTTGATGAGTCATCAAAATGCTAAGCACAGAATTATCAGAGGAGTCCATAATTTTACTGTTAAGTATAAACTCAAAATAATTCAAAACGGAAACTTTGATACCTACATATCAATGTCCATTCCAGCAGTCCTCATAATAACCAAAAAATGTGAAAAGGATAAAAAAGACAGTCTATGCATGCAAGGGAATATTATTCAGCTATAAACAGAAATGAAGTTCTGAGATGCACTACCTCATAGACGGACCTTGAAAACATTGTGCTATGAGTCAGACACTCCCCAAATGGGATGGATATTGGATAAATGAAGCATATAGAGATGATAGTTTATTGGTGCTTACCCGAGGTTGGAAACAAGGAAGGGACAGGTATTCATGATGTAAGGAAGGATGCTGAGTTATTTGAGGGCTGCAGGGAGGGACTGAAGGAATTTTTTGGTAACAGAACATGGTGGTGTTTGGGTAACAGAACATGGTGGTGGTTCCATTGCCCCTACCATTGATTGAACTGAATGGATACCAACCCATTGCAACCCAATAGAACGCAGAATAAAGTTGCCTCAGGCAATGCGTGGTAACCCCATGTGTGTCAGAGTAGAACTAAGTTCCATCCTGCTTTCAAGTGCCTTATCTTTGGGAAGTAAGTCTCCAGGTCTTCCTTCCAAGACGAGTGGAATCACTTAGCCATCTTTCCTTTCAGTCCGCAACTGAGGACATGTACCTTGGGCACATCCAGGAACTCCATTTGGAACTCGGCATAACGCATCTCGGCAAGAGGCATAACTGCGCTTGTCAACTAGAAGCTTCCACAGAGTTAAAAACCTACTGATCAACTAGACTTCAGACTCTTTTCGAAACAACAAGGAATTCAGCTATATCACCAGTCACTACACCTAAACATACATTCAAGAGAATAAATCTGGAAGATGATGGAAACAAATCAGTGGGGTTGAAACTGGTCAGAAGAAAACCTGAGACGGGCAAGTTCCAAAGCATGCAAGGTGTCTTCTATTACTCAGTGGGGGTTATAAGCAGTGCATTTAAGTCTATTTTCATTCCTATTATTTACTGTTACTTGCTATAAGACTCTTTCTATAAGCTAAGTATGATAAGGTTCAGCTAAACCCAAAGGAAAGAGAAAATAAAATGGTCTGGGATCTTCAAACTTTAATAGCAGTCGCAGAGGCAATATTCTCCTTCCCGAAACCTACTGTATTTCATTCCTCCTGTCTTTCCTCTTCCTACCTTCCTCTTTGCTCCATTACACTTTATTCTCTTTTAGGGGGTGGAGGTGGCAGAGGGAGAATAAATTACTCTACATCTTCCGACTGTGCCTTCCTTCAAGGTGAACGGCATGAAGTCGAACTCTTCATTCAAAGGAGGAGGTGGGAATAGCACCAACGGTCTGCCAAAGAATTAAACCCTCAGAACAAATATAAACTCAGTGACAGGGACTTGCCCAGGGTGCTGGTTCTTTATTTAGGTGGACTTTTATTTTCTATTATCATTTGCATTTCATGCAGTCCCTGGAGAAGAATATCACGCTTGGTAAAATGGAGAAGCAACAATAAAGAAGAAGTCGTTTGATGATATAAGGTTGTCACCGCGGCTGCAACGAGGGGCTCAAATATAAGAACGATTGCGAGGGTGGCAAAGGACAAAGCGCTGTTTCATCCTGTTGCACATAGGGGACCTACGAGTCCGATGGGCTCTGCAGCACAGATCACCGACAGCAGCAGGTGGCATTCGGCGTTGCTTGCCTCTCACCTTCATGCTTGGTAAGGCTCTTCAGAGGAGAGGCAGTGGATTTCAGGGCCTTTTGGAGTTCAAGGGCCAGGTTAAGATTTCTTTGGACTAAAAAGGTAATAGATCAAAGATTCATTCTGGCCACTTGTGTCTGTTTCTTATGCATTCCCAATTATGATTGGTTTTAACTCTCAAATCCATCCCAAAGTTTGGCTTATCTATTTCACTCGTTAGAAGCTAGATCAAATGCATATCTAGAGACGTTTATACAAGCAATCAGTACTTTGCCCTCGGAACAAGTATAGAAAACTATGTTTTACACAGCACTCTCTGTGAATATCAACTGGTTATAAAAATCATGTTTTAACATGAGTCATGCTAAGACCATGTGACCACATACTTAAAAACTAATGCTATTTTTGCTCTTCTCAGTTGAATGCGCACACATACATGTACTCAAATGTTTTGCCTATCTGTAATTTAAATATGAATGCATGTGAATATATATATGTAGTCATGAAAAAGGAGGAAACTATATAAACAGCAATTTATAATGTATATATTTAAGCATTGTTTCTGTTTTTCCAAGTTTGGCGGGGTATGTACTTCACATAGCCCACAATTCAGTAGATCAATCACACCAAGAAGGGTTTTACAATCAGAGCCACAGTCTGTTTGAGAAAATTCTCTTCATTCTTGTACTCAGCATAGTTTCCTCCTCAGATCCCCCCAGCCTCCCCTGCAATTCCCTCCGAAAACCATTAATCCAGTTACTGTCACCATAGATCAACCCATCCTGGATTTCCTACCCAGGAAAACATTAAAAAACAAGCAAGCAAACAAAAAACTAACAGGATTAACAAAGCAAAACAGATAAAATCCTCAATTGAAAGCAGAAAATATGAAAAGATAGAGCAAATTTAAACAGCTCACAAAGGAGATCGAATGATAAGGTGCTAAATTTTAGCCTCACTGCATCTTCAACAATCCACTTTCCTATGCCTGCTGCATATTAGCAAGGCTAGACACATCCCTGGTTCATGGTCACAAGGGGTTCGCCACATGTATTTCCCCTCCCCCAACCTCTTTTTAAGCTTCAAATTAGTGAAAAGTGAGATCAAATGTTAATACATTGCATTGTTTCCTAACCGCATCTGCTACAATCAACGTTCCCATAATTGGAGTGGATTCACTAGAGGTTTAAGGCACTTGTGGATCCTGAAAAAGGATTTGGGGTTTCCACTGTCATTGACAGCCTTCTGCAAACCAGGTGTTCACATTTAAGCTTCGATGCCATTCTCTTCTTTAGATTTGAATTATATTATTTACAATCTTTGGATCAGCTAGGCTGGTGTGTTTCTTCCATGTGAACTTAGTTGATGCCTCACTTACATGGCTGCTTGTTTGAAAACAAGCTTTTAACACTCCAGATGCTACTTTTTCCTGTTAACCAGGCACCATCTACTCTCTTCATCAAACTTTGCTATTGCACCCACATATTCAGTGATCTCACCATGAAATTGAGCAACAAACAGAGCCAAAATAATTTGTTTCTTTACCTATTTCTACCTATAATTAAATGATTTATTCCTCTAAGAAATTAAAGAATGCACTGATTTGCTGTGTCTGATATTTTGAATCATGTGTGTTTCAGATAATTATTGATATAAGGATTATGAATATCCATCACTTAAAATACTGTTTCCTTTATAAACAGCACCACTACTACAAATATGAGTCTTCATATTTATGTTTCTGGCTACCCAAGTATTTTTCATTTAACAAACAAACTCACTGCCCTTGAGTCAATGCCAACTCACGGTGACCTTAGAGGACAGGGTCGAACTGCCTCTGTGGAGTTCTGAAACTGTAAGTCTTTACAGGAGTAGAAAGGCCAGTCTTTCCCCCTCAGAGCAGCTGGTGGTTTCAAATGGCTGACCTTGTGGTTAGTAGCCCTAAACAAATAATCTAAGAAAGCTTAATTCTTGTCAGTTTTTGAAATATTGAACCAATTCAAAAAAGAAAGCTCACTCAATACGTATCATTGAAAAATCATAGGAGGCTTTTAGCAAATTGAAGCATGTAAAGAATTTGGTGACAGATGCCATACATACGTATCAGTTATTCCACATTTTACAAAGTACCACCAAATGGTAGCAGTACAGGCGACTCTGATTATTGAGTGCTAACAGTTGGATTGAGTGAGACTATCAGGTTGACAAGACAATTTTCTGTGCCCTGCATTAAATGGACTTCTTGATTACAGCTCATAAAGAAAATAACATGGCATCAACTTAATCTTTACTTTGTAGAACACTATACTAAAGTCCATGAGGCACAAAGTATGTCGGCATCCTGCTTTTGATATTGGGTTTATTTAAAAGAGGTTTAAAGGAAAGAGGGTGTCATTTTAGAATTAATTATATAGCAAAGTTGGGATGATCAATCAGGTCATAAAATAGGATCATCTGAAAACACATGCTTGCAAGTGTTTATAAATGTTTAGTTCTGCTTAATTGTTATATATCCTAGATTTAGGATGAGACACCCTATTGACCTCCAGGGCTGATGATGGATTTGGTCCATCTGGCTGATAAATAAGGCATTTCTTTCTATATTTATATCCCATATATCTTGCACTAAAATTGGACCTCCTTCCCAGGGCAGGGAGAAAGTGTCTTTAGTCGATTGCATCCAAGTAACAGCTATGCTATCCTTTCCTAGAAGTGCCAAATAAGCACTCAGGCCCCTTTCACCCCTCCACGCTAATTGTAGTCTCTGTATCTATTCATTCCACTTTAAGACAATCCACCCTAGAGGAGTTTTGGCCAGAATTACTAAGCTTTTCTTAGTTATATGCCCATTACCTAGAATTAATATTTCTAATGAGAATCACTTTTCTAGTTTTATTTTTATATAGCTAGACCCCAGTTTGAACTCTGCTATTATTTCATGCAAGACAATTTCTAACTTAATTGCCCTAATTGCTAAGGAAGTCCAGGTGAAATGAAAGATCACTTTTTTTTGGTTAGAATAAAAGAGCTCAAATAGCTTATAGTACTATAACGGAGAAGTCCCCCCACATTTCCAGATGCTTACCCAGCATGCTATTTATTTGGCCATCTTCTCTTCTCCTTCTTTCCTTGTCAACACATTCTACATTCATTTTGTATGTAGAACAGTTCATTATGGCCTGAAAGAAACACTAAACTGTTCTACATACAAAATGAATACAGATGATGATGCTATAGGGTAACTGTTGGACTACTAACCACAAGGTTGTTGGTTCAAACCTTCCAGATGCTTTGTGGGAGAAAGAAGGGGGCTATTTACCACCATAAAGATAGCCCCATAAACGGACTATTTACATGCCCCTAGAAAGGGAGTTTACTGTCTCCACAAGATGCCTGAAGAACTTTGCTATTGCTAGAAAGTGTAACTAAATTATATAGAAGTTAAACATGGAGAACTAGTGAACTGGTAGTCTATTTGAAGATTATCTCATTTTCATAGACCTTCCATGTAAAAAGTACTGTATAACGGGATTAGGTATCAGATATCAAAAGATCCAAAACAAACAATTATACTGATGCAAACAATGGGGTTTAGAGTGGAAACCCAAAGCCCATCTGTAGAAAAGTGGATATCCACCCACAGAAGGGTTAAAAGGAAGGGATGATTCAGTCAAAGTGCAGTACAGCACCAACAAAACACACATCATTCCTCTCGTTCCTGAATGCTTCCTCCCACCACTACCATGACCCAGTTCTACCTTATAAATCCAGCTAGACCCGAGAATACACATTGATACAGATAAGAGCTCTGGACACATGGAATTCAGGACAGACAAACCTCTCAGAAACAGTGGTGGGTGTAGCAATATCATGAGGGTAGGGGCATGGTCCGGGCCTTGGAAATCCTGTATAGGGTTATTTGAGTTGGAATAACATCTCTGGCTGTGCGTTTGGTCTTGGGTTCAGTATCTCTTTGATTGTTCATTCCCTACAGATCATACACTCTTCATGCATATTTTCAATCTATTCTCTAGGTGAAAGTTAGGTGTTGAATAAGGAATACTGAAGAACTGATGCATTTGCATGAGGATCCTGGAGAAGAATTAAAAAGACCATGTACTGCCAAAAGAACAAACATCTATCTTGCAAGAAGTATAAACAGAATGTTTCTTAAAAGTGAGAATTGCAAGACTTTACTTCACACATGTTGGATACGTTATCAGGAGAGGCCAATCCTGAAAAAATGACCTCATGCTTTGTAAAGGGATAGCAAGAAGAGGAGGACTCTGGACGAGATGGATTGACAAAGTGGCTGCAACTTGGGCTGAAATGTCACCATTGTTCTGCATAAGGTAGAGTTGGAATCTACTTGCAGGTATCTGAACACATGGCACTTTCAATATTCTTCTCCAGCACCATAATTCAAATGCTTTGATTCTTCTCCAGTCTCCCTTATGTAATGTCCAACTTTCCTGAGGTGATTGACGTCAGGTGCACTTTAGTCCTCAAAGTGACATCCATGCTCTTCAATCCTTTCAAGACGACTTATGTAGCAGATTGACCCAATGTAGTGAATGTGCCATTTGATCTCTTGACTGCTGCCTCCATGAGCATTGCTTGTGAATCCAAGCAAGAAGAAATCCTGGACAACTTCCATGATCTCTCCATTTATCATGATGTGACCTATAGGTTCAGTTGCAAGGATTTTTGTTTTCTTTCCATTGAATTGTCATCCATATTGAAGTCTGCAATCCTTAATCTTCATCAGCAAATGCTCTTCATTTTAGCAAGCAAGGTTTTGTCATCTGAGTATTGCTGGTGAGTAGATACGACCCGGACGCACACATTTCCTGCTTTTAAGCCATTCCCTTGTTCTATTCTAACCACTGCCTCGTGATCCATGTACAGGTTCTACATGGGTACAATAATGTGTTCTGGAATTCCCATTCTTCTCATTTCTACCCAGGGTTTCTTATGCATGATCCCAGTCAGTTGAATGCCTGTGCAAGCTATTGCATAGTGCCTTCCAATCTGACACTGTATTAGATAATACCCATCCTAGGTCTCACTTTATCAAAGTAACTTTTAAAAATGTTATTACTACTGTGAAAGACCAAGCAACACACAAGAGCGTGTGTTTTGCCGGAAAAGATCATTTTTAAACAAAACAATATAAGATAGAGTAAAATGCCCTTTCCACTCCCCAATTCATACAATGAACTATGGACGCAGATAGGAGAAGGTGATTAATTCTATGTGATGGGCAAAGTTTTCTACAAGATGGTAGTCTTTGATCTGACTATATAGTGAACATGTTTGCGTGTGTCTGTGGCACAGCACACATAACATAGAATCTATCATTTAAAGTGAATGGATACGGTTTTAATAGTCAGAGGAAGATATTCAATTGCAAAATTAGAACAGCTGCATATCGAAATAGGACATTTTGAAAGTACATAAATAGTCTTTGTTAATGCCTGGGGTGTGTGGTATTCAGAGAATGTACATGAGATAGGAGCAGGAGATTGGAGCAGAAAACAAATGTCTTTGATTTTCATACCAAAAATTTTGTAAATTATTATTGCAGTTACGAGGAAACCAATGGTATTTGGGGGATGATTTTTGACATTGAACAATCTATTTAAAAAAGAAATCATAATACATTAGGAAGCGTTAGTCAGAAATAAAGATAGTTGGAATAAAAAGAGACAAGATATTATTACAAATGTCTCCATAAGACAAAAAAGTCGACATTGTGATTATAATGGCAATATGCATAGGCAATTGATACAGAAGGTCAGGAAACAGTATTTTACAATATTATACTTTGTGTCATTAACTCATTTCCAACTCATATTGACCCTGTAGGGGAGAATATACTTGCCTTTAATCTTTGAGGGCACAGATCTCCAGGTTGGTGGGGTTTGTTTGTTTGTTTGTTTGTTTTTCTTCCACTGTAGCCACTGTGGAGTTCAAACCCCGCCTCTCACAGTTAGCAGCAGGGTGCGTCACACTTCAGCCCCTGGGCAGCGTTAGGAGGTAGGCAGTTTGAAGCTAAATTGTGACTAAACTATTAAGGAAAGCAGGGAGAGAGATGAATGAATGAATAGCACGGTTTCAAGAACCATGCGGCAGTCGATAATGTCAGATTCTCCAGAGATTTCAAGTGGTCTAAGGGAATCCACATTTACCCTTGTTTCATGGAGGATCGTGCCATTCGGGGGGAATCACTGGTTCCAAAATCTACACTGAAAATGTTGAGAGCTATAAAGTGAAACAGAGTTTAAGAAATTGAGAAAAGCTTTTGCACTTTTTAAAATTTTTATTTTACTCTCATCTAGGCTTACAGTCTCAGAAACCCACAGAGGAGTTCTACCCTATAGCTTCACAAATTCTATCCTATGGTGTCCTAAACGATCACTATGAGTTGGAATCAACTCACCATTCAAGGAATCTAGATAGTGAAAGTTGAATATGAAATCTAGTAAAAAGCATAAAAGTTAGAAGGTTTAAAAATCACTAGTGAAACCATGACCACATCTAAATTGCAGATGTAGAAATAAGAAATATATTTTTCAATCGATGGTAAAGGTTATTTATGAATTGTAGGAGGTAAATTTAGGCAAGGGGAGAAAACAATACCCAAAGTAAATAAAAAGTGGTACAAATCAGTTACAAATACCACTAAGAACCTTCTAATGAGGAATCATGGAGGGTTTCATGAAAACTTTCTAATTGAATATGAACATTTTAACTGAATATTTCCTTAAGTTACTCATTTACTGCCCCAAAGTAATTTATTTATAAGTTGAAAGTAAACTAATTTATATGCCCAAACAGTCGCAGATTGCTTTAATATAGAAAAAGCAGATGCTCTGATGGCCCTTATGCAACTTCCATGTATACATGGCAGTGCCTGAGTTGTAATTGTGCACATAAGAACACGTATTAATAATAAAGGAAACACCTCCATCTGATGTGACTATTGTGTCTCTGTATAATAAATTGGAAATCAGTCAACTTTTAATATTAACAAATATCTACCATGGAGCCTGGTGGTATACTCAGGAAACATTGGGCGGCGATCCACATGATAGGTACTTCAGAATCACCAGCAGCTCCACAAGAAATAGCCCCCGCTTTCTACCCTGGTCAACAGCTCATCTTGGAAAGTTTTGACAAAGTACATTCCATCACGATGAGTCAGAACTGACTCAACAGCACTTAAAAAACAATCAAGGTATTCATAAAGATCTCATTGTACTGTCCTTGCAGCCAAGCCCTCAACAGGAAATAATAATCAAAGAAGTTTGTAGCTATGCCCTATCTTAAATTGACTAAATGGTTGTATTCTGTTTACCCACCTGTGGTCCTCAGGGAAATATAATTATATCTCCACAGAAAGGCTCTGTCCTGCAATCACCACACTAATGAAAACCTGACACTTTCGGTTTGGACTACCTTGCTATGCCATGCTGTTCCTCTTTGTATCAAAGATCATCGGGATAAACAGGTTGTTATGCAGTATCTAATCTCTCAGTCCTTCCCCCGATGTGGCTCATTTCCCCCCCCTCCCCCCCCCTCTCTCTCTCTTACTCACACACACACACACACACACACACACATCACCTCACCTGGTAAAGAAATAACTAGTTCAAAGGATAAATAAATTTACATTAGAGGTTGAAAAGGAGGCATCACTAAAGATCCTACAAACTTTAAAACACTGAGAATATCTTGAATATATTTATTCCAGAAAGTTCTAAAAGTGAGATGTTTGGGGGGGTGGGACGTATCGATGTATCAACACTGACACAAGAAGAAATATTAAAATTAATTGATAATTAAATATGTTCTCACCAAAGAGTGAGAAAGGGAGAGTAGGAGGAAGGAAGGGAGAAAGGAAGAAATAAGGAAGGAAGGAAGGAAGGAAGGAAGGAAGGAAGGAAGGAAGGAAGGAAGGAAGGAAGGAAGGAAAGGAGACAAGGCACGGTCCAGATTGCTTAATGGGTTTGCTGTTGAATTTCACCAAACACTGAAGGAAGAAATCCTACTCATACTTTATCATAGAGATTTTAAAGAGGAATTATTCTCCACTTCTTATTTTTTAAACTTTTTTTGTAATGGGTATAAGTTTACAGAGAAAACTGGTTTAACATTCAAAAATGAAAAAAACTTTTTCTTTTTCTTTTTTTGCGAAATTGGTCAATCCCAACAGTGTAAGAGCACATTTCTTTTCTTCCTTTTTCCACAACTTACATTCACCTTCCTCTTCTATCCATCCCTGACTTCTCTCTTCTCATGAGCCAATTTCCTCTTTATCTTGTGTGGTTGATGATTTAAAGGAGGCATAGCTCCCTGGTGTTATTATTATTGTTAACCCTATTGATCTGTTGTTAGGCTGAAAGTGGCCCAAGACGGGGCAAAGAGCATCAGGTCTGAAAATTAGATAGGAGCCATGGTGTTGAGAGTTTTCCACAGACCAGTAAGCTGAAACTTTTTATGACTCTGAGTTTTGTTCCACATTTTCCCTCTCACCCGATCCAGGATCTCTTTCACTGTGATCAGCGATGGTAGCCAGAAACCATCTTTTTTTCCTCCAGTCTCAAAGTCATAAAAACCAAGGTTCATGAGGGCCATTAGACCTTTGACTCTTTCCACACTTTCTGGATTTTCTCCACTCTTTTTTGCTCCATAAGGGGGTGAAAAAAACAATAGTTACACTCTCAGGGCATGCTCACAAATTTTTACAGCCCCAGTTGTTACTTCTCAAAGTGGAATGTTATCTTTGTTGAATATGCTATGCTAATTGATCTTGATGTTTCTGGGACTATTGTTCTCAGCCTCCAGGAGGGCTCACTTCCTCACTATGTTTAGTTTGGGCTAAGACATTCGCTACTGTTGCCCACTGTTGGCTCTACTATTTACATAAATTTGTTTACAGCACAAGCAAAGATCTACACAGAAATATCTTCTGCCAAACCAATAGATGGTCATGAGTGTAGAATCTCATGCCTATGCGTATTAATTCATCTTGTCTGCTGGCTTATGCATCCACTTAATGTTTGTTATTACTGAGCATGCAGGAGTCTGTTGGTGGTAAGAGTTACCTTTGTTATTTATAATTTTGTCCATCTTCCTTAGTCTTCCTTTGTTTTAACTAACATTGTATTGATCACACCTTTATTTTACATTTCTTTTTCCTTCACACAAATTAATACCTATCTGTTATCTAATCAGTGATTCATTCTCTTTCCTCTCCCATCCTGGGTAACCATAAAAAAATGGTTTCTTCAGTGTATGAATCTTTCCATGACTATAATACTGGATCCATACATTATTTGTCCTTTTTTGTTTGTTTGCTTGTTTTCATGCTATTTTAATGTGTTTTTATTAAATACTTTTATTGGGAGCTCGTACAGCTCTTATCACAATCTATACACTCATCCTTTGTGTCAAGCACCTTTGTACATATGTTGCCATTGTCATTCTCAAGGCGTTCTCCTTCTACTTGAGCCCTTGATATCAGCTCCTCATTCCCCCCCACCCTCCCTCCCTCATGAACCCCCGATAAATTATAAATTATTATTTTCATACTTCGCATCGTCTGCTGTCTTCCTTCAACCATTTTTCTATTGTTCATCCCCCTGGAAGGGGGTTATATGTTGATCTTTGTGATCAATTCCCCTTTTCTCCTCCCACCTCCTCCTTACCCTTCTAGTAGCTCTATTCTCATTATTGGTCCTGAGGGGTTTATCTGTCCCAATTTCCCTGTGTTTCCAGCTCTTATCTGTAGCAGGGTTTATGCTCTGGTCTAGTCAGATTTGTAAGGTAGAATTTAGGTCATGATGGGGGGTGTGGAGGAAACATTAAAACACTAGGGGGAATTTGTATTTTTCCCTTTTTGATTGATGTATTTCATTCAGAAAATTGTCCATTAGGTTCCTTCATACTATGAGATGTTTTCTAAATTCTTCATTATTCTTTTATGCTATATAATATTCCATGGTGTACATGTATCTTAGGTTCTTATCAATCCCTCTGCCGAAGGCACCAAGGTTGTACCTTTCTCTTTGATATTAATAATAATGTTGCAATGAACATGGGTGTGTGTGCATAGCTGTTCTTGCCTGGCTCTTAATTTTTATAACATATATAAAGTATTGGGATATATCAAGTGTGCTGGATCAAATGGCATTTCAGTTATAAACGTCTAAGGAAACACCATGTACTGTCTTCTGTAGTCATGACACCTGCAGTCACATCAGCAGTGTTTCTGAGCTTTAATATGTCTGCACCCTTCCCATCCTTGCCTTTAAGGAGCATTCTGGATGTGCTTCCCCCAAGAATATTTGCTTGTCCCTCTGTCAGCCCACTGTACTTTCAATATTCTTTGCCAATCCATACGTCAAATGTGTCATTTATTCTGCACTTCCTTAGTTGTCCAGCTGTCACATGCTTATGAGGCAGCTTACAATACCATGTCTTGAGCCAGGGGCACGTTAGTCCTTAAAGTGATTATGTTTGCTGTTTAACATTTTCCAAAGGTTTTGTATAGCAGATCTGCTCAGTGTGATATGTCTTTGATGTCTCAACTACAGCTTGCATAAATATTGACTTTAGATCCAACTAAAATGAAATTCTTGACAAACTCAACCTTTGCTTTATGTATTATAGTGTTGTCTATTGAGCCAGTTGCAAGGACTTTAAAAAACACACATTCAATTGTATTCCATACTAAAATCTTTAGGCTTTGATTTTGGGCCATGTGTCTCAGGTAGTTTCTCACAAGCATTCTTTGCATAGGCAGAATGCTTCTTAGAAGTGATGGTGGCAGCACTTCTACTTTGCACATGTTATCAGGTGAGAACAGTCCCCAGAGAAGGACATCATGCTTGAGAAAATAGAAGGGCAGCAAAACAAGAGGAAGACCCCGGAAGAAATGGATTGGCACGGGAACTGCAACAATGAGCTCAAAGCTAAGAGCAATGGTAAGGATGACTTAGGACTGGGCAGTGGTACATTCTGTTGTGCACAGCGTTACTATGAGTTAGAACTGACTTCACAGCACCTAACGATATCCACGTCATTAAGACTGATACAATTGTGAGGAGGGAGTACTTTCCTAGTAGTTCTTCGGGTCTTCTAACTTGGGGGCTCAGATTCTTGCACTCCATCAGCCAATGCTCTGCTGCTGTTCATAACATTTTCAATGACTAATTCCCTCAGAGGGGGGTCACCTGTTTCTTCATCTTAGCCTGTTCTTTGGAAGCTCTGTTGAGACCCATTGAAGCCAGGTGACCCTGTTGGTATTTGAAATGCTGGTGGCATGGCTTCTGGCACCATAGCATTGTGCAAGCCACCACAATATGTTAACCTGAAAGATGAGTGAGTATCGCACAGCAGTTTTTAAGCAGTTTATCAGTGTCTATGTATTTGATTTTTCAAAACTCTTCTTGTTATTACTTTCTAGTGTTGTAATCCTTAAGACACACATATTTTGATGTTTCTTAATTCAGTGAGGCTTGCTTTATGTCCTAACATATGATCTACTTCAGTTAATAATTCATGTGCACACTGGAAAAGAGCATACATATATTGTATTTTCATTGGGTGAAGTGTTCTTCATATTGGTTGATTATGTTGTTAAAGTATTCTGTGACTTTTAAAAATGATTTTAATGTTTGCTTTATGAATTTGTGGGCTCTTTCACTAAGTGAGTCGTTATCATTGTGGTTAGATTGCCTTGCTGGATCTATCCTCTAGTTAGTCCATAATGCCTTTCCATATTCCTCATGTTGGCTTTGCCTCAAAGTTTGACTTATCCAAAATCAATATTCCCATTACTCTTCTTGTTGCCATGAATCAGGTATTTTACTTTTTCCTTTGCTTTGTAACTTACTTTTATCTTTGTATCTAAGGTGAGTCTCTGGTAGGTAGCACTTTGATCGGGTCTGTTTCTTCTCCAGCCTACCTACCACTTTCTTTCTCTTCACTGCTACATGTACTTTGTTTACATGCAATGTAATTATGATAGGTATTCATTAATTGCTGTCATTCTTTCATGTTTTTTATTGTCGTATTGTTTCTTCATTCTTTATAACTTTCAATATAAAGTACATTGCCCATTTTACTAACATTTTCTTTATTATTGATTTTTCAATTTTAAGTCCTATGGTTTTCTTTTTATTTTTTGGCCAGAAGTTTCATTTATTTTGCTCAAAATTACTTTGTGATTAATTTTATCTTCCTAAGTTTAAAATAGCTATTCTACCTTGAGATCTTCCTGACTTCCTGTGGGTTTGGAAGTTTAATAATAATTCAACCATTTAATCCCTCTTTTTGCATCATAGCTGTGGTTGTTGACAGATTGACCCCTCTGATTCTTTATTTTCAATCCTGTAAGTTTATCTAATTTTTAAGAATAATTTTTTTTTCCTGAGCTGATTTACAGGTGATGTTACCATATGTCTTGTTCTTGGGTTGTTATCTGGTTTGATGTTGTTTGTTTTATGTCTGAAATACTCAGTTTAGCATTTCTGGTAATGTTGGTCTGTTTTTCACAAGTTCCTTTCATTTTTGTTGACCTGTAACTGCCCTACATACTACTTTATTTCAGGGACAGGTTTGCTGCATGTATAATTTTGGATGGGTTCTGTTTTCCTTTCAACTTCTTTTATATGCCAATCCACTGCCTTCTTGCCTGAATATTGTCTGCCAACAAATCGGAATTTAATCTTATTGTTTGCCCTTTGTAGGTAAGCTTTTGTTTCTCCTCAGCTACTCTCAAGATCCTTTTGCATCTTGGGTTTGGGAAAATATGATGAAGATCCAGCTGTCTTGAAGGCTTTCTTTTGTGGTCTCTCCTGTATGTAGTTCATCAAACTTCTTAGTGAACTTTATCTTTTTGTTATCTTTCTCATTTTCATAATCCTAGGGAACTTCTCTGCTATCAAAACTTTGGACCATTCTGGGGTTTGTTTGGTTGATTTTTGGCTTCCTCCTGTTCTGGATTCCTTATAACATAAAAATTGTTCCTCTTGATAGTGCACCACATAATTCTTTGGATTTATTCATTTTTCCTTATTTTTCCCTGAACAAATTGATATCATTTGTCTCTTCATTTGCTGATCCATTCTTCCATTGACTCAATTCCATTAATTCATCCTTCCTATGTGTTTTCCAGTGCAAAAATTTGACTGTTAATCTTCTGGATTTTTAATTGTTATTTTTGTTTAGTTTCTCCTTATCTATTTATTTTGTTATTTTTCTCTTGTACTTTTGTAATGTATTTTTCTAGGAGATTGTCTTCTCTCTCTCTCTCTCTCTCTTTCTCTTCTGTGATTCCTTTGATTTCATAAGGGGAGCTTTGCATTTCTCATTCTATAGTTCGATCATAGAGCCTTGGTTTTATGGTGGTTACACATTGGCCTGCCATCTCCATGGTTAGCACTTCAAAACCACCAGCACCTCCTCAGGAGCAAGCCTGGGCTTTCTACTCCCATAAGTAGTTACCGTCTCAGAATCACCATAGGCTGGACAGTGGATGAGTCATTCTATTACCTGGTCTTCTTTGAGGATGTTTCCTAGTTATTTGTTTTAGTCATTTGCATGAACCACCTCATTTGATGTGATGTTATCTGCTGTCTCTGCAGCATTTTGGACTTTTTAATGTAATTGTTGACCATGTGTTTGCTTGTCAAAACCTAATTTTTTGTTTTTCTTTGTTTTGATATACTTGATGTGTCTGATTCTGCTTGCTAATCATGATGAGCTGGAGTTTTCAGGTACAATCTCTTGCCCTTTGGGTAGGGTGGTAGGTGGTAGCTGTGGTAGGTATGCCTGACTCTTGGAAAAGCAATGTCCTTCTCTCAACAAACAGGCCAAATTAAAAAGAAGAAAAAGAAAGAAAGAAAGAAAAGTGATACATAAAAAATGGATAAGAAGATTAAAATAAAAATGGGAAGAGTGAATATAAATCAATAAAAAGGAAGTGTGAATGAAAGATAAAAACAAAGTAAAAACCATTAATCATTTTACAGGAGTGCAATCGATTGCACAATCCATGGGCATGTGTACCCACCAGTGAGACAGGGGCTGGAACCATAGAGCTGGCAACTGCAGCCACAGGTGTGAGTCTTAATTACCTGAGCATGACCGGTCAATCACATGGGCATCAGAAGCACAGGGTGTGATGCTTGGGAAGCAGTGCAGTAAGTGGCAGCTTTTTGGGGGGTGGAGGTGGGGCATGGTGAGGAGAGTAGTCTGAAAACAACAACAAACACGTATGTGTGAAATTAAAATTAAAAATATATATATACACATAATCCAGGGCAACTGATTGGCATTAATTCAGGTATTAAAAGAGGTTTTCTATTTAATGCAATATTTTTAATTCACAACATTAATTCAATTAAATAGAAATATTGTCTGAGGGGGGAAGGTGCAAATAAAAAAATATTGTCTGTAAAATCACTTAAATACATAGCAGTAGTAAAATGGATAAATATCTTGTGGCATTCAAAGGACTACTATTCAGCAATAGAAAAGGGCATCCTACAGTAGTCATGTTTGAAGGGATATCAAAAAGATTGTGGCAAATGTAATGAAACGATAATGGAATTTTCCTGTGACTTTTGTCAAGCCCCCTCATATTAGAGCCAGATAAATAAGCTACACAAATATAATGTTGATTAGACATAAAAGTATGTGAACAATTGCCTTAGGAAGAATGCTCAAGTGACAAAACAATAGAAAGAACGTGATTGTATGTAAATATGATTAAAGGACATGATCCTAAAAATGTCAATATAGTAATTATTTTTAAAAGAACAATCAGAGGGGATAACTGCTGGGATATTGATCATATCTGTTTATTATATGGGTAGTGATTGAATGAATGTTCAATGTAATAAATCGTTCATACGCATATTTTGCTTTGTACAATGTTATGGAAAAAATTTGCTACCCTTTAAAACAAAGCATTTATGAAAATTTTGAACAAATGTTATTCCTCCTCACAAAGGAGAGATAGAGGTGATAGTATCCGATCTCCATTGAACAAAAATGTGAGAATCTGATACTTTAGAAATCAATGTTTTAGTTACTAGCGAACAATTAGAAACTGGACTTATTTAGTCTTCTTTTTAAATGTACTTGTATCTCAAGTAAGTTGACACCAAGCCAAATCCAGCTCACAGCAACTCCACTTGTGCCAGAGTAGGGCTGCGTGGCCTAGGGTTGGAACGGATGATTTGTTACAGAAGTCATCATCAAATCTTTCTTCCAAGTCACCTCTGGGTGGATTCTAATCTCCAACTTAACATATGGGCTAATATCGAACTTATGGACTTGATCTGGATTGGGCTGGGAGGTTTTCTCAATATTCAACTGCTCTTGTATATGAAGCTTTTTCTTATACACATATAATTCTCTATGAATTTGTTTCCCTAGTCCGCCTGTACTAACACAGTATCCCACATAAAAGTGTGTTCTTATTTAAGAGCTTTGGACATATCACATTTTGGAACAGAAAAAAAGCATACCATTTTTTTTTTACTATGGTATATAACTTTGAAAATCTCTCTTGAAATATGGCTCAAATAAAACTGTAACCCATGATCTATAATTTAATTATTATGGCCATAAGTATAATTGACACCGTTGATCTGTCAATTTGGCACGTACTGTCCTATCTTGTGTGTAGATGTATGACAGGAAAGGTAGGTATCAGGGTTGTGTCTTCTCATCATACTCATTCAACCTGCATGGCGAGTAAATACTCTTGTACACTGGATGACACGAAGAACATTGCATCAGGCCCGCAAGAAGACTCTCTAACAACCTGTGATATGCAGACAGCACAGTAGTGTATGATGAAATGGAAGAAGACTTGAAGCATTTACTAAGGAAAGTCAAGGACTACAGCTTTCAGCATGGTTTACACCTCAACATAAAAAAAAGAGAGAGAGGAAGAAAAATGAGCAAGAATCCTCACAACTGGACGGATAAGGAACATCACAAAAATTGAGAAAAATGGAAGTCATCAAGATTTCAGTTTACTTGTATTCCATAGTCGATGTCCAGGGAAGCAGCAGTTAAGGAATGGAACAACTATGCATTGCTGCAAATGGCCTGTGTGGTGGGCTCTGTGTTGGCCTGCTAACTGCAAGGTGGGCCATGCAAACATTCCCTCCCCGCCCCCACCAGCCGTCTTTGTCTGCTCCCCTCAAGGTTCACAAGATCAGAAAGATATCTAAGGTCTCTACTCTTTGGAATTCATTAGATGGCAGTGGGTCAGTTCTAAGAGTTAAAAAAGCAAAATGTCACTTTGGAAGGGAATTGAGCAAACTGTGCATTTTCCATCTCCTCAAATGCGTCCGAAAGCCGGACAATGAATTAAGAAGAGCGAACTAACTGACACTTGAATTAAGGTGTTGGTGGAACTGACTCTGTGGTACCTAACAACAACGACATGGTTAGCCAATTCAATGTTAAAATAATAAGAAAAGGGGACAGAATCCACACTGATTATATAGTGTAATATGCAAATGTTTAATCATGAACTCTATTAATGAGTTAACGTGCCACTTAAGATCTTCCCAAACTGCTCTGCCTCAAAGGCCAAAATCTTCACATTGATTTTCTTTTATTGTTTCTAACAGAACCGACCAAGCAGTATGTGTTACCTTGGTGAACACTTGAATTTTTGTAAAACCCGAATATGAGGCACAACTACGTGTGAAAAAGGATAAGACAAAGATCATGGAAGTCCCAAAGGAAGAGGGTAGTATTTAAAGAAGGGTAAGCCCATTCAAAAGCCAATTCTTTGTAAAGAGGAAAATAGTCGGACCAAGGAGTTACCTACATGGTAGAAACAGTTAACGATGATTGGCTGCTAACTGAAATCTAGGAGCTTTACACTCACGCAGAGGCACATCGAAAGAAAAGGCCTGGTGAACTACTTTCCCCAAACGAGCCATTTAAATCCATATGGCACCAGGTTTTATACCCACACACATGGGTTGCCATGAGTCAGAACTGATTCAAAGGCAGTTAGTTGAATGAGTTACCCAAAAAGGCTCAGCAGGTGGATGGGATCAAGGTAAACTCCCACTGAAAATCCAACCTTTCAGAAATGTTTAAGGCATGTTTTACAAGGTAACATCAGCATTCAAATCAGAGAGGGGTGAGGAAGCAGAGAAGGTAAAATAGAAAGAGAGAATGAAAGGGAAGAACTGAGAACAGTGTCAGCAGGGCCGGGGTTTCAGACAGGACCACTGCAGAAGCAAGTGATGAAGAGGGACAGAGACGGAGTGTGTTGGTCTGGGTACTTTGGAGAAACAAGTCCACAGAAACTAATGTATGAGAGAGAGTTTATAGAAAGGGTAAGTGTGCATCAAGAAAACATCCCAACCCAGTGCTGCCCAAGCCCACAAGTCCAACATTAACTCATTAACCCATATGTCCAACACCAATCCACAAAGCCCTCCTCCATCTCACAAAACACATGCAATTATGCCGACTGCAGGAGGAAAGCCGAGTCAGTGAATGTGTAAGCACCCCGCCCCACCCCCCCACACCCTGCGCTGGCAGGGGTCTCCACACAACTGCTCCAGCACCCAGGGCTGCATCGGGATAGGTCCATGTGGCTTCTCCATGGGGATGTCTTGCAGGAGGTGAGCCTTGCCAGCTGAAGCAGGGAACTGACTAAGGCAACTACATCCTGGTCTGACCATCAGAAATCAAGAGTCCCGAGAACTAAAAAGGTGAGACTCAGGGAGCTATTTATCTCTCTGCCCTTCAATTAACCCCACATGTGTTTATCAGCTAGGTTGGCACAATAAACTTTAACTATATCAAGGAGATAAACAATTATTTTGCCTAAGGCTAAATATGTATCAACTGATTGCCCATGCACAATCATTCCAATGTCCTATGTTTTCAAGAGTTGTCTTCATTTCATTCAGGGGGGATGGGGGAGATGGGAGTACATGACTCAGGTACAACAATAGCAAGTGCGTAGGCCTTGGATTTTTTTTTCTTCATTTTGTTTTTTTACCAATTCTTTTAGAATCTGAAATAGATCCAACCAACTTTTATCAGCTAACAGAAGCCCTCACCATCCCTTTCAATTGATGTAAAGATGATTTTAAATGACTCCCTTGCAGGGATAGATAAAATTATTAAAAATAGACTGAAGTCAGGTGCATGGGAAAAGTGTAGGTCAAGCCCATAATGGCCAGTCCTCTGAGAAATCTGTTTCTTGAGCACAGAGATTAGGGGACTACTTGGTCACGGGGCAGCAGAGGGCACTCCAGGCCAAATCAGGTTAAGTCATGGTCACTTTATCTCTTGTTGACGCAAAGTCCTGAGGCCATGGCCCATGGTTTTTCTGCAAAAATGTGTTTACAAGCAGGTCACGGACTTGTAGACAGATAACCATTAGCAAAACAACTTTCCTATTGACAACCAAGCAAAGAAAGGTGTGTTTGCAGATGAATTATCCCTGACTTCTTAAAGGGGTGGGGGGTGGGGGGTAGATTCAATCAAATCACCAAGTCCCAGCTTCCTTGCCCGAAGGGTAGAATCTTCTGTCTTTTCTCAGGATAACATTCACATCTTATCAACCGCAGATGTGTCTAGATGCCACTTTTATCCTTTGGTGATATCTAGAAATTATCAATGTGATTCTTATTAAAGTTAAGAAGTGATTTTATGCCAGAGCTAGGGAGAAGAAAAGAGAAATGCTGGAAGAACAAGAACATATTTAAATCTCTTACACAAGTTTTAGCAGTACCTTAATGAAAATGAATTTTCAAAGAAACGGCACACATTTTCTGCTTTGAGTCTCCTGAGAAGATCTTTGGGCTCAAGATACTTGAGTTGCGATCCTAAATTTGCCGGGACTGAAGACAGGAGTCAGGGATAATTCCAGAGCATGGAAGCAAGTGGGGGTGGGTGGTGGAGGGGGCGGGGGCAGGGAGAATAAATTCAATCAAGCAACCAGAAAGATTTGAAATAAAATAGACTTATCAGAAACAACATGAAGAGAAAGCTTAACTAATGGGCCCATGTGAAGCTTTGAAAACTGTAGCTTATTTTAGCTTGGTGTGTGATGTAACTCCTGTGTAGAAGTTGAGGTGGGGAGGGGTAGGGGGGCTGGGGGGAGCCTCTCATGGCTCTCTACTCTTATGCTAAAGAAGTGCTCTCACGTTTTCACTAAAAGGAGAAAAATCTGAACTTGAGAATCTGCACATGGGTAAATATGAGCTGTCTCATTAGAAAGATACTTCTCAATTAGTGTTCTTTTCATCCCTCTTTCTTTGCACTCTCGGCCGCCTTACCCACACCCACACAGACACATAGAGTCTTGCACTGGCGAAGGGTCACAAAGGTTCCTGCCGGTTTCTCTCCATAGAAGTCCTGACAATGTGGCATGTGCAGCCTCAACAATGGCGTGCCACTCAAAATCCCTCCCTTCAGATTGTCCCTCCCTTTAAGGGAGACAGCCAACGTGAATGAAACACTTTTTTCCCCCTGGGGACATCTGACTTGCTTTTATTAACCCAGATACAAAGTGCCACTCAGATGTCTTGGACAGTAGAATTCTTTATTCTCTTAACTAGCAATTCATTGGACCCTCAAGAATAGTTTTAAACCTCTAAGGTTTTCTATATTTCTTATTTATTTTATGTCCCCAATGCTCCATGAAGCATTTTTATAAAAATATTGTCATGTACCATAAAGTCTTCATATTCAAAGGGTGTTTTAAATGGTTTCATCTTAACATAGTTCTGTCACTCAAATTGAAAAACTTTATGCTAGTTCCTTTCCAAGCTGTTAAAGATTAGCTTGATGTAGATAAGGCTATTCCCCAAACTCATTATCTGCCTTCCAAATGCACCTTAAGGACTCCTTAATAAAGTCAAGGTTACATGAAGAGTGTTTTACTGAAATTCAGAGAAGGACTATTAATAAATCTGCCTTACAGACGAGTTATTTTGTCTCCTGTCTCTCATCTTTACAAAAGATGATCCTTCTTTTCATTAACCATTTAAACAATAAGTTTATTTCTTAATTTTACATCGTGCATGAGTCATTGAGTGCACTATTCCACACAGGTGGAAATATTTCTGCCAGTTTATAATTAAATGTAGGCCATGCACTCTGCTCATATTACAAAAATATCTTTGACCTCGACATCACCCTGAAATTAAAAAATTAAAACTTCTCCACACCCCACTTCCTCTCTATTAGTGTTGACATATTGAATACTTGCACACCACAGTTTTCCCAAGAAAGCTGAAAACTATGTGAGGCTGAAACCTGTCAGAAGAAAATAAATCGCAAATATGTTCCACTCTAAAAAGGAAATAGAAAATAAGATGCAGTCTTTCAAAGGTGGACACTTGCAAGATTTAGGAAAATTTATACATATATTGATATTATATATATATTTAAATACATATTCTGATACACACACACACAAACACATTCCCCATAGGACCATTGTGTTTTAGTCTTGGTTTAAAAAAAATCCAAAATGTTCATATATTTAATGTAAAAGCCGTTTATCCAGCTCATACTGGTTTAAAGGTACAACTAACAAACACAGTCATTCCATTGTTAACCAACCCCCTACCATGCAGTCAATTGCGATTCATCATGACACGACAGGACTCAGCAGAACTGCTCCATAAGGTTTTGTGAGATCCCCAATGATTACAACTCAGAGCAACCTGAGGTTGCAACCCTTCACAGACTGAGTAGAAGGTCTCATTTTTCTCCCCAGAGGGCCTAGTGATTTCTAACTTCTGACCTTGTGGATGACAGCCCAGTGAGTCACCTCCTACACCAACAGGGTCCTATGAGTTGGAAACATTTGATGGCAGTGAGTTTGGAGAGTTTTTTTAATCAATCTTTACAGGAGCAGACAGCCTGACCTATCCCTCATAATCACTCCCGAATAGCTAGAATGTCACCCTTCATGCTATTTTCTAGTGTTGTAGGGTCTAGTCTTACATTAAATCTTCATCTTCACTACTGCTTGCATCTAATACCACATTCCACTTGCATTGGAAGCACTTCCTTTACTGTAGAGTTCAAACTGCTCATTCCTCTACATTGTCCTTCGTGTCCTTCAGCAAACTCAAGATCCCAGCCCTCTTTGGAATGTGGATGTATTAATTTATAATAAGTCATCAGTGAGCATATCTCAAAAGATATTTTCTTTGTTTTAGATTCTAATTTTTACAACTTTGTTTTGAATTTGTTCATATTCTTATCATTTTATTGGAGTCTCTTACAGCTCGTATAACATGCCATATATCAATTGTATCAAGCACATTTGTACATATGTTGCCATCATCATTCCTAAAACATTTTCTACTTGATCCCTTGGTATAAGCTCCTCCCCATTTCCCACCCGTTGCAGTTGTGATCAGTTATATATTGTTATTGTTATTTCATGTCTTACCCTGTCCATTGTCTCCCTCATAAGACTTTTTCATAGTGGGATACTTTAGTAGCATGCTTTTTATTAAATGTAACGGATCTATAAAAACTTTTACATGCTTGCTAATTAATGCAAAAAGCGTTTCAGCAATTTCTCCTTTCTCATAGACTTGAGCTATATTAGAATACATTTACTGAAAATTTATACAAAGACCCTTCTAAGCACTGGATATTTTCAGGAGTGTTTTCTGAATTACCAGGTTCAGATTCAGTGTGTGTAGATTTCGTTATTGTCTTCCACTCCTATACATGAAATGCCATCCATGGATGGCTGTAAGTCTGAGAACCGGCTCTAGGGGAAGACTCTTTCTCTAGATGAGCTTCTGCTTCCTGGTTTCTCAGAGCTCTCTGTCTGTCTTGGTATCTATTTTCTTCCATGTGTCCGCTACTGGTTTATATATTCTTTTTTATATCTCAAAAGAGTTTGACTCAAGATACACCCTATACTAATTAATTCTACCTCCTTAACATAACAAAACAACCTATTCACAAATGAGATTATAACCAAAGGCATCGAAGTTAATTTTTACAAAATTATCAGGGAACATAATTCAATGTTTGTGTTTCCTATTTGACAACCCCCACACCAAATCCACGTCCTTACCACATGCAAAACAAATTCACTTCATCACATCCTCCCAAGAGTCTTCCTTCAGCTCCAAATCCATAATACAACGCTGACCCATGAACAGGGCTGACATTTACGTTACTAATGGGAGGATTTGGATGAAAAGAAGGGGTTACATGCCCTAAGAAAATTCACAACCCTAGAAAGCAAACGACTTTAACTCTCAAAGATTAAAAATAATCCACTCATCTGTGATAATATCTGGGCCATGGTCCCACTCTACAAATATGAGTGTGGCCTACAACCTCTGGGTTATGGACAGGACTCTCTTGGCTCTAGGTTCAGGACTACCTACTAGGATGTCTGGAATGGTGATGTGGCTCCCTCAGCTGTAGGCAGCCCAACTATCCCCGTCCATCTGAGTGGACACTCCACGCCTCAGCTCTGGTGGACGCTATTCTAACCCTTGTACATGATGGTCCCACTCCCATTAGTTGTGGATGGCAATCTCCTCCCTGCTTATTCACCGGGATAACAGCCCACACTCCAGACCCAAGCTGGTGAGAATCTGAGTATTACAATTTAGAAAGCTCTGGTCATCCTGTTGAAACTGAAAAGATGGCTTACAGAGCTCCTTCTGACAGTCATGGTGCTCTGTGAGCTGCTCCTGGGCTATCCTTTTCTTAGAGAACAATGGGTGTAATTTATTGACCTGTTTTCTGTCTGTGGAATCCAGGAGGTAAGCATTCCTTCCCTTCTTTGTTCCTGGGGTCTAGGTCGGTGGTTTTCAACTCTGGAAGTCAGATTCACGAGGAACAGGCTAGATTTCTGTAACAAACTATTTTGAAGCAACGTCTTTGGTGATCATTGGTAGCACACCTGTCCTTAGTATCTACAAGTCCTGTTTTCACTTTGTGCAGGTCATTTTAGCTTCATCTCTCTCCTCTAACACCTTTTATAAACAGCAAGGAAAACGCAAACCCATTTTTAAAGTCTTGCTTAGAAATATAATCAGTTAAATGTGCAAAGTTCACATGAAAGTTCAACCTTCCATCATTATTTTAACATAATTCAAGTGAGTTCATGGCACAGAAAGCATTACCCTTTGTCCATTGTCCAACTATATGCTCATCATTTTCTTTTAAACAACCAACAGTAGTACATTTAACATCAATAACTTTAGCAACATATTTTGCTTGCCCTGTATGTATTCCCTAAAATAGTAAAGACTGTTTCTGTAGCTCTCCTCACTTACCTCTGAGCACTCACCACAATTGCCTTTGATGTCCATAATTTCATTTCATGTCTTCACGATGTCTCTTTGAAGTCTCTTGGAGGCAATCTAAGTTTTAGTATTGGTACTGGTAGATTAATTCTTCTAGCTTCTGGTCATTATCTAATTCCAAAACCACTTCCACATTTTAGGTATTGCTTAGAGCAACACTTATCTATCCTTCTGGAACCCATATCTGTTTTAGTCAAGGATTTCAACTTGCTTGGATCCACATGTAATGCTCATGGAAGCAGCAGTCAAGAGATCAGATGATGCTTTACACTGAAAAGCAAGGAGTTTACTTTGAAGACTAAAGTGCAGCTGACCCAACCCATGGTAGTTTTAATTGCTTCATATGCATGTGAAAGTTGGACAAGGAAGACTGAAGAAAAACCAAAGTGTTTGAGTTACGGTGCTAGCAAAGAATGTTGAAAGTACCATGGACTATCAAAAGATCAAACAAATCTGTCTGGAAAGAAACACAGCCAGAATGCTTCTTAGAGGTGAGGATGATGGGACTTAGTCTCACATTCTTTGGACATGTTGTCAAGAGAGGCCAGTTCCCTGAGAAAGTCATCATGCTTGGTAAAATAGAGGAGCATTGAAACAGAGGAAGGCCCTCAACAAGATGGACTGACACAGTGGCTGCAACATGGGCTCAAACACACAGACAATTGTGAGGATGGTACAGGAATTAGTGGTGTTTCATTCTGTTGTGCACAGCATCTATGAGTCAGAATTGACTTGATGGTACCTAACAACAAGTAGTGTTATAGGAGAAATATCACATGGCTTAATACAGTAGAAATTACATAGACTCTAACCAAAAGAAAGCTATTTATTACAGATCATGAGGACAGAAGTTGGAATTCAAGATCAGATTTGATACATTGAACACAAGTCACAGAAGACCTGATGAGCTGTGAGATAACATCAAAGAGCATATCATCCATGAAGAAAATGAAAAGCTACTAGAAGACAGGAATGAAAGAAAAGATCAATGTGGATGTTAGCAGAGACTCTGAAACTTCATCTTAATCATAGATTATCTAAGATAAATGGAAGAAATGGTGGAGTAAAAAGGTGAACAGGAAATGTCAAAAGGCAGCTCGAGAAGATAAATCCAAATATTATAATGAATGTGCAAAGACCTGGACTCGGAAAACCAAGAAAGAATAAAATGCTCAGCTTATCTTAGACTGAAAGAACTGGAGGGGGAAAAAGCAAGCCTTGATTCGCAAGGTTGAAATATTTTACAGGCAAAATATTGAATAATGCAGGAAGCATCAAAAGAAGAAAATAGAATACGCAGACAAATTGTATGAACAAGAACTAGTCAACATTCAACATCAAGAGGTAGCATATGATCAATAATCAATGGCATGGAAAGCTGCACTGAAAACATTAGATAAAAATGAGGTCTCAGGAATTGAAATGTTTCAACAAGCTGATGAAGTACTCACTCAACTACGCCAAGAAATTTGGAAGACAGCTACCTAACCAAACATGTGGAACAGATATATATTTATACTCATTCCAAAGAGAAGTGACCCAATAGAATGTGAAAATTGTAGAACAACAACGTTGACATCACATGCAAGTAAAAATTAGCTGAAGATCAATCAAGGGAACAATGGTTGCAGGACACTGACTGCCAGAAACACAGGCTGGATTCAATAACAGATGTGAACAAGGGATATTATGCTTGATGTCAGATGGACCTTAGCAGAAAGCAGAGCATACCAGAACGATGTTTACTTGTGTTTTATTGGCTATCCAAAGGAATTTGACTGTGTGGATCATAAGGGACTATGGATAATAACAAACATGGATAGCCTTAAGAAGGATGGAAATTCTTAACTGTGAGGCTGACACTTAATTGTGCATCTGGATTGTTCGAAGGCTTATTAACAACCTACAATATGTCTTCATAGGCCACACTGGAGGGGCTCATTGTGGAAACCCCACTAAGTGAACTGTGCTTCACCTCAAACGCATCTGTAGCCCTTGGACTTAAGACTGAAATTCCCTAGTGTGAGAGGTACCAGATGACTGCTATCCTGGGGGTGTAAAACTGGTATTCGTTGGACTTTGGTTATTGATCTCTTGCCCAATGATTGGTGGACTGGGATTACCAAAAGCTTACTATTTTTATGCCCTCCTTGCTTTATTATGACTTGTATTAATCTGGTAGGTGTCCTGCTGCCGATGTCAGTGAATATTATGGAAAGGTTTGCCCTATCACCAACCCCCATTGTTTGGATAAACAGTGTCCTGTTACTTGACAAGTTAATCTGTGCAAGTCAACAATTCAAGTCTTGTGGTTCATAGCCAGCCTATACTTGTATGATTTCTTTTCTCAACTATGTGTGGGTTTTTTTCCCCCAAACCATTTTATTCTGAGCTAATCCAGACATCATACCACTCCGTAGTTCAACCATATCAAGCAGTATTGTACACTCACTACCACAATTGGTTCCAAAATATTTTCTTCCTTCTTGAACTCCTTGATATCAGCTCCCTTCTAACCCCTTGATCTCTCCCACCTGATCCCCACTCCCCCTAGGATCCCTTATTCTACTTGTTGTCTCTATAGATTCACCTACTCTCAACTGTGTTTTAAATTCTCTGTCATTGGCTGGATTAATGATACTATCACTAGAATTACCTTATGCCCCAGGGAGATAATGTTGTTTAATATTAAATGTCAATAATATCTCTAAGGTGCACTTGAGACATATATGAAACATAAATATATGAATGGATTTGAGGCTGACACTTAATTCTAACCTCGATCTAAGAACAGTAAACTCTTATGTCTTGATGCTTGGTGCTCTCGCCCTCTTGAAGAAATCAAAGAAGATATAGGAGCTATAGCAAAATGTGGTGAGAAAACTAGATGGTACTCGACTATCAGAAAGAATAGCATTTGGAGGGTCTCGGGGAGGAGACAAGCCAGTCAGGGTGCGATGTAGCAACAATGAAATATGCAACTTTCCTCTAGTTCCTAAATACTTCCTCCACCACCACCACCACCCCCCCACACACACACCACCCACCCCACTATCATGATCCCAATGCTACCTTACAAATATGGCTAGACCAGAGGATGTACACTGGTACAGATAGGAACTGGAAACACAGGGAATCCAGGACAGATGATCCCTTCAGGACCAGTGCTGAGAGTGGCGATACTGGAAGGGTGGAGGGAGGGTGGGTTGGAAAGGTGGAACCAATTACAAGGATCTACATATAATCTCTTCCCTGGGTGAAGGGAGACATTGGACAGTGCAAGATATGACAAAATAATAATGTATAAATTATCAAGGGTTCATGAGGAAAGGGGGAGCGGGGAGGGAAGGGAAAAATGAGGACCTGATGCCACGGGCTTAGGTGGAGAGTAAATGTTTTGAGAATTATGAGGGCAATGAATTTACAAATGTGCTTCGCACAATTGATGTATGTATGGATTCTGATAATAGTTGTACGAGCCCCTAATAAAATGATAAAAAAAGAATAGCATCTGGGGTCTTAAAGGCTTGTTTTCTAAGTCCAAATAGAAAGACCACACCAGCATGTATGACCCAAGTTTTGTAAATAATATAATTCAAGTCCAAAGGAGGGAATGGTATCAGAGTTTAAATTGGAAACACCTAGCTTGCAAAAGGCGGTGGATGACAGTGGAAGTCCGAACTCTATTGTAGGGTCCACAACTAGATCGAGCCTCAATTGCATCCCTCTGACTATAGTTGAGGGTTATGAGTAGCCTCATTACCAGACAGAGAGTACTGTAAAATTGATTATGGCAGATAGAGTTAAGTTAAAATGCAATATCTTATCATTTGACCTCCTTTTTGACCTATTTAAAATTATTTAATTTTTAAAAGGGGGGGGGGGAGGAGAATACGCAGGAATTAAAACCCCAGTGAATCCTCTCTGACCATAAACCAGAGATGCGAATGGCCTTGCTATCACGCAGGGTGCATTGGAAAGTGGATTATTGCAGATGGAACGAAGTTAAAATTTAACACATTGTAATTTCATCTCCTTTTTGATCCATTTTAAATTTATTCTAGTTTTGAATGCTTTCTACTTTTTTTCTATTGGAATTTTTTTGTGTTACTTTGTTATTGTCCTTAATTTTTCTGTATGTGTTTTCTTCATGTACTGATACCAGGAACATTAAATCTATAGAGACACTAACTGGATCAATGATTTCCTGGGGCTACAGAAGAGGAGGTTTGGTGGGAAATGGTTAGCTAATAGCCATGAGGAAAAGAAAGAAGGAAATGTTCTAAAATTGATTGTAGTGATGATTTTACAAAACTTGTTTGTATAGGTGACTACTGAGTTCTTTGACATGTGGATTATGTGCCAATAAAATTGTGTTGTTTTTTAAACAGTGGTCTACAATATTGATGACACAACTTTGTTTGCTGAAAGTGAGTGCTTAAAGCACACGCTAATGAAGATCAAAGATTGTAGCCTTCAAAATGGATTACAACTTAATGTAAAGAAAGCAAAATTCTTCACTACTACACCAATAGGTAACAACATGATAAATGAAGAAATGCTTAATTGAAGGACAGAAATATAAATGGATTGGTAAGCCTTGCCTTTCTTGTCTCTTGCTCTTTGATCGTCAGACCAGTGTGTGCCTGCGTTACTTGTTCTCTGCTTCAATTTGCAAACCACACTACATGTGGAACACCTAGCCCATGGACTGGGTCGGTGTAGTTTAAGGTTCCTTCAAAACCTGCTTCGCCACGCTACTGGATTATCCATGGCTTGAGCTGGGGACTGTCGGACCCTGTCATCTGGCTGACTGTTGGTGACCTGCCTTGCTGTTTGCTGCCTGTGGCTGGATATCCTGAATTGCTGGACAGAGGACTGACTACCTGATGGCCCTCAAGATTTGAAGGACTGTCAGTGTATTAGCTGTCTCATGGAAGTGAGTTGCACTGAGCAACTATAGATTAATTAACTGTTTATTTCTTCTTTGATATAAAATCATTAGTGTCCTGGTTTTGTTTCTCTAGAGAACCCTGTCTAACATAAATCCTTTAAAAACAAAACAAAAAAATCTTTACAACTATGTACATGGAAAATTCATGCAAAAATGCAACTTGAAGGGGCAGTTTTTTTTCTGGGTCTCACAAATTTTCTGCCTCTGACGGTCTTACCACTTTTCCATTGCTCATTATAATGGAAAACATTAGAGATTTCCTTGTCTAACACAGCTCTACCTTACACATGGTCGGATTTTGCAGAATTCAAAGTAATTCAATGGGAATTCTTCCACCCTTTATTCTCTTATCTTCCTATATTTGATTGTTATATATGCTATAAATTTCATTATGTTATTTTAATCTAAACAATCATTAATATTTATATGATATATACATTTAAAATGAAGGTACTTCAAAAATAAGTATTTTATGTTTACCAAGATATTTATCCTTTCTAGTATTCTTTAATACTTCCTGTAAAGAATTCTGAGTCCCATCTGCTATAATTTTCTTTTGCTTAAAAGAATATATTTTAGCATATATTATAGAGCTGGATTTTATATGTTTAAATTGCTTTAGATTAACTTCAGCTGCAAAATCTAAAAAAGTCCTATTAGTTCCAAATGTTTTCATTTGAAATTAAAAAAAATGTATGCTGAATATAGTGAATAAGGTTTCAGATACCAGGACAAACCTCAGAAGCTTGATATAGGGACAATGAGTCACCATGAATTAGATTCGGTGACAGCGAGTTTGATTTGGGTGAATATCAGGCTTATGAACTAAAGTACCTAATTTCCAGGTGGCAAATACTTAAATGTCCAAAGACTTTCAAGTTGTGAAAATAAACATCCAAATGTACGGGGATGTATCTTTCAAACTGATTATCTGTGTCATTAGGTTTCCTGAGAAATTATTTAATTAGCAGGAAGAAAAATGTCACAGAACTACATTACCTATCTGACAAAGGAGCTAAAATTCCTTGAAAACTGTTAGAATGAAAAGCAGTGAGTTATGGATCATTTTCCATGAGTATATGTAGAAAAATCTTTAAGGACTCTCATAAGAAAATTAAAAGTTATGAACTGAAAAAAATCTTATTGTTAAAGTGATCTTTACATTTATGCACTTATATTTATGTGAGACTTGAGACGTGTGGATTATATAAAAATACAAATGGTTTAGCTTATATTTGGATTAGGCTAAAAATCAATGTAACCTTCTGCACTACAAACTTTGAAATAAACTAAAAGACAGATGATCATCTCACAAAATATGAAAAAATTAATAATCATTACACATAAGTAAATCTTGTAAAAGAATGCCAATATTTTTTTTGTTCTGATGACGCCTTATACCTGATCCCTTTGACACCTTGTAATTGCACAGGTTGGTGTGCATCTTCCATGTGGGCTTTGTTGCTTCTGAGCTAGATGGCTGCTTGTTTACCTTCAAGCCTTTAAGATCCCAGATACTATACCTTTTGAGAGCCAAGCACAATCAGCTTTCTTCGCCACATTTGCTTATGCACCCATTTGTCCCCAGCAAACGTATCATGGAGGTGTGCACCCAATTATATGATTTTTTGTTATTTGATGCCTGATAACTGATCCCTTCTGAACCATGTGATCCCTAGTGAATTCAGGGGGAAGTGCAAAGTGGAGACTCAAAGCCAATTTGTTGGCCACTGGAGATCCCTTTGCAGAGGGGCGCAGGGGAGAAGATGAGCCAGTCAAGGTGCGATATAGCACCAATGAAAAATACAACTTTCCTCTAGTTGCTAAATGCTTCCTTCCACCCACCCCCACCCCAGTATCATAATCCCAATGCTACCTTACAAATCTGGCTAGACCAGAAGATGTACACTGGTACAGATAGGTACGGGAAACACAGGGAATCCAGGGCGGATGATACCTTCAGGACCAGTGGTATGAGCGGCGATACTGGGAGGGTGAAGGGAGGGTGAGTTGGAAAGGGGGAACCAATTACAAGGATCTACATATGACCTCCTCCCTAGGGGATGGACAGCAGAAAAGTGGGTGAAGGAAGATGTTGGACAGTGCAAGATATAACAAAATAATAATGCATAAATTATCAAGGGTTCATGAGGAAAGGGGGAGTGGGGAGGGAGGGGAAAAATGAAGAGCTGATACCAGGGGCTAAGGTGGAGAGCAAATGTTTTGAGAATGATGAGGGCAATGAATGTACAGATATGTTTTACACAATGGATGTATGTATGGATTGTGTTGAGTTGTATGTGCCCCTAATAAAACGTTAAAAAATTTTAAAAGAATGCCAATATTAAAATTATACAAGCATGAAAAGTGGTGCTTCACAAAATATAAGCAGATGGATAATAAACATTTTTAAAATACTTTTAATGGAAACAGTAAACACAAGGAAGAAATGCTATAAGTGATATGAGGTTGTAGGGATTGCAACCAATGAAATGAAACAAAATGTATATGAAGAATTTAATGAAACAAAAAATTATATTGATGTGAATGAGGGGGAGGGTGGAGTGGAGACCCAAAACCTATCTGTAGACAGTTGGACATCCCTTTACGGAAGGGTCACAAGGAAGAGACGAGCCAGTCAGGGTGCAGTATAGCACCGATGAAACACAAAACTTTCCTTTTGTTCTTTAATGCTTTCTCCCCACCCCACTATCATGACCCCAATTCTACCTTACAAATCTGGCTAGACCAGAATATGTACACTGGTACAGATAAGAACTTGAAACACAGGGAATCCATAACAGATCAACTCTTCAGGACTGAAAATGAGAACAGCAATACCAGAGGGTAAAGGGAAGTTGGGGAGAGGAAGGGGGAACAGATCACAATGATCTACATATAACCCTCATCCCAGGGGGATGGACAACAGAAAAGTGGATGAAGGGAGGCAGCATTCATGTAAGACATGAAAAAACTTATAAATTATCAAGGTTTCATGACAGAGTAAGCGTGGGGGTGGTGGTTTGATAACAAGGGCTCAAGTAGAAAGAAAATATCTTGTAAAAGAAGATGGAGACATAAGTACAAAAATGCTTGGGACAATGAATGGATGTATGGATTATGATAAGAGCTGTAAGAGGTCCCAATAAAATATTTTTGAAAGCCACTAATGAAATCTGAAAACATTTCCATGATTCGTTATGAATTGTTTCTTATTAAACTTATCTCTTTTAATGGTGATTTTTTGACATTGATATAAAAATTGTGAAATCTAGTATATTACAATTATAGCTGATAGCGGTTCCCACTGCACATATAGTCCTGTCTCTAAATAATCTTCTGAGTTTGAGTCCTTGGCTTTTATGTTGTCTAATCCTTTAGTCATTTTCTGTGGCAGTCACATAATCACCTGTCAACTTGTAAAGGGGTGGAGTCTAGCCTGTCAATCAGATCAAAGCTTGATAACCTCAATTGTAGGCACGATGGAAATACATATTTCACTAGAGGCCAGATATACTTTCACTCCCTATTTCCTCTTTCTGCTGACAAGACACATGCTACACTAGAGCACTAGAGCTGGAGGAGTCACGTGGAGATCCCTGCCAATGCTAATATGCTTCCATTTTAACTGGATCCCCAAGAATTTCCAGTCACTGTCCTGTGATCTTTCTGCATTCAGTGTCATTGCATGTGTTGCATAAATTTGAAGAGGAATTTATAAACTGGTATCAAATATCGGACTTTTGGACTTGATCTGGACGGGTGTGGGGTGTTTTCTTAATACACAATTACTCTTTCTTATACAAAACAGAAAAGAAAACCTTCACCCAATACACAATAAAGTTACAAATAAATGCATACCTAAATAAGTGTATTCCTTAAATCCCCTGATATTTTTAATATGCAAATTAAATTAGTAACAAAATATAGTATTTAATTTAGAATATTGGAAAATTGTTTACTCATAATATATACTTTAATAAAGGCAAACTCAGGGTGATAAATAAAACATTGCAATATTCCTGTGGAGTAAAATTGAAAAATGGTATATATATCAAAGATCTTAGAAATGCTGATACCTATGAAACTTCTAATGTCTCTTAATGATATTTAATTTTTTTTTAAATCAGAAATAGTGGACTTCTGGCAAGATGGTGGTGGAGTAACACATACCAGAGGAACTCCACAGAAATCAGTGCAGGGAAGTCGCTAAGAAGGAAATTCCAAATTACTGGGTCACAGGAAAGGCATCATAAAGATAAGTAGGCACAAATTCTCTAGGCTTTGAGGAGCTGTGGGCTTTTGGCTCACCAATGTGGAGTCCGGCTAGGGTTTAACCTTAGACCTGCTACTGCCTCTACCAGAGCTAGGAACCTTTGGCTGGCACAAAAGCTATATCTCAACACAGCCACAGCTAGCTACTGCCTCAGGGCAAGGCTTAAACCCCTCCAGCCCCATGGTGAGGGATCAGAGATTAGCTATATTGTTAATTTTGTTCCCCACCCCATAGTCTCAGTGGGATCAGTTGTTTTTTTTCCTTTTTATCTTACCTTGTCCCTCACACACCACTTCCAACCTTCAGCCTGCTCCCCTTAGCATAGGGCATTTATATCTGTCATCAACACAGCTGCAGGAGCTTCACCATCTGAAACGTACTAGGAGGCTGGGGAAAGTCTACCCACCTTCCTCTGGGGGAAATACTGCCCACTCCCACCTACCCTCTGCAGTGTTTAACACGCAGCTGGGAAAATCCTGCCCACCTTCCTCTGGGGGAAGTTCTGCCTATGTGGCTGGAGGAACTCTTGCCCGTCCCCTGTGGTCCCACGTGTCTGAGGAAACTTCCACCTGCATGCTGCAGTGCCTCACATGGCCTAAGGCAGCATGATCAACAAGCTCCAGGGCTCCATGATGCTAGGGGAACCTCTGCCCAACCTCTAGTGATCTAGCTGACTGGAGAAATTTCACTCATGATACGTGGTGCTCCACACCAAAGTAAGCACACCCACCTGCATTCTACGGCATCCCCATTGCAGCAGGCATCCCTTCATGGCCAAGCTGCCATGGGCCACACCATCACAGCTTCTTGTGAGATCACCCAGTGCAACACTAGCCTCATGGGTGCACAACCATGCAACCACCAGCCCCTGAAAGGACCATCCAAATTGCCCTCCAAATAAAAGAATACTTGTTGACTAGGGAAAGAGTAAAACCATGGGAGAATAAAGCAGTAGGCCAATCCTATAGTGCAATTAGCTGAGGGCATTTTGAAGAGGCATTCCTATGACTCTCCCAGAGAAAGCCCCGTGTTCTTTGACTCTCTGGAAAATGGCACCGGGCTCTTCTAAAACAACGCAACACAAACAGCTATCTCCCCCAACGACCTAAATAAAAAAAAAAACCCAGGAGAAACAAAAGGCAATGTTGGGAAATGTACTGAACCTAACGGCATACATAGAAGAAGCAGACATTGATCTACCACAGAAAGAAATTTTCAGAATGCTACTCAGAGTCATATAGTATATAAGGGAAACAATACAGAAAAATGATTAAATGATAGAGGAGAGAAAGACCATAAAACAAAGGGAAATGCAAGTGCTTAGGACACACACACACATGCACAACACCTTGATAAGAAAGGGAGGTAGGAAAACACCCAATATAAAAGGTATAAGATGACATCAGAGTCCACAGATGAATTTAATAACCCTGAATATCAATGGACTGAATTCAGCCATTAAAAGGCTGAGACTAGCAAACTGGATTCGAAAACACAGCAGGTCAATCGGCTGCCTGCAGGAGATGAATCTCAAAACTACAGACAAAAATAGGCTGAAAATAAAGGATAGAGAAAAAATACCAAGCAAAAAGCAATTCAAAAAAAGCAGGGGTTGCAATCCTAACCTCAGATAAAATTGACCTCAAAGTGCAAACCATAAAAAGTTATAAGGAGGGATACCATATAATGCTCAAGAGAACTGTAAGCAAGAAAACACTAAGCATCTTAAAAATATATTCCCTGAATGAGAGATCCACTGAATATGTCAATTAAATGCTCCAAAGGATGAAAAAAGAAATCACAGGTGGAACAATTGTAGTAGATGATTTCAATACACAGTTCTCTGAGAAAGAGATCGCAGAGAAAGAAATTCAACAGGGAGGCTACAGATCTAAACACTGCAATTAGATAAAAATCACATTCTTTTCAAGCCCATATATCACATATAGTAAGATAGACCAAATGCTGTGGCATTAGTTGAATCTGCATAAATTTAAGCACATTATTATCATACAGACCTCTCTCTCTGTACTGTAAGGCTCAAAGTCAAATAAAGGAAGGTGAAAAAACAAGGGCAAACAATTGGAGGATGAATAACTCTCTATTGCAAAAGGAATGTGTACTGGCCCTAATCAGAGAGGACATTAGAAAATTTCTAGAAACAAATGAGAATGAAAACATGAAGTACCAAATGTTATAGGACACAGCAAAGGCAGTTGCCAGAGGAAGTTTCATAGCAATACATGCACACATGAAAAAGGAAGACAGACTTATGATTGATATGCTGGCACAAAAGTTATAGCAACTAGAGTAGAGTCAACAGGACCATCCTACTAAAGCAAAAGAAAAATTTAATAAAATTCAGGGCTGAGATTCAGGAGAGGGAAAATAAGAAAACTATGGAAAAAATTAAAGGTGCTAAAAGTTGGTTCTTTGAAACGATAAAGAGAATCGACAGACAGCTGGCAAGCCTAACCAAAGAAAGGAAGGAACAAATTTCAATAGTAAGGATGAGGGATGAAACAGGGGACATGACAACAGACCTTAACAAAATCAAAAGGATAGTTATACAGTACTGTAAAAGGACTGTACTCCAATGAATTCAACAACTTCGAAGACATGGACCAATGCTTGGAAAAAAATTTTTTCCCTAGACATCAAGACCTACCTGATGACATCAAGAAGCTCAACACACCCATAGCAAAAGAATAAATAGACAAGGTAAACAAGTGATTATCAACAAAACAATCCCCTTGGCCAAATGGTTTCACGGTAGAATACAACCAAGCATTCAGGGAAGAACTGATAACAATTCTACACAAACTCTTCCAGAACATAGAAAAAGAGGGCAAACTATGGAAAGGGAAGAATCTCAGAATTATCAGAGAACTCCTCAAGAAGAAGGGCACAGTGGGAAGTCTTGTATTACCTGACATTAGCACATATTATAAAGCCAGAGTGGTCAGAACTGCATGGTATTAGCATAATGACAAATACTCACACCAATGGAAAAAACTGAAAACCCAGAAATAAAATCATCAGCATACAAATAACTGATCTTTGATAAAGGCCCCAAAAATATCCAATGGTAAGCAGATGCCCTCTTCAACATGGGGTGCTAGGAAAAATGGATATCTACCTGAAGAAAAATGAAGCAAGACCCTTATCTCATTCAATGCACAAGAACAAGTCCAAGGTGGATCACAGACCTCAACGTAAAGCCCCATACCATTAGCAGCGTCAATGAGGGAATTGGGATAGACCTGAGAACTTTGCCACAGGGAATACATAGGCAATCAGAAATAAGGAAGGACACACATACAGATGAACCACAAATTGATAAATGGAATATACTGAAGATAAAACACCTTTGTACAATAAAAGAATTCACCAGGAGAGTAATAGGAGAGCTCATGAACTGGGAAAACATCTTTAGCAATGACACATCAGAAAAAAAGGCCTTATTAATAAAATCTATAATACTCTGCTAGCTTCCCAAAAGAAAAATCTAATTGCCCACTTAAGAGGTGGGCAAAGGACCTGAACAGAAGTTTCACAAGGGTAGAAATCCAAATGGCCAATAAACATATGAGAAAATGTTCCCAGTGATTAGCCATAAGAGAAATGCAAATTATAACAGCTATGAGATCTCACCTAACACCCCAAAGATAGTCCAATTCAAGAAATCAGAGAACAACCAGTGTTGGAGAGGCTTTGGTGAGATAGGAACTCTCATCCACTGCTGGTGGACCTGTATATATGTACAGTCACTATGGAAATCAATTTGGCGATATCTAAAACAGATTGAAATCAAGTTACCATACGACACAGAAATCCTCCTACTGGCCATATACCCAGAAGAGGCAAGAAACAAACCACGGCAAGAGATCTGTTCATAGAGGCACAGATCACAATTACAAGGAGTTTGAAATAACCCAAATTTCCATCAACAGAAGAATGGATTAAAAACTGTCGTATGTACTTACAATAGAGTATTACGCATGTCTGAAAAGTAGTTATAAATGCATGAAACACATTGCTTCATGGAAAGAATTGTAGGAAATTATGCTAAGCAGAGTAAGCCAAGCACAAAAGGACAAGTACAAAATTAGTCCACTGAAGTAAGCTTAAAAAAGCAAATGGGGCATAGTGTAAAAAGCTACTGTATACATACATTCCTGGGGTGAGTTCCAGGTAGTATGGTCAGGGCCAGATCAAATCCAGGGATACATATGGTAGCCAACTATAAAGGAGGGCCCCCCACAAAAAAAAGACATTAAAAAAAGAGACATGGGTGGTGGGGGAACAGGGCACTAACCCACCCAATAGGAGGGTATTGTTTATATCTACATAGGGAAAGAGGGACAAGTCTTCAAACCGGTGCTCTAAGATGTGAATGTAACACACCAGCATGGAGCAGGGAACCAATAGGGAGGTCTGAGGGGCGGCCCCAATCCCAACTACATGGACAGCCCCCTTTCCCCCAGAAGAATTCACTTCAGAGGATAGCACTGAAGCTACAGTTCAGGAAGATGGACATGTCTGATCAGAGCACAAGGAGAAAATAAACGGGGAGGACGAGATAATGGAGCACACTCTGGCCCACCAATCCCTGAGGATTATATCCCTGCTCAGAGCAGCCGATGCACAGAGAGGACCTTAAGGCCAGACCCACTAGAAGGCATGACATCCCTCACTGACCTTTAGCACTACAGGGGACAGCACTGGAGACACAGAGCAGGAATTGTGCCCGATCTGAACCTGCCACACCTAGGCAAAACACTACGGTCATGCAACAGAACATCAAGGGGATAAGAGCAACGGAGTCCCCAGGGAGTACCAAAAATAGACTTTGGAGCCAGGGTGTGGCACCCCATCAGACTCAACAAAAAAAAACATTCCTAAAGAGACCTTCAAATATTTATAGGCCTTTTTTTGCCATTAGTTTTTGTTCCTGTTGTTTTGTTTTCTTGTGTTGCTTTGTTTTGCTCTGTCGTGTTTTTGTGCACATTATTATCTCTGCATGTCTATCTAGATAAGGTAGGTGGGATAAACAATCTGGAGGAGAAAACAATGGGCCAATGGTTCCGGAGGAGAAAACAATGGAGATGGGGAGGCGGGGGAAAGGAAGTGAGTGTTAACAAACCCAGTGACAAGGGAACAACAAGTGATCTAAAATTGATGGTGAGGAGGGTATAGGAGGCCTGATATGCCTTGATCAAGAGCAATGTAATCAAGAGGAATTACTGACACCCAAATGAAGCCTGAACATGATAGTGGGACAAGGGGAAAGTAAAAGGAAACAGGGGAAAGAACTAGAAACTAAAGGGCATTTATAGAGTTCTAAATATAGGCATGTACATACATAAATATATTTATATATGACGATGGATAAATAGATCTATGTGCATATATTTATAGGTTTAGTATTAAGGTAGCAGATCGACATTGGACCTTTACTCAAGGAATCCCTCAATGCAAGAACACTTTGTTCTATTAACCTGACATTCCATGATGCTCACCTTCCTGACATGATTACTGAAGACAAAGCAGATGCTTAACAAAAGTGAAGAAAGCTGATGGCGCCTGGCTATCAAAAAGATATGGTAACTGGGATCCTAAAGGCTTGAAGATAAACCAGTGGCTTGTTTATTATCTAGCTGATAATTAACAAAGCCCACATGGACGAAGCACACCAACCTGTGTGATCATGAGTTGTTGATAGCATCAGGTATCAGGCATCAAAGACTCAGAACAAAAAAATCTATCATTGTGAATGAGGGGGAATGCGTAGTGGAGACCCAAATCCCATCTGTAGGCAGCTGGACATCCCTTTACAGAAAGGTCGTGGGGAAGAGACAAGCTAAACAGAGTGCAGTATAGCACCAATGAAACATACAACTTTCCTCTAGTTTTTTAATGCTCCCTCATTCCCACTATCATGACCCCAACTCTACCTTGCAAATCTGGCTAGACAAAAGCATGTACATGGGTTCAGACACAAGCTGGAAACACAGCGAACCCAGGACAGATATACCCCTCAGGACCAATAGTATGAGTAGCCATACCAGGAGGTTAAGGGGAATGTGAGGGGAGATAGGGAGAACAGATATCAGTGATATACATATAACCCCCCTCCCAGGGGGTTGACAATAGAAAAGTGGGTGAAGGGAGACATAGGTCAGTGTAAGACATGAAAAAATAATAATAACTTATAAATTATCAAAGGTTCATGAGGGAGGACTGGTTGGGGTTGTGGAATTGAAAAGCTGATACCAAGAACTCAAGTAGAAAGAAATGTTTTGAAAATAATGATGGCAACCAAGGTACAAATGTGCTTGACACAATGGATGGATGGATGGACTGTGATAAGAGTTTTACGAGCCCCCAGTAAAATGATATTTTTAAAAACCACAAATACACTTGATTTCTATTTAAAGGTATTCATTGAAACTTCATCTATGCTAGATAAATAGAGGAGGAGAGAATGTAATGGTCAAACATAAGAGATACCACAAAAAACTATGTTCCCTTCATCGATGGAGCTCTACGCAGACAATTAGCATCACATAGAAGACATCATGGCATAGAAGAAAAAAGTGGTGGGTTTTTTTTTTGTTTTAAAAGAAAAAAATCTTATACTCTCTCTTGGATTACACATTGGCTGTTAACTCCAATGTCAGCAGTTTGAAACCACCAACTGTTCTGGGGAGGTAGGTGCGGGGATTGAGGATTTCCACTGCCTTAGAGCTATAGTCTCAGAAACCCTATAGGGATGGTTGTACTCTGTTCTATAGGGTGCTATGGAGAGGCATTGACTTAATTGCAATGAGTGAAATGTTTTCAAAGAGTGTTTCCCAAGGTAGGTGATGAGAGGCTACAATAGCTTACAATAGTACAGCTACAATAGCTATACTTTATCTGGTATTATGGAATAGAGTACAACAGTTTCTAATCTCCAGGGAAGTGCTGAGTAATTCTTTATACGTGCCAAGTAAATTTGGGTACCTAAAGGAAAAATTAAATAATCTAATTTTTTAACAAAGTATTCCATGTATTTTATCAAGAAAAGTATATAAATTCTAGGAATCCATGTGAACAACATGTATTACACCTTGAAGAACACAAAGGAAGGCAATGCAAGGAAATACACATGCAAACAATAAGACCTAGAAGACGACCAAGAGTAAAAGCATCTCAGCAATACCAAGTATTGATAAAAGGATGATGAGATGCTGTTGCTGTTGGGTATCATTGAGTTGGTTCCAACTCACAGTGACATGTACAACAGAATGAAACCCACCAGTCCTGCTCTATCTTCACCCTGGCTGCTGTTTGAGCCCATTGCTAGAGCCACCGTGTCAATCCATCTGATAGAGGACTCTACTCTGTTTGGTTGACTCTCTACCAAGCTTAATGCCCTTTTTCTTTACTTTTTTTTTATTAAATACTTTTATTTGGAGTTCTTACATCTCTTATCACATTCCTCCAGTGTGTGAAGCCATTTGCACATATGCCACCATCATCATTTTCAAAGCATTCTCTTCCTACGTGAGCCCCTGATATCAGCTAACCATTTCTTCCCCCTCCCTCCCCCACCCAATCTCCCTCATGAACCCTTGATGAGTTAAATATTATTATTTCTATATCTTACATAGTCCTCTGTCGCCCCTCACCTACTTTACTGTTTTTTTTGTCCCCCTGAGAAGAGTTATAGGTTGATTCTTGTGATCGATTCCCCCTCTCTCCCCCAACCTCCCCTAATCCTCCTGGTATAAATGTATAAAAAACAAATATTATAGAATTCCATTTCTATAACCTGTATTCATATTGGATAAAAAGGTTTAGAAAATCAATTATGATTACCTTAATGTCATTCCACATCTGTTATCTGGTTATTAGTGTTCAATGCATGGTCTTGATATTTCAGTTGGTATTTAAATGCAAGTGGGGTATATATATATATATATATATATATATATATATATATATATATATATATATATATATATATATATATATGGGAAACACTGACTCTAATTCAGCTGTTTTAATTTTCTTTGCCTTCAACTTGAATTTTCAGGAGTGAAGTCTCTAGCTTTGGTCTGACTGATGAATTGGACTTCTTTATCATCTCTTTCCACAGATATAGTCTATTTGATTCCTTTGTTCCACCAGGCACGATTCCTATGCAGGGTATGGGAGTGGTATAATCCTCTTTCATTGTTTATTTGTGCCTTTAAAAGTTGTTTAATCATGTGTATAATACCTTTTATCTTATTTTTAATTTTAAAAGAATACAAAATTTAATATGAAAAGTGTAAAATTTTTAAATATGTAAAATCAAAAAATGGGAAGATTATATCTAATCTATGTATACCAATGTAGAAATTATATTCTCAGGACTCTAGCGAATGGCAAAACCTGAATTTCAAGGATTCATTTAAATACAGGCTTTATTGGAAAATAGTGAAATGTATTATAATTATAGCAAATAAAGTAATTAAATTTTAAATGAAAAGGCTCTAGAGCACTTTTTAAAATCTGTTAAACATACTTCATCTTCTTTAATCTTTTAGTGGAATATTTTAAAAGCATATTATGTGCTAAAGGCAATGTGCCCACTCATTCAATGTTATTTTGTGCTTCTCCAGTATAAACTAATTTTAATCTCTGTTTCGGTGCTTTTTTATTATTACCCTATATTTCCCTAGTCTTCTAGCCAGTTTCCATGGTCTTTGGACAAAGGCACAATTTATCATGCCTCTTCTTTTATTTTACATAACAGGGTGGAGTTTTAAAAAGCCATCAGTTTGAATTTAAGAAAAAGTATGTGAATTCTGTATATGTAAATAGGTTGTGGAATTTTAAATTTTGGGACACTGATATAAAACATTGTTATCTCAAGACTTCAGTTGGCAAAAATGGGGTTGGCAAGGAATTATTACATCTTTAATATATAAATTATCATTTTCAGGATAGAATTATAAATGTATTTTTCCCGTATAATTTTATTTATAAAGCTTTCCAACATTCTGCAATAATATGCCATAATCAGAAAAGAACAATAAGTGAAACAAATGGACATACTTGTAAGTCTGTAAGACTTGAGGGAAATAGGTCTAAAAATCACTTTTAGGGCATTCTGTATGAACCAAAACATACAGCAGGTTCTAAATCTTTGGGGGACAAGAGGAAAATAAATTTGGACCTTCCAGTTCAGAAAATACCATATTTATCTATTGTTAAGAAGAAATCATAATATAATAATTTGAGGAGTCAATAACAATAGTTTACATAGCAATAACCAATTTTGTGATATTCTTAAAGCTTAGGAAAATGATTTACCTGATGTTGGCACAAATGAAATTTGATGTATGAGTATGCCAATTCTCATAGAGATTGTCATTTGAAAAAGGATTAAAAACATAAAAAAAGAAAAAGAAAGAATAAACCTCTTCCTTTACAGGGAAATAGGATTTTCAGCATTTTGCAGTTTGAATTTCACATAAAGATGACCTTAAAAACAGTGGCCATTAAAATAGTTGTTAGAAAAGTATATTATTTACACAGCATGCACTTTTGAAATAGAGGTTACAAGAAGACATAACCACACCATATAAAGTAACCTACTTTGAAAGGTGTAGGCAGCACAGCAAAAATGTCCTTACATCAGACTTGTCAAGAAACAGAAGTTTTATTACCGAGGAATTTCACTTTTGCTGCTTATTCTTAACACTAGCCCAGGGACTGAGAGGATTTGTTGATCTAATATAGATAGTGATGTCTTGGGTTTGTTCAGATTTATATGGACAGCATCTGGGGATCAGGAATTACATTTAAAATGTAATAAAATGTTCCTGTGCACTTTAACTTACAAATACTATACTTAAAAAAGTAAACATCAAATAATTGCAGGTATCTTTCAAGAAAATGTTGACATAGACCAAAGAGCTCACACAGATATCTTTGAAACATTTCTAAGTCAACTTAATAAACTCATTTTTGTATTCTATAGCTATATAATAAACTGTCACACCTGGGAGAAGAAGAGATACTAAAGCATATGCTCTCATTTGATCCAAAAAACATATTTTTTGCCTTAAAAATGATTATTTTCAAGCACTACCAACAAGATACATTCAAATTTAAAGAAAGCATTTATTAAGGACAACCTATTACCAAGACACAAAAATAAAAATATCAGTAAATGAGAAAAAACCCTCCATTACTCTCAAATTATTCATAACATGGTCAAAATTATTATTCAAATCCAACTTTCTAGAACAAAGGCACTTTCAAACTTAATTTTTATTTAGACCTTTGAACTAAAAAATATCCTTTCAAAAATTATTTTTTATAACAAAACTAGAAAAAGTACCCCAGTAAACTCACTGCCATTGAATCAATTCCAGCTCACGGTGACATTATAGGACAGGGCAGTCCCTTCTCTGTGGGGTTTGGTGACTCTAATTCATTCTGGGAGTAAAAAGCCTCATCTTTCTCCCACAGAGGGGCTATTGGTTTGAAATTGCCAACTTTATTATTAGCAGTCCAAGGTGATAACCGTAAGAAACAAACAAAAAAAAAACCCTACATTTTACAAATAAGAAATTGTATTTCACTTTATACACATGACAGCATGAAGGATCCACCTACCCATAACTCCCATCCCATTCAATATTTATGAAGTATTTGGATTTACAACTAGGTATTTGGAAATGCGCACTCCTGATCAAAAAACACTTATATAGGCTATGACAAAGACTGTAGCTTACACGTTTACAGGGTAAAAAAATAGATTATTCTAGTACGATTCTTAAATTCAAATAACTTTTTACAATCATATATTGAAAGATGATATATTCAGCTAGGTTGTTTAACCTTGGAAACCTCAAAATTCTGTGGACAAGTAAAAAACCAATTATACTTTCTTATATTTGAAGGGTTTTGTTTCAAATATTCTTTAAAAAAATAGCATTGGTGACAGGCTTCCAGCAATGTGGTGGCTTGGAGAGGCCTACTTACAGACCCTGAAGGGACAGAACAGATACAGAGATACCTGGAGCCCTGAGTCTCTAAGGAAAAGATAGTTAAGTAGACTACCCACACTCAGAGGAACAATAGACCAGTGAATTATCCCTTCGATTGCCACAACCCTATCAAAATCAACTCCACTACAGGGTAGGGTACTCTTATGCTACTGAAAATGAGAAAGATAGTGTCCCATTTCACTCCTCACACCTTTCTGGTGAAGTTCAACCAGCCCCCACATGCCCACACTCTCGGGGCTGTGGAATGCAGTCTGAGAGAAAGCAAAAGTGAAGATCAGTCAGGAACAAACTTCGAGGGTGGGTGCGGGGGGGGGGGCATGACATTGATAAATCACTGTGCAAACACACGTTCAGTAGCTTACCAAACTCTCATGTGACCAGAGGAGAGTCCAGTCTGACCTTCATTGATTCAGCAATGGCTACTGCACACTCCTTACCCACACCAAGACTGTAGAACATAGACAGAGAAAGTCATGTGGCACAGCCTGGAAAAACCACCCGATGATGATGCAAGAGAGGTGAGACCAGCCCTAGGTCCCCACAAACCCCTTGGCACCAGAGGATTGGCCCATCCTCTGCTTTCCCTACATGACCCATGGCTGTAGAACACAGCCTGAAGCATGTGAAGATAATTCAGGAACTAACTAGCTAGCATGGTGGCTTTGATAATGCACATCGGTTGCTGAAGAAATCAGTTGCTTGTTCTGACTTGGGTTTTTCTTTTGATTCTTGTTTTCTCTTGGTTTGTTTGTTTGGTTTAGCTTATTTGTGTATATAGTATTTCTAATATCTGTTTTCATTTTCCTCCTTTCTTGCCCTACCTGACAGGAAACAATTGTCTACATCTCATCCAGCCACCCGCATACATCCAATAGCAGCAATACCTAGTGGGCAAGGAATACTACCCATTCCACTACTCTTGTCCATCTAATAACACAAAGATAGCATGTCACAATGTCTCAGCACCGAAGATAAGTTCATTTTATACTAAGAAAAAAGATAGAATAACACAAACAAGTAACCAATATACAGAACCAAAGATTTTCTTCTGAGGAAGAAAAGACATTATAAAGAAATCAGAAGAATGATTCTTGGGTACTTTCAACAGCTAGCTTGAGAAGACTACAGAAAAAGAAAAGTAGAAGAATTCAGGAAAATACTATAAGAACAGTCTGACAAACTAAATGAAATATAGAACCAATACAAAAACAGCAAATAGAAATCTTGAAGATTAACACGGAGATTTTAGAAATAGTAAAGTTCAAAGAGCAAAGCCGTCGAAATGAATCAAAGGAAGACCAATTAATGAGCTTGAAGAAAATGTTCTAAACAATGATAAACTAGAGGGACAATGCAATAAAAAGAGGGAAATATCTGAGGAGAGCTTAGAAATTATGTGGGGCATAATCAATAGAAATATTTACATGTAATAGAAATTTAAGAACAGCAAGAAACCAAAAAAAGGCACAGGAGGGATAAAAAGAGCAAGAGTAGTTGGAAGAAAACATCTCCAACATCATGAAAAATAAAGATAATCATTCAAGGAGATGGACAAACACCAAAACACCACAAAATATTAAAATCAAACTTACCAAAATCAAAGACAAGGGGGAAAACAAAACCTAGAACATCTTGTGAAAAAGGAAAAGTTACCTACAAAACTGGACCAATACGACTAAACTCTGATTTAATAGCAACAAATTAAGCTCTCAATGGGCAAGAAAGCAATGGTATAACATACATATAAAACTCTAAAGAAAGAAAAAATTGACAACCAAGAATCTTATGCAAGATTGTTCCTCAAATATGAGGGAGAAATAATATGCACTAAAAGAAGTTTGTTGAGCAGAGAATCATCTAAAGAGACATAAACCTGAGATCAACATTACTGACACACATCCCAGAAGTCAACTCACTTATAGATAGACCTAGAGTAAAATTAACACGCAAGATTGAAAAGGGGAAACTAGTTATATCAATTCACCGTGGAGAAAATTACAAAAAAGGTAGGGGCAATGGTATAGACAGAACATAGTCAAATGGAGAGGAATGTAAATAGATTTCAAGGGAGAGCAGACTGTTTTAAAGTTGGGAGGAAATTAATAAATTACAAGGTAATTAATAAATTACAAGGTAAACTCAAATAAGGTGGATCAACCTCATCAAAATTAAAATGGGGAAAATCACAAAAAGTTAGTAAACATTAAAAGAATACCAAACAAAAAGTAACAAGAAAGCCAACAAACAGAATGAACTCAGAACAAAAGTTACAAAGACAATAAAATGCAACAAAACTATAAAAACAAACACACATAGCAAAATGACTCCAAGGAACACTAATGACACTGAGCATAAATGTATCAAACATAACAATCAAGAGATAGAGGGTAGCAGACTTGGTATGAAATCAGGATTCATCCTTCTGCTGCTTACAGGAAATATACCATAAACCAGCAGTTCTCAACCAGTGGGTCGTGACCCCTTTGAAGGTTGAATGACCCTTTCACAGGGGTCGCCTGATTCATAACAGTAGCAAAATTACAGTTATGAAGTAACAACAAAAATAATTTTATGGTTTGGGGATCACCACCACAAGAAAAACTGTATTAAGGGGTCGCAGCATTAGGGAGGTTGAGGACCACTGCTAGACAAAGACATAAAAAAATAGACTAAAAATCAAAGGACATAGAGAATACATGAGACAAATGGCAAAATGAAACAATCAGGGAGGCAAGATTCATTTCTGATAAAATAGACTTCAAATGTGGATTTCAGGCTGCCCAAAGGCACCCTTTAATGTTTAGTCCTAGAGAGGAGAGAGCCCTCCTGGCTCCAGATTTTTCCTATTTCAAGCATAATCCATGAGCTCAAAATTTAGAAAACCAACAGCTTTTTTTCTTTCTTTCTGTTTTTCTTCCTCAGTCTGTCAATATCCCCTTATTTGAAGTCTATTCGAATGCACATATCCGAGCATTGAAAACAAGGCTTGGGACTTATCTTTTCAGAGCCTTCTTTGAAGGCCCTTCCTACACCCACTTAAAGATTCAAATTAATGGCTGAAGACAGCGAGGTTCCAAACCATTTCATATGTCCTAATAATCATTTCTATCAATAACACTAGGGAGAAAAAAGCAGCCTAAACTTAAACAAATTCTTAAATGTCAAATTCAATCCTTTCTTATCTGAAATATTCCATTAATAAGAAATATGGCCTGAGGCCTCTGACTGCATCAAACCAGGGCTTGGTCTACTGTCAGCCATTTTGACCTTCTGTCAGCCATTTTGACCTTCTGTCAGCCACTTTGACCTTCTGCCAGCCATTTTGACCTTCTGTCAGCCATTTTGACTAAGCAGCATGGTCTCAAAGGAGAAATTCAAGAGCAATTTCACCCCCTGAGCTCAAAATTTACACTTATCATATCCATTTCAGACAGGAATAACCAAAGACAGCTTCTAAGAGTCAAAACTTTCACTTTTCATGCTCTTTCCAGAAACCAATGAAGTAATCAGTGTGGTCATATCTGACCTCTGACTAGTCAACAAACAACTATTGTGAGGCAGAAGTGAAATAAGCAACCGCTCTCCATCTTTATTATTTGTTTCTCTAGTCCCCCACTATCCAGGTACTATAATGTGTTAGGCAGGCTTGACTAGAACAACAAGTCTGGAGACATGAATATGTGTGTAAGAGAGGGCTTTGTATCACAGAGCAATTGTATATTGAGAAAACATCCCAACCCAGTCCAGATCAAGTCCCTAAGTCCAATATTAGCCCATATGTCCGAAAGTAGTCTACAAACCCCTTCAGACTCATGCAACACATGCAATGATGCCAAATGCAGGAAGATCATAGGCTAGTGAGCAAAAGTCTTGTGGATCCAGTGGTGGTGGAAACATCTTAGCACTGGCTCCATGTGGCTCATCCAGCTCTCTGAGTATCTTAACAGTAGGAAAGTAAAGCAAAGAGAAAGTATGTGGCCCATCTCCAGGGAGAAAGAGAGGAAGTTCCTAGAATCCTCATGAGAAATCCAGGTCCACCAGGAGGAATCATCAGGTTGTGACCTGAATGACAGGCTAGATTCACCCCCTGCACTTGTTTATCAGATTGGCATGAAATTATGTAACCACCATAAAAAGGATGTAAATCTCTTAAATGATATTTAGAAGAGAACACAATGTTGGTAAGAAAACTAGGCAGAGATGTTATATATATGTATCCCTTTTGAACATAGATGTGGCAATGAAGAAACAAAATCATAACCAATAGACTCCAACAGTACATCACAGAACCATGACCATGTGAGATACTTACTAGGTATTCAAGGATTAGAAAAACAATCAATGAAAACTGAAACAAAATAATGAAAATAACCACATGATCATATCAATGGCTACAGGAAAAGACATTTTGTAAAATACAGTACTCATTCCTGAAGAACACTAAACAAAATAGGAATAGAAGGGAAATACTCAAAATAATGAAGACTATATATGTAAAACCAACAGTCAAAATTAATGTCAATGGAATAAACCTGAATGCATTCCTCTTGTGATATAGAATCAGGTCAGCTGCCCTTTGTCACCACTCCTACTCAGTATTGTGTTGGATGTATTAGTCAGCACTATCAGGCAAGAAAAGGAACCATTCATAGTAGCAAAGAAGTAAAATTCTCTCTTTATAGATGATATTATCCCATACATAGAAAATTCAAAGACTCAAAATGAAAATTGCTTGAAATAAATGAGATTCAGCAAAGTGGCAAGGTACAAGAATCATCTAAATTTCTTTATGCTCACAAGGAGAGTTCTGATAAAGAAACCAGAAAAACAATACCACATAAAAGAGCTACCCAAAAGAAGAAATACATAGGAACAAACATAATCTGAGAAACAAAAGACCTGCACAAACAAAACTACAGAACAGTACTACACAAAGCCAAAGACCTACATAAATTTAAGAATAATCCGTGCCCGTTCAAAGGATGACTTTACCATGTGAAAATGACAAAATTACTCAAAGCAATCTGCAGATCCATTGCAGTGTGGATTGAGAACACAACATCTTTAAAGAGATATAAGAATTAACCACCAACTTTATATGGAAAGGAAATAAGCCCAGCATTACTAAAAGTAGGATTCTTACTTCATAACCTCAAAATGTTCTAGATAGGTAAAATAATCAAAAGAGCTTGGGCCTGGCATAACACCTAGGCCAATGGAGCAGAAGGGAGAATTAAGAAGTAAATCCGACTCTAAAAGGACTTCCGGGAAGATGGCGACGGAGTGACACACACCAGAGGGACTCCGCAGAATCCAGCCCAGGAGAGTTGCTCAGAGTGAAATTCAACGCCACTGGATCGCAGGAGGTGCATCATAAAGATAAGTAGGCACAGATCCACGGGGTTTTGAGGGGCTGGGGACTTTTGGCTTACCTGAGTGGAAGCCGGCTGGGGCTCGACCCTAGTCCAGTTGCCGGATCTGCCCAAGCCAGGACCATTTGGAGCCTGTAGCAGGGCTTGGTCTCAGCACAGCCACAGTTTTTCCCTATCTGCCTCGGGGCAGGAATAGGACTCTTGCGGCTCCACCGGCAGGGATCGGGGTTCATCTACATTGTTGCTTCTGTTTGCGTCTCTGCTTTATATTCCCACACAGCCTTGGAGGGCTGCGCAGGGGCTTTTTCAAGGCACAGCCGCAGCCGCAGCTGCGCCGCGTGGTCTGAGCAGGGAATAAACCCAAACCCCCACAGCTTCATAGGCAGGGATCAAGCTTCAGCTACACGGCGGCTTCTGTTAACATCTCTGCTCTCTGTCCCCCCTCTCTGCTCTCTGGGGGCGGCTCAGCAGTTTTCTTGCGACCCTTCTTGGGGCTCAGCTGCGAACTACCGCTGGGGCTTGGGGCAGGGAGTAAGCCCTTGTAGATCCACAGGCCGGGAGTGGGACTCAGCTACATAGTTTCTTTTGCTTCCCTCGCTTCCCTGTACCCCTGCACAGTCTAGTCTCACTTTTTGATTTTTCTCACCCCCCTTGTTCCTGCCCTGCTCTCTCACACTCCATTGCGGACTTACGGGGCACTCCCATTGCCCTAGGGCATTTGCGCCTGGGTCACACCCAGCTAGGTGAGCTCCACCCTGCATAGATAGCCCAAGGCTAGGGTAAGGCCTGCTTGCTCTCCAGGGGAAACTCCTCAGACTTCTCACCAGGGAGTTCCTGCCTGTGTACCTGGGGACATAAGGCAGCTCAGCCAACACTTATCAATATTCAAACCAATAGCGGGAACTTCAGCCCAGCCTCTGCAACACTGGTGCAGGCAGTTGATCTGCCATCTGGGGCACTCCCCTAATAGGGAAGCCACAGGAAGATAAAGTGGTAGGTTAATCCCATAGCAAAATCAGCTGTAGGCAGATCGAAGAAGAATTCCTATAAGTCTTCCAGAGAGAGACAAGAAAATGGCACCTGGTCCCTCAAAAACAACTCAACGCAAACAGCCATCACCCCCAATGACCTCAACGAAAAAACAGGAGAAACAAAAGGCAAAGGAAGAAGATGTCCTGAACATAACAACATACATAGAAGAAGCAGACATTGAGATGCCATACAAAGAAGCTCTCAGAATGGTGCTTGGAGCGATGCAGAATATGAGGGAAACACTACAGAAAAAGGATGAAATGATAGAGGATATAAAAGACACATACCAAAGGAAAATACAGGAGCTTGAGGAGCAGGTAACGAAACACAATAGCAGAATCATGTTCCTTGAGAATCGATTGGAGGAATCAGAGAACCGCATCAGTGGCGTGGAGGACAGCCAAGCAGACTTTAATAAACGTGAACAAAAATCTAATAAGAGCATCAGAGAAGCCGAAGAAAACCTAAGAGCTATGTCTGATGCTATGAAGCGGAACAACATTAGAATTATTGGCCTACCGGAGGAAGACACAACAAAGAAGTCATCTGCAACAATAGCGAGAGAATTCTTGGAGGAAAACTTCCCCAGCCTAATGAATGAAAACCAAGCAACCATCCAGGAGGCTGAAAGAACACCAGCACGACGAGACCCCAAGAAGAAATCACCAAGGCACATAATAGTTAAACTTTCAAACTTTGAGGAAAAGGAGAAAATCATGAGAGCAGCTAGGGAAAAGCAAGCAATCACATATAAAGGTTCCCACATAAGGATATGCTCAGACCTATCAGCAGAAACTATGAAAAAAAGGAGAGAGTGGAGTAACATATTCCAAAAATTGAAAGAAAACAACACAAATCCAAGAATACTCTACCCAGCCAAATTATCGATCAAGATCGATGGAGAAGTAAAAGTCTTCCCAGACAAGGAAAAACTCAAAAAATACGTTACAACAAACCCAGCATTACAAAAGATCCTCGCCGACTCAGTATGGGCAGAAGAACAACACTCACCAAGCACAAATAAGACACCAGCACATAGAACAACTTCACCCAGAGCACAACAAAGAGAAAACAGACCCCAAGATAGCAATGACTTAAGGATGGAAAGAAGTCAAGAATGATACACACACAAAACACACACTAATGAGAAAGGAAAGTAGGAAAACTCCCAACACAAAAAGTATAAAATGGCATCACAGAGTCCGCACATGGAGATAATAACCCTGAATATCAATGGCCTGAACTCAGGCATTAAAAGACTGAGACTTGCAGAATGGCTTAGAAAACACAACCCATCAATTTGCTGCCTACAGGAGACACACCTCAAGGCTACAGACAAAAATAGGCTGAGAATCAAAGGCTGGAGAAGGACCTACCAAGCAAACAGCAACACAAAAAAAGCAGGGGTTGCAATCCTTATCTCGGATAAAATTGACCTCAAAGTGCAAACCATAAAAAGAGATAAGGAGGGACACTATAAAATGCTCAAGGGAATGATAGACAATGAACCACTAAGCATTGTAAACATATATTCCCCGAATGAGAGACCAGCTCAATACGTGAACCAAACACTCCAAAAGATTAAGAAAGAAATCACAGACTCGACAATAATAGTGGGTGACTTCAACACACCACTCACTGAGAAAGATAGATCACAGGGAAAGAAACTCAACAAGGAGACTAGAGAGCTAAACTCCACAATTAGACAATTTGGCCTAATAGATATTTACAGAGCTTTTCATCCAAATACAAAAAATTTCACATTCTTTTCAAGTCCTCATGGCACATATTCAAAGATAGACCACATGCTGGGGCATAAGGCAAATCTACATAAATTTAAGCACATTGAAATAATACAGACCTCTCTCTCTGACCACTGTGCCATAAGACTGGAAATCAACAAAAGGAAGACAAAGAAAATAAGAGCAAATAATTGGAGGATGAATAACTCTCTACTGCAAAAGGAGTGCATACTGGTGCAGATCCGAGACGAAATCAGGAAATTTCTCGAAAACTACGAAAATGAGCACACGACGTACCAAAACTTATGGGACACAGCAAAGGCAGTCATCAGAGGAAGGTTCATAGCAATACAAGCACACCTGAGAAAGGAAGAGAGACTCATGACGGATACGCTGACACAAAATTTACAAAAACTAGAGCTGAGTCAGCAGGACAACCCTACTAATAGCAAAAGAAAAGAAATTATAAAAATCAGGGCTGAGATTCAGGAGAGGGAAAATAAAAAAACTGTGGAAAAAATTAATATCGCTAAAAGTTGGTTCTTTGAAAAGATAAACAGGATCGATAGACCATTGGCAAACCTAACCAAAGAAAGGAGGGAACAAATCTCAATAGCAAGAATAAGGGATGAAAGAGGGGTCATTACAACAGACCCTAATGAAATCAAAAGGATAGTTACACAATACTATGAAGGATTGTACTCCAATGAATTCAACAATTTGGAAGACATGGACAAATTCCTGGAAAAACAATCCCTCCCTAGACTATCCTCGGTGGACATCAAGAATCTCAACAGACCCATCGCAATAGAAGAAATAGAAAAGGTTATCAAGGGATTACCAACAAAAAAATCCCCTGGACCAGATGGATACACTGGAGAATTCTACCAAGCATTCAGGGAAGAACTAATACCAATCCTACACAAACTTTTCCAGAACATAGAAAAAGATGGCAAACTCCCAAACTCCTTCTATGAAGCTAATATAACTCTGATACCCAAACCGGGCAAGGATCCCACAAGAATCGAGAACTACAGACCGATATCCCTAATGAACATTGATGCAAAAATCCTTAACAAAATACTAGCCAACAGAATACAAAAGTATATAAAACAAATAATTCACCATGACCAAGTGGGATTCATACCAGGGATGCAGGGATGGTTCAACATACGAAAGACCATTAGTATTATTCGTCACATTGACATGAAAAAGTATAAGAATCACATGATAATATCAATAGACGCAGAAAAAGCATTCGACATCATTCAACACCAATTCCTGTTTAAGACACTAGCGAAGATAGAAATGGAAGGAAAGTTCCTCAAGACAATACAAGCTATATATGAAAAACCAACAGCCAAAGTGGTAGTCAATGGAGAAAAGACTAACACGATCCCACTGAAAAAGGGAACCAGACAAGGATGCCCCTTGTCTCCACTCCTATTTAATATCGTGCTGGAGGTTTTAGCTAACAGCATAAGGCAAAGAAGTGACATCAAAGGTATTCGTCTGGGGAAGGAAGAGGTGAAACTATCGTTATTTGCAGATGATATGATTTTATATATGGAAAATCCCAAAAGTTCCACAAGGGGAGTACTGGAAGCAATAGAGGAGTTTGGCAGAGTGGCAGGATACAAGATCAACAAACAGAAGTCCATCGGACTGTTATACACATCAGATAAGACCACAGAAGAAGAGATCAAAAAGGTGGTACCCTTCACAATAGCCAAACACAAACTGAAATATCTAGGGATACACTTGACTGAAAAAACAAAAGATCTATATAGGGAAAACTATAGAACACTATTACAAGAAACCAAGAGCGACCTCAACAAATGGAAGAATATTCCGTGCTCTTGGATTGGGAAACTTAATATAGTTAAGATGTCAGTTCTGCCAAAGGCACTATATAAGTTTAATGCTATCCCGATACAATTACCATCATCTTTCTTCAAAGAAATGGAAAAACTGATTACCAACTTCATATGGAGAGGGAAGAAGCCCAGAATTAGCAGAGAACTCCTCAAGAAGAAGGACACCGTGGGAGGGCTTGCTTTACCTGACTTTGGCACATACTATACAGCCACAGTTCTCAAAACTGCATGGTATTGGTACAATGACAGATACTCAGACCAATGGAAAAGAACTGAAAACCCAGAAATAAAAGCATCAGCATACACACAGCTGATCTTTGACAAGGGCCCCAAAAAGATCAAATGGGAAGCAGATGCCCTCTTTAACAAGTGGTGCTGGAAAAAATGGATATCAACATGCAGAAAAATGAAGCAAGACCCTTATCTCACTCCATGCACAAGAATAAACTCAAGGTGGATCACAGACCTTGAAGTTAAACCCCAAACTGTTAGGGCCATCAATGAGGGAATTGGGACCAACTTGAGAACTTTGGCACAGGGAATACACAGGCTATCAGAAACAGGGAAGGACACAAACACAGAGGAGGCACAAATCGACAAATGGGATATACTGAAGATAAAACACTTGTGTACATCTAAAGAATTCACCAAGAGAGTAATAAGAGAGTCCACAGACTGGGAAAACATCTTTAGCAATGACACATCAGACAAAGGCCTTATTACTAAAATCTATAGTACTCTGCTAGCTTCCAAAAAGAAAAAAACCAATAGCCCACTTGAAAGGTGGGCAAAGGACTTAAACAGAAGTTTCACAGGGGCAGAAATCCGAATGGCCAACAAACATATGAGAAAATGTTCCCGATCTTTAGCCATAAGAGAAATGCAAATTAAAACAACAATGAGGTACCACCTGACACCCTCAAAGGTAGCCCAATTCAAAAAATCAGAAAGCAACAAGTGTTGGAGGGGCTGTGGGGAGACAGGAACTCTCATCCACTGCTGGTGGGACTGTAAGTACGTACAGCCACTATGGAAATCAATCTGGCGATACCTAAAACAGATGGAAATAGAGTTACCATATGACCCAGCAATCCCCCTACTGGGCATATACCCAGAAGAGGCAAGAAACAAACCAAGACCAGACATCTGTGCTCCAATGTTCATTGCGGCACAGTTCACAATTGCAAGGAGTTGGAAGCAACCCAAATTTCCATCAACTGACGATTGGATTAAAAAACTGTGGTATATACATGCAATGGAATACTACGCATCACTAAAGAGCAGTGATGAACGTATGAGGCACATAGCGGCATGGGAAGAACTGGAGGAAATCATGCTAAGCGAAGTAAGTCAGGCACAAAAGGACAAGTACAACATGAGTCCGCTGAGGTAAGAATTTAAAAAAATATTTTTTTTTAAAAAGCAAAAGTGGCACAGGGAAAAAAGCTACTGTATACAAACATTTTAGGGGTGAAGACGGGGTAGTATGGAAGAGACCAGACCAAAACCAGGGATGTACATGGTAGACAATGGTGGAGGAGGTGGGGAAAGGAAAACAAAAGGATGAATACAAGGAAGAAAAGGGTAGTGGGGTCATAGGGCATTAATCCACCCAAGGGGAGGGTATTGTTTATATCTCCACAGGGTAAGTGGGACCAGACTTCAACCCAGTGTCGCAAGGTGTGAACGCAATATCCCGGTGTGGAGGAGGGAACCGGTGGAGAGGTCTGGGAGGCTGGCCCCAGCACCATAAATTAAGTGGATTCCTGCCCCTCCCCCGAAAAGAATTTTTTCCAAAGGACGACATTGACTCTGCAGCTCTGGGAGATGGACATATTTGATCAGAGCACACGGGAGCAGATGAAGGGGCAGGAGGAGAGAGTGGAGCACAGCCTGGCCCACCAGGCCGTGATGATGATGTTCCTGAGTAGAGCAGCCAGTCCACAGAGAGAACAACATGGCTGGCCCCACTATGAGACATGATGCCCCTCAGTGACTAAGGGCGATACAGGGGACAGCACCGGAGACACAGTGTGGGAATTGCACCTGACCTGATCCCACCACACCGAGGCAAATCACTGGGGGAGTGCAGCGGAACAGCAAGGGAATGGAGTGGCAAGGTCCCCAGGGAATGCTAAAAGTGGACTTCAGGGCCAGGGCGTGGTGCCCCAACAGACTGGACTGGAAAACGCTCCTAAGGGCCAGCAAACGATCCCTGAACTAACTACAAGCTTTTCTCTTGTGAACTGTTTTATTCTGTTCTTTGTCAGTGGTTTGTTTTTGTTGTTTTGTTGTCTGGTTGTATACTGTTGCTTTGTTTTCCTCTGTCTAGTTTTCGTGCATGTTAGTGACTCCACAGGTCTGTCTGAATAGGACAGGCTGGATGAACTATCTGGAGGAAAAACAACGGGACCGACAGTTTTGGGGGGACTTGGGGTGGGGGGGTAGGGAGGGTAAGGAAGTGGTGTTAACAAACCCAGGGACAAGGGAAAAACATGGGACCCCAAATGGTAGAGAAGTGGGAGTGGCAGGCCTGGTGGGAAATGATCAAGGGTAAGGTTGCTTAGAGAAGAGGTATACTCTAGCCCAGGTGGCGATGAAGCATGGTAGTAGGGCAGGAGGAAAGTCAAGGGAGATGGAGGAAAGAGCTAGGAGTCAAAGGGCATTCATGGAGGTCTAGACAAAGACATGTACATGCAAATATATATAGGAGGATGGGGAAATAGATCTATGTGTCTATATTTATAGGTCAAGTATTAAGGTGGCGGAAGGACCTTGGGCCTCTACTCAAACACTCCCTCAATGCACGAATACCTTCTTTTATTAAATTGGAACTCTATGATGCTCACTCTCCCGACACAACGGCTGGAGCCAAAGTGTGTGAACAAGTAAATGTGGTGAAGAAAGCTGATGGTGCCCGGCTATCAAAAGAGATAGTGACTGGGGTCTTAAAGGCTTGAAGATAAACAAGCGGCCATCTAGCTCAGAAGCAACAAAGTCCACATGGAAGAACACACCAGCCTGAGTGAGCGAGTGGTCCCAAAGGGATCAGTTACCAGGCATCAAAGAACAAAAATCATATCATTGACTGCACACCTCCATGATAGGATCGCTGAAGACAAATGGGTGCATAAGCAAATGTGGTGAAGAAAGCTGATGGTGCCCGGCTATCAAAAGAGATAGTGTCTGGGGTCTTAAAGGCTTGAAGGTGAACAAGCGGCTATCTAGCTCAGAAGCAAATAAGCCCACATGGAAGAAGCACACCGGCCAGTGCGATCACGAGGTGCCCAAGGGACCAGGTATAAGGCATCATGCAAAAAAAAAAAAAAAAAGATGTAAGTGTGTGTATGTATGTGTATATATGTGTATATGTATATATGTATGTATATATATGTATATATATATCATATTAAATGAAGGGGGAAGTGCAGAGTGGAGACCCAAGGCCCAAGTGTCGACCAATGGAGATCCCCTCATAGAGGGGTTTAGGAGAGGAGATGGGTTAATTAGGGTGTGAGGTAGTATCGATGAAGAACACAGCTTTCCCCCGGATCCTGGATGCTTCCTCCCCCCAACTACCATGATCCGAATTCTACCTTGCAGGGCTGGATAGGACAGAGGCTGTACACTGGTGCATATGAGGGTTGGAGGTACAGGGAATCCAGGGTGGATGATACCTTCAGGACCAAGGGTGTGAGGGACGATTCTGGGAGAGTGGAGGGTGAGTGGGTTGGAAAGGGGGAACTGATTACAAGGATCCACATGTGACCTCTTCCCTGGGAGAGGGACAGCAGAGAAGGGGGGAAGGGAGACTCCGGATAGGGCAAGATATGACAAAACAACGATGTATAAATTACCAAGGGCATATGAGGGAGGGGGGAATGGGGAGGGAGGAGGGGAAAAAAAAGAGGACCTGATGCAAGGGGCTTAAGTGGAGAACAAATGCCTTGAGAATGATTGGGGCAGGGAATGTATGGATGTGCTTTATACAATTGATGTATGTATATGTATGGATTGTGGTAAGAGTTGTATGAGTCCCTAATAAAATGTAAAAGAAGAAAAGAGAAAAAAATGATTAGGGCAAAGACTGTACAGATGTGCTTTATACAATTGATGTATGTATATATATGAACTGTGAAAAGAATTGTTTGAGCCCCAATAAATTGTTAAAATTAAAAAAAAAAAAGAAAATAGAAAAAAAAATAGAAGAAGTAAATCCATCTATCCACAGACAGCTGATGTTTGACAAAGCTACAATGCATTTAATGTGGCAGAGATAGTCTTTTTAAAAGATGGTACTCACAGGACACAAGCCTCATACCTATACAAAAATAAGCTCAAGATGATTGCATATCTAAATGAAACACTAAGAATTATCAACATCAGTAAAAATAAAGGCTGCTATGAATCGGAATCAACTCTGGGTTTGTAGGGTAATTCATGGTATAAATCATAATGAGAAACACCCCACATAAATAACGGAAGACAAACTATAATACTACAGTCTCCTAAAAATTAAACTCTTATGTGCACCACAAGAGTAAAAAGAGAGCCCACAGACTAGGCAAAAATTTGGCAATAACTTGCCTGGCAAGAGGCTAATATATAAAAAGTATAGAAAACTCCACCTTAACAAGAAAAAGCCCTATGATCCAACGTGGAAATGGGCAGAGGCCATGAACAGGCACTTTACCAAGGAAAACATTCAGGCATGCATATGGATGAATGCGCAGGATCATTAGTCATTTCAGAGATTGAAATCTAAATAAGATATAATTAGGAGTCAATTTAAAAACAAAAAACAGTAAACAGCAAATGCTGGCAAAGGTGTGAAAGACTGGAATCCTCATAAACAGCTAGTGAGACTGTAAAATGATACATGTACAAAAATCCATTGATACTTCCTAAAAAAATGGGTGATGAGGATAACATATGACAAAGCAACTCCTCTGTTTGATATCTACCCCAAAGAAACAAGAGATGTGACACTAATAGGTCTATGTGCACTCCTATTCATTGCAGTACTGTTCACGGTAACAGATGGAAACAACATCAGTGCCATTCAGTGAAAGAATACAATACATTTTGGCACACAGATGCAACAGGATACTATGCAATAATGAATAATGATGATGAATCTGTATAATCCCTCATCACAGGAATAAACATACAGGATACAATGGGGTTCTCCCCCAAAACATCAGAACTGTGTTGAGTGAAGTGGAGCTTACTTAGTACACGTTTCTCTCCCCCACTAGGCAAGCATCAAGCAACTTGCTCTGAATTAGCGCACCCAGTGGTGTCTCCTGGGAAGGTTCTCTCTGGTCACAGTGATTTTTTTCGTAAAACCTATTTTGCTCAAAAATAATTTTTTTGTGTGTGATGGCACATGTAAGAGAACAGTGTGACTGTGAAATTTTGTTTCCTGCTTAGGAAAAATACTGCAGAAACTTCCGTGATTTTGAACACAGCTTACAAGGACAGCACTATACAAAACACAGTGGTTTTCTTGTTTCAAAAAGGTGAAATGTAGATTGATGACGAATCTCATTCTGGATGTCTGACAACTTACCGAATTGACAAAAATATCGCCTCGTACTACATTTTGGGGTTCGTTCCACCAAAGTTAGACTGTCAATAAAGCTTTCTATTTAGAGGTTCTGAAAAGATTGCATAACTGTGTGTGACAAAAAAGGCCTGTTAGATGCTATAAAGTCACTTCCAATTCATTGCAGCCCATGTACAACAGAACAAAATGCCACCTGGTTTTGCTGTCCTCACAATTGTTCTTATGTTTGAGAGCATTGTTGCAGCCACTGTGCCGATCTATCTTGCTGAAGGCCTTGCTGTTTTTGCTGCCCTTCTACTTTACCAAGTATGATGTCCTTCTCCAGAGAGTGGTCTCTCCTAATGGTGTGTCCAAAGCGCAAGAGGCAAAGTCTCAGCCTCTTTGTTATGATGCTTTGTTAGCTTGGGTTCTCAAGAGAAGCAAAACCAGGAAAACTTGTGTTTGCTCGTATCTAGAAATGGATTGAAATCAAGAAATGGCTTATGCAGTTGTAGAAACAAGTAAGTATAGTCCTTTTCAAGCTAAGTTTCTCCTGACTTGTAAAAGCAGACAAACAAGAAGCAGGATGATGAAGCAGAGAGAGTAGGGGACACAGGCTGGTGAATGCCGATATCCAAAATTGCATAAATAAATCCATCAACAGTAGTCCACTAACCATTTCTGGGATTGTCAGGAAATGGAATAAGAGATTGAGAAACTAGACACAAGATTCATCTCTGATAGAAGGCAAAGGGCAAAAGGGCGGTCAACTCTACTTGATCCAAGAGGTGTCCTCAGGTTATATGACCCAATTGATAGGCTGGGTTCTGCCTTTACCGCTACTCAGAATCCTTAACCATTGCAGTTGGGTTGTCTAGAGAAACAAAACCAGTGAGAGTCATATATGTATATGGAGAACTTCATATCAAGAAGTAGTTTGATATCAAGAAAGCACCCTAGCCCAATCCAACGCAAGCCATGGATCCCATGCTAGCTGGAACCTCTTTGGATTCATGCAGTTTATGTCACAGAAAAGTGAAGTGGGAAGCGGAGAGATTACAGAATAGTGGGTGTCGCATCTGGTGGATCCAAGATTGTTGGGAAGGCCGCAGGGCAGAAGCTCCCAGGATTGGATGCTCCACATGCAGTCACTCTGGGAGGCAGACACCGTTCCAGCAAGCAGGGAGGATGAAGGGGAAAGGCGAAGGAAGAAGTGCTCACTGTCTCTCTTGTTGAAAGGCCACACTTCCAAGAAGGCATTTTGACAGTTAGGCTTATTGTGCCAACTATGCGTCCATAAGAACATGCAGGCAGAGTTTAATCCAGTCACAGTTTGAATGAAGGGTGCCGAGACAAATACTTTTCTGTGATCAGCAGCCGATCTCTCTTCATCCCTGGTGATCAGGTCAGCATGATGCTGTTTGAGCTAGTTCTTTGCCTCAACCATCTGGTGCATTACCTGTGGGCTGAGCTAACCAATGGATTGTGTCACTAGAGCTTGAGGCTCCTTTGAGACTTGCTTTGCAGCACTGCTGGTGCATAAATAGCTTGAGTTTGAGATCCCATCAGGGTCTTGCTACGTTAAGTTCCTGGAACTACCCTGTTTCCCTGAAAGTAAGACATTCCCTGAAAATAAGACCTACTTACAGTTTTGCCTCTCACTGAAATATAAGACAACTGCCCGAAAATAAGACCTCTCCAAAAATAAGGCCTACAAAAGCTACCGTAACTCTGGACTCTGGACCGTAGCAGTGGGCACCACCACGCAGCTCACTGTTGGCCGCAGCACAACCAGAGCAGACAGGAAGTGTGAGGTCTCTTTTAATAAAACAATAAATAATAAATGTGTACCGTATTTTTCTTCATGGAAAAATAAGACATCCCATGAAAATAAGGCATAGCACATCTTTGGGAGCAAAAATTAATATAAGACGCTGGTCTTATTTTTGGGGAAACAGGGTATTGACTGTTGCTGTCCCACCCTGCCTGTCTTGCCTGAAAGCAGATGCCAATTTCTGCTTCCTTGATCTTGGACTGGCAACCCCCATGAGTTAAAGGACCTTCAGTATATTAACTGTTTCATCAAATTGAGTTGAATTGAGTCCTCTGTACTACTGTGTGGACAAATTAGCAATTATATTTCTTCTCCCTCTAGAAATCAATACACACACACAATACACACATACACACAAACACACAAACATAAGTGTCCTAGTTTTGTTTCTCTAGAGAATCCTGTCTAACTCAGGCATCATCATGCTGTGACCTGGTTGACAGTTTGGACTCCACCCCTACACTTTCACACAAGTTCAAGTTGACATAAATCTAACTGCCACAGACCACCTCTTTTCAACTTGACAGCTGCACACAACTCCTTAACCATACATAATCTCTAAATCAGAGCTGTAATAAAATCATGTTAACACCTAACAGGATACAATTAACATGGCTACAAAAGAAAATGCACTCACCCCACTTAAATCTTATATTCCATAAGTGAACCACAGAAAAATTTCTGTCTGATAATTATAGTTGTGTGACCACCTATACCTGAATCCTTTCAATATATTCCCCACCCATAAATTTGTAAGCCAACTAGCTACCCATGCCTTTATTTCCCTGTATTTGGGGGTCCATTTTCTAAATTTCCCATATCCATCAACCCAGCGAACTGAGGAGACAAGCATGTTCTTTAATGTGAATAATCTTCCTTTCAGAATCTTATGTGTCTGCATGCATAAGTCAATCCAATCAAGAATAGACCATCCATTAAGTCAGTAAGCAGTGTGTGTGAGCTCACAGGGTCAAAAATCTTCCTTTCCATCTAGTTGGTTTCTGGTCAACTCAGCCCTAACTATTCAAAGAGTGGACAATGGGTGCTGTAGCAAGCTAGAGTTTCCCACAAAACTTTTCCAGCTTCGGACCACTGGTACTCACAAATTCTTGACAATTCTACCCTGATTGCATAAGTCATGTCATAGTCTAAGGTTATGTGCAACTCTTTAGACTTCAGGTCAGAAAATCCATTCTGATCTCTCCTCTAGTCCTTGCGGACCAGGTCCATGAGTGTCAGATTCAACCAGTCTCATCCTTGCTGCATTTTCCCACTTCCCCTCTCCCTCAAACAAGTGAATCCAGGTGGTCACCTAGTGAGCATTGCAGGCCACCCTCAGATTCCCTTTAACTTTCCAAGCTAGTGGAGGGTAGTTCTTTGATGGGCACAGACTTTTCTGGCCAACTCAAATATCAAACCGTGAAAGTCACCTTGTTTCCCCTCTACAGGCTCCCAATGGTTTCATGCCTTTTCAAATGCAAATGTTTGCATACCCAAGACAGTGGGTGGGGCTTACTCTTCTAAGACCTTTGCCTTGTCTGTAAAGAAAAGCCATTCCTTGCAGGAAATTCCCAATATTGCTTCTTGTATATAAAATTGTATAGGCTGAAAGCAGCAGGTATATAAACTCTCTCTTATAATTTCTAATAGTCACACATTATGTCAATAATAGTACGTAGGAGAAATCAATATATTTCTAGTATAGCCAGATCCTAAACACAATTCTTTTTAAAACACTCAACTTCAAAATTCTTGAAATTTTGGGAAAAATTAAAGTTCTCCTAGACTACCCCATTTATATACATATGGCCCTGGACAGAGAGACAAGGGAAATCCATCAGGCCCAAACTTCTATCACTCATTTGTCTAAGCACCAAGGCTATTGCTGCAGGAGAGTCCAAGAGCTACTTTTCTTCCCTGAGTTGCACGTTATACATATATTACAGTCTTTTCAGTTATTTCAGGAAGAAATAACCAAAGAACAGTTCTAAGAATAAAATTGTTCAGTTCTTGTGTACACCCTTTCTGTATCACAAGCTGTTAATAAGTGTTCCTCCAATCCTGATGCCACATTCTTCTTCATATAACACATCTTCTCTGATGATTTGCTCAGCATACAGACCAAACAAGGATGCAGAGAAGACTCATCTGTGATGCACACCTTTCCTGATGTTAAGCCGTGTAGTAGTCCCTTGTTTTGTTTGCACACCTGCCTCTGGATCCATGTATAAGTTCCACAGAAGCCCAATGAAGTGCTCTGGAATTCCCCATCATCTCAGGGTTATCCACGGTTTGTTCTGATCCACAGAAGCCAATGCCTCTGCAGTCAATAAACACAAGTAAACATATTTCTAGTGTTCTCTGCTTTCAGCCAAGATCCACCTGAAATCCCTCGTTCTTTGTCATCTTCTGAGTTTCCTGTCAATATACTGCTGCAGTCGTTGTTGGATGATCTTCAGCAAAATTTTACTTGCGTAGATATAGAATGATCTTGTACTATAGTTTGGGCATTCTCTTGAGTCACCTTTCTTTGGGATGGGCACAAATATGGATTCTTTCTAGTCATCTGGTCAAGTAGCATTATGACAGCCCCATTTCAGAACAGCGTCTTAATTCATTTAAGGCAATCCCCACTGTGAAGGCTGACATAAAATAACAATGACAGTGGTCTTCAGTGATGTTTTCTGTGCCTCCCTTCACAAATTTATTTCTTACTGTTGTGGTAAAAGCTATGTTCTGGAGGCACTTCATTTGCAGGTCCATGGATTTTCCCTGATAAATCCACTCAAACATGCCAATTTCCCATACCCTTTGGAGACCTTCTCCTTAAGTATACTGACTTAGGTCTGTTACTTCAACTTGAATTAGTGTAGGCCATTTTTCAACTCATGCTTCAGCAAACCAACCAAATGAGCTGTTAGCTCATCTCCTAAGCTCTTGAGTGGAAACATTGAATAAAGAATCTGTGCTTCCTGGGCCCAGATCATTAAATTCAGATATATTCAAATATATGCTCCTTGTACAATTATCACACACCTTTATTAACCATTCACACACATATTACCCAGGTTTCTATCTGTACATATTAGAAAATTCTATTAGCTCTTTAGAAGTGTAGCATAATTCTGAATCACCATCTGGACTTACCTTTGAACATTTACTGTGGCTAAAGTCTAATTATAGGTCTAAAGAAGCCCTGGTGGTGCAGTAGTTACAAGTTGGGCTGAAACCTGCCTGGTCAGTGGTTCAAAACCACTAGCAGCTCCTCAGGAGAAAGATGGAGCTTTCTATTCTCCTAAACACCTACAGTATCAAAAACCCACAGGTGGTAACTTCTAGCAATATATTTTAAGGCATTTCCTCAGGCAGTATTCCAGATACAGCCCTGGATGTCACACAAACGTTAATGTTTCAGGGTTCTATTTATTTCCAATGATGTCCTTACTTTAGTATCCGATACCTGTCTAGGTTGAGAATTAAGCTGGCATTGTAATTCAGTGACTGATCTAAAACTCTGTTTAGAGTTTTCTCCTATATCATTTCTGTTACTAGAAAATATCGGGATTTCTTTAATGGTGAAAGTAGAAGCTTTAAGGTCATTTATACATCAGTTGAACCTGGTTCATTAAGAGCTGAGTGCATCTCTTTTATTTGCCAGTGTGTCTATCAGAAGTAGCACCAATCAACCAGCATCCCTACACTTCTCATCCTTACAAAATTGTAGAAAGGTATCAAACAGAGCCTCCCTCCTCACCAACACTTCATCTATTGGTGGTGCTATTTTGGGTATTAACTTAGCCACCTCCTGCCATAGATTAACAGTACTCTCTTTACTAGTAGCGACCGACTTATCAATACTAACAGAGACAGAGGCCTTGTTCTCAATAATTTTAGACCTAGAAAACCAATTTAGAAAATCTATCTTTCTGATTTTGTTTCTCTCGCTAGGTTCTCTAGAGGCACAAAACCAGTAATTCTTGAGTCTGTATGTATACAGAAAAAATGTCTCACACTTTTGTAGACTTGGCTGTGACTGTTGGTTCAAACAGCGAGTCAGATATAAACTGAAGGCTTCTCCTGGCTCCTGAAGGTGCAAGGGCCAGTGGACAGGAAGAAGGAATATGAAGGAAGGAGACTATAGGCTGGTGGATCCTGGGCTGAATGAATTTGAGATAGCCAAATGAATTCAAGGCCTGCAGTCCACTGATGGCTCCTGGGGCCAGCAGGTGACCTCATGTTAATGAGGTCCAAGAACCAGATCCAACATCCAAATCCAGCAGATGGTATGAGATAGTGGTTAGTATATACTGAGTAGGCTCTTTGCTGAAGAAAACCTCTGTCAATTACCATATATACCCATGTGTAAGCCAAGTTTTTCAGCACATTGTTAATGCAGTTTTTGTGGTACAATTAGGTGCCTCAACTGATATTCGGGCTGGCTTATATTCAAGTATATACGGTATATCAAAACTGGGACCAGATTTAGTTGTTTCACAGAAGATCCTAACACAGAATTGAACACACTGTGTCACATCAAGCGACCATCCTGGTCCACCCAACTTGACATAAATCCTAACTATCAAACAAACTCTCTCCTTGTTCAAGCATGCTGTATTTCTTCAAAGACCGGTCTCTCCCGATGACATGTCCAAAGAACACAAAACACAGTGAAGCCATCTTGCTTCTAAAGAACATTCTGGCTGTCCTTATTCCAAGACAGGTTTGGTACTTTCAATATTTTTCACCCACACCATAATTCAATCCGGTCAAATGTTCTTCAGTGTTCCTTACTCATCGCCCTTCTTTCCCAGGCGTATAAAGCAATCGAGAGCACTATGAGTTGGGATAGGGGAAACTTAGTCCTCAGTGGGACAGTGCTACTTTTTAACTCTTGATTTGTAGTTCTCACATGAGCAGAATTAAGGGTCTTGGGATTTACATTCTTTGCAATATCATTTATAGTTTATGATTCATATAGTCAAATATCTTATATTTAATAAAAAGTAAGATCCTTTCTATTATTATTTGTTTCAGTTTAGATCTATCAGGTGTCAGCATGATGTCTCTATTTCCACCTCTTAAGAAAATGCTATGTTGATATTCATAAGTTTTCAATTGCTTCCTTTTTCAGAAATGGATCACCTCTCCTTTCTTTCCAGTCTATGTTGGTGCGGGAGGGTATACGAAAACCTGGTCACCATGGGTGACCCCACTGATATTGGAAATATCAGCCCAGCAACTCTCAAGCTAAAACAAATTGACAGAGAAGTGGTGGAGAAAATGGAAAGATGTGTTCAAATAGTCTTATCAGCTTATTTTATTTTTGAGAATCCCTTTTTCTGCTGTGTTTCCAGATATTTGTGTCATTTGTCTTCATCTCAAATTGGCGTTTGAGATTGTTGGTCCCTTCAGAATTTCTTGTTAGGTTGTTTCCTACTTCTCTCTTGGATTTTGGAATTCTGATTCCACACAATCTTTACCTATTGATATTGCCCCACATAGCTCTTAGGATTTCTCCATTCATTTTTTCTTTTTTTCCCTAGTCCTAACCCTCACCCTATTCATTCATTTTTCTAGGTTTTCTTATACTTATGTAAATTTGTGGCAAGGGTTATGTGTTATAATATGGTTAATTTTTCAGTTGATTCAGTTTTGCTTTACTTTTTTTGTACTTTTATTGTGTTAGCAATATAACATGTCTCTAACATGTTAGTGTTCATACTCTACTAATTGCTGTTTTGCATTGCTTCTAAGTTCTGTTAATTTCATCATTTTGATCTTGTACTGTTTCCTAAATTCTTCTGGGGTAGTATCTGTGTTAATGAACTTTATTTATGATTTCTTTGTACTCCTAGAAGACGCTATTTAAAAGTTTTAAGCTCCTTAACAGATGGTTTTATTTATTTATTTTATTTTTTAATCATTTTATTGGGGGCTCTTACAGCTCATAACATTTCATACATCAATTGTTTCAAGCATATTTGTACATACATTTCCATCATCATTTTCTTTCTTTTTACATTTTTTATCTTTAAAAAATCATTTTATTGGGGGTTCGTACAACGCTTATTGCAATCCATCCATCCATTGAGTCAAGCACATTTTTACATTTGAGATATTTATGGATTCTTTATTTTATTTACCTGCTTGCAACACTTTGTTCTGGCTCTTTAATTTGAAGTTGTTTCTTATCTCTGAGATATTTTGGAATTGTACTTATTTGTCAAAATGTGTTTTTCATTTTACTTTGTTTTGATATATCCATATAGGTGCATTGGGTTAGCTATTTTGAATTATATTTTGGCAACAATGGACCTTTTCCTTATAGTCACTGGCCTTTTAAGGTTGTACATTACTTTTTATTGCAAAAAACACTGTGGTTCTCAAAATATGTTTAAATGTATTTCCCTTAATATGCAAATTAATAATCATAGAGTATGTATTCATAAATTATAAATGTCTTCCCTTTTGCCTCCTAGTTACCAGTTTTATTTAAATAATTTGGAAGTTTACCCAAATTGTAATGAACCAAGATTCATATACCATATATACTTGAGCATAAGCTGACCCGAATATTAACTGAGGCACCTAATTTTACCACATAAACTGCATTAAAAAATGTGCTGAGAAACTCAGCTTCTACATGAGTATATACAATATATTTACATATAAATATATTTAATGTTTTCTGGTTTTGATATAAATCTTTTAATGCTTTAAATTCCCCATTTTTATAATCTTAATTTTTATTCATCTCTCGGTCAGCTAAATTACATCTCAAATTCATCTTTTTTCTTTCAAAAATGAACCTCTGTATTCTTTATGGTATTTCCCTTCTACTTACATTCTAGTTTTAAACATAACAAAATTTTTTTTTGCTTAGCCCCTTGCCACCCAATTTTCTGTTTATTATTAGTGTCAACCCCACACACCACACTTAACATGTCCACAATAAAGAAAAGTCTATTATTACTTTGTTTTCCTTGAAGAACTGTAGTATATCTTGTTATGTATCTTTATTTCTCTTGGGAGAATTGTGATGCAGCTTTTTGACCGTCTTACTATCCCATTCTGGGATTTATTGCTTTTCATCTACATAAATTATTCAAAATTTTTATTATAGAGATAGCCATTCCCTAAGCTTGAGGACTACTGTTTGATTTTCTTATGTTTTGTTGAGTATTTCTATGTAGGGCTAGCAAGCTATAATGTTTCAAACAAACAAACAAGCAAAACAAAATATGTTTTGGTTAGGTAAGTCCCATGCAGTTTTTCTAAATTTTGCAATATTTTTTGTTTCACTAATTTTCTTTTCTTTTTTCCTTGCTAAATTTGAGAAGACTTATTTAGACTTTGCACCCTTGAGAAGGTGATGCATTTCTGCTGGCTTGTTTGGCTCAAGATGTAAAGAATAGATGGACTCCAAGAGATAGTACTCCATCTCTAAAGAGAGAGTAGACATCTCCATCAAACCTTCCTTTGCAATTTTCAGGCACCTCCTGTACATATGAACAATTATGTATTGAGTTATAAACTTACATACATGTTCAGTGCAATTCACAACTCTTCAGTCCAATTGTCTCTTCAAGGATTTTTCCCTAAGCAAAGTAGCTGAAACATGAATGAAATAATGAGAACCTCCATATAATTAAAAACACGGACACAGATAAGAAAGGAAGAGTATTTTCATCAAGGGGAAAAGATTGATAGAATCGGTCTCTCAGTGGCCTACCATCTTCAAAACTCTTCTGGGGAGTGAGTGGAAGAATAAGAAGGTGCATGATCAGTGGCTCAAAAGGAATCAGTAACCATTTGAGTTGGTTCCAATTCATGGTAACGTCATATGTGTCAGAGAAATATTACTCCATTGAGTTCTCAATGGCTGATGCGTAGGAACTAAATTACTATGCTTTATTTCTAAGGGTTTTTTGTTTGGGGTGTTTGTTTTTTTGGTGAAGGATGTGGGGAGGATGGGGGTTGAATTAGAACTTGCAGACTTTTGGTTAGCAGTCAAGTGTCTTAACCATCTGCATCACCCATACTCTCAATAATGCCCTTGGTCTCTTCATAATATTTTCCATGATACCTCAGTACAATTTAAATAATTAACTATTCCATTTATTAAGTACCTAGATCCAAACTATGTCCTAAAAGCTTAATGGCTGCTTAAACATTTTTTAAATAAATAGAAAGCAAAATACTTAATTTTATTCTTAAAATAATTCTAATAATGTATTAATGGGAAATATGTGGTTTCTGTATACTACATAAGTACTCAAACCTGGAGCCAGGTTGCATATTGCAATCTTCTTAAACTGTTGTACATTGATGTTCTGGTGGTTCTTTGTTTTGATTGTTAGAAACCAGTTGCTGTCAAATTTGCTCCAACTCATAGCAACTCGGAGGTCTTATAGGAAAAAGCAGAGGTGTGTCATATTTTCAGAACTGTAACCTTTATGGAAAGAGATGACAAATCTTTTTTCAGTTAGAATCCCAGTGCTTAACCACTGTAACACCAGTTTCTTCTTTTTATTACAGCAACCAGGAAAAAACCTGCATGGCACAAATCTGATCTGATCTGATCTACTGGTTCCATTAGTATGATCTAAGATTGAAAGTGTAAGCTACTTGTTTAATGTAGCTCACATACTGACCAAAATGTCTCATTGTGGTTGTCTCAAAAAATTTAAGTGTCCCAAAGGGCACTTGTGAGTTTTCTATAGTTCTCTGCAACACTTCTGACTCAGGGTTGAAACTCACTCCTAAATGATCTATACATTGTAAATTTTGTCAGTCTGGTGGGTGTAAAATTGTATGACATTGATGAGCTCACATTTCACAGATTATTAAGGAGATTGAACATTTTTTTACATAATTTTCAAATTAGTTTATTTTAATTACTCTTCATTTATCTCTACACTTCAATGGAGAGCTGTTTTTTTGTTGTTGACTTCTAGTTCTTTTTGGGCTCTATACATTAATCTATGTATATAATATATAAAGACTTCTCTCAGTTTATTGGATTCTTTGTTACTAAATAGTATTTAAGTAGGATTACGATGCAGGTAAAATTTTAAATGGAAAATTTCAATAGATTTCTGTAATTCGAGTTCCTTGTTTCACGAAAGAGGAAAGTGAGACCGATACAACATGTGGTTATTAGCACAAAGGAAACCAGATGTATGCATTTAGAATCACACCAGCATATTATTCATTGAGTGATGGCTACAGTGTTATTTTCAGGGAGGAAAATAAGTTACAAATGCATGTACACTTGCACACATCCCACTAATTCATTTTGTCTTGAATTACTCATCCAATCATTTTTAAAAGAAGGTTCCACTTAGGTGTAACATACCTTCTGAGAGTTCTCTGTCCTTGCTCTTTCTTCCCTCTCTGCTGGGCTCCATTTGATAGCCATGAACTGTGGATAAAGAATAAATATGCTTCTCTGTGCCCTAGGACTATTCTCTCCTTATTTGTGTTTGACCTGGTACAACATTGCTGACCTTAAAAAAGTTGAACTGAGGTTGGAATTAAATGGCACAGCTTGAGGTCACATGAATTTAGCGGGTGTGACGTGCACACAGACACACCAATGTTGGCAATGCAAAACCTAAGTAACTGAACTTAGCTTTGCTGAAATGGCAATTGTGAAGCCACCTATTTTATTTTTTAGTGAGCAAACTCCTTGTAAAATAATAGAACATGTCTCAATTCTTGTATAACTAGGCATCGAACTTATTTGTTAAATAAAGAATGACTTAAGTGTGGAAGCAATTAAAGTAAAAAAAAAGAAAAGCAATAGTCAGGCTTAACTAATTCAAGGCACAGCTGTACTGAGAAACATTTCTTCACTTTTATAAAAGTCAAGTTCCTGATAAATGCTAACCTTTCCTCTGTGGATTTATGATAATTTAATAACATAAAATCAAATAAGAATTTAATTGATTTATTTTAGATAACCATTTAAAAATTTTAAAATCTATCTTAAATAGTCAATTACAAAAAATAGCCTATTATATTAATAAGATTATGGCCAAGACTTAAGATAGGAGCTAGAAATGAAATCAAAGGCATGGTTACCAAGAAGGAAGAAAATAAGTTGATTTTGTTTGTTAGTTAATTAGATTCAATATCACTTTCCTAGACACATATTTTCCAATTACCATTTCACAACATGGTGGATTTTGAATGATCTTATCATAGGCATCATTGTAGGTAAATCTGAAAATTAAAATAAGCAATGCTCATTCATGAAACTTTCATCTAATTAAGCAAATAATTATGGCTTTATTTTCAGAAGTATCATTGCATGTCCTGAGTAATTAGAAACAGCTCTAAAACATTGGCAAAAATGCTTTTCCATTACAGTGACAAAGCCTATTTTTTACTTCAAACAGTCCAAGTGAAACTAGTTTAAAGAGTATGAGTAAAATAGTGAGAATAAGATTAAATAGATCAATACATGATACTTCGTGTGCATGTGTGTGTGTGTGTATGTATGTGAAAGATTTCTACAGGATTTAGGTTTCACTTAACCAAAACACTAAGAAAAATATAAAATATTTTCTCCTCTTTCTTTCTTTCTTTTTCTTTTTGCACAAAAAATCTCATAGATAAAAATAGAACAGAGGAAGAACTCAAGTTTGTCTACAGGGCATGCCAGATCTATACACACAGAAGCTGGACAGAAAATTACACCCATATGCACCCATATGAACTCACACACAAATGAGCTTTATAGTTGTAAGTGAAACTCAAGATGTCACCAAGTTATAGCACACAATCATTAATCAAAATAGTAAAAATTATTTTAAAATTATTTTTCAAAGTAATGGGGTTTTCTTTAGTCAAAGTAGTATATCTCATGTAATATAAAATTATGATCATGTAAAAACATATAAATAACTTTAGAATTCAAAATCAGGAGTAGAATAATAAAAAAAGAAAGAAAAGTCTACAATTATTTCTATACTCTTAGCTAAGCGTACACTATTATGTAGATTTTGTTTTGTTAGGACATATAAACAAATTAAGTTATCCTAACAATTCTGTTGAAATATAAAAATCTGAATTTTAAAAGGATAGTAGTAATAATTAATGTTAAGTATAATAATCGGTACTTACATAGTACCCATTAAAAACCAAGAACAATTGTAAGCAGCTCACATAACTAATTCATTTGATTATAGTTACTAATTAATAAATGTTCTTCTATATGGAAAGAATACATATTTTATGACTATTTGAAATGGGGCTGAAGCAGAGTTTTCAGACACATAGTAGCAAACATGGAAAGCACAATGTTCCGCCTTTGTCTAGCCTTACATTCATTTATTATTCTGGCCCAAATCACAGAAGCCATGAAATTTATGAACATCCTGTTTATAAATAAGAAGAAATGCTCTTTTGATACAATATCTTAAATTGGCTTCAGTGAGAAAAGTATTTAGAATTATAAAAGTGACAAAAATAAGGAAAAATGACCAATGTTAGATTCTCTAGCCATAATGAATTTCTATCTTCTTAAGAGCTAATTTTGGGAGATTTTTTCTTTATTGTATCTGTTCTACAAAAACTTGCATTACCCAGTTAGCTTCTGGACACCAGCATCTTTTCAGAGACAAAATATCAGATATTTGATAATGTCAAACAGCAGGATATTAAAAATTGAACTATTTTAGAAAATATACATTGGATTATGAAATTATAAACATTACAATAGATCATATACCATATTCCTGATAGACTCTTCTTTTGCTGGTTGATGGTTACTACTCACTGATGGTTTGATACCAGAGTTGTAATACTGTGTGATCTATCTATGGACATTCACTTTGGCTAGGATAAATCCGTTGTCACAATTTAGGGAAATGTTTAAATGAAACTGGTTATTTTTTATCGTCTGATCTAGCTGAAATCACAGTGTGTAGAGTTGTACAAAGTTTTGTCTATATTCTCTTATTCTAGTAAGATACAGATGTATAATCTTGTGAAATTCTTTAGAGCGTAGAATTGACTAGAGAGTATGATAACATAATAGCACATATCACATAAGCGTAAAAGAGAGACTAGCTTGAATATGTACTGTCCAAACAGGGCGATCTTTTCCTTTTTTGAATCCTCCCAAGACAGGCATAAACTGAGTGAGAGGGATACTAAGCCTGCCAGATGGGCTGTATTATGTGGGGGAACATTTTATGACGTTGGACTATTGCCCCTCATAGATGAAGCAGACACATGAACAATCTCACCTGAGACTAGAGATCACACTCCTGTTGCAGGTTCCAGAGGCATCTCCATCTTGGGAACTACTCCACTCCCTTTTGTGTCACTTCTTTTTGCATCTTTCTCCCTTCACTGATGTCAAAGGGCAAAAGGCATTGTGATGGCCTGTGTTTTTGCACGTTCCCCCTCTATGTCCCCTCTGCTTTAGGTCAATTTGGAACAAGAAATATGAATATGTGTCTTATACTCCTCTGTAGGTCCTTGGAGATTTGAATAGATGAAAAACAATAAAAAATAAAACATTCTGAGTTTTCCCTTAAAAGAAATCTAAATAAAGTCCCTTCCACATGTTGCGAACTGTTTTGATGTCTCGTGAATTCCTCCTATGAGGTTAATTCCGTGACGTGTAAACAAACACTGTTTGAGGAACTTTGGAGGCCCTGTGGGGTAATGTTGAACTGCTTACATCCAGCTCAGGGATTCAAACCCATCAAGCAGTCAGGAGGAGAAAGCTGAGGCTGTCTGCTCCCATAAACACAGCCTTCAAAACCCTATGTAGGGCCCCTTTGTATCCGAGGAAACTCAACTGCAGTGTCTTTGATGTGGTGGGATTCAAATGACAAACTACTGAAAGAGTCACAGGACATCAATCTGAAATTGTCCTATCTTTAATGTAAATACAAACCAGCTAAGTTTATTGGTGCAAGTGTGAATAGCATCTCAGCATTGATGAAGATTCTATGCATTTATGGTGAGTAATATCAGAAAAAAATATGGTATTGGACCTAAGAAGAAATATTTTTGGCTTTCTTATTTATTACATTTTTTAATAGAAACTCAGGGAAAATCTTATCTGCTGACATTTGGTTTAAATTCCACAGTACTTTTTGTGTTTGACCAAATTCCCTTATCTCTTATTTCCTTGTATTCTGCTGTGCCAGCCTCCTCAGAGTTGATATACTTATCTGTGGTTTTATAATAAAGTTTTAGCTTCTACTGAAGGCATGAAAAAAAGAGAAGGAAAAAAGCGGAAAAGCTGCTCTTAGATATGAAGTATCCCAACTGTCCGTATCTGTTATGTGCATGGGAATTGTGACCTGTTCTTGGCCTATTTGGGAAGCATGAAGATCGGTTCCATGCATCCAATTTAGAGATACATGTGGTACCTAGTGTCGCAGCCCCTGACTTCTTTCCAGAGCAGGAGATGCAGTATAAAGCAGGGAAGAATCATACACACACACACACACACACACACACACATATATATATATATACACACACACACACATATAATCTCCTAGTGGTAAGGCAGGAATAAGAAGGATATTTGTTGGGACTTCTATGCAGTCATTTTACTCATATTGACCCCAATGTGACAGGGTAGAACTGTCCCCTAGGACTTTCTGGGCTGTCATTACCATGGGGGCAGATCGCCGTATCTCTCAGAGCTGCTGGGAGGGTTCAAACCATCAGCCTCTCTGTTGGCAGTGAACCGTTTAAACATTTGTGCCCCTAAGGCTCAAAGTCATACATTCCTAAATTTATCATTTCTTTTTCTTATTTTCGTGAGAAAGCAAGCCGTTGTCTTTGCTTCAAATTGGAATTCAGCATGGATGCTGTTTTCTCAAGTTGGCCGTGAGAACTACCCTTTTAAAATCCCAATTCAGCAGTTAGAGACAATTCAAAGTCAAGTAAGATAAGAGTTTATACAAGTCTGTTGAAAATCAAGCCCAAATAAAGATGTGATAACGTGTGGATTCGGAAAGTCTCAGAGTCTTCATCGAAGGAGGGCACATATGAATGCCTTTCAAATTAATGTAGCTTCAAAATACTTGTAGACAGAAGCATTGTCTTTTCAAAGGCTCACGAGAAGGTGAATTTTGCAGTTATTTTTGCAGGGTGGTTTAGAAGTTAATCAGTTCTGAGTTGTAAGAGCATGCAATTATTATCTACAAGTCAAAGAACCCAAGAATCTCTGGGACTCCCTCTAAGGAAAATGTGTGCATGGTTGAAATCCTGATGTTATACTTTTAGCCTACACGGAAAATAAGGCATTATTCTGTAAAAGCACCCGGTGAGGTTTCTGGGCAGCAATAGGAAATGAAGACAGGTTCCTTCTGAACCGCCCCTTCTGTGTACACAGGGCGTCTCTGACACTAACGTGCAGTTCTAAGTGCAAAGCCCTTCGTCAGGACCCATTTAGCGCTCCCCAAACGGGGATCTTGGAAGCTGACAGGCTGCCACTTTTCAATCGCCGTAAATTCTGCAAAACTTCCTTGGGAACATTCATAAGGAAGATGAAGGACCTTTTTCTCCTCGCTTGTCTTCATCACCGATGTCTTGCCTCTGTGACAGAGTACACTACACTTTGAAATGATGGAAGTGGACTCACGCTGAGACATAGGCGACTTTGGACGAGAACAAAGTGATTGGATCGTTTCCAAGATATTCTGCTGTGACAGAAGGTAACAACTCTGCCTTTTCATTTTCCATCCAGCCTCCAGGAGATGGAAGATTTAGTATCCGTTCGTCCACTTTTAGTCTGAGAAACTTCTCCTTATGGCTTCTTACGAGTCCTGGAGGCTGGAAAAGAAATCAGGTTGCTTTAGATTTGCGGCAAGGATTCTCATGAAGTTGCTTCAATTTGCAGTAGAGCTGCTGGTGGCACTTTGTAAATAGCGTCACCATTGACCTGCAAAGGTTGTACATCTAAACCTCCGAGCCCTGCTTTCATGTCAGCTGATGAGCTGCTTTCAATGCCAGCTCCACATTTTTTTTTTGCCATTTTGCCAGGTTCCAAGCTAAGCCTGTCAGCGTTACTGTAACTTGTGACTGTGCACAGCCATCAGTTTCAAACAATTTCCATGCACATTTATTCAGGCCGAGACACAAGCAGGAGGTCCCAAGGTGGCAGGTCCTTGTATTACTTTAATCCAGTCACCACTGAGTTAAAATGCTTTCATTACAGTTTCAAACCTTTGGGAGAAAGTAAGACTGACAAGCTGGGGTCTGCTTATCATGTTTTCAACTGAGACTGACGACAGGAAACAGTAGCAAGATGAAACAAGTACCTTGTTACATGCCTCATTCCTTCTGCCTTCCTGGGTTCATATTTTTAATTCTTCTTAATTTGAACTCTCTGCGGGGTCCTTTAAGCCCACCTTGTTGTGGATTCGGAGAACAGAAATACAAGCAATGATTATGAAACAAATGATTTATTTATGCAAAGTTCTTAGGAAACCGTATGTGTCTTGGGCGTGTATTAACCTGCTGCCTGCCCCCCACTCAATGAAGATCTTTTGAAACTGTCTAAACCTGTTCACATGAGTCTGGTGAATTATTAAAGATTACATACTTCCTGAACCCCTTCCTAAATAGTTCCAGATAAAACGCTAAGTCAAATAGTGAAGATACAATTTGATAAAAAGCGACGCATTCAGTTCATATTTAAGAAATGGCAATTTATACACCATACTGTACAGGCATAACCAGTGTTTCCAGAGTTAACAATCTGGGGGGAAGACTGGACAAGGCGGTCCCCAATTGAACACATCGAAATGTGAGTTGCCATCATGCCAACTTCTGCTCATGGGGACCCCATGGGGGTCAACCTAGAAATGTGCTCCAGGGGTTAAGCCTCTCTCCCCACCCACCCCTAATACGCAGTCAACCGCAGAGCGCATTGAAAAGGTGCACCTCCCACCCACGGGCTTCTTGAAGACATTAGGTTTGTGCTCTCGCAGGAGAAGGAAAGGTGAAGGGAATCATCAGACCTACGGATAAAGGCCCAGCTAGACAACACGCTCAAAAGCCTGCCTGAAGCTAAGGGTTATAATGGACTTCATATGGGGTGGGGGAAGATAGCTTTCATGCCAAATGGTTAGCTGTGTGTTTTTGAGCCTGGCCAGAATTCCACTCCAGGTTTGAGAGAAGAGTCAGATTTGTCCCGCTCCGATGCATATGTCTACAACTTTGTTTCTATGGCATTCTCTAGGATAAGGCAATGTTCTACATGTGTAAATTATACATCATTGAGGGATTCAAAATATATATTTTTTGCCATTGAAAAGAAACATTTATTTGAAAGAAAATACCTTCTCTTCCCGGCTTCTGAAACAGTGCACTCTGATCATTTTGCTCAACATGTTGGTTAGTGAAATGACACAAAACTAAAATGAGAGAAGTAAGTATGAAAGCAACTTATCTCTTTAATTTAAAGGTTGTTTGTGATTTTCTATCTTAATTTTTATGCTTTGTGAACTCTTAGTTCCTATAGTGTTCTCTGTTTATTTTTCCAGAATGAATAATGCTTGAATGAACACAGAAATTAGTACATGAATTAAGAAAAAGATACAGAACAAGAAATTATCCTTCTGCTATTGATACACTTTAATGTAGAGAAACATGCGAAAAAGGTTTCTATTTTGGCTTTCTTAGTATTCAGCTTTATTATTTCATTAGTCATTTTAATAGATACTCTAGGTTATCACCCATCTTTATTTTTTTAAATGTATACTTTGGAGCTTAATCGAATGGTGCAAATTTGAAGATTTATATGAAATTCACTGATAAATAATTCAACATCTGAACTACAATGCAATATATTGTCTATATCACGTAAAAATATTTCTTTTTAAAGATTATTGTTTTCTGCCTTTGGTTTCTGCCTTTGGTTGTGATTAAGAAAACTAAAGTTGAGTTTCTCCATATTTGCAGTCTATATTTGCAATAGTAAAATTGTGGTCCTGAATGCCCATGCAAATGTCACTGACAATTGAGGGCTAGTCTAGAGACTTTGATTCAGCTCAAATCCATAGTTCCAGAGGTAGAAAGTTCATGGTGGCAAAGTAGGATAATGTATAGATGTTTTACATGAAAAGCTGAATTTTCTAAATCTCTGAAAATCACAAGCCAATCAAGCATAGGAAATCACCCCTCCTATTTGATTATTAAAATCTATAATTATTGTGTTAGTCTGGGTAGACAAGAGAAACAAATTCATAGAGAATTATATATAAGAGCGAATGAATATTGGGAAAATGTCCCCGCCCAGTCCAGATCAAGTCCATAAGTCCAATATTAGCCCATATGTTCAATACCAATCTATAAATTGCTCTTCACCCTCATGATGCCAAATGCAGGAGGGTCACAGGCCAGAATGTTGGAAGTCTTCTTGATCCATTGGCGTTGTAAGCATGACAGCACTGGCTGGGGTCTTTCTGTGGCTTCTCTGGCTCCAGAGATCTGTTTACACAGGGTAGGTCCAAGTGACTTCCCCAGCCCCCAAGGAGTAGCGTCATGTGTCCTGTCAGTAGAGTGTCTTTCAGGGAGTGAGCAGAGAGAAGGTGTCTCCCACCTCCAGGGGGGAAAATACAGGAATTCCCAGGATCTTCAGGGGGAAGACCATGCAAACACAGAGGCTTCAATGGCTACACAATGATTGACAGACTAGACTCCACCCCTTCAATCATAATCCTCTCAAATTGGCAACAGATTATAGAACTACCACAATTATCCATCCTAAAATATTTCAAAATGATCCCTTCTTCATCTAGGTTGAAGAACGCAGGTAAAATACTAATGAATGTAAAGGTATACTAGATTTACTGATCCCACGGAAACTTTTCCAACATCTATTCAGTGTAAAGCATTGGAATAAACCCTAGATATATGCTGTGAACAAAACAGACACAAGTTCCTGCCCTTAAGGAGCTCACGTTCTACTGGTGGAGTTGAACATCATAGAAATCAGTACTAAAATTTTACATCGCTGTGAAGAAAAATAAAGCAGAGATTGGAATAAGGAATGTAATAGGGTGGAGCTAGGAGTGTCCAAGAAACTTAACTATCACAAATAGATAAAAATCTCACTGTAGAGTAGATGTTTATCAAAGATGTGAAGAAAGTACAAAAAAGAAAAAGCCAAGTGAATCTTCCGGGGAATCATTACCATGCCTTGTTTTTGCAAAATGCCCTCTCTCCCAAATAGGTATCTTCACAAATTTAACTTGATAATGTTTTCACAGCAATGTGCAAAACTATAGCATAGTTGGCCAAAACACACATGCTATTTGTGTGAAAATATATGGTACAAGTAGAGACAAAGGCCCTGGGGTAGGAATAAATCATGTGTTCAAAGATTACACAGAAGTTCATGGATAAAATAAAGACATAGCGGAGTGATAAGTAAACCAGCAAAGTAAATAAAAACCAAATTCCAAAACTCGCTGATGTGAAATGAACTCTGACTCATAGTGACCCTTCAAGACAGAGTAGAACTGCTCCTTAAAGTTTCTGAGACTATAAATCTTTACGGGAGCAGACAGCTGAGTGGTGGTAGGTTTGAACCTCCGGTCTTTTTTAGCAGCGTAAAGTTTTAAGCTAGGAGTTCTCAACCTTGGGGTCAAGACCCCTGTGGGGGTTAAACGACCCTTTCACAGGGGTCACCTGATTCATAACATTAGCACAATTACAGTAGCAATGAAAATAATGCTATAGTTGGGGGTCGCCGCAACCTGAGGAACTGTTTGAAAAGGTGGCGGCCTTAGGAAGGTTGAGCACCGCTGGGTTAAGCCATTGTGCCAGCAAGACTAAATGGCAGAAAGATAAAGCCTTCTGCCATCAAATCAATTCTGACTCCTAATAACACCATGTACGTTTCTAAGACTGTAATACTTCAAGGCAGCACACAGCCCCAACTTTCTCTCCTGGAGCAGGTGGTGAGTCTGACACACAAACCTTGCAGTAACACCACAATGCTTTGACCCCCAGCACGACCAGGGCTACTTTGAATAAAGACAAATTTGTGAAATCCAAGCTCATTGCCACCAAGAGGGATCTGACACGTAGTGACACTGTAGGGCAGAGTAGAACCGTTCTGCCCCAGTACGGTTTGAGGGACTATAGATCTGGGAAACGTCAGATTCCATCAGAATACATTTTGGTAGTAGAAATGGCAGGGTTTGCTGATGAACTAGATGTGGGATCTCAAAGAAAAGAGAAAGATACATTGAAAACATGAGGTTTTTATCTCAGTAACCAGTGAAGAAGACTTAGTGGTGTAATGAGTTAAGCAGCAAGAGGCTGGCCTCAGCGTAGGCAGTCCAAACTCACTGATTGCCCTGTCAGACAAAGATGAGCCGGTCTGCCCCAGTACAGACAGATCTATAGTACCCCAAACCGGAGGAAGCAGGTCCACCAGAGTGGCTAGGAGCTGGAAGTAACTCTGTGACAGTATGAAGCCAGTCAGAAGAGTCCATTCTTCTTAGAAAAAATAAATGATGCATAAACAAGCAACCCAAACTTCCACCGATCAAATCCAAGCTCCCTTGTCCCCATCTTCTTGGAAAACGAAGACAGAATATAGATTTATTAATGGAAATTCTAGGGTTCGAAGTGCAGGAACTGATTTTGAATGTGTGATTTTCTGCTGATTCACTATCCCATACAACTGTCAAAAAATGATTCACTTGTGCTACATTTTCTCGTGTCTGTTGCTGTGTTGTCCACTTGGCTGTCTTCCAAGGGACCCCCAGATGGGTTTAAAAACCGGCCTTTCGGCTCATTGAGCACTTACACTTTGTGACACTAAGGGTTCCCATATTCAGCATAACCAGAGGCCGTCAACAAGAGGGATTGACACGGTGGCTGTATCAATGGGCTCAGGAATAGGAACCATCGTAAGGGAGGCCCAGGACCCTGCAGTGTGTTGTTCTGTTGTACAAAGGGTTGCCTAGGGTTGACACCAACTCGACAGCACCTAACAATAACAACAGAGGAAGTAAAGATATAATCATTTTGACAGTGGCCATTGAAGTAGTTGGGCTAGTTTCCAAATGGAAATATAAGGATTAAAATCTATTGACAGTATTTTCGGAGAGCAGAAACCAATAGTTGTGATCTGTCAGATATTTAACTATTGTACACAGTTTGGCATTAACCATACTCTTAGTGTTTATTACCATCCTAACCATGATGACTTAAGCTACTGTGAAAATGTCTGCATATGACAATGCATGAGCTGGACATCTCTGTAGAGGAAGGCCACGTTTATTTACTTATTCGTTTTCCTAACAGCAGCCTGGAAACCCATTGAGATAAGTCTTGAATTTGGGGTGCTTTTACCACAACTAAAAGAAGCCTTGGTGCCATGGGAGGCTGGTAACTGCAAAGTCAATGGTTTGAACCCACCAGTCACTCACAGTGGGAACAACATTCTGTTTCCATAAATATAAACAATCTAGGAAACCCGATCCAATATAGCGTCACTATGGGTTGGAGTCAACACAATGGTGGGAGGATTGGAATTCAAATAAATTTTGTCAAGCTTTTCTCACTGTCATTATTATCTATTTTTAAATACTATTTTATTGAGTTGAGGTGAGAGCTTAAATAGCAAGTGATGCAACCATTTGACAGTTCAGTGACATTGATTGCATTTATCACAACATGTAATTGTGTTTTATTTGTTCCAATTCCAGTACTCTAGTTCCCTGTCCCTCTTTTGTTCTCGGTTTTTGTTTTTGCCTAAGAGTTATAATGGTTAACCTTTTGGTCTTTTAATTATATTTTTAAAATAAAGCACCAATCTTATGAGTAATGCCCTCTATTTTGTGAGCCACACTGCTATTTGGCTAAAAGGGGGTAGGTGGGGTTCAAGGCAAAAGAGTGTCTCAGAATGATAGTCACAGGGAGTCTTTTGTTCTTAATTCTCCCAGGTCCTCTGGGGTTTTTTTTTTAATAAGAAATTGAGTTAAGAACAACATTTTTCTTCCATTCTATTTAGGACCATTTGTCGCAACCCTGGTTAAATGTTGGTAGACAGGCACCATCTAGTCTCAGCCAAGCTGAAGCATGGTTCATGGAGACTTGTGTTACCTTCTTACTGCTTTGTTACGGGCAAAGAGAGACCCACAGTTGTACCTCACGTAGCCACTCACAAAATTTTTAAACCAGAGAATATTCACTTCACTTCCTGATTTTTGTGAATTATGTTATGCCAATTGACCGAACTGTTCCAAGTGACCATGATCCTAGGCTATTAAACACCAACCTGGAGTATTTGTATTTGTGTCTTCAATGAGCATGTGTGCCTGAGCCCACATATTTGTATTTACATGTAGCTGTAGATATTTCTTTGAGTTGGAATCAACTTGATGGCAGTGGATTTGAGTTATTGATACTTCAGGGAGCTCTGATGGCATTGGGCTGTCAACCACAAAGTCAGTAGTTCAAATCTAGCAGCCATTTCACGGGAGTAGGATGAGGCTTTCTTCTGGCATAATGACTGACAGCTTCAAAAACCAGAGGGGCATTTCTCCCTTCACAGGGTCACTGTGAATCAGAATCAGTCGAGTAGCAGTGAGTTGAACTTTTTTAATAGCTCATTTAAGGTCCTTGGTGGGACAATGGGTTAAGCATTACACCACTTATTGAAAGGCTGACCTATTCCATCAGCAGCTCTGAATGTGAAAGGGGAGCAGTGTGCTTCAGTAAAGATTTCCAACCTCAGAAACTTTTGGGGTCCCACAAGGCTTTCTATGAGTGTGAATAGCTTAAATGGCAGGGAGTTTGTTTTGATCTCCCCCCCTCCTATATATTTCTATGCATTTCCCCCATGTACCTACAGGTAATTGCCCATATACCAATATACCTAAGGTCTCTCATATGTGCTCAAGCGCTTGCTCTCACTTTGGCTGTGTTTACATTCAAATTGGTGCCAGTTTTGCCATCACTGAAAAATAAATACCATGTCTCTGCCATCCAACGCATACATTCCCTTCCGTGCCCCCCTCCCTGGCAACGACCGGTGAACATCGGTCTTTCTCTATATACCTGTTCTTGTATTCTTATAAAAGAGGGATCATACAATATTTATCTTTATATGGTTGGTTTCATTCACTTAGCGTTAGCTGCCATCATTAATGGATGGTTAAGACCCTACTAATCTGGTCTACCGCTCAACCGCTTTCATTTTAAGGTTGGTTGAATAACTGGTATTCTTCCTGCTCACAAAGTCTTTGTAAATGTGCAGATTGCAAAATCTTCCTAAGTAAACAATCCGTGTTATCAAATTGACGGGAAGTAGTATGTGGATTAGTGTATAAAAGCATGGGTTAAGGAGAAAAGTGAGTCACCAATGGAGCTGGCTCAAAGGAATAAGCAACTAAATCATTAGGGTGACGCTTGGTTTAGAAAGCTTTAGCTCTTAAAGGCATAATGTCTAAGCTATAAAGTCCCATTATGGATGGCACACTTTCATAGTTTGTGATGAGAAACTATGGGTCGTGCCTACACTTAAAACACAGGATGAAGAAGGAAAAAGGAAAGAAAACATGTAGTGATACTCAGCAAATTTCCCAATACCTGAGTGTGAAAATCAGAAGCCATAACTATGAAACAGATATGCCATCGAGGAAAAAGTTGCTAGCCACATCAAGCGCAGCTGCATCTGGAAGCATCTGTGGTAAAATATGTTTATTCATTTCATGTGTTCATTGTTTGTTCGTGGTGCGTGAGTACACAAACAAATAAGATACAATGTTCATTATCATCAAGGACTTCACAATCATGAGCAGAAATAGCAAATCGATTTTATAGACATGTAGATACCAATCATTGGGATAAGGCGATCACTTGTAGTCTTTTGAGAGGTGTCTTGGCTCAGCAGGAGGGTGCTCTGTGGTCAATTCTCTATAGTTAGCATGCAATACTAAGTGAACACCCAGGTTTCAGATGTCTGATAACAGTGGTTGAGTGGGAGTGCTAGATGTGTGTTTTACAAGGTGTGCAACCACATGTGAAAGTCGAGAGATATTCAGGAAGGATTGTAGAAGAGCATAGGAGGCCATGTGGCAAGGGACATTTTACAGAAGACATCATATTTAGTTAGAGCCTTAAAGAGTCATCAAGGTGTGCACAAGGCAGATGGTGGAGACAAAGCCACCCCCAAGGAAACCTGGATCAAAGAAACAAAGAGAGGCATGTAGGGAGCACACATGCCCAAATATATCTAAGTGGTTTTCTATTTCCAGAATAAGTGCAAGCCAACCTCTCAATGTCTACTCTGTCCCCAATTCCTTCAATTGAATGTACAACTCAGTAATTAAAAAAAATAAATTTAGAGTGTTGTCCAACCATCATCACAATTAGGTTTAGTATCTTCCTATTGATCCAAAAAATATTTATTTTGAACCCTTGGATTCACTCTCCATCCCTTGGCAACCACGACTGTATTTTCTGTTTTGTGTTTCTGAACATTTTCTATAGACCATAGTATGGAGGGTTTTTGTTTCTGGCTTCTGTTACTTAGTATAGTGTTTCGCAAGTCTTATATATGGACCTCAGTCGTTTTACTGTAGGACAGTATTCCATTGTATCTCTATACCACCTCTTGCTTACCCATTTACCAGTTGAAGCTCCTTAGCTAATTCTAGCTCTTATGAATAATGCTGCTATGGGCTTTCACATACAAGTAATTTTGTGGACCTGTGTCTTAAAGTCTCTTGGCTAGATACCTGTGAATGAAAAATTTAGATCATGTGATAAAATTAAGAACCTTCTGAACAATCTTATATCCCTAGTGGAATAATGGGGATTGTTTTTCTGTCTCCCATCTTTAATCCACACAATTGCCAAAAGGGTCTTCCAAAGTGAAACTATATCATGCTACTTTGTAGCTTGTAAATATCCCAATAATTTCTTGTTGCTGTCAGAATAAAGCACTAAGCATCGGATTTGGAAATTAACAACAATGTTGACACTTTGAACTAAACAAAAATCCACATATCAAAACATTGTTAGTCTGTAAGGTTCTGATTGCCTCTGTGTCTTCCTGTGGCCTTCTTCTCTCAGTTCCAGCCATATCAAACGCCTTTAAACTCTTTACACACAATATGCGTACTCTCTTTCTGGAGACTGTATGTTCTGGGTCCCAAACCTGGACTACTTCCCCTATATTTGCCAACTTCTTTTCTTCTCTTCTTTCTTTATTGCCTAATTAACAATACTTATTTATCCTTTGTTCCTGGCTGCTAACTAAAAGACTAGAGGTTCAAGTTCATGCAGAAGCACCTCAGTCTAGGGATCTACGTATGAAAAATTAGGCATTGAAAGATCCTATGGGGAATAGATTTGTGGCTAGCACTGAATTCTAGCCCCAATTTAAGAAAAATTGGTTCTTACATCACGGCTCCGCTCAATACTCACCTTCATGAAATGATCACTGGTGAAGAAAGCAGATGGTGCCCAGCTATCAATCAGAATAGTGTCTCAGGTCTTAAAGGCTTGCATTCAAACAAGCAGCCATCTAAACAACAGTCCATTAAATCCACACAAAAGAAGCACAGCAGCTGTGTCATCCACAGATGACAATTCAAATCTCAAATATGGTTTGGAGAAAAAAATCAGAGCAAAAGTTATGAACACCCAACTTGTGGAGGGTTATAGCGGACAGTGAGTGCCCCCAAATCATCTGCAGAGTGTCTGGTCAGACTGAGCCACTAGCAGATTTTTGCTCGCTCTGATCGATCAGCCTTACTATCAGGCAGATACCATTGCAATCTTGATTCTGCTGGCCTGAACCCAACACTTGGCCAGTTGATCACCCTATCTACGCGATCTGAATATGCTCTGGGTACAAGTATCTCTTACTGGTTCCATGACAGAAATCTCTTCCCTGGCTTTTTTATTATTTTGGATGGTTTTTTCCTTCTTACTCTGTTACTCTGGGTAGACTAGAGAAACAAATCCATGGACACACATATGTGTATAAGAAAGAGATGTATATACAGGAGCAATTGAACATGGAGAAAACATCCCAGCCCAGTCCAGATCAAGTCCATAAGTCTGATATTAGCCCATATGTCTAATATTAATCTATAAAGTCCCCTTTAATACAGTGACGCTGAATGTAGAAATCACAGGCCAGTGAGTAGAAATTATTTGGATCCAGTGTCATTGGAAACATCTCAGCACTGACAAGGGTCTCTCTGTGGCTTCTCCGGGTTCTGAGGTCTGGTTGTGTCCATGTGGCTTGTCTTTTTCAATGTCTCCCATGGAGTAGCAGAGAGAGAGGTGCCTTCTGCCTCCAAGGAGGAAGTCCCAGATTTCCCAGAATTCTCAGGAGAAGGCCATACCCACACAGAAGTCTCATTGGCTCTCTCCACATTGACAGCCTAGACTCCACCCCTGCACTCTTAATTCTTAAATTGACACCAGATTAGGTGACTATCACATGCACATTGTTAGTATTTTTGTATGTATACTATTATGTTTCTACTCTTACCACCTGAGTGAGATTTTGTTTTCTAGTTTCTTTCTGTTGGGTCTCCCAGCTGTAAAGCACAGGAGGAGTGGATGCATAATGATAATTACAGATACAAGGGGGTATAGGGTATACAGGGGTTGGGGGATGGAAGACTGGGAGGAAAAGGGGATTTGGGGAGTAACTAATAAAGACTGGAAGGGGCAGGTGGAACACTAGAATGGATTGTGGATGTATTAATCATCTTAAAGGTGATTTAACCACGGGGGAAGGGAAAGCTCTAGGGTTGATGTGGGGGTGATTACACAATTCTCTGCGATATGATTGAATGATTGAACTATGAAAATATTTAATAATTATGTGATATTATATGACAAGTAACTTACTTGTCAATCAATTTTAAAAAGAAAGGAAATAGAATGTGGGGTGCAATTCCACTGTGACATAGAGTGGGTTTCCATGAGCTGTCGCTGAGTGCACAAATATTGGCTAACTGGTATTCCTCCTGGAGATCTCCAATTAAATAATACAGTCACAGGGAGAATTTACTTCACACGCCAAATTAGGCGGACTTATTCATTATATATCTTTACATTTTATTTATCTCCATTTATATGTATGCCATTTAAAGAAAATAAATTAATTAGCATTTCTCTCCACCAATAGAATTAAAGCTCCCCAAAAAAGAAATTACGCTGACCTTTGCTCATAATGGGAAAACGATGTGGCTTTCTAATACTGTAAAAAGTTACAATTTTGAAAATTCACAGGGACAGTTCTAGCCGGTCCTATAGCAAGGAGCTGGAATCCGCTTGATGGCAATGAATCTTAAGAGTTGCTCATAATAGACTATTGGAAACATTCAGTGACTAGTTATTGAATGAGTAAAGAATGCAGATACCGGAAGAGATGTCTGGACAGGGAGTAATAGGTCAGATCATGGAAAGGCCTTAGATATCCTATGAAGAATTTGCATATCACTTGATGTAAGTTTACCTAGATATGTAGGTTTGTGCTGACATAATTAGCTTATTTCAATTTGTTGTAAAAAGGGGATTAAGATATATAAAAGCGAGAAGCAGGAAACCAACATAAGAGGTTGACATTGAGATGGCTTAGATGTAAAAATTACTAAAATGACCTCAGTGTTCTTGCTTCAGTAAATGTTTATTTACTACTCATAAAAATAAACTTCAAAAAAGGATTATTAGGCAATTGCTTATGCGAGTTTGAAGTTTAAGGGAGTGATCTGAACTGGACATATTAATAATTTTCCTTGTCTTTTGGAATAAAAATGGAGCACGGAGGGCAATGATCAAGACTATCCATTGGATCTGGTAAGGTTTTCCAATGGGAATTTAACAGGATATTTCTTACTATCTTTTAAGAATGAGCAGTTTCCTTATTGTGATGGGAGAGAAAAAGCAGTTGGTGTCATGTTCAGGGAATTTTTCTTACAAATGCAATTTTTAGTTGTTGTTTATTTTTTTAAGTCGTCCTAACCAGCTTCACGATCATCCTGTGTCCTTCAAGAAAATCTATTAAGATTATCTTTTGGAATCCCCCAAGTGAATTGTCATAAACTTCCCAGAACACCCATCTGTCTTTAATATAATTAGAACTGCAGATTTCCCCAAAAGCTACTGTTTTGATTGGACTTTATTCTCTGGATCTTATTGGTAAATCCAATACTCATCCCTAGTGACAGTTAACTGGGAACAAGGTCGGCAGTTCAAATCTCACAGCCTCAACATACAGAGGAGCAGCTCCACTTCCCTCCAGGATCACTGCGAGTCAGAACAACTCAGTGACAAAGGGTTTCATGTGTTTTTGTTCTGTTTTGCTTTTGTAGGTAGTACAGTATCCTTGTTTCATAAAACTATCATTTGATCTTGCTTAGGAGTCAAGAGAAAAATAATTCTTTGAACTATTCTTTGAAGGCAGTTTAAGTAGACTAAGATGAGTATATTACTGAGAGATGTTGTCTACAACCACCCAGGAATCACAGAGACATGTTTACATAAATAAATCTGTGCATGTATAAATAAATCTTGTTTGGAATAAACCTGTGCATGTATAAACCAGAATAAATCTGTGCATGTATAAACTGGAACCTTAGCAATACTTTTTGACTTATTCTACAAACTTTTCCATGTGTGTATTTGCTACCATTATTCTTCTTTTTGCACCAATCTGTATATTTCCTTTTAACAATTTCTGGTTTACTCTTCTCATTTTTAGCACTATTTAATTTGATTTTGTTGATAAACTCATCATTTTACCTCTCAGTTCAGTTACCTGTATTAAAAGGTCAGTCGCAGTTATATTAAAAGAGCAATTTTTATTTAAAAATCAGCTTATATTCCAGATTTTAAAGAGATTTTACAAATCTTGAACAGACCCTTTGCCAACTTAGGTTTGTTAAATGAAGGTTTCCTAATCCATTCCTTCTCAGAGAAGTATCTATGAATTTTCATTCTGAAATTATTGTCACTTTCTTTTGGTCTGAGACCTTATAGTTTTACAGGATAAAACCGAAATAGCCTAGTATATTAAAAGAAAAATTATGAAGTATATGCAAAGTAAACTGACTTTCTAAAATGCACTTGCTTTTGCCACCAGTGCAATTTTGTTGTTGCTGGCAGTTTTTGCCTATGACACTGAATGTGAATAGCAAAAAAGGTGAGTGGACAGATAATTCAGACTCACAAACAGTGTTTTTAGCTATTGGCAGATGTCAAGATAACCTGAGACTTAATGATTACTAAGCTGCATACCTGACATCCTTATCTGTCTCCAGCAGAGTTGACAAAACAAGCTATTCTTGATGTCAAAACAGATTGGTAAGGAAGAAAGACAGATACTTGGGCACAGTCAAGAAGTCTCTGGCTTTTGAATTTCAGAGTTTATTTTTCATTTTGAATTATCTCCTAAACTAACTTTTATTTGTACCCAAATAAAGCATTTGCTAAATCATATAAAATTAATAAGAAAGCTGTTCTGAGCCACTATATCAAAATATGTAGAAGTGAAAATCCTCCTGAACGTATCTTACACCACCCCTCCAAAGTAAAACACACAGATTGTCATAGACTTTATCTGAAATATCCTATTTGAAGCCACCTCATATCTATAACACATACATTTTAATGCATATACTTATATTGTATACATTATATTGAAGTATTCTAATGATCTTGATTGGTCTAAAAGTATTAAGACTACTGTGGTGAAGTGAAATTACTTGATAGGGCTCTTCTATCAATAGTCTTATAATTCCCACCAAAATATTGGGTGGAAACAAATTTATGCACCAACCACCGAACCTAGTAATGAAGAAATTGAAGAATTTCACCAACTTCTTCAATCTTAAATTGATCAAACATGCAATAAAGATGCATTGATAATTAGTAATGACTGGAATGCAAAAGTTGGAGACAAAGAGGAAGGAATAGTAGATGGAAAATAAAGCCTTTGGGACAGACCCAAAGCTGTAGATCTCATGAAAGAATTTTGTAAAACCATTGACTTTTCTTTGCAAATACCTATCTTTAAACAACACAAATAGCAACTCTGCAAGTGGACTTCCCTAGATGAAATTCACTGATATAAAATTAACTTCATCTGTGGGAATATACCATGGAGAATTTCAATATCAGCAGCTAACATCAGGATAGGGCCTGACTGTGGAACAGACTATCAATTTGCTCATACATGAGGTCAGGTTGGCTCTGAAAAAAATTAAAACAAGCTCACAGTAGCAAAATATGACCTGAGCATATCCTACCTGAATTTCAAGGACACTTCAAGAACAAAATAGACACATTGGACATAATAAGAGAGCACTCGATGAGCAGTGGGAGCATATCAAGACCATCATTCATGGAGAAAGCAAAAGTTCATTAAAAAGACAGGAAAGAAACAAAAGATCAAAGTGGATGACAGAAAAGACTCTGAAATATTCTCTTAATCGCAGAGTAACTAAGGCCAATGAAAGAAATGATATACTGGCCCCACTATGAGAAATGATGCCCCTCAGTGACTAAGGGCGATACAGGGCACAGCACTGGAGACACAGTGTGGGAATTGCACCTGACCTGATCCCACCACACGGAGGCAAAGCACTGGGGGAGTGCAGCGGAACAGCAAGGGAATGGAGTGGCAAGGTCCCCAGGGAATGCTGAAGGTGGACTTTGGGGCCAGGGCGTGATGCCCCAACAGAATGGACTGGAAAACGCTCCTAAGGGCCAGCAAACGATCCCTGAACTAACTACAAGCTTTTCTTTTGTGAAGTGTTTTGCTTTGTTCTTTGTCAGTGGTTTGTTTTTGTTGCTTTGTTGTCTGGTTGTATACTGTTGCTTTGTTTTCCTCTGTCTTGTTTTCGTGCATGTTAGTGTCTCCACAGGTCTGTCTGAATAGGACAGGCTGGATGAACTATCTGGAGGAAAAACAACGGGACCGACAGTTCCGGGGGGACTTGGGGTGGGGGGGTAGGGAGGGTGGGGAAATGGTGTTAACAAACACAGGGACAAGGGAACAACATGGTACCCAAAATGGTAGAGAGGGGGGAGTGGCAGGCCTGGTGGGGAATGATCAAGGGTAAGGTTGCGTAGAGAAGAGGTATACTCTAGCCCAGGTGTTGACGAAGCATGGTAGTAGGGCAGGAGGAAAGTCAAGGGAGATGGAGGAAAAAGCTAGGAGTCAAGGGGCATTTATGGAGGTCTAGACAAAGACATGTATATGCAAATATATATAGGAGGATGGGGAAATAGATCTATGTGTCTCTATTTATAGGTAAAGTATTAAGGTGGCAGAAGGACCTTGGGCCTCTACTCAAACACTCCCTCAATGCATGAATACTTTCTTTTATTAAATTGGAACTCTATGATGCTCACTCTCCCTACACAATTGCTGAAGACAAAGTGGGTGAACAAGTAAATGTGGTGAAGAAAGCTGATGGTGCCCGGCTATCAAAAGAGATAGTGACTGGGGTCTTAAAGGCTTGAAGATAAACTAGCGGCCATATAGCTCAGAAGCAACAAAGCCCACATGGAAGAACACACCAGCCTGTGTGATCGAGTGGTCCCGAAGGGATCAGTTATCAGGCATCAAAGAACAAAAAAATCATATCATTGGCTGCACACCTCCATGATAGGATCGCTGAAGACAAATGGGTGTATAAACAAATGTGGCAAAGAAAGCTGATGGTGCCTGGCTATCCAAAGAGATAGTGTCTGGGGTCTTAAAGGCTTGAAGGTGAACAAGTGGCCATCTAGCTGAGAAACAAAAAAGCCTACATGGAAGAAGCACATCGGCCAGTGCGATCACAAGGTGCCAAAGGGACCAGGTATAAGGCATCATGCAAAAAATATATATATATATGTGTATATATATGTGTGTGTGTATGTATATATATACCATATTGAATGAAGGGGGAAGGGCAGAGTGGAGACCCAAGGCCCAAGTGTCGGCCACTGGAGATCCCCTCATAGAGGGGTTTAGGAGAGGCGATGCGTCAGTCAGGGTGCGAGGTAGTACCAATGAAGAACACAGCTTTCCCCCAGATCCTGGATGATTCCTCCCCCCAACTACCATGATCCGAATTCTACCTTGCAGGGCTGAATAGGGCAGAGGTTGTACACTGGTGCATATGGGGGCTGAAGTCACAGGGAATCCAAGGTGGATGATACCTTCAGGACCAAGGATGCGAGGGGCAATGCTGGGAGAGTGGAGGGTGAGTGGGTTGGAAAGGGGGAACTGATTACAAGGATCCACATGTGACCTCCTCCCTGGGAGATGGACGGCAGAGAAGGGGGGGGGAAGGGAGACTCCGGATAGGGCAAGATATGACAAAATAACAATGTATAAATTACCAAGGGCACATGAGGGAGGGGGGGGAGCGGGGAGGGAGGGGGAAAAAAAAGAGGACCTGATGCAAAGGACTTAAGAGGAGAACAAAGTTTTGAGAATGATTGGGGCATGGAATGCGCGGATGTGCTTTATACAATTGATGTATGTATATGTATGGATTGTGATAAGAGTTGTATGAGTCCCTAATAAAATGTTTTAAAATAAATAAAATAAAATAAAATATTTTTTAAAAAGAAAATAACCACGGCTAGGGTCAGGCACACTTTAAAGTGGTCTTGCACATTCGATTTACAAAATGCAAAGCGTCCTTTGATTCTTGACTGCTGCTTCCGTGAGCATTGATCGTGGTTCCAAGCAAGACAAAATCTTTGACAACTTCAATCTTTTCCCTATTTATCATGATGCTTCCTATTGGTCTATTTGTGAGGATTTTGGTTTTCTTTACATTGAGTTGTAATCCCTACTGAAAGCTACCATGCTTGATCTTCATCAGCAAGTGCTTGAAGTCCTCCTTACTTTCAGCAAGCAAGGCCATTATCTGCGTATGAAAGGTTGTTAAAAAGCCACTATCCTGATGCAGCATTCTTCTTCATAGACACCAGGTGCTCTGATTATTTGTCTAGCATGCCGATTGAATAAGTACAGTGAAATAATGCAGCCCTGACTCACATCTTTCCTTAATTAAAACCATGCAGTATTCCCAGGCTCTATTTTTACAATTGCCTCTTGATTTATGTACAGCTTTCACGGGAGCAAAATGAAGTGTTTTGGTCTTCCCATTTTTCTCTAGTGTGTTAGTCTGGGTAGACTAGAGAAACAAGTTCATAAACATGCATATGTGTATAAGAAAAAAAATTTATATACTAGAGGAGTTGAATATTGAGAAAATATCCCAGCCCAGTCCAGAACAAATCCATAGTCTGATATTAGCCTATATGTCCAATACCGATCTATAAAGTCCTCTTCAGACTCATGAAATAGATGCAATGATGCCAAATGCAGGAAAATCACAGGCAAGTGGGTTGGAAGTCTTCTGGATCCAGTGGTGCTATAAGTATCTCAGCACTGGCAGGGGTCCCTACATGGCTACTCCGGCTCCAGAGGTCTGGTTGCATCAGGGTAGGTTCATGTGACTTCTCCAGCACACAAGGTGCAGCACCATGTGTCTTGTCAGTAGAGAGTCTCCAAGGGAGTGAGCCCAGAGAGAGAGAGTCTATCTCCCAACTCCAAAGAGGAAATCCAGGAATTTCCAGAATCCTTAGGTGAACCCATACCTACACAGAAACCTCACTGGCTATATTCTGATTGACAGCCTAGACTCCATCTCTTCACTTGTAATCCTCTCAAATTGATACCAGATTATGTAACTACTACATCTAGGTTATCCATAAGTGTTTTTATTTTATTTAAGGTCCACACAGTTGAGTGCCTTTGCAAAATCAATAAAACACAAGTCAACATCTTTCTGGCATTCTTTGCTCTGAGCCAAGATTCAACTTACATCAGCAATTATATCACTTGTTCCACATCCTCTTCTGAGTCTGGCCTGAACCTGTCAGTTCCCAGTAAATATCCTGCCACAGCCATTGCTGGATGATATTCAGAAAAGTTTTATTTTCATGTTCCATTAATGATATTGTAGGCATTGCAAATACAGTTTCTCATATTGTTGGTGTTCTTTAACTTGATGCATGATATTGTACTTTAATATCAAAACCTTATGTTTACTATAGCCAAACTCATTTTTCTTGTGATTCTAATGTTTGTTTAAAAGTTATTTCATGTGCCTGAGTCACAAAGTTTGTCTAATAGTTTCAGCTAAAAAATTTAGTTTTACCCTTTTCATATATTTTCCATGTCTGACACATATGCATGTTTATATCATGTAAAACATATTTTCAATTAATTAGCTATTACTTTTTGATGACGATATAATAACAAATAATATTAATACACATCAGCTTATTTAAGCAGTATGAAATTAATGTCTGCTCAGATTATTTCTTAGATTTTGTTGGTATACTCAACAATCCAAAAAATAACCCAAACTGTTAGATCAATGTGCATACCATCTTTGTGATTCATTTATTTGGATTATTTTTTCCAAACCCAACCAAAATTCCCACTGCTGAGTCAATTCTGATTCACATCAACCACATATAAGGCTTCTGAGACTGCCAATCTCTATGATACCCGACAGTGTATTTCCACAGAAGTGACTGGTGAGACTGAACCACCAACTTTGCAATTAATGAGACAAGGTCTAGACTAAGGATAGTTAACTCTTATATTTAACAGAACAATTTATAGTACTTGGATGACACAAATTGCTAGCTACTCAAAAATTGTGCATAATCTAATATTAAAGATTTTAATATTTAATCTCAAGACACATTTTGCCTTATTTTTTTGCATTCTTTTTTTACAAAGATTCTAAGATTTTTTTTATTCTTTCACGTATTATGTCATTCAAGAGTAGGTAAAAATATTATTACTGAGATTCCAGTCCATGTCTATGAGTTTTCCAAATAAAACATGTTTAGACATGTATCTACAATAAGTGGTTGACTAAAACAAGTGTATTTAAAAGTACAAAAGTCTTACTAGTGTTCTTCATGGGCTGTTAAAAAATTATCAAAAAAGAGTAGATTCCTAAGGGCTATAGTAAGTCAGTTAAAATCAATGCAGAGAGATTAGCTCAAAAGTTTATGATTCCATAGCAATACATTTTTACTTAACCCTATATTGTACTTTATATAATTTTCTCTCTTTCTCTTTTTCCCCCTAACTCTAACTTCATATAATTTTTAATAAAAATTAGATGGTGATAGAATGGTGGCAGAGATGTTAAAAGAAAAAAAAAAACTAATGTAAAATATAAAACTTCATGATTGTGCTTCTCCCTCTGAGAAGGTTTTTATTTATTTTTTTAATAATTGTTATCTGAACTCAAACCAAACTCATTGCCATTTAGAACTCATAGCAAGCCTTGAGGACAGGGCACACCTGCCCAGGTGAATTTCTGAGTCTGTAAATTATTCCAGGATTAGAGAGTCTTAGCTTTTTCCCACTGAGCAGTTGGAGGTTTTGAAGTGCTGACCTTGCTGTTAGGGGCCCAAGCCATAGCCCACTGGGCAACCAGAGTTGTTGGTTCTCTGAACACTGCCTGTTAAAATCAGAAATATCACTTCCAAAGTGATTACCCAATCTCACTTGAAATTAACTTATGTATTTTTATTCAAGGGTCCATTCTTATCAGATGGAAAATTGTAAATTAATACCAAATATTTTGAAGGTACTTAGCTATAATAGTGGCCCAAAATAAAGTATTTGCTAAAAATCAGAAAGCATTTAGCAGTTGGTCCTATACTGAAAGGCAGATTTTAAATTATTTGGTGGAAAAATCTACTTGGCATAGAAATATATCTCTAACTAATTTAAAAACAAAACCAAACATATGTTTTTTTTAGAGAAAGAAAAATCCCGGTTGAATGAAATATTTAATCCCTGAGTTAAAAGGAGACATATTGATACAGTTCTATTTCAAAAGTCTGTTGGCTAGAGTGAGGTTCTAGGTACTTTCATTGAAAATGCAGATGACCTGAAAGGCAATTTGACAACACATTCAATGCATTAAATATTAGATATTCTTTTGGATTGGATCACACCACCCCAAAATATGAGTATATCCTAACTAGTAAATTTATGGTTGCAATCCCATTTGAGAATAGAACTGTATTTGTGAGGCATAGGTTATATTAACATGGGGTGTGTTTAAGTTAATATCTCTAAAGATATAAAAGCTCCAACTAAGCAGGTGAACAAATTAATGGAGGGGAAGACACGTACCACACAATCGAGAAGGAATGCAGGAATAGACGGTGCAGCAAAATCAAGGTCGTCCCCCGAGAGGAAATCCTCGATTCAGACATCTCCTTACCTGACACTAAGCATAACGTTCTGTTGTATTACCAGAGAAAATATTTATACATGTAGAAAATCAATGAAAATTTGTTCAATGAAAAAAGGTAGCTCTTTCTGTTTCTTTCCTTTCACCCTTTAACCCCCTCCCCCCCACCCCACCACACCACGAAGACTTTTAAGCTGGGTTCTCTAGAGAGAAAACCATGGAACCCCTGACACTTTGGTGTGTCTGCACATAGAAAGAGATGTAAATCAAGGAATGCCGCACATAGTGAGCCATATCTTAAACTTGAGATGACTTCTAACTTGTCTCAGGTAGCTGTGTAGCTAAAGAACCTGGAAGCAAGATGATGAACCATGAAGACCACAAGCTGGTGGATGAATAGTCAAGTGAATCCAACTTCAGTAGTCTGCTGAACACTCTTGGAATGGGTAGGCAATATGGCAAGGATGGTTAATGAATCAGATTCAGCACAGTTGCCAAGTTTTCACATAGAGTCTGCTTCAAAAGGAGCAGGCTGAATTCTTGGGTAGTCTTTGTTACATTTTAATTAATGCTGTGGTCGGATCAAGAGGGCTGCATTCCACCACACTGCTGGCTTTCTCAGAGTTAATTACATTAGGTTAGATCACCTCATGGAGTTGATTACATTGCATTTGGTTACATTTTGTGGGATTAGTGTCTAACTACTAAGACACCTGGCCCCGCTAAATTAACACAAAACCTTATCATCACAGAGACGATGCTATCTCTCTTTTCCTCTTGCTGCACCATTGTTGTTCATTAGTTTTCAGTTGATGCTGACTCCTCCTGACACCTGCTGTGCAGAACAAAGCTGCTATCTTGGTCTTGCTTGGATCCCAAATCAATGCTCATTGAAGTAGCAGTCAAGACGTCAAAAGATACATTGCATTTGGTAAATCTGCTGCAAGTTTTCTGGGTGTTGGAAAGCAAGAATGTTGCTTTGAGGACTGAGGTTTGCCCGACCCAAGTCATGGCATTTTCTATTGCCTCATATGCCTGTAAAAGTTGGACACTGAATAAGGAAGACCTAAGAAGAATCTAAGCATTTGAACTGTGGGGCTGGAGAAGAATATTGAAAGTACCAAAGACAGCTAAGAGGGCAAACTGATCTCTTTTGGAGGAAGCACGGCCAGAGGGTACGTGAGAGACAAGGATGGCAAAACTTCGTCTTACATACTTTGGACTTATTGTCAGAAAGCGCAAGCCCTGGCGAAGGGCATCATGCTTTGCAAAGTGGAAGAGTTTTGGAAAAGAGGAACGCTCTTAGGACATGGATTGAAAGTGTGGCTGCACCCATGGAGCGGGGTGTGGGAGCCATTGCCGCAGGGTGCAGAAACAGTGGGTGCTTCGTCCTGGTGTGTGTAGGGTCACTTTGGGTCAGAAGCAACTCAGTGCCACCTTAACAACAACTTGGGCTTTTCGAGACGGACTTTTAGAGGCACATCATTGGGCTTGTCTTTTGAGGCCCCTCTGGGTGGATTTGAACCACTGATTATACGGCTAAAAGCACAGTGTTTGATTCTTTGGAATCATGCAGGGACTCTTTCTGCATTATCCCACAGTATAAATCATGAAACAATTTTGAATTTATTCTCCAATGCATATCGACTCAACTCTCTTTCATTTTGCCTTTGCCTTTGTACTTCCCCATTGTATCATATGTAAATCTAGATGGGTCCTGGCAAATTAGTTTTACTTTATTAATCCTCCCCTTTAAAACTTAAAGCAACCTTCTATTATATTTTGCAGTTGTAACTTGCAATACAAATGAGTTTCATTTCATGTCAATATTTTCATTTGCACGATGTGCCCTCGGTTTTCCTTTTGTTGTTTGGTTCATTTTTAAGTTACTATGATACATGGACTGTCCTCATGTCAAAAAATAAATAAAGCTTTTATCTAGAGGCACCATGAAAGTTATATGATATACTGGCTTAAATGTGGATCGTCAAAACATCCTTAAGCACCAACCAATGAATTCCCAAACTTAATGCATAAGGTCTATTGAACAATGAAGATCAGGGAAAGTCAGTGCAGGGTTTGGTGACGGTTATAATTAAGTCACATGTGAACCAACCTTCCACTTTAACAGCAAACATTACTTTTAGCATGCACTCATTATCAATTCCTCTGGGCTATAATTCTTAAACATGAATTAGTTGAAAAAATCCCTTTGGAATTGTGTGTTTTTAAGTAGTTAGGCAGTTTAAACTTCAATCTTTAGTTTTATTTTCCTTCCATTAGATAGCAAAACAAGGCATCTTGCTAATGGCATTTTAATAGAGTCAGCTGATAATAAATATCAGTTTTATTTCCCTGACTAACATTTTAAAGAAGAACATATTTTTTAAATGAATACAATTCAAGATATGGCAGTTCCATTAACGACTAACTTGGCCAGCTTAAGATCTAGTGAACTATGAAGGAAGCATGTTGTTGCGCCTTGCTATCAAGTCTAGTTCCTGGCACATAGGAATCCCATACACAATAGGCTGAAACATTCCCTGGTTCTTTTTCATCTCTGTCATCCAGTTTGGATCAGACACAGGTAACCCACAGAGCTTTCAAAGGCTAACTCTTTGAAGTAGATTTCTAGTCCTTTCTTCCTAGTTCTTAATCCCAAAGCTTCATTGAAACCAACATCATGATAACATGCAAGCTTCTACTGACAGATAGAAAGAAACTCTATATGAGCGACGTGCATTGACTAGGAACTGATCCCAAATCTCCGCAATAGAAGAGACAAATTCTACCAGCAAATGCTCAATGCATCTCTCAGAAGCATAGTTCTGCATAATATTCACAAAGTTACCCACCAGGTTAAGGAAGGAGTCAATTCTACAAGGGGTCTATCATGTTTTCTTCTTAAATACATTGGACTTTTAATTTTTTTATAAAGGCAATCACCAGATAACATTTTTGCTTCCTCTCCCAAAATATTGGGAGATGCTTCACCAAATCTTTCAACAAAACTTGGTGAAAGCATAAGATGAGAATACCAAATTGCAACTGGACATTGTGCTTCAATTTATAAAATGTTGATTTTGGGTAAACAAGTGACCATCTAGCTCAGAAGCAACAAAGCCCACATGGATGAAGCACACCAGCCTGTGTGATCATGAAGTGTTGAAGGGATCAGGTATCAGGCATCAAGGAACAAAAAAAATCATATCATTATGAATGAGGGGGAGATCAGATTAGGGACCCAAATCCCAGCTGTAGGCAACTAGACATCCCCTTTCAGAAGGGTCGCGGAGAGGAGACGAGCCAGTCAGGGCATAGTGTAGCAACAATGAAACACAACTTTCCTCTAATTCTTAAATGGTTCCTCGCTCCCACTATCATGCTCCCATTTCTGCCTTAAAAATCTGACTAGATCAGAAGATGTACACTGGTACAGATAGGAACTGGAAACACATAAAATCCAGGACAGATGATCCCTTTAGGACTAGCGATGAGAGTGGCCATACCAGAGGGTGGAGGAAAGGTGGGGTAGAAAGGGGAAATCAATTAAAATAATCTACATATAACCTCCCCCGTGGGGGACGGACAACAGAAAAGTGGGTGAAGGGAGACATAGGGCAGTGTAAGATATGACAAAATAATAGTAATTTATAAATTATTAAGGGTTAATGAGGGAGGGGGAGTGGGGAGAGAGGGGGAAATGAGGAGCTGATACAAAGGCTCAAGCAGAAAGCAAACATTTTGAGAATGATGAAGACAACAAATGTACAAATGTACTTGACACAATGGACATATGCATAGATTGTGATAAGAGTTGTACGAGCCCCTAAGGAAATGATTATAAAAAACAAAACAAAGCAAATTGATTTTGTTTGCCTATTTTAAAATATCATACAGTGTTACATCAGAGAAAAATATTTTTGACTCTATATGTTTATCTCAATATATATATATATATTTAAAATACAGAGAAAAACACACCTACGACTCTGACTTAGAGCTGAAAGTAAGTTGAAAGTACTGCTACTAGTATTGCAGTTCATACATGCAATCAAAATGTATTTAAGCATGTCTCTGTCAGCAGTGGGTGGCTGACTGATATAGTTGTCTTAGTTTCATTAGGGGGCCTTCAAATTAAGCTCTAAAATGAAAACCGTGGCACCTGGGTAGTATAATAGTTACGACTGTCCACTTGACTGGGCTAGAATTCTTAGTGGTTTGGCGGTTTAGGCTTAGTAATCCCCCATGATATAACATAACAAAATGACATAAACTCCACAACGGGATCTGCTGTGAGCAGCAATGCATTGATAAGATTACCCTTCCTCAGATCACAACCCTTATGGAATTGTCAGGGATTTTCTTAGGGGATATGGCCTAAATATAGTAGAAACAGGCACTGCAGGGAAGTCTGATTGCTATTTGCTTGGATTGGATCCTGCATCTGGTTCATTGATCACTAGTTCTTCGGACCTGAAGCATGGCCTGCCACATTGTCTGCCAATCTGGGAGTCATCAGCCACCTGGCACCTAGCTTGCTGATCTCAAATTCCTTCCCCTCTCCAGGAGCAAGCCTCACCTGCTTACCTTGGATTTATCTACCTAAGTAGTCAGGAGACTCTGGTGCTCCTGCCACTCTGGGGTTCATGAGCCCTCAAAGTTATGAAAGTCAGGCAAACACTAACTTAACACCTGATCCATGGACTGGGAGCCTGCCTAGACTTAGACTGGATTTCCCCTCTTCTACAATTGTCATTATATATATATATATATATATATATATATATATATATATATATTTATTTATTTATTTATTTATAAGTATCACTAGTTTTACTTTTCTTGAAAACCCAGCCTAAGGCAGAAGGGATCTGCTGGGCCAGTTAAATTCAAGCAAAAAAGTCAGCTCAGAATGTTATGGGGATGATTTTGGGAGGTGTGATAGTTGGATGATTTTATGTCACATAGACACTCCTGACAAGGGGTGGAGTCAAACCTGTCAATCAAATTATAGCTTGATGACACCTTCTTAAGGGTGTGGCTTTATATATGAATGTGAGGGACTCTGGGAACTGCCTCCCCTTATTCAACTTCGTTTTCCTCCTCACTGGGACTCTATGTGTGTCTCCAGGGGCAGTCCCATGTGGACCACTTGACTCTGACAGCTATCAGTTCCCTTTCATGTTTCCATCACCAGCCCGTGAGCTCCCTGTTTGCTGCTTGACCTTTCAGCATCGGCTACATGAATCTTCAGAGGGTTTCAGTTACCACTGGACTTGAGCTGGACTGGGCTGGGTACCTTTTGATGTAAAGTTTTTCTTGATTTAAAGCTATATTTTGTACATAGATGAATGTGATTTGATTTGTTTAGCTAGACAGCCCGGCCTATCATAGGATCCCAAAGAGATAATCTTGGTGACTTTTCTTGAAGTACTCAGGCTGACGCGGGGGGACTTATTATGAAAGAGACCACGTAAATTAAAAATTGTGTTGATGAGGAAAAAAAAGACAGGAAAAGTTATTCTTAGGAATTCTTTTCCATGACAACAATGCACTTTGAGCATAGCCAGGGCTGCCCTCCAAAGACTTCACTGAGCATCACACCGCATCCACGTATGGATGCATCCACTGAGCACACCACGTCCACCCAACAGACCACGTCTTTCCCTTTAGACTTCTTCTTGTTCTCCAAACATGAAGAACACTTAAAAGGAACACAATCTGAGTTCCTCAAAGACACCAAAACTGCTATTTTGAGAGTTTTGTGGGGTATAAATGGAAGGATGTAGAATTCTTCAGGGAAGGATTAGAAAGATGGAAATACTGCCTTAGGAAGTATGTAGACATGGATAGTATATATATATATATATATATATATATATATATATATATATATATATATATATATATATATTTAAAGCTTCACATTTTGATATTTTTGTTTAATAAAGGTTCCTATTATTTTGGAGAAATACATTTGACTCACCCTTATATTATAAAAATTATAAAGCAACTGATTATTGAATCATGCATACCATTTTCATTTATGGTATTGACAGATTACACTGTCATAAAGATTATAATTAGAAATAACAGAGGAAACTTAATCATAAAGAATGAAATTCCAAGGTAATGGTATGATAAGGCAAGAGTTTAAGTCTATGACTGTCATGCCTTTGGGATAAACCTTTCCCACTTAGAGTTGCTCTTATTTCCCATGAGCCGCAGGTAGTGGCTGCAGTGGTAGCAGTCAAGGGAAGAGCACCACTCGATAGCCAGTGCACCTTTAGAGTTGAGGACTTCCACAGAGGCCAACTATGCTAGAAAATGAATAAGAAATAAATAGCCCCAGATTAATGCTATCTAAATACATTTGCCATAGGTTTCATTAAATATTAATGAGACATACATGTACAGGTCAAATTACCTTTAAATATTAAATGTCTTTGCAGTGATGGAGAATTTTCAGTTATTTGAGGTTTATAAGGAGCCAGGATGGAGGACCCTGTGAAGTATTATCTGCTGGCAAATTGAGCTTCTGGTTTAACTGTGTCCCTGAGGTCAGAGAGAAAAAGCCTGAATGTCCTGTCTCTGCTCCTAGTAAGAACTGGGACTGAAGCAGGTATTAAAACGTTAAGTATTTTACACATCCTTTACAGATTGTTTGGTGCCTCCTGCATCGTATGTGTGAGGAATATTACACCGATCTCTTGAAGTCAATACCAGACCACTGAAGTAGGAGTTCTTATCCATTCACACACCAGTGATGAAAGGAAGGTCCTGAGAGATAAACTAAGTTACATGTGATCAGAGTAAATGATAGAACCTGGAAGGAACTCTGCATCCACAGAGCAGAGCCCTGCCAAGACTGTCCCTGAGGATGGTGATAGTCACACAGGTGTCACGGATCACAGTGTCCTCAAAACATAACAACGCCAGCAAGTTAAGCACGGGATAATTCCCCTTCACACACTGGGGAAAAACACTCTAGGTTACAATATGAAGCAGTTGAGTTAAGGTCCTATTTGGTCCCTGACTATTTAGGTACATTTGGATAGTTAGCATTTCTAATATATATAATTATATTTCTATAATTATTCTAATATAATTCTATAATTATTCTAATATATTTCTACAATTATTCTAATATATATTCCACCTAGGTAGTACAGATACTATTACAGATACTGCCTGCCTCATAGTACCATTAAAGGAATTGGCTGATTGGTGTGTGAAATACTAAGTTCAGAATAAATAGACGACATTATAAGAATCTCATTACTCATCTAGGGAACAAGTTGGTCCAGCATATCCCTTTATTCATTTTTACTTCTGGTGTCCTGTCAATGGGGGTGACTCCTATATCTGTTCTCAGGGTGTCCCCAGTGTGCCTCCCATTGAGACTTTTGAAACTTTTAAAATGTGCTTCATATAGATATTGACATACTTGAATAATGTACAAAGAAACCAGTCCCATTTAAACACATCCCTCCCTCTCTCATGGTCATCAAGTAGACTCCTACTCAAAGCGACTCTACAGGGCAGGGTAGAACTGCCCCCGTGGGTTTCCCAGACTGTAACCCTTTTTGTGAGTAACCCTTTTCTTCCCTTGCTGTGACTAGTGGTTTTAAACAGTTGATAGGCAACCTCTATGCCACCAGGCCTCCTCAACACAAGTTTATCAAATAACTTATTATCTGACTGGGGACAGTTTTTTAAGGGCAACTAAATTCCAAACACACTGCCATCAAGTTAAGGCTGACTCATAGTGACCCCCTGTAGGCTTCCAAGACTCTAGCTGTTTATGACAGTAGAAAGATGGGATCAGGTATCAGGCATCATCAGAACAAAAAAATCTTACCATAGTGAATGAGCGGGGAGTGCAGAGTGGAGACCCAAAGCCCATTTGTCAGCCACTGGAGATCCCTTTTCAGAGGGGTCTAGGGGAGGAGACGAGCCAGTCAAGGTGCAATGTAGCACCGATGAAAAATACAACTTTTCTCTAGTTCCTAAATGCTTCCCCCACCCCCACCCCACTATCATGATCCGAATTCTACCTTGAAAGTCTGGGTAGACCAGAGGATGTACACTGGTACAGATAGGAACTGGAAACACAGGGAATCCAGGGCAGATGATACCTTCAGGACCAGGGGTATGAGGGGTGATACTTGGAGGGTAGAGGGAGAGGGGGCTGGAAAGAGGGAACCGATTACAAGGATCTACATGTGACCTCCTCCCTGGGGGGCAGTCAACAGAAAAGTGGGTGAAGGGAGACATCGTACAGGGCAAGATATGACAAAATAATAATTTATAAATTATCATGGGCTCATGAGGGAGGGGGGAGTGGGAAGGGAGGGGAAAAATGAGGACCTGATGCCAAGGGCTTAAGTGGAGAGCAAAATTTTTTTAAATGATGAGGGCAATAGTGTACACATGTGCTTTACACAATTGATGTATGTATGGATTGTGATAAGAGTTGTATGCGCCCTAATAAAACGATTAAACAAAGAAAGAAAAAAAAAGAAGAAAGCCCAATCTTTTCCTGGAGCTGCCGGTGGTTTCAAACTAACTACCATGTAGCTCTCAGCCTACCCACTATACCATGAGGGCTCCTGCGGTGGGGTGGATAAAAGAGCATAAAACAGGATCTATTGTGCAATCTTGCAGACTCAAGTATGTCCTGGGAACTCTACAATCACCTTAATAAAAAAAAGCAATGGTACTGTTTGTGCATATTCAAAGGATTTTTTGAGAAGTAAGGCACTCTGGTGGCACTGTTGATGAAGCACTGGGATGTTACCTGCAAGGTTAGCGGTTCAAACCCATAAACTGCTCCAAGGGGGAAAGATGAGGCTGTCTGCTTCCAGAAAGATTGATTGTCTCATAAACCCCACAGAGAAGTTCTGCTCTGTTGCGTAGGGTCACTGTGGGCTGAAATTCTCTTGAGGCTAGTGAGTTCCGTGTTTTGTTTTTACTTTTATAAATGCAATAATTTTAAGTACATCACATTTTATAAACCAGACTGCCTTGCACTCTTTAGTCATTTTTTAAATGTCAGTTACTTAAAACTATGTAAGTATTCTGGAATTTTCAAAACTGAGAGGTGAGAGGTACCACCCATACCCCTAAACTAGACCTGACTTTGTTCCAGGGTCTAAGATTGTGATTTAAACTATCTGGAAACTTTCGTTTTGGTACCAACTCAAATTCAATATTAGTGAAGCCAAGCTCTGTAGTCTCTTCCCTGGACTGAGCATTGGGGACATTAGGTGACTTTCTGTGGCTCCATCTACCTTGGGTTCCAAAACCTGTCGCATATCACAGTGTGCCCCTTTTCAATTCTTCAGCTGCCAGAGAGGCAGAAGATATGAGCGATGTAAATGAGAGTCCGGACCAGGATGCCTGCTCTGGGGGAACCTCCTACAGCCCCCGTTGCCTGTGATTCCTCACACTGCACAGGGCAGGGCGCAGGAGCTGCAATGTCAAAGAGAACTCCAGGAGAAGGGCGGAGAGCCAAGCCCCTGAGCCTCTGCTGGCAGTGTAGAGAGAGAGACCTGGGGCAGTAGCTTCTGGGGAAGGGGAGGTGACAAGGAGACATGCTGGCTCCCCATCTGACGCTTACCTGCAGCACCATCTGTAACATCTTCTCTGGGCAGGGAAATCCATGGCCGTGCATGGAAAAGGGACACTCTGCTGCAATCCCTCAGTCGCAGAGCGCATGGACGCCGGCTCTGAACGAGCAACAGAGACAAGGTTCATAAAATCCCACCAGGCTGAAGACTCCACTGATAGTCCTTCAGCAGGATCGGAGCCCAACGCCTGCTTCAAAGGGCTACATTGCTTTCATTCACCTAATCCAGTAAGTCATTCACACACACACACACACACACACACACACACACACACACACACCTTCAATTTACAGATATACATCCACTCAGATATACATTCAGACTCGTTACTAAAGGCATATGTATCTATCCAAAACAAACACACACTCACATTCATATTTACACACGTATACACATGTGCACACATGCACACATAGATGCCATGCAAACATGCATACTCACATTCATGCTTATGTACATATGCATATAAAACACACAGACACATAATTTCACGTACTTACACATGCAAACACACACATCGTGTTTTCATAACTTTAAGTACATTACACTCTCAGAAAAGGAAAAACATGAACAAATACTCACATAAGTTGTGCTCACTACTGTGAGCAAATGCTTTGGGGAGCACGGGAATTCCACAAAGCCATGAGATGAAAGTCAGGATTGGAAGTCTTCGTTCATCTTGGATTCTTGTGTTTGCACAAGAGAGAGGTACCTGGATGCCCTCATGCCTTCTGGTCACTAATAGCATCTCAAGTCAGTCTGTTGTCTGTCAACCTGTCCTGAGGGCATTTACTGTGACACAGAATTATTCCCAATCATGACTGAGCCTTGCATCACTGTTTACTGGTACCACTGAGCAGAAACAATAGACTACGCCCCCCACCCCCTGCTGCTTTGTAAGGCAAATAGAAATGTGTATTTGTACACGTCACTGTGTCTCGGGGTTCCATCTCAGCAACAGCAGGTTTCACACCGTTTGGCAAGCTTGTCAAGGAGTTCATTTTCCTCGCATCAAGGCCCACGGAAGCAACTGTCAAGATATCAATGACGTAACTCATCGATAAAATCCATGCTGGGCAACGGTGAAGACGACCAGACAAGAACGGCTGCACTTGAATAAGGATTGGCGAAGACTATGAAATATTCCGTGGATTTCCAGAAGAACGAACAGATTTGTCTTGGGGGGAAAAAGTATGGCCAGAATGCTCCTTAGAATTATAGTTTAGATACGTTGTCAGAAGGACCAGTCCCTAAAGAAGGACATCATGCTTCATAAAACAGAAGGTCAGCGAAAAACATGAAACTCTCAATTAGACAACAGCACATATATGCGTGTACATCCATATGTATATTCATTAAATGTTTATAGATGTAAACATTTATATTGTTTACATTTAATGTTACATTTACATTTAAGCGAGGATATTAGAATGATCCCTTTATATAACTAAAATTATATCACTGCTATCAGGTGTTTTTCTGAATCATAATGACCCTGGAGGACAGAATAGAATTGCCCAGTGGGTTTCCAAAACTGTAATTCTTTACCGGAGAAAACCTCATCTTTCTCCTGAAGAGTGACAGGTGGTTTCAAACTGCTGGCCTTTAGGTGAACAGCCCAAGGCTAACAGGGCTCCTACCCAGGTGTAGAGATAAGGAAGTTGGATTTTATAGCTTAGGTTTCTTTCTCAAGTCAGATAATTCTCCAAAAAAGAAGGATTAAAATCTAAAATACATTTGTTGTTTTTATTTCAACTTTAAAACTAGTGAATATTTTCTGTTTACTGTTGGAAATAATTTTGGTTTATAAAAATCATGAAGAAAAGGAGTTAGAATTCAGTGGTCATCATCAGTCCCCCAAGCAATGTGAAAGTAGGAATTTATTCATCAAGCTGGATATAACCTGTTACATCAAGGTGAACAATTGGATATTTGTGAAGGAGCTTGGTGGGTGGCATATTTTAAGACAACTGGCATTATTTTTGAATGTGAATTATCATAACCTCTGACCTGGGATTTTCTACAACCACATAAGAATTCAATGTGTGCTTTATGCAATTGATGTATGTATATGTATGGATTGTGATAAGAGTTGTATGAGCCCCTAATAAAATGTTTTTAAAAAAGAGGAGCTGATACTAAGGGCTCAATAGAAAATTAAGGTAAATGTTTAGAAAATAATGATGGCAACCTATTTACAAATATTCCTGATACAATTGATGTTCAAATTGTTATAAGTGCTGTAAGAGCCCTCAATAAAATCTTTTAATGAAAAAAATAGAATTCAATATTGGTGGCCTCACCCAGCAAACGAACCACTTTTGATAGCATATTTGAAACACTATGACTAAGATAATGTTTTCTCATAGACTCTAACTTTCCTGAGCATAGAATCTCAGGCAGATTTGTTTTCATTCCTAAAACTCCTACCGTAAGGTAGGTGCTCAGAATAAGCTTATTCATTTACCTTCTACAACACTCGGTCCCGTGATAATAAAAAGCATTTATGTGGAATGGCAAGCTTTTTACTCACCGACTTGAGCCACATCATCAGAAAAGACCAATCACATTTATAAAGTCAAAGGTCAGAGAAAAGGAAGAGGATCCTAAACAAGATGGATCGAGGCAAACCATCCTGAGTTCAAACAAGATGGATCGAGGAAAATCATCCTGAATTCAAACAACAAGATGGATCAAGGCAAACCATCCTGAGTTCAAACAAGATGGTGTCAGGCTGGTAACACTTTGTTCTGACCTACACATGGTCACCATGAGTCATAGCCTACTCAATAGCAACTAATAACAACATGCCGTATGGTTTATAGATGGTTTTTATAACAACTATAAATTTAGGCAAAACAAATATTATCTCCTATATAAGATATGAAAACTTGTCTTGCATCCCGTCAATTCCAGTTCATAGTGATGCTACATAATTGAATGTCACTCCTCCTTAGTGTTTCTGGGGCTTTATTCCTTATGGCAACATGACAATGGTCTTTTCTGCTACAGAGCAGCTAGTGCGTTCAGACTCCCATTGGAAGCTGAGCTCTTTACCTGTGCCCAGGACTCCTAAGCGAAGGCCAGAGCTGAGATCATTTGTGAAGACGGTCTCAAGATAACACGGCTTTCAAAAGTCTTATCTTCGTGAGTTCAACGCCTCTCTGTTGACCCTAGTTGCTCTGGTCTTTCTTACATGACAGTGTAGGCTCTTTTGAGTTAACAGGTCATCAGTCAACCAATCAGTAAATGTAACCATTGAATCCATCATGGTGTAAAGCAGCCAGCTAATTGATGATCCGTGTTAAGATTCTACTTACGTGCTCTTAATTTTTATTATTTTTTCAGATAAGACTGAGGCAGATGGGAAGAACATAAGTAAGATAAAAGGGGGATTTTAACAAAAGTAATAGTGAATAAAATATCTGCCGCTAGATCCAGGCTGCTGTCAAGGGCATGCCCATATGTGTGCACTTGAAAGGGCTCATCAGTGCTTGCTTGACCGAAAGAAACTGCCAACAGTGGAATAGTTTGGCATCTGCACCCAACGGGCTCCTTACTGATGAAGGCCATTGACATTTAGCTGAGTATTTCTTCAGATGTCCTCCATGCCTAAGGAGCTACATAAAGGTATATCTATTTTTATTTATTTACATCATTTTATTGGGGGCTCAAACAGCTCTCATCACAATCCATACATCTAGCCATTGTGTCAAGCACATTTGTACATTTGTTGCCATCATCATTCTCAAAACATTTTCTTTCTACTTGAGCCCTTGGTATCACCTCCTCATTTTTTTCTCCTTCCCCCACCCTCCTCATGAACCCTTGATAATTTATTTTTTAAAAAAATCATGTCTTGCACTGACCAATGTCTCCCTTGACCCACTTATCTATTGTCCGTCCCTCTGGGAGGGGGTTATATGTAGATCATTGTGATCGGTTCTCCCTTTCTCCCCCCACTTTCCCCTCCTGGTATCGCTACTGTCATTATTGGTTCTATTTTTATAAGCTCAACTTCACAACAGGGAACAGTGCACACGGACAAGTTGGATGCACTTCCATATTTATTGCAACCGACTGTCACCGGCCACCCTGGGGGCCTCGAGCTGGGTGGGCTCCTTGTCTCTGGCCCAGGCCTTATCTCTGTGAAGTGGTATGTGGAGGATCCCAACGTCACCGAACAAACAGGGTCAATTTTCCCATAACAGACCTTTGGTTCATACACATTTCACTGCCTTTCGTTCGAGAAGTCAGAGAATGGCTCTCATCTCCACACTAATAATATCCTTCAGCAAATGATAAAGTCAAGTCCAAAGTAAACTGAGACGCTTTATCAGCATGTCAAAACTATCCCCTTACAGCTCAGTACTTGCCAACTGTGCATCCTTTTCCTAGACAAAGGCTTGATGCACGTTAAAAGGCACTTACCAGAGTGGGTGTTTGTTTGCCAAAGGAGGGCAGGCTGCCCTCTGAATCCAGTCACCCCAGTTGTCACTCCCGTTAGAGGAAGAGAGGTATCCTTTACAGCCAGACTCTAACCTCAATGATCTCTTGACTCAAGTTGGAGGGAAATTCAGAGCTTCCTGTCAAGTTATTCTTTCTCTTTCTCCCTGTTAATATTAACTGATGGGTTTCGCAGGGGGAAAGTGTGTTTCTCACTGTGAACAGAGAGAGCACGGTGGTCGACCATTTACTTTTCCACCCTGTTGTCAGAGATGATTCAAAAAGGATTTATATACCCGGTTAATCCTAACAGATGGCCCTGTGCTTGCCGTCAGAGAAACGTTGAAAATCAATCCAAATACTGTTTGAAATTAGGCAATTTGCACACTGGTCTTGATGGTTAGTAAACAGATTGAGCAAGATAGGCACAATGAACAAAACTAAATGAAAGATGTGAAAAACTTAGAAATCCCCATACCTCACCTCACTTAACGTGCCCCCCCCCTTGCATCTGATGCCCAAATGATGCTTATCAAAGAAAATGAAGGCAATAGTAAATCATCTCCCTTGTATCTGCACGCACATTTATTGCTGTCCATTCAGGGAGGTCATTGTGTATGCTCAGATGCTGGTATACTCTGTGAAAGTGAATAGGTATCTTTATAGAAGGCATAGAGTGTATGTGGACCATTCACCCAACTAGCGTGTGATCTTGTGTAGTTAACAGCAGAAACCAGGGAAGGCTAGTGGCTTTGGAGGACAACACGTTGGCAGATTTCTTGGCATTTTTGTAATTGTAGACTTAGATCTTCCCCTGGGAATGAATATCTCAGGGAAAGTGTGATGAGATATGAAGGCCTTCATCATACAATCCCCATATGAAAGCCCTGTCCAGATTGATAGGGACTGAAGTGCACATAACACTGTGGCTGCAGTGGGTTCAGTCTAGACACAGCATGCTCCTGACTGATCCGCCATGCCCATCCAACCAGAAGGAAGAAAAGCGCCAGACACAAGCCTCCCTTTGCCACCTACGGACTGCAGGGAGAAGGTCCAGGGGGAGGTTGCTTTCCTTTGGGGGAAATGCCCACATTGCCTCAGGCCACTTATTTCAGTCCTCCCCCTGCGATAACTTCAGTCTCCTTCCAAGGTTGACTTAAGCTAGCTCTAGGTATTTTCTATGAATTGTCATGACACGACCTGGAAGAGGTCATATTCACACTTACACCGTTTCATCCACGGATTCATCACCAAAGCATTTTTGGTGCCGACACTGGACTTCATGCTATGGAAGATTAAAATGAAATGAAGAAGAAATGTACTTTCGACTCTTGTGAGTACATTCAGGGGACTTGAGAGAGACTGTGGCTGCCCGGTGAAGGTGAGAGCCATCTTTGTGAAGGTGATGGCAATGACTCGTGCTAACAGATCTGAAAGGCCAAAGAAAAAGTTTCCAGTCTGAGAAAATGGTTGTGTTCCAGGTCATACAGAAAGGAATAACTAGAGGGGAGATTAAATCTATCTATAGCTATGTCTATGTCTATTCTATGTGTATGTCTATATCTATACCTATACCTATGTCTATGTCTATGTCTAGTTTAATCTAAACCTATATCTATCCATATCCATATCTATATCATCTATATATATATAGATAGATATCATGTCCAAGGTGTTTGAAGTGTGATTAGAAATTTTTCTATATTACATATTAAGAGTCACAACCCATCATCCTCTTTGTCATGCTGTGGTGCATTGCATGTTGCTATGATTCTGGGAGAGATGCCACCAGTATGGAAAATACTGTGTCATGGGATGATATTTGACTTTTAGCCTCAGGTCAAGATGACTTTGTGTTCTGAGTCCATGGTATTATATCACTTGGACTTGAGAGTCTTGAATATCTGCTTGTGTCTTATATAGAATTATCAATAGTTTGAGCAGTAAAGAGAAATACAGAGGGGAGAAGAAGCAATCATAAAGCTGAAGCTCTATGGTTATACTGTTGAAACTTTGCCACAATTTTCTGAATCACTAATTTCTCTAAATGTAGACTTTGCGTTATTCTAAACTTTAAACTTTGTTCCTCTGAAGAGCAGTATTTTGAAAATCTGAGAATGTCCATTACAAAATATGAACACATCCATTACAATTATTCTACAGTTGTAGTGAACATACTTTGGGGTGTACATCCAGGACCCACTTTCTCCTTTCCTAATATCCCATACTTTCTGCAGGGGAGGCCCCTGAATGTTTTGTGTAATTTTGAATCCTAAAAGATTATCAAATTCCTAGACTCCAGAGGGTCGGTCAGGTTCTCTTCCATAAACTTCTTAACTTTAACTGAGAAGGATGGGGAGCTGAATCGATTTAATGACACATTCCAGGAGTCAAGGAAAGCGATTATCTTCAATTCCAGGGCTGACCTGCTTCCCCGTTTCCGAAGGCCCTTGTTCCAGCCCTTCCACGATAAATTCAGGCCCTTCCCATGTAGGTCTCCTTTTCCTTAGGCTAGCTGAAGTTATTTTCTGCTAATTGCAATGAGACTACTAAAACAGTAGTAGTCTGGTCACTTTTATATCATTCTTAATTGGTATAATTATTATTAATGACTTTCCCATTGATATATAATGATATATTATCAAGAAAATGTTTTATTTCTTTTCAGAGCAATGTTATGAGAAACCAGCAAACACACAGCCCAAAGTTAAATTGTAAGTTCTTTGATGAAAATGACTTTATCCTTGGTATCTCCCCCAAATAATTTCCCCAGGTATTAATTAGCTAGTTATCCCCATCATTCAACAACTCACCAAACAAATGCTCTAGTTTTTATTAAGATCAGGGAATTTAACAGTCTACTGAGGAAAGGTCTAAATTCCAATAAAATATTGATTCAATTTCTACATTTAATTCACTTAGTTGAGTTGGCTTTCTCTATTTCATTCATGTACTTAAGAATAGCAAAGTGTTTTATGCATCTACATATCAGCTTACAGAGCAGTCATACATAACATTGAAATATCTCCGTGAATTCCTGTGTTATTAAAGATAAGTTGTATTCAGGGAAGACATCCAATATCCCTCACTGTGTTTCAGTATTTCAAATGCAAAGGTTTGCTCACAAGTATGATTTCTTCTGCCCGCCCACCTTCCCTCTTCCTGATGCACCATCTGGGAAGAGCTATATTTAGGGATTGTCAAAAGTTGCTCCATTGAACAACATGTGAAGCAATGTGACAGCATCCAAAGATTAAGCTGTTACCTAGGGGTAGTGACAGGGCCACAATTTTAAAAGTCCATAGACTTTAGATCTAGCACAGGCAAAAGCCTAGCTCAGAAGTTAAGAATACTTTTTATTCCAATCAAACTGAATCACATATTCCTGAATCTCTGCTTTCCAACAGCCTAGTTCATCAGAAAAAGTCAACAGGGACATTTTGTCCTTGAGTTAATGAACTTGGAGAGCCTTTGTGGTGGTGTCTCTAGAGGTGGTGTTACCCAGCATGGTAACTCTTGGTGTTATCTTTCCACTTCCCATGTACCTCCTTCCATATCTGACCACACAGAATCATTAGTAACATTTATTATCCATTATAATCATACAATAAATATGTGAGAAATATGATTACAAATTGCTTAAATTCATTATATGAATACTATCAACGAAAATTTTTGGAAAATCTTTCTGCATTAAATTGTGATAGTATTAGTGACAGTATTAGTAATGTAACAGAAGACATTAAAATTATCCTTCCTCCTTCTATTCCTAGAATTTGTACTTCATTCTTTCAAAAGGTTATTTGACATTGGTTCACAAAATCTAATTACTACAACATTGTATCTAAAACACCAGGAAATTGGACAAAGTCAGTGACTATGAAAACACGGGCAGCAATGCAAACAACAGCGCATGCTAACAGTCCATGTAGACAAAGCCCACCTGATTCAAAGCGTCATTGTACATGCGGGGTAAGGACAGCTTTCCTGGAATGCATGAGGGGGCTAAAAAAGCAAATGAGCATCAAGTTTTTGCCATATTGATATATTAATTGATGTGGATTGGGCTTGCTTCAGATGTTCTTGTTGTTGGAACTAACTACTGAGATACTGCTATAAAAATAATTTCTGCGGCAACAATGCACAAAAACTCTACAGGCAGCCACTTTGCCCCTTCGGCAGTGTTACCTGGTATGGTCTGCACCCCCTGCCCCCCGCCCCCGAGGGATGCCACTGAGCCTTTTACTTGTGAGGCAGCTGTAAACAGTGCAAGGCCAAATGCAGGTTTCAATTCTATAATTTCACTGGTGAACAAGCTATCACCCCCTGAGACAATTAATTCCACCATCTCTTTTTAAAAAGGTTTCAGTTCTGAAATTGCATTTCCCCCATCGGATAGAGTATGAGATATGTTGAGATGAGATTGTTAAGAGACCAGAGAGTAGAATTTTATCTGGCCATCTGAGTCACTCAGAAAGCCCCAAGCACTCTCCTTTTAACATGTATTATAATAAAACAAATTATTCGGGTGTCACAGACCTTGAATACCTACTAACCTTGATAAGCACTTACATCTAAACAAAAAGAGAATCAATTTGCATTTTCCTTTCTGCTGGCTAACATAATGCTTCATTTTACAGTTGCCATTAAGGGTTATTGCTATCTTTACATACCACATTAGGCAGTCTGTGTCCATTGTTCATACACAGTTCCATCAGAATGTTGCAGGTTGAAGGCATTTTCACAATGATGTTGCTTTTGTCCTGCCCAGCTTCTATTATCTTGAATGTGTTTATTCCAACAGATCTCTTCAAGACCAGAAAACTGCCCTCCGTGAAAACATGTCAGTCATCACCTTCCTTCAGAATCTGAGACTCTGAATTAACAATGCTCAAGGTCTGATCTCTCTCTCTCTCTCAATCACAATCTCTGTGATTGAGAGAGAGAGAGAGAGAGAGAGAGAGAGAGAGAGAGAGAGAGAGAGAGAGAGAGAGAGAGAGAGAGAGAGAGAGAGATTACATAGTAGAACTGCTCCATGGGGTTTTCTTGACTGTAATCTTTACGAAAGCAGATCACCAGTCCTTTCTTCCATGGTACCATTGGGTGGGATTGAACCACCAGTCTTTAGACTTATTACTTGCACACACACCACCAGTATCACTCCAGGACCCAGACACCAGCCTAGTCTCCAGAAGAACTTTGAAGAAACCGGGGCATTCAAAACCATCTTATCAGGCTGATGATGCTTTAAAGCCCCTTAGAGTTGGCCTTTGTATTAGCATTTTCTCTTCTGATCTATGGCCTTATAACTTTCTGGGGGCAAAGGTAATAGACCGCAGGCATTTATTAAGCAAGCATCTGTAGACTGGAGGAAATGGGAAGCATACTCATTACAGAGACCACAAATATTTGGGTTAGAATAATTGAGAAATGGCCACTGGCAGGTAGGATCAGACAGTGATTATAGATGTAACCTTTGAGGAAATAAAAATAGAAAACCTTAACCAAGGATGATCGATGCTCCCAGTGAAAAAGAATGGCCGCCAAAGACCCCTTTCTCAATGTGAAAGCCTGTCAGTAGTGACTGGAAGACACCACTCCACAAAGACAAACAGCTTGGTCAAAGATCAAAAATTAAAGCGTAAAATATTGATATTTTAAAATTGAGTTTCATAATAAAAACGAACACATACAAAGGAACCATTTTCTCCCGGTATATTTGGCTGCCACGTTTTAATGCATATTTGACTATTCTATATTGCATATTAGTCTTGCAGGTCCTTCATGTGCCAATTCCATTCTAACTCTAAAAAGAATATACCCAGTATATTTTTATATTTGTAAAACACTCGAGCAACGAATGCCAAATAATCTCTTCATTACTGATTAATCACATTGAGTCACAAAGGAAGTAGATTCTAAGAATGTAAATGACCAAAGAAGTTGTTTCCTTAACTTTTGTACAGTGCTTTGTGTAAAGTAGTTAATGATGGAGTGATGGAGGAAATGCTGATACATAAAAATAACAGAATACAATAGCCAAAACTATTGATTCTTAGAACATATGAGCACCCCACAAAGAATTAAAAATATTAGAGCACTCTGCTCAGAATCCCTAGGCAGATACTGTATGTACAGCCCAGTGAAAGAGGAAACATATACTCATAAAATAAGAAAGAATGGCCTGTATGCTATGTCTGGAGGGAACCCCAGAGTAGGAAAGTGGATGAGGCCTCAGAGTGAATCGCTGGAATTTAACAATCCTAGAGGAGATCCGCAAAGAAGCAACAGGAACTTAAATGCTCAATATAGCTACAATATTGAAAATTACCAGCACCTTAATCCTCATGATTTTCTTAGGAACTTGGTGGTAATTTCCACTTGAAAACACATAGGGACATTTAGAAAACATAAATAATGCACTCTATATTTAGAACAATCTTAAGTCGACATAAGTACATTGTACATAAAACACATAGTTGGCTTATATTTCCTATCCCATCCACACATAGGTTCTCTTATTATTAACATGTTTCTTTTCATGCACTACTACCTAAGTGCTATCATTACCCAAGACTCATAGCTTAAACCAGAGCTCACTCTTCGCGCTGTATATTCTATGGGTTTTGACAAATGTATAAACACATGCAACACTGAGATTTCGTGAGAATGAGCTAGTAAATCGAGGCATACAATGAGAGATTTTCTGCTCATTCAGTATCAGACAGAGTTGCGGTTTTCCATTTGCCTAGGAGGCTACCACCTGTGTGTAAGTCTAGGTGTCCATGTGTCTCCCTAAAATGCAAGGCTTATGTAAGTCAGCTTAAATTAATTTGTGCTGTCTATATCACCTCTTCATCTCATTTGTGCCCCCAGATGGTTGGAGATACGAGGGGGGTACCCAGAAAACAACAGATTTTTCCCCAAAGCTATATATTTATTTTTTTAACAAAACGTTATCACTTTTAAAGTACTCTTCATTACACTGAATACATTGGTCAGATCTGCTATTCCATTCTTGGAAACATTGTTCAAGTTCATCTGTTTGAAGGGCTGACAGTGGCACCTTCCTCCTGTTTTTTTTTTCTTCTTCACCTCTTCTCTGTCATCAGTGCTGTCATTTCATGCCCCTCTTCATTCATGGAAACAAAAAGAAGTCACATGGAGTGCGATCAGGTAAGGTGTGCGGGGCAAGAGAGGCGTGCTGTTTTTTGTCAAAATCTAGTGCACTGAGATAGCTGTGTGAGCAGGTGCATTGTCGTGGTGGAAAAACCAGTCCCTACCTGCCGTAAATCAGGCCCTTTTTGGTCTCACGTTGTTATACAATCTTTTCAGAACCTCTCAATAGAAAGTTGGATTAACAGTCTGACCCAGTGGCACCAAATCCAAATGCACACTACAGGTCGACATTTTCATCCATTTGAGAAGTTGATGGATGTCCAGAATGAAGGTTGTCATCAATCAACATTTCATCTTTCTTGAAATGAGAAAACCATTCATACACTTGAATTTTCCCATTGCTCTGACCTTGTAAGCTGTGTTCAACATCACAATAGTTTTCCCTAAGAAGGAAACAGCAGCTGCATAATGTTCCCTTAAATTGACCATGACAGAAAAATGAGGTTTGAATAAAACTGCTTTTATGAAAAAATTCACTGTGACCAGAGAGAATCTTCCCAGGTGATGCCACTGGGTGCACTAACTCAGAGTGAGTTGCTGGCTGCTCACCTAGAAGGAAAAATGTGTACAATGCTTTTGTGTGTGTTTGTGTGTGGGTGTGCCTGCCTCCTGGTATCCTTATGGGGTTCCGCCAATACCGATTTTAAAAATCTAGAACTTAAATCGCTGTCATTTAGAATCGTTCTCCCTCTATAGCTAGTCCCATTGCAAGGCCAAGTGAAAGTTTGCTACAGAAGGTGAACAGACTCTTGGTGGCACAATGTTTAAGAGCTTGACTTCTACCTGAAAGGCTGAGGCTTTGAAGCCATCGTAGGATCTCCACAAAAGTGAAAGATGTGGCTGGCAGCCGCTCGAATAAAGACTCCAGCCTTGGGAAGCTGAGGGATAGTTGTACTATAGGGGCACATAAGAGTCAGAAGCAATTAGACCGCAGTAGCTTTGATTTTTTTTGGTTTAAAGATGGTGGAGAAACATTGACTGTAGGAAAAATTCAGCATTTTTTAAAGAAATAATGCCACTCGTTGTCTGATTTGTAGCTCTGCTTTAAAAATGCTAAACAATTTTGTAATCCAATAAGAAATTGTTTTTGAGAAATATTTGCATGATCCAAAGACTTTTATGAAACACTTCCCTACAGAATTCTTCTCAATGGTAAATTACCCTGGTGCATTTTAACAATTGCTTACAGATCATTAACTACTCCAAAACATGTTGGTAAGGAAGAGTTGCCAAATCGGAGAAGCTGTTATTAATGAAACAAGATGTAAGTGAAGACTTCCGGATATGATGAACTTGGCAAATGGATGTCGGCATGCTAGAAATAGATTTGGGGGATGATTGTGAGACCATTCCTATGTCACACAAGTGACTGTTCTACAAATGTTCTTCCTTACAGACAAATAACTCAAAGTTTTAGAATTCTGCATGGTGAAAAATTCGGGCACCACATGAACTTAAACTTTATAAAGCTATTGGTGATAGTAAATGGTTTTCAAAATCTAATTTAATAAACAATAGCTACAATTTTGTAATGTTCAAAATTTTGCCTGTATTTCTAGTTGCTCTCTGGAAATTAATCAATAAAAATAGACTTACTGGACAAATTGTAAGTTTTTTTCCAAATGCTTTTCTTTTTGTGTTCAAAATGCTGTTCTTAGTGACTTCTCTCCAGAAGTGAGCATGACCATTTTGAAAAGGTTCCTTCGGGTTTTGTTGTTGGCAAAACATCACCAGCAACACAAGCAGCTTTTTTTTTTTATTAGATTACAAACAAATGTGGGCACATTTATATTTTAATTATTGACCTGCATTTCCTCTTGTAAAATAGCCGGCTTTGCTCTGGTGATGTTTCCTCATTGGGAGATGGTAGTCCATTTCTTGTTGATTTGTACGAGTGATTTATTTATCAAGGCCAACACTTTTCCATTTCATTACTTTCTTCCTAGCTGAGCATCTCCATTTTATTTTTCTTTGTGAACTTTTAAAAGGTTATTTTGTAGAGTTCGTAACATGTGCCTTCAAATTTTTAAAAATTGATTTTAGACCTAGAAAAGGTTTTCCCCAGAAATGAAATAATTTATTTTCTTCCATTTTCTTTTTTTTTTTTTAAGTATTTAGTAGCTGGATGAGTTAGACGGACTCTTAATCTCTCTAAAACGATTTTCTCCTTTGTAAAGAAGCAATTGTAAAAATGATTTGGTGAAGTTCTGTGTCATCTCTGGAGTGACGTTTGACGTGTCTTTGTCCTCATAAAAACAAAACAAAAATCCTCCACTCTCCCTGCCAACAGGTGGAGTCCTAGGATCCCTCCTGGTGACCCTGCAGGACCACTGAACTGCTCTTGTGGGTTTCCATGGCTGTCAATCTTTTCCCGAGCAGAGCATCTCATCTCTCTCTCTCCAGCAGCAGCTACTGGTGGGTTTGAACTGCTGATCTTGTGGTCAGTCATCCCACATGAAACCACTATGCCCCCAAGCTCCCCTTTGTCTCCAGAAGGTAATAACAGTGCAAAGCTCAGTAATAACTGTTTTTATAATGGACAAAACAAAGCACTGAAAATTCCAGCCTATCTGTATAACAAAGAATAAGCAGAAATCTATCCTTTAGGATATTTGAACAACAAAAAAAGTCACTCTGGTCACAGGTGAAATAACCCAATTAGAGAGGAGTTCCTTGAGCCACAATTTATGATGAACTTTTACCCTCCGGTTTTTGTAGACTCCTCAGGAACCTTCTCCAGATAATTTTCAATAAGAAGACAAGTCCCAGAGATTACCTAAACCTTCTAAACGCTTTGCACTTATGACTTTGGGGAAAGAATTTTTCTCCCCAGAACCTGGTCCCCACCAGCCCCGCCTCACTGCCCAGTTTAATATGACACGGAGTGGATTCCCCTAGCCCCTGCACCTATATGAATCATTTTCAGTACTGAGTTCTGATCATTATATACAAGGTCACTTTTTAATTAGAACAATATAGTAAAACATATGCTCCGAAGATAAATGAGGTACAGAGCTAGCTGTGCTACAGTGAACCCTTTTATTGGAAAGACCTTAAAAATAATAAGCGTCATGTATAGTCCGGGGGCCTTTGCAGCATATTTCAGTGCAGCAAAGTGCCTGCCATGGTGAATGACTACACCCTGTTAGAGTGAACAATCATTTGGCAGCATAGGTTATTTTAATGGACACATCACTTTAAACGCAGCCTTCGCCATCTGTTCTGCCCTCTAATTACAGATGCAAAAAGAACATAATTCACAATTGCATCATAAAAAAGTAAGATATAAGTGATTTAAATGCATGTGGATCTTCTTTATTCAACGCAGCACGCAGCTGTTAGGTTGTTTTCATGTTTCAAACACAAACGAGGAAGGAAATTGCTCTTCTCTGATGGAGTGAATTCCCCGATATCGTCTATTTGGGGGTGTGAGTGAAAGCATGTGCTCTTGCAGTGCCTTCCCATGAAAGGAGGGAGGGGGGAACCTTTCTGTAATTCCCTGGGATGGAGGGTATGTGGGTGAAGAAACCTTCCTCTTTGATTGTTGTCCGCGCCCTCGAGTTCATTTCAACCCACGGCAACCTCATTTATGCCTGGTAGAATCACTCCATAGGATTTTCAACGCTGTGACCTTTGGGAAGAAGATCCCTAGGCTTGCTGGCCTAAGTAGCTTTAGTGGGATTCACACAACCAACCTTTCACCTAATTGAACACTTAAACATGTGTGCCACCAAAGAACTCCGAGTCTCTAGGAGGGTTGCCCATTTCAATGAGCAATCAGCTCATTGTACTTTATAGCCACCAAGCAGTGCACATCAACTTATAACAAAGAAATCTTATTTCAGGATAAGACGAGAATACTGCTCTCCCTCAAATCACAGGGCAGCTTTCTTATGGAAACTCATTCTGATTTTGCAAGACTAACACTTCAGAGTTATAAGCAGGTAAGTGGACGGCATTCTCTTGGAGCCAACGCCTCAGAAAATTTTCAAGACTCCCTCTTGAATTTACAATGACTTAGTGATGACTCATTTTGGAGAGGGTATTTTAATAAGCAAGCTTCAAGGTGAACCTAATTCCTCCTTGGGATTTTATGAAAGGCCCACTACTATTTGGTACCGACACAATCACAACACATGCAAACTCTGAAGAGAGAGTTTGTCAAATATGTTCCATATTCAGTCAATCTCTTTTCAATGAGTGTGTTCGGGTAGTCAAAACGATTTTAAATAAAGTAAAATATTTACTTCTTAGGAAGTTTAGGATGGTGGTTCTGGGGCAGAAAGAGCCTAATTGGTGAAGAGTGTAACGCAGACCTTAAGAAGTGAAGGAAATGACTGCCCACTCTGTCATGCCATGCTCTGTCAGTGATCAGAATACATTGTCTGGCAAAAATTCTCCCCTCCGCTTCTCAAGATCTTTCTGAAGATGATTTAAAGTTAGCATAAACTCAAAACACCAATACCAAAACCAAACCTCAATGCCATTGTGTCCATCCATTGGGACTTGAGGGGACCCCGTTTGAATACGAAGAACTTCCCCTGTGGGATTCTGAGGTAGGAAGTCTGGGCAAGAGCAAACGTCTCATGTTTTCTCTCACTGACCCTGGTGAGTTCAAACTATACTGCCTTTGGGGCTAAGTGTCCAATGCGGAATTCACTATGCCACGAGGGCTCCCTAAACATGGCATAGTCATTGTTAATCAGCAGGTGCTTGGAAGGGGGTTTTAAAGTAGCTTAAAAACCTCTTCATCAATCTAATGTATATTTCTATTTTGCGTCATAACTTTCCATTTGTTTGTTTTAGGATAAACCACAGGAAAACAAGTCAGGACAATAAACATGAGCACTGTAATGATTATATTCAAACAGTGTAAACATAAAATTGCATGTGCGTACGCCTTATAGAAAATATAAACTCACTGCCATACAGTCGATGCTGACTGATACAGACCCTATGGGACAGAGGAGAAACTGACCCTGCAAGTTTTTGAAGATCTGTTTACAGGTGTAGAAAGCGCTGTTTGTCATCTGCTAGTAAATATGCAAACTTATAAATGTGTCGAGTTAAGATGTCTCCCCAAACACATACACATGACACACACACACACACAAACATGCGATGGGGGTTAAAAATTTACATTCTGTTTTTTTTAATATTATGTTTTTTTCAATCATTTTATTGGGGGCTCGTATAACTCTTATCACAATCTATATATACATCCATGTATCAAGCACATTTGTACATTTGTTGCCATCATCATTCTCAAAACATTTGCCTTCTACTTGAGCCCTCGGTGTCTGCTCATTTTTTTAGAATAATTTTATTAGGGGCTCATACAACTCCTATCACAATCCATACATACGTCAATTGTGTAAAGCACATTTGACCGTTCGTTGCCCTCATCATTCTCAAAACTTTTGCTCTCCACCCAAGTCCCTGACATCAGGTCCTCATTTTTCCTCTCCCTCCTCACTTCCCCTTCCCTCCTGAACCCTTGGTAACTTATAAATTGTTTTGTCATATTTTGCTCTGTCCCACGTCTTGTCTTCCTTCCCCCACTTTTTGTTGTATGTCCCCCATGGAGGAGGTCACATGTAGATCCTTGAAATAGGTTCCCCCTTACCAACCCACCCTTCCTCTACCCTCCCAGTAGCTCCACTCACACCACTGGTCCTGAGGGGATCACCCGCCTTGGCTTCCCTGTGTTTTCAGTTCCCACCTGTACCAGTGTACCTCCTCTGGTCTAGGCAGACTAGCAAGGTAGGATTCGGATCATGACAGTGGGAGTGGTGGGGGGAGGAAGTCTGGAAATCTCTTCATTTGGCCTTTGTATCTATATGAATATAGTCATTGTCTGTCGTGGTCTACAACAGAATAGAACACGGCCTGGACCTGTGCAGACTTCATGTCCATTGTCTGGTTTGAGCATCCCCCCCGCCCCCCACTAAGGAGTGTCTTCTTAAGTTTTCCCACCCATGATGTCCTGCACCAGCGATTGGTGTATCCTGAAAACACCCAAAGTAAGTAAGTGAGGCTCCCAGCCTTACTTCTAAGGAGTATTCTACTGCACGTTTTCCAGACAAATTTGTTTATTCTCGTGGCCCTCCGTGCTACTTTCAATATTCTTCGCCATACCATAATCAAGATACCTGGATTCTTCTGCTACCTTTTGTATTCATAGCCCAGCTTTTATACACAGACGAGGGGATGGGAAGTACCATGGCTTTGGTCGGGTGCTGTGTAATCTTCAAGGAGCCATATTGGTTCTTTCATAGTTAAAAAAGTCTTTGTCCAATGCAATAAGTCATGTGGTTTTCTGACTGCTACTTCCTTGAGTGTTGGTTGTGGATATAAGCAAAATGAAATCCTTGACAATTGAAATCAGTTTTTCATTTATCATGCTCCTGTCTACACTCTGAAACTGTTAAATGCCAACCAATACTTTTTGATATAGTGACTCTGTATATTCTCCCCATCTTCGATGCTTCCTGCAGCATTCAATATTTTGCCCACAGGATCCTTCAATATTTCAGCCCGAGGCTTGAATTTCTTTCTTCACTTTGAGATATGCTGTCTGGTCATTTTGTTTCCTAGGACCTGGTGTTAGCACATTTCTTTATAATACATTATTTTGTCTTCTTGAACTGTGTTTGGGAATGTTCTATTAAGCTCTTCTATGTCAGCGTTTCTCCCTTTCCCTTTAGCTGCTCTGTAGTCACGAACTTCTCCTCTGACACCCTCTGTAGTCTTTTCTTCCTTTCCCTTCTCATGCAATGACCTTGATACCATCCATAACTCTCCGCTCTTTGATCATGAATTTCCAATGACTCAAATCTGGTTTTGAGATGGTCTTAAAATTGAGCAGGGATATTTTTATATTTGGGCTCTCATGGACTTGTTTGAATTTTCTTCATTTTCAACCCGAGCCTTCATATTAGTATGTGTGTGTGGTAGGGGGTGGAGGAAAGGGGAGGGGGCAGTGTATCCACATTTACAGCAGAGAAAGTATTCAGCAGGAAAAGGATAATTCATCCAGATTGACTGTTGATATCTGGTTATGGTTCTGCCCCAACGGGCCAATGCCAGACACAACTCGTTAAATATTTTGCATGAATCCTTTCTATATTGTTTACATGGATTTAAAGCATGATATTAACAGGGAGGGTTGTCCTTGAATGGTTATATCAAATAATGGTAATCCTTTTTATATTATTCTATAGGGATCATTGAACAATAGGAATTTGAACTGTGAGACACATTTATACACATTTTGTTTCAATCCTGTTGCTGCTATTACAGTGATGTCAAGCGTTGAAATGGGTTTCCACACCCAATCTGCTCATTTAGGGCTGATTAAGTTCCCAGGATGTTGTACGTGGACACTTACAACACCTGAGGTCACCATAAAGCAACAGGGAAAAACACTCTCACCGAAGTGGACTTTCATCGCACAAGCATGTGCCATTTAACAGTCAATAGTGTGTCACAATTCTAAAATGTAGGTAGCTAGTATTGATTGTTTTTGTGTGATCAAAAATATATACTTATTTAAAAAAAACAGAACTTGAGGTATAGGGCACTCTGATCCAATTTCCAGCCTGCTGTTAGCAGCCGTGGTTAACACGAGACTGTTCTGGTTGCTGTGTATTGTTCACCTGCATGGTCACCAGTATATGAGAACTGACTGCCCACTGGTTTAAATCAGAAATAACTATGGAGTTTCTACATTAATTAATTTGTGAAACAGCATGGCATTAGCATTATTTATAAAAATTAGCACTGTTTCATGAAAAATAAAGCGTACGCCTAGAAATTCCCATAAAATTCTGTGGCTATGAGTTTTATTTCTTTAATGGTATTATGTAAGAAAGAATTAGAGGGAAACCTCGCTATCTGAGGAAGGGCATACAGGTAGGGGCTACGCGCTGGCCTGCTAACCGCAGTCAGGAGTTGGAAAAAGTCGGCTGATCTGCAGAACACAGACAGGGCTTTCTACTTCATAGAGTTACAGCCTCAGGAACTCACAGCGGTGGTTCTACCCTGCCCTATTGGGTCGCGATGAGTTGGCATCAGCATCGACTCAATGGCAGTGAGTGAGTGTGAATTTGGGGTAGAAAAATGAAGTTGAAGCCCAAGTCATGGGAACAAAGGAATGCAAACGATGAAGCGGGAGCAGAGAATTGCGTTAGGTGAATGATGAAAAGGGACATCTGTGGGCGTGATTATAATCATTTAACATGAAACTCTCACAGTCTAACTAAACAGAGCAACCGAATTCGAAAGAAGAGCATCCGGCCATACTACGAAGAATGATTCAACGGAACTAAGTCACTGTTACAACAGAGGGAAAAGCAGAAAGAGGAAAATAACTCAAAGTTTAGGTTAATTTATTTTTAATTTTTTAGTTTGTGCAACAAGGACGATGATAGTAACACACATGAGGGAAAGGATGATGCTTTTTCCTCAGCGGGAGGCAGAAATGGAGTTGGAGCTACATCTAATTGGAAGATTTCAGGCCGTCAATTGTAGCGTTTTTAGGTGCCCTCTACCCATAGAGACCCTGTGCACGAGGGGAGGAAACACCGCCCAGTCCTGCACCTTCCTCATAATTGCGCCTGCGCTTGAGCCTGTTGACGGAGCCCGTGTCAATCTATCTCAAATTCAGTAAGTTGAATTACGGACGAATAAGGCTAAATCAATGGAGAAAAACAAGACTAGAGGATGAGAAAGTAATTCCTTAATTCAACTAGATCTTTGTCTTTTTTTAAAAATCATTTTATTGGGAGCTTGTACAGCTCTTATCACCATCCATCCATCCATCCATCCATCCATCCATCCATCCATCCATCCATCCATCCATCCATTGTGTCCAGCACACTTGTACATATGTTGCCATCATCATTCTCAAAACATTTTCTCTCTATTTGAGCCCTGGGTACCAGCTCCTCATTTTCCCCCTCCCTTCCCCGCCCTCCTTCCTTCACGAACCCTTGATAATTTATGAATTATTATTTTTTCATGTCTCACACTGACAGATGTCCCCTTCAGACCTTTGTCCTTTTAAAGTTGACATCAATATTCAGAACTAATTAAATAACCTCAATAGAAGCCTCTTGATACCGTGGTCAGCAAGAAGAGGGATAAAGCCGACTCAGTCATTTTTTTTAATTCAACACCCATGGTCTTGGTATTGCAAGGACCCAGTGCATAGGTGGGGCAGTGCACAGAACTTGTTGTGCATGGCTGTGTCCATCAAAAATCTTTCAGGCTTTGGAATGAAAACAATTTTTCTCCTTAACCACAGCAATAACTTCCTCCCAGAAACAAACACTGTGAGGGAGACCAAGGAAGGCCTTGCTATCTCCGTACATTCCCAGCACACAGACATGAGTCACAATGTACATTCATCCCCAATATTGGCACACATAAAAATGGACTGATACTTTGATTTGGCTAAAATAAAATATGTTCTATACTGAAAATAGGTTTTGGGTTTTTTTTTTTGGTCAGAAACTAAGACCTTTAACATGCCAGAACACAAATGTTTACTTAAAAGAATGGTTAAACTCTGATTCAAACAAGGGAGTCCAGGCCCATGGCTGAATCCCACGGGAACACCCACATGCTGAGTTCTCTGCTTGGAAAGCCAGTTTTTAATGGTGTAGTTAAAAATACTGTGTATCCTTAAGTACAACTGAGAAAACTTCAAGGACATATAAATTCCAATGTCGTAACATACGTCTAAATATAGAGTGGGAGAAATGCACGCTCATGTAGACACACTGAATTCACTGATCCTTCAAGATGTGATCCTAATAGTACCTTATGTTGAGATAATACTTCTCAGAAAAATAGACTCTTAAAAACACGCTGTCTTCTTTGTTTTCATATATGTATATTTATATGTAAAGGGCTCATTATAAAATTTTGAAAATCAACTAAGCAAAGGACAAAAAAGAAACTTCAGTAGCCAATATTTGGGCCCTTCTTTACCAGAGCATTTGACAGATAACTCACAGAAGAAAGCTGTGGAAGCGTGCTTAAATCTGGGTAAGAGAGGTGAGTAGAGTCAAGGCTGGGAGGAGGGGGGGGGGGGCATGGGTTGCATCAGTTTTTGTTTCTAAGGAGAATTTCTGCTGTATCTTTCCATCCCTTAGCATTGAAAACCCGTGGGACCTGTGCCCTCTGGAGAACAAAGGCAGCGCTAGAAGATGCACTTGCAGACGCAACCTTTGTATGACTATTTTTCCAGCAGCCCATGCCTTCTCACGCGGAAACCACTAAGATTCAACCTAGACCTTTTCTTCTTCCTACCGGGAATTTCTGCTGGAGCCTATTCAGTGAGGGGTTCTTCTGATTAACAAGAAACTCAGAAGGTTGATGCTGAGAACTACCGAATGATGATCTATGTTGAAGACCCCCAAGGATGGTGGAATTGAAAGAGAGATGTCTTGGGGTGAAGGGAGGGAGCGGTTACGTAGACAGCAGAGGGAGAACGTGCCCGAGTTCTCCTGGCTGTTTACCCTGAAGCTCAAGGTGAAATGTGGAAACGGGGCGGACATCCGAAGAAACCTGGAAGAAAGTAGCATGGTATAGCATAGATAGAATAAATTCTATAATGCAAAAGTCAAGTCCATCGCTTAAATGCATCTTCAGGACATGATGCATGTATCAATAAGCCAAAAGAATCTACAATAACCACTCAAAATCAATTCATGAGAAATTCAAGACCTTGAGTTGATGAAGAAATGGATCAGCATTTAATCTCAAAAAAATATTTTTTTCCCATCAAAGAGATTCTTTTAAATTTCACCTCAGGTTATACTCTTTAGAACAAAATTGTAGCTGATTTGTATAGAATGGAGTTGGTGGAATAGTCTGGATCTATTATTTCTAAAATACATGCTCATAATTAAAAGGAGGTGCTAAACTTGTGCACATGAGAAAATAGGAAGGAGATTTTAGTCAATTGTCAAAAACTAGCTCAAGTGTTGGTATTAAAGAGGACATTCCTCTAATAAACCCTAATCAGAAAGACATCAACCAAAATGGCTTGGAAAAGATTTAAAATCATACATGTCTCCAGTCCATCTTTTTTTATACCTGGGCAAAAAAACAAACCAAAAAAAACCCGTAGAGTTTTTTTTAATTACCATACTTTTTCTCAATGCACATACAATACTGTTGAAGCCTAGTTTCTCTGAAGCTCTTTGGTTCACTTTCAGAGTCCAGACTGGAGACAGATGCTTATAGCAAGGCATAGTTCAGTCATTTTCTCCTAATGAGCCCCTTCAAAGTGTGACACAGATTGACCTAAAGTTAAAAGTGACATTATGCAGTTTGCAGATTTAGGATGACAACCGGTCAGGCTAATCACCTTCCAATTTAACTTGTCCATAACCTGTCAAGTTCAAGTGGATCCCATGTTCTGTCTTTCATTTCCTTCCGGAGGGAAAAAAATGCAAAAGGTTTACCGATGTTTACACCCAATCAAATAAAACCTTATATGAGACAAATAGATGGAAGATAAGTAGCTAGATAGATGAAAGAAGGAAACGCATATGGTGGAAGGATGGAGAGATTGATGTTTGCTGTGAAGTTGAGTTCAATTCAGGCTGACCTTGTGTGTAACAAAAATATTGCCTATTCTACCTGATCTTCACCATCATTAGCATGTTCTAATCTATTAGTATGACTAATGATAATAGCAATCAACTGCAACAGACCTATGTGTAGACCACATAACCTGCATGTACAATGTTTAAAGTATAATTGAGGGGTGCTTTTTAAGTCTTACTATCAAAATATTCTCATGAAAACACTTTATTTTCTGGCCTTGGAATAATGAGAAAAATATAAACCAAGATGGTTTTCAAAAATATTTTCCTGTCATATAATCGTACATGCTTTTGAGTTTTGCTTCCTGCATCTGTTTCTCCACTCTCACTCTCGCCATTTCGAGGCATCTCAGAAAAATGCAAGAAACCACCTGAGCTGAGCTGGAACGTACATTGAGGGGAAGGACCACCTCCCAGGACTCTGTGCTTGTCTCTCACCTACCAACATCCCTCCTTCAAAATGCATACACACTTCACACTCTGAACTGTGAACCCAGGCTCACTCTACCTACACTTCCTGGCAAAAGGAAAGATAGCTATATCTTCTGGGGTCATGATGTATGGCCTGAGAGGAAATGTTATCTTTTGGGAAATAGAAAAATGATGTGGCTACATAAAAGTCAACACTATTTATCTTCACCTCTGGCCCATTGGACTGACAAAGGGACACCACTGTTAAACCCAACCCCCATGCACAGCTGCAATACAAAGTAGGCAGGGCTGAGACTTTCAAGTGTCAGACCTTTTGTGGCCCTCTACTAGTTTATGAGGCTGCTGCCAAGCATTGCAGTCAATGAAGTCTTTGTCCTAGGTGTACAGGGTAGGACAGTGGAAAAACTACCCTCTCTTATATCCCAGGCCCATCCATCTTCCCCTTAGCCTGTTTCTCAACTTTTCTGTCTCTTGAACTGATGGAGAGAGGATACCTCCCGGCTTAATGTACTGGAAAATTGCTCTGCATGTTTATGAGGGGCTCTCTTCCAAAGGAAAGAAAAAAGGAAAGGAGAAAAAACTAGGAAGAAGAGTCATTTTTCCCACTGAACTCAATGGCCTTATGCTTGTGGGCCTGACCCTGATTAAGAAAATCTCAAAGCCCTGCTAGGAGGTTTATTGTGGAGTTGGGCAGCATGCACTTCCGATCGAATTTTTTTAAATTATTAATTATAATCACAAAGTGATTTTTGAACAGCTCCCATCATCCCACCCATCCCACCACCACCCTGAGCCAAACACACTCTCTCTCTCTCTCTCTCTCTCTCTCTCTCTCTCTCTCTCTCTCTCTCTCTCTCTCTCTCTCTCTCAAACAGAGTTGCCTGAGAATCCTTTATTCGTCTTCCCGGAGCTGGTTCCCCCATGCCATTTCCCTATATCTCACAAACATGTGGCTTTCATAGAGGTCCATGGAAGGTTAAATTGTATGAGCTTTGTTGTGGACATGGAACAAACAAGGCTATATTACATGGTATCATAATCTTGCTTATTTTGGCTTCATTGAATTTAAAGTAACAGCCAGCATCTCTAAACCCATTCCCATCACTACTTTTTTTTTTTGTATTTTTCTACAGGTTTTCCACTAAAGCAACTTGCAGTGTGCAGTCTAAGAACAAAGTCTGGGACAAAGGCATCAGTTATGTATGTCGATGAACTAAAGCCCACCGTCACAGTGATTCTTTCCCACAAACCCCTGCAAAATCATGGGAACACAAGATCTGGTTAATTGTAACCGATGCAAATGATGCTTCTTAGATCAACAGACACCTACTGAAGTTCTTTAGAAGGTAAAGAAAAAATTTTTTTGTAGTTCTTCTAAACCCTAAAAACTTTTCATGCTTCCATTATTGAGTATTAATTTGACCAGAGCATTGGGATACATGTACTAAGGTTCTAATTCTTTGATGATAGGAGAAAACAAGTTGTTGAAGGAAATTTGTTGAAAAAAAGCACAACAGGGACTCAGCCAAAAAGCCAAAAACAGGAGAATCAATGATTGCAACTGGACCTCTGTTAGAATGGGCTCTGCCTGCATTCTGAACATAGTCCTCAAATCCTGAGGTGAATACCACACAAAGTTATAATTTTCTGACAAATTAATTACCAAACGATTTCTCCCGGGAGGAGGTTTATTGCAGAATTTGACAACATAATTAGTACTGATTTTTTAAGATCCTATTTACTATCTCTAAAGGTCAAAGAAGTTTGTGTGAAAATTTTTTATTTGAACATGTGAGGAATTTCCTGTTTTTCTTTCTTCTTTTTTTTTCCTGCCTCTTTTCTTTTCCCTTTGGTGGGGGGGTTCTTAATTTTTCCCATCCCACAGTCATCACCAGGATTTTCTCTATTGAAATATAACTTCCTTCTCTGTGCTTTCAAATGCTCTCCCACTGAAAATTGCGTGGCTCAATTAAATAGTGAACACAATTGTAAAAAGAAGTGGGGCGAAGCTGACAGTTCACGCCCAGGAAGAGGGGTTCTGGGAGTAAAATATGGTGTTAATAGGGAGCCCTAATCTCTTAGCCTGCCCCCTTTTGTAAAAGAAGGTCAGAAACGTTTAGTCCCCATGTCTGGTCCCTAAAGATCCTTAACAAGCAGATGTTACTGTAACATGCTCAGGGGATCAAGCATAAATGTGGCCCGTGACCCTGGCTGTCAGCTGATCCACTGAGTCTCTTAGAAATATACTCTGAACTTTTCTAAATTCCCCCTCTTTCCCACCATCCCCCTCCGTTCTATGCCTGTGGCTCCCGCCCCATAGCTTGCTCAGTTGCTCTCAGTATGACCTTTCCCCTCACGGGGGTCAAAGGCCCAAGACCTAAGGCCATCCTCTTTTCTTGTTAAAGGCCAGCTGATGAATCATTCCCAACTTGAAGGGAACAGAGAAAAAGGAGGGCTCGGAAGGCCTTTTGAGAAACAGACAACTGTGGCCTATACATCAGCATTTACACTATGCTGACACTTTCAAAACTCACTCGCCTCTGCTCTCCGGAAACCACACAGAGAAGACGAGGGATGGGCCAGCAAGGTCTCCCTGAGCAAGATGGACGCAAATAAGAACAAGAACATGATATCATCCCACCGGGGTGTGTAATGGGAGACGGTTCATTTAAAAACAAAGCGAAATGAGATGAATGTGGGCAGCAGCCAGCGCACACTCAAACGCTGCCCCAGGTTTCAGTGTGGTTAGTCACTTTTCACAAGATGAGGGGGAAAGAGAAGTTATGATGGTGCTTCTTCCCACTAAAGCACACATTTTGTCAAGAAGAAGCGGAGCTGTAGAGAATTCCCTTATTTAGAAAAATACAACTACTGGTAACATTTACTCAGTCGGTTATATGCATGTCTCCTGTGGAATGGGAAGCTGCAAGTGCTAGAGGGCAGGTTATGCCTCAGCGTCCTTTTCTTCTAGAGAGGAGCCCCGGCCGTATAGTGGCTTCATTACACATTGGCCTGTTAACTGCTAAGCCAGCAGTTAAAATCACCAGCTGTTTCCGCAAAGGGTAAAGGACGTTTTCTCCTGTAAGGAGTTAAGAGTCTTGGATTCTTCCCCCCAAGGGAAGGTCCACCCTGCTCTATAGGGTGGCAGCATGAATCAGAATCAACTCAATGGCAGTGGCTTCTCCTGTAACGGTCTGGCTTCATTGCTAATCTGTAAGCAGCATTTACACTGCTATGATCCAGGGAATCTTCAGGCCAGAGCAAGCCGCTGGATGATGCATATAGTTAAGTGCTTGACTGATGCCATATAGGTTGGAAGTTCCAGTCCCCCAGAGTCATCCCGGAAAAAAAGGTCAGGCACGGCACTTCTGAAAAAATCCGCCACGACATGCTCTACAGGGGGCTTCCCTACTCTGACCCGGCAGGGGTGCCATGAGTCAGTCAGCCTGATGCCAACTGGGTTTCCGGTAGCTTTCTTGAAACACTAGGGTTTGTATCTACGACTGGGAGCACATACCACTGGGTGCATGGAACAAGAGGCGACGTGATCATGCTACTCATCCGACTCCTAGGAACTTCCAGGTACATGAGGAAGAAGCACCAGTACTTGGATTGGAGTCTCATTTTGCATTCACAATTCACCAACTAACAGATCTCCCAAGAATGAACTTTAAGATTTCTCTTTGATCCTTAAAAGAAAGTCAAAGAAATCCGAGGAACAATTTATACCATCTGACATGTGGGTTGAGTTTTCTATTTTTACTCTTTGATAACTTTTAAACATTTATGATTAGTTTTTGCCATAACTTTTTAATGCCCTCATATAGTCTGGGCTAACTTCAAGTTTCTCACATAAATCTTTTTATTAAGATATGTTCTTAAAGGCCGATCTACTTTTATCTATGGTTTGCAATCATGTTACGATTTAAAGCAGTTGCTGTCTGGGTGAATCTGGCTCAGGCTGAGCTCAGATGTGCCGGGGGAGAGCTGCACCCTGTACGGATTTCAACGACTGGTTTTTTGGAAGGAGAACACCTGGCCTTTTCAGAGTGACTTTTGATGGTTTCAGACCTTCACTTTGGGTAACAGAAAATATATTAATGTATATTATGCTCTATTTGATTGCTTCTTGCTTGTTTGCTTTTTGTTGGCTCATTTCTTCTTTTAGCTGTGTGTCATGTAGGCGTCGGGACCATGTCCATTGTAACCATATAAAAAACTAAACTGAAACAAAAACCGCATTGACTATGCTTTAGATTTCTATTCCTAGACAAAGCACTCACTACCTATGTTCCCCTTATTTGTGACTTTCTACTGCCTCCATGAAGTTGCTAAGGATTCACTTCCAAGCACCGCAATGCTACAAAGTATGTTCACTTGCTCCTTGGATGGTATTTTTATGGATGTGTCACCTAACACAGGTGTTTTTGACTTTGGTTGATGATTACAAACACTTGGAAGATTTTAAAGGGCCAGGAATCAGTGTATCAGAATGCCTGCCGATTTTTCCAAGAATCATTTACTACATTATCCCTGGGGTGCTATTTTAAGTTAGCTAAGTTTGTAACACCTGCCCTAAAGAACACAGTTCAATTGCAAAACCATTACTCCCAGATGATGTAAAAAATCTGGATATAAGTTATAAAATATATATCTGGATATAAGTTATAAGTTATAAATCTCTAAGTGAAAAATCTGGATGGATATAAGTTATCCTACTTACTTGACTGAGCTTTCCAGGCAGACAGTGAAAGATCTGAGTTACCAATTAAGGCTTCTAAAATTAGCTGAAACCCTTACTCTGGATTTCTATTCCTCATGTTGGAGGGTTGTTTCCCCAAAGAAAACTTAAGATGCGATTCAATCTCCCCATTCCTTGATGCTTGAAGAACCAATTAAGGCCAATTCATAGCTGTCCTCTTGGAGAAAAAGGAAGAGGCCCAGAAGGTAATGTCTCTTCTGACAGGTAAGTCAGCTGCTGCCAAGCTGCTGCCACCAAGATGATTCCTACGGCCACGAGATCACTAAAAGGACTACACTTTCTAGATTATGTCACTAAAAATAAATTTGATGATGAAGCATGTCTCTGATTTTACCAGGTGTACCGATTTAATACAATAAATGCTCATGGTTTGATCAAGAGATCAAACAACAGATCGCATTGGGTAAGGCTGCCCCACAATTCTTCATGCAGTGTGGAAAAGCAAGGATATTACTCAGATGACTAAAGTGCGCCTGACCCAAACCAGAGTATTTTCAATTGCCTCAATGCATGTGAAAATTGGAATAAGGAAGACTAAAGAAGAATCAATGCATTTGAATTATAATCCTGGCAAAGAATATTGAAAATACTCGGGACTACTGAAGGAACAAATCTGTCTTGGAGGAAGTACAGCCAGAATGCTCCTTAGAGGCAAGCATAGGGAGACATAGTCTCATTTTGTTTGGACATGTCAGGAGAGACCAGTCCCTGCAGAAGGACAGACTGCTTGCTAAAGTAACGAGACAGTTACAAAGAGGAAGGCCCTGGAGAAGTTGGAGCGACACGGTGGCTGAAGCAATGGTCTGTAACAAAAGGACAAGTTGAGAAGGGATGCAGCACTGAGCACGTGTCATCCTGTTGTACACAGAGTAAGTGCAAACTGGACCTCACCTGCAAACAACAACAAACTTACAAAAATAATATTATGATCATATTCTTTGTTGTATTTTGATAAGCAAGCATCACTGATGTACCTTATTTATCTTAGTCAAATGACTTCCCACTTACGTTGCCTGAGACCTCGATTCCCCATCAATACATTCTATTTCTGTTCTTTCTTGTCTATCTAACTCTATTTTCCTTTCCATCTATATTTATAGATTTTTTAACATCCCCCAACTAGGATGCAAACCTTTTACCACATCTGTAAATGGTAAAATTATAATAGTTTAAATTCTATATTGAAATATGCAATATGGGTGTTTAATCATTTACTCATTCAGTAAAAATTCACGTTGTGACTATTAGTTGTTATTAGGGATGTGGAGAAAGGTGCAATATAAAGTTACCCGACAGGACTATTCATTCTGTGCATGTAGCTCAGGCAGTGCCCACATAGGTTTAAAATACGACGTTAACTATGGGGGTCATAACAGAGGAGCTGACTAACTTTTATGACAGCTTTTAAGATGACAATACTTGTATTAAGTCTCACATGAGAGTGAAGACTTGAAACTGCAGAGTTAGGTGTAGACCAGCAGAGAACCCAGAAGTGTGGAGGCCAAATGGTACAAAGGGTCGTTTGAAAGAGTCAACATTTGTTTTGCCAATACTGTGAAAGTGCACAGAAGAGAGAGGAAATAGATAAAAGACAGTAATTCCCTCGAAAATTTTAAGAGGCAAAACTAAAACATCTGAATGTGTCAGACATCTCTGGGTCTATCAGGGGAAGGAAATTCATGCCTGCTCCAGGTAGCATGCAAGTATCTTCCAGATGTTTCTTTTTAGAATATTCTAAGTTCACAATCTGAGAACTGAATTGCTACTTAACACCTCCAAATTAGTTTAAGTACTGACCCAAAATTCTGGGTGTCTAACCCTATAGGGGCTTCCTGGGTGATATAAAAGGTTAAGCTGCTAACAAACCGTTGGGATTTTTGAGTCCATCTAGAGGTGCCTCAGAAGAAAGGACTGGCAATTTACCTCAAACAATTCAACTCTTGGAAACCATATGGAACACAGCTCTACTCTGACATACATGAAGTCACATTGAGTCAGAGTTAAAACGATGGAAGCCGTGAGCGTGCGTGTTGTCTTGTTTTCTAACTCAATGAAATTGCCCGTTGGTAACTCCAAAGAAGTATGAAAAGGCAAACATGAGTCCCTCTTCTGATGCTAGAGGGATACTTTATTAAAAGCACTCTGCCATGACTCAAGCCTCTGACTCCATGCTCATCAAACATTTTCGACTTTCTGTTACCGCTTCCTACAGCCAATACAAGCCCCCTTGTCTGCTTGACTATTAAACTTATTATTAAAATAGTAATACAGTATTATTTTAGTATGATCATGAGTAAGAGTTCCTGTTAGAGTTACTCAACGCCAAAAATTGAGTATAATCATACAATAGAAATTTTTATTTTTAAAAAACTGATGACTCATATTAACAAATGGATCCTAAAGCAGCATAGTCTGAGACTAACATGGAATTAACCGCCTTCATTATACATCCACTCTTCCTGTGCTTCACAGCTGGGAGACCCAATGGAAAACAATAGAAAACAAATTGGACTAAGGTGGTAAGGATAAAGCGAAAAATATGAATAATTCATAACAAGGAAAAGACCCCATCAACATTCAAAAATCTAGGGAATAAATTTCTGTCATGGACCCAGTAAGATATACTTGCACCCCGAACAAATTCAGATTGCATCTACAGGATCGCGTCAAAATGGCCAAGTGTTGAGTTCAACCCAGCATAATCAAGATTACAATGGTCTTTGCCTTATAGTAAGGCTATTTGAGACTGTGGCTAGAGTGGATCTGCCAGTGGCTGAGTCTAATGACATACTCTGCAGATGGGTTTGGAGTTCCCACCACCCCCATAGCTCTCCAAAACTTTGGAGTTCACAATGTAAGCTCTGATGTTTTCCTCCTCACCACATTTGTATTTAGGGATTGTCATCTTTAGATCACACAAGCTGGTGTGCTTCTTCCATGTGAACTTAGTTGACACCTTGCCTAGATGACTACTTGTTTGAATGCAATCCTTTAAGACCCCAGACACTAGTCCTATGGATAGCCAGGCGCCATCTGCTTTCTTCACCACACTTTGCTGTACACCCATATCTTCAGTGATCATTTCATGAAGGTGAATATTGAACCAGGCCATGATGTAAGAACTGATCATTCTTTTAAAAAAAAAACAATTTATTAGGGGCTCATACAACTCTTATCACAGTCCATACATATACATACATCAATTGTATAAAGCACATCTGTACATTCTTTGCCCTAATCATTTTCTTTTTTTTCTCCTCTTTTCTTTTTTTACATTTTATTAGGGACTCATACAACTCATATCACAATCCATACATATACATACATCAATTGTATAAAGCACATCCATACATTCCCTGCCACAATCATTCTCAAAGCATTTGCTCTCCACTTAAGCCCTTTGCATCAGGTCCTCTTTTTTTTTCCCCTCCCTCCCCGCTCCCCCCTCCCTCATGTGCCCTTGGTAATTTATACATCGTTATTTTGTCATATCTTGCCCTATCCGGAGTCTCCCTTCCACCACTTCTCCACTGTCCCTCCCCCAGGGAGGAGGTCACATGTGGATCCTTGTAATCAGTTCCCCTTTTCCAACCCACTCACCCTCCACTCTCCCAGCATCGCACCTCACACCCTTGGTCCTGAAGGTATCATCCATCCTGGATTCCCTGTGCCTCCAGCCCTCATATGTACCAGTGTGCAACCTATGCCGTATCCAGCCATGCAAGGTAGAATTCGGATCATGGTAGTTGGGGGGAGGAAGCATCCAGGATCTGGGGGAAAGCTGTGTTCTTCATCGGTACTACCTCGCACCCTAATTAACTCATCTCTTCTCCTACACCCCTCTATGAGGGGATCTCCATTGACCGACACTTGGGCCTTGGGTCTCCAGTCTGCACTTCCCCCTTCATTCAATATGGTATATATATACACACACACACACACATATACATATATACATACACACACATATATATACATATATCTTTTTTTTTTGGCGTGATGCCTTATACCTGGTCCCTTTGGCACCTCGTGATCGCACTGGCCGGTGTTCTTCTTCCATGTGAACTTTGTTGCTTCTGAGCTAGATGGCCGCTTGTTTATCTTCAAGCCTTTAAGACCCCAGTCACTATCTCTTTTGATAGCCGGGCACCATCAGCTTTCTTCACCACATTTACTTGTTCACCCACTTTGGCTCCAGCAGTTGTGTCGGGAGAGTGAGCATCATAGAGTTCCAATTTAATAAAAGAAAGTATTCATGCATTTAGGGAGTGTTTGAGTAGAGGCCCAAGTTCCTTCTGCCACCTTAATACTTAACCTATAAATATAGTCACATAGATCTATTTCCCCATCCTCCTATATATATTTGCATGTACATGTCTTTGTCTAGACCTCCATAAATGCCCTTTGACTCCAAGCTCTTTCCTCCATCTCCCTTGCCTTTCCTCCTGCCCTACTACCATGCTCTGTCCCCACCTGGGCTAGAGTATACCTCTTCTCTAAGCAACCTTACTCTTGATCATTTCCCACCAGGCCTGCCACACCCCCCTCTCTACCATTTTGGGTCCCATGTTGTTCCCTTGTCCCTGTGTTTGTTAACACCATTTCCTTACTCCCACCCCCCAACCCCAAGTCCCCCCGGAACTGTCGGTCCCATTGTTTTTCCTCCAGATAGTTCATCCAGCCTGTCCTATTCAGACACACTTGTGGAGACACTAACATGCACGAAAACAAGACAGAAGAAAACAAAGCAACAGTATACAACCAGATAACAAAACAACAAAAACAAATCACTGACAAATAACAAAACACTTCACAAGAGAAAAGCTTGTAGTTAGTTCAGGCATCATTTGCTGGCCCTTAGGAGCGTTTTCTAGTCCAGTCTGTTGGGGCACCACGCCCTGGCCCCAAAGTCCACTTTCAGCATTCTCTGGGGACCTTGCCACTCCATTCCCTTGCTGTTCCGCTGCACTCCCCCAGTGCTTTGCCTCGGTGTGGTGGGATCAGGTCAGGTGCAATTCCCACACTGTGTCTCTGGTGCTGTCCCCTGTATCACCCTTAGTCACTGATTGGCATCATTTCTCATAGTGGGGCCAGCCATGTTGTTCTCTCTGTGGACTAGCTGCTCTACTCAGGAACATCATCTTCATGGCCTGGTGGGCCAGGCTGTGTTCCACTCTCTCCTCCTGCCCCTTCATCTGCTCCCGTGTGCTCTGAGAACTGGTCATTCTTAAGTTGGAGCCAGGATTTAGTGTGAGCCCAAAAGTCATTCCTGAATCTATGCTTTTTTTTAATTTAAATTTCCTGTAACTTGTGATTTAATACATATATCATATCATTACACAGTTCAATCATGTTAAACATAATTGTACAATTGTTTGCATAATCAGTTATACTTTACCTTCCTGAGCTTCTTGACACCATCTCCCTCCTAACTCCCCTATCATTATATATTCCCCTCTCCCGAAAATCCTTGTTATATTTTCTTTCCCTATAGGCTCAACGTCCCTGGGTTTCATTTACTAAAAAACAGAGAAACAAATAACAGTTTCAAGAGGGTGAGCCCCACTGTTGATGCACCTTTGAAATACACCCTAATAAAAAGAAGCAGAAGCAGAATATAACAGAATGGTTGCCACAGGATTCTCAGAATAATATGTATCCCAATATAGCATACAGGGTATTGATGTAGTAAGGCACTGATGTTCGCCAACCAACACTAGGTGGCTCTTGGTACAGCTGTCTTCTGCTTTCTCAGACACCAGAGTTTTCTGGCATAAGTCTTCAAGTTACAAGTGTGTCTGTGGTAGAGTCCAGTTAATCCAGTGGAGTTCCCATATGGGACCTGACCAATGCAGCCTCTGGAGCATGACATGCACCCTGATGATGCAGGACTTAGTGTCCCAGTGTTCTATAGCACCCAACCTGGCTTCCCAGGTTACCCCCAGTGACCCTATGTCAATTCTGTGCTCCTGCTACCTGCCACTAAAGACCATCACCACTAATGATCCTACGAGCATCCTCAGTCTCACCCAGAAACCAACACACTGAAAGCAGTACCCAAAACATTACATACCCAATGGAGCAACAAAGAAATGAATAACTTCCACTCACATGCACACCATTTTATAAAGGAAAGGAAAATAGCAAACACAAATAGTATGAGATGACAGCAACTAGTCTATATTTAGATCTAATTACACTGAATGTTAATGTTTAAATGCACCTTTTAAAAGACAAAAAGGACAAAGATTAGCAGACTGAATTAGACAACAAAGTCCACCAATTTACTAAGTTCAAGAGACACATCTCAAACTCAGATGCAAAAATGGACCGAGAGGCAAAGGATGGCAATCAAAAGAAGCAGAGTGGCCATACTAATCTCTGACAAAATAGAACTCAGGGTACATGACCGAACAGGAGATTAAGAATGGGCATTACATAATGCTCAAGGGATCAATAGACCAAGAACTCACAAACATAATAAAGATATATGTGACCAATGAAAGACTCTCATAATTTGTCAACCAAATCGTCATAGAAATGAAAAGAAAAATCACCAGGTCAACAAATATAGTAGGTAATTTCAATATAACACTCTCAAAGAAAATTAAATGAACATGCAAGACACTCAATAAAGAAACTAAAGAGCTGAACAACACAATCGAACAACTCAACCAATAGATGTTTTCAGAGCGCTCCATCCAGCAGCAAAATAATACACAGTCTTCTCCAATGCACACAGTTTATATTCAAAAATAGACCACATGGTGGGACCCAAGGCAAGCTTGGGGAAATCCAAACACATAGAAGTCACTCAAACCATCTTCTCTGATCACAGCATCATAAATCTGGAAATCAATAGAAAGAACAAAAGCAAACACTTTGAGACTCAATAACACATCTCACAAAAAAATGGATAATGGACTAAATTAGAGATGAAATTAGGAGTTTCCTAGAAACCAATGAGAATGTCCGTACAACACCCAGAGCCTCAGTTCACTGCCAGTGAGCCAATTCTATCTCATAGCAACACAATAGGACTGGGTAGAACTACCTGTATGGGTTCTATAGACTAACTCTTTACAGGGGCAGAAAGCCTCCTTTTTCTTCCAAGGAGCAGTAGGTGGGCTTAAACTGCTACCTTGCAGTTAGGAGACTAATATGTAAACATTATGTTACCGGTTCCACTGCTTATCACAAGATTTTTAGTGCTCATTTTTTTTCATAAGTAAATATCCAGATTTTCCTTCATAGTCTGAATTCCGTCACTATCCCAGGAAATTTGGAAGACAGCTACTTGGGCCAACTGGCTGCAAGAGATCCATATTTGTGGCCATTCCAAAGAAAAGTGACTCCGCAGAATGTTCAAACTATAGAACAATATTATTGATATCGCATGCAAGTAAAATGTTGCTGAAGACCATCCCATAAAGGTTACAGCAGTAAGTTGACAGCCTGAATCAAGAGGTTCACTCTGGATTCAGAAGAGGATGGGAACTAGGGATATCATTGCTGATGTCAGATGATCTTGGCTGAAAGCAGAAAATAACCAGAAAGATGTTTACTCGTGTTTTATTGACTATACCAAGGCATTCAACTGTGTGGACCATGATAAGTTGTGGAAAACCTTGAGAAGAATGGGGATTCCAAAACACTTCATTGTGCTCATTCAGAACTTGTACATGGACCAAGAGACAGTTACGTGAAAAGAACAAGGGAATACTAAATGGTTTAAAATCAGGAAAGGTGTGTGTCGGGATTGAACCCCTTGCCACCCTTGTTTAATCTGTATGCTGAGAAAATCCTCATGAAAGTTGGCCCATATGAAAAAGAATGTGACAACAGAATTGCAAGAAGGCTTCTTAACAACCTGAGATATACAGATGTCCCAAGCTTGCTTATTGAGCACCAGGATTTGAAGCACTTGCTGATGAAGATCAAGGATTACAACCTTCAGTATGGATTATAGCTCAATGTGGAGAAGATAAAAATCCTCACAACTGTACTAGTAGATAACATCATGATAAATGGAGAAAAGGTTGAATTTATCAAGGATTTTGTCTTAATTGAATCTATAATCAATGTCGATGGAAGTAGTAGTCAAAGGATCAAATGATACATTGCTTTGGGTAAATCTGCTACACAAAATCCCTTTAGAATCTTGAAAAGCAAGCATGTTACTTTGAGGAATAAGGTAGACCTGACCCAAGTCATGGTAATTTCAGTGGTCTTACATGCATGTGAAGTTAGTCATTGAATAAGGAAGATCAAAGAAGAATCTTGAATTGTAGTGCTGGGGAATAATATTGAAAGTTCCCTGGATTTGAAAAGGACAAAAAGAAATCCATTTTGGAAGAAGTACAGGCATACTCTCCTACATATGTTGGACATATTGTCAGAGAATGGGAATTCCAGAACACTGGTGGTGTCCCTGGAGAAGGACATCATGTGTGGTAAAGCGGAGGGGCAGCAAAAAAGAGGAAGGTACTCAAGGAGATGGATTGACACCGTGGCAGCAACAATGGGTTTAGGCAAAGGAACAATTTTGAGGAGGGCTCAGAACCGTGCAGTGTGTCTTTCTATAGTGTATAGGGTTATTATGGGTGGGAAGCAACTTGAAGGCATTTAACAACACATCATGTGCTTCCATGCTGGTATTTGAAATACGCAGCATAGCTTCCAGTATCATAGCATCATGTAAGTCATTGTGACAGAGGAGTAGTTGTTTATATCTATACAAAGCACTGAAAGAAAATAATATCCCATTTCCATTTCAGAGTTGCTCTTTTGCAGGTTGCAATACAGAATTTAATGAACGAAGAAGAAATACAAGGATAACAAAGATTTTTTTTTGCCCATGGCTGGAACCCTGACAAAATTAATTTGGAGAATGTATTTACTTTGTCACCTTTCTTATTACTTTAACTCCAGACCCAGACTGAAAGTCACATGTTTTTCCTCTACAATCAGTTCTTCAGAGTATATTTGAAGTTAGAAGCTATTGCAATATAATAAATTCATATAGACCTTCTATCCACAAACCCTTTATAATATATTATAATTCTGGATGCAATGCCTGTGATTATAATACCATTTTGAAGTGACTTTCCTACTATGCTAATGGATGTAATTAATGTGGAATTAAGTCCTGACCTTAAGAGCGGTTTTGAACCAAGTCACACACTTTGTTTCAAAAAACAAACTGGTCTGCTAAAAGACACAAAGCCATCGCATGCACAGAGAGAAAGCTCAGGGCTTAAAGAAGAACATCTTCAAGATCTCTCTGAAGTGGAGGAGGCCAATATCACAGGAACCAAAGACTGTTGTACAAAGACAATGGGTCAGAGCAAAGCAGCTTGGTTGAGATCGGCGGCCAAGGCAAGGAAACCATGAGCTAGAAAAGAGGAGCTGTGCTGAGACTTATGGGGCTGTGAGAGAGAGGAGAGGTGGGGCTCGTGGTCGATGGAGGAAGAGGACAAGGGACCGTGTCACTAAGAGGCGGAGAGAGACTTAGTTACTGGTGTTGCTTTGGACCAATGAGTGTATCCTTCTGTTTATAAACCCTTATTTTTGGTAACCTATTAACTTCCCTAATGAGCCCCCCCCCCCAGTCATGAGTATTGTCTGTGGGCTCTTTGTGGCCATTGCAATGAATTATTGATCCAACAGAGAAGCTCAGTAGCAGGAAGAATAGTGTCAGGAGAGCGTAAAAGAAACAAGGGTGAAGGCATATCTAACTCCTGCCTCGTGACAGTAGGGAAGCCAGAAGAGGTCAGCTATGTCCTCTTCATGACAGCATTTTCACAGTCATTTAGGAGAAGAAACTAATGGGAAGATATTGGACAATGAAAGCAGTCAGCTAGGACATGATCCTTGCTAATTGGAAACACTGAGGGTGGTGGAAACCCAGGGTTCGACTCTCTCCCACCACTGACCATGATGATAACGACTTGCAGTTCATGGCAGTGTATAATGAAACTAGAAGCAATTTGAAGTGTTCCAAGTCATTTTCAACCTGATTTTCGGGTAAACATATGTATTAATAGATGCACTCCTTCATTCAGCATTTAACATGGGCGTTTATTTCTTTTTGCCAAAGGTGCTGTACTCTCCATTTCCCGGTGTGGGTGTCTGCATTGGCACAACTGGAACTGAGTTTCACACCCAGGTTTGTCTCATCCTAAAGGGATTAGTCCTTCTTGTGTTGACAAGTTTTCTATTAAAATAGTCATCTCTGTAGGAGGAATGGATGACCATTGCCGGTCTCTATTCTTTTAAAAAAAACAGTGTCCTTTTTGGACAAAGAGGAACAATGGTCTCTGAGCAGGATGAGGACAAGGGGACATGGTGCAATAGGAGACTGACGTAGGAATCAAGAGTTGAGAGTATTACTTTGATTGTGTAAGTTGTGGGATACAAAATGTCTCTCCTATTATACATGGGGACATGAGAAGCTGATGAGCTGACTTTAGGTAGCTGTGTGAAGGATTGCTTGAGGAAGAGAGAGGCTTGGTGAGTCAATGAAGTGATTAGTCTAAAGAAGAGAGCGATCAAGAACACCATTTACCAAACTGTTAACGATAGGAATTAAGGCCAAAGCAAATATTGTAGCTAAGGGAGCTGTAGGAGATAACGGGGGTCTCTGAGACTATACACCCACGAAATTCAAATAAAGGTGAAAACATTCGAGAAAGGAAAATCAAGGGAAAAAAAGGTTGCTGTGGAGAGGTTACAATTCTATTTTGGATTGGAATTGGTTAACTCAAAATAATACAGTAAAGAACTAGCAGCTAAATATCAGCGATTTATAGAATTAATTGATAATCTTGTTGTATTCGGTAATGATGCCACTTTAAGAGCAGCAACCAAGCCTAACTGTGGTTAAGAATAGTTCTAAGTTCGTGGTGGGATTAAGTAATAAAAGGATTCTAAGTACTGAAAAGTTGAATATAGTTTCATGGGAAAGAGCAAATGCTTGGAAAAAGACATGGAGAAACAAATCTTTAGGGATCTAAAATAGGTTCATTGAAATTTCTTGGTTCTGCATTTCTAAAACCCCACGAGGAAAGAGATAGACAGATGGTTCTTTAAAGTACAGGCTGACCTTCTATTTTAATTTTATCTAGGAAAGAAAAGCTACACGTGTCCTTAATTTACCCTCAATAAATCTATAAATAAGTTCATGCATGCCTTGCACTAAAATGCAATTGTCAGTAAACACAGCAAAGATAAAATTTCCATTTCTTGAATACCACCCTACTATTGAATATAATTTAAAAATCAATTCATCGGATGTTTTTTCTTTACTGATTTGAACAGAGAGTATAAGAAAGTAAGTTCGTAAGTAAAAAAGTTTTGCAATCATAATAATGAATGTTGACTCAGTAGCTCTGATTGTTTATACACATTTTCTTAAGCAGGATTACACAAATATATTAAAACTTTGAAGTCAGTCGCTGTGATTTATTGAATTGTGATTTATTGAACCTCATATAGGTTCCTATACATCATATAGGTTCCTATACATCAAAATGTATAGGAATGACTCCCTTTCAGGTATATTAATCCCTGGAATTGGTGTATAGTTAAAAAGATTTCTCTTTAACTTCAATCAGACTTGCATAATTCAACTCTATAATAAAAGAGATGAGAAATTGTAAACAAGTACCTTATCTTTGTAGAGGAAGCAAAGCTCTGAAAATACCTTTAAAGTGTTGGGTCTGCTTCCTTGACCTTGGCCCCATCAACCCTCGTGAGTTGATGGGCTTCCAGTATATAGACAGTTTCATGGAAGTGAGTTGTTTCATGGAAGTGAGTTGAGCTGAGTCCTCTGCACTGCTGTGTGAACTAATTAGCTGTTATAGTCACGAGGGTTGCTGGGGCCAAGGTCAAGGGAGCAGATAGCTGAGTCTTCTGTAGAACACTGCAGGCAGTCCAGCCACGGGCAGCAAACAGCAGAGTGGGTCACCAACAGTCAGTCAGATGACAAGATCCAACAGTCACCAGTCCAAGCAATGTATACACCAGCAGTTGTGGTAAAATAGGTGTTGAAGGAACCTCCAGCGCTAGCAACACGGTCCACAGGATGGGTGTCCCACAGGTAGTATAGCTCGCAAATGGAGGCAGAGAACTAGCTAAGGCAGTCACACACTGGTCCAATCGAGAGAGAGAGAAGAGAGAAGGGGCTCACCCAGCCATTTATCTCTTTGCCCTCCATTCAACCTGCGACCTTATTAATCCCACATATTCTTATTGGCCAGGTTGGCACAATAAACCTACTTATCACACTAATGTAGTGAAAGTCATTAACTCAATTCAAGCACTAACAAACATTTATTAGTCATAGGTTATATTAAAGTACTTCTGAAGATTTTTCTTAGATGATTTACTTGGTTATTTGATCAAACTTGAGGGATTTGTAAAAATGTTTCAACTCAGTCTGTGTGTAGGTACATCAATGCAATCAATATCTGAAAAGACCTAGATATTTAATGTCAATACATATAATAATTAGAAAAATTTATACAGATGATAAAAAGTTTCTTCCAGTTGATTTTTTATCGTGAAGGTAGTTATTGAAGTGTGTCAATGAATTAATTATTGAGTGGGACCTGGAAAGGCAATGTTTGTTCTTCAGCATATCCTTGTTGTCTGGAATAGGCAGGCATACATTAGTACCTCTGACAAAATGTAAACCACTCTTTAATATGCTCCTGCTGTATATGACAGGTGAAAGTTACCCTTCGTACTTAATGACATCAACATCAGTTTCTGCAGCATGATAAACCATGCATAACATATAATAAATACTCTTCAGCTAGTACTAAAATCCCGAAAGACTGATACGGTACCTGTTTCTACTCCCATTCAGTTCTAGCAGCTGCTCTCATCCTTTTATTTAAATGGTGTGGAACATGCTCTATTTCATGTATTACATTAGAAGCTGGGAATGTGGAAATGAGAAGAACATGGGAGACTTGATACTTAAGCAAGTGTCTGACCAGGGACTAAATACTACATTGGAGGATAACATGTGGCATCCTTCTGTAAGAGGGAGGTGAGATGGTGAATGGTGTTGCCATGGTATACCAGAATGCCTTTGTCTTCCCCAGGGAACTTCCAAAGGTAAGATTTGAGTAATAGAATTCATGATTGTGTTGGTGGTTAGGGAAGAGAGGAAAGAGGCTCACCCTGATTGCTTCATGGGATAGTGACAGGGCTGCGTCTAGAATTTAGCAGCTTTACTCACAATTCAGTCTTATTCTCATTAAACCATGGTTCAAAAATTATTGGAGGGAGTTGGTTTTTTGGGTTTTCTTGTCTATAAGGTTGGATTCATTTTGCTCCCTATCAGATTGTACATTTAACCAAGGCCTTCAGCACCTCTAAATCTGAAGTGCTTTGAAAGCAAAAATTTGCATTTCTGCTTTCCCACCCAATGCCCATGCAGTACCAGTCATGAAATAGGTCAATAAATTGTTATTGAATAGATCAATGCATAATTTATTCACATATTTATGTATAATCTTGGATAAATATAATCATGGATCATAAATATATACACACACATAGAGAGAGACATTTTAGTTCCTCTCAAATTATTTTAGAAAAATAACAGTAAAGTTGATCCTAAAGACTTCATATAATATTTGCACTTATTTATTTTATTCAAGGTTATAATATAATGTACTGATCAATTTTAAACATTTGCTGCCAAACCTATTGCCAAGCTAGGGGTTATAACTATTAAGCAGCTATAGGTTTATAAAGGTGATGAACCCCTCTTTTGTCATCAGAAATTGCACCTCACATTATAAAAAATAAACATGAGAACTCTTAAAACAAAACCCTTTAACAACAGTAACAATAAAGCTGTAGACAGATAATATTTAAATGTGGACACAAGATTTTAATCAGAATAATCAATAAAATTATCGCTCAGGTATTTTTAATATTATTTCAAAGGTGTCAACAATCTACAGTCCTCACATAAAAGGAAATAGGGGAAATAACTAGGAGGCAAAGGACATTTATAGAGGTCTGAATACAGGCATGTCCATAGGTAAATGCTAGGGAAATAGATCTATATGCATACATTTATGTTAAGTATTAAGGTATGAGATGGACATTGGGCCTCTACTCAAGTGCTCCATCAATGCAAGAACACTTTGTTCTAATAATCTGGCATTCCATGATGCTCACTTTCCCCACATGATAGCTGATGACAAAATGGGTACATGAGTAAATGTGGTGAAGAAAGCTGATGGTGCCTGGCTATCAAAAGATACAGAATCTGGGTCTTAAAGGTTTGAAGATAAACAAGTGGCCATCTAGCTGAGAAGCAACAAAGCCCACATGGAAGAAGCACACTAGCCTTTGTGATCATAAGATGTTGATGGGATCGGGTATCAGGCATCAAAGACCCAGAAAAAAAATGATATCAATGTGAATGAGGGGGCGTGTGAAGTACAAACCCAAAGGCCATCAGTAGTCAATTGGACATCCCCTCAAAGAAGGGTCACAAGGAAGAGATGAGCCAGTCAGGGTGCAGTATAATACCAATGAAACATACTATTTTCCTCTAGTTCTTTAATGCCCCACCCCCCCACTATTATGACCCCAAGTCTACCTTTCAAACCTAGCTAGACCAGAGCATATACATGGGTACAGATAAGAGCTGGAAACACAGGGAATCCAGGGCAGATAAGCAACTCAGGACCGATAATGAGAGTAGAGGTACTAATAGGGGAAGGAGAAGGTGGGAGGAGAAAGGGGAAACAGATTACAATGATGTACATATAACCACCTCCCAGGGGGACAGACAGTAGAAAAGTGGATGAAGGGAGACATCGGTGAGTGTAAGACATGAAAAATAATAATAACATATATTACCAAGGATTCATGAGGGAGGGAGGGTGGGGGAGAGAAGAAAAAAATGAGGAGCTGGTACCAAGGACTCTAGAAAAAAAAAGTGTTTTGAAAGTGATGATGGCAACAAATGTATCAATGTGCTTGACACAATGGTTGTAGGTATGGATTGTGATAATAGCTGTATAAGCCCCCAATAAAATGATTTTTTTAAAATTCAGTTCACATTTTCTCCTAAGTACATTTGAAAAAAAATAAAATAAAGAACCAGAACAACTTGAACAAATGCAACATAGGAGCAAAAGAACTGGTAGGAATCTTGTTTCTTCCTCATTCACAAATCTTGTAATTTATGAAAAGTTTAAATTACACTCCATGAATCAATGATCAACATTGTTAAAATTTGCCATTGCCAACATCTCTAACCGCAATTAACATTTTGATTGGCCTTTTAAGATGTATTTTTGTGATAATTTAAAAAATAATTTGCTCCTAAAGAAGACACTCCCCTTTCTTCCCACTGCACACAAGCATGATATCAATAGCATTCTTTTTTTAATTATTTAAAAGAATCAAAACACTTTGATGATGTTTCCAAAGACTCTGAGAGATTTTCTTTCTTACCCTTTCTTCTTATGAGAAAAAAAGACGCCGAAATCTTCCAGATAGAATTTCTTCAGCTCACTTAAAGAATTTCACCTTCTCAATACCCTTGCATTTAACTTAATGTTTTTCAGATTTCTGAGCTCTATTACCACAATGTTGAACAAATAACTCTAGCTCAAGGGTCAGGAAAAGGGTCCAGTTGGGTGAAAGGTTGAATAACTTGAAAGAAAGAAAAGAGTTACAGTTTTGAGACAGAAGTTTGACATGTTTGGGGCATCTTGAGTGCTGGCAAGGGTCAATTTTGTCTCATTTTGACTCTTCACCAACAAGGTGTTAACTTTTTAGCTGCTGGAGATTTGAGCGTTATTAGGTTTTCTCCTTTCATTTACTTATTAAGTTAGAAGAAACAATACTTCATAGCCAAAGCAATAGTTCAGACTTTATGAATCACCTTGCCGTAGGGAACAACCAAATTAATTTAGATCTGTTCTCCTATTTTTAAATAAATTATTTCTGCAAACATGATTCCTCAGAAACACCTTGAATCATTCAGGTTCAAACAGATGTTAAACATCCATATAAAACACGAAAATGTTATTCTTCATGTATCTGTCCACCCAGAAGGAGGAGGACAAACAAGGGAATAAACAAGCAAAAGGAGTTTTAATATTAATATTTCAATTCTTAGTTTCCTCTTAATTGTTTCCTTGAGATTTTGTCAAAGTAGAGAAAGAAAATGTTCCATGACTAGATGGCTCATCATGACTTTGAAGAAAAAAATCATCAGCAAATAAATTGTGATCAATCTATAAACTAAAGAGGAAAACTGGGAGTGAGTAAGTCCAGACATGCAAATGTGGAAATATGGCCCCAATGAATCCATTCACCGACATATTCATTTGGGAATTTCTAAGTGAGGCACTGCAAACATCTAAAAGACACAGTACCAAACCCGCACTTGTTACCGTTGTCATTTCCAACACATGGCCACACTATATTTTTCAAAACAAAAATAACCACACTATATTCCATTGCATGTCCAATGGCTGTAGTCCGAAGAAGGTAGCACACCAGATCTCTCTTCTGTGAATTTGAATTTTCTACCTCTTGGTAGATAGCTGAGAAAAAAAAATCATTTGTGTTGCAGAATGAGATAGAGTACCAGGTATAAAACATAAGAGCAAATGAAAAATGATCTCTCAGAGACTGAATGAATGTAAGAAAGTATTAATTTCAGATGGTTAAAAGCAAAGGGACCTAATACTTAACGAAAGTTTATTATCCTCAATTGTGCAAAATGAGCTATTAAAAGGTATCATGCTAATACTCTCAAAGGAAAAAAATCTTGCAGAATAGGATTTATAAGTTAAACTGAAACCTTGGTCCACACCTATAAATGTACATATATGAGCTGTTCATCAGCTATATATATAGGGAAGTCAACTCTGACATTCTAGTCCCATGATAATCCATGGAACTAAAGTGACATAAATAAGTAATTTCTATTTCCAAGTTACAGCAAATTAAAAACAAAATAAATCAACCCTCCCCCCACCCCCACACACACATAGACCCAGGAATGAGTTCTAGGCTCCCACTGAATCTTAGCTACAATATACGAACATTTAGTTCTTACATCATGGCCCGGCCCAATATTCACCTTCCAGAAATTCTCACTGAAGATAAGGATGCTAACAGAATAGTGTGGTGAAGCTAGCAGATGGTGTCCAGCTACTGACCTAAATAGTGTCTGGGGTCCTCAGGCTTGTATTCAAACAAGCAGCCATTCAATCGAGAAGCCAACTATGTCCACACAGCTTGTGTGACTCAAAATGACAATGACAAAACTTGAATATGATGAAGAGAAAACTATCAGTGCTAAAATTATGAATACCCAATTTGGAGAAAGCTCTGGAGGACAGTGGGAGCCCAACAACCTATCTGCAGAGTATCTAGTCAGACCAAGATGCTGGCAGATCCTCTGTAGCCAAAGGCTAGCATTCCAGACAGCCTTACAGAGACCGTAGGAGCCTTGACTATGCTGGCTCAAACTCGGTACCAGGCCAGTTGGCCTCCCTGTAGACACAACCTGAATTAGTACTGGGTGCAAGTGTCTTTCACTGTTCGATGACAGAAATTTCTTCCCTGGCTTCTTGAATGTTGATGGGGGTCTTCTCCCTCTTACGCATCAGTTGCATTTTTGCCTTTTTACTAGTATGATGTTACCCTGGCCACCTTAGTGCGGTTTTTCTTTGACTGTTTTCTGTTGGGTTTCCCAGTGCTGAAGCACAGGAGGAGTAGATATGTAATTATAATAATTGGTGCAAGGTGTTATAGGAAACGCAGGGCTGGGGGTGGTGGATAAGGAGGGAAAGGGATTTCAGGAGTAAACAAGAACGGTGGGAGGGAGGGGGAAGCCCTAGACCTGACTGTGATCGCACAATTCAGTGGAAAGGTGATATAACCTTGGGGGCGGTGGGGGAGGCTCGAAGATGGATGTGGTGGTGATTGTACAACTCCCTTTGAAGTGATTGAATGATTGAACTGTCCAGTTGTATGATATGTGAATTATGTGCCAATAAAACTGTTGGGAAAATAATGATTAAGTGTTTCCTTAGGGATGCTATAATTTGGAACTGATTCAATGACACCTAATAACCACAACAAAAATAATGTAAGAGAAGTTAAGCTTTATCCCGATCCCAATGGTTGCTTTTTCCTTCGTCCAGGAGAGAGCAATAGAATATTTGTAATTTCATAGAAAATTCCAAGGTAGAGTTTACGTATCTTTTCTTATTCCATTTTTTCACTTTATTAGGAATGTTTGTGTTTGTCTATGTTCCCTTAATGAATTCCATTTAGTTTTTGAGCGCGTAATGAGATAGAAACTTAATGTTATTTAATTGAATAATTTAATTGCAGTAGACCGCAACTTAATAACTGTCTCACGTAGGTAAGCTTAACTTCAGAGTGGAGCTGGCAGTTTGAGAACCCTGAGCACTACAGCGTAGTCCCCAAGTCATTCCAACTGAGTAAAAGGCAAACACAGAAGTTTTCTAAAACTTACTCATCCCCCAAAGGTGCACTTCTTAAACTGTGCTTAGCTGACTGCAGCCAGGAAATAATGTTGATGCTTAAATATGAAAAGTAGTCACTTTTGATATCACGTGTCTGATGCAGGATCAGACAATATATGGTCAGCATGAGAAAGAATGCAGTTTTCCAATAGTGTTTATGTAGCGTGGCCAGCGTAGACTTGCCCAGCGGAGTAACTTCCAACAGTAAGCATCGGCAGTTCATCCTCAAGAGCCATGACCAAATTTTTAACACAAACTAATGAAAACGTGGAGCAACTATCACTAACTTCACAGCCATCCTTGCATTTACCATAGATTATGCTCCTCAAAAAGGCGCTGTAATTCACAAAGAAGAAAAAGAGCCTGATTTTCCCATTGAAGCAATGTTGCCACCTAAGTTTCTGTGTCCTTGCAGGGCCTGCTGCTTGATGTCTTATGTATACATGACAGCAAACATCACATTTAATTAAACATATAAAATACCTCAATGTTATAAGGGCTAAAACGTTTTGAGGTGTGTGGGAGACATTTAATCTGGATGTAACATAATCAAATATTTAAAATTTTCCAAATTTATTTCTCTATGAACGTTTCTGGATAGGATAAAGGGTAAATATGAAATTGAAGACATTTGAAACTGTCATCAGTAGAGAGGATGTGCATGACAAAATACATTGAACATGTCATCACGCAGAAAAGCAATATAATACAATGGGCACAATTATCTGTCAATTATCTGTGGTTTAGATATGGATCCCCAAGTTTTCGATTTAATATACCAGATTTACAGCTTCCTAGCAAGGCTTCCATGGAGAGCCTTTCAAAAGAAGGAGTGAATGAAAGGGAACAGATGTTGGAGGATGCCAAGGGGAGGTAGACAGGGGTGGGTAGATGAACTCACAGACTAGAAGCTGGTAGGTACAAACGAGTGTAAAGGAGGACAGAGGTGCATAAGAGAAATCAGAATGGGTGAGTGGTAGACAATAGGGGGTTGGATGTAGATCAGTTGTTGGGACTGTTGAATGCAGTTGATAGTCTGACTCATCACACACACACATCGCACAGAATCCACAAGGAACAAAAGACGAGGTCAATGACATATGGGCAAGACATGAAGGTCAGGTAGATTTCTGTAAAGCTGTGCTTCATTTCAGAGTGTTAGGTCTGATATGGTGAGCACAATCATACAGAAAAAAATCAGCATTTACTATTGTCGTCAAGCACAAAAGGCAAACGCTTTATGCATATTAAGGAACTATAGGAGAGATACCTTACACACAATTCTTCACCCCTTATTTGTGTTTTTTTTTAAGACAGAGAATACAATGTGGTGTATGTTGTGCAATTGAGTCAGGAATAGAATTATTCTTTTAGAAATATAGTTCAGTATTTGTTAAAGCTCTTGAAATAGATGCACCCATAAAAAAGAAGAGTTCTGATTTCTAAATTACTCAAAAAAAGTAATAACTACATGATTTAAAATAATTTCATTAAAAACCATTGCTTTTCATTGAAAAATCAGTGTGTGCACACATGCACATGCACACACGCACACCTGTGTGTCCACTTTATTTGTTAATTTGCTCATAGTATTTTGAGATTAAGCAAAAATTTCTATATAGATAGAGTTTGGTCTCCGAATCTAGAAAATCCAATGTAGGGATGACATTGGCATGTCTTCCAACAGCATTAAAGTTGACATTCAGGATAGCTTGCTAAAACAACAGAAAGGATTAATTTCCTCTTTCTTGTAGTCTCATGGCTGGGCTAATTATTATTAATATGATCTTCCTTGGTGTTGGTTGATTCCATGAGTCTGGGATTAGACCAATGGAAAATAAGCAATTTGATGAAAGCCATTACCAAGTCAAGGCAATATAACCAACTAAATATGAGAAACAGTTCACTATATTGTATTAGATTGATACACTTGGACGAAGTATCACTGCTTGCAGTAAGTACGACCACCTTGACTGAGTGTTATCACAGGGTTCTCCTTCTTCTGTCTCTCTTCTAGTCCCAGAAGGTTTTGGTCTCACAGCCATCTGGATCTGAGGATCTTTCAGCTACTGAGCCTCATCAGTGTGATTACCTTTGTCTAGCACTCACTTCTGCTACCTGGTTCATAGGCCCTACATGAAGGGAAAAATCTTTGAAATTTGTATTCAGGTTTTCCCATCAATTCATGACTCCCTTTTCAGATCAGTAAAATGAGATAGTTACGATTTGTGCTCTAAAAATCACTAAAAGCATGATACACCTAGGTTCCCATATATGTGATGCCCCTTGTAAGTGTGCAACTTGCACAATTACATTAACATTGGTTGAAGCTATCAAAAGCAAATGCACATTTTCTCTCATGATATTTTTTTATCTTCAGTTCCTGACAATTTTTTTCTTTCTGCTTTTTCCTTTCAGAATTCTCTCTCTCTTTTCTTTTTAAAATCATTTTATTGGGGCCTCATACCACTTTCATCACATTCCATCCATCCATCCATTGTGTCAAGCACATTTGTAGATTTGTTGCCCTCATCATTCTCAAAATATTTTCTTTCTTCTTAAGTCCTTGGCATCAGCTCATTTTTCTCCTCCTTCCCTGCTTCCCCCTTCCCTCAGGAACCCTTGATAATTAATAAATCATTATTATTTTGTCATATCTTACACTGTCTGATGTCTTCCTTCACCCACTTTCCTTTTGTCCATCCCCCAGGGAGGAGGTTATATATAGATCATTATAATCAGTTCCCCAATTCTACCCAACCTTCCCTCCACCCTCCCGTAATAACACACTCACCACTGGTACTGGAGGGATCATGTTCTCAATTCCCTGTGTTTCCAGTTGCTATCTGTACCAGTGTACAACCTTTGGTCAAGTCGGATTTGTAAGGTAAAATTGGGATCATGATAGTGGGAGGGAGGAAACATTTAAGAACTAGAGGAAAGTTGTACATTTCATCATTGCTACACTGCACCCAGAATGGCTATTCTTCTCCCCCCCCCCCACCATGATCCTTCTGTAAGGAGATGTCCAGTTGCCTACAGATGGGCTTTGGGTCCCTACTCTGCACTCCCCCTCATTCACAATATTATGATTTTTTTTGTTCTTTGATGCCTGATACCTCATCCCTTCGACACCTTGTGGTCACACAGGCTGGTGTGTGTGACCTTCAAGCTTGTTTACTTTCAAGCCTTTAAGACCCCAGATGCTCTATCTTTGATTGCTGGGCACCATCAGCTTTCTTCACCACATTTGGTTATGCACAAATTTGTAATCAGCAATGGTATTGGGGAAGTGTGCATTATGGAATGCCAATTTAATAGACCTAAGTGTTCTTGCATTGAGGAAGTGCTTGAGAGGAGGCCCAATGTCCATCTGCTACCTTAATACTAAATCTATAGATATATGCACGTAGGTCTATTTATCCATCATAATAATAAATATATTTGCAAGTGTACATGCCTGTATTTAGACCTCTGTAAATGCCCTTTGCCTCCTAGTTCTTTCCTCTATTTCCTTTCACTTTCCTCTTGTCCCACTATCATGCTCAGCTTTCATTTGGATTTCAGTCATTTCTTTCAGTTCCACTGTCCTTGTTCAGTACCTGCCAGGTTCAAACACCCTCCTTGACACTGATCTTGGATCACTTGTTGCTCCCTTCCCCCTGGGTTGGTCAACACCACCTTCTTTCCCGCACCGCCCCCTCTCTCATGTCTCCCCGGAACCATTGGTCCTGTTGTTTTCTGCTCTAGACTGTTCATCCAGCCTATCTTATCTAGATAGACCTGCAGAGATATGCACCAAAAAAAACAAGACATAGCAAAACAAAATGACAAAAGAAAACAAAATGGCCACAACAACCAAAAAATAACAAAAGTACATAAATAAAAATTAAAAAAGAAAAATGTGTAAATAGTTCAAGGTCTGTTTTTTGAACTCTAGGAATGTCTTCCAGTTGAGTTCGATGGGGTGCCATGCCCTGGCCCCAAAGTCTATCCTTGGCACTCCACCGGATCTCCCTGCTCTGTTCCCCTGCTGCTCTGTCACGTGCCCTTAGTGTTTTGCCTTGGTGTGGTGGGGTCAGACCGGCAAATCCCGAGACTGTGTCTCCAGTGTTGTCCCCCATAAGATCATGGGTCAGTGAGAGACATCATGTCTCATAGTGGGGGAAACCATATGGTCCTTCCTGTGCATTGGCTGTTCAGAGTGGGGATATCATCCCCCATGCATGGTGGGCCAGGATGTGCTCCACTGTCTCTTCTGCCCACTTCATTTGCTCCCGTGTGCTCTGATCAGACATGTTCCTCTCCCTGAGCTGCAACTTCAGTGCTGTCCTCTAAAATAAATTCTTCTCAGGGAGGGGTGGCTGTCCACATAGTTGGGATTGGGGCTGGGCCTTCAGACCCCTCCACTGGCTCTCCGCTCCATGCTGGCATGCTGCATTCATATCCCTAAACACTATATTGAAGTCTGGTCCCTCTTTCCATGTGCAGATATAAACAATACCCTCTCCTTGGGTGGGTTAGGGCCCTGTTCCCCTGCTACCCATTTCTATCTTTCCCCCACTTCCTTTTAGGTTGGTTACCATATGAATCCCCTGGAATTGGTTTGGCCCTTGCCATACTACATGGACCTCACCCTAGGAATGTTTGTATACAGTTGCTTTTTCCCTGTGCCCCTTTTGCATTTTTTTTTCAAGCTTACCTCAGTGGACTCATGTTGTACTCGTGCTTTTGTGCTTGGCTTACTTCACTTGGCTTCATTTCCTCCAGTTCTTCCCATGTGGCGATATGCTTCATGCATTCATCACTGCTTTTTAGGGATGCGTAGTACTCCATTGTATGTATGTATCACAGGTTTTTAAACCACTCGTCTGTTAATGGGAATTTGGGTTGTTTCCAAATCCTTGCAATTGTGAGCAGTGCCACGATGAACATTGGAGCACAGATGTCTGACCGTGGTTTGTTTCTTGCCTCTTCTGGGTCTATGCCCAGTAGGGGGATTGCTGGATCATATGGTAACTTGATTTCCATCCGTTTGAGAAATCGCCAAATCAATTTCCATAGTGGCTGTACATACCTATAGGTTCACCAGCAGTGGATGAGAGTTCCTATCTCACCACAGCCCCTTCAACACTTGTTGCTATCTGATTTAATGAATTGGGCTATCTTCAAGGGTGTTAGGTGGTATCTCATAGGTGTTTTGATTTGCATTTCTCTTATGGCTAATGATCAGGAACATTTTCTCATATGTTTATTGGTCATTTGGATTTCAGACTCTGTGAAACTTCTGTTCAGGTCCTTGCCCACCTCCTCAGTGGGCAGTTAGGTTTTCTCTTACTGTAAGCTTGCAAAGTATTGTAGATTTTAGTAATAAGGCCTTTGTCTGATGTGTCATTGCTAAAAATCTTTTCCAAGTCAGTGGGCTCTCTTAGTACCCTCTTGGTGAATTATTTCAATGTACACAAGTGATTTATCTTCAGTATATGCCACTTGTCAATTTGTGACTCCTCTGTATTTGTATCCTTCCCTATTTCTGATAGTCTATGTATTCCCTGTGCCAAGATTCTCAGGTTTGTCTCAATTCCCTCATTAATGACCCTAGATGTTTGGGGTTTTACCTCAAGGTCTGTGATCCACCTTGAGTGCATTCTCATGCATGAGTGAGGTCAGGGTCTTGCTTCATTTCTTCTGTAGGTAGAGATCCATTGTTTCCAGCACCACTTGTTGGAGAAGGCCAGAATTCTCTCTTCCTTTGAGAAGATTCTATTCTTTAAATAATCTTTGAAGCTGGGTTGCTATATTAGCTACTTCATGACATAAAAGTTCATAAATCATCATCAACCCCCAGTTACCCAGCCCTGAACATTCTTTCACATTTCTGAAATAAAGATTTCATTTGAGGGTATATCAGTGACTCAGATATACCTGATAAAAAAAGATATGTGAGATTAAAATCCATGGGGGTCGGGGGGCAGAGGAAAGCAGAAGAAATTTAAAGAGTGAAAATATATGCCTTAAATGATCAGAAATTAAAAATGAATAAATAAAAGGGGGCATGATTTTTCTGTGTTTTATCACTGAGAATTCTAAGGCAATCTACTGCCCAGTTATTCGGTACAGACCTGGCTTATTACAAAGTTTCTGGAGGTTTTCCATTGATCATTATTATCCTCGTGGCATGTTGGTCATGAATCATTTTAATTTTCTCTTACATGAATTGTGAGTTAGGAGGGAAAACATCCACCACCCTGCAAAAGAAGCCCTGTCAGCTTAGCATTTTGGTTTAGGCATTGTACACATAGCACTCTGCATCTCCCAACGTAAGTTGAAATGTTCTAATGATTTTTTTCTTTAATTGCAATCATTAGCAAGGTGTAGTTAAACATAACACACCAAGTGAGAGTCGGAGCCATAAAACTCTCAGAAAGCATCGTCAGACGGGGCCTCCTGCTGCTGGGAAGCATCACGGAAGCAGCAGCTCCCATTGAGATTTCCCAGCACCACTCCCAGCTGTGGGAGAATGGAAAAGTGACAATGTTCTCAACAGCGATCTGGAAAATATGTTTCATCCTTGGAGATCGCTCACGGAGGGTCTAACTAGGTAAAGGAGTCCGCAATGTTTAATAAGAATAAATAGATAGGTAAATAAATGCCTGAGAAATGGTAAGTTATCATTTATTTGAATATGCCAAACAAGGTTTGGCAACAAGTTCTCATTTAACTGTGTTTAAGCAAGTGAGATGTAGAAATGTTTGTTCCCTCTGTTTCATTAGATATGCGACTAAACTGCAGACATTTATGGAAGACTTAGCACCAGAACCCACACTGAAAACTTGATCATCGTGATTTGACTTGTTAATAATCAAATGACTGATCATATTTATCGATAATTATATAAACTACTAAGAAACTATGTGGGGTGAGGCAGGTCCCTGGGCATTGCAATCAGTTTGAACTTGACTACTAACTGAAAGGGTGATGATTCAAAGCACGGAAGAAAGTCCTGGTGGTCTGTTAGCATAACGATGACCGTCGAGGAGGCCTCGTGACACTCAGTTGGACTTGTAAGACACAGGGTCGCAATCGGTTGAGATCAACTGTGGGTGAGGAAGGTACAATCAAGCTCAAAGGCAATACCACGAATGTCGAGTTTCAAATCTCCTAACACTTGTCAATATAGTTGGGGAGAGAAATGTTCAAGCACACATCTAGAATAAAGAACACATTAATAAATTAACAACTGATAAATGATTGACAGGAAACAGAGGGAGAGATTCGGATGAATCATTGGCTAGAATATAGAAATGTCCACATTTCAGAACTTTGAAAGGAAGGCCCTCTTGGGATTACAGTGGTACCCCGGAGGGCAGAAATAACTATGGAAGGTCAGGAACTAAGGAGAAAAGGCCAATGCTTGTCATTGTGATACGCAATCCCACATAGCTTTATTTACATAAATAAAATCCAGACCATAGCTTTAAACTTTGCAAGCTGTTCACATTTTTCTGTACTCACAAAAAAGAGTTCCCATATTAAAAAAAAAAAGTTTCTTTTCAGTGACACATTGACTAATAAAATATTCTGTGATTTTGGTTTCCTATTGGCTACTTAAAATGAAAATTTGAATAATAAGTTAGTTATCTATTTTCTGTCTATGTTTAGCTAAATAAACTAAAGTTTTGTCTGAAAATCTTGAGTTCAAAAATATATTGTTATACCTGCAAGAGCTAAAACTTTTATGAGGAGGAGACCTGTCAAGAACAATTAGAAGACTATCTTTGCTAGTCTCAGCCTATGCCTGGGTCTCACAAAATACTACCTGGCCCTACATTTTCCTCGTAGTCATTTGAGTCCATTCTTTCAGCCACTGTGCTGATTCATCTCATTAATAGCGTTCTTCTTCTTCTTTTTTTCTTTTTTGCTGCCCCTCTTCTCTACTAAGCCTGATGTCCATCCCCAGGGCTTTCCCTCCTGAAGACATGTCCAAAGTAGACCAGACGTAGTCTCCCTTTCCTGGCACACTGAGCACTCTGGCTGTATGGTTTTCCAAGACAAATTCGTTCATTCTCTGAGGAGTCGGTGGTACTACTTTCAATAACCTTCACCAAGACGGGATTCTTACATTAAAATAAGACTCTCGGTAAAGGTCCGTTTGTTGTTGGAGGCCGTTTAGTTGGTTCCAGTTCAGAGGGTCCTATGCACCAAAGGAGCACCGCCTGGCCCGCGACGTCCTCACGATGGTTATGTGCAAGCCCATTGCCACGGCCGCCAAGCAATCCATCTTGCCGAAGATCCTCCTCCCTTCACTGTCGCGCTACTTCACCAAACCTTTCCACAGACTGCTCTTCCCTCCTAACTTTTCCAAAGCATGGGAGATAAAGTCTCATCATCCTCATTCTAACAAAGGAGCATTCAGGTGTGCTTCTCCCAGCTTGGAGAGGTTTGCTGTTTGGCAGTCCATGCTAATTTCAATATTCTTCACCAGCAACGTAATTCAGATGCATTGATCTTCTTCAGTCTTCCTTAGTTAATGTCCAACATTCACATATAGATGAGACCAATGAAAATACCATGACTAGGGTCAGGCACGCCATAGTTTTTAGTTGCTTTTCAACACTTTGAAAAGGTCTTGTTGGGCTCACACTTAATTCTAGCACCAATCTAAGAACAATTGGTGCTTATGACCTGGCCTTGTTGAGTGCTCACCCTCAAAAAGAAATCACTGAAGATATAAGTGTTACAATACTGTGTGGTGAAGAAGTCAGATGGTGCTTGACTATCAAAAAGAATCGTGTCTGGGGTCTTAAAGGTTTCGTATTCACACAAGGAGCCATCTCAGTGAAGTGTCAGTGGAGTCCACATGGAAGAAGCACACCAGCCTGTGTGATCCAAGTATGATCAATATTAAGAGCCAAATCCACAGAGGGGAATGGTATCAGAGCTTAAATTGTGAGCACCCAATTTTCAGAAAGTTATGGATGACTATGGAAGCCCAAATTCATTTGCAGGGTCTCTACATGGATGAAACACCCAGTGAGTACCCTCTGACCATAGTTGAGGGATGTGAATAACATTGTTATTGGACAGAGAGTATCATAAACTTAATTATGGCACATGAATCAGTTCAAATATATTACATTATCATTTGATCTCCCTTTTGACCCACTTTAAACTTGCTCTAGTTTTTAATATTTTCCGCTTCTTTTTATTAATCAAAATTTTTCTCTGGTTTATTTTAATATCGTTGGCCTTTTCTTTCTTTCCTTTTTTTTTTTTTTACAGATAATTGCTTGTGTATTTTTTTTGTTTTGGTATGTTTTTTTGTTTTGTTTTTTTAAACATTTTATTAGGGGCTCATACAACTCTTATCACAATCCATGCATATACATAATCAATTGTATAAAGCACATCTGTACATTCTTTGCCCTAATCATTTTCTTTTTTTTCCCTTTTTTTACATTTTATTAGTGGCTCATACAACTCTTATCACAATCCACACATATACATACATCAATTGTATAAAGCACATCTGTACATTCTCTGCCCTGATCACTCTCAAAGCATTTGCTCTCCATTTAAGCCCTCTGCATCAGGTCCTCTTTCCAGTATATGAAGTGTAGATGGATATTTCCGGATCCACTGTCTGAAACTGCAGCTCTTTATGGGAGTAGAAAGCCCTGTCTTCCTCATGTGGAGCAGCTGGTGTTTTTGAACTGCTGCCCTTTCAGATCACAGCCCAGTTTGTAAACACTATACCACCAGTGCTCTTTATTTGAATTTCAGGGGAAGCACATAGACACAAACAGTAGCTTGTATAATGGCTTTTGGGGTCTATGGGGTAGGGGATGAAGGAGATGGAAGGGAAGTTGGGAGCAAATAGCGTATACAAGAAGAAAGAAAAGTGTATGATATATGAATTATATCTCAATAAAACAATTTAAAAAGTACTGATATATGCCACATGAATAAACTTTGAAAACATAGTATGTGAAACAAGCCAGTGGAAAGAGGACAAATCAAATGCATTTGCAATATCTGTAGGTAGCTACCTAGAGACCAATGTAGATTAGGCAAGTGAGACTGGGAAGGTATTGGTTAAAGGGAGGAACTGAACTTCTGTTTAGGGCAATGAACACCTTTTGGGAAGTTGGTGGTGATGGGAGTACAGCGTGGTGAGTGTGATTCATTGTCACTGAATTTTCAACTTTAAAATGGTAGTTTCTGTCAATTGTAACCAAAATCAAGTCCGCTACTGTCAAGGGGTCCCTAATCCTCAGGGCCAGCTCTATTTTCCTCCCACAGCGAGACTAAGACTGACTCTGACCTTTAAGTTAATTTAACACAGTGCGCCACCAGGACTACTTTTAGCCAAGTATATTTCAGCACAAGAAAACAATACATTTAAATCCTTTGCAGTGAAATTATGGATAAAATAGTTAACAACAGTGTTATCAATCAGAAGATTGGATAAGAAATCTGGCAGCTGAGATAGTTAATGTTTATTATGCCAACATGGCCAATGAACACATGTGGGATTAATTGAAGCACAGCGAGATAAATGGCTCAGAGAGTCTGGCCTTTCTTGGATCTTGCTCATTGATCTTTGGACCAGTGTGAAGCTCTTAGCTCACAAACACCTTATGCATATTGTGTTAGTCGAGGTAAACTAGAAAAATAAATTCACAGAAACTCACATACGTATAGGAGAGAGTTTTATATATAGGGTAAACATACATTCAGAAAGCATCCCAACCTAGTTCAGTCCAAGCCCATAAGTCCAACATTGATCTACAAAATCCTCCTCAGACTCACAAAACACATGCAATGATGCCAAATACAGGAGGATCACAGGCCAAAGGATCAAAAGTCTTTGAATCCAGTGGTGGTGTACGCATCTCAGCGCTGGCAGGGGTCTCCCCACAGCTGCTCCAGCACCCAGGGCTGCATCGGGGTAGGTCCATGTGGCTTCTCCTCAGAGATGTCTTGCAGGAAGTGAGCCTTGCCAGCTGAAGCAGGGAACTGGCTAAGGCAGCTGCACCCTGGTCCCACCATCAGAGAGCAAGAGGCCTGAGAACTAGAAACGCGAGGTTCACCAAGCCATTTATCTCTCCGCCCTCCAATTAATCCCACATGTGTTTATTGGCCAGGTTGACACAATACACCTTAACTATCTTACACATTAACACAATATACTACCTGGTCTTGTTTCATAACCATGTTCTGCTGCAAACCAGATTATCGCGATCCATAAGGTTTCCATATGCTGGATATTTTAGAAATATATAAGTTCTTTCTTCTTAGTCTGCATCAGTCTGGTAGTTCCTCTGAAACCTGCTCAGCCGCATAGCTACATAGGTGCGTGGACAGACAGAGTAAGGCTGCACATTGGTTAGAAATAGAACCTGAGTCTTGCATTTGGAAGGCAAGAATCTCACCCCTCAATGTACACTAGTGTGTGCTGTTCCCTATGTGTGACTATATGCCTAGTATGATGGGTTTTTTAATCATTTAATTAGCGGCTCATACAACTCAACACAATCCATACATACATCAATTGCGTAAAGCACATTTGTACATTCATTTCCCTCATCATTCACAAAACATTTGTTCTCCACTTAAGCCCCTGGCATCAGCTCCTCATTTTTACCCCTCCATCTCTGCTTCCCCTTCCCTCGTGAACCCTTGATAATTTACAAATTATTATTTTGTCATATCTTACACTGTCCGATGTCTCCCTTTTCTGTTATCCATCCCTCAAGGAGGAGGTCACATGCAGATCTTTGTAATCAGTTCCCCCTTTCCAACCCACCCTCCTTCCACTCTCCCAGTATCGCCACTCATACCACTGGTCCTGAAGGGACCATCCACCCTGGATTCCCTGTGTTTCCAGTTCCTATCTGCACCAGTGTACATCCTCTGGTCTAGCCAGACTTGAATGAATGGTAGAATTGGGATCATGATAGTGGGGGGGAGGGGGGCATTTAGGACCTAGAGGAAATGTGTATGTTTCATCGTTGCTGCATCCCACCCTGACTGGCTCATCTTCTCCCTGAGACTCTGCTGTAAGGGGATGTCCAGTGGCCTACAAATGGGCTTTGGGTCTCCACTCCGCACTCTTCCCGCCCCTCATTCCAATGTTTATAAATGTAAAACTCTCATCTTGGACAGATAATTACTGCTATTTTCCTTTAAGAACAAAATTCCACCAAACAACTTGCCTCAGGGGATAAGTATGCATCACACGTTCATGAAATTTGCACACAATCTAGGTCAGGTGGTTAATGAAGCCATAAAGTATAATATGTCTGAAGTCCTAAACGTCACTTTCTTCCCTCAGTCTGGGTGGTTAAGAGAACAGACATTATTTATTGCCAGAAGACCCCTTTCTCACTGTGCGACGCCCAACCCTGGCCAGCACTTTGTAAATGAACACAGCCCCTTGGCGAAGGCGATTTATGTCTGTGCCTTAAAGATGATGCAAAGAATGTATGCAGGAGAGGGAAGATAGGAACTCTCATGAATGAACGTGAAGCTTCAGGCTAAGGGGGTTATTACGTCCCAGACTGCTTTTCCTTCACTTATCTTCACTGCTAAAATAAAAACAGTTATCGCCACGATGCTCTCAAATGAGAACACATTTGTCGTTTTTAAAGGCAACTAGAACTAAGCTTCAGTTCAGCAGGACAGCAGAGGCATGGAGCACAGGGGTGCCCTGGGCTTGCCCTCGCAGGTGTGGTACCAGCACACGGCTAGGGAAGGATCCGAACACACGAGTTTGTGTTCACGCAGTCGTGTCACATGCTGTTTCTAATGCACAGTTCTTCGTCTCCTTGGGAGAAAGAATGCCACCAGTAGACACAGCCAGCCGGCCGGCCGCCAAACATAAGGGAGTGTCATTGAAAGTAAAAATGCAAATGTATAGCCAAGCATAGGAAAGTTTTAGAACACTTGACAGAGAGGTTCAAGTTCGTACTTCAGGAAAGACGTCTGAGTGCCCTGCCTGCCCAGTGGGAGTCCCTTTTATAGCACCTCTCCCCCTGCCCCCGCAACCACGACCACCTTACCCTGTGAATCAGCCAGTCAAACTGGGTATTATTAGCCTAGGTGCTTTGATATTGCTTTACTGTCTACATATCTAGTTGTGGATAAAATAAGTCTAACTATAAGATGGTCATATGGTTGAGACCCCCATTTAGGGGCCAGGCCTCCCCATCTTCTAGTATATACTGTGACCAGGCTGTATCACAATAGAATACGACTCTCTAGTGTTCAGTGACAAAACTTATTCCAATTCCTCAGGATGCATCCTGAGGTGGAACTCTGGGTGCAGAGGCTGGTTTCTCCATCTGTGAGAGACAAGAGAAGAGAGTTGAAAGGATTGAAAGTCTTCCTTTCTGCTTCTCCTGCTTCTGAATGGAGTGGCATGTGGAATTTTTCTGAGTGTTCCCAGTCAGTGCTGATGGCCTGAGATAGCCTGACGGCATCAACTTCTTTGCCCTGTAACCCCACCCTCGTGATGGGATTAGTGCTTTCTGTACCTCCAAGCCTTGGGTTCCCAGGAGATCAACCAGATAGGAAATTCCATAACATTCAACTTTTTTGGTATTCTTTGGCCCCTTCATACTACGAAGATTAAATAAGATAATATCTGACTTCCCCTGAGTTATTCTCTGCCAGAGAGGATGCACAGGTATGATTTGAAATTCCCAAGGAATAGGCAAAAACTCAAATGAACGTGGAAGGTGAAAGGGATTTGGGGAAAGCACACGGGCAGCTTGCTTTCTGCATGAGGAGCAACAACTTGAACCTGCGCCAGTACCAGCTACCACAGGGAACAAACTTGGTAAAATGCTCATTGGAGCCAGAGAGCTCCTGTGTGCTGGTGTCCTGCCCTGGACTCAGGCTGCGGTGGGCCATCACCTTGAAAGAGATCGGTGGCCAGAAGCAAAGATGTTTCCACTGCCTCCATGTGCTGTGGGCTTAGCCCAGGCTGCCTCTGCACACGGCTACAATGCAGGGCATCAGGGCCTCAAGCAGAGCAGGGTCCTTATTTGAATGGGGACTCCAGCCCTGGTGGCCTCTCATTGAACTACGGGAAAAACTAAGTGTTTGCTGGCCACACTCAAGTAGAGATTCACTGAGATTACACATGGACCTGCTCGTGGTAAGGGGTCTTGGCAGATGACAGGTCTCAGCAGAGTGGGAACTGGGCCCAGAGATGCAGTGTCTGCATGGCAGTCTCTGCAATACATGCCCTATGCGGGCATCAGTGAGGATCTGTGTGGCCATCCGGGTGTTTGGGGCACCACGACTTTTGTTTGTGGCACAGCACCCTGCCGCACCACCTTGGGCCCATGAACTGTGGGTATTGGTGGTCGGCTCAATGGTGACTGAGGGAGCCCAGTTGCTAGACTGTATGGACTCAGTAGCCATGCAAGTTCCATCCTACCCCTAGGCTCAGGCCAGTTGGCCCCCAGGTTCCCACCCCACTGACAGCCAATCCCCGAGAGGGCCTCCTGGCTGGGTGACCATGGGCCTAGCACCAAGGAGAGTGCACAGGGACACACAGGTTCTTCGGGCCAGCAGAGGCCTCAGGCTCCAGAATGCTGGGCACAATTGGGAAGGGTCTGGGGGCTCCAGCTGGCACATGCAAAAAAAGAGGAAAGCAGTTAAGGGGAGCTGTGGGTCACAAGTAAGTGAACGCAGAGCAAAGAAAGAGCTTTTGTGGGAGACCTCTAGAGTCTAGCCTAGAATCGTGAGGAGAAGCTTAGTGTGTAATGGCACCAAAGATGTCATGGTAAACTGTAGGCTCGTTGTAGTGATTGGTTCGTAGTCTTCTTGGGAGAAAAGATTTAGCCAAGGGACACAGCATGCAGCAAAGCATAGGAATTAGAAGTTCCCCCGAACTTAGGAAAGTTTTAGAACCCTTGACAGAGGTTCAAGTAGGCAACGCAGGAGAGAAGTCTGGTTCCTATCTGCTAGGTGAGTTTCCCTTTGATTCTCTCTCTCTCTCTCTCTCTCTCTCTCTCTCTCTCTCTCTCTCTCTCTCTCTCTCTGCACACACACACACCACACAACACACACACATGCACTTCTATGTATTATTGGCCTAGCTTTCTTGTGATTGTTTTGCTGATCAATTTCTCATTCCCCTGTATAGTGTTCCCCACCACCACCATCCCACCCCAGCTCTAAGCTATCTACCTACCTAACAGAGGCTGATGGAACGAAGCACCATAAAAGGGACTTAAGAAATCTCATAGCATGTTTTTTGTCTGGGGTCATCATATGATCACGTGCATTGCAAGTACATGAAAATGCCCTTGAAATCCCCGGTACGGGAGGAGATTGATGGCAGCTCCACCTGAATGGTGTCATTTTTATTCACAATGGTGAGCCTCAGTGAAACAGGATGGTGCGTTTAAGAAAATTAAAGAAAAACAAAACCCAAACCAATAGTCCTGAGTCCAGTGTGTCAGAGTCATACTGGGCTCCATAGATTCTTCCATGGCTGAGTTTTTGGAAAGAGGTACCTTTCCTCTGATGTACCTCCAGGTGGATTTAAAGAAGCAGGAATTGTGAGCTCACAGGGCATCGGGGGAACAGGTATCGGGCATCAAACACACACACACACACACACACAAATCATTGTGAATGAGGGGGAGTGCGGAGTGAGGACCCAGAGCCCATTTGTGGGAAATTGGACATCCCCTTGCAGAAGGGCTGCGGGGAGGAGATGAGCAAGTCAGAGTGCAGTGTAGCAATGATGAAATATACAATTTTCCTCTAGCTCTTGAATATTTTCCCCCACTCCGACCCACTGTCATGATCCCAATTCTGCCTTACATATCCGATTGGACAGGAGGATGTGCACTGGCACAGAAAGAAACTGGAAACAAAGGGAATCCAGGACAGATGCACCCTTCAGGAGCAGTGATGAGAGAAGCGATATCGGGAGGGTAGAGGGAAGGTGAGGGAGAAAGGGTAACAGATTACAAGGTCTACATATAACCTCCTTCCTCAGGAATGGACAGCGGAGAAGAGGGTGAGGGAGAATTTGGATGTTATAAGATATGATAAAATAATTTATAAATTATCAAGGGTTCTTGAGTGAGGGGGGAGCAAGGAGGAAGGGGAAAATGAGGAGCTGATACCAAAGGCTCAAGGAGAAAGCAGGTGTTTTGAGAATGATGATGGCAACATATGTACGAATGTGGTGGATACAAATGATGTATGTGTGGATTGTGGAAAGAGTTGTATGAGCCCCTAATAAAATGATATTAAAAATAAAATAAAGAAAGAAGCAGGCATGCCAACCATTTGCACTGCCAAGAGACTCCTCAAGAAGAGGTAGCCAACAGGGTCAGCCTCTGCCCACCTCTACAACTACCCAAAGAATTATCTGCCCAGGGTATCAATTACAGATAACCAAAAGCTTCTCCGCTATCTTGACTGAGAGGAAGAAATTGAAGATGGCAACTCTGGGTAGATTATTGAGGCAAATTATCCAAATGAGGCTTTGGTTCTGAAAATGAAATGGTTTTCCCTCCTGTGTCTCACACTTGTCCTCAATGTAGTTGGACAGTGAAGCCAAACAGGGTCTGACTGTGCCCTTAATTACCGAGATGATTGCCTTGATTCTCTCTTCACCTTGCTATTGTCCCTCTGGCTTTGAATCATTGAATCATAGAATCTATCCTTTAGATTGTTGCAATTGCGGGGTGGGGGGTTAGGGGTTGAGGGGAATGAGTAATAACTCAATGAATCCATGCCTTTTTTGTTGTGATTAAGTCATGTTGGTGAGAGCCTGCCCCAAACCAAACTCACTGCCTTGAAGTCCATTCCAGCTGCTAGCAACTCCGCACGACCAGTGAGACCTGGCCGCTGGGGTTTCCAAGACTGTAATCTTCATGGAAGCAAGACAACATTTTATTTTCCAAGTCCACTGTCCCCTTTGGTTGAAAGTGTGAATTTAAACATCCCCTGTATTATGCACTGGTCACAAATATCCCAGGGCCATTGCTGCTCAGCTTTTCTCCTGATGTTCACCATCGTCAGGCAAGGGGCAAGTCCATCCAGGGAAGCTGACAGACAGAGGCTGTCCTCTAGTTCTTTCACTCACCAAACTCACCTCAGTGTCAGGATAGAGTAGCTAACTGCTGGCTTTCAGTGTGGACCCTGTGGCAATTCTGAGAGAAGAACTGTCTTTGCTTTTCATGCTATTGCAAAATGGCTAGAGATGCTTAGCCATGAGGCACAATAAAAATTTAAGATATTATTTTTAAAAAGGACACAGAAAGGCTATTCACGGAGATTCTGCCTAGCTTAATACACACACACACACACAGTAGGGTGATCATCCAGGCTTTTTTAATGTTGCTTTAGTTTCATTTTCATTTTATGCCAACAAATTTCCAGAAGACACTATTCATTTGGAAAGTTGCAACCAGAACTCAAATCAGCTTTTCTTTGCACCAAAGAAATTGTCGTTTGCAGAGTTGACAGGCATGCATCCTCCTCAGAACAGTTAAAGAAAGTGCAATGGATTTATGAGCAAACAGACAAAGCACATCGCTCCTCCTTCCAGTTCTTACTTTTTCCTCACTTTATTCCAATCCGTAGACACACTGCTTTGGAGATTGCAATCGCCTCTTTGCCATGCTTCGTTTTCAACTTTTTACTGTGAAAGTTTACAAAGCAGATCGATTTTCCATTGAACAATGCACATTTTTTTCATTCTGTTTCAGCCTGGGTTTGGGTTTTTTGTTTGTTTTTGATGAGTCTAAGTTTGGATCCACATTTTCGCTCACTTTACCCAGGATCTTCAAATACGACTCTTTCAAGAGCGGTTGGTGAATAGCTACCAGGCACAATGTAGCTCCTCTGCACTCAGGGTCATACAGACAGATGTTGCACTGCTCCATTGTCCCACTAGTTTAGATATGTCTTTCCCTTCTCATTTCGTCCAGCATTTGGAGTGTGCGCTTCGTTGGAAGGGAAGACATCCAAGGTTTTGTATTAGGCTCTTTCTGAGAGACTTCTAGGCCTGGGAAGGCAGTGTCATTGTCTTTCCTAGTCCATACCCTACCAACCTACAGGAACTCATGCAGTGGCTGGCTCACAACTTTACATCATAATGGTTATCTTATCTTACACTTAGACCTTACATTGGACTTTTCTGGAAAAATTGTACCTGTGTTCCCTTAGTGCCTATAAACTAATATTGTATAGTAAGCCATATTAAATGTACACAGTGTTTTATGAGTTGTGTGAAAGATAAAGTCTCTGAATGAAGAAGATGAATGGTCAGTGGAGTTGGCCGTACACAGTGAAGTTTAGGAAAAGTTGCAACGAGGCGCGAAAGAGTAGAAAACGTTGAATCGGTGTTTCCATGTGGTATCAAGAAGCCCAGAGAAGAAGATGAATAGTTCCAGAGAGTCCAAACTAACTTGCTGAAATATTTTAGGGAACAGAGTAAGTCAATGCGATTTCTCTATTTACATGAAAGTTCATTTTTGTAGACTTCCCTGGTTATTTTAGTGCCTTTCTCTTATTAAAATATTTATTAGCAATAGGAATCAATTATATTAACATTTTTTGTAGAGAACTTTGAATAACTGGTGGGAACTGTCCCGAGGATGATAAAGGAAAGCCTTTCAGGTTTCTCGCCAGATTCAACGAATGCTCATTTTTACAATCCCCAGAGTTTGTTGCGTGACCATGGGAGATTACCATGCTTCCATGTAGCAAATAAGAACATGAAAATGACTCCCATTCCCTTAGTATAAAAAACAAAAATATTCGACAGGTAAATAATGCCTTCCCCTTTGGAGATAAGGGAAAGGAGAAATGTTTAATTAAATGTTTAAAGACATTTTAAATGAAAACAAAAGTAAATACTATGAACTTTGTTGGTTTTGATAAGTGCCATCCTGCAGTAACAGTGATGATAAACAATAATCTATAAGTAGATACAGAGGAAAGCATGTAAGCTGAACAGATGTGGGAAGGCAAGTGGGCCTATGCCCAAGAGTACATACAGGGATGGCAGAGGTCATTCTGTTTATTTATTTGTATGTGTTGCAACTATACCTGTGTGTAGAGCAGAGAGTATAGGGGACAAAAGAATGAATCACAGGACATGGGGACCTAGCATCACAGTCTCAGGGGACTTCATTCAGCTGACGTGACATGGTCCACAAAAACAATGCTCTGCATGCTGCTTTATTGAGTTGGGCCTGGGGTCTCGAAAGCGTGCAAGCAGCAAGCTGAAACGTAACTACAGATCACTCAATCTGGAGGGAGCAAGGTTGAGTGAAGAAAATCAAAGACTCAAGGAAACAATCAGTCCAAGGGACTAACGGGCCACAAACATTCTCAGACACCATTTTCTAGAAGAAATAGATGGCGCCCAGCTACTACTACCAACCACTCTGCTCAGGACATAGTAAAAGGTCCTAGAGCAGCGGTTCTCAACCTTCCTAATACCCGTGGCCCTTTAATACAGTTCTTCATCTTGTGGTGACCCCCCCACCAACCATAGAATTATTTTCATTGGTATGTCATAGCTGTAATTTTGCTACTGTTATGAATCAGGTGATCCCTATGAAAGGGTCATGCATCCCCTAAAGGGTCGCAACCCAGAGGTTGAGAACCACTGTCCTAGAGTAAGAAGGAGAAATATTAGAACAAAATTCAAAACCATAATGTACACTTGACCGACTCGTCAGATGGAGACTGGTGAGATCCCCCAAGAATGCGGCCCGGGGTAGAGGGCAGTGATCCCATGGACGACACAACTCTCAGGCAACAATAACGTGCACAAACCTACCAGGAAGGAACACATGCAGAGCAATCGGCCACAAGACCCAAACCCTAGACTCTGACCAAAAGCAAAGCTCAGAAAGTCAAACGAGGCAGGAAAGCCGGACTCATGGAAATGAAGAACACAAAGGAGAAGTGGGAAGAATGCTATTACACTGTGCAGATTGCAATCAATCTCATAAAAAGAAAATGTGTATGCATTGTTGAATGGAAAGCTAATTTACTACGGAAAATCTCACTCAAGCCACAATAACAATTTTTATGCAAAATACTTAAAGACTCAAGGATGACTGATAATGCCTAATATGTGCTATATTTTACAGCATAGGCCAAAATGACTGGGTAAGTGATGAAAAGGTCTAAAAATAAACAGCAATGGTGTCAAAACACAATGAATCTAGTTAGTGTTAGTGAATTCTATGTTAAAAATATTGAGATAGAAAGAGTTTTCATATCCCCCGAAAACTTGAAAATGTTTTTTCAAAGCCATGTATTAATTATTATTTATTTTTTTTTTTTTACAAAACCACCTTCTAAGTACTCTCCATGACACTTAATACAGCTGTCAAATCTGCAACTGCATTCTTGGAAACATTTTGAAAACTCATTTGCTTGGATGGCTGTCAGCACCTCCCTTGTTTTATCCTTCACCTCTTCTACCTGGTTATATTGCTGTCCTTTAATGCCCCTCTTCCTTTGAGGAAACAAAAAGAAGTTGCATGGAGCGAGGTTAGGAGAGTTAGGTGCAGGAAGGAAAAGAGGCCTCCTGGGAATTTTATGTCAAAACCTGTCTCACTGTGATGGCTATTGAGCAGATGCACTGTCGTGGTGGCAAAACCAGTTCCCTACCTGCCACAAATCGGGCCTTTTTTGTTGCACACCATTACATAATATTTTCAGAACCTATAAATAGAAAGTTTGATCAATAATCTGACCTGGTGGAACGAACTCCAAATGTACTACCCTCCTCACAAAAAACAAAACAAAACACAACAAACCAACAAAAAACAAGTGAGCATCGTCTTTCTCTTTGATTTCACTTGATGAGCTTTTTTTGGCGAGGTGAGGATGGGATCTTCCACTGGCTTGATTGATGTCACGTTCTGGGTTGTGAGAATAGCATCATGTCTTGTCACCAGTAATGACCTTGGGGGAAAAAGTCTGGGTCCCTTCAGAACTGTTCCCTCAAAGCTCAGCATGTTTCCACTGGACACTCTTTTTCAGTCAGAACCGAAAGCACACATTTCACAGTAACCCTTCTCATTCCCAAATCTTCCACTAAAATTCACTGAACTGAGCTCTGAGATAGTCCAGATAACTGCCCCCTCTCTTCAATTGTCCATCATATGTGTTCAAGTACAAGTGCGTGCATTTGTCAATATTTTCATCTGTACAGGAAGTTGACGGAAGTTCTCAACCACATTTGTCATAAATTGGCATTTCACTTTTTTTTGAAATGAGAAAGCCACTCGTACACTTGAGATTTTCCCATACAGCTGTCCCTGTAAGCTGTGTTCAGCATCACAACTGTTTCTGCATCATTTTTCAGAAGCAGAAAATAAAATTTCACAACTGCATGCTGTTTTCTTAAACCGGCCATCACAAAAAAAAAAAAAAAAAGAGGTCTGAGTGAAATTGCTTTTATGAAAAAATTCACTGTGACCAGAGAGAACATTACCAGGGGAAGGCACTGGGTGCATTAACTCAGAGCGAACTGCTTCATGCTTACCTAGCAGGAAAAAATGTGTACTACAAAAATCACTACCCAGCAGGGCTTTTTGCTGGCTTTCCTGACTACTTCCTCATATATATAGATATATATGTAAGTGTGTGTGTGTGTGTGTGTGTGTGTGTGTGTGTGTGAGTAACCGGAATGCATTACAGTTTCCAGAAATTCAAATAAGAAATGACAGATTAATTCAGATTTGGGGAGTAAATGCATGAGAAAGTAGAAGAATTTTGTTTCCAGTTTCTGTAAATTGCAACAATTTTTGCACCTGAATTTTTAGTTGACCCTTTCTCAAGTTCAATGGTATGGGCTTCCATTCTTTTGCCCATGGTGCTTGGAGATTTCTGGCTGAGCACTTAAGGTGGCTTCAGTCAAGAAAGGTCTTCCTGGCACCTCTCCTTTCTCTGCAGGCTGCCAGGCTTTCCCCCTACCTGATTTGAATTATTCTGCATTTCATTTATGATGTTTTCAAATTCTTTCATTCTAGACTGTGAATTCCTGGAGAATTCAATTCAACTGCAATCAGCAGCGCCCCACTGTAGTCGATGGTATACCAAGCACAGGACTTTACCAATAGCAGATACATGACAATGTGAATGGGATTAAGAACACACTCACTTATGAAAGAAATAGCAGTATTTCCTATTAATGATCAATACACAGCATATAACTCATATTAGAAAAAAAACGTAATCTGCTTTAGTACATCCCGTTTTCATACACTCAGTCTGGATAGGTAGGGTGAAAAGGGAAACTGATATTCCAAGTGACTAGAATTGAGGCCGATTGTAATTTTTTTCTTGATCTTAATTAAAAATCTAAAACAATCACCAACCAGAAAGCCACTTTACTTAAAAAAATATATGTATATATGCATGTGCATATATTGGTTTAATCACAAACTCCCACAAATACAACTCAGGTTGCTTTGAAACCCAGCCTATGCACATAGAACACTGGATAAACTCGATGTGTTCCTTGTCTTTTACAAGAGAACTCCCTTGTCCGCTCCACACCGGGATCGCATGATCCCACTGGTTACCTGCCAAGGGGAAAGAGAGCTGGGCCCACTGGGCCTGGTCTTTGTCCACTTCTCACAAGCTAGGAGTAGCTAATTTCCAGACGCTCCATGAGACAGCCTGCACCCATTCCGCACCCTCATTTACCCAGGATAGAGTTGAAAGCCCCAGCGACCCTTCTTTATTCCTCCCCTTCTTCAAAAGGAACCTTGTGCCACTTCGATCATTTCTTTATGATCACTACTATGCTTTGTACCTTTGAATAAAAATATGTTTTCTCTCATTTCTATAATCCTCAGATCATTCAAAGCAACACCCTGCCCCGGGAGCCTTTCACACCTCCACCACTCCACCTGAGGCCACCCAATAAAAGGGACCAGCTCTGCTCGCTCCTTTTGGGTGTCTTCTCAGAGACCTCTGCCTCCTGAAAGGTGTGAGCACCACATGTTCCCATCCACTGAGCCCTGCCTGGGTGAAGCCCTACCGCCAAAGCCAGAATTCTCTTCCTCACCTAAATCAAGCTTCCAAAGGTTTATCCCTCCAAAGGGGCCATCCTCACGGAGGGATGAACACAGTGCACTCAGGTCTGAGTATTTTGCAAATGCCCCCTGAGTCTCGTAGCATCTCCTTTGGACTGAACAAAAGTCTAGGAAACTGTCCTCTTACAGAATATGTGTTCTGTCTTCTGGGTCAGCTGTAAAGACGGCAGGGAGGTTAAAAATATAGCTTTCTCATCACACAATTCCATACCATGCATAATTCCCTGAAATAAATACTTTATACCTTTCACTTTATCTACACTACTCTGAGTAGGTTCTTCCCATCGTGTTGGGGGGCAGACCTCTACCAATTACTAAAAGTTCAGTTAAGGTGAAAAAATTTATTTTTCAGACCCCACATGAACATGATACTGTGTTTAGTATCAAACCAAAATTGAGACTTTGAATTTCAAATTCCTTTTGGTACAAATCTGTCTCACTTCCTTATTCAAATAAAATAAGGGTTTATATTGGTTTCAGAAAACACTCGTTGGATATTCTGGCCAGCAAATATAGCATATAGATATATGTATATAAAGTTCAATGAGTTAAGTGTAAATGAATCAGAAACATATGAGTCAAATTTTCCTTAAAATACACTTGGGCTTAAAAATTAAGGGAAATGTACTTGGAAAAAACTTTTACTGGTTGTGCTGAAATAAAAACATTTGGAAATAAATTAGCAACATTTGACAAATCTACAGTACAGCCAGTTTCGCCCATTTCTTGATGAGAAAAGGCTGGGTAACAATGAGTAATAATCAGGGAAAGCAGGGAGTTATTGACTGGGGAAACTTAGAGAAGTAAAGAGAAAAAGAAATCTCCGGAGCATGCACCCTTCTATGTATACAGCTATGGCACTCTGGTAAGAAAGGATCGAGACACGCTCTCTAAATGCTCCGACTGGCTTTCTCACGGTGTGTGAAACCTGTAGGGGAACAGATGCAACATGTGGAGGCTTAACCCTGGGGAGAGAAAATTATGGTTCTCTCCATTTGTCCATGAACCCTGAAGCTAGCTAGACTGCACTGTTAGTCATTACAGTGAACAGATGAGGGTTGGTTTTTTTTTGTTTTGTTTTAAACTCTCTTTATTTATTTATTTATTTTTAATTTTGACCTGCAGTTAAACAAAATGTGTTTGTTTTATTTTTGGTTAAAAATGATGAGGCAGCACCAACCCCAGTTTCACCCCAGAGCTGTTGAGTTTTCCCTCTTCGTCCTAATTTGTTTCAGACCAGGAGTGCACAGAGTCCACTTTAGTGGGAAACATTCGCTGCCAAGAGCTTCAGGGCTTTGAGCTGTAGTTTATTTTGTTAACTACGGGTTTAAGATTTTGTGCTCCCCCCACCCTCCCTCTCTTTCAACCTTCGCAAGAGGAAAATTTACCTTTTGGTTTTAGGAAACACATTTAAAGCGAAATAAAAGGGAGGATGAGTGTAGAGTTGCCCCATGTTCCACAAAGAACTAAAAGCAATGATAGTTATAGAAAGGGATCATAAAATATAGCCAATGAATTCTCTGCCTTAAGAGAGTGTAGCCCATACTCCAATCCCACCCTTCCCCTTGTAATTCAAATTTAACACTAATAAAACAGAGGAACTAAAGATAATTGGCTAGGATCAAGCATTACATAGCAGGCATTTCACAAGCTGACCCAGTTCAGCAACTGCAACTCAATGCATTTTAACACAGGAGTTCAGAACAAAAAACAATGGTTCAGAAAGGTGGAAAGAATGTGGTACAGTACCTCACTGCCCTGGTTGGTATGTATAAAGTTTTGGCAAAATTTCATAACAAATTTTTTAATAATGTGAAAGTGGCCCATTTCCGGCTTCTACCATGCACTTTGCCTGTCTTGAGGATGTTGAGGTTGCAGCCTGAGGCCAAAGATGTAGCCTGGCAACAGGAATGGAACGGACGACTGCCAATAATCCTCATGTTTATACAGCACACTTTATGTTTCAAAGAACCTTCGCATATATTCTTCTATTGGATTCTCATAACCCGCCTTGTAGAGCAGGCTGGTTGTATTTTACTGATAATGAAACTAAGTTTAACAGAAATAAGTAACTCAATGAAGGCCAAGTAGTTACTAAGAATTATTGTTGAGATTTAAGCCCACTTTTCTGACTCATAAATCAAAGAATTTTCCATTAAGATTCGAATATGGACTAATTCCACCAACTACATCTTCATCCTCTTTCCGTGTCCCTCCTTAGTACTTGTGCATCCCCTTCCTATAGTCACATACAATTTTGTGACAATATATGACCTTGGTCATGTCACAACAAATATTCAATGCAAGGCAGGCACATGGGTGGTAGACAGTACAGCTCTGAAATTTAAGGGCTAATGTGAAGCTAATGGGATCATTTCAACCCAAAGTTAAGCTATCCAGTCATGTTTTCCTCAATGGCTCTGTAGATCAGTTTAAATATGAGATGCTGTGCCCACCGAACTAAGCGAATTCATTCCTGCCTAGAATTCCCAGATACTGGGAAGAATAAAGAATGTGTAGGATGAGAAACTGGGTTAATATCTTCTTTCCACCACTTACTAGCTCTGTGGCTTTGACCACGTTCTGTAATTCTTTAGCATAGATAAACATTGCGATCTTCATGTGTAAAACGGTTTTGACATTTTTTTTGTTAGTCCTTAGAGGATTTTCTTGAGGATTCAGTTACAGAGCACAAATAGTGCATCCATAGAATATGCGCTCCTTTGATCAGACCTGCTGCAGATCATATTGATTCACTGGTGCTCATGCAGCTCCTCGTTTGCTTTGGTTTCACAGACGTCATCCTGGCCTGTAGCTGTGTCTCTGTAACTATACTGTTCAGGAAACTAATTATGCTCTAATTTGCATTTAATAAAATAGCTCAAAGTTGGATAATTCTGTGACACAGTTTTATTGGTTTGTTTACATAAGATCTGACCATTCAGTGTGTTGTTTTGGTAGTAAGAACGGTGAAGCACTAAATAGGTTGACCAAATATGAATACATTTTTAAAATACACTAGCTCATGTATAGCTCTCTACAAACTAAAGTGGTGCATTACCCAATTATATAAGAGCAAATAGATCAACTTAGATAGCCAAACTGAGTAATTAGTACTGAAAACAGTATTAACTGAGTTTGTAAATGAATCCTTCAGGTATTTATTTTAGCTCTCCACTTCCCTTTGTTCTCTGCAAATTATCAGCTCCAGATAATTTATTCAGCTAACTTAATTGGCACTAAGACCCAACCAGGTAATTCCAATCTAAATGGTTCACATTATTTTTCAAATTATGGGAACAGTAAAAGAAGGTTCCCATTTCTCTTTGCCTTTTGGCTTGGGGTTCCACCTTAAATAGGACAAGCACATGCTTTGCGGTTGTGAGTGTGTATTCATTTCAGTGGACCCATTTTGATGTTGGAAGAAAGATAAAGTAAAGCCTTCAGGTATGGAAGGCATTCATGGCCTTGTGAAAGTGACACTCCAAGCCTTGAGCCAAAAGATTCTCTGCTGGTTAGGGAGAGGATTATACCAAAATCTTCAAGAAAACCAAAAGTTTCATGCAGGGGAGCATATAATAATATAGCAGAATCCACCTAAACTGTAAGCAGACTCTTCTAATTTACATGACTCTTTAAAGCTTTTTTTGCAAAGCTATATATTATCATCAATTCCTAAAAACAAAAAAGGAAGAAGTAAAATAACAGAAACTAAGCATTTCCAATCGGCAGATTATCATTATTTCATGTTGCTGATTCATGACTTGTATATTATTTACATTCTTCCTACATACTTAGTTTAATATAAAAGTAATAAATTCATTGATATCAATATTTCAGTAAACTCTAAAAATAAGAGGTAAAAGGTCAAAATACAGTGGAGAGAACAATGAAGATTTCATAAATGTGGTATTCATGAGAAATTGAATTGAGCTCTAAGAGCTGCCAAGGTGCAACAAAACATATCATATAAAACAGAACTGTAACGTCACACGATCTTAAAACCGTTACTCTATTGTAGAATCATAATGGTTAGGGGTTTAGACAATCTTTAACTATCTGGTTTTGAGATTTTAGGTTCAATTCTACTTTCTGTACTAACATGAAAACATTGTTGTGTCGTTTGACTTCAGTATTCACTTAACTTGGGAGAGAATGTAATCCCTTCAAGAAGTATGCCTGACAGATACATTTCTCTCAAACCATACCAGCTACATGCCACAAGTTATAGGAATGGAACCAAAAGTTTTAGCAAGAACTGTATTTTCTCTTCTTCCCATCCATGTCTTTTATATATATATAAAACCAATATATAAATATATATATATATAACCAATGGCAAGGGTGAAAAACCTTCCAGATCCCCATATGTCAACTTGCTATAAATGTGATAAGTTCAACTAACTTTTCTTACATACAAAAATGGTAATATCACATTTTATTATAAAATTATTTTTCATTTCCTTTGCTATTACAAAAAAATAAGACCTCCCCCAAATGACCGTATATTTTTCATAGACCTCTGGCCTGTCCAAATCAAAGCTTGTTTCAGCTCACTGATCTAATTTGTGATTGTGGTTGGGTTCTTTATATGTCTGCAGATGTACAAAATGAAAAAGCCCTTTACAAATGGAAATATTTTCCTGTTTACACAAGATATGTGTGCGTAAGAAGAAGGAAAACTCGTTTAGCCATATTTGTCAGCAGGATTCCGATTATTCAGGTAATGGGCCCACTATTTTGCTTGTTGGCCCAGTCTTCTTTAACTTGAAAATTAATTATTATAAAACATACTAGATGTGTACACTCTGCCTGTGTGTACACAACGTGCACAACGGAAGAAATCATCTGAATCATTTTGAGCAGAAAAAGAATTTATTCTAAACATACAATTGACCGAGGAAACATCAAGGGTTTTGTTTGGATGCCTAAGAGAATTATGCACTGTTCATTTCACTTTTGTGTATACAGAGTCATCTTTTAAATAATTCATATTTTCTATGAAGATATCCCCCTTTGTTCCTATGTATTGTAGAGATGAATATAGAACACAGTACCACCACGTTTTAAGATCCATTCAATGAATTTTATATGCCAGTAGTTTTTTTTACACTTCTATCTACCTGTTGCATAGTCTGTGCGACCACACTGAGTTTAAAGTATTTCAAGCATTCTTGAGTGTTTCAAAAGATTAAAACCCTCAGCTGCTAACATAAAGCTCATCAACTCAAATCCTCTTTATGTACCTCAGAAGAAAGGCCTGGTGATCTAATTTTTTAAACAATTAAATATACAGACCCCCCAAAACACAGCCATTGGAATCCATGGGGCACAGTTTTACTTTAGCACATATGGGTTCTCCACAGTCAAAATAGGGCGGATGGCAGCCGGGAAAAGAAATTCAGCTTGTTAGTGTTTGTGCATCTGCCTTGGTTTTTTACTTTATCTCAAAGGGGTAGAGATTTTAGCTTTTAATTCCAATATAGTTTTCTTAGAAGAGACTAGATGCTGTTGCTCTCTGAAAAGGTGTGCTCTATGTGGGAAAGAGGCGCCAAACCAAGGTATCCATGTAGCCTGAAACCCTTTACAACTGGTGCTAACTGACCATCATAGACGGTCTTGATAGAGAGACTAGTGATTGAAAGGGAAAGAAGTCACAATTCCCAAAGCAGACTTGACAGTCCCAAGGCAGTTTCACAGCAACAAGGATGCACTGGGTCATTCAGCGAATTTCCTTCATATACTTGCTGCTGATGTAAAGAGGGGATTAGAGTTTGCCCATTGGGGTGCTTTCTGTCACTAGCAACAATACTAGTCAGGAGAAACTGGAGAGAGAGAGAGAGAGAAAAGAACCTACTGTATATCAGGTCTATATTGAAGCATTGTTCTGATTCACAGTCAATTCACAATGTTCCATGAAGAGCTTCCAATCAAGAGGAGTAATATGTAGGGGAAATTAAATAATGAATTGGAGCTGTTAATTACACACACATTGGTTTAAAGCTGAAGCAAATACTTCTATCTGCCCTTGGTTGCACATTTTGCACGCCTGCCTGTTCCTCTACTGCTGCTACTCGGTCTGTTTCTCTTGAATCTCTGGCCCCTTAAACAGCCCCTACCCCATTCCAAGAGCTAACTGGGAATGGAAAATGTAAATTGCGGCCTAGATTGCTGCTACCAGAGCGTGTTGAGAGATGCCAGATACTGCAATAGCCCAGCGATTCGGGAGATCTACATCTGTATATGTTCACACTCTCCTTCGGATCCATCACTTTCCTCCTCGATTTCCTTTCCAGATTGGTTCTGTGGCCAATCGTGTATATTTCCCATGCTAATTTACACGTGTTTTTCTTGGCATCAAAGAGAATTCCGCCTCACTTGAGACATAAAAGCCAGATTACTTTGCATTAAAATTCTTCTTCTTCTTCTTCTTCTTCTTCTTCTTCTTCTTCTTCTTCTTCTTCTTCTTCTTCTTCTTCTTCTTCTTCTTCTTCTTCTTCTTCTTCTTCTTCTTCTTCTCTCTTCCTCCTCCTCTTTTTTTTAACTTTCCTATAGAGTCTGAAGAGTAATTTTAGCCATCTTTTCGCCCCCAGCAATAATAATGATAGACGTGAAGACCTGCGTCACTCTCACATTGTTAAGGTATAATTGACGATGTTAACATACTAAACCAGCCTCCACCTCCACCCTCTAAGTGCTTTTTGACCAAAGGCATGACTGGGTTATTTTGAACTCTAAGATCACTGTCAAGTCCAAGAACAGAGAGCATGTGCTCCGAATTGCAGTCCCCGGTCACTTCCAATAAATGAAGTCATAGCTATAAAAGATGCTGGAGGATACTGAGTGGCAAGAGAAGGGTTGAAAAGGAAGATTATGTTCTAATTGCGATGGTTCTTATGCACTAAGGGCTTGGATGTTATCCAGTAAGCAGCGGGATCAGTGGACATTTTAACAAGGGTCATTATCCACTTCATTATTTGGGAAAGAGAAAAATAAAGTCTGGTGGTGATGTAGAGAATTAATTGGTGAAGCAGAACCTGGTGAGAAGAAAGCTGTTGCAACCAGTAGAACAAGAGAAGATGAGTCCTAGTAGGGGGCAGTGGCACTGTATGCATGGAGAGCAGGTAAGGCTTCAGAAGTAAAGCCAATGACACTTCATCTTTTATTGATATGAGGAAAGGGGAGAGGGGTTACACTACGGTTGGACGAGGTCTTTCTGCCCCAAAACAGGAGCAGTAGGATAAAGCAAGGTTGCTCCAAGTTTTCTAATTTTATTTTGTCTGCCATGAATCTGCCACAAGTAAGCCTGATTTTGTATAGTAGAATCTGACTTAGCAAAGAAATATCAGTTCCCCTTGCTAAGGAGAGGGTCTCAACTTATGTAGACCCCCGTGTGTATTTGAGTAGAAGGGTGGCTATTGATGGCTTTTTGATGACTGGTTTTTGAGAAGTAGGTCTAGAGATCAGAGAACGAAATAGACAATAATTAAAGCCAACAAAGTCTAGAAAGATACGAAGGTGAACAGGAATTAGGAAGTCAATTCCGACGCATGGTGACTGTAGAGTGCAAAGAAAAACTATCCCTTTGGGTTTACAAGACTTGAGCTGGTGAGTTCAAACCACTCCCGATCTTGTGCTTAGCAGCTCAGCACATTACACACGACACTACCAGGAAACTTGTAAGCAAACAACCAAAATATACCAGCACTTAGGAACTAACAGTGGGATGATGCCATCAAGAAATCTGAGCCAAAAACAATTAGTGAGAGACCTAGTCAAGATTCTAACTTCCATATGCCAAGAATGGACCTCCCAGCCGAGAACAGCAGTGCATGTGGATTCCCACTTGGATTTGGACTCCCTCATATACCTGGAGGCAGAGTGATTACAAATTGGGTTCCTAACCACAAGGTCAGGAGTTCGAAACCAATAGCCACCGGTGGTCTGGTGGTTACATGTTGGGCTGTGAGCCGAGTGGTCTGCAGTCAGTTGGAAACCAAAAGCAGTTCAGAGACTGGGCTTTCTGCTCCTGGAAACAGTTAAAGTCTTGGGAAACCCACAGAGGGGTCACTATGAGTCAGCATTGACTTGATGTCCATGAAGGCAGTGAGATGCTCCATGGGAGAAAGACTAGCATTATGGTCTCAGAAGCCTACCGGGACCGTTCTGCCCTGTCCTACAAGGTCACTGTGAGTCCGAGTTGAGTGGATGGCAATGTGTTAATTATGCTTGTATGAGCCATGATGATGGTTTGGTTTAAGTATTTGGTTGCTAACCACAAAGTTGGTCGTCTCAGAGACTCTCGAGGGGAATTTTAGAGGGTTGCTTTGAGTCAGAATCAACTCAATGGCAGCTGTTTTAGTTTGGATTGGTTTATTATGCTTTCAGAAACAGGACCGCTAAAGAAAACAGAGAGAGAGAAAGAGAGACCACTAATCGACTAAGTACAATACTGGAGACTACTATTTAGCAAACTATCTGTTCACCTGCCCACCAAAAGATAGGATGTTCAAGGTTACTCCGAGATACCTGAGAAGAAAGGACTGGAGAGCTGCTTCTGATCAATCAGTCGTTGAAAACCCTGTGAGCCCAGTTCATGACAGAACATGTGCAGTCACCAAGCATCTCAATCAACTGGGCTGCGGGTTTCAATTGTTCTACCACCCTCTGGATGCTTTAGTGCTTTAGGCTACAAATAAGTGAGTAGACTGCGGCTGAACAACAAAGTGGGAAGCACGTTTTCTGATACTTTTCTTCTCTAAACATTTCCAACCCCCAAACCACGTCTTGGGAGTATTTCCATTTTAATTGGGATTCGTTGTTTATATAAATGGCGATTTAAAAAAATAAGCAAAACAAACCAGAATTTTCCCATATTATTCATTCCACAAAATTTCACTCAGCAACAAATTGAAGCAAGAGCACTCTGCATTTAAGTAACATTTATTTAACTATGTATAATATTTATAGATGTATTATTTCATGTTTCATTTAATAAGCATCAACAGGACCTAAGCCATTTTCCCATCAGAATATTTTGCTACTTTTATGTATTTTTATTAATTTGGAAATTTAGTTGACTACTTACTGTGGCTGATGAGCATCAAGTAAAAAAAATCATTACTTAAGCCTGTACTGAACATTATATCTATGCTGGATGCTTCTGCTGTCAAACTAATGCTTTATTTATTTAGCTGTTCATTTTAGGAACATGAAAAGCATGCTTTAAAAACCCCAAAATTAGCCTTGGGAACAGATGAGTAAATATGAAAACAATTTATCCCTTTAACAGGCTAATAAAATATGTTTTCATTATGCTAACTGACCCTGATAAATTCAATAGCCATCAGTTAAATATATCCATCATCATTGAGAATACATCCAAATGTTTGCTAATTTTCAGATCCTCAATGAGCCTTGGTTGTTTGACGGTCATTAATTGTGACATCCATAATGTAATAACATGCACTGGCTTTCGTTTCTAAAAAGAGTGGTAAGATAGCTTTCCACGGTGAAAAGTGAAAGCTTTGAGACCCTACTTCAAGCCCATGTACAATTTTTTTTTAAGTTAAACTCATTTGGTATCTTTTGAGTTGTTTGACTTACTTTTAACAGCAATTTTAAATCCCATTTTACTGTTAGAGAGTTTATGGAAGCTGCTTTGTTGTCTAGGTAGCCCTAGAGACCTAGTGCTTAGATGTTGGGCTAGTATCCACAAGGTCAACTGTTCAAAACCACCAGCAACTCTTCAAAAGAAAGACTGGGCTTTCTACTCCGGCCAGGAGATACAGTCTCAGAAACTCACAGGGCCAGTTCTGTGGGGCCACCAGGCGTTGGCATCCACTTGATGGCAGATAGTTACTTTCCACATAAGAAAGCTGAGATTCTGCTGCGCCTCTAGGTTGTCTTTTTCATGGTTCAGACTTGAGTTGGTTATTCTGGGCTCCCGTCATTCAGTGAGAGCAAAAGACATTCTTCTGGAGTCCTTGAGGGGGGAAACAGTGAAATTCTTGATCACTAACTAAAATGTAAGCAGTACCAACCTACTCAGAGGTGCCTCAGAAGAAAGGCCTGGCAAAGGCCAGTATATTAGCCTTCCCTTGTCCTCTGTAGTTCAGGAGCCCTGGTTGTGGTTGTGCGTGGAGCTGTAGTTAGCATGCTCAGCAGCTGGAAACCACAAGCAGCTCCCTCAGAGAAAGACTGGGCTTTTTACTCCTGTAAACAGTTGCAGTCCCAGAAACGCACAGGGGGCTTGTTGTGAGTCCGCATTGACTCGGCGGCAGTGAATCTTGTTTGATTGTTCGTTTTATAACTTAGAATACATGAGGGAGAAGAAGAGACCCTCTGTGCCTAACAGCCTGAGCACTTCATCAGCATTACCCTGACACACGGATAACCCACAGGAGTTGCCACAGTTGGCGGCGGTGCAGTGGATTCTGAATCACGCGTGCTCGGCAGGGCTCTAGGAAGCAGGTCTTTCGATCCAGGCTTGTCTGATTCCCATCACCAACCTTTGCGCTAGGAATCAATGGCTTCACTGTGCCCAGCAGAGACTCCTACACTCTAAGGTGGAAGAAGCAACCTGCCCCAGGCAGAGCCTGTAGGCTAGTCTCACTGATGTTTACGTGACTCTCCCCGCGATTATGTAAGAATGCCAAAGCATGACCTAAGGAAGCCCTTGTGGTGTGGTGGCAAAAGCGTTGGTTTGCGAGCAAACCCATCAGCCACTAGCTGTTGGCTAGCTGTTTCCCTAACGACCTACAGCCGCAGAAACCCTAACTATGAGTTGGAATTTGATTTGGTTAATTATGACTGATATGCCAACAATTCAAGGGAGCCATGCCAGCCGTGCCTTGTTCTTTATTGTACAGCCTGTCACCTGGTTTTATCTTCCTCCAGCCCCCCACCCCCCACCAGACATTGCTACTCCAGCCCCTAAAACTGGGAACACGTGCTCTCGTTTGCACATCTGGCCTGGGTAAGCCTGGCTCCAATTTAAAAACCAACATGTTGGTCCAATTCCATTATTGGACAAGGAAATTCTGTTAACTGGTGGGCTCATTTGCATGTCATTACCCAGAATGCCTCCCCAGTTCACAGATGTTTCCCAGACATGGGGTAGAAGGGAGGGGGAAGGGGGGAAGGTGACGCTTTGGAAATAAATACAGAGATTTGTGTATATGTTATGCGAAATTATTTTCCCTCTGCTTTGCATCAAGAAAAAAAATCATAATACCAAGTTATAGATTTTTATCTAACTTTGAAAGGTATTTTTGTTTCACCTTACTTTCAGGAAATTTAAACAAATGGAAACCAGAAAAGCTAAACATTAGCTCTTCTATTAATTTGTATAGATGAAACAAACAAACTAAAAAAAAGGCATTACATATTTCCATGCTACAGTTTTAACATTGGCCATAAAATTTTATTCCTTGGGGATCAAAAGTTTTCCCCACTCTACGACAAATTGATGAAGTGCAGAGGGTCTCATTAGGACTAAATTTTGATAAAAATCACAGTTGCTAGGGAAGCTTTGTATTGGATAAGTAGAAGTCACACCATTCTGTCTTTAAACTACAATTTGATTAGTCAAAATGTAAAGGTTTCTATAAAGCTTTTTCCTGTTGTTCCTAAAATATACCTAAAGGGTTCTGAGCAACAACTGGGAAACTGAGCTCTGCAGACACACACACACACACACACACACACACACACACACACATATGACTAGTTACAATATTCACAGTGACAGATTTCAAAATTGATTCTATTTGGTTAAATTTCACAAAAGAAGGAATGCATCATCCACAACAGAGAGAGAGAAAAAACGAAAATGAAATCGAATCGAATAGAAATACAAACTATAATTACTTGAGAGAGGAGTTGAAGTTAAAACGCAGGTGTTTTGAGGGGAACATAAACATTTTTTCCTAAATGAGGCGTTGAGGGCTGGGAGAAGGGCAGTAAAATTAGTGGAATTACTGCCTGATTTTAACCAGATGATTGCTCCAGTTGGACACCAGCGAGTTTTCATTAGGGACCCTAATTTACAAGCCATTCACCACATTCCAGTGGAAGACAACAACTCCCCCAGGTCCTAAAGAACGCCAGCTCTCCCCCTTGATGGCCGCGATGCCTAACTGCAAGGGTTCTATCTGGCAGCATGGCTTGGGTTGCTGCAGAAACTGTGAACTACAGATGATCGCGCCTGCTCCCCAACACTATCATCCCGGGAAACCGATTTGTGACACACACACCCCCTCGGTTTGGAACATAGGGCCCTTTGGTGCTGGGCTCACATGGATTGTATGTCTGGAGGTGTTTACGTGATGCTCAGGAATGCTATTTGTTTGCACATGCCAGTGACAGACTTGCTTCTAATTTGTGTCTATAAAATAATGTCTAGCCCTCTGTTCTTTAACACTTAGGACTGTTGGTTATGAAAGCAAGTTTGATCAAGAATTTCCTGACATTACTCAGCTTCAGCATGCCTGTTTTGAATCAGATTCTTGGTGGCCTGGGCCTCAAAAGTTACATCTCGACATTTAGTATATATTTGTTGTGGCACCTTGATGTACAAGAATGCAACACGATGTCTCAATGTCAGGAGTTCAAGTCTGTGCACAGATAGGGTCAGACCTGTTCTAACCTCCAGAAGGTCAACAAGGTGAGAAACTGCAAAGCTTCATCCTAAATCAACTTCATCTCCTAAAGATGAAGGCACCTGTGTATCTCAATGGACTATCAAGAGCTTTGATAGATAGTCCAGAAATAAAGACCAGGCTGACCTAGTGCAGAGGAGTTTAGACGTTGAAGACTGATTCTGTGATTCAGACACCAGACACAATTTTTTTTTTGTGAAGTGTTGGGAATGAAATTTCCACAAATTGATACAATGCTAACTGGAAGAGTTGATCCCCATCAGGAAACTTCTGGATACTTCTCCAGTGACAATCTTCCTCCATTTGTACAACAAAGACCTATAGCACATTTGGTTGGATTGTAATCTTCTGTGTTTGACACTATTTAGACTCAGCTAAAGCAATAGGAAAATAAATCGCAAAATGGGGTACCAAAAAAACGAAAACAAAACAGGAGGGTTTTTTTCCCCCAAAGCTATGTATTTAAAGGTTTTTACAAAACAACCTTATCACCTTCAACATAATTTCCATTACACTTAATACATTTGTCAAATCGGTGACTGCATTCTTGGAAACATTTTTTAAACTCATCTGTGTGGATGGCTGAGAGCACCTCCCCCTTTTTTCTTCTGCTCCTCTCTGTCATCAAATCACTGTCCCCTCATGGTCCTCTTCATTCCTGGAAACAGGAAGAAGTGGCATGGAGCAAGGTCAAGTGAGTCAGGTGTGTGGGGTAAGAGAGGCTTTCTTTTTTTGACCCAAAACAGCTGCAACTGAGATGGCTGCATGAGCAAGAGTTTTGCCATGGTGGCAAAACCAGTCCCTGGCTGCCACGAAGCAGGCCTTTTTTGATGCACACTGCTCCATAGACTTTTCAGAGCCTCTACATAGAAAGCTTGATTAACAGTCTGACCTGGTGGAACGAACTCAAATGCATGGTGAGTTGACATTTTCATTTGCTTGGGAAGTTGGCGCACGTCCAGAATGAGGTTTGTCATCAATTGACATTTCAACTTTTTTTGAAATGAGAAAACCCCTCATACAGTTTTCCCCACAACGCTGTCCTTGTAAGCTGTGTTCAACATCACAACAGTTTCTGTGTCATTTTCCCCTAAAAGAAACAAAATTTCACAACCACCTACTGTCCTCTTAAATCGACCATCACAAAAAAACAAGGGGTTTGAATGAAGCTGCTTTTATGAAAAAATTCACTGTGACCAGAGAGACACTTCCTTTTCAGGTGACACCACTCAGAGCACTAACTCAGAGTGAGTTGCTTGATGCTCATTTGGCGGGAAAAATGGGTACTATGAAAGCAGAGCTTCATTCCTTTGAGGGGAGAGTATTCTGTCATGTGTGTGCATATATATGCACACACATATATGTGTGTATATATATGTTTTTATATTTTCTCATTACTCCAATTCTATACTCAGAACAAACTATTTCCTTCCCAATTATATAACAAATGAATCAGTTCGTTTCTTTAACACATGAAAATCTGACTTTTACATCATGGTAAAAAATGAAGGCTGCTTTGATTATCCTATTTCCCTATAAAAAGTATCTCTAATTTTTTTCTTTCATTTATCCCTCTTTTAAATTTTTATTTTTTAATTGGGGGCTCTTATAGCTCTTATAACAGTTCATTCATCAACTGTATCAAACACATTTGTACATATGCTTCCATCGTCATTTTTGAAAGTTTTACTTTTTATTTGAGCCCTTGGTATCAGCTCCTCTTTTTTCCCCTTCTTCCCCCACCCTCCCACCCTCATGGGCCCTTGAAAAATTATAAATTATTGTTTTAATATCTTACATTGACCACTGGCTCGTCTCCTTTAATCCACATTTCTGTTGTTTGGCCCCCTGGGTGTGGGGTGGGGTCTGGTTATGTTTTAATCATTCATTCAGTAATATCTGTAACCTTTAAGTTAAAACAGAAACCTAAGGAAGTGAGCTAGAATGAGGGTTGCATTCACTTATTAAAGATGATATCTATCGTGAACTAGATGAGATAATCATCAGATGTCCACTTAATACTCAATGTATAGTTGGCTACTGGATGATCAAAGTATCTGAAAAGCATATATATATATACCTTTAAACATGTATATGTTTATATATATATATACCTTTAAACAACTTTAAAATACTTGCTATGTTTTTATTAATATTGAATTAATTTTTCTTAATGATATTTCACTTAGCTGGAATCAAATTCTAACTACAATAAGAAGACAAATCAAGACTGTGGCCATTGTTAATACTTGCTCTGTCATTTCATAATTGGATGTTTAATTAGGCAACCAAGTGATTGGGAACTCTATAGTTTTGCATTTAAATATAGCTATGTGGAGAGTCATTTTGGCAAAAACTTCAAATTCTAGGAATAGCGATGGTTCATTGGTGTATAATGGGGAGGTGTTGGGGATGTGAGAGAAAAAAACAAAATCTAGCAATATGTATGCATACATATTTATCATTAGTTTTCATTTTTAAGTGCCTCCACATACAATATTCTTTAACTTAAAACAAAGAACTAGCAAACAGGAGAATATAACGATAAACAGTAATCCCACCATGCAGAGAGCCATCCTTTCAGTATACATTCTTTTGGATTTTAAAATTATTAGTCTCATAAAATATATGTTGATCTCTAATACTTAAAGAGTTTAATTGTATATTACAAGCATGTTACTTTATTATGAATGAGTATTCTGGATCATGATCTCTAAACATTTTACAGCATTCTGTCACATGTATAGAATTCCATCATACTGTGCTAGACTTAGTTTGTTTGTAGATTTCCACCTTTGTAAACAATAGTTAACCATATGTGGCAAAATATAATTAATGTACTTTTCTTTAAACCTGTGATACTTCTGATTATTTTTCAGTATAATTATCAAAATTTAATTTTTGAGGTAAAATACATGCACTAGGTTTTTCATTCATATTCGCCATTTTTCTCCAGAAATGTGTACACTAATTTTTATAATCGTCAGCTATGATCCACGCAGTAATTTGGAACATAAGGCTTTCTGTCATTTTAATTTTTTAATCTCAATGTTTAGCAAAATGTCCATACAAGATTCAGAAATACAGTCTCAAATAACAGGCTAGAATATCAATTATGTTTGATCGATATTTATTTATTGTGGAATTTCCCTTTGGTAGGCCCGGTAGTGCCTTTTTCACATACATCATCTAATGTAACATTTACAATAATTCTATGAGATATGTACTATTATTCTCCTCGTTTTATCAGAAGAGACTAAATAACCTGCTCAAGGTCATACACCTCGTCTGACTCGTAGACTGGCCTTGAACTGTGTGGTCTCTGCTTCAAGACACAGATCTTTAATTAGTACTGAATGGCCAGTATCTTGCATTGATAACTACTGACTAACACCTTATGAAACATTTCCCTCTCCCACACTCTGGCTGCTCCACTCACCAGCTCATAAGCTGGGATGGGGTAATTTCCCTAAAAGCGTGTCTCAAAAGCCTAATCTACTGAATCCTTATATTGGTGTTCTTAGAACCTTAACAATTTGTCTCACCCAGGGCATGAGGGGGATTTGTGCTCTGTTCACACATCTAAGAGCCTGCTGAGCACATACAACCACCAGAGAAACAAACACACTGAAGAGGCTTCTGCCAACAAGACTTTCTCAGCTGCTGAAAGAGAAACACACACCAACAAAGTCAAAGGAATGTTCAGCCCAACCTTGAAAAATCGAGCGTTCCCTTCCTCCTCTTGTTTGGAAACCTGTGAGCCCTGTGTCATATTTAAACTTTACCCAAATGTGTGTGCACTCAGATGGATATGAGATTATTGGGATTTCGTTTTCAGATAGACCACAAACCAGGATGAACTCCTGTTATTCCAGATGCATTATCTCCGAATCTTCCGGAAGAGACTCATTCAGCGGGAAGAAGCAGGGAAGGCTCATCCCTGAAAAAGCAGCAACAGCGGCTTTGTTTAATCCACTCTGCCTGGGAAGGAAAACGCAAACACTCCCCTGCCTCCCATGTCAGGGCAAGAATTAGAATTCCTCTCCAATTCTTAAAACACTACAAAGAAAGACACAGAGTAGCCCTAAATATGGGTCATGATTGACTTATTAAAATTGGAATTTATTATACCTCATGGAACTCAACAATCTTAAATCCCAAAGGCCAGGGGATACTTTTTGTTTAGTAACCAAAAAGAACATGGCTCTGACGAGGGCTTGGGGAATGCACACACAATAATTAAATCTAATTAATCTAATCATCTGAGCAATCAGATATTTTAGAAAGAAACTAATCAATTGTAAAAGCAATTTGCCAGTTAGAGGAAAGAGGCCGTAATATGTGTGCCAGCCGTTTTCAAACAGCAAGGAAAAGAGTCAACGGTCGACTCTATGCATAAATGTTGCCACCGCTTCATTTCAGCCTTTTAACCTGTAAGGCACAAGCCCTGTTCATTCATTCATTCAGCAAAGACCTATGGAAAGCCAGCATTTGACAATGATGGTTACTGCCCTGAAGGGCGTTCTAAGCCTGTGGACTATAACTTTATTGGGGGTGTTTTAGGGAAAACAATTATCTTTTGGTATATGTTGCAATGTAAAACAAATGACCGAAATATATATTTTAGAGACAGCTTAGTCCGGAAAGAGATCCTAACCTCTGGGTCTAACCCTGCATCTCAGCATTTTCTCAATTTCCATTTCCTTAAAAAGAATGGAGAGATAGAAAGCGGGACTAAATTCTCTCCAACCTGCCTTCCAGTTCTTATAAAAGATAATTGTAAGTATTTAGTTAGCAATCGCATTGTACAAAGCATTAATTTGGGGGTAACTCCATTCTTTTCTGGTTTTAAGAGTAAGGCAAAATGGGGCTATAAAGTGCAAAATGATCTCTGCCAATTGTGTAAGGATTTCTCCAACAGATGGTTTCCTGGTCATTCTCAGAGCAGCTAAAACCCCGAAAAGCTCATAGACAACGCAAGGCACCTTCTTCCAAAGTTACTCAATCTGGATCATTTGTGCCACCTGATAAAATCTTTCTGTCCTTGATTTACTGTTTTCTCTTACGGATGTAGTTTAGCTTGTGTAATTATCCTCTGACAGTTGGTGGTAGTCAGGTGGAGTGGAGTAAGTCTGATCCACGAGAGCTCTTTAAAGTGCTAAATGGCGAAGATGTCAAGACCCAAGTTACCTGACTCACAAGATTATATTTCCAGTTACTTCATGGGCATGTGAAAGCTGGCCAATAAGAAAGGCGGGAAAGGCACAGGTGCGTTGGATTTAGAGAGCTGGAGGAGAACATTGAAAGTCCCATGACCCCTCAGAAGCACAAACAAATTTATCTTGAAAGAAGTACATCCATAAAGGCCTTAAAAGTGAGGGTGGCAAGACTGGTCTCCTGTACTTTGAGCTGCTTATTACGAACATCATGCCTAGTAAAGTGGAAGATTTTGGAAAAAGAGAAAGACCCCCGAACAAAATAGAAGGACACGGTGGCTGCAACAATGTGCTGAACCACAACAAAAATTGTGAGGATCTTAAACACTGGTCAGTGTTTCGTCCTGTTGTACGTGGGGTCACTATGCATCGGAGATGGCGAATCCGCATCTACCAACTACATAATTACCATATGTACTTGTGTATAAGCTGTTTTTCAGCACCAAAAAACTGAAAAACCGGGGTTCGGCTTATACATGGGTCACTGGCACCCCAGCGAGGTGTAACATCTCACAGGTGACTGCCGTTCCTCAGCTGTTCATTCAAAGCCCCGCTGACACTGCAGGGCCTTGAATGTTTGTTTACTCACATCTAACCAATCAGAGCCGTCCTATGACGTGGACAGCTCCAATTCACAGAAGCACCCGTAGTGTTTCACTTACGCCAGCAGCTGAACTGGTAAGGATGTGTCTGTGGCTGCGCTCCGTCTCTCCCCTCTGGTCTCTGTGTTAATTCACATCCTGCATTTTCTACCCTAGACATATACTCGAGTCAATCAGTTTTTCTGGTTTCCCAGGTAATAATTAGGTCCCTCAACTTATACTCGGGTTGGCTTATAATCGAGTATATACGATATTTTATTTTACTGGTAACTCACTTATTCAGTTTTACTTTTGGAGTTTACTGTCGACAGAAGGGTGCTATTGAGTGAACTTATTAAAAAGGACATTCCGCAACAAGAGAACAAAAAGCGATATGGGGCCAGTCCTCTTATCCTCATGCTCCGAGCACCTGTGCTCCTGGGAGCCTGATGGTGTGGCTCCTTGGCCGGTCAGCACAGATGGCCCACCCTCGCCCTTGTGATAGGCCGTGCACTTCACCATGCGCGGCGGTACGCTCTGGCCGTTGGTCTTGCCTCATCATGTCTCCAAAGCAAGTGAGTCAGACAGTGAGCCTTTGTGATCAGGAAGCTTTTTACTGGCTACTTTTCCAAAGGAAATCATCACACCTGTCTTCCTCGTCTGTTTCAGTCTAGACATTCCTCTGGATCAGTCTACCATAGGTGACCTGACTGATATTTAAAAAATTGGTGACATCACATCTAATGTCACAGGAATGTACAAGTCACCACTGACTGTGCCGCAAGGACCTACTTTTAAAGGGCTATATTACCATATATTCTCATGTATAACCCGAGTTTTTTAGCACATTTTTAATGCAGTTTTTGAGGTAAAATTAGGTGCCTCGGCTGATATTTGGGTCAGCTTATCCTTGATTATATCCGGTAATTACCTTTTAGATGAATGTGTATATGTGGTAAGCCAATTGCTGAACTTTACCATGGTCTGAATAATCCTCTCATTTATTCAGCACGCGTTTATTGGGCACTTAGCATCCTGTCAGCTTTCCAGCATATAGAATGGATACATGTATTTAAATTAACTTGGTGACTCTTCATCTAAACTAGCTTGAGCCAATTCTTCAATCAGTTAATTAGAATCCTGGCCAACTACGTTTTCTATTTCCATTGGGCAATCATTTTCCTTTTTTTTTCCATTGGTTTCTTTTGCACTCATTTTCTTTCTTGTTATTATTTTCAATTTCCCAACTTTTCAGTTTGTTAAAGAAAGTACTCGGCTATAATGTAAGCATAATAATATACTGCTGTTATTATCTTGATACTCTTAATCTTTAAGCGCCTTGAACCCAAGACATTTATATTATGATCCAAGATGGGTAAACCTGGGACTTAAGAAGTTCCAAAATCTAAGAAATTTTAATTTCCACACATATTTCAAAATATCTTGTGCTATATTAGCCAGACAAGGCTATTTGTTTTCTCCTAATATGCTATATACATTCCCACCTCTAAATTTTACTTACAACTCTCCCCTCACATAATAGGTTATCTTTCTTCTCTGTGGTATTCTAGATGCAGCAAAATTGCAAATGTTCTCTGATGGATTAATTAATCTATGGACGTCTCTGACATTTTCCTTTGTTCTACACATGGGATATTAGATTGTATGAAAGTAAGTCAAAAAGAATGCCTATAAAATCTTAGAAACATTTATTAAATAAAATATGAAGATATAAAGCTATTGTTTCTTATTATCACTTCTGTCTAGAAATTTTCAAAGGTGATGTTTCCATCTCTCTAACCTTTCCTCGAAGGAACCCCCGTGGTGAAATGGGCTACATCACCGGTCTGTTAACCACCATGTCAGCTGTTTGAGACTACTAGCCACACTACAAATGAAAAATGAGATTTTCCATAAAGACTTAACTTTCTCAGGAACCTACAGGATTTCTTCTCTGTCCTATAGGATTGCTGTGAGTCGGATTCCACTCGATGGCAGTGAGTTTGTTTGTTGGTTTGTTTGTTTGGTTGGTTGGTTTGGAACCCTTCCTTAAAGAATTGTCCACTCTGATTGAGTCCACATCAAACCAGCAGTTGTGGGATCCCTGATGGGCCCAACTTGTGTTCCTATTAAATATCTTTCAAGTTTGGAAAAAGTCTGAAGTGGATTATTAGAGCTGTTGGCTGCATGGAATAAGGCTTCACAATGGACCCTCGAAGAATGAGCACATGATGGGGGCAAAAATCCTCAGTACAAATTTCCTGGACTTTTCTTCCCAATGGAGTTTTCAATGTTTTTGGAACTTCTTCCTAATAAGCCCCCATGATTACCCTGCGTCCTTCAAGAGAAATAATCAATTTTACTTCTTAGGAATCCCAAAAGACAGCTGCAATAAATTCCTGAGCTGAACTCTGCTTTGATTAACTGACCCCACCGATCACTGTGTAAGCCATTGTTTTGATTCAACTTTTTCTTCTTCCTTTTGTTTCCCCCCAAGGCAACCTAACTGAACAAGGCAAGTGTATTGCCGAGATAACTTGCCTGCAACCAGCCACTAACCACAGAGATAGGTTTAAACACTTTTTGTCTGAAATAAGAGCCTACACATAAAAATTGAAACTCAAAAAACAATACTTTTTTTACTTCTGTGCTTCCTCTATATGCTCATTCTTAGAAGTCATTTGTATGATAGTAGAATTCCCAAGCCAGTAGATCTGATAGAATTTTGCAACTTTGTGATCAGAGCTCAAGAATGACAAGAACAGGATATGTGTATTTCAGAGTCATGCTAATAAAATTTTGGAATTTTAACTTTGAAAGACAAGTGTTGAGGAAAGATAAAAATCATTAAGAAAGCAGATGAAGAGGCAAGGACTAATCTTTTTTTAAAATACCCATGACTTGGGCATAAAAAGAATGAAACACACTGGGGGACAGAAAGATGAATAGAAAACGAAGATTCATGGATGCTTGTGGTAGTTGGATGATCTTATGTCAACCGGACACTCCTGAAGTAAAACCTGCCAATCAAGTGGTGACTTGCTGACACCTCCTTGGGGTCGTGGTTTTTTGTATGAGACGTAGGCACTCTGGGAGTTGACTCTTTCTCTGCTCCTTTGCCTTCCTCCTCACTGGAACGCTGTGTATGCTACCAAGGGGCACTTCATGAGAGCCAGCCAACACTGAGAGCTGCCAGCACCCTGCATGTTCCCAAGAACCATGCATCCACACCACTCTGCACCCCCTGGCTGGTGATCTTCCTGCTTCACTTTTCTGCACAGCCAGGCAGCAGCCACAGGATTCTGAAGATGGACTTACAGACTAGCGTCTCGCTTAGGGACTTGAGTTGGACTGGACTGGGATGCCTGCTTGATCTATAATTGCTTCTTAATATAAAGCTCTTTCTTATACATAGATGAGTGTCACTAGATTTGTTTCCTACACCACCTGCCCTAACAAAATGACAGCAATTGTAGCATAGCAAAATAATATTGGATTTGCTAAATTTTTGATAGAATTTCCTGGTGGTGTAGTGGTTACATGTTGAGCTGCAGTCCACATGGTTGACAGTTCAAAACCCCCTGCAACTATGTGGAAGAAAGATGGCTTTCTACTCTATACAGTTCCAGTCTTAGAACCCCATATGGGGTTGCGATGAGTCAGCATTGACTCAATGACAGTCAATTTCATTTTTGGGAATTTTTTGATGGATGCTACAACCATCTCTAGCCTAAGTTTATATTAAGTCCAGCCCAGAATCTTTTAATTGGTCCCTCTAATTAGAATTTTAAAGTTATAGGCTGAGTTCATGAAGATGGCCTGATTTCCAAACTCCACAGATAATGTGTCTGTAGGTTAAGATAATGATTACTAGATGGCACTACCACTACAAGAGATCTCATATAATCTTTTTAAAGTAAAATTATTAAAATACTTGCCTAAATATTGACAACGTTCATAGTCTATAAGAAGACTAAGGGGATTGGAACATGAGTTTAAATAAAAAAACATTCCAAATTTGATTTTCTTTCCCCTGGTATTTAAACCAAAAACCAAACTCACTGCCATCAAATTAATGCCAACTCCTAGCAAACCTACAGGACAGGGTAGAACTGGCCCTGCAGGTTTCCATTATCATGCAGGAAGTCCTTCTCTAAGGATGCCATGGGGTTTGCAAATCAGAGCACCTACCAATGTCTGAGAAAATCTGTCCGAATGGCAATTGTTTGATTCAGCATTTTCTAAACATATCTGATTATAAAACCCTGTTTGATTTTTTTTTTACCCCCAAGAAATTCCATAGATACCACACAGTCAACTGACAACAAACTGAGGAATGCGTTTAGATATTTTTTGAATGTCTGCCCTGAGAGCACATAGTTGGGGGTCACTGAGAAAGTGCCCACTGTGTTTCTCTGAAGAAATCAAAGGAGGGGAGACACGCGGTAAGGAAGGCATTGTGACAGTGACCCTGTTATGGAACTCCTCCTCAAGGAGGTGGAGGGAGATCCCATTGCCTGTGGTTGATTCTGATTCCTCCTGGTGCCATGTGTCACAGAGAAGAATTGCCCCAGAGGGATTTCTTGGGGGCTGTGATCTATACAGGAGCAGATCAGGTTAAAATGATCCCTTTAGGTCGGCAAACAATTTGCAGGACAAGAGCAAGCCTTTGAAGATGCTAATTATTTGCTGAATGCATTCTGGTCTCCAGCATAAGTTTAAACTAATGTTAGCAAGCAAATTCATTTAGCACTTCTCCCAAATACAGTGTTAGATGCTTCCTTTGGAAAAAGATAAAGCAATCTTAAGAATTTTCATTTGGATACATCTTGTCTGCAAGGTTGCTATAAATATGTGTAGCATGGAAATGGGGCAGCAGTTTCCCTGTCTTTCAGATGTCCTGGTTTGTAGTCGGAGGGATAGTTAACCTTAGCAAAAAATTATTGTCAGCAATAAATATTTACTTTTCAGAAATATCCTGAGGAGACTTGAAACAATATGGGCAAATCTCTCTGGTACTGTTTTTTCATTTAGAGATGACAAAAAGTCTAGGGGGAAAGTGACAGTTTTAAGGGCTTTAAAAATATCTAATGCTTGAGGTTTGAAATTGGCAGTGGGCCAAGTCCTGTCTTAAAAAGACAGGCACTTTATTATACTTTCTAATTCTTCCAAAGTCTGTCTTTAGGATATATGAGCTGCCTCTGATATGACTACTCCATTCTCATCCTCTAGTGGTATGCTCTGGTCTCAGCTCATAAATTGAAAATTGAGGATCTGTAAATCAGAGCAGACTATTTCAGAGAGCCATTGTGCATTTCCAGTCAAATCTTCCAGTTTATCTTAAATATTTCATCTTAATGTCACCTTAAGAAAGTCTTTCATTCAAGTAAGTTACAACATCGAGCTCTAAACTGATTACGCTTCTCTGCTGACCTTCTGCTAGGAGACTGCTTTTGGCCATTTCTGTCATTTCTGCTGACCAATTATTGAACTAAGAGAGGTTTTTATTTTCCCCACAACTTAAATTATTTAGCTCTAAACAGAGATAAAACAGTCACCTCAAAGCCAAACCTCTCTACAGAAGGAAATAATTGAGTCACTGTGTGTTCATTTTTGATACTTATATGCTTGTGAACTTTCTGTTTTAAATGTTTAGGTCAATATTCACCCTACGCTGAGCTCTCAGATGATTGCCTTCTGTTACACACTGAGGAAACTATGCTTTTGAGGTGATTAGCTAATCAAAATTTGTTGTAAAACTTAAGTTTGTTCATGTTCATGTACTCAGTCTGTTTATACATACATAAACTTCTGCCAAATCTGATTGCCCTTGAATGGTTTTAAAAAACAAAATGCTTCACTCATTTTTTTCATTTTTTCCCTCATTGAAATCACTGTTCAACAGGTTACCTGGAGTTGAGAACATTTCCATGTCTGTTTGTTTATATAGAAATCAACATATTCCATCCTCAACTCACTCACTAACAAGTCTGATGGAGGATTTTCTTGTCATTTGATCTAGCATTTAATAACCTGTCAGTTGAGAGGACTTTAAATAAAGCTGTTGTGTAATATTTAATACAATTCAAGGGCATGGGCCCCGAGGCCAGAGATGAGTAGACAGGAGGACAAGCTCTCCACATTAGTAATGTACATGTACTGCTACATATTCTAATCCTTTAGTCCTTGAAACTTACAGGCAACAGCCTTGATTCTACAGCCAAGAATCCAAAAATAAATAAGGTAGGAATATACTATACGGTTCAACTTCCTGTTCACGAGTCTTTTAATTGCGTCTATTCATTTTCCGTAATCACCTCCCATAGAACAGTCAGAGAGGCAAGGAGCAAGGTTAACCTACATTGCCAAAATAGCCTGATGTTACCTTCCTAGTCAAACTTTAAAACTTGTCAGGTATTCCACTTTTCCAGAAGCAAGAATCCCACTTGGGTCAAGGTTGGAATAGTGAATTAACTAATTATTCACACCTGACCTACGGATCAGAGGCCAGCTTGAAAGCCTGCGTCAGACCACGAAATCTCAATGTCTGCAGTTATACATGTGTCGAGGCACAAAAGGATGGAATCTAATGGAAAGTTGAAATTCTCGTTTTCGTAACTTTCAAATCCATCAAGTTTTAAATTATTTTTTGTATGAATCACATAAAAGAGAACAGAAGACAGAATGTAGTCTGTGGTTTTGTGACTGATCTTCATAATAAATGCAAACTTAACCCAAGATCATCAAATGCAACATGCCTGGCCTAACCTAGAAGCACAAAAATATAGGAAGACAGAAACATCCACTGCCAATGAGACTGTTCTTCCTCTGGTGAGTCTATGTACAGGAGATTCCATGAGCAGAGCACTGCGCTTCATAGTCCTCGACAGCTTACCTGGGGAGACAAATTGCCAGACTTCTTTCCCAAGGTGTCTCTGGGTGGACCAAGCCCTCTAATATTCCCCTAATAGCAAAAGGCATTAAACATTTTTACCTTCCAAGGATTCCAAGAAACAAAATCTGTATTAAAAAATGAGCTATACAGATAACTCAACGAGCCATAATTCCATACAATTGAGTTAATAACACATTCAGGGAGTGGTTCAGAGATAAGATTTAGAATTTTGTCTAGTTCAAATGCTCAGCTCCCTAACAGTTGCTTTTTCCGTGACAAATATGCCACAAATTCATCATAAGATTACACAATGTGGATTTTAAAAAAGTAAAATGGAAATATGTGAACAAGAAAAAATGACAGTGAAGAACCTGTATCTTTTATCTTTCAGTTTCCTGGGATTCTGTAGGATTTTCCCATACCGTTTGCTTGTTACTGCTCTTTGCGTTTTTATAGCACCACAGTTTTTCAATCCCATAAAGGCTTTAAACTTCTTGCTTTTAAACTGGGTCAATTGCAAAAATACCCCACCTCTTCTGACATCCAAGTGAAGTCAAAGATGTCAGTGCTTCCACCTCATTTCAACTGAGCTAATGTGGCAGAGAAAACACTGAATCAAACTCGTACTTGGGTTTCTACAATGATTTTGGAAGTACTTGTATTTGGGGGGAAATTATATATATATATTTCAGAATTTGTCTCAAATATCAGATCAGGTTAAGTTTACTATCATAATGTTGAATTTTTACAAAATTTTCCCTAAAGAAACTCAAGGTTTTATTACTGAAATTCAAGAAACCAGAACTTACTCAGAGTGTTCTAAATCTAAGAAACCCGGGTCATGTCATGATTACACGTTGGACTGTGGATGAAAGGTCAGCAGTTGGAATGGACCAACTCCCACCCAGGAGGAAGAGGAAGCTTTCTGCACCCATAAAATGTACAGCATCAGGAGCCCACAGAGGCAGGTCTATGCTGTCCTATATGGTCAATAGGAATTCGAATCAACTCAATGGCGGTTGTTAGTTTGCTGTGAGGTGCTATTGAGTTGGTTCTGACCCATTGCAACCCTATGTACAACAGAATGAAACACTGCCTGGTCCTGCGCCAGTAATGACCGTAAGTTATACTAAATCTAAATAGTAAAGATATTGAAGTAAGCATTTAGTATCGCACCATTGTACGCAAACCTTGTCTTCTATTCCAAAGGTTATCCTAAATATTCAAAATTCCTAAATTTTAAAAGATAATAAGATTTAGAACTAAGTAAATTCTTTCCCTTGCACTCTATAGTCAAGCAGTTTGTATCCCAAGAGCAAGTTGAATATTGTCCATATGGTAATGGTCGTTGGTAAAGACCAAGTTGACTTCAAAAGGGATTCATTATCTGGTAGCTAGCCACTTCTAGTGTGACTTCCCAGAGATATTCCTCCCACAAAGATAATATTGAAAATAGTTTTTATTTATCAGAGATCTGAAGAGCTCTCCAACCACTATTACAGAGAACACAGAATCACACTGCACAATTGAATGCTCCATGGAAATGTGAAATCTCTGGTTCTAACCTCCAGCCCATTGAATTTGATTATCTGTGGTTGCTTTATCAAATATTTACAGACTAATTCGGACAAAACTCAGATTGAGTAGATGATACTGAAGGTTGGTAAAGACCCTGACAACTCCTACACTACCTATGACCTAAGTACATCTCATAACTATGATCTTGAAGACTATCATACTTACTACACAAAAGTATTATTATTATTTCTAATCATTTTATTGGGGACTCGTACAACTCTTATCACAATCGATACATACATCCATCATGTCAAGGACATATGTACATTTCTTGCCCTCATCATTCTCAAAACATTTGCTTTCCACTTGAGCCCTTGGTGTCAGCTTCTCATTTTTCCCTTCCCTCCTCATTCCCCCCTCCCTCATGAACCTTTGATAATTTATAATTTATTGTTATTTTACCATATCTTACACTGTCCAATGTATCCTTTAACCCACTTTTCTGTAGTCCATCCCCCAGGGAGAGGGTTATATGTAGATCCTTATAATCAGTTCCCCCTTTTTACCCCACCTTCCTTCCTCCCTCCCAGTATCGCCACTTTCACCACTGGTCCTGAGGGGGTTCATCTGTCCTGGATTCCCTGTGATTTCAGTTCCTATCTACACCAGTATACATCCTCTGGTCTAGCCAGATTTGTAAGGTAGAATTGGGATCATGTTATGGCGGGGCAGGGCAGAGGAGGAAGAAAGTTGTATGTTTCATCCATGCTACAGTGCACCCTGACTGGTTCATCTCCTCCCTGTGACCTCTCTGCAAAGGGATGTCTAGTTGCCTACAGATGGGCCTTGGGTCCCCAACCTGCACTCCCCCTCATTCGCAAAGATATGATTTTTTGTTCTTTGGTGCTTGATACCTGATCCCTTCGATGCCTCGTGATCACACAGGTAGGTGTGCTTCTTCCATGTTTGTTGCTTCTGGGCTAGATGGCCACTTGTTTACCTTCAAGGCTTTAGGATGCCAGACGCCATATCTCTCAATAACCGGGCACCAACCGTCTTCTTCACCACACTTGCTTCTGCATGCATTTGTCTTCAGCGTTCGTATGGGGAAGGTGAGCACACAATGATGATTTTTTGTTCTTTGATGTCTGATACCTGATCCCTCCAACACCTCGTGATCACACAGGTTGGTGTGCTTCTTCTATGTGGGCTATAAACTTGAAGGCAAAACATTATTTTAACCCCCCCAAAAAATGTTGTCTTATTCTTTGGTGGTACTTGGTCACACTGATACTTTCTGATTTGAGATGTGGAAAGTATCCAAGATTCTTTCCTCTTTCCTTTTGTTTTAGAAACCTGATTTTATTTTGATATTGTTGTTGGTTTTCATAGACTTGCTTCCAACTCATGGTGTCTTAATAAATGATTAAATGAGACTTTTTTGGATTCTACACCACAGTCATGATTCTTGTTAGTTTCCAGTCCATTGTTGAAGCTATGCATTTTGATTGCTCTCTAGCCTCATCTTTCAGCAAGCACTCTGTCAGAAAACATTGCACCTATAAGCCAACGGCTTTTTATTGACTGATTTTTAAAGTAGTTCACCAACCTTTCTTCCTCATCTGTCTTACTCCAGTTGTTCTGCTGAAACTTGTTCACCAGGGGTAACCATCCTGAAATTTGAAATACCAGTATCAGATATTCCTGTATCACAGCAACACACGTCACCCCAGTACAACAAGTTAACATACAAATGGTGGTTCTTTTTTTATATACATATATATTTTTGGAGTACTCATGCTAAAAAAATAAATATTACTTTAAACACAAAATGTATGTTTTCCTCGTTGCAACAGATATCCCTGTTCCTATATTGAATATTAATATCAAATATCTTTCATGCTCTCCCAATATGCTAGCTTTACAGTTTTCACATAATTGACTTCTTCCTTGAGATATCCCAGGGCTCCATTATATAAAAATTACTTTACAATTCAAGAATGCTTCTTGTCAATCAAACTCAAGGCTCTTTTTTCCCCATAAAACATACTGCATTATCAGTCCAATATACCATAACATTAACCCATGAGTTGTAGCATAGAGCCATTTCCAGAGAACACCGCAGAATCATTTTTATTAGATTTTGCCTCAGCAGGAAGTAGCAAGGTGACCCCAGATGCAAAACTAATGGGCAACAAACAAAGCGGGTAAGACCAGGTTTTCCTTACAAATCAACAGGCTCTTGTTCCCTGGAATTGATATGTACCTCCCATCCAACTGACCAAAGTGTTATACCTGGCTGGGTTTTAATTTGTTATTTATGTCAGCTTTGCATATTTGTAAAGTTCAAGGGTTTATTGCCCTGGACTGACCTTGCCAAGTCAGAGTTAACATGTGGTTCTCTAGTAGCAGTTGCTTTCTAATAAACTTTACTTGAAAGAACATGTGTGATAGATTTTGTTCATGATTAAAAAGAACACTTCTGTGTTCATTGGTGCCCAATTTGGTTTTGAAGTTGTGTTGAAAGTCACCTCTAAACCCCCCCACCAAAAAAATTATAATATTTTCTCTTTAAAATTTTATAGCAGGTTTTATTGTACTTTCTATTTTTGAATGGGGCCTTTCTACAAGATTAAGCCTTTTCTAGGAGAGAATGTTTTCAAAAAGATTATTGTATGCCATAAGGTGGTGACTTATGGTTTGATATGATGCTGAAAAACTATGCCACCAGTATTTCAAATAGTAGGAAAGTCACGCTATTAGACAGGTTTCTACAGAGCTTCCAGACTAAGATAGGCTGGGAAGAAGAAATGGCAGATCTACTTCTGAAAATGCATAATGCTAAAAGATGAGTCCCTTAGATTAAAAAGCACTCAAAACATGACTGGGTAAAAGCTGCTTCCGCAAAATAAAGTCAACGTTAACGACGTGTATTAGGCTGGGTTGACGAGGGAAACATGCACAGTCATGCATTATATAAAAAAGAGCTTGATGTCAGAATGGCTTTATGTCAAGTGCCTTATGTCAACATATTGAAGAAGCATCCCAGCTCAGTTCAACAGAAGTTCACAAATTTGAAACGTGCCCATCAGTTCCTCTTCAGACCCATGCAGCTACATGCGGTGATGCAGAATGCTGGGGGGCAGGGGGTGGGGGGGAATCACAGGCTGGTGGGTGCAGAACCATGTGAATCCAAGGTCAGTAGACCCATGGCAGGGCTCCAACAGCTCTCAGTGTTCATAGCCAAGAGTCCCAGCAGGCAGGAAGGTAGAGTGAGAGGGCCTTACCCCCAAGGACACAGCATCAGGCTGTGAACTGATTGACAGGTTTGACTCTACCCCTAGACAGGAGTGTCTAGTTGACATAAAAATCATCGAACCACCACAATGTGGTTGAAGTAAAGCCTTCATTTCTTGATGTGGCGTAACTCAAAATAAGAAATGCCAATTGAAGGACAATGCAGCAGTGAGGAATTACAAAAACTGAATGAAGGTCGAACATGATGGTGGGACAAGAGAGAAGTAAAAGGAAATAGAGGAAAGAACCAGGAGGCAAAGGACATTTATAGAGGCATAAATAAAGGTATATATATATATATACATAGAGAGAGGAATATATATACATAGAGAGAGGAATAGAGGAATTAAGGCTGTAGATGGACTTGGGCCTCAACTCAAGTACTCCCTTAACACAAGAACACATTGTTTTAATAATCTGGCATTCTGTGTTACTCACCATCCTGACATGATTGCTGAGGAAAAAATGAGTGCATAAGCAAATGTGATGAAGAAAGTTGATGGTGTCTGGCTCTCAAAAGATATAGCATCTGGGGTCTTAAAGGACTGAAGATAAACATGTGGCCATCTAGCTGAGAAGCAACAAAGCCCAGATGTAAGATCCACACCAGCCTGTGTGATCATGAGGTGCTGATGGGATCAGGTGTCAGACATCGAAGACCCAGAATAAAACCATACCCAATGTGAATGGGGGGGGGCATGGAGTGGAGACACAATGCTCATATGTAGACAATTGGACAACCCCTCACCGAGGGTGGAAATCCCCTCACAGAGGGGTCACAGGGAAGAGATGATCCAGTCAGGGTGCAGTATAGCACTGATGAAATACACAACTTTCCTACCACTTTGGTGCTTCCTTCACCCCACTATTATGACCTCAATCCTACCTTACAAGTCAGATTAGACCAGAGCATGCACACTGCTACAGATAAGAGCCCACAACACAGGGAATCCAGGATAGATAAACCCTTCATGGTCAATAAGGAGAGTAGAGATACCAGGCAGATTAGGGGAGGGTGGGGTGAGAAAGGAAGAACTGATCACAGGATCAATCTAGAACCCCCACCCAGGGGGATGAATAATGGAAAAGTGGGTGAGGAGTAATGGAGGATGATGTAAAATATGGAAAAAAGTAATCTATAACTTACCAAGGGTTTGTGAGGGAGGGAAGGTGGAGGAAGGAGGGGGGTAGAAATGGGGAGCTGATATCAGGGGCTCAATTGGGAAGAGAATGCTTTGAATACGATGATGGTGGCTTATGTGCAAATATGCTTGACACATTGGAGGAATGTATGGATTGCGATAAGAGATGTAAGAGCGTCCACTGAAAGTATTTTTAAAAAAGAAAGACCAATTGTAAGCACCCATTAATAATTGGAACATGGAATGTATAAATTATAAATCAAATGAAAACCAGAAGTGCCAAAGTGAAAGGGAACACTAGACTATCCTAGGCTTTAGTGAACTGAAATGAATGAATATTGGCCCTGTTGAGTAATGCAAACATACCGTCTACTGTGCTGGGAATGTCAATCTGAAGAAAAACTGGGAATCATTCACTATTACCTGAAATACAATGTTGTCAGTGATAGGACAATGTCTATACACTTTCAATGAAGATCTGTTAATATGACTATTATTCAAAATTTTGCAAAGGTTAATGTCAAAAATTAATAAATTGAAGATCCTTACCAACATACACAGCCTGAACTTGATCAAACATACAATCAAGATGCATTGAAATTTTGGCTATGGGCATACAAAGGTTGAGAACAAAGAAAATAGAAATTATACACTTGGTGGTAGGAACAATATGGAAAACAGTGTGATAAAAATGTAAAAGACCAATCATTTATTCATTGCAATTAACTTTGTTTCAATAACATAATTTGCAAGTAGACATATGTGCTTCATATAAAGGTCTGCATAGGAATCAAATTAAGTACACCTGTAAAATGGATGACGGAAAAGCTCAATATCATCTTTCAAAACAAGGCTAACAATCAATGTTGGAGCCAGTCATTCAATGCTCTTATGAAATTTCATATTGAAGATTAAGAAAATTAATACAAATCCACTAGATCCAAAGTACAGCCTCGAGTGTATATAGCCTTCATTTAGAAAGCACTTGAAAAATAGAGTGATATGTTGAACTTCAATGACCAAAGGCCATATGATTTGTGGGATGAAACTATATATAAAGAAAGCAAAAGGTTACAAAAAAGATAGTGAAAAAAAGAAAAGAACAAAGTGGATGTCAGAAGAGCATCTAAACAGAGTAGATCTTTGATGTAGACTAGCTAAAGAATATAGAAGAAATGCAAATGTAAAATATCTGAACTGACTATTTCAAAAGGTAGTTCAAGAAGACAAAGTAAATCATTATAGAGCCAAGTGCAGCCTCCTCCTTGTTGTTCTGGGTGTGCTGCTTCTCCCCGGCAATGAGCCTGCCTTGTGCTGCAGGACACATGCAGTCACAAGACGCTCAATTATTGGGTGCTTTGTTCCTGGCTTTCTTGCCTGTTCAGGGGTTTTCTCCCAACACACTGGCAGACAACACTTTCTTTAGAGAGATTGAAGAGTTTGCGAATTCTGCTGGCTTTTTTGGGCCCCAGGCTACGAAGCACCATTGTATCAGTCAGTCCTGGGATGTCTTTCTCCCCTTTTTTACAATGACCAAGTTAAGAACGCTCACCTTGGCCTCCACAATTCAACCTCAGGCAGATTTGCGCCTCCTCTCCCAAGTTCTCCTTGGTCCATAACAGGAGTGCCCTTACTCAGAAGCAGGCGGACACGGCCTGGGTCCAGACAACTTGCATCATTAGAAAACCTTGCTTGTCATTCCCATCACCTATACAGACAACATTGACCTTCCATTCATCGCCCAGCGTCTTGCTGGTGACTTCCGTGGCCATTTGCTTCTCATAAAAGGTGTGAAGCTTGCGTTCATTATCCACCTCAAAGATTTTCTGGCATCCAGTGGCTGAGAAGGAGACTTTCAGCTCCATGGTGAAGGCGCCGATTGCCTCTGCGCCTCCACTGCAAAGAGACTTGTGTTCTGCTCAGTGCAGGTCACATTGAAATACTGAAATATTCTATGGTAAAATACTTAATGTTTCAGGAAGCATCAAAAGACAATGAAAGAAATGCATAGACTCACTGTACCAAAAAGAGCTTGTCTATGTTTAAACATGTCAGGAGCTAGTATATGACCAAATAATTCAAATTACATCAAAGGTATTGGCAAAAAACATGGCTCCAGGAATTACTAGAATAACAATAGAAATGCTTTATCAAATTGATGCAGAACTAACAGTACCCACTTATTATGGCAAAATGGTTGGGAGACATCTACATCGCTAATCAATTGGCGGAGATTCATTCATATTTGTTCTTATTTCAAAGTAAAGTGATCAAAATATTTATGCAAAGAAAATGCTACTGAAAGAAACTAAAAGATGTATTAGAAACTAAAAGATGTATTTGAAGTGGACATAATGTGCAAGAACATCAATGACAAGAGAAAAAGAAACTAAGAGACTTGTGAAAATGGAAGGACATACCATGCTCGTGGATAGAAAGATATAGCATAGTGAAATCTTAATTAAACCAAAATGATCCATAGATATATTACAACCCCAATTAAAATAACATAAACATTCTTTAAGGAGATGGAAAAGCCAGGAACAAAACTCAGAAAATAGCAATGGAGAAGAAAGAAGATAGAATGGACGTGGGAAACATAGGGGGCATTAGGAAGAATATTATTACATTGGGGTTTCTCTATGTAAGAAAACAAAATGTGTATAAATTTTGTATAAATGTGTAAAATCACTTTGGCCTATAAACTTTCACTCATATCCCAATAAAAAGTTTTAAGGTACTTTTTATTTAATCAGTCACTGTCTCAAAAATTGCCTGTAATTGGAGGCTCTGTGAAACCCTATAACAACAAAACTTTTTAAACGTCAGCAGAGCCTCAAGAACCTAAATTCTTGGCCTAACCTGAGGAACAGAAAGCACTACCAATTACACCCTCATTTTTCAGAGGGAGGAATCACCATAAAGAACTGCCCTCCCACCCAAAGCTGTCACTTGTGCTGCCCCACAGAATGCCTGTAAAGCTCCCCTTACCCCAGCACTCCAGACCTCCGTGATGAGAAGGGGAGAAGTGAGCTGATACATCATCTCCATGCTCTCCTCTATCCAAGACCTAGAAGAACACTAGTACATTTTCCCCACACAAATCTCTCAAATTCAACATACAGGTTCAAACTATTAAAAAAAGATTTTAATCATTTTATTAGGGGCTCCTACAACTCTCATCACAATCCATACATACATCAATTGTGTAAAGCATACTTGTACATTCGTTGCACTCATCATTCTCAAAACATTTGCTCTCCACTTAAGCCCCTGGCATCAGCTCCTCATTTTTCCCCTCCCTCCCTGCTCTCTCCTCCCTCATGAGCCCTTGCTAATTTATAAAGTATTATTTTGTCATATGTTGCACTGTCCGATATCTCCCTTCACCCACTTCTCTGTTGCCCGTCCCCCAGGGAGGAGGTTATATTTAGACCCTTGTAATCGGTTCCCCCATTCCAAAAAATATTTTAAAAGCTAAATAAAACCTAGGAATTCTGGGGACACTATCAAAAAGAACCAATTACATTTGATAAACATCCCAGAACAGAATGAAGAAATATTCACTACAGAGAATTAGTTGAAGTAGTATTCAAAGAGAATTTTCCTAACATTATGACAGAACAGAAAATAAAGAAACCCCAGAGAACCCCAAACAGAATTGATTCCAAAAGAAAATCACTATAACACATTTAGACAAACGTTCTAACATCAAAAAAAGGAAGGAACCTGAAAGCAACATGGTAAAAAAGATAATCAAATATAAAGATTAGAGCAGAAATAATTGAGTCATAAAATATAAAAACAATAGAAAAAATCAACCAGAAAAGAAGTTTTTTGAAAAGATTAACAAAATCGATAAGCCACTAGAAAAATTAACAAAGGAAAAGAAAAAGCAAATATTATAAATTAAAAATGCGACGGGTGACATCACAACAGATCTAACAGAAGTACAAAAGAAAAGTACATACTTTTATTTAAAAAATCATATTGCAATAAATTCCAAAACTAGAAGCAATGGATAGATTCCTAGAGACCCATCACCTATCTAAATTACTACATACTGATTTGGACCTCAACAACGCTATAACACAAAAGAAATAGGTCTGCTCCTTAGAAAAAGCAACATCAAAAAGGCCAGGACTTGATGATGTCAGAAGAGAATTCTTCCAATCATTTAGAGGAGAATTATTACCAGTCATACATCAACCATTTCAGTATATAGAAAAAGGATAATATATTACCAAATTAATTTTATGAAGTAAGTAAGTTTGATACCTAAGGCAGGCAAAAACACTGCCAGTAATGAAAATTATAGACCAATGTAATTTATGACTATAGACACCACAATTTCAACAAAATTATAGACACAAAATTCAAAAACACACACAGACATATATAATTGGATTACATAAATAAGAGAAAAGAACCATATGATTATATCAACCGATACGCAAAAAAGGCATTTGATTAGCTCAATACCCATTATTGTTAAAAACATTTAATAAAATCCGAAAGAAGGGTAATTCCTGAACGTAAAAAAGACCACATATGTGAAACCAAGAGCCAGTATGTCACTTATGGAGAGAAATCTAAAACATTCCAGTCTGAGTAAGAACTGGACACGGCTGCCCTTTATCGCCACTCTTATTCATTACAGTCGTGGTGCCTTAATCAGATATGTAAGTATCAAAAGATATGAAACGCCTCCAAAGTGGCAGAAATGGAACAAGACTCTATTTGATGATAACATAATCCTATTTAAAGAAAACATGAGATTAATTGAATCAATTAAAAACTTGCTGGAACTAAATGAAGAATTTGGCACAGTAGCTGGCTATAAAATCAACATACAAAAGCTGATTGTGGTAATCATTGTACAATGCTTTTTGATATAATTGAACAATTGAATTTTATGATATGTGAATTGTGTGCAAGCAAAAATGTTTTCAAAAATTAATTAGATTCTTGTACATTAAAGAAGGGACTCCAGAAGGGCAATAAAAGAACAATACCGTTTACAATAGCTACCCAAAAGATAAAATATTTTGGAATAAATCTAACAAGAAAATCAAAAGATGAATACCATCAAAAAATTTAAATGAAGGAGGAGGAAGAGAGATTGGCGCACGTCCTGGCCCACCAATCGTTGAGGACACTATTCCTGCTCAGAGCAGCCAATGCACAGAGAGAACCATAGGGCCGGCCCCATTATGAGACACAATGTCCCTCACTGTCCCATTGCATCGGCAGGGGACAACACTGGAGATACAGTGTGAGAATTGCACTCAATTCACCACACTGGGGTAAAACACTAAGGGTATGCAACAGAACAACAAGGGGAGCAGAGCAAAAAGTCTCCAAGGAATACCAAAACTCGACTTTGGGGCCAGGGCCTGGCACCCCATCAGACTCAACCAGAAAACACTAAGGGACAACAAACAGACCTTGAACTGTTTACAGGCTTTTCTTTTCTTTTTTTAATTTAATATCTTTGTTTTGTTGTTGTTGTTTTGTTTTCTTTAGTTGCTTTGTTTTGCTCTGTCTTGTCTTTTGTTCATATTGTCTATACAGGTCTATCTAGATAAGATAGGTGAGATAAATAATCTGGAGGAGAAAACAACTGGATCAATGGTTCCAGGGGACATGGGAGAGGGGGAGGTGGGGAAAGGAAGTGGGTGTTTAACAACTCCAGGGACAATGGAATGACAAGTGATCTAAAATCAATGGCGAGGAGGGTGTAGGAGGCCTGGTAGGGCTTGATCAAGGGCAATGTAACCAAGATGAATTACTGAAACCCAAATGAAGGCTGAACATGAGAGTGAGACAAGAGGAAAGTAAAAGGAAATAGAGGAAATAACTAGGAGGCAAAGAGTCTTTACAGAGGTCTAAATACAGGCATTTACATTTATAAATATTTTAATATATGATGATGAGGAAATATATCTGTGTACATATATTTATAGGTTTAGTGTTAAGGTAGCAGATGTACATTGGGCCTCAACTCAAGTACTCCCTCAATGCAAGAACACCTTGTTCTATTTACCTGGCATTCCAAAATGCTCACCTTCCTAACACGCTAAAGACAAAGTGGGTGGATAAGCAAATGTGGTGAAGAATGCTGATGGTGCCTGGCTATCAAAATATACAGCACCTGGGGTCTTAAAGGCTTGAAGATAAACAAGCAACAATCTAGCTGAGAAGCAACAAAGTCCACATGGATGAAGCACACCAGCCTGTGTAATTACAAGGTGTCGATGGGATCAGGTATCAGGCATCAAAGATCCAGAACAAAAAAAAATCTTATTATTGTGAATGAGGGGGAGTGTGGAGTGGAGAACCAAAGTCCATCTGTAGGCAACTGGACATCCCCTTACAGAAGTGTCATGCACAGGGAGAAGACAAGTCAGTCATGGTGTAGTATAGCACCGATGACACATACAACTTTCCTCTAGTTCTTTAATGCTCCACCCCACCCCCAACACTTTCATGACCCCAATTCTACCTTACAAATCTGGCTAGACCAGAGCATGTACATGGGTACAGATATGAGCTGGAAACACAGGGAATCCAGGACACATAAACCCCTCAGGACCAGTATTGAGAGTAGCCATTCCAGGAGGGTAATGGTAAGGTGATAGGAGATAGGGGGAACCAATCACAATGATCTCCTTCCAGGAGGGTGGACAATAGAAAAGTGGGTGAAGGGAGATATTGGTCAGTGTAAGACATGAGAAAATAATAATAATTTATAAATGATCAAAGGTTCATAGGGGAGGTGGGGCTGAGGGAGGGGAAAAATGAGGAGTTGAAACCCAGGGCTCAAGTGGAAAGAAAATGTTTTGAAATTGATGATGCCAACCAATGTGCAAGTGTGCTTGGCACAATGGGTGGATGGATGGATGGATTGTAATGAGTTGTATGAGGCGCCAATAAAATGATTTTTTTAAAGCAACCAAAAGGGACTTACACAAATGAAAGAATGCCTTTTGTTCATGGATAGGAAGACTTACTATCATGAAATTAAAGTATGCCAATATTACCAAAAGTACTGTATAAATTCAATGAAATTCTGATCCATGTCCCAGCACAATTTAAAGAAACGGAAAAATTAATCATTAATTTTGTACAGGAAGTAAGGAAATTCAGGAGAAACAAACAATTATTTTTTTTAAGTAGGAAACTTTTCACTTCCCAATTTCAAAACATATTATTAATCCTTGGTAATCAAATCAACTTTGTATTAGTAGAGTATTAGGTTTTATAGAGCTATGGATTAAAACAGACAGCCCAGAAATATGATCAAGCATCCACCAAAAAATAAAATAAAAACAACAACCAACCTCACTGCCATCAAGTTGACTCTGACTCACAGAGACCCTATAGGACCCAGTAGAATTATCCCTGTAGGTTTTGTGACTGTACCTCTTTACAGGAGTAGATTTGTTTTTTAAAGAATTAAAACACATGAAGTGGGATAAGAGTTAACCTTTTGAGCAAATGGTGCTTGAAAAGTACTTGCAACAGAATGAAACAAAATAGACACCTCTCACCATGTACAAAAACAAACCCAAGATGGACTCAAACCTAAATATAAACCCTAAAATATAAGGACCATCAATGAAAATAGGAATAGACTTAAGGGGAATAACAGAGAGCATAAATACCCTACCAAACATAATGAAACACATCCACAATACAGAAGGCAAAATTGTGAACTGGGACCTTCTTAACAGATGACATTTTTATGCCAAAAGACTTCATCAAAAGAGTAAACAGAGAATGCATAGATTACAGGAAAAAAAGATTTGCAATGATATATCAAATAGAGGGGAAATTTTTTAAAGCGATAGCAAATTGCTACACCTTAATAAGAAAAACACAAATAACCCAATCAAAAATGTGCACACAATATGAATAGGTAATTTACAAACTTGACATCCAAGCAGTCAACAATCATGAAGAAATGCTTGCTTTCATTAGATATAAGATAAATACAAATTAAAACACACCAACCCTCTTAGCAAAATTTTAGAAAAAATATGAGAATGAATCCTGGAGTGACTGTGGAGAGATTGGCACAATCATACATTGCTGCCAGGACCGCAGAATTGTGCAGCCACTGTGGAAACCAGTGTGAAGCCTGCTTCCTCAAACAAATGTATAAACAAAAACCTTATGGTTTCACGATCGCCCTACTTGATATAGAGCCTAAGGAAATAAAGAAGAAGACACAAGCGTATTAGATATATACATACCTGTGTTTAATGTACTAACTTATATATCATCAAATAGGTGGAAATCATTTAAAACTCTATCTGTAGAGGAATCAGTAAACAAGCTCTGGTACACACACACACTACACATTATATATATACATTATATAAATATAAACATTATATAAGATATACTATTTTATATATAATTATATATTATACATTATATAAAATACATAATATATAAATAGATATATTTATCTATAAATATATTATATACATTATATACAAATATATTGTATATAAATAAATATATTGTATATATAATATTATATATATATACATATTCTGTCAAACACCTAATGCCATGGACAAAATTGAAAGCTATCGTGCTCAGCAAAGTTATTAAATCTCATACAGAGAAATATTTCATGACATCATTATGAGAAAGAAAACGACTGATATTCACACTAAAGGAAAAGGCTTTGAAGACTAGGAAGAGAGCAGTCGCAAGGGCAAGGGGAAGAGCAGGGAGGGACAGGGAGGTAAGGAGTTGGTCTGCTACACTGAGTACAAATGAATGGAGCTTCAGCATAGCCTACTGAAACAGACCTCAACATTGAACTATTTACATTAGTTCATTTTAAAACCAGAGAAGCAACTAGTTGAGTGAGAAGCATTTATTACAAAGATTTTTGCTTAACAATTTTTTCCCTGCTATACTCTTGGTTTTGAAACTCAATCCTTCACAGGAATCTGAACAATAGCATAAGTGACATTATGTCTCTATTAAAACCCAGACCATCAGAAAGCAACTGCTGGGCATTTCTGGACAATGAAAGAATAAGAGACAAAGCCCGTAACTTACACCGTTGGTTAAAACAAACAAAACCCATTGGTTAAAACAAACAAACAAACAAACAAAACCCTTTATCTTATCCAGAACACCTGAATAAAAATTGGCTCTGCCAGTAACTCTCCTCTTAGGGTCATTTCCTCAATCTGAAGAAACTCCTTCCTTTTGGTCATATGTTGATAAATCATTTAACATAATGCCATATTATTTAAATTTCAAAATATGGTGAAAACAATTATAGGCTGCACTAAAAATTGAAGTAGTCCAAAGTCATGTTCTCTGACAATCAAAAGGAAATGATTCATTTGGGTATATTTATGATAGTTTCTAATATGCATATCATATATATTAGCACATCTATTTGAAACAACTGAGAATATGAGAGTGAGAAATTCACCCAAACAGGAAGGTAATTTAAAATGATGTGTGGAAAGAGGGAACCGATTACAAGGATCTACATGTGACCTCCTCCCTGGGGGATGAACAACAGAAAAGGGGTTGAAGGGAGACGCCGGATAGGGCAAGATATGACAAAATAATAATTTATAAATTATCAAGGGCTCTTGAGGAAGGGGGGAGCGGAGAGGGAGGGGAAAAAAAGAGGACTTGATGCAAAGGGCTTAAGTGGAGAGCAAATGCTTTGAAAATGATTAGGGCAAAGAATGTACAGATGTGCTTTATACAATTGAGGTATGTATATGTATGGATTGTGATAAGAGTTGTATGAGTCCCTAATAAAATGTTAAAATAAGTAAATAAATAAATAAATGTGTGTGTTTCCAACTCCCTGAGAAATGGTAAAAGGTGTACCATTTTCTTTCTAGAACATCTATGAGAACTTTTGATGGTATGGTGGCAACCAGGCCTTAAAACATAAGTAAATCATTGGTAGCTCAGTGAGAGAACTCTTCCTTTCTGTGTGGGAGATTGGGGATCTCTTTGTGGCCAGTACACCATTTATCTGTCAGTGGAGATTTGAGTGTTGCAATGATGCTGAACGGGAGTCCGGTGGTGTAGTGGTTACACGTTAGGCTGCGATCCACATAGTCAGCAGTTCAAAACCACCACAAGCTCGAGAGAAAGACTGCCTATTTTACTCCAGTAAACAGTTGCAGTCTTGGAAACCTAGGGGGTTCCTTCTGAGTCATCATTGACTCGATGGCCATGAGTCATGATGCTGAACAGGTTTCAACAGAACTTCCAGGATAAGACAGACTAGAAAGAAAGGTCTGGCAATCTGCTACCGAAAATCAGCCAGTAGATCTCTGTGGATGACAAAGGTCCAATGTACAAGTCATCATAAGTATGGTATAGGACCGAGTGGCATTTTGTTTCTTTATGCAAGGATCATCATGAGTAGGGAGTCAAGTTGACTGCATATAGCAATAGTATGTGTGTGTGTGTGCGTGTGTATCTATCTATCTATCTATCTATCTATCTATCTATCTATCTATATATATATGATTTGCATATGCCTCCAATCTTGCAATCTGTGCTTCCATGGAGTCTCACATTTTCCCCTATGCTGTACTACAAGGGGGCTTCCAAAAGGTTATGGAAAAAAATCTGCTATCCTTTAATTCCATTTTCCCACAAATTTGGAAGCTCCTTTATACATTTCTATATTTCCAATGCAATTGCACACCACTGACTTCCATAACAGAACCTTATACTCATATTAGTGCATTCGCTTACTTGTGTGTGCCAAGGAGGTGGGCAAACACAGTGGCGAGATGAAGAGCGAGATGTGAATCGGACCATCAGTGCATTATTGGTGGTTTATATCTTCCTTTGAAGTAGACAATATTAGCTACTCTCAGAGAGGAGATACGCAGCCAGACAGTAATTGCGATAATGGAACAGACAAATGGTCTACGTCCCCATTAAAGTCATCAACACCTCTAATTTTTGAAAGGGGCTTGTTTGAAATACAGTAATTGTGATTATGTGGTCCGTAGAGGCTACTGGCGATCCACAGTTGTCAGCATTCTCAGGGCCTTTCCAGTAGGTTTTGGACAGCATGAAGTATAATCTGAGCGCCGAAGCACAATTGAGTTCTGAATAAGCTTAAAGAAAGGGTGTTTTATAATGTTTAAATATGTTAATATAGCATCTAACTAATCCCTTCCCTTTTTAACACCTTTTTGTTTGTTTCAACTTATTATTTTAATCTCTGCTTTGCAATGTTGTGATACGCAGCACTTTCTCTCAAGCCACCTGGTACAGTTCTGCTCCTTCATCCTGAACCCTTTTGACAAGTATGCCTCCCTGCAATTCCTTGATAGCTGGAAGTCAACATTCACAGGTATTTCTTTCTTTCCCTTGGGCTTGCCTTTCGACATCTGAGCCTGGGAATCGTGTGTCAAGGTCATGATCAGAACACGATTGACAATGTAGCATCCATGGCACTTTGTATGCCAACATCATCAATTTGAATCCCTTGAGGAAAGGAGACTTCTCATTTCAAGGAAATCCTTAAAGAGGTTCTTAGGACTCCAGGGTCTGCTAACTCTCCGGGAGTCAGAAATGCAGGGAATCTTTTCTCATTTCAGACAATATAGCCTGAAATGGGAAGCAACAAAGTTCGTAGTTCTGGCCAATGGAAATGAATCCTTGCGGTTAACTTGAGTACCGTCACATCAATAGCACAAATAGTTTAATGAAAATAACCTGAAATGAGGTGCCGTCATTTTAGTCTATTACCTTTCTTCTAAGCACTTAGTATTTAATCTAAGAATAATGATGGCGCGTATGCGCCATCAACCAGAAAACTATTACTAACAAGATTCCTTCATTTTGACTCCTTGTGATCTATCAAAAGTTGAAACTCAACACATTACAATGTAATTCTCAATGTCTCGGGCTATTGAATCTAGTACAAAGTAAAATTTATGGGCTAACATTAAATTATTCCCCAAATCTTCCCAGGTCCCTTACCCTCCACTCCCCTGAACCATCTTTTATTAGCCAAAGTAAATATATAAAAGCCGAATGTTACAGCACTTAACAAATCTCCTCTGTCCAGGCTGTGAACCGCAGTGTCCACTTGGTTCGGAGGCCTCTGCCTCTCCTTTTTTCCCTTTGTTTAAAATATGCTGACCACACAGTGACCCCTCCTAACCCATCGGTCGAAAATTACAACCAGCCATACAAACAAGCAGCCTGGGGTCAGGAGGATCAGGGTCTGCTAAAAGTTAGTAATCATACATTAATTCCCTGACATAATTAATCAAAATGAACCACCGTTATCTAGCAAGAAACCTTTAACCTATTACAAAGGGGTCAATTTGCGAACCACTTGAGCCTGGGAGTTTGGTACAAATAGCATACGCCCTTCATCCGGGATGCCCTAAGTGGGGAAAAATGCCTTTGAAGTCCCAAATCTACTAGATTTAGATATAATTTCATCAATCAAGTTAAAAGCCTGCCTCCCTCAGAATGGATTTTGTGGAGATCTGTCTGTCAACCAGCTTTGTTGAGCAGTGACTGAAAATCCATTTGCAGGCTTTTTTTTCCTTTTTTCAGTCACGACTTGGCTCGCATTGGTCCACCCTGACAAAATAGCCAAGGGTTTCTCAAATTGAAGGGGAGGGAGAAAGATTTGTGGAGGAACCGGTTTCACCCTTGCAAGAAGAGTAGTAAATTACTAGATGTTCGTTATGTGAGCAAACTGGTGAATGCTTCCATTTTCAAGATTAAGGCTCCAGGTGTTTGGGATCGATACTTTTGTGGTATAGGCCAGCGGTAGCAAAGTAAAAAGAAATCAGAATGAAAACTATTGATCTTTAATTGAGAGAGCTTTTGGGTTTTGTATTTCTAAATTGATAGACAGGGGTGGTTTATTCCCTGTTTCACTGCAAGCAACCTCCCAGACTATGCTTAGGTGCCCATTTGCAGAAAACAAAGCAGGAAGCAGAGTCCTCTTGTCTTGTTCCTCTCATTAACAGTTTAGTCCAATTCTATAGACCGTGATGCCATGAGAACCATCAACACTTTCAGGTGAAAGTGTGGCATAATTTATTTTATTATATCCCCGTTTCAGAGTTTAAAAGTACTAACCCCCAAAAAAGCACATGAGAGTATATAATGCATGTTGTGAAATGATCAAATGTATATTTCTTCACAGTCTCATACTTCAAACAAAAATGGTGGTACTCAATTTAGGAATCAATGTTCTGACCAAGCATGTAGAGGACTTTTAACAATCTCTCTGAGAAATGCATTTTGATATTTTAATATTTTGACTCAAACTTGGACCTAAGGTTATGTCCATTTCAAACAGTTTTTTTTTACCAGTTGGCTCGTTTTATGTCCCCTATTCTTTGAACAAGGACATTCTAGGCGATCACACTAGACGTATATTCCACTGACGTTAGTCAGTCATTATAGTGGCTCCAAGAACCCACCTTTGAGACTTTTTCAATATGATGAGTATGGCCACGTGGGCCTGGCCCATGTCCCTCCTTGCTTGCGAGTGGAGGAACTTGGAAAATGCATGTAATTCTTTCTAACCAAATGGCTATTTAGAGGTACTATAGTAGTTACTTTGAAATTTAATCTTTAAACCATTTTACACAGATGCACAGAGTCCCAGAAATACATTAGCAAAGACCACACGGCTAATGGATCACTAGATAGGCTTTATAAGCAAGGTCAATTCTTCTTCAAGTGAAACCTTTCCCACTACCCTTTTAGGAAGCTTGTTGCCAGGGAAACATTGGAATGCTAACCACAAGGACTGGGATTCAAAGCCAGCTGCTGATCCAGGGAGGAAAGTTGAGGCAATTGTATTGGAACCCTTATATAACATCATTTGAGTCAGAATGCAATATCTGTAGGTTCTATCCTTAAAACGAATTTTTACAAGAAATGTAACCTTTAAAAAATTGATTTTTGAATATTTCACTTAAGGAGCCATGATGGCATAGCTGTTAAGCATTTCGTTGTTAATGGAGAGGTCATTGGTTCAAACCCAACAGGCACTCCATGGGAAAAAGATGTGTCAATCCGCTTCCATAAAGATTGCAGCCTTTGGAACTTTATGGGGCAGTTTCACTCGGTCCTTCAAGGTAGCTATGAGTCATAATGGGCTTGACAGCAGACTCCAACCCACGGTGACCTCATGCGCCAAAGGGTTTTCACTGATTTACTGAACAGAGGTAGATCATCGGGTCTTCCTTCTTCCAAGGCAATGCTGAGTGAACTTGAAATCAAAACGATAGTTAGCATCCCATCTGTACCAGCATTAAACATGTATACTATCTGGGGGCACGAATTTCTTGTATAAATGAACACAAAAGACTGAGAACATCCCCTTAATTTTTCTGAGTATAACTTGCTACCCTGCATGATAGAAGAGAAATGTCTTTCTCTGAATCAAACTCATTACTGCCAATTCAGTTCTGACTCACAGAGACCCTGTAGGACAGAGTAGAACTACTCCATAGCTTTTCTGAGGTTGTAAAACTCCATCAAAAACACAGATGGTCACATCTTTTGATTTGTAGTAAAATGCTTTGACCACTATACCCCCACAGAATAATCCATTTGAGTCCTCACCTTCCATTCTGCTGTCTATCCTTAACATGTGTCAAGCTTGCCACCTGGAATGATATTCCTTCCTCTTGGGTGTGCTGGTTCTCAGCAATCTTCAGGTCTCCTCAAAAATGCATTCTCTCTCTGAAATCACCTTTTCCTTGCTTACCCACCCTCAGCCATTTTCTGAACAATCTGAAATCTGGGCTTAACGTCATTTACTTATACCCTACACCCTGCTCTCTCCCACAAGTGCAAAGATCTTGTCTGTGTTGCTAACATCTGTTCCCAGTGTCTAGCACAGAGCCTGAATGATGGATGGCTCCTGGCAAAGCCATTTTCTGAAATAGAGAATGTTGCGCTCTTCTTCATTCAATTGATCATTAGAGAATTGAAGAAGGTACAACCATGTCTGAAGACATTTCTATCACTTCTTAACAAGTAGCAAGGGATATTGACTCTCTGACTTTAGAAAACCCATCCCAAACCAAAAGAAACACACTACCTTTGAGTTGCTTCTGATGGATAGTGACCCTCTAGGATAGAGTAGAAGCGTTCCCTTGCATTTACAAGACTGTAGATTTTTAGCGAAACAATCAGCCTCATCTTTCTCCCATGGTGTAGCAGGTGATTTGTAACCACCGACCTTGAAGTTAATAGTCCAAAGCCTAACCCATTGCATCACCAAGACCATAGGGAACATCACAGATTTTCTAATCGGTCCCAAATGTTAGGAATTCTAGCTTCTCCTCTCCAAATGGATCCTTGAGGATGTCAATGTCTGTTTATGTATCTTACTCATATTTCACCTCAGCATTCTTTTGCATGCTTCCATTGAATTCAAACCCACCCCTAAAAGTTCCTATGATAAACAGGAAGGAAGCTAAGCCTTGCTGATGGTCTCAACGTGCCAGAGTTGTTACTTTTTTGGAACCTTACAAAAATCCTCAGGAAATGTCTTATCCACTCATTGTAACTGAACAAACGTTAAGGCTCAACGAGGATCCCCACCTGAGAGCGGCCAAACCAGAATATAAGCCCAGACCTGTGGTGATTTCAATTTAATGCATTTTCCTAGACTTCATGTTTTCTAAATCATAATGTAGTCAGAAGCCCACGTTAGGGTGTACCCCCTCAAAATGGATTTTTTTCAAAGCTATGTATTTAATTTTTTTAAAATTTTGCATAACAACCTCATCACCTTCAAAGTACACCTATTATACTTAATACATTTGTCAAATCTATGACTCCATTCTTGAAAACATTTTCAAACTCATCTGTTGGGATGACTGTTAGCACCTCTCTCATTTTTATCTTAACCTCTTCCATATTGTCAAATGGCTGTGATTTCCTGGCCTGGGAGGTGAGTGGGGGGCTTATCCCCTCACAATATATATATATATATATATGTATATTGGTGAGCATATAATATTATGCAGGTGTCAAAACATAGATAATTGAATAACAACAAAAAAGTGAATACTAAGTAACCAATAGGCATGCTAGTTCGAAAATGGTCACTGGTGACCCACACATATGCGAATGTTAATAATTTGAGAAACAGGGTGCAGGGACCAGATGGAGTGTATGGGAACTCTTCATACATTCCGAAAATCTGAAACCACCCTTAAAAATAAGGTCTGTTAAAAAATAATAAATAAATGCAAGACAAATAAAAGACTTTGTGGGGCATGTTCATGATTTTCATCATTTGAAAATAGTCAATTAAAAGCACTATTTTTTAAAGATAATAACTCACTAGTATTAAGCCAACTAAACAACACAGAATTAGAGTTTCCCTTTCAACGAGAAGGGTAATAGTCAAGGCTGTCTCATCGTAGCCAGTCGTATGGGCGAGGCATTTATAAATGTGTAAGCAGTGTGACTCTCTTTACATGTCTCATGGGCCTCTACTTTCTATCTATGAATGTGCAGTAGATAGGAGGAGTATGGGAAAGTGCCTTGAAATCATCTACTATGGTGAATAGCATGAGCCAATGAGAGCGCTGACTCACAGACTCCCTGAAGACTGGTCCTTTAAAAGTACTTGGTTCCAAATGAATAATTCCCCTCCAAGATGAGGAAAAGTATATCCTCTGCTTCAGAGAGGTGGGAAATTTACACAAGTTCTGCCTGTTTCCACTCCCACACGTGCTCCTGGTCAACCAGCTCCCCATGGAGCCCAGTTTGTAAGCAGGGTTAGATTTCGGTCCTTAAGAGATAATGATGATTTGACCTGTAAACCCCTGAGTTTATCATTGGTCCCCTGTCCTTCCTGGGAAAGGGGGGATCCCTGTTTGCTTTTTCTACCACAAAGCACACAAAACTATGATTCTCCCACGGCTGTACACATACCACAATAAAACTGAAGTGGCCCATAGTCACAGAAAGGCATTGGTGATGTTGGAAGCTCACGAAGGTCGTACCAGATACAAGGCAGGTGACATGCTGACATGGTTTTAGAACTTTGTACGGGCTTCACAGCTTGAGACAAGGTTACAATTTACAGTGGAAAAAATTTCAGAAATCAGTGCTACAATTTTTAATGTTCTCAAGGAAGATACAGAATTGGGCCACAAAGGCGACTCATTATGACCAGACGTCACCTATGGGTTTCCAGAAATTTTTAGTTATGTCCTCAGTCCTTGACAAGGACTTAGGAGAGCTTATTACGTTGAATGTATATCTTCCATATTCTCCCACTGAAGTACTTTATTTTAGTGTTTCTTGGGTATTTATTTCTCAAAGTCATTAAAAACAAATGAAGAACACTTTCTGTGAAATTGTGAGAACCTTAATGAATACTCTAAATACAAACCTGAGCCAGAAGTGAATATATTTAACACTTCCCAAGGGAGTATGGTTTTAAAAAGATGATTAGAACATGCGTATCACAATAGTCTAGAGTATAATGTATAAATGGTTACTAAGAAACAGAGCCCAGGATAAAATATCCTATTGTTGCTGTTGTTTTAATGGTCAACAAGCTGAATCAGACCCATGGTAACTGAGTTAGTTAGTTTATTGTGCCAACCTGGCCAATAAACACATGTGCGGTTAATTGAAGGGCTAAGGGATAAATGACTTAGCGAGTCTCGTCTTTCAAATTCTTGGTTCTCTTGCTTTCTGACAGTCAGACCAGGGTGCAGCTGCCTTAGCCAGTTACCTGCTTTAGCTGGCAAGGCTCCTTGCTGCAATATATCCCTGAGGAGAAGACACATGAACCTACCCCAATGCAGCCCTGGGTGCTGGAGTAGGCATGTGGAGACCCCTGCCAGCACTGAGATGATCACACATTCACTGACTCATCTTTCCTCCTGCAGTCGGCATCATTGCGTCTGTTTTGTAAGATGGAGGAGGACTTCGTGGATTGGTGTTGGACTTGTGGGCTTGGGCAGCACTGGGTTGGGATGTTTTCTGGATGTGCACTCACCCTTTATATAAAACTCTCTCTTATACATGAGTTTCTGTGGATTTGTTTCTCCAAAGTACCCAGCCTAACACAGTAACCTTATGCGTACAGAGCAGAATTGTTCCGCAGGGTTTTCAAGACGGTGGTTTTCTGAGAGCAGATCACTGGGCCAGTAATTCAAGTTGCTTTTCTAAGCGCATTTGAACTGCCAACCTTTCAGCTAGGGGTCGAGTGATTAAAAATTTGAACAGCCTAGTCAGAAGTCCACTTAGATGGATGCCAGAGGTCCTCAGAGTTTCAACAGTGGTTCCCTTCATCTTCCCAGGAAAGAGCGATTTGACCTTGAGAGTGAGCTTTCCCAGCCTCAGTTTTACCATCTACAAAATGAGGAACAAGATTGTGAAGATTATGTAGTTTCTATTGCATCTCATAAGTCTTCAGAATATCGTTTTATCCCTGGAAGGTTTACCAAATCCAAAAGCAGGATACTTTTCATTTCTGCAAATTGTACATTTCTCTGAATTGACTTCAAGTTTGGATTCCCGCGGGCGACATCATATTGTCCTAACTGTTCACAGATGCGGAATTTGGATTTGTAGTTAAGATGCAGAACCCAAAGGAAATTCTTGCTAAGAAGAATTGGCTCTGGTTATTAAAAGTACGTCTTTCTCCCCCTAGGGTAACTATACCCAGGAGAAGTTGCATGATACCCCTGGGTGTCTCAAATGACCTCTAGAGACCTGAGGAAATATCTAATCATACTTAAATAAAATTTATTTTGAGTAAATGTACTTGAGTTTTAGAAATGGCATGTGTCATATATGGACATGAAGATTTGATTAGTTGACAATACTATAGGACAGAGAACAGGGGGGGGACGTCAGAATCTTAAAAGATTGGAAATCCTTATTGTATATGGTACTTAAAGTCACCCTTGATTTTCCCTTTTAAGGATTCCTTCTTTCATTAACTTAGGAAATCCACGCTGGTCCGCAATAATGAGTTAAAAATAGCAGGGAAAGCCGAGGACTCACGAAATGTGTACCTATATGTCAACATTAGCTATAAATGTGCATTTTCCTCATTTAATAGTGGACAGGCTTCAAAGTAGATCTCTGCACTGATCTTTCACCAAACTAGTGCTTGTTGTTATTAGGTGCCGTCAATTTGGCTCCAACCCTTAGTAACCCTCTGCCCAGAGAATGAGACATGCACCCTCCTCAATGTCTAGTGGCTACATCTCACCTTTCTTTCTTTTTTTTTTTTCTGACCAGGACTCTTTTTTTCAATGGTCTCTTTGATGTTCACCCATACCAATGGCCACTGAATGTCTATTCAGATGATTGTTCATTCAGAAAGGCCAATTTCCTCCGAAAAAATGTTTGTTGCTGTTGTTGTAAGTTGCCATTTAGTCTGCGCCAACTCAAGACGACCTCATGTATAATGGAATGAAATTCTGCCTGGTCTTGCACAATCTTCATGATCAACGACTGTGCATATAGTTTTAGTATCTTCAAACCAAGGATATTCACCTCCCAACAGGCTCTGTTTTGATCCACAGAATTTTATAAACTTTCTGAAGTCGATTGCCAGGTCAGTCTTCCCGTTTCTTGAACTTGTCTATCACGGGTGAAGACCCTGCTGGCGTGTGAAATTGCAATGGAATAACTTCTAGCATCTTAGCTCTCAAACCATCACAGTAAAACTAACAGACAGGGGGTTGAAGTAATGTTTCTAGCCTTTCTTAAACTCTGCTGTCACTTGCCCCCTTCCCCAACATAATACAGATATTGGTGTTCCCAATTAAATCCAGGACAATGAAGAAAACTATGCAAATACTACTGAGAAATAATAACAGATCCAAATTAAAGTCATTCCAAAGCAAAGAATGAATGGGAAGTTTTTAAAAATTATTGAATGCTAAAGTAATGAAAAAGCAGAAAACTACTTACTATCACCAGTCTTCATTAGCAAATCAACACCTTCCCTTCTTTTAAATCATTTCCAAAATGAAAGCATAATTAACTTGGACGGAACAATCCACCAAGAACCAGCCATTTGCATATTGCCGTGAGCTGGACAGCTTTCTATATGGGAATGTTTGGGAGAAGGTTTCTTGGTTAGTGAGGCGCATTCCTTGGTAAAACACTTTGAAAACACTCCAGTTTTAAGGGTAATGGAGAGTACACGGAGTTTACAGTCGTTGTTAACATTAAGTGCAAACTACAGCTTTTGATGCAATTCAGAACATTGGTTTTACAGGTGGCCAAGAATAAAATTTCATAAGATCACACATGTTTTGAGAAAGGCCCAAAAGATAGTAGATAGTAAAAAGCACTAAGTAGTTCTGTATCTGTGGCGAAGATGATCGAAGAAAGAGTTTCCGACAAAGTCTGATGCTTCTGGCTCCTCTCTGTGGCTTGCTGCTGATCTCTGGCCAGTTCCCCTGTTTTATCACTTCACACACCCTCAGCTTTCCCCTGCACAATCAAGGCTGCTGGCTCTTCCTGGTCTGTGTCACGAGTTCAATTAGGCTTCTTAGACACTTTGGACATTTAAATTCTTTGTTTGTAGATGTTTAAAATGAAGGGGAAATGTCATGGGAGGTTACCCAAATCCACGCAATTTCCCAAGTAATGAGTCTACTGGGTAAGTACATATTGAGGCAATTTTTAAAGTCATATTTATTTACTCTACACACCTCGGTCTGTGGAAGAAATAAATATTTGAGCTGTGCACTCTCTGTGTTAAAGTACCTCATGAAAATGTATACTGACCCTAGGTGTGCAAGAAGAATCTCTCTGCAAAGTCTTATATCTGAGCCACTCCGACGTCGAGGGTAGTGAAAATAAAACCGCTGGATCATGGTAATTACCTGCCTACAATTTTTACACTGCCACCCCCACCCAATTCCCCCCACCACACACACCCTCCGCAAGCCCACATGAAGTTTTTGGTTTTTTTTAACATGTCTGTCGAAAACTTTTCACCACTTTCCCCTTTTCTTTTCAAAGCACGTTGCTTTTCGGCACCAGAAAGAGTGCTTTGTAATTAATTCCTTTCTGTCCTCCCACACCTCTTTCTCCAGGAATCCTCCGATCACTTCAGGAGGGTCCAGTCTCCATCTCCGAGTAAGAGATGTTTATTTAAACGGATGAATCCTAAAACCTCCGGTTACTGCAGGAACCCAAGAAACTCATCTTCTTTCTTTGTTCGCTTCCAGAGACCTGGGACGGTACCCTTCAGACATTTTATTGATCTTTCTCCCCCTTTGGCTCATGCATGCTAATTGTACCTCTGTAGCAAAACAATCTTATTATCATGTTAATTAGTGGGGGGGCTGTTGAGGTTTTCCACTTCATTACCTACTAATTTCAAGATAAATGAATCCACAGGTTACTAAGTAAATAAGGTCACCTATCAAGCACTTGTAAACGTGTTTGTAAATAGGAAAGGGGGCGGGGTGGTGGTAGATAGAAACATGTTTGGTTTTCAAATGAGTGGGCTGGCGGGGCAGGACTTTGGGATGGCCTTGGCAGTCCTGTCCGAGGGTGGCCCGGTCCCGGGCTCATTTGTAATGGAAAGGGAGCGTTGGCGGTCCACCTGGTTTCCCAGTGGGGCACTTCCTTTGGCGCTCTCAAAGCGCTCTTTGTGACCTTATTCATTTGCTCGAAGGCTACTCGGAGCTTTTGTAGAGAAGGCCGGGAGGGAGGCTTCAGCTGTGAAAGGAGGGGGTTGATGGGTGGAACCTCACAAACCACATTCTTCTCGGCGTCCCACCCTTACTTCAGTTTGGGGTCCCAGGGTTTCTACCTTCTGTGGATGAAAAAGGGAAAGAATTCATTAGAAAAGAAAGTAAAGAGAAAATTAGATCTGCCAAAGACAAAGACCCCCCCCCCCCCGCTGGTTTCAAGGCAGAAAGAGAGGGGGGTGTCCTAGGTGAGTTTCTTTTACATTCAGGGCCCAAGATACTAACCAACACCGTGCAAGAGAATTTCTTCGCCCAGTTACCCATTTGTCTGTTTTTCAAAAGTCACACATGGTGTCGTTTGGCCTTTACCCTGTTATTGATGCTGGTACTTTTAAAAAGAAGAACGGGCTAGAGAAAATGTTACACACCCTCACACCCGCCAGGGATCGGGTCTGCTTTCTTCTGAGCAGCAAATGCCGTTTTGCGAATGGATCCTCTAGAGGCGTTGACATCCAGCCGTCTAAGTGGCATCTGAAATACTGAATTCTCCCTTCTTTTTCGTCTTCTCTTTTTTTAATTAAGATAATAAATTGGACTTAAATTATCCCTGAAATCAGACCAGTGTTGATTACAATGGGGCTCATGCTGTGACAGCTCCGGATGATGTTATTTTTATTCCTTTTCAACAAGATCTTAATCTCCCCCTGCGTGTAAACAAATTGTCACTGTAACCTTGTTCTCTAATCTGCCAGCCAAAGACCTTGCACGCATTGGGAGATAACAGAGCAGGCGAGAGAGCATCAGCTCTTCAACTTCGTTTGGATAGGCCCGCATCACAGTCCCTGTCTAGGTCTTTAACCATGAGGGACAGTTCATGACTGCCCGCAGTGAAAAGCTCCGAAGAAGCCTTTGCAAGAAGTGTATCTGGTCCAGGTGAGAAACGTTGCTGCTTTGGTGGGGCCTCAGGCAGCCCTTCTCACCCTGGGACCAGCACTAGTGATGGGGGGTGTTAGGGAAAGGACGCACATCGGAGGAACCCCAGAGCAGAGACCGTTAGAGACAGAACGACACAGAGAGAGACTCCTG